>NC_134535.1:26125493-27375493 GCF_050624435.1 Tenrec ecaudatus | reverse complement strand
GTCCAGAAGAGTCCTCTGGGTTAGAACAAACTGGCCGCAGAATCTAACCCTGCCCAGATTTAATTTAATTGGGCAATTTACGCCTGGGGGGTTGTCAAAGGCAATAGTGCAATCACCTGGCAATTGGTGGAGTCTCAAGAGCCCAGGTGGCACAGGGGTTAAGCGCTCAGTTGCTAACGGAAAGGTGAGTGGTTCAAACACACTTGGAGGCTCCAGCGAGAAAAGATCCATTGAGCTGCCCCAACAAAGATCGCAGCCCAGGAAACTCTATAGGGGCCATTGCAATCCATTCTATATGGTGGCTATGAATTAGCATGAACTCAACACCACCTTCTAAAACAATATCTGAGGGAGGAGCTCAAATGGCACAGGACCAATGTCTCAGCTGCTAACAAAGATGAGTACGTCAATCCCGTACACCCTGCTGTCCATATGAATGGGATCGTATGTAACTAACATCTCAATAAATTCATGATTATTAGATGATAAAATAGAATTAAAATTAATTTAAAATGTCTTTACGTTTACAAAAACACAAATCACACATGCATAACTGTACACCACCTATATACATTTCTGTTGCGAGTGTTTCATATGGATTTGTATTTTCAGTGCTCTCTATTTTTTTCTTCCTTTCCATTTTTTGTAGTGTCTCCTCCTCCCATTCACTCTCTGCCATTCATACAACCCAAACCCAAACCTAGGAGTTCTTCTTCTTTTTTTCATGGATCCTGTAGATAATCAAGCATGATGTCCTTGTCCAGCGAAAGGTCCCTCCAAATAACATGTCAAAAACATGCGACCTAGAGTGTCACTATCCTCCCTTGTAAGGAGCATTCTGCCTATACTTCCTCCTAGACAGCTTTGTTCTCTCGGTAGTCCACATTGCTCAACAACATCATAGTCCAAATACATCACTTCTCTTTCGGTCTTCTTTATTGTTTGTCCAACTTTCACACACATAGGATGTGACTGAAGATGTCATGGCTTGAATTGAGCATAATGCATCTTTTGGTTTCTTGAATGCCACTTGCATGCGTGTTGATTGAGGATTGGAGTAAAATGAAATCCTGACGACGTCTCTCTTTCCTCTGGTTTATCATGCTGTTGCTTAAGGGTCCAACTGTGGGGAGTTCCGCTTTCTTTACTTTGAGGTGTAATCCACACTGAAAGTGGTACTCTTTCATCTTTATCAGCGAGCGCTGAAAATCCTCTTCAATCCCAGCAAGCAAGGTGGTGTCATCTGCATGTCGTAGGTTGTTAAAACTCTTCCTTGAATGCCGACGTCCTACTATCCTTTGTATCATCCAGTTCCATGGATGATTTACTCAGCACACAGACTACACAAGTCTAGCAAGAGGATGCAATGCTGACACACTCCTTTCCTGACTGAGCCAGGCAGCATCTCCTTGTTCTGTTCCAATGACTGCCTCTTGCCTTATGTACAAGATTGGTTTATCTGTGAATACATGTATGCATTCTGGGATTTCTGTTCCTTGCAACTTATCCATAATTTGTTCTGATCCACACAGTCAAGCACAGGTCAATCTCTTTCTGCTATTCTCTGCTTTCATCGAGATCCATCTGACACCAGCAAAAGTATCCTCCTTTCCACATGCTCTCTTGAATATGGTTTGAAATTTTGGAAATTGCCTTTAGATCCAGTGCTGCAATTGTTTTTGAATTCTCTTTAGCAAAACACTACTTTCGTATGATACTGCTGATAGTGTTCTATGATTTCTACATTCTGTCGGATTGTCTTTCTTTGGCATTGGCATAAATATGGATTTATTCCAGAGGACTGGCAGCTAGCCAGTTGTAGAGGGACTCAATTTTATGATGTGATAATGTTTGTGACCATCACAATGGTGAAGAGCAGTCAGGTCCTGCTGCTGCTTTGTATAGCATGGCCATTTCTCTCCCTCCTTGACTCTATAACCCCCAAAATACTTACGCTTCTCTAATTTATCAGTTCAAGAACATTACATGAATGGAACCATACAATATATAACCTTTGAGGATGGACCTTTTTTTTTTGGTATCACTCTATTAAATGCCACACAAATTCTTCTGTATTTGAGTAGTTTATTCATTTTTATGGCTGAGTGTATTTTGTGTTATAGATGTACTTAGTTTGTTTAATGATTTGCCCACTGATGAATATTTGGGTTGTAATATAGTTTATAGATAAATAAAATTGTCATGAGCATTTTGTATTCTTTTTTTAGTGAACAAAAATGTCCATTTCTCTGGTATGGATGTCTAAGTAGTATGAGAGCCCTAACTGAGCTCTAACATGTACGAGAGCCCTAGAGGTGTGGTGGGTTACACACGGGTCTGCTAACCACAAGGGAAACAGTTCAACCCTTCCAGTCACTCCAGGGTAGAAAGATGTGGTTTTCTATTACCATAAAGATTTACAGTCTTGGAAACCCACAGGGGCAGTTTTATTCTGTCTCAAGGGTCAGAATCAACTCATTGGCAGTCAGTTTGGTTTTGGTTTTATGGCATATTTAAGAATCTTAAAGCCTCCTTGGCACCCCCCGAAAAAAAGAGTGAGGAATAAGAGTAGTGTTATCAAACAATCAAAAATGGAGAGAGAGGAAATAATGTAAATTGATATAAATCTAAAATAAAATAAATTGAAGTCAAGCGTGATGATTTCAGTCTGGTAATAAACTATCATATTTTTTGTTAGAGTGAATATGTCATTTCACATTCTTACCAGCTATCCATGCAAAGCTTTCTGGCATTTTTACCAGTGCTGCATTTGATTTTATCACTATTTGACATGGTTTTATGTTTAATTTATTTTTAGCCTTTCTGATTAGGTGTGATAGTAATATCTCATTGTAGCTTTAATTTGTATTTTCCTGATAACTGTCTAGGTTGGACATAATTTGATGTGCTTATTTGTCAGCTGTATATCCTTTATTTATTTATTGTTGTTTTATTGATTTGGTTTTTAAAAATTATTTTCTTGGGGGCTGTTACAGCTCTTATCACACATACCTCCATGTGTCAAGCACATTTGCACATATGTTCCTATCATCATTTTCAAAACATTTTCTTTCTACATGAGCCCTTGATATCACTTTTTTCCTTTCCTCCCCCAACCTCCCTTCCTCATGAACTTTTGGTAATTTATAAATTATTATTTTTTTCATGTCTTACACTGACTGCTGTCTCCCTTCACCTACTTTTCTGTTGTTTCCTGTATCATTTATGTTGACATTTCTGCTCAACTCCTTTTTTACCCATCTACTTTGAGTTTCTCGCAGAACTAAAAGTTCAATTTATTATGTCTTCCTTTATGGATCATGATTTTTAGGTAAGCCTCTTATTAACTGTGGTAGATATATAATCATTTGTCAATTTGAGGACTAAGAGTGTAGGGGTGGAGGTTAGCTTGTCAATCACATCATAGCCAATGAGACCTCAGTGTAGGCATGCCCTTCTCCTGTGAATTCTGGGAAATCTGGTACTTCGTCCTTGGTGACAGGAGACACTTCTCTCTCTCTGCCACTCCCTGGGAGACATTGCAGCTGACAAGACACATGAAACTACCCTAGTGCCCTGAGCTGCACAAGTCACATGGCTACAACCAGACCTCTGAAACCAGAGGAGCCACAGAGAGACCCGTGCCAGTGCTCAGATGCTTACAACGCCACAGGATCCAAAGACTTTCTGCCAAATGGCTTGTGATCATCCTGCATTTGGCTTCATTGCATGTGCTTCATGAGTCTGAAGAACACTTTATAGATTGGTATCAGACAAATGGGCTAATATCAGACTTATGGGCTTGGACTGGACTGGGTTGGGATGTTTTCTCAATGTTCAATATCTCTTGTATATAAACCTCTCCCTTATTTACATAAGCATGTTTGTGAATTTGTTTCTCTAGTCTACCCGGACTAACACATTAACTTTTAAAAATGAATATGCTTTCAAAAGTGTGTCATATAAATAGGCATTACTTTTTATGGTCGCGTTTGTGAGAAACTGCAATGTAGTGGTTTATGTTTTATGTCCCAATACATTTTAATAATTCTATTTTATGTTATGCTTACATTTATTTACATTGTTGCTTCATCTTGGTTTTGTTCTTTATTTGGGGGAAAATGTAAAATTGCTATTAACTTCATTTTTCTCCTTAGGCAACGAGGAGAGGAAAAAAGAAAATAGAGTTAAAAGTAAACTGAAGTAAGGAAATAAAGATTAAGGTGAATTAAATGAAATAAAAATAAACTTAATAACCCCAAATCAATAAAATCATAAGCTGACTTCTGAGAATATCAAATCTAGCCTGAAGTCAGGGTAGTCAAGAAGAAATGGAGAATTTTTCATTACCAGTATCAGAAATGAAAGAAATACAGCCTTTTAAAGTCTTCAGAAATTAAATCTATAATTAAGAAATATTATGAATCATTTTCCACCAATAGATTCAAGAGCAAACACCAAACCGTCATTAAATCAATGCCAATCCATAGCTTAAAGAAAATAGGTAAACTCTTTGAAAGTCGCAAACTACCAATGAGGTAATTTCCCTCACCCATGAGGAAATTGATAACTAAGCAGTCCTCTCTCCCCATTAAAGTAATTGTACTTGTCACTGAAGCCTTACGCTTAAAGACCTCCAGGGCCTGATGACTTCAAGGGTGCATTCTGCCAAGGATACACAGCGATGTATTCTGCCAACAAAAAATTCCAGATCCATACAAACTTTCCAGAAAATGTAGAGGAAATATACGACAATTCTGTGTGAGACCTGTATTCTTTTTATGCATAAATCAGAAATACATGATAAGAAGAGAAAGCTATAGCTGAATGTCTTTCACAAACACAGTTTCAAACATTTGAAACAAAATTTTGGCAAATCATATCCAACAAAAGGTAATGACCGACTGGACTTTATTCCAATAATGTGAGGCTTCATATTAATGAAAGAAAAACACCAGGCCAAACAAAGCAACAACCTCACCGGATCATCTCAGTGGGTGCGAGTCGAGGAGAGGAAAATCACTGGCTGGGAACCAAGGCAATGTCCGTTCCTGATTAAAAACACGCACAAACCCACCATGACCACCCCACCACCAACAAAACTCTCTAGGCCAAAAAAAATCATAGCAAACTAGAAGAATATTTATTATAAAAGGCACTTAGTCAAAACTTACAGCTTGGATAATACTTAATTGTGAGAGGCTGGATGCCTTCCTGTCACGTTCAGGAATAAGGCCAAGATGCCGGCCCTCATCATGTCTCTCCAACAGTGTGTTGGCGGCACTAGTCAGTGTAACAAGCTGGGAAAAGCTATAAAACACACCCAGGTTGGGGGAAAAAAGGCAATTTAGTGGGACAAAACAAACTTTTCTTTTTTTTCCCCTTCAGACTTTTCAATAAATGAAACAAGATATACATATGGAATGCAATGAATTATAAATCTGCATTAAGATGAGTCTTAATCTGTATCTGTTTTCCCCATATGTGATAGTTGAGGTTTTTTCAAGCCAACCTGGATGATAAGCACATGTGGGATTAACTGAAGGATGGTTTAATTGAAGAGCAGACAGATAAGTGGTTTGGCGAGCCTCGCCGGTCTGGTTCTTTGGTCTCTTGCTCCCTGACGGTCAGACCAGTATGCGGCTGCCTTAGCTAGTTCTTTGCCTCAGCTGGCAAGGCTCACTTCCTGGAAGACATCCCTGAGGAGTAGACACATGAACCTACCCTGATGCAGCCCTGGGTGCTGGAGCAGCCGTGTGGAGACCCCTGCCAGCGCTGAGATGCTCACTGATGCCGCTTTCCTCCTGCAGTCGGCATCATTACGTGTGTTTTGCGAGCTTGAGGAAGACTTTGAAGATCAGTGTCGGACATATGGACTAATGTCGGACTAAGGGCTTGGACTAAGGGAGTGGGTTGGGATGCTTTTTTAATGGACACTTACCTTTCATATAAAACGCTCTCTTATATCCATGAGTTTCTGTGGATTGATTTCTCTAGTCTACCCAGCCTAACACACCATATACAAAACTTAATTAAAATACATTATAGGACTAGATGGAAACCCTAAAGCTACAAAACTCCCAGAAGAAAACAAATCCCAAACCCATTGTTGGCATAGGGAAAAAGCTACTGTATACAAACATTCCTGGGGTGAAGACCAGGTAATATGGCAGGGACCAGACCAAATACAGGGATACACATGGTAGACAACTGAAAAGGAAGTGGGGAAAGGAAAAAATAATAAAAAAGAAATGGGTAGCGGGGTCACAGGGCACTAACCCACCCAAGGGGAGGGTATTATTTATACGTCCACAGGGAAAGAGGGAACAGACTTCAACCCAGTGCTCCAAGATATGAATGTAACATGCTGGCGTGGAGTAGGGAACCAGTGGAGAGGTTTGAGGGGCCATCCCCAATCCCAACTACTATGTGGACACCTGCCCCTCCCCACAGAATTTATTTCAAAGGACCACATAGAATCTGCAGCTCTGGGAGAGGGACATATCTGATCGGAGCACACGGGAGCAGATGAAGAGGGAGGAGAGAGTGGAGCACATCTTGGCCCGCCAGGCCTTGAGGATGATGTTCTCAATTAGAACAGCCAGTACACAGAAAGGGCCACATGGCCGGCCCCACTATGAGACATGACATTCCTCACTAACCCATAGCCCTACAGGGAACAACACCGGAGATACAGTGTGGGAATTGCGCCCTATCTGTTCCCGCCATACTGAGTCAAAACACTAAGGGCGTGCAACAGAACAGCAAGGGAATGGAGCAGTGAGGTCCCCAGGGAATGCTGAAGGTGGACTTTGGGGCCAGAGCATGGTGCCCCAACAGACTGGACTGGAAAACACTCCTAAAGACCAACAAACAGTCCTTGTTGTGTTTTGTTTTGTTGTCATTGGTTTGTTGTATATTGTTGCTTGATTTTGCTGTCTTGTTTTTTTGCATGTTATTATCTCCCCTGGTCTGTCTAAATAAGATAGGCTGGATGAACAATCTGGAGGAGAACACACAGAACCAACAGTTCTGGGGGACATGGGAGAGGGGGAGGTTGGGGGGAAAGGTAGTTGTGTTAACAAACCCAGGGACAAGGGAACAACAAGTGATCCAAATAGGTGGTGAGGAGGGTGTAGGAGGCCTGGTAGGGCGTGATCAAGGGTAATGTAACCAAGAGGAATTACTGAAACCCAAATGAAGACTGAGCATAATAGTGGGACAAGAGGAAAGTCAAAGGAAATAGAGGAAAGAACTAGGAGACAAATGGCATTTATAGAGGTCTAAATAAAGGCATTTACATATGCAAATATATTTATACACGAGGATGTGGAAATAGATCTATGTGCATATATTTATATGTTTAGTATTAAGGTATCAGAAGGACATTGGCTTCCACTCAAGTACTCCCTCAATGCAAGAATACTTTCTTCTATTAAATTGGCATTCTATGATGCTCACCTCCCCAACACAACCACTGAAGACAAAGTGAGTGAATAAGCAAATGTGGTGAAGAAAGCTGATGGTGCCCAGCTATCAAAAGATATAGCGTCTGGGGCCTTAAAGGCTTGAAGATAAACAAGTGGTCATCTAGTTGAGAAGAAAAAAAGCTCACATGGAAGAAGCACAGCATCTTGTGTGATCACAAGGTGTCAAAGGGATCAGGTATCAGGCATCAACAGAACAAAAAATCTTACAGTGAATGAGGGGGGAAGTGCGGAGGGGAGACCCAAAGCCCATTTGTAGGCAATTGAACATCCCCTTACAGAAGGGTCTTGGGGAGGAGACAAGCCAGTCAGAGTGCAATGTAGCAATGATGCAACATACAACTTTCCTCTAGTTCCTAAATGCTTCCTCCTCCCCCACTATCATAATCCCAATTCTACTTTACAAATCTGGCTAGACCAGAGGATGTACACTGGTACAGATAGGAACTGGAAATGCAGGGAATCCAGGGTGGATGATCCCTTCATGACCAGTTGTGTGAGTGGCAATACTGGGAGGGTAGAGGAAGAGTAGGGTGGAATGGGTGAACTGGTTACAAGGATCTACATGTGACCTCCTCCCTGTGGGACGGATAACAGAAAAGTGGGTAAAGGGACACATCAGACAGGGAAAGATATGACAAAATAATAATTTATAAATTATCAAGGGTTCATGAGGGAGGGGCGAGCAGGGAGGGAGGGGAAAATGATGAGCTGATGCCAGGGGTTTAGGTGGAGAGCAAATGTTTTGAGAATGATGAGGGTGATGAACGTACAAATGTGCTTTACACAATTGATGTGTGTATGGATTGCGATAAGAGTTGTATGAGCCCCTAATTTTAAAAAACCCACTGTCATTCAGTCAATTCCTATTCTTAATGGCTCCATAGGACAGAGTAGAACTGCTCTCTAGCATGTCTGAGATGGAACACTTTTACAGGAGCAGACAACCTTAATACATTCCTCTGCTCTGCAATGCTGGTGCATTTGAACCACCAACCTTGTGGTTAGCAGTTCAATGCTTAACCCACTACAACACCTGGCTCCTTAAGACTATATAAGTAATACTCAAAACACAATAAGGAAGCAAGAATTTTTTTCATATGTACAATATTTGAACGACCTCTAGAGAAGACATGTAGCAGGAAAATAAGCCTATGAAAAGATAATCAACAGTACTTGTCATTAGCAAAATGCAAATAAAACCATAAGGGTTACCACTTACTCTCTCACCCATTGAGTCAATTCTGACCCTTATCAACCCTACAGGACGGGATAGAACTGCTCCTGTGAGTTCCCAAGACTGTAACTCCAAGGGAGTAGGAAACCTTTACTTTTCTCCTGTGGAGTGGCTGCTGGTGTCAAACTGCTGACCTTCCGGTTAACCGCCCCACTTGCACTCTCCTATGCCACCAGGTTCCTCCAGAATGTCTAATATTAAGGAGACTAAAGGTACAAACTCTTGACAATGACATTGATCAACTATAACTCTCATATACTATGAGTAAGAATATAAAGTGGCACAAACACTTAAAAATTTTGATAGCTCCTTAAAAAGTTAAATATTATACTTTTGTATATTTATTGTATATCTGATTGCATAATATGTAGCCTAATCAATATTTTACCTAACCATTCCACTACTGGTTTTTATACACAAGAACTGAAATCATATGCCATGGAGAGCCTCGTACATGAATGTTTAATATAAGTTTTATTTTTAATAGTAAAAAATTAGAAAAGGTCTAAATGCCTACCAACAGGTGAATAAATGGGGAAAAAAGCATTCTATTGTTTGTATGTCCAGTAACTTATCTTCAGTCATATATTCAATATTCCTTGAGTAACACCATAATTTAAATATATTACTCCCAATTTTACAAAAATCACTTCCTCTCTGGTCTTCCTTACCTAGCTTTCAATGCACATGAGGCAACTGAGAATACCATGACTTGGATCAGGAGCACCTTAGTCCTCAACGTAACGTCCTTGCTCTTCACCATTTCAAAGCATGACCCTTCATGCCATGACCCTTTCATCCAGTTCCTCATGTTATGGTGACCCCCAAACCATAAAATTACTTTTGTTGCTACTTCGTAACTATCATTTTGCTACTGTTATGATTGGAATGACCCTTGTGAAAGGGTCATTCGACCCCCTAAGGGGTCGTGACCCACAGTTGAGAATCACCGCTTTAAAGACATCTTCTTTAGCAGGTTTATTTGATGTAAAATACCATTTAATTTCTTTACTGCTGATTCCATGTGTTGACTGTGATCCAAGCCAAATGAAATCTTTGACAATGTTAATATTTTGTCCACTCATCATGATGTTATCTACTGGTCCGATTGTGAGGATTTTGGTTTTCTTTACATTGAGTTGCAATCCATACGGAAGGCTGCAGTCTTGGATTTAAGGCTCATCATTTGTAATTAGAGGGATCAAAACCTAGAAACATGGCTGCTTTGGGTGAACCTATAGGGAGAGATGTGAAGTCGAGAAAACGGTGCTAAAGTAATGCCAGGTCTCACCGGCCAAAGAGAAACCGCATGCCCTACCTGCCTTAAAACGTGCTGAAGTTGCCACTCCGATGAGAGGGTTAAGATGTGTGAAAGGATACGGTAGAGGTAGCGGTAATCAGATTTATTAAATAGAAAAAAATGGCATTTAGAAACAGATTAAGGGACGTTTCTGGGTAAGAGTGAGGGGGAAAAAAGAAACTGGCTAGCCTCTCAAAAGTAAAATACTTACTCATCTGAGCACTGAGTTGACTGACATTAAGCACATAGTTTCAAAGAACGTGGCTCTGGCCAGTGAGCTAAGCCGTATATCAATAAGCTGGTCTTTAACACACACCTACCGTGTGCCAGGTCCATGGGATAGCCCATTGCATGCAAAATAATAGCTAGCGTTTTTTGAGCATTGACTGGGGCCAAGTGTTATTCTAAATGTTCTACATGCCCTGGCTCATTTTACCTGCACAGAAGGCCTGCGAAGTGGTTGCTGGCGCTATACTCTCCTTTATGAGAAGACTCAGAAAAGTTATAAGTTCTCTCGTCACCCAACAGACCTAGACCCAAGTATCGTGAGCGTTTATCCACCTTGCTATTGTTGACGGTAGGTGCTATTGCGCCAGTTCCGGCTCCTGGCGAGTCTACGTACAACAGAATGAAACCCTCCTGGGTACTGGGCCGCGGGCACGGTGCTCACAGTTGTTCCTGTGTTGGAGCCCATGTTGCAGCCCCTGCGCAATCCATTTTGTCCAGGGCCTTCCTGTCTTCCACTGGCCTCCACTCTGCATTGCACACGCTTCTCCACACCACACGCACAGGAGAGGAAGCACGCCCTGCCACGGGACAAAGGATGTTCACCCAGGCACGTGCGCTCCAGCCAGTCGGTTTGCCGTGAAAGGGCTTCCCAGGGCCCCTGTTTATTCTGCTTCCCACCCTTCACCTTTCAGTCATTATTCTTGGCTTCTCCAGTGTGCGTGAAACAATGAGCACAAGAAGGAGGGGTAATGAGAGGTGGGAGAAGGAGAGATCCTAACATTTGGATATTTGTATCTCCCTGTGACAAAGGCCTTTGCTAGAAGACTCCCGTGTCAGTATTTCCCCCAGGAACAATGTCCTCGGCCCCTTCTTGTGGAGGCAGCATCTTGCTCAGGCTTTCAGATGTACTCTGTCCTAGAAAAATGTGCTCTATAAGAAAGGGCACAGGAGGGTGGAAAGGCGCCTGGATTCGCAAGCCAGCCTCCCAGGGTTTGAATCTTGGAGCTTTGTTACGTTGTCAATATTTGAGATCGAGCAGGGAGCAATAGTGAACCATTCTGCTTGAATAAATTTCTAGGGCTTGAATAAATTTCTAGTTTCTTCTTTGGTAAAGTGACATCTCACTCCATCTATCTCATGGTGTTAAAAGTTCTAATGCCATAACACGTTCTTAAGGTACTGCTGAGTAAGCATTGGACTGCTAATTACAAGGTTGCTGGTTCAAATCCACCAGTTGCTCCACGATAGAAAGATGAGGTTATCTGTCCCCATAAGGATTTAAATTGGGAAACCTTGTATAGGCTCACTGATGGTGTAGTGGTTGTCCATTTGGTTGTGATCCCCATGGTTGGCACTTTGAAACCACCAGCCTCTCTGAGGAAGAAAGACTGGACTTTCTACTCCCGTGCACAGTTACAGTCTCAGAAACCCACAGAGGGGTTGCTATGAGTCAGGATTGACTCCATAGCAGTGACCTTCGATTTTGGAAGTCAGAATTAACTCAATGGCAGTGTTGTTGTTGTTTTGTGGGGGGAGGGGACAGTAAAATTATAAGGAGCTAGGACGCTGCTCAGAAATGATGATTAGACTTTGTTCAATGGGCTGTCCACTGCAAGGTCAACATTTTGAAAACACCAGCCCCTCTTTGGGAGAAAGTGAAGGCTTTCTATTCCTGTAGAGATTTACAGTTTCAGAAAACCCCAGGGTGGTTCTCCTCGGTCCTCTGTGGTCTGTAGGAGTCAGAATCGGCTCGATAGCGGTGAGCTTGGTGTTTGAGGACTTGGACTGCTTGTTAAGCAGTAATGAAGGACTGGGTGTAAGCCACCAGCGTGTTTCCCTCACCAGTTTTCTTTGCTTCAAGACAAAAATACACAGGGCAAGCAGTCTTTGCCAAAATAACAGAGCAAAAGGGAGTGTCCTATAACGCGAATAGAATCCTAAAATCCTCGGGAGTGTGACCTGACATGAAGGTGCACTAGTCGCATGCACATTGGACTGCTAACTACAAGGTTAGCAGTTTGAAACCAGATGCTCCATGGGAGAAAGAAGGACCTTTCTACTCCCCTCAAGAGCTGCAGTCTCAGAATCCCACAGCATTTCCCAGCCTGTCCTAAAGGGGCACTCTGACTTCATGGCAGTGAGTTTGGTTTGGTACCAAATATGCACCAATAGCCCAAATGGCCAGCCATTCTGGTGCTCACAGTACACCTAAAGGCAAAAAGAAAGGCATATGGTAAAGGGTGTAACAAGAAAGAATAGTTATTATTCCTAGTTTCATAATTAGCAAAAACATAATTGCTTATCTCATAATATTGCAAATAAAGATTGATCATTTTTAATGAAGTCGATAAAGATCACACTGAAGGTCTCAAGAAGGCTACATTTGACTGAGAAATTGAACATATGACTAATAACTCAAGCCATGGTCTCTGTTATAGATTGAATTGAACCCCTAAAAATATGTGTTGTAAATCTTAATGTATAAAACAGTTGGGCTATTAATTGAAAGATTCGTGGGAGAAGACATCTGGCAATTCGACCCTAATTACCCTTTAATGTAGTTCTATTCTGTCCTGTAGGACCACAATGGGTTGGAACCGACTGGAAAGTACACAATGTCATTACAATAATATCCCTATGGGTACAATCCCATTTTGGAATGGGACTCTGTTGTGTTGATGAGGCCTTACCAGTGAAGAATGTGTTTGAAACCAAACACTTTTAAGCTATAAAACGTGTAGATTATACGAAGAAGCAAAGAGCACGACGGGGAAAGATTGATGCCATCACGGCTCCAAGGATGAGCAGCTGAACAAACAAGGCCTTTTCCCCAGAGCAGCAAGCTTTCCCCTGGGCCCGTGGTGCCCTGAATCCAGGCCTCTAGCTCTACTCCCACAAGGAGTTACCATCTCGGAAACCAACAGGGACACTGCTACTCTGTCCTACAGGGTCACTACCAGTCACAATGGACTCGGTGGCGGTGAGTTGAGTTCCTAAATGGTGAGAAAACAAACTTCCCTTTTTGGAGCCATCAACTTGCTTGTGAGATTTCTGTTATATCAGCATTAGATAACTGACCGGCTCAGATGCCATTGCCTTAGTGCCTTCGAGCAGAGAGGTCTGGTCGTGCAATGGTTAGACACTTGACTGCTAACTTAAAGCTTTACACTTCGAACCCCCCCTCCTACACCCCCAGGGGCTTCGCAGAAGAAAGATGTGGCAATCTGCTCTTGTGAATATTAGAGTTCTGGAAAGCCTGCAGGGATGTTCTCCTCTCTCCTGCAAGACTGCTCTGTTTGACAATGACTTCATGGCCATGGGCTAGGAAGACTCACGTGGAATTAGTATATTCAGATTGTAGTGCTGAAGAATATTGGATAGACTGTGGACTAGTAGAAGGATGAACAAATCTGTCTCGGAAAACAGACCGCCACAATGCTCCTTCGGAGTAAAGATGGCGAAACTTAGTCTTACATGTTTTGAACATGTTATCAGGATGGGCCAGTCCCTGAAGCAGAGGATCACTGAAACAGGGAACGGCCCTCAAGGAGTTGGCTTGACAAGGGCTTTAAGAATGGGCTCCAGCACAGCAGTGCTCGTGAGCATGGAGGAAACCCGCGTGGGGGGTTGCTCTGTTGTATCCAGTCACTATGAATTGGAAGTGACTTGAGAGTACCTAATGACAACAGCAACGTAAGAGGGAGGCACGGGCAGTTTCCATTTCTGCAGACTGGTTTTCTTTCCAGATACATGATTCCATTTTTAATAGAAAACAGTGGTATTTCATTTGCTAACCCCAAATGATCTATCGGTTGAGTGCTACTATAAACGACATTCTCATTTGCATGAGGGAGAAAAATGGACGATGCAAATTAGCAGGAAGAGAGACCATGCTGTCAGAACATTGATAAAAGGACTCAAGCCCACTGCTGCTGAGTCTGTTCTGACTCATAGTGACCCTCTGTAGGGTTTCTGAAATGGCAGCTCTTTATGGGAGCAGACAGCTTCATCTGTCTCCTGTAGAGGGACTGGTGGGTTTGAACTGCCGACCTTGCTGTTAGCAGCTCAATGCTTATACCACAATACCATCAGGACTCTGTGTAAAAATAGAAATGGAAGCACAGTTATCAGACAACAGAGGGAGGAAAGGAACAAGCTGTTCCAGGGCTTTGTGGAATGTGTGGGTCAACAAGTTCCGGGTCATGAAGCCAAGAGTTAAATAGGCAGAATGCTCTCATATTATGCTTTGGTGTTGAAACACTAAAACCAGAAGCTCGGGTTTCATTTTCCCTAAGGCCTTGCACTATATTTTGAACTAAAAACTTCATGGAGCACTTAAGAACTACCAACCTTTACAAAACAGATCTGACAACTTATGCACTGGGGTACAATCTAAAATAGAAAATGAAATTTTAAGCCTAAAATGCTAAAATCTTCTGGCAGGCAACAAAGTGGTATATATAGACCATACCTGATTGGGGAGAATAAAAACGTATTCTGTTGATTTTGTTCTCATTTTTCCTTCTTGTAAGACTCTGGCAAATATGAAAAGTCTCTTTGTGAGGAAGCTACTTAAGTCAGTAAACCCGTGGAGCCTGCAGGACGCCAGTCACTGGGTTGAGCTGTGGGAAGACTGGGCACCTGTCCTACCCTCAAGGATCTTCTCCATGGGGAAATGACCAGGAAGGATGATCAGTGCTATCTTGAAATATGTACGCGTAGCACAAAATAAATGAAGACAACATTTCTGTCTGTGTAAGGAGCTTAAAGAAAGATAATGACAAAATCCCAAGCATTCTGGACCTGCATTACAATATGGCGAAAAGGGAATGCATGCTGAATCCTTTGAAAGGTGGTTTCTGTGAGGATTAAGGCAGTTTATTAACATATAGTGTTTAGAATACTGCTTAGTATATAAAACAAGCCCCCACAAAAACTCCATTGCCATTGAGTTGATGCCGACTCACGACAACTCCATTTGTTTCAGGGCAGAAATACCCCCCAGGGTTTCCATGGCCTATGTCATTCTTGGGTGCTGCCAAGTCGATTTCAACTCACAGCAACCCAATGTGACAGCACAGGCCTGCCCTATTTGGTTCTCTAGGCTGTAATCTTTCAAGGAGCTGATCATCAAGTCTTAATGTTACTGAAATTGATAATAATAATGAATGACAATAATAATATATACTTTTTACTGTATATGTACTATAATGAGCATAGTACATTTAATAATAACTATTAATAATGTGCTTCTTAGTCAAAAACACAATGAAGTCTTCCAGAATTCCCATTTTTCAATGCTTAGTTCATTATGATCCACAGTTCAATACCTTGCATAATAAATAAAACACAAGTAACCATTTTCCTTGTATTCTTTGCTTTCAGCCAAGAGCCATCTGAAGCCAGCAATGCTATCCTTTGCTCTAAGTTCTTTTTTGAATTGACTTGTTCAAACAGAACAGGGGGCTTATACATGGAAAATCAGGAAAACAGTGCATCCGAATTGTATCCCCTCACAATACTTATTTAGTCTGTCTGCTGAGCAAGTCAGCAGAGCAGCTGCCTCTATGAAGAAGAATGTGACATCAGGATGGGAAGGAAGACATTAACAACCCGTGACGCACAGCCTTGCTTGCTGAAAGTGGAGAGAAGTTGAATCACTGGTTAACGAAGATCAAGTGTTGTAGCCTCCAGTATGGATTACGACTCAATGTAAAGAAAACCAAAGTCCACACAGTCAATAGGTAACCTCATTAGGAATGGAGAAAAATATCGAAGTTGTCAGGGATCTCATCTCGCTTGGATTCACAATCAATGCTCGTTTAAGCAGCAGTCGAGAGATGAACTGACACATTGCGTTGGTAGAGCTGCTGCACAAGACCTTTTTAAAGTGTTGAAGAGCAAGGATTTCACTTCGAGGATGAAGGTGCCCCTGACCTAAGTCATGGAATTTTCAATCACCTCATATGCATGTGAAAGTTTGATCTTGTTCAAATCTGTTGGTCAGATATGAACTGGAGGCTTTTACTGGCCCTTGTAGCTGCAGCAACAGATGAACAGCAAGCAGGAAGATGAAGCAGGAAGACCACGTACTAGTGGCCACAGAAATGAATGAATTTGAGATCGGCCAAATGAATCCAACATTGATGGATGGCCCCTGACGGCTCCCCTGGCATTGACAGGTGATATAACAAGAGGTCAACCCACCAGATGCAGGATCTACATCCAGTAGAAGATGTGAACTAGCTTCTCTACAGGGTCTATCGATACGCAGAGTAGGCCATGCCCCAAATGAAACCTCTCTCAGTTGTAGAAAGTCTATGATTAGATTAAGGAGATATTCCATCCTATTCTTCCTACACCTGCCTGAAGATTCCACCATAGAGCTGACCATACAGTGTTAGGCTATATTATGGAAGAATCCTGGTCCAGTCAAGCTGATAGAAAACCTAACTACTAGAACTCTCAAGGAGATGGATTGACACAGTGGCTGCGACAATGGGCCCCAGTGTGACAGGAATGGTGAGAACGGGGCAGCACTTCGTTCTGTTGCACACAGGGTTACTATGAGTCAGAACTATGTTGAACACACCCAACAACAAGTGTCATGAACAGATTTTCAGCAATCACTTCTCTGAGTTAGTCAAGTGGTGTCAGAGGACCTGGGAAAAGCCTCTGGATTTTAATTTTTTCTTTTAAAACAGTTTTATTGGCACGTAATCCACATATCATACAACTCAGCGGTAGATGTTTGAAAACATTTGGCCAGATTTACATCATTACTCTTTAGTAGATTAATTGCAGTAAGTATGAACACAAGTGAGGCTCAGAATTCATCTATTCATATTAGATTGACAGTTTTAATTATTTAGAAATCTCATGGGAAGGGTAAATAGTTTCTTGATGGAGACCTGCTTACTTTTGTGAGAAAATTAAATAACCCATCCATGGTTCCTATAAAAGGGAAACCAAGAAAAAATTGAAATCAATGTTAAGATTATCATTTTTCTAGAAAATGATGAAAATCCAGGCTGGAGACTTGGTCTGATTAATCTGCCAGTCACCACACAGTCCCTTCTGAAGAAAATTGGTGTGAGTTTTGAAAGGATTTCAAATTAAACCTGTGTGTATTCTTTCAAGCTTAAAACAATGTTAGCAAATTCATACACAGGAATTTTAATAAACTTCATATAGAAGAATTGACTAAAAATAACAACATAAACCAAAAATGAAAAAGGAATAGTGTTGGCTTAGAATTGTTGAATTAAGAGACCAAAACATCTTTCTTCCATAATATAAACATATAATTAGGGAATTTAAAATGAGCATCGAGATTCATAATGACTCAAAGTCTTGGAGGCAGAAAAATAGCCTCCTCTTCTATTTCTTTCTATGCAACTTTGAACCCAAACTGCATGGCTTTTGTGAGCAGTTGTATTTGTTAGCCAGCATCCATTCCTCTCTTCTGACAATGACCCCCTGTGGTAGTTACATAATCTGGTGTCAATTTGAGAGTATTAGGAGTGAAGGGGTGGAGTCTGGTCTGTCAATCAACTATAGCCAAGGAGGCCTCTGTGTGGGTATGTTCTTCTGACAATTCTGGGAACGCGTGTATTTCCTCCTTGGAGCCAGGAGACACTTCTCTCTCTCTCTGCTCACTCCCTGAGAAACGCTCTACTGACAAGACACATGGTGCTATGCTCTGGGAGCTAGAGATGCCACATGGACCTTCCCTGATGCAACCAGACCTCTGGAGCTAGAGAAGTCACATACAGACCCCTGCCTGCGCTGAGATGCTTACAATACCACTGGATCCACATGACTTCCAACCCACTGGCCTGTGATCTTTCTGCATTTGGCATCATTGCATGTGTTTCATAAGTCTGAAAAGGATTTTATAGATTGGTATCAGACACATGGGCTAATAGGGGACTTATGGACTTGATCTGGACTGGGCTGGGACGTTTTCTCAATACTCAACTGCTCTTGTATATAAACCTCTTTCTTATTCACATATGAATCTCTATGAATTTGTTTCTCCAGTCTACCCAGACTAACACACCCAGTTTTCCTTGGGAGGACACCCTCTTTCACCCACTCTTGGTCTACGTGCTTTGGAAATATTTGCCTGCACACCATCTTCAAGAGTGAATGTGTAACTCAAATTTGTTTTTTATTTTTAGGTATGGTTGAGTCAGTTCTAACCCACAGCAACCCTATGTGTAACAGAATGAGACAGCTCAGTCCCACACCATCCTCATACTCATTAGTTCTCCAGGTGACATCTTTTTAAAAACAATTTTTTTAGGAACTTTCAGAAAGCTCTTTGCAGCAGATTTGCCCAATGCGGTGCATTATTTCTTTATTGTTACTTTCGTGGGCACTGATTCCAGTTCCCATTAAAACGAAAACCTCTGACAGTTTCCAACTTTTCCCTGTTTATCATGGTGTTACTTATTTGTCTAGTTATGAGAATTTTTATTTTCTTTATGCTGAGGCATGATCCGTCCTGAAGGCTGCAGTCTTGTGTCTTCATTAGTAAGCGCCTCAGGTTCTCTTCATGTTTTATAAGAAAGGTTGGGTCACCTGCATATGGTAAGTTGTTAACCAATCTTCAATTGTGAAGCCACATTCTTCTTCATCTAGCCTCCCAGATTATTTGCTTAGCATACAGATTGAGAAATACAGTATGTGTGGATGGATACAATTCTGATATTCCCCTTTCCTGATTTTAAGCCATTCCATATCCCTTGTTCTGTGAACAATGGCCTCTTGGTCTACGTATAGGTTTTGTTTGAGACAATTAAGTTTTAGAACTCCCATTCTATGCAATGTCATTCATAATTCGTTGTCATTTACACTGAGATACCATGAATAGTTGATAAAACACAAGTGCACATCTTTCTGGTATTCTCTGCCTTCAACAAAGGTCCATTTAACCACAATAATGATAGCCTTTTCTCTGTGTCTTCTTGTAAATCCAGCTTGACTTTCTGGCAGTTTCCTGTAGAGGCATGGTTGCAATTATTTTTTAATTACCTTCAGCAAGGTTTACTTGTGTGCGATAGTAATAATGTTGTTTAATGATTTCTGCATTCTGCTAGATCACCTTTCCTTGGAATGGGCACAAATTTCTTCCAGCCGATTGATCAGTGACCTGCCTTCAAAATTTCTTGGCATAAAATGACTGAGTGCCTTTAGCACTGCGTCTGTTTGTAAAAACAGATCAATTATATTCCATCCATTCTGGGAGCCTTTTTCCCCACTAAAAACTTCAGTAAATCCTGGGTTTCTTTCTGTCATTCTATTTGGTTTTGATCATGAGTTACCTTCTGAAAGTAAGCTGGTTAATTTTGGTACAGTGACTCTGTATATTGCTTTCACCTCTTCAGTTCCCTGTCATGTCATTGCTAGATGGTATCAAGTCAATTAAGGCTCATCGCTGGTTTTATGTACAACAACAGAACAAAATACTACTAATTCTTCAGGTGCCATCTTCAACGTCTCATGTTTAAGCTCGATGTTGCAGCTACTGTGTCAGTCCATTTCATTGAGGGTCTTAGTTTTTGCTGACCCTCTGCCAAGCGTGATGCCCTTTTCCAGAGACAGGCCTCTCCCAATAGCGTGCCCGAAGTGTGTGAGATGGAGTTTCGCCAACCTTGCCTCTAACATGCCTTCTGGCTGTACTTGAAGACAGATTTGCCTGTTCTTTTGTCAGGCCATGCCACTTCGAATATTCTTCTCCAACACCATCATTGAAATGCATCACTCCTCCTATGGCTTCCTTTATTCATTACTCAGATTTCACATGCATTTGAGACAACTGAGAAGAACATGATCTGCATCAGGCGCTCAAAGTGGCATCTTTGATCTTCAATCCCTTGGAAGCAGATTTGCCCAGTACAATATGCGTGGGTTTTGAGTTTGGTGTTTCCACGAGCATTGTTTAAGGATTAAAGAAAAATGAAACCCTTGACAACTTCATTCTTTTCTGCATTTATCATGATGTGGTCTATCCGTCCCCTTAGGAGGATTTTTGTTTCTGTTACATTAAGTTACAGTTCATGGTGAAGGTTGCAGTCTCTGAATTTCATCAGCCAGCGCCTGAAGAGCTCCTCATTGTCAGCAAGCAATATCGTGCTGTCTGCATACATTTCCCCAATCCTGATGGTGTGCTGTCCTTCATACAATTCTACTTCTTGGATTATGTGCTGAGCACAGAGAATGAGTACTTATGATGAGAGGATACAACCCTGACACACCCCTTTCTTGATTTCAAACCAAGCAGGTTTCCCTTGCTCTTTTCAAAAGACTGCTTCTTGCTCCTTGTACAGATTCCACACAA
The DNA here is from genome assembly GCF_050624435.1 of Tenrec ecaudatus. NCBI lineage: Eukaryota > Metazoa > Chordata > Mammalia > Afrosoricida > Tenrecidae > Tenrec > Tenrec ecaudatus. Next base: position 27,354,896 of record NC_134535.1, on the reverse strand, counting down.
GCATAATGAAGTGTCCCAGAATTCCCATTTTAAAAATTAACCAAAATATGTTATGACCACACAGTTGAATGCCCTTGCATTGTCAATAACAAACATGTGAACATCATCTAGTATTCTCTGCTTTCAGCCAAGAATCATCTGGTGTAAGCAATGTTATCCCTCAGGCCACATCGTCCTCTTTTGAATCCAGTTTGATTTTCTGACACTCTCTGTCGATGTACTGCTGCAGTTGTTTCTGAATTATCTTCAGCCAAATTTTACTTGCTTATGATGTTAATGATAGTTTGACTTTTTGTTAATTATCTTGGTCACCTTACTTTGGACTAGGCACAAATATATTCCAGTTGGTTGACCAGGTATCTATCTACCAAATGTCTTGATATAGTCTAGTGTTTCCAGTGCTACATCATTTTTTGAATGAAATATTTCCATTGGTATTCCAGAAATTCCCAAAGCCTTATTTTTCTGATAGAGGGACAAAAGGAAAGTAAAAGAAAATAGAGGATAGAACCAGGAGGTAAAGAACATTTATAGAGGTCTAAATACAGGCATGTCCATATGTAAGTATATTTATATATAACAATAGGCACATCGATCTATGTACATATATTTATATGTTAAGTATTAAGGTAGCAGATGGACATTGGACCTCTACTCAAGGACTCCCTCAACGTAAGAACGTGGCATTCCATGATGCTCACCTTCCTGACACAATCGCTGAAGACAAAATGGATGCATAAGCAAATATGGTGAAGATAGCTGATGGTTCCCAGCTATTAAAATATATAGCATCAAAAAAACAAGATATAGCATCTGCGTTCTTAAAGGTTTGAAAATAAACAAGAGGCCATCTAATTGGGAAACAAGAAGGTCCACATGGAAGAAGCACACCAGCCTGTGTGATTATGAGGTGTCAAAAGGAAAAGATATCAAGCATCAGAAGACCTAAAACAAACAATCATATCGATGAAAATGAGGGGGGAGTGTGGAGTGGAGACCCAAAACCCATCTATAGACAATTGAACATCCCCTCACAGAAGGGTCACAAGGAAGGGATGAGCCAATCAGAGTACAGCATAGCACCGATGAAACACAACATTCCTCTAGTTCTTTAATCCCCCCTCCCCACTATCATGACCACAGTTTTACTTTACAAATCAATGTAGACCAGAGAATGTACACTGGTACAGATAAGAGCTCTCGACACACGGAATCCAGGACAGATAAACCATCCCCAGGAACAATAATGGAAGTAGCGATACCATGTGGGTAGGGCAAAAGTGCGTGACAAAGGGGACAAATAACAGAAATACGGTGGAAGGGAGACAGCGGATGGTGTAAGACGTGAAAAAAATAATGATTTATCAAGGGTTCATAAGGGTGAGAGGGTGAGGGAGGGCGAGAAAAAATGAAGAGCTGATACCAAGGGCTCAAGTTGAAAGAAAATGTTTTGAAAAGGATGATGGCGGCATATGTGCAAATGTGCTTGACACATGGATGTATGGATTGTTATAAGAGTTGAAAGAGCCCCTAATAAAATGATTTTTAACCCCCCCCCCAAAACAAAGCCTTGTTTTTCAGTAATGCCTTCAGCGCAGCCTAGATTTCTTCCTTCAGCACCATCAGTTCTTGATTATATGGTACCTCTTGAAGTTGGTTGTATATTGACCATTTCTTTTTAGTGCAGCGATTGTGTATTCCTTCCATCTTCTTTTGATGCTTCCAGCACCATTCAACATTTTGTCTATAGAATCCTTCAATATGTCAACTAGAGGATGGGCCTTTTTAATTTTTAAAATTCCCTTCAACTTGAAACATTCCAAACATATACTTCCTTTTTGACTTTCTAACTCTGGGTCTTTGCACATTTCTTTATAAACCTCAGTCTTCCCAAGGTGCCCTTTGAAAGTTTCTGTTCAGTTCTTTACCGCACAATTTTTCCCATTCACCTTAGCTACTCTACTTTCAAGAACAAGTCTCTGAATATTCTGACATCCGTGTGATCTTTTCTTTCACTGACCTTTTGTTTCTTCATGTATGTCATCCTTGATGCCATCTCATGATCCATCTGGTCTTCTGTCATTAGTGTCCAATGCATCACATTTCTTCTCGAGATGGTCTCTAAATTCATGTGGGATATACTCAACTTTATCATTTGGTTCTTATGACATATTTTAATTTTTTCACTTCACGTGGAACTTGTGTATGAGTAATTTACTTATCAACCCGCAATGCCAAAGATTAATAAACTGAATATTATTTTACCAAATAATGTGCCTGAAATGGATCAAACATGTAATCAAGATGAAATGCAACTGAAATAGTAGTTATAGCAACTAGTCTTCCTGGTAGACTTATGGATATCCTCTCACTGACAACATTGTGCTTCAGGATAGATCCTGAAATGTGCTTCTTGACAACAAATGTTGTCGGGAGCCATGAGACCCGGCCATTGTCTTGATCTTTATTGCCTGAGCTCTGTAACTTTCCACAGAAACTGTTTTTTTCTGCGGTCATTGTTCTCAGGGAAACACCTGCAGCTTGTTTCCTTTTCCCTGGCCTATATAAGCTGTAGCCTTTTACTCAATAAGCGAGACTTGATCAGGATACTGTCTTGTCTCCATTTCTCGTGTCTCTTGTCCCCCCAATTCCCACTCCCTCCTTCAGGGTCTGTGTTGAAGTTCCCGCGGGTCAAGACACAATGCAACACTATTCCTCATTAGTTTGTCATTCTTGGCATCGTACACAATGATCGTCCAATTCACAATCGTAATACCAGACCATTTCAGCTCTCTAATGCCCAGGACATCGATCTTCCAGTGTTCCCTTTCATTTTTCACAACTGGAAGCACTTACTCACCCACACCAGGAAACGTGGAAGATAGCTGCTTGGTCAACCAACTAGAATAGATCTGGATTTCTTCCCATTTGAAAGATGACCCAATGAAATGCTCACATTATAGAATAATATCATTAATATCACATTCAATTAAAATTTTGCTGAAGACCACCCAACAATGGTTGCAGACTGAACTCAGAGGATACAAGAAAGATGTTAATTAATGTTTCATTGACTGTACCAAGGCATTTGACTATGTGGATCATAATAAAGTACGTACAGCCATGAGAAGAATGGGAATTCCAAAACACTTCATGGCACTCCTGTGGAACTTGTGCATGGACTAAGAGGCATGCTCCCTTAGGAACAGAACAAGGGACTACTGCAAGGTTTTAAAGCAGGATAGGTGTGTGTCAGGGCTGAATCTTATCATGTTTGTTCAGTCTGCATGCTGAGCAAATCATCATCAGAGAAGCTAGATTATATGAAGAAAGCAGCATGAGGATTGGAAGAGAGCTCCTTAAGAACCTGCAATATGCAGACGATACAATATTGCTTGTTGAAAGAGAGGAGGACTTCTGATGAGGATCAACGTGTTCACCCTTCAGTGTGAACTACAACCCAATGTAAAGACCAGAACCCTCACACCTGGACTAAGAGGTAGCATCATGGTAACAGAGAAAAGATTGATGTTGTCAAGGATTTTATTTTGCTTACACCCACAGTCAGTGCTCATGGAAGCAGTAGTCAAGGGATCAACAGATGAGTTGCCTTGGGTAAATATGGTAAACAAGACCTTTGTAACATGTTAAAAGCAAGGATGTTATTTTGAGGCTTATGGTGCCCCTGGTCCAAGCCACGGTATTTTCCCATTGTTTCATATACATGTGAAAGTTGGACACTGAATAAGGAAGACCAAAGAAGAATCCATGCATTTGAATGATGGTGGTGGTAAAGAATGGTGAAAGTACAATGAATTGCCAAAAAAGCAAATAAAACTGTCTCGGAAGTATAGGCAGAATGCACCTGAGAGACAAGAATGGTGAGACTTAGTCTCACGCACATTGGACCTGTTGTCCGGAAAGACCTATTCCTGGGGAACACCATCATGCTTAGTAAAGTCGAGGGGCCGTGCAAAAGAGGAAGACGTTTGACAAGATGGATTGGCAGCTGTTGCATCAATGGGCTCGAACATAAGAACAGTTGTGAGGATGACACAGGACCAGGCAGTGTTTCATCCTGTTGGGCTTAGGGTCAGAACTGACTCGATGGCATCTAAGAACAACAACAACAGCAGCAACAACAACATTCTCACCACCACTGCTTCGTTGCCTCACTGTTGTCATCGATTTGATCACACTGTGTTAGATCATGTCATCGGAAAATCCTGACCTATTCAAATTGACATAAAAGCTGTCACATGGGCTGTAACTGAACATGATTTCATAGGAATAGTTTGTAAAAATGAATCATGGGTAAATAATTTCAAACCACCCATGTATAAAACAACAATAATATTTTTATAATTTTGTACATAAATTGACTTAAATAGTAAAAACAATAAGTTTATGAAATCCTGTCAAGATTAAATTCAAGTTCAAGTAGTTCCCAAACCAGAAATTTCGCTGGCTTCCTCTCAGTCCTGTGAATTATCAATATTTGAACTCATATCAAGATAATACAAATAATGTTTTTGCATGATACGATAATATCAGGTATGGTGACAATGCAGGAAAAGAGGTTAAATAAGAAGATAAGAAACCTAAAGTTGCAGTGCTGGGGTAGGGCTGCACATTACTCTGTCAACCGCAAGATTAGCAGTTCAAAACCACCAGCCTCTCCACGGGAGACAGCCATGGCTTTCTGCTCCTTTGGAGAGGTACAGTCTGCAAAACCCACAGGGGCAGTTTTATCCTGTCCTGTAAGATCACTATGAGTTTGAATTAATTTTTTTTATTTATACATTCCACGATGCTAACCTAAATACAATGCACATTAAAGATGGACAAAAATGTGATCATGGAAAATGGGTTTAATGTGATATTATACTTAATATCAATAAAGTTATCTGAGAAATCATCTTTAAAAAGACAGATATTGTGTCACTTACGTGGATGCACACTCTAAAGAACACCAAGTATTCACTTCCCTCCTGTCCTTGCTTTTGTGGTGGAGTGACTTTTCTTAATAAGGCTCTTCTTCCAAGTCTCTGGAACTCCCACCAAAGGATGGATGGGTGAGACTATGCAAATAGGGTGTGTGTAACACTATGAGAGGAGAGGATGAGGGTCAACTTTCATTACCACCTCTTTGGCTATAGGTTAAACCATCTTTGAATCAATAGTAGACAAAAGAAATTCCAAAGATCTTGGAGGAGCAAGATCTTTGTCTGAAGTGACAGAGGCCACTGAGACCAGATGCACCAGATTTTGGCATGGAGACCCAGGAGAGCAATACCAAGATTTGGGGGTACCTATTCACTCTGGCTCAGATTATAGAACTCTGGGACAGAGTGATGGGTGGCTGCCTTTCTGGCCCAAGGAGGTAAAGGCCAGTGGACCATGTAGCTAAACTGCTGAGAGAGAAAATTGGTTGAGGTTGAGGAGACCAATGACTTTATCCTTACTGATTGCTGATCCTGACTGAGGTAACCTGTTGACTTCCCTAATAAACCACCTTAACGGTGAGTATTGTCTGTATTGTCTGTGAGGTCTGTGTGGCCACTGAAGTGAATGATCAAACCCAGCATCGATATGGAGTGGCAGGGCAGAAATGCTTGGTGTCAGAAACGGTAAAAAAGTATGGAATATGGAGGCATATCTGACCTCGGCCTTGGGGCAATGGGGAGACGAGAGGTCAGACTTGTCCACCTCCATGTCATTTCTGGCCAATTTCAACAGCATTTATAATATGCAGGTAAATTAGAGCTATATCATCACTAACAGGAACCCTGCTGCTGCTGCAGTGCGGAAGCGCTGACTGCCAACTGACCCCACCCGCAGAGCTGCAGAAGAAAAATGTGTCAATCCATAAAATTCACAGCTTTAAAAGCTCGATGGGACCGTTCTACTGTGTCCGATAGGGGCACATTGAGTTAGAATTAACCCAATGGAACATTTTGCGTGTGTGTGTGTGTTTTAAAAGAATCAACTTAGCATATGAGCTGCAGCAACTTTTGTGTGCTTAAAAATGAAGTGCAAACATCTATGACCATGAGCAAAACCTCTCTGTTCATTTCTTCACTTATAAAATTAGGAGAATCTAGAGGTACTATTGGTGTTGGACTGTCAGCTATAAGCTCGGGGGTTCAAATTCACCAGCCACTCAGCACAATAAGTATAAGGCTATCTGTTCCCATAAAGATTTATAGTCTCTGAAATTCTTTGTAGGGTCCTTCTGAGTTGGAATCAACTCGCTCAGTGACAGTGGATTTGCCATAATGATTCAAATCTACTGCCATTGAGTGGATTCATGCAACTTAATAAGGCTCCATATCTCTTAGGGCTGATTAATAAGGTTAATAAGGCTTCATATCTTCTAGGGGCTGAGAGTCTACCAGTGGACCTGCTGGTAGGTTTGAATGACCGACTATGTGTGAACAGCCAAATGTGTAACCAACTGTGCCGCAAGGGCTCCTGGGTCATTCACAGATTAAATGAACAGTGGTGGCCATAGACTAATAGATTCTCAATAAAGGTTAACTGTCATGTGATCGCTGTTACTGCTGTTCCTTAGTACTGCCATCCTCCTTATTGGACATTCAAGGTTATTTATTATTTGGTGTGACATTTTCCTATTAATTCATATCTCCTTCCTTCCAGGATAAGAAAATATCTTCCTTGCTCTTTACCTGCCTCGTGAGTTCTTGCCTCTTTGTTTTTGTTCTTATCTCTCTCATCCCCACTTTCAATGTTTCCATGGCTTTATTCTAAAGATCCTTCAAGGTCCTTTCATCTTTTTCATAGGACCTTGCTGAAGGCTCCCAGTGGGAAGTCATAGCTTCTGTCCCTGGAGTCTCCCTGCATAGTATGTGTCTCTCACATGGCACTTGGTATTTCTGGTACCATATAATGTGTATGTACATGGTTTACATCTTTCAGCGAGCTTTACACAGCAATAGAAACCACATCTCTGTGCCTTACCTAATACTGACTAGACTGTCTTACGCAAAGTGGTGCTAAACAAATATTTTTGAATGAGTGAATGATTATGGCTATGAAATATCGCTATCAACTTGGAATTCACTAGGAAATTTTTTACAGTTGACCTAGGCAGTGCTTACCTTCCAAAATAACTGAATATAGAAGCTCATTGATAACTTATTTCTCAGGTGAACAAGGATAATTACTGAATTCCCTTGGTTGCTGAATTCAATTGGGGCTGATACCTGGAATTAGGGGGGAGCTTCTGACAAACAACAGAATGTCTTGCTTATTTTTCTATCTCTGGGGTGCAGTGACTGGCTCTGATTTGAATGGGACTGAAAGCACCAGAGAATAAAAAGTTCTGAGTTCAATGGTACCTTGGCCATTTGGGTTTCCTGTCCCAAGGAACAAACCTTTACTGTTTTTTACACTGATGTGTTGTCTTTCTGAAGTGCCAGTCACCCACTGAACTGGGTAGCTTTTTGTTGTGGGTGCAGGCTTACTGTTCGCTTTCAGATTCCCTGTGGACAATGGTCAAAGAGAAGCGGCTCTCGCCATTCAAGTGGAAGACTTACCAGTGGGTTAATGAGCAAAACTATTTTCCCATAGTCATACCTCACATGTATATACATCTCAAGGTGGCCTTCCCAAGAGAAATTATTCTTTTTCAGAGCAATATTGATTAATTTGAAAGCAGCAGATCCAAATAGGTTTAATTTTTCCAGTGAAGGAAAGAAAAAGGTTTCTTTTTCTCAAAAGAAAAACTTAGTAGTGAACCAAATTATTGTTTTTAGAAAGAATAAAAAATGTTACATCTATAACTGAAAGATTTAGGGACAGCAGTGGCATAATGACCTTCACTCACTATTGCTATTAGATGTCACATGAAAGAAAATGTAGAAAATATCCATTGATTGAATGGGGCTAACCCAGGGTGTAAGTTAATATTTCATAAGTGCTGTCTTGACCCAGTTTTGAGATCATGATTAAAAACTCCCAATCTTCCTTTGCAGCAGTTTGCTAAGCTCAAACCCCAGCTGCTTCCTTATCAGACCCTAGCACTCCTGAACTAGCCCACATAAAAGCCTCCAGATGCCTGAAACCCAGCAATGACCTCTTCTTCTTTGGGTCCACGAAGAATCTCAAAATATCCAAACCATAGGAAATCTGTGAACCTAGTTCACCCACCCCATTGAACAAATATAAACAGATCCCTGTGATTCCAAGATGCTGTTACCTTCTGTGTTAGTCTGGGTAGACTAGAGAAACAAATTCATAAACACTCATATGGATATAAGAAAGAGGCTTATATACAAGAGCAATTGAATATTGAGAAAACATCCCGACCCAGTTCAGATGAAGTCTGTAAGTCCAATATATCCAATACCATATATCCGATACCAGTATATAAAGCCCTCATCAGACCCATGAAAACACATGCACTGATGTTGAATGCAGGAAGATCTCAGGCCGGTGGGTGAAAAGTCTTGCGCATCCAGTGGTAATGGAAGCATCTCAGCACTGGCAGGGGTCTCCATGTGGCTCTTCTAGCTCAGGGCACTAGTGTAGCTCAATGTAAGTCTTGTTAGCTGCAATGTCTCCCAGGGAGTGTACTGCCGCCAACGAGTTATTTATCTCCTTAGCACCTTCAAATGAAGTCATCAAGCTGTGACTTGATTGACAGGCTAAACCCAACCCCTTCACTCGCAAATCTCAAATTAACACCAGATTACATAACTGCCATACCTTTGTCCTAGGTACAATCCCCTATGTACCCCTGCCTGTGTAGCCTCTCATTTGAAGTTCTTATCAATGCAGAGTTTACTTCTCATCTGTAAGAGTGTCTTTATATGTTGGCTTGTCTTCCAAGGACCTATGATCACATTTAATATTATATAATTATAAAACTCAGGGTTTCCAGAGTTTTAAAGTTTTATGATATAATTAAAGCGGAAAATAAATATTCAGTGGTCAAATAGCTGAAAGATACAAAGGTGATTGAAGTTAAATAGGTTTCCTTAATGTAGGTTTTGTAGCAGAATTTGAAATACTGATTTGTGTTATGAAATCTCAAAGAAGGGGATATAGCAGTAAAGTCTCCTGGTCTTATGTGGCCAGAGGTTGCTCCTCACGTTTTTTACAGGGCACCCAGAGCAGCTGATGATATCTAAAACATACTTGGATAAATCCATGTCTAATATTATCCAAAGAAAGTTAAAGGCGATGCTAATGGAAAATCAAATATATGGGGGTGATTGCACAACTATCCTTGATATGACTAAATGGTTGAACTCTTGAATTAGATGAGATGTAAATTACTTGCCAACAAAACTGTTGAGAAAAAAAATCCTGGTGGACAGGTTTCAGTGGAGCTTCTAGACTAAGCCAGATGGTAACTAATCAACTATCTACATGGGAAATTTTGGCTACGCAAAACCTTAAGATTAGCAGCAGAACCTGTAAATAACAGACCTAACGAAATGCTCAGGAAGAGGCTAATGGTAGTAATTTGAAGGCTAAAATAAATTTATGAAATCATTTACCAACAACAAAATTTTAATGCTTACATGTATGCACTTATTTTATGATACCAAACTTAAAAGATAGAATCATGAAATAAAATGGACCTTACTATTTCAAATGAGTATTTTCTAAAGAACAGGAAATGGTTCTAGATCATTTGGATGTTAAATTGCCGACTGTTCAATTGAATTGCTCATTCCACGAGGGGGGCTCTGCATTTTCTGTTTGGGGACTGCCGATGTTCAGTGTCATGGTACATAAAACACGCCACAAGATAGTATAACAAGTCGGGGGATATAGCAGTTCAACTCACCCCTGTACCCATAGGTCAGTTGTTTTTAAGCCACCAGCTGTTGACTGCGGGGAAGATGGGGGAATCTACTTCTGCACAAATGTACGTCCTTGGAAATCCTGTGCTTTTCTGTTTGTGCTACAGGATTGCTATCAGTCATAACGAGACTCAATGGTAATGGATTTGGGAAGGGAGTATATCTTCCCACTTAGACTGTGAGTTCATAGGGTTGTAGTAGGGTTTTAAAGGTACATTTTTAAAAAGCAAAACAATCAAGAAATATATAAAAAAAATCTATGTTAACTAGTTATTGAACCATAGAAGATCAAAGAGAGAGAACAGTTTCACAGAGAATGTGAGATTTGAATTTGGCCTCTGAGACGATATAGGATCTGCAGTTGAGCTCTATTTGGGCCCCATCATAGAGTGCATCTAGGATAAAGAACAAATTCTGTACCCAAAATTCTCCATCGAAAGTCTTCTGAACCTAGAGCAATGAATTTGTAGCCTCACTTTGGAAAATCACATCAATCACTGTGTGAATCACGGTGCCCCCGTGTGTGATAGTTAAGGTCATTTGTACCTTGGCTGGGCCATGATGCTCAGTAATTTTGGTCGTGGTGACATAGTCTGGCAGTTATGCACTGATATAGTTATCTCCTGTGGTGAGAGCTGATACAATACAATTACTTCCAGGGTGATATCTGTTCTGAATACCCAAGCAGTTGAAAGAAGGTTTCCTCCAATGTATGACCTGCATCCAATCTGTATGGATACCCTTGCACAGTTCTCTGGCTTTTGGCTCACTCTGCATCCTGCTGACTCATTGTCATGTGAGTTCTAGCTCTGGGGATCATTGGCTTGCCATAGTGCTTGCTAATGTGATTTGTGAGCCAACAGCCTGTTACCCGACCTTCAGTGTTGGATGTGTCAGCCCCTGCAGCTAGGTGAGTAAGGAAAAGCCTTTAGTCTGACACCTGACCCATGAATTCAGTACTCTCATAGCTTCTACAACCGTGAGTTCATTCTTTTAGCTAAAGCCCTCTCTTTACAGACATAATAAATTTTCCTCCTTCGTCATCTATCAGTTTGTCATACTATGGTGACTTGCTAGCTGGAAGACAACTGCCTGGCCAACTGACTGAAGAAATCCATATTTATGCCCATTCCAAAGAAAGATGCCACGACAGAATGTGGATACTGTCGAATAATATTATTAATCCCACATGTAAGTGAAATTTTGCCTATGCTAACTCAAAATAGTGGTTGTGGTACATCAATAGGGAGCTGCCAGAAATCCAAGAGGGCATGAAAGGAGAGGTATCATTGCTGATATCAGGTGATCTTGGCTGCAAGCAGAAAATATGAAAGAGGGTGTTTGCCTATATTTTATTGACTACACAAAGGCATTCAACTATTTTGATTCTAACAAACCGTGCATAATGCTATGACAAGTGGGATTTCCAGAACACTTAATTGTGCTGCTATAGCTCCTGTACATAGACCAAGAGGCAATCCTCTTAACAGGAACTTGTCCTGCATGGTTTCAAACCAGGAAACTGTGCATCAGGATCGTGTCATTCACCATACTCATTCAATCTGCATGCTGAGTAACTAATCTGGAAAATTGGACTATATCAGGATTAACCTGTCATCAGGGTTAAAGGAAGGCTCATTCACAATCTGTGATATGTAGACGATGCAGATTTGCTTACTTCAAATGAAGAGGATGTGCAGCACTTGCTGACGACCATCAAAGGCTACCACCTTCAGTGTGCATTACAATTAAATGGAAAGAAAACAAAAATCCTCACAACTGCCCCAATAGACAACATTATGATGGATGGAGCACAGATTGAAATTATCGGTGAGCTCATTTTACTTGTATCCACAATCAGTGCTCATGGAAGCAGCAGTAAAAAATGAAAATGACAAATTGGATTGCACAAACCTGATTCAAAGGGTCTCTAACGTGTTAAGATCAAATGTATCACTTTGAAGCCACAGTGTTTTCTAACACATCATTTGCATGTGAAAGCTGAACAATGAATAAGGAAGACCATAGATGAGCTTACTCATTTTAATTATGGTATTGGTGAAGGATATTGAAAGTACCATGGATTCCCAGAAGAACATCAACTGTCTCCTGAAGGACATAAAATCAGAATATTCCTTAGAAATGAGGATGGTGAGAGTTCATCTCTCTTACTTTAGAAGAGAGATATCGATGTAAAAGAGGGGGTTTGGAGTGGTGATGCAAAGCCCATCTGTGGACATCCCCCACAGGAAGAAATGACTCAACCAGAGTACAGTATAGCACCAATGAAACATACATCATTCCTCTAGTTCATGAATGCTCCCTCCCCCCTACTACCGTGACCCAGTTTCACCTTACAAATCCAGCTAGACTGGAGTACATACATTGGTAAAGATAAGAACTCTCAACACAAGGAATTCAGGAAAGATAAAACTCTCCTCATGAGGGTAGGGGGATGGGGGGGTACAGGAGGGGTAAAAAGGGGAAACCCATCACAAGATATATATATATGGACACATAACAGAAATGTAGGTGAAGGGAGACAATAGACAGTGTAAGACATGAAATTACAACAATAATATATAATTAATCACGGATTCATGAGGTTGGGAGAGTGAGGGAGGGAGGGAGGGGACAAAAGAGGAGCTGATATCAAGGATTCAAGTAGAAAGGAAATGTTTTGGAAATGTACAAGTGTGCTTAATACAGTTTAATGATGGATTATTATAAGATTTGTAAGAACTCCCCAATAAAATGATTAATAAAAAGGAGAGAGAGAACAGTCCATAGAAAAGGGCAATTTTTGATAAAATTGAGAATCAGTGAAAAAGAAAAGAAAAGCAATACCAAAAACCAGTGAACTGAATTAACAGAGTGGCAGAAACAACGAGCTCAAATATAACAACAATTTTGAGGCTGGTGTGGGACCAAGCAGTGTTTCAGTCTACAGTACACAGGATTGCTGTATACAAAGCCAATTCACTAGCACCAAAAGTTTCACTAGTTTTGCTCCTCCAGAGAACCTACTCTTAAGATTGCATGAACAATACAAAGAAATGTTGCCCAGTGAAGTGCTCTGCCATCCCCATGATCAGTTTTCAATGCGACCATTGTAATCCACAGGGTTTCTAGTGGCTCAGAGGAGCCCTGGTGGCATAGTGGTTACTCTTTGGGTTGCTAACTGCAAGGTCAGTAGTTCAAAACCACCTGCTGTCCTATGCTAGAGGGTCAACTATGAGTTGGAATGAACTTTGGCAGTAAGAATTTTGGAAGTAGGTCTGTAGGCCTTTCTTCCTAGTCCATGTTAATTTGAAAACTCCACTGAACCCTGTTAAGCTTCATAACAACTCACACACCTTCAGTGACATATACCAGAAAACCTCTTAGAAATGAGGATGTGAGACTTCATCTCACATAATTTAGACATGTTATCAGAAAAGACCAGTCCCTAGAAAAGGGCATCGGGCTTGATGAAGTAGCAAAGAAGCAAAATGGGGAAGACCCTTGACTGGATGGATTGATAGTGGCTGCAACAATAGGCTCAACAATAACAATGATTGTGAACTGGTGCAGGATTGAGCAATGTTTGTTTTTTTTTAATTTAAATAATTTTACAGGAGGTTTGTACAGTTCTCAACACAATCCATCTAACCATCCATCCACTGTGTCAAGCACATTTGTACATATATTTCTATCAACATTTTCAAAACATTTTCTTTCTACTTGGGCCCTTAGTATCAGCTCAAGCCCCCCCCCCCCCCACACACACACATACACTCTCCCTAGTTCTTGGCTCTTTTGTACGTAGGGTCACTATGAGTTGGCACCTAACCACGACAGCTACTATACTGACATGACTGGTGGTTGTGCATGAAGTGCTGGTCAAATGTAAACTTGCTTCATGAAAAGCAGGAATTCTACCACCAAACTACGAATGCCTCATTTCTTGTGTATCTCAGTCACTCACTGCCTTCCAGGCAATTCCAATTCATCCTGACTCTAGAGAATAGGGTAGAACTGCCCCTGTGACTGTCGTTTTCATGGGAGAAGAAAGTTTCATCTTTCATCCATTTCTTGTGTATAGTTGATGGAAAGTAATGCTTCCCCTGCCATAAATATCATTAGAAGGAACACTTATGACAGCATGGAATGTTGTTAAGATTCAAGATTTTAAGTCACATTCAACTTTCTCACTCCTTCAACACCTAATGAAAAGCATCCCCACAACGTGCGCTCACTATACCTGTGTTTCAGGAAGGAAGGAATGGATGGAGGATATTAGGATTTAGCTGGGTCCAGATCCCTTCTGCCACTTACTAGCTGTATGGTCTTAGCCAAGTCACTTAGCTCCTTAGAGCCTCAGTATCCTCATCTTTAAAGTGAGTTTAAAAATGATGCCGATGTCACAGAAGTGTTCTGCGGTTAAATGGAATTTCATTTAACGTGCTCAGCGGGGTGGGTGCCACCTGCTTTCCAACCCTTCAGCGTGCGCACACACACATAAATCGGACAGTTGAAGAATACCCAGCAGACATAAAGAACAGTGACTGTGTTAGTAATAAAACCGTCAAGCAGAGGAGAAGGAGCAGGGTTTGGAACATGTCATTGTGACCTGATGCTTCTGGTCTGACAGACATCTGAATGTAATGGTAACACACAGTGCAGCCCCACCATTATTGAGTCTGTGACTTCAGTTTGTCATAGGGTCCTAGATTATATGTTATTATATTGGAAACAATATGTATGAGAAAAGAAGATATTAAAAAATATATAAGGAAGACTCTCAGGAACATTTTAATCCTCAAAGAAATTAGTATAATTGATTGAAATTATAATATTTTATCGCAAAGATAGTTATAATTCAGTGACGATAATCTTGGGAGAGTATTAGTAATGTCAATTGGTTTATACATTTATCAATTGGCTTATTGAGAGCCACAGAGACTATTATAATAGTGGTAGATGTTTGACATGGTACTTAGTGACTTTGAGGAATATCTGTTGATTTGCACAGGAATTCTATAGTTAAAATATTTAACTCATTTGAATATTGCTTTCTGGATTTCCCTACTATCTTTAAACTATTGGGGTTGGGAATTCTATAGATCAATAAGTCATATGGATCATCTAGAAGCCCCAGAGGTGTAATGAGTTATGGGTTGGGCTGCTAATGGCAAGGTAAGCAATTAGAAACTACCAGCTACTCTGTGGGGGAAAGACGACTTTCTACTCCCATAAGGAATGCCAGTTTCAGGCCCCCACACAGGTGGTTGTACCCTTTCCTATCGGGTCTCTGTGAGTTGAGATTGACTCAATGGTGGTGAGATGTCATCATAAGCTCACTATTTGTTTCAGGAACGAAAGCTCATTGTTGGTAGGTGCCAACGCGTTGGTTCTGATCCATAACGACCCTATGCACAACAGAATGAAACACTGCACTGCCATGCACCGTGGGCACAGTGGTTCCTACACTCGAGTCTGTTGTTGCCCCGACTGTGTGAACCCATCTCATTGAGAGTCTTCCTCCTTTTCACCGCCCTTCCACTCCACCGAGCGAGCGCACTGTCCTTCTCCAGCAATTGTTCTCTCCTGACAATAGATCCAATGTGTGTAAGCAAAGTCCCCCCATCTTTGCCTGTAGGGAGAACTCTGGCTGTACTTCTTCAAGACACATCGCTTTGCTCTGTGAGCAGTCCAGGGCACCTTCAGTCTTCTTCTCCAGCACCCCAATTCAAATACACCGATTCTTCTACCGTAGTCCGTATTCATGTCCAACTTTCACATATATATGAAGCAAAGGAAAATGCCATGGCTTGGGTCAGGTACACCTTAGTCCCCGAAGCAAACCTTTGCCTTTCAATACCCTAAACAGGTCATGTGCACCAGCGTTATCTAATGTAATATGACTTTTGATCTTGTGACTGCTGCTTCCATAAGCATTGATTGTGGATGCAAGCAAGAAAACATCCCTGACAATTTCAAACTTTTCTCCTTTTATCGTGGTGTTACCTATTGATCTAGTTGTGAGGATTTGGGTCTTTTTCACACTGAGTTCTAATCTGTACTGGAGGCTGCAATCCTATCTTTACCAGCACGCGCATGAAGTCCTCACTTTCAGCAAGCAAGGTTGGGTCATATGCCTATTTCAGGTTGTTAATAAGCCTTTGTCCAAAACTGATGCCTTCTTCTTCATCTACGCCACTTCTCTGGTTATTTGTTCAGCATGCAGATTGAAGAAGTGTGGTGAGACGACACAACCCTGATGCACACCTGTCCTGATTTTAAAACATGCAGCATCCCCTTATTATGTTTTCACGATCGCCTTTTGAGCACAATGAAGTGTTCTGGAATTCCCATTCTTCTCAAGGTCATCCATAGTTTGTTTCGGTCCACACAATCAGTTACCTTTGCACAGTCGCTAAAAAACAAGGAAATATCTTTCTGGTATTCTCTGGTTTGAGCCAAGATCCATCTGATATCAGCAATGACATCCCTGGTTCCAAGTTCTATATCTTCTGAATCTGGCCTGAATCTCTGGCAGTTCCCTTTCTGCTGTAACCATTGTTGGGCTATTGTCAGCAAAATTTTGCTTGCATGTGATATCAATACTATTGCTCTGTGGTTTGAGCATTCTGTTTGGTCACCTTTCTTTGGAATGGGCACAAACATAGATCTTTTCCAGTCAGTTGGCCAAGTAACTGTCTTTGAAATTTCCTAACATCGATGAGTGATATTTTCCAGTGATTTATCAGCTTATTGAAACATTTCAATCGGTATTCCATCCATTCCTGAAAGTATGAGTAGATACAATGTAAAAGGGGCTTGGACTGTTTTCTGAGCAGCTTCCAGGGGCTCATCAATACTAAGCTCTATGATTTCAGCTGTGAAAAAGGTAGATCCCATCCTTTCACTAACACGTTACACTTATGGCACCACCTTTAATTTAATCTAGTATTTGTTACAGTATATTTTCATATCTTAAGAAAAGCTGATTTTTAACAACTGGCTAATGCACATAACATTTAAAAATATTTTAATATGGTAGCATCATCACCAAAATAATTCAAAGAAAACTGAACAATACAAAATGGAGTAGAAACGTATGTATTTAAAGAATCTTAAGAGACACAGAAACCAATTGATATTTATTGATATATAATACTCTGAGCCAAACAAACAAAATACTAAAATAACATCATGAGACTACTGGGAAAATTTGAAAACTGACTGGATCTTGGATGACAAAAAATAAATTATTGTTTTATTTTTCCTTTAGGTGTAGTAATGAAAGCATTTGATTATCTTAAAAATGCCCCTCTCTTGTATTGTTATACACAGAATATTAACAGATGAGATTATATGACGTCAAGGGAGTGAAGATCATTCATGTGATGACAGGTTTTGAAGCTGGGTTCAGATCATCATTTGATTATTCTCTCTCTTTTGTATATATTAGAAACTTTCCATAACAGATAAATTTGTCAGGGGAGCTTTGCAAACTTTTGACTTTTGAGATGAATTGCTCTTTTACACACACACACACACACACACACACACACACACACAAAATAATGTCAGGAAATGAAATGCTTTTATGTTTTGTTCCCGAAATGCTTTCCCTGATATATTTTATTTAAATATCCGTATTCAAGATCAGATAATTCCCAGTTGACTAAGTCAACATATTTTGTAGTGGGATCATAATCGGTAGCTTTCCAAGAACTCAGAATTTTACAGATTTCATCAATTGATCTTCTCTAGTGCTTTCATAAATATAAGCAGGTCTCATTGAAAATGCTACCAGCGCAATGTTGGTTGAGTGGTAGAATGCTTGTCTTCGGTGTGGCAGACCTGAGTCTGATCCCCTGCTTAGTGCACTTCACACAGAGCCACACCATCCATTTGTCAGGACGCCAGTAGGCATTTGTTGCTATGGAATTGAACAAGTTTTAGTGGAGCTTCCAGACTAAGATGACTTTGAAAAGAAGGTCTACTGATGTACTCTGAAATTAGCTATTGAAAAACTCTATGGGTCACCATGAAAAGACCCACAACCGATCATGGGGATGATATATGTATGTGTGGGCAGAGTTCTCTTCTGTTGTGCATGGAGTCCTGGGAGACAGAGCCCAACCCAGTGGCCACAAACAACAACAATGGTCCTCACGTGTGGAACCTTTGCTCTGACTCGTCTTACAACTCAGATTACACAATAGACATGTGAGTTCCATTGAGTACATACACTCTCCTAAGCATCTACCTTCTCAGTGACTTTGAACTTCTAGTAACTGAAGATCATGATGTCAAATGCTGATTTGAACAAAGATGCAGTTTTGACAGGATCAAATCAGGTATTCCCCAGAGTGCAACAAAAGTATATGTTACATTTGCAGAGAGAGAGAGAGAGAGAGAGAGAGAGAGAGCAAAGACTATGAAATTACTTAAGAAAGAACTTCACAAGGAGATGAAGCCCAAATGGAAATGCCAGAGAAAGTGGAATGTAGGGCACATTCCTGGGGAGATCACAGAGAAATAGCAAAAGCTTGCAGGAGTTGGGTCAAAAAAGCTCAATAGGAAACAAGATGCTACTTCTAAGAAACATGAAAAGAAACAGGAAAAAGAACTCTTTTACCATTTTAGGAACAAAAGACAGTTAAATGACACACTTTGCTCCTTAAGTGGACAGAGAAGGAAAGAAAGGGCTCAGGAGCATAAAAATGCACATGCATGTGGTTTAAAAAAAGAAAGAAACCCTTAAAATAAAACTGACTTTGAAGTAGAATTAGTAGCATGCTAAGAGGAAGAATTTTTAAGGCACAAAAATGATTTTAAAGGTTAATCAAATAACTTAATATTGTAACCACATTATTTATATGCAAAAAACCCAAGTGAATTGGCCATCCACATATGATGGAACAGTATATAGCCAATAAAAGTTATATTTCTATTTGACTACCAAATTTATATCTCCAGTCCTACTCTTTTTCCTAAAGTTGATATTTATATCTATTACAGTTTATATCCATTTAGATGTGCAGAAGTTTTCACATTCACCCTCTCTCAAACTGTACGTACCATGTCCTGTCCCACTTCACATGCAGAAGTTGAACTGTGCTCTCCCACAAATAACAAAAGATTTGTCATTTTGTTTGAGTAACAAACACCTCTTCGGCCCCCCTGAGAATCGAGAGTCTTCTTACATTCTTGTTCGCTTACATGCTCCATACTAAGTCATGCCGCTCTTATTTTATAAGCATCTCCCCAAATAAAAAATCCTCTTTATTTCACATCTGAGTGCTCTAATTTATCCACATATTCATTGTCACCTGGAAGACTGATGATCTGCACTACAAGGCATTTTGTACATTGCTACCACAGCAAACCTAGCCACATCGCTCTATTGCGTTCGTCCTTTCAAAGACTTTGCACAGCATAACAGTAATTCACTCCAGACTTTACGACTTTAAAATTTTTTGTTATAAGAACCCATTTGAAAGGAAAGGGAAGCTTCAGGTCTAGGAATTTTAATCATGCCCTCAGAACTCCATGTCTTCAATCTGTCCTCACCTGGCACTTGCATTTCTTGGAAGTAGATGAGCTTCTTAGTGATGTGGGTCAAAGTTAGGACTACAGATCATGCTATGCTTTATCATCCCAGAGAGTAGACCAAAGCCACGAACAACAAACACCCTTTCTCTGAGTGTATGTGCATGACATTCAAGGTGAAGTCCACTATGGCCAAGAGGACAAGGAAATTAATTAGTTGGCCCTGGGTTAAAAGTCTAATCTTGTGGTTTGAGGGGTAACACAATGACTGGCACCCTGATCCAAACAAGTGGAAATACTCAAGGAGAAATTCTTCAGAGAAAAGTAGGAATGATGTTAATTAAAGAAAGAGTTGATCAATAATAAGCAATTGAAGAAATAAATAGGAGCCCCGAGGAGCTCTGGTGGCATAGTTGTAATGAGTTGGGCTGTAAATTGCAAGGTCAGCAGTTCAAAACCACCTGCTGCTCCTTGGGTAAAAGATGGACTTGCTATTCCCATAAAGAACTATAGTCTCTGAAATTCACAAACACTGCAGTTCTACTCTGTCCTATGATATGAGTTGACATAGACTCAATGGCAGTGAATTTGGTTTTTGGTTTTATAGGAGCCCTGGTGGAGTGGTAAACATTAGACAAATCACAAGGTCAATACTTCAAACCCACTAACTGCTCAATGGGAGAAAGATGAGGTTGTCTGCTTTTGTACAGATTTACTGTCCCATAAATGCTCTAGAGCACTTCTAGTTGGTCCTATTGGGCTTCTATGAGTAGGAATAGATCCAGCTCATGGGTTTGGGTTGATACTATCCAACCACTTTAGTGTATGTCTCTTAGATTTTCATCAACTTACCTCTACTGTCCCAGCTTTATCTTTTATCATTTACTTCTAAGAAGTCTCTGTAAGTCAAACAATGGCAAAATTTTTGCTTTTCTCTAAATAGGTTGTTCTAGGCAGACTTCTGGCCCCCAAAGATGTCCCTGCCATAATCCTTTGTAACGTAGGCTGGAACAGGTTGTCTTGTTAGGTGCCATCCAGTAGGCTCCACAACCCATAGTGACCCTACACACAACAGAATGACACCCTGCATGCTCTGCACCATCCTCACAACTGTTCCTGTGCCTGAGCCCAGTAATGCAGCCACTGCTGCCATCAACTTATCTTGACAGGGCCTTCCAGTGTTGCACCTCCCCTCCTTTTTACCCAGCATGCTGCACTTCTCCAGGGACTGGTCTCTCTTGACAATATCCAAAGTCTATGAGAGGACATCTTGGCACCCTTGCCTCTAAGGGGCACTCTGGCCATAATTCTTCCAATAAAGATCAGTTTGTCCTTTTAGCAGTCCATAGTATTTTCAATATTCTTCTGCACCACAATTCAAATGCATCTCTTCTTTTACAGTCGTCTGTATTCAACGCATATGATGCAATGGAGAATTCCATGACTTGGGTCAGGCGCACCTTAGTTCTCAAAGTAACATCCTTGCTCTTCAATAAAGAGGTCTGTGAAGGAGATTTACCTGCTGGAAAATGTCTTTTGATCTCCTGACTACTACTTCCATGAACATTGATTGTGGATCCAGGTAAGACAAAATCCTTGACAACTTTAACCTTTTCTCCATTTTTTTCATGATATTGGTCCAGTTGTGAGGATTTAGTCTTGTTAACATTGAATTGCAATCCACACTTCAGGCTCCAATCCTCGATCTTCATCAGCAAGTGCTTCAATTCCTCCTCACTTTCAGCAAACAAGGTTGTATCATCTGCATACCTCAGGTTGTTCATAAGCCTTCCCAATCCTGACGTCACACTCTTCTTCATATAATCCAGCTTCTCCGATGATGTGCTCAGCAGAACAAGTATGGTGAGAGGACATAACATTGAAGCACATTTTCCCTGATTTTAAACCACACAGTATTAGCCTGGTTCTGTTCGCACAACTGCCTCCTGATCCATGCACACATTCTAAATGAGCACAATGAAGTGTTCTGGACTTCCAATTCTTCCCAAGGTTATCCACAGTTTATTATGGTCCATGCAGTCAAATTCTTTGCATGTTCATTGAAACACAAGTAAGCCTTTAAGGAGCACTCCACCCTTGTGTCTTCCAATAAAGACCAGGTTGTCCTTTCAGCAGTCTACGGTACTTTCAATAATTCTTCTGCATGATGATTCAAATGCATCTCTTCTTTTACAGTCTTTCTGATAGTCTCTGGTTTGAGCCAACACCCATCTGAGGCCAGCAATGATATTCTTTGTTCCACGTCTTCTTCTGAATCTGGCTTGATTCGGGTTAGATTGAGAAGGCTGTTTTACATAGTCAAAAGGAGGATGCATATGTGATGATGGATCCTGAGATAGAAAGAGTATCCTGGATTATCCAAGTGAGCAATTCACATAGTAATAAGACTGCCACATTAAATCATTACATAAATGTCAAACCATTGAGAATCATGTTCCAGTAAAGTTGACACAAAGTCAACCAGCACAGCCAGCATTGCTCCTGCCTTCCTCTTTGGCATTTTTATTGCCAAATGTACATTGATAATGCACAAAATAGTTGGAGTAAATTATTTACTGTTGTCATGGATGTGAAATGTGAGTTAATTCAATATATTATCACCTAGTATCTGATCATTAATTTATGTAGGACCAACCATCCAGAGGACTCCCAAATGATCCTTGCCTCCTGATTGTCACTCCTTGTGTTGTCCACATTTGGGTCTCAGTCCTAAGATGCACGCTGCCTCTACCTTCTTCTCTTGCATTTCAAGTTGGCAGAAGTGAGCTGCCATATTGTGAGGATGCTCTATCAGCCTTGGGGAAAGACCGATGTAGAGAAAAACAGAAGTCTCTTAGTACAAACACCCAAACCCACTACCCTGAGTTGATTTCAATTCTTGGTGACCGTGCATAGGGTATCAACCTTTACAGGATCAGACAGCCTCATCTTTCTCCCACGGAGTGCTTGGTGGGTTAGAACCACCGACCTTGTGGTTAGCAGTCCAACACTTACTCAGTAGTGCGATCAGGGCGCCTTGACAAGCATCAGAATGTCAGTTGTTATATGAGTTACTTTGGAAGCGATTGTTTAGCCCTAGTCAAGACTTTAGCCAATATCTTGAATGTAACTACATGATAAATCCCCTCCCCACCAAATTACTCAGCTAAACCACTCTCTAGTTCCAGACCCACAGACATTTTGAAAGTGGAAACGTTACCTGTCATTTCTTAGCTCTTTCTTAGGTCCCCCAGATTTGTCCTACTTTCAAGGGTCTGTGATAGACACCCCCAGGAGCTCATTGTATCTCTGTGTGTGCTGCTCTCTGTGGAGTGGTCACCCAGCCAGTGCCTGTAGGCCGCCTCAGCTAAGGCTTCCGAGGAGATGTTCTGCATATGTGGAAGTGGGAGAGGGCTAGCAGGACGGCCGCAGTGAAGCTGTACCAAAGAGAAACCGTGGAGGCCTAACTGTGCAGGAATAGAAAGCAATGAACTCGCTCAGGCACCGTCCTCCGATTGGCGGCTCAACACAGATACCCCCTGCCTCATGACCTTACAGGATGAATTAAAAGAAGCACTTAAATTCTAAAGAGGGATTTCCACTCAAGGGCAAAATGGGTAAATAGAAGAAAAAGACTTGCATCCTAGGCTAACTCAATCAATCCCGAGAAGGTAATATACTATCATTGAAATGCCTGTGATTCATGAGGCAAATTGTGAATCAGATAACACATTTATGGTTATGATAAACCCTTTCACATGAATCTATAAATAAATAATGGGTTGTTTACCGCTGCCATTACTCATAAGTCAATTAGATCACGTTGCAGCCTTGCTATAAAGATGCTTCAATTTAGATAGAACGACTAAATAGTGATCTTTCGTATCCTGAAATTTAACAGTATGAAGTTCATTAACAGATTTCATTGTTTCTGAGCCAGAAT
This sequence comes from Tenrec ecaudatus, assembly GCF_050624435.1. Lineage (NCBI taxonomy): Eukaryota > Metazoa > Chordata > Mammalia > Afrosoricida > Tenrecidae > Tenrec > Tenrec ecaudatus. The sequence continues at coordinate 27,331,571 of NC_134535.1, read as the reverse complement.
AACAGCATGGCTCCAAATTGGTATTATGCTTTAATCATGATATGACTGCTGGCATGTCTTTATCACTTTCACCTTATAAATATCTATTTATTGAGCTACAGAAATCCTTATTTTTTCCTATGCATAGGTGGGACAGCTAGAGACCTCTGTAGGGATGGTAGTAGGAATTAATGGAGGATAGCCAAGATTGAGTGCGATTTCTCAGCTGTCTAAATTGAGGGCAGCCACTAGAATATATAAAAGCATAATCTTACTGCAATCTGGTGAGGAGTCTAGGCACTGTATGGTTGTTGCTGAGCATACCCATAGGAAAGCATACAACAATGAACCCAGTTCCACTTGAACAATTCAGGGTCATGGGTCGTGTTCTTGGACTTGCATTACGGTTCCTTTTCTAATCTTGCTAATTGCTCCATTAATGTAAACTCTAAGATTCCCCATGGTCATACAAATTGTTGTGGTTAATTTCATCATAGGTAGTTTTTAAAGGAGTAAAAAGCTCAAGGCAGACATTTTTCACTAGCGACATTAAACTATCATTCAGGGTTAAGAAGACTTCAGGGAATACTTTTGGTCTAAGGATTAACTTGAGATGATATATTTAGGAGTCATCTAGCCTCTCAGGTGCCAAAGGATGTGGAACCCACGAGGATTCAAAATTCTGTTCAACATTTGCTCCCTCTTGACCAGGATTCTTCTATAGAATCTTTGAACAATGCTCCATACTGGTAAGTGGGCACCAGCCGGTTCTGGTTATGGGAAAGGAGGTTTTGTAGAGGCAAATAATTCCATATCCTGCTCCTATTCCTGACTCTCCTTTTCCCTCTTTTGCTCCAGGCCATTGAAGACCAATCGCTGTGTCTAGGCAATTCTAGAGAGTAAGTTAGGAGTACGTTCCACATAGGGGCTTTGGTGGTTATATGTTGGGCTGTGACTGAAAACACCGGTCGTTCCTTGGGTGAAAGACGGGGCTCTTGACACCCGTAAACAGTCTCAGAAACACACAGGGGGTCACTGTGCATCATCATTGACTCTATGGCAGTGAGAGAGAGAAGTTCCCCTTGGGCAATGGATCTTGGTGTTTTTCTTTTCTGATCTAGCCTAAACATGTAGGCACCCAGGAATTATTTCTTCAAGGAATAAAGGGGATCGTAACTTCTCAGAACAAAGCACACAAACTAGAGACAGGACGCCCATGGAAGGTAGAACCTCCACAACTCAGCAACACTTGGCTCTGTTTTCAACAAAGACTTCTCTTTGACTTGGGATCAGAATTTTGCGGCAACCGAACTAGTATACCTCTGAATTAGGGTTTTATGTTTGAAATGTGGGGCATCAAGGAAGCACATGGAGGGGTCAGGGAAAGCGCTGATGTGACATTCAAAATTTTGTTTGCAATCATACATCTTTCTGAGATTTCTTAGTTTCATAGCATTCTTAAAAGAACCTTCAGTCTATAATAAGTTAAAACAGAGAAACTTAAAAGGGGATGACCTCTCTGGGAAGTACCAATTGAGAAGACATGTGAAAGGCAGCTGAGCTACAGAGCTACCTGAAGGCAGTAGCATAGGCACAGAGAACAGTAGATTGATGATCCTGATGCCCTCATTAGGTTGGTGCATCTAAAGAACGACAGGGGGTCTTTGTCATGAAGCTGAATAAGGAAGGAAGAGTAGTAACAGATGAGCAGGGGTGACACTTGGGAGCTAGATCACATAGAATCTTATAGGTTGTTGAAATAATGGGTTTTATTCTAAATATGCTCTTTTTGTTCCTTTCTGTTGAGTCAATTCCAACTCTTGATGACCCCATTTACATGCTCCAAAAGACTGGGAGGCAGATCTCCGGGTCCAGGGTCCAAGGTGCCTCTAGATGTGTTCAAACTGCCAATATTTTGGCTAATAATCAGGAGCTTAACTGTGCTACTCAGTGTTACTCAGGACTTCTTTCTAAATATGATAGAAAAATGTGGTCCGGGATATAAGAACAAATGTTAATAGTCCATGAGACCACAGGCTGCCTTTGAGACGGTTCCTTTTGGGGTAGAATGACAGCACCCCCAAAACTAGATGCTCTGAAGACTCAACCAAGAATCTTAAGAGCACTGAATAAATACTCCACCTTGCTAGTAGGAAGATGTGTTTAAAAATGATTAATTAAAAAATTATTAAGAATGAGCATACCTCGCTAGTTTTAAAGCTATCCTGATGGTCATTGATTTAGATTTTAAAAGAAAACATATTTTCCCCCTAAAGAGCAAATTTATTATATTTCTCAAAGACCTAGTCCTTAAAGGGAGTTATTATAGTGTCACGCCAACACATTCCTGCCTTTACTTGGGTGATCTTTCAGATGTGCAGGGGATTTGCATGATGAATTTTCCATGCGTACATATCCCTACTCCTTTGTTACAAAGGAAGACAAGCAATAAACATGTTTCCTTAGTAAAGGGTTCAACAAAAGAAAGCAAATATTTATAAGAGTCAAACCATCTGAGACATGATATAAATGACATAAAAAGGTTTAATTCACCCCTTCAGCAAACTGTTCTTACCAGGTAGAAATAACAGTGCTGGCTATTTCCAATTACTCTATGAACAATATACATATTAGAGATATTAGAAACACACACACGCACACAAACCAACATTGAAGTGCTATAAGAAGCTTGTAAAATTTGGACCTCATTCATTCATTTATTTTTTCCTTTTAAATCAACTAATATCTATCTATCGTATTCAGATCAGGTACAAGACAGCATTCTAAACCAAACCCATTGCCATCATGTAGTTTCTAACTCACTCGGGTGGCGTAGTGGTGGTTAGCGTTGGACTGCTAACCCAGAGACCAATCGTTCAAACCCTTCAAACTCACTAGGCTTTCCTGGTAGAACAATGAGACTTTCTGCTTCCATGAATAGTTACAGCCTCGGCAACCCGAAGGAGCAGATCTACTCTAACATACAGGGTTGTGATAAACATGAGTGAGGTACCACGCTGAGTGGAAAATAAAGAAAAACAATTGAATTGCAGTTACAAATAATTTATAATCCAATAAGAACTTAGCAGAGTCACAGTGATTTCTTTGGGAAATTCTAAATAGCATTAGACTGCTTGAGTTTATGTACATGTAGAAAAACCAAGCCCCACAACTATTCTCACTTGAGTGCAGTCAAAAGGACTGTTAAATTAGTAGACACCTCATATGCTAATCTGTCAGATAACAGCTAATTCTCCTGGTCAGTTGAGATGACTGTCTTCAGATTACTTCCCTGTACCTCTGAAGTGGCACAAAGCTCTGCTACCCTCTGCAGCTCCTTGGCAGGGATCTTGGGAGGTATAATCACACTGGCTTCCTCCTGGAAGGCCAAGATCTCTGTCACTAGTGAAAGTATGTGGGACTGAAATGATGGCTAACTCTCACTTCATAGCTTGCAGATAAATTAGCTTGTACTTTGGAACATTCTATCTGATCCTTTGGCTTGGCAAAATTCCCATCTTGCTGGGATATTGATAGATTAACATAGAGATGGAAGAGTAAAGACACTTTCTAATACCATTAAGGGTCCACAGTATTCACACAAAGTTTTGAATACATTTTTGTCTCAATAATCTTCTGGTTATGGACAATCAACTGTAACATTCAGAGGCTTAAGACAGCATTTTATTTCTGGGTTTTAACCACCAGGTCAGCAGAACTCATTTTAGCCTCATGAATTTGCGATCTGGTCTGGGCTCAGCTGGGCAGCTTTCCTGCTGGTCTCCCTTGAGGTCATGCATGTAGTTGTATGCAGCCAGCAGTCTCAGTGGAGGATGAGTGTTGGACAAGCCAGTCTTCTCTACCTCTTCTCATAGACTCACCTTTCCTTTTCCCTTCGTCCCATGTCCTTCCTCTTTCTCTCTCCAGAGATGGGGTGAGCGCCTTCCTTCACAGGAATATGGAGCTTGGAAGAGTCATAGGGTTTGTTATAACTTACATCCAGATAGAAATTTGACTACCTTCTATTTGTAAAAGTGATGAAGCCCTGGTGGTATTGTGGTTCCCGTCTAGGGAACCCACAGGGGCAGTTCTATGCTGTCCTGTAGACTCACTGGGAGTCAGCATCAAATTGATGGCAATGAGGTTGGCTTGGTTACGGGTGAAAGTGAGCTCAAGGGCCAGCCTAGACACAGGTAAGGGAATCACACAAGGATCTGAATTCTCAGGGGCATGATTCATCGAAGGCTACCAAAGTAGCAATTCTACAATTACCTTGAATCAAGTACTCAATGAACTTGTAAAATTGATAGTAAACTATAGGAGGGTAGGGGTGAGCTGTTCAGTAAGAAGGAGTTCTACTATTTAATGATCAAAATTCTGCCTTACACTTCATACTTCCACTAATATTGAATTTCTCGAGATTATTTTGCTTTTAACCTTCTTGATCCCCTTGCCTGAGAAAGTTTTCTTTCGCCTTTTGGCACCTACTCGACTTCTCCCTCTTCAAACACCCACTCAAAATGTTTGCTTCTTCAGGAAGGCTTGTCTGATGACCTCAGCTTCTGACAGGTCCTCAACTTTTGAGCTTCCAGGGTAACCTGTGTTGATACCATGTTCAGAACCAGGCATTAATGGTTGCCACGGCGTCTACTCTGATTCATGGTGACCCCCTGTGTGTTAAAGTAGAACTGTACTCTGTAGGTTTTCAATAGCTGGCTTTTAGGAAGTTGATCACTAAACCTTTGTCATGAGACATCTCTGGGTGGACTTGAACCACCAAGTTTAGGATTAGTGTACAAGTGCTTAACCAATGTGTACCACCTAGGGACTTATCAAACTGTATTAAAACATCTGAGAGCCTAATTCTCTAGTTAGACTGTGAACCATTTGAAGTTAAGGGCTGAGTCTCTTTAATGTGCCTCCTGTTTCTCGTTCGAGTATCTAGTGAAGATCTGAGATGGTAGGCCTGTACTTTGTACACTCTAACATCACCATATCATCTAATATAATGCAATGTGCAGATTAATGGTTCAATAACTATCAGATGGATGATTGAATAAATAAAACGATTTCTCTCAGTAATTGCATAAGAGGTATAAACTCTGATTTCAGTGGCCTGGCAAATTGTCTGAGCTTCACAAACACTTCGATTCTTTGATAAGAAAGAAGAAACAATATGCCTAGGGCATAATTTTTCAAGTAATATCAATGTCTAACAGCATAAACCTTTCAGGCAGGGGCATGGCTAAAAATAAATCCATATCCTTCTGAAAATACTGACTAAAATTCTGAGGGAAGAGGTCCATGCTATCAAATAGAAAACGGTTCTCTTGCTTATACAAAACCGATTAAAACCTGTAGGAACCCAAATTACTTGCTAAGTGTGACAAATCCACACTCCTAGAGAGCAGGAGGTAACATAAATCAATGGTCTCAGAGGCAAAGACCAGGGGTTGCTTTGAGGTGAGAGAAATCTAGCCTTGATCAGAAAACTGTACCGCATTCCCATAGATCAAGGTTTCCATGAGGCTTTCTGGAAAATAATTTACTCACAATGATTTCAACCATCTGGAAGCCTTAAATAGACACGGCAAGAATGGGATACCACTGGAGCGCTTGCCTAGGCTTGCTGGACTTCCTTCCTCCCAAGCAATAAGTTGTGTGCTTGCCTTAGACCATCCCAGGCCTCACCCACAACGGGAACCTAGCAGCAGAGATGCCGCAGAGGCTTAAATTGCCAGGTGACTCACAGCACTTCAATGGGATGTGCCACTGCAAAGGCCAGGGAACAGCATACACAGATTCCCTAGCTGCCATCTTTCTCCTGTTTGCCGAAGCTGTTGTTAAAGGGATATAGGAGCAATAACTCAGGGTTCAGAGTCAGAGAACGGGGTTCTTAGCATCACTCTGCAACACCTAGCCATGTGACTCTGAACCAGTCATCTAACCTTTATGGGTTCATAAATAGCAATGATTATCACTTTAGAAAAAAACAAAAGCGCATCCTTCTAGATATCTTCTCTGTGTGTTCCTTCTTTAAGAATACCCACTTTTCCACAGTCCCTGGTTCTAGTATCTTTTATTGCTGAGATTGACCACCCTTAAAACTCTATTATTTGAAATCATGCTTACTACCTGAGTTATCATGAGCTTTTGCCTTTGGCCAGATGAAGCCCACCTCCTTATTCTGACTATACACTGTAGTACAGTGCTGCCTAGGAGTAGTCAAGGGAGCCCTGGTGGTGTAATAGTTATGCATTGCACTGTAATCCTCATGGTCAGCAGTTTGAAACCACCAGATGCTCTTCAGGAGAAAGATGGGGCTTTCTACTTCCCCAAAGAGTTACAGTCTCAGAAGCCCACAGGGTCAGTTCTACCCTGCCCTATACACTCACCATGAGTCAGCATTGACTCGATGGCTATGAGATTGGTGTATGAGTAGTCAAAGTTCAAACTTCTTTCTCCTCCATATTCCTCTTTCTTCCATATGGAGAAGTAAACTCTTGCTTCTCTGGACTCCTAGAGCCCAGGTGAAGCTGTCAAATAGTGTCTTCCCACGCAGAAAAAACAACACCCCACCAACAAACACAGCCTCACTGCCATCGAATCAATTATGACTCATAGTCACAGAGGATGTTTTCCCTTTTGGTTTCTGAAGCTGTACATCTTTATAGGCTCAGAAGTTTCATCTGTCTCCCAAAGAGCTCCTGGTGAGTTTGAACTGTTGACCTTGTGGTTATTAGGTCAACACATAACCCACAATGCCATCGGGACTCCTGAGTACCATCTTCTGTTATTGTTATTAGGGTACATGTCAGTTATGGATTGAAATGTTTCCCCTCCAAATATATGCCAACTTGGCTTGGTGATGATTCTTAGTATGTAATTGTCTTCCATTTTGTGATCTGATGCAATATCCTATGTATCACACATCCTAGCTCTATGATGCATATAAGGCTGATTTTATGGCAGTTAATGTTAAATGGATATAACCTACAGGTTTAGGTTGTATCTTCAGTTGATCTCTTCTGAGATATGAAAAAAATTAAACAAGCAAGCAAGATCAGAGGGACCTACAGCCACTAAGAAAGAATAGTCAGCAATGGAACTTGTTCTTTGGGCTCAACATCCCTGAACTGGGTACCTCCTAAAATCAGGAGGCATAGCGAAAAAGTCTTCCCCAAAAGTTGGAGCCCTGTACAGATTTCTAGCTGCCTAAATATCAATTTCTGTCTGTTAATTTGCTTGTGGTATTTCTGTTACAGCAGCATTAGATAACTAAAACAACACAATTTTCCATATTCATATTCCATATTTATAAGTTTAAAGATAGAAAAGTGTTTGCACAGAATGGGTCCTTAAGACACATTTGTCACCGAAGGAAGTCTCCTTTAGGATTAAGTTCACCTCAGACATAAGTTTTATTTATTTATTTTCATTTTAAACAGGGAAAACTTCATTCCTCCTGCCAGCTAGTTGAGCGTTCTTTGGATTCCTCTGCTGTAGGAAACACAAAAACTAAGTGGAGCAGATGACATCCTGCAAGGGCAAGCCATGCTAATGTTGGTTGACTGGCCCATTGAAGTGGTAATGAAGCAAAATTACTGCCTTTGGCCAGAGGAGACCTGGAGCTTTTCTGCCTGTTATTCATCTTTTCCAGGGGGATTAGCAACCCAGGCATCCAGTTTCTTTCCTGCCAGGCAAACCCCAAACCTCTTGGTGAAGTGACAAGTAATATTCGCCTCAGTGCACATCTTCCCCAGAAGGCCCAAGGCAGAGTGTTGGGTTTCTCTGCAGTTCCCAAGCAGGGCAATTTCAGCACATCATGCTACAGGGGAAAACAAGCAAAGAGAAGAGACAACAGTCCTCTCTGCATACTGATCCTGCAGAATGTGACATTCTGCACTCATGGGCGGCCTCACACATGCTGCTGCCAGGCTAATTTTTCTGAGATATTGCTCTGATGTCCTTCCCTGGCCCCAAACCTGCAATAGCTCTATCTCCCGAAAATAGTTCCAACACCTTAGGAAATTAAAGGCTTTCTACAGTTTGGCTCTAACCTCTATTCTACCTTTAGTTCCTATTATCTCAAATCCCAGCAAATACGTTCCATGGGAGAAAGAGGGGGCTTTCTATTCCCGTAAAGAATTACAGTCTCAGAAACCCACATGGGCAGTTCTCCCCTGTCCTCTAGGGTCACCATGAATCAGAATTGACTTGATGGCAGTGAGTTTGCTATAAATGTTCTGACGGTGCCCAGCTGGCACTGTGGATTTGGTGTTCTCAGTTCAAACCAACTACCTCTGTGGGAGAAAGATGAGGCTGTCTGCTCTTATAAAAGCTACAGTCTCAATCCCTCTATGGGGCCGCTAAGTCCAAACCAACTGGATTGCAGTGACTTTTAAAACATACATAGTCGGTATTTTTCTATATCTTTATTTATAGGATGTTTCCCCACCCCACCCCCCATTTGTAAATCAAAAGCTTAGAAGCAGTTTTAATTCTCCTAAAATCCAGATTTCCAGGTCCAGAGAGTTAAGATAACCTACCTTGGCCATTGCTCTGAGACCTTCTTTTGAACCTTGGGCCTTGCACAGAGTAGTCTCTGAAACCCAAACCAAACTCATTGCCATCTGGTTAATTCTGACTCCGCAGAGACTCGCTATAGGTGGGTTAGTCCGGGTAGACTAGAGAAACAAATCCTTAAAAACATATATGTGTAAGAGAGAGTTTTATATCCCCACCTAGTCCAGTCCTAGCCCATAAGTCTGATATTGGCCCACATGTCTGATACCAATCTATAAAGTCCTCTTCAGACTCCTGAAACACATGCGATGGTGCTGAATGCAGGACAATCACAGACCAGTGGGTAGAAAGTCTTTGGATCCAGTGGCGTTGTAAGTGTCTAGGCGCTGCCAGGGGCCCCCACATGGCTTTTCCAGGTCCAGGGCTCTGGCTGCATCAGAGTAGTTCCATGTGGCTTCTCGTTAGGAATGTCTCACAGGGAGTGTGCTCAGAGAGAGCATGTGGTCTCCCGCCTCCAAGGAGGAAAGAGAGGAGTCCCCAGAATCCTCAGGAGAAGGCCATGTCCACATAGAAGTCTCATTGGCTATATGATGATTGACAGCCAAGACTCCAACTCTACACTCAAATCCTCAAATTGACACCAGATTATGTAAGTACCACAGTAGGACAGAGTAGAATTGTCTCTTTGTTTTCTGAGGCCGTGACTCTCTATAGGAGTAGAAAGTCTCATCTTTCTCCCATAGATCAGGCTGGTGGTTTCAAACTACTGACCTTATGTTACCACACCAACGCTTAACCCGTTAAGTCACCAGGGCTCCTGGTCTCCCAAAAGTCACTGTGACATCAAGCAATAGTCTTGCTCATTATTAAAGGGCGTTTTGCCGTGGCCCTGAACTCTTGGAGAATTTAGTCAGTTTGGGGAAAGAGAAATTTCAGGGTTGACTTGAAGCTGTGTTCTGGGAAGCTGTGTTTTAGGTTGTGGTAAATTGTTAGTATAAGAATATTGTTCTGACTTTGCTTCCATGGCAACCCCCCAGGGCAATATGATGGGGGTCTAAGAATCTTTGGAGGTTCGCTCATCTTTGGAATACTTTGGACTTCCTAGTTGAAATGCTCCATTGCTAGTTAAATCACTTTTTTTCAATAAACTTGAATCAATGTCTATTACTGACTTAAGATAAGTTTTGCTATGCTTCAAGTTGCAGCAGCTCACACGCCCCACCTCCTGTATAATCGTCCACTGATCAGGGCCCGTGGCAGAAATCTCTCTCTGCCCTCTGCACTCTGAGCCAGTGACCAGCACATAAGAGGCCCTCCATGAATGCTTGTGGAACGAATATTGATTGTTTACTTAATGTGGCTTTGCGATTGTCAATCTCTTTGGCAATCAAATATAAAATTACATGAAGGCCATCCCTAGGTTTCAGGGAACGAGGGCTCCAGAGCTTCCTCGTCACAAGTGTGCTGAACCAGAGTGCTTTCACTTCCCAGTGAGAGGCAGACGACTGAGGCGGGTGACTGTGGTGTCTTTACTGAGAGCTTGTTGTTGCTGCTGCGCTCCTGCAGCCCTGCATCACCTCCAGGATGGACTTCAGATCAGACTCTTGGGGCCCCGAGCATGCTCACTGGCAGCTCTTCAGAAGTAGATCTGCAGACCTTTTTGCCCTAACCTCTTGCAGTGGGGAAGCTTCATGGATATCGGCTCACCTTCACAGTAACACGTAAGCCTTCACCAACAGGTAACCAAATGGTGTCTGTACCTGAGGTGGGCTGGCTAGGATCCCACGCCAGATCTTTCACGTGTTGTTGTTCTTGTTGTTGGTAAATGCCATCGAGTCAGTTCTGACCCATAGCGATCCCATGTATAAGAGAACAAAACACTGCCCGGTCCTGCCCCGTCCTGCCAGTCTGGTCCCAGCAGAAAGTCTCCCCATCCGTTCTCCCACAGCCACGGTGTCGAGGGCCTTCCTCTTCCCACCGCCCCTCCCCCTGTACCAAACTTGATGCTGTCTCCAGGGACTGCTCTCTCCTGACATCATGTCCTAGGGATGCAAGAAGAAGCCTCTCCAATCTTGCCTCTAAGGAGCACTCAGCCAGTATTGCTTCCAAGACAGAGTGGCTGGTCCTTTTAGCAGTCCACGATGCTGTCAATATTCTCCAGCACTGCAATTTCACAGCGATGCTTCTTCGGTCTTCCTGATTCAACGTCCAGCTTTCACATGCATATGAGGCAATGGAAAAATCCCTTTTACAAAGCTCCTTCAGTGTCAAAAAGAATCTTTCACAAGGAAGGTGGGAGTCTGCCCCCACTGGCTGACACATGACATGCCCTGTGTTAGAATCACGTCTTCCGCATCGCTCTCGTCTCCCTGTGACAAAGTGAGGATGGTTATTTTGTTTTGGTGCAAGTCAAACCAAGGAAACTCAAGAGAGCAATATCCTCTTCCACAGGCACATATGGAGTGCGCACGGAGTCAGAATTCACCGAGTGTTTGGGTCTAAACCTAGCTTTCCCTCCACTTACGCACCCACCCCCCATGTTGCCTTTTGCGCTGCGTCTATGGACCTTTCTGCGGTTTCTCTGTCACTTCTCCCAGGTTCTATTCTCACTACAGCAGTTTCACAAAAGGCCAATTATGTCTGCCTGTGACCTGCTTCTTCTAATAGGATTTCAGATGGCTGTAGCACCATGGTCTGCTTCTCTCTAGTGGCAGTGAGCTCCCAGGAGGTGGGGACAGCGTGGCAGCAGGTCATTTCAGCAGCTTGCTTTGCAATCCTCTCAGCCCAGACTGCTTTATTTCAATTCTTGCTGTGATCCATCACTCACCTGCCTTGAATCCCTCAGCCCTTTCCCCTAAGTCCCTAATAGCGACTTCCAAGTCACAATTGTGACGACTGAAAGCAGCAGTGAGGACGTCCTGGTTAATTGGGAATTTGGGAAACTTTTCATGGAGACACAGCTAATGATGGTTACCTCTGAACTATCTATGAAGAAAAGGTTTTCTGGGCCTTAGGGGATCCATGATAGGAGTCTGTGTGTGGATATTGTGAGAGGAACTATTTGCCACAGGGGCAAGTTACTCAGTAAGCAAAGTAAACGTGGGCTTACTTACTCATATGCAGTGAATCATTTCACAGAGACGTGATGAAAAACAGGTGAAACTATTCACTACTGGTGGCTAAGTAAGAATAAGTAAGCTTGTGCCTACCTTGCTTATTGGTCGCTCTATCACTGCCAGGGATTATTCACTTTAAAAGAAGCATTGATTCTGTAGGAAGGTGTTGTGGGGTTGGGAGAACGATAATGGGAACCATCTAGAGAAGCAGAGTCTTTGATGTGGTGCAAACATGGACACTTGCCCACTACAGTTTAGTAAGCAAGCACAGGTAAACCAAGCTTAGCTTGTTTATTGCGTAATCTGACATTGGTTGGCAAGCACCCGCATATACAGTTAAGAGACCAAATACCATGATTGCACTAGTTCTAAGATATAAATTTCAGCCCACATTTGAACATCTTGTCATTGAAATGTGGCTTACAATGTTGATAGTTGGAAATTGGTAGTTGGCCAAACAGCGGCTGTCATCATTGTCATACTTTCTACTGTGGAATCACCAAATACATGAATACCAGTTTGCAGAATGAGTGGGAAAGATAGGCTAACTCTATCGAAGTGCAGTGCTAGCGTAAGGGCCTAACAGTTAGTTGCTGTTCTCTTAAGGAATCTCAAAGGAAATCCTTTAGCCCCAAACTCTTGGTGGCCAGAGGCCAACAATGTGTGGAAACAGTTGGACCTCAATACCTGAGGCAAAGCTAAGTCTACTCTTCTCAAAAGCCAGATGTGGACCTTGTGGAGGTTTTCGGAAAAGCTTAACCATTTTATTTTGCTTATATTATCTTGGTTAATGAGTTCCTAAGAATGATTTATATAAAAATTTATGTCTAACTAAGCACAATAGAGCATTTTCAACAAAGGTAAAGTCCAAATTTGAAGTGAGAAGGTATCCCAGTGTTCTAGTCAGTTTGAGTTTGATTTCCTAATACAGATTATAAAAAAGCTTAAGTGTATACAGAGGGGAAACTAGCAAATGACAAACAAACAGACACCTTGTGGTTCTCCATTGGTTAGGATTGAGTTGAAAGTCTTGTTTCACTACATATTAGTGGTGGATCCTGGACAAGTTACTAGGTCTTGCTGATTCTTAGAGCAAAATTTGTCACATGTGATTAATCATCCTTATTCTGTAAGCTTTATGAAAGAAGTCTTTCCTTTCAAAGAAGTCGGCTTCTTTTAGGACCCATTGCTATGCGTATGGAAGGAAGGATGAAAGGTGGAGAAGTCATTTGGGACCAAAGGTGGAAGAACAAGAGAGAACATGGTTCTTGGTGATTTGGGAGCTACCCAGATAGTCTTGGACCACCAACCTAGACTTTTAACATGGGCGAGAAATAAGCCACTATTATTTTGGGTCTCTCTGTGATAGCACCCAAATATACGGCTTTAACCACTCCAATTTCATGGTCTTTCCCCTGACATTCTTACTTCTCCCTCAACACCATGAGTCACCTCACCCACATGTGCTCCAATCTTAGCAAAGGGCTTCCTTGATCCACATTCCAGGCCTCCTATTCTGAGGACCTGCTGAATTTTCTTGAAGTCGGGTTGCGTTGGAGTAGCGTGTCCTCCTCCCTAGTGAAGAATCCTGCCTTAGGGCTGGAGCATCAATAACCTTGGGGGGGGGGCAATGTAGACTCTGATCCCTATTCATTCAGCTCATCTGGATGCTTTGTGATGTTTTCTGCCTCTTCTTCAGACACCAACTTCCTTCCTTAACTTATACTGATTACTGTAATTATGGCTTACTTTTTCCTTTTATGTTCAGTACCCACAACCCTCAAGTCCAGAGAAAACTCTTTCCTATTCTGAGAAAATGAGTCTGGCTCAAGGTCGCCCTCTCCTCTTGCTTTGTTCCGTGTTCTTCAGCTGAAGATTTCAAAAGGAGGCTTAACAAAGCAGATTCATAAAGTTTTGAGTAACTGTCCTGTAACTGGCGCTTTTTAAATCGATCCCCTAGAATCCCTCTCTTGCTGTTGTATGCTATTGAGTTGATTCCAATTCGCGGCAGCTCTATATGTTGCAATAGGACTTCTCCACAGAAGTTCCATAAAGATTACAGCCTAAGGAATCAAATGGGAAAGTATTTTAAAAATGAGAGGCGTCCTAGTGGCCCTGTGACTAACTGTAGGACTATTGACTTTAAGGTTGGTAGTTCAAGCCTATCAGCTGTTCTGTGGGAGAATGACAAGGCTTTTTGTTCCGGTAAAGATTTAAAGGCTCAGAAACACCACAGAGGGCTGCTCTAAGATCAAATGCACTTGGTGGCCATGGGCTTAGTGTATTCAGGAATTAATAGCTCAATGCTTTTCTGCTAACTGAAAGACTGGTGGTTCCAGCTCTTCAGCTTCTCTGTAGAAGAAAAATGTGGCAGGCTGCTTCCAGAAGGACTACAACCTTGGGAACCCAATGGGATAGTTCTACTCTGACCTAGAGGGTGAGTATGAGTCAGAGTCAGCCGCGTGACAAAAGGTAGGGGAGCAGATATTAGAAATGAGGAAACTGGGGCTCAGACTCAGAGTATTTTGCCCAAGATGCCTCATCTAATAAGCAGTAGACCTTGAGTTCTTCCCCCTACCTATAAAAAATTTCAAAATCCAAATATTCTGTCATTGAGCTGATTCTAATTCATAGAAATCCTATAGGATTGAATAGAACTGCCTCTTAAGGTTTCTGATGGTCTAAATCGTTATGGGATCAAGACTCGCCTTTCTACTATGCATACCCAAACCCAACACCAAATCCATTGCCACTCAGTTGATTCTGACTCACAGCGACCCTATAAAACAGAGAAGAACTGGCCCTGTGGGTTTCCAGGACTGTAAACCTTTATGGGAATAAAAAGCCTCCTCTTCCTTTGATGGAGCGACTGGTGGTTTTGAACTGCTGGCATTGATGTAAGTAGCACAAACCATCTCCCAAATCTAATGACAAGAAGAGATCGGTGCTTAACTGAGAGAAGAAAAAGAAGTCATTAGTCATCATGTACTGGCACAGGCACAGACTCCAAGGAGAAAATATAGTCCAGCGTCCTGTTTGAGAGGCCACCGTAACACCAGGACACTAAAATTAATATCTCAATGCTGTTCAGAAGAGAGAACATCTCCTTCTAAGCAACTCTTGCTTTGGGAGTAGATTTTTCTTTTAAAATAATTTTCCTCACTTTTCTATCCCCCAGGATCCTTTTATGTCTCTGACCTTGACAGACATTTCTCTCAAATCCTCTGAATTATTATGGGCTAAAATGGCTTATTTTAATTTCCCTAGGTGTATTTATTGAATTCTTTCATGGTGTTTTATGGAAAATATGTGATTACTAATTCATAGGACAGAATATTATAAGAGTTTGTGCTAAGTGGCTGACACAGAGGTATTGAGGCCAAGAGCCTCTGCTATTGCAGGGTCTGACCTGCCTCCCACAGGCTCAGAAGCGAGGAGGCAAACTAAGTGGGAGCACCTTTCAGATTTCCCTAGTCTATCACCTCTCAAGGAATTCCTAAAGCGCAGAGCCCACCCCGAAGCCCTGCTGGCGAAAATGTTTGAGAGATTACAAAGCAGGGCATTTTAATATAAAAGTTTATATCTTGGATTTTGGAATCAGGGTGAGTTAATGACCCTTGACAAGTTTTAAAAATTCTTTCAGGTCTGAATCATTTCCTGCTTAGAATTATTGTTGTTGAAACCACACGTGGTCAGTTATGGAGAAATTTGACCCTATTCGTGGGACATGTACCAAGAGCCCTGGTGGCCTAGTGGTTAGACATTGGGCTGTTAACCAAAGGGTAGCAGTTCGAAACTGCCAGCTGCTACCTCGGAGAAAGATGAGGCTGTCTATTCCTATAAACAGTTACAGTCCTGAAAACCCACAGTCAGGGCAGTTCTTCCGTGACCTATAGGGTGGCTATGAGTCTGAATTGACTTGATGGTATGGGTCAGAGAGTTTGAGTGGGACATATATGTCCCAATGGACCTTATGCTGAGGTTGGTGGGATGAGACCCATTTCTTCAGATTCCTGCAATTATACAGACTCTCTCACCAAGTGGTAAACATCTTAAAAGTGAGATATCAGCTTTATATTAAACCCCAGAAGTGCAAAATTTGGTCACTGTATGTACCATGTCATGAAAGGATGGTACCTTCATTTCTTGGTCTACACAATGGGTTAATACTGACTTGCTTGGATATTTGTGAGGATTACACAAGTTAATACAAGAATGTCTAAAAGGCATACTTTGCTCCCGGCTGTCTTGATGATACTTAAGAGCCTTTTTTCCTGCTCATTTTAAGCCTACAGAGATGGCAAAATGGACATATCGTACATTAGGGTTCTAGATTTCTTATTTTCATTAATCGTCATTGCTCATGGAATTAACAGTTAAGAAATCAAATGATGTATTGCATTAGGCTGATCTGCTGCACGAGATCTCTTTTAAGTGTTGAAGAGCAAGGTCGTCCATTTGGGGCTGAAAGTGTGCCTGCCTCAAGGCACAGCCTCATATGCCCATGAATGGTGTACAATGAATAAGGACGACTGCAGAAGAATTAATGCGCATAAGCTATCATACTGGTGATGAATATTAAAAGTACAGTGGATTGGCAGACAAACAACAGCAACAACAACAACAATCTACCTTGAAAAAGTAAAGCTAGAATACTCCTTGGGGCCAAGCACAGCAAGGTTTTACCTCACATGCTGTTAACATATAATCAGGAGAGACCCAAATCCAAAATCAAACTCACTGCCAGTGATTCTATCCCAACTCGCGGTTCCCTATAGGACAGAGTAGAATTGCCTCTGTGGGTTTCTGAGGCTGTAAATCTTTTTTTTTTTTTTTTGCCCTGGGATCTCTCCATATTTGAAATATCTTCAGACAACCTAGTTAGAAAGGATTGAGATTAATTTGCAAAATTTTTTTTGTATTTTCTTTTTAAAAATAATTTCATTAGGGGTTCATACAACTTTTATCACAATCCATACCTACATCAGTTGTGTAAAGTACACTTGTACAATCATTGCCCTCATCATTCTCAAACCATTTGCTCTCCACCCAAGCCCCTGGCATCCGCTCCTTACCTTTTCCCCTCCATCTAGCTCCCCCCTCCCTCAGGAACCCTTGATAATTTATAAATTATTATTTTGTCATATCGTACACTGTCCGACATCTCCCTTCACCCACTTTTCTGTTGTCTGTCTCCCAGGGAGGAGGTTATATGTAGATCCTTGTAATCTTTCCCCCTTTCCACCTCACCCTCCCTCCACCCTCGAGGCATCGCCACTCACACCACTGGTCCTGAAGGGATCATCCACCATGGATTCCCTGTGTTTCTAGTTCCTATCTGTACCAGTGTACATCCTCTGGTCTAGCCAGATTTTTATGGTAGAATTAGGATCATGACAATGGGGAAGGAGAAAGCATTTAGGAACTAAAGGAAAGTTGTATGTTTCATAATTGCTACATCGCACTCTGACAGGCTTGTCTCTTTTCCGAGACCCTTCTGTAAGGGGATGTTCAATTGCCTACAGATGGGCTTTGGGTCTCCATTCTGCACCCCCCCCCCCCGATTCACAATGACATGATTTTTTTGTTCTGATGATGCCTGATACCTGATCCCTTCTATACCTTGTGATCACACAGGCTGGTGTGGAGGCTGTAAATCTTTATGGGATTTGAGAGTCTTATCTATTTTGTTGAAGAGTGGCTGGCAGGTTCAAATCAATGACCTTGTGATTAGCAGCCCAATGTGTATTCCACTGTGCCACCATGGCCAATCCCTAGAAAGAGGGCATCAGGTTGGCAAAGTGGAGGGTCCGTGAAGAAGAGGAAGACCTTCAAGGAGGTGGATTGACAGAGTGGCTGCAACAACGTGCTCAAACATAATAACAATGGTGAGAATGGCAAAGCACTGGGTAGTGTTTTGTTCTGTTAACCATTTGCCCACTGAATTGGAACCAACTTGAAGATACCTCACAACAACCAAGTCCACAATGAAGGATCCCTGGTCCCATTGTATGGTAAACATTGGACTGCTAACCTAAGGATGGTGGTTGAAACCCACTAGCTGCTCCACAGGAGAAACTTGAGGTTATCTGATCACTAATGAATCAGAATTGACTTGAAGG
This sequence comes from Tenrec ecaudatus, assembly GCF_050624435.1. NCBI lineage: Eukaryota > Metazoa > Chordata > Mammalia > Afrosoricida > Tenrecidae > Tenrec > Tenrec ecaudatus. The sequence continues at coordinate 27,313,828 of NC_134535.1, read as the reverse complement.
TAGATCTATGTTACTAATAGCTATCCAATTCCCTTGTTGCGCCTCCCATCAAACAAGTCACTGACCTACAGTGGACTAGACCTTCTTGTGAGTTTTCTTTTAAATAAATAGAGTAGACCATATTTTTTACTATAAACAATTCATACACATTTTGTTTAACTCATCCATTGCGATGATTCCTCAATGTACCAACACTTATCCCACTCCTCCCTGTGCTTTCTGTTTCCATTCCATTTTTCCTCGCCCTCTGAGCTTGGTCCTCAGGCAAATGTTGCCCTTTTGACCTTCAGTGGTTATTTATTCTAAGGCATTGTGAGTTCACTTCTAGGCCTGAAAGGTGACTCCAGGCCATAGTCTTGAGGGGTCCTACCAGTCTCTGTCCTATCAGCAAGGCTGCTTTTTTTTTTTCAGGAGTTTGCATTTTGTGAATGTGGAATCTCTTCAAGGTTTAAAAGATCCTCTATAAAAAAAAGATGACTTCCCACTAAGGATCTGACAGTTACAGACAGAATCAATCACCAGTGAGTTGGTTCAGTATAGGGGGTGGGTGGGTGGGTGGTGACTCAGCCTCTGTAAACAGCAAGTAAAATCCAATGTACCAATATCTTTGTAGGCAAAAGGAATTGATAATAAAGTAAAAGTGGAAAGAAAAAGTAAACAAAGTCCTTCTTTGTACTTCCAGCAAAAACATTTATGTTTTAGTTTTGTTTTTTGTCTCACAGTAAGTGAGCAGGAAAGAAGTGAGGTTGTAGGAAATGCTGGATGTGGCTCAGTCTCAAGCAGGAAATCACTTCTATCTTTCACAGATTAAACCTCATCTCATTGAAGTCGGGAAGAATGGCAAAAGGCCCCAGGTTACATACATTCTTTTTGTGAGAAAGCATACAGAATCCCCCTCATAATCAACCCTCCAGGCAATTCCCAATTGCTATAAAACTCCAGGAGACCAGTCATATTACTCTCTAAATGTCCTGGGAATGTTCTGGGATCTCCAGGATATCAGTCTTTGAGTACAGCTGTCAGATATATGGATATGAATGCACACTGAAATATCAACGAGAATATTCATTGTAGCATTGTTTATACGAGCAACATGCTGGAAATAATCCTTATTAATGGGACACATTCATGCATTTCAGAACCAGAAAGTGCTCTCTGTTTTGTAATGGAAAGATCTCTATTAAGTAATGATTTAAAAGAGCATGATGAAGAACAGGGTTTAGCCTATGCTATTCTTTATTAGATAGTTTAGAAAAAAAGGAAAAAATATATTTGCACTGGTTTGTATCGATATTAAATATCCCTGACATGACATTAAGTAGTTGCCAGCGGGAAGAACAAATGCATGTCTAAGGTAGTAAGTCTTATAGGAGAATTTTTATCTCTAAAAATGATATCACCTTTTAGGCCTCTTATTTGTGAATCATGAATAAAGCATATTACCTATTAAAATCAAGTTGAAATCCTTAGGGAGTAAAATTTTCATCATCGAAAAATATACTATTAAGAAAGTGAATATTTCTAGTTTTCTATAGTCTGGAATCTTAAAACTAAGAATATATGTGACCCGTGATAAACTGCAGGATATGAAGGTCACACTGGTTTATAGAAACCATTGCTGAGTACAAAAAATGTAGGTGAACTTATCTTCAGCCCCAATCAAAGAACAGCCAGTTCTGATCACATGGCCCTGCTTGATACCTGCTTGCATGAAATGATCACTGAAGATAAGGGTGCTACAACAAACTGTGGTGAAGAAAGCAGATGGTGCCCGGCTATCAATTGGAATAGTGTCTGGAGTCTTAAAGGCTTATGTTCAAACAAGCAGCCATTTAAGTGAGGAGTCAATTAAGTTCACATGGACGAAGCACACCAGCTTGTGTCATCTAAAGATGGCATTAACAAAATCCAAAAATGATAAAGAGAAACGTTTCAGAGCTTAAATTGTGAAGACCCAATTTGAAGAAGGTTATGGAGGACAATGGGAGCCCAAAATCCATCTGCAGAATAACTAGTCACGTGAAGCCTCTGGCAGATTCCCTCTAGCCCACGGGCAAAGGGCTTGAATAGCCTTGCTGTCAGAGATTATTGTCAACTTGGTCCTGGTGGATAAAACATGGTATAATTTGATACTTGGTCAGTGGACCTCCCTCTTGACCCAGCCTGAATTTGTTCTAGGCTCAAATATTTCTTACTTGTTCCATGACAAAAGTTTCTTCCCTGACTTTTAAAATAGTGGTGGTGATCTTTTCTTTTTCACTCTTTATTTGCATCATCATTATTTCTAATTCTTTTTGCCATTTATTTTATTTTATGGTTTCTGTTGGGTTTCCCAATTTGTGACCCACAGACCTAATAACTGGTGCAATGGGTGTCGGGATGTGGAGGTGGGATGGGAGGTGGGAAGGGTGAGGAGCTCTGGGGAACAGAACATGGACAGAAAAGGAAGCACTAGAACTTACTACGATGATGCACATACAACTCATTCAAAAAGCGATGTCACCCCGGGAGTGTATGATACGTGAGTACAATATCAAGAAAACGACTGAAAAACTCATCTCAAACTGGGCGAAGAGGAAAGAGTTGTTGCGTGGGTGGCGTTGGGTCTCTGTCGATGGCATGATTTGGAAAAGGATATCAATAATGGTTGTACAGCAAGAGGAGCATAATCAATAGCACTGAATTATACAAGGGGAAGTTGTGGAATTGGAGAATGTTTGGTTGTGTATATTTTTGCCCCGATTAGAAAAAAGTATCATGACATGAATAACAATAACAAGAAAGAAAATATTTTTGGATTGAATATGGTGACAATTGTACAACTCTCCTTGATATGATTGAATGATATAACATGGATTAAGTGCTAATATAACTCTTTACAACTTTGGGGAGATCTTGATTGTATTATAACAAACACAGAAAACAACATCTGCTTCAGAAATGCATGGGGAGGCAAAATATACATTAACTTGAATTTATATTAGATTTTCCACACCTCAGCACACCAACATTCCACTATTTGACATCTTATAATTTGAAATGTTCCAATTAATACTTTCCTCAATCTAGAATATAGCTGATGCTAATTTAAGATATACGCTGTTGAATTGAAGCTTAGATCTTCCCCAACGGAACAGAAGTTCTGTTTCTTTCTTTGAGAGAATGTGAGCTTTTCAGTAGGCCTCGGGGCTATGAACAGAAGCCATGGTGCGGCTTTGGGTTAGGTGTTGGACTACTAGCACAAGGTTGCAAATTCGAGATCTGACCGGCTGCTTTTGTGGGAAAAAGATGAACTGGTCTGTTCCCATGAAGATGCGTTGTCTTGGAAACCCACAGGAGCAGTTCTACTCTGTCCTAAAGGGTCTCTATGAGTCAGAAGCACCTGATTACCAAGTGGGCTTTTGTGTGTGCTATGGGTGAAAACTTTGAACTCTAAAACATCTGATGTCTGGAGGGCACTCAGGAATTTCAAAAACTTTCTGAACTAATTCTTCATTTATGCTTATATTTCCTTTCCCGGAAATAATTTTCCTCTCTGTAGATAAGTCTAGGTGTGTATATGTGGGTACACACCTATTTACACACGCATAAATACAGACGTACATGGAAGGCCTCAAAACTTTCAAGGGAAACTTTTTATTATCTTTCAATTCCAATGTTCTCTGAACATTTGGAAGCCTCCTCGTCACCTGTTTTGTCCCTCTATTTCTAGATGCGTCCGTCTGGGTGGAACGGACAACGAAGCGTTTCATTTTGAAATGCATTGCCTTTTTTGTGCGAAAGACTTAATTTCTGTGAGATTATTATTATTTAAATTTTAAAAATCATTTTCTCGGGGGCTCTTAGAGCTCATAACAATTCATACATCAATCATATCAAGCACATTTGTACATACGCTGCTGTCATCATCATTTCCAAAACATTTTCTTTCTACTTGAGCCTTTGCTACCAGCTCCTATTTTTCCGCTCCTTCCTCGACCCTACTACCACTCCCGTGAACCCTTGATAATTTATAAATTACGGTATTTTTATTTTCATCTTCTTGATGCAATTGGTGGCTGAATGGGTTAAATCCCTCTCATAGTCACCTCCTTCCTCCCTTTTCTTTCTTTCACAGCTGCCACTTACATCTAGGCTGTCAGCTTCCCTGGAGTCTAGATGACAGCGACAGCAGCAAAGCTGGACTGTTTGCCCTCCGGCTCTCTAAGCCAACATATTCTATACTCAGCTACCCAGATGTTAGTGTAGCAATTGCTTAAATAATTTACTGTCTGCTTACCAAATTTAAACGGTTCAAACTACAAACACACTCTTGAAATGAGTGTGCTGTCAGTACACATGGACGTGTACACACACGAGCATTTGGTCTGTTATTCATCTAAAATTCCTCTCTGCTCCTGTTTTTATTAATGGAAAACACTGCTCCCCTTATGTTTTCTTAAAGTCAACAGATTTTTCTTTAAATTGATAAAAAAGAAACTAGAAGATGTATTTTGCTTCTTTACTTCTTTGAGAAGAACACCTACAGTATTAACCAATTAATTAATAATAATAATAATTATTATTATTACTTAGACGCTTTTCCAGAGGGTGAAGAGTCTTTGTGTAGTTATAATGCAGCCATTTCACTGACGGCTTAGAAAGTGCACTCCCCGCCTGGAGCAAAGAACTTTCTGGGACGATGCGACAATAATAACTAAAGGAACGTTGCCATTTACAATTGCATTCAGATAAACTACCCCCTGTAAAATGAGAAGTAAAACGTTTATCATTATTCCCAAGTAAAAGAATAAGGACGTGAAGGCTCATAGTGATGAAGTAAATTGAATCAAATTCCCACAGCAAGTGAGGGACGGCATCAGAATTCTAAAGTTTCAAATGCTTTTTGCATATGTGGGGAGTGTGTCTGCAACCTCACAGCGATGTAAACTGTTAGCTAGAGCAGGTAATTTTGTTGCTAAAGACCCCTCAAGCCCTTGGACTGTACTAATTGATAGACAACAATGAGATAAACTTATTGCCATTGAGTTGATTTGGACTCACAGAGAATCTGTATAAGGTTTATGAGGCTGTAAATCGCTATAGAAACGGGCATGTTCCTCTTTCTTTTGAGGAGCTGCTGGTGGCTTTGAGCCACCAACCTTGTGGCTAGTAGTCTAATGCTTATCAGGTAGAGCCACTAAAGCTCCTTAACTGCTAGGCAGACCAAAGACAGTAAAAATGGCTGCTTTTTGCAAAATAAAGAAAAGCAACATGCAGCATAGCGGAAATCTAGAAGCAACCACTAGAAACACCTATTTAGAGGCATAGCCCTATCCCTAAACGCTATGTATGAGCACAGGCAAAGGTAGAGGGCTCTTTCTTTTCTCTAAATTCTAATGTGAATCCTCTTCCTAAATGTCATAATATTCATTTTTTATCAAATGATATATGGGAAAAATACTGCCCAGAGCTCAAAATAAGGAGACTTTTTCCCCCTCTGCTTGCTTTTATAATATTTCCCTTAGAATGATACTTCTGCAGCCCACATTAGCTGGAGCCCTGGTGGTGTCATGGGTGATGGGCTGCTAACCACAAGGTCAGCAGTTTGAAACCACCCTTCCCCGGGAGGAAGGTGAGACTTGTTACTTCTGTAAGATTTACAGTCTCAGAAACCCCCAGGGCAGTCCCACCCTCTCCTATAAGCTCACTATGAATCTGAAGGGACTCAATGGCGAGTAGCCCCCTTTGCTTGGGTTGCCAGGGAGTTGGGACCCAATTGTATGCTTAGTTGCAGTCATTTTCTTAGTTCAGGTTGTCTGGAGTGTTGTCTTTCTTCTGTTCTCCCCTTTCAGTGACTCTTTCTAAATATCGGAGTCATATATTTTACTGCTGTGTTGTTGTTGCTGCAACTGTCTAGAGTATACGCAACGAAGCGTATACCAATCCAACAATTTCTACATACAATGCAGTGACATCGATTACATTCAGAGTTGTGCAGCCATTTTCACCTACCTTTCCTGAGCTGTTCTCTCCCGTGAACAAAACCTCGCTGCTTCCTGGGGTCCCTTTCCAACTTGGGAGTCACTGTCGCCAATCAGATCGCATGTGGATAATTTGTAGAAGAACATGATGCTCAAGGCAGAGTCTTTCTTTCTTTTTAATTTAGTAAAGCTCAACTGCTGCTTGGTGTTAAGATGACTTCAGGGGCCATTTTTGGTTCGAGGTTTCAAATTGATCTCAGGACAATAGTCTCAGGGCTGCCTGTACCTTTCATGGCTCCAGAAAGTCTAAGGCTGTGAGATGTTGAAATCCTTTCCTGTGTCTTCCCCCTCTTGGGTTCTTTTATGGAATCTTTAATCAAAATGTTCGGTAGTGGTAGCTGGGCACTATCCAGTTCTCCTGGTCTCACAGCAAAGAGACAGTTGTTCATGGAGACCATCTGTCACACCTTCCATCTTGGCTTCCTTTTCCTGACTTGCCTGCTTCTAATGTTGCTTCACGTGTATGGAGACCAATTGCTGTGCCTTGAATGGCCATGTGCAGCCTTATAAGAGCATGTGCAGAATGCAAAGAACCGGGAGGTAGAACAGAAGCACTGAATGTGCTATCAGTCTAATTAACTGGACATCCAGTTGACCATGACACTACACCTACATACCAAAGAGCCAAATCCCATAAGGCATTTGGTTCTACACAAGCAGTCTCTGCAGCTACTTTTTTGTTGTTGCTATTGTTGTAATAAAGATATCTAGCACACTGTATTTACCATCCAATTTTTTATAGGTGCACAACTTATTGATGGCAATTACAACAATTGGCTGTGAAACCCAACCCTTAATGGGATCATATTTCACTATAAATACATTGCTTATTTTAAGCCATTTCATGTCTTTTTGTAGATAGGTATGTGGAGAGAGCACTACTCAGAGACTCCTGTTGTCTACTGTACATATATATCTTATATACTACATAATCTCATGTATGACTCTGATTCTGGTAAAAATGGAATCCATTTGTGGCACACGCATGCATATAATCATGCCTACATTTTTTCCAAAAATCATGATGGCAGCAGAAAACTCAGGCTGCCTACTTTTCCAGGGATAACATTGAGGACATGCCTTACTCATATAAGAAGAAAAGACTTATTGAAGAGTTAAAGAGGAATAAAGATAGTTCCCAAGAAATTTTAGTAGCTTTCAAAGAAAACAAACATGATCTTAGGTACGGAGACCATATTGAAAAAAGATTAATGCAATGGGGGAATGTTTTACCTTAGGGGCTTCACATCTCAAAGTGAAAAACGATTAATTTCAATTAGGGAAGTATAGGCTGACTAGTAGGAATTAAGAAGAAATGACATGGTCCGAACCATCTTAATGGATGGGTTTCTTGCTGTGATCAGCTGATTGACAATGCCCTATTAAGAGGGGGATGCTCTGCACTCGCTGAGACTTGGGGAAAATCACGGTTCAGGGACCTGTGGGCAGAAAATCCCAAAGTTGATGAATTCAAGTGAAGTCAATAGATACTATGGAATGGTGAACACCTGGCCAATGCCTGCGACCTACTGAAGGAGTTGATATATGACTGTAATTTTTTTTTTGGTGATAAACATTCTCATAAGTAGCTCAGTGGATCCAAGAAGCAAGCCAAGTGAAATATTAGAAATTCTACATTTATTCTCATTGCATTCACACCATGATCATGATTTCAGTTAGTCACTTAAGTCTTCTATAAATGAGTCTGAAATAATTTTTAAAAAGAGAGCTGATAAGTCTCCTTTGCAATATAAATACAGAACACTTATCTATCTTATAGGCATATGTCAATTAAATTCTCCCTTTATTATATCAATGTATTAAAACAACCTTGGAAAAGTAGGGTCTGGCAACATTCCTAGAAGCACCTAGTTGAGATAGTGATACATATACTTGAGATTTATTGGCCAGTTGTTCTTAAGAAATAAAGCAGCGGAAAGCTTTAACAAAAGGCAATCTGCCAAAGCATAGTCCATAAAGTGAAAGATAAAAACGAGTCCTAGAATTATTAGAAAAGAAGAGCTAGTCCATAGGATACCAAATGTATTTGACTTATCATTCTCTTTTCAGAAAAGAAAAGGAAATAAAAATCACTGCCTGCCCACCCTGGCAATGAAGAACTTTTGCACAATAGTTTATAGGTCAGAATCAAGTATAGGTGTATGCTTTTGCAGGTCCCCTGCGATGTTCCAGTAGCCCTTTAGGGAGTGCACTGACCCACTTTAGTAGACCCTTTAGTTTCAAGTGAGGCACTCAAGGTTCACTGTGACGTGTCATGCAGTAAAGTCAGGGCAGACATGGGGCGACTCTCAGATCTGGAGACTGTTTCCATCTTTGAAGGTAAGAGTCACATACAATTTTGTTTAATAATTTATATATTGATTATACAAATGATCCATACTTTCTTGTTATAGGAAAACAAGTTGCAGAAACATGTATGTGATAGGATTTCATTTTTAAAAATGCTAGCAATGACTATGGCTGGTTTTCATTATTCACAGGCAATAGCTTCTACAAAGTCACCGTGAACCCTTGATTCCTGACTACTAAACTGAACCTCCTTGGGGAAAAACAGAGTCAGAGAACCCTGAGCCACTGGTCACAGCATTTAATCAATTGATCAATGTATATGCGTGTTTCTGTTTAAAGTCACCTTATTAATACAGATTGTTGATCCATTAACATCGAATTCACCACCGAATAGCATTAAAATTTATATCTGAATGAAGCTTATCTCACAAATAAAGCCCTCACAGTCTTCATCTCTTTAGGAACCCTTAGACAGCATTTTAGTATTACGGTTGGGAACCATTGAAAGCGCCAAATTACCAAGAAAAAGCACACAAACAACAAGGAAAACATAGCACTAGACAGATCACAGGAAGGACGCTAGTTTATAGTCAAAGAGTTGAAACAAGAATGTAGAGCGTCACCTTGTTCAACCTCAGCTGAGAATGTATGGGTCAGACACCTAAAAAGGTTTGCTGCTCTGTATGTCTCCAAATGATCACAGAAGTACCACAGTATTCATTTTGGACTTGCAAAGACATCTTAGCAAGAAATAAAACTTGTTAATGCAGTACAGAATCCATGAAGAAGGGGGATCAATATATCTATATGTACAACAACTTATCTAAGCTATAAGTGATGGTATAGAGTTGAAGAAAAGGCATGGGACATTTATAGCATTGTGTGTTGGTTATTCACAAGAAAAGCAAAGACCAAAAATATCTAGAAAGAGTGAACTTTGTGAAGCAATGTGCAAACTGTGATACTGTGGTGGCTGGCATGCTGCTGTGAGACTGGGTGCTATGGCACTGGTATGTCAAAGACCAGAAGTGCAATAGATTATGGATACATTACTGATGAAGACCAAAGACTGCGGCATTCGGCATGGATACATTTCAGCATAAACAACAAGAACGACCCACACATCTTCAACTAGACCAATAAGCACAATCATGATAAACAGATAATATTGAAAGTATTAAGTACTTCACTTTGCTTGGATCTACTATCAATTTTCATGGACCAACAATCAAGAAATACAATTGCGCACTGCACTGGGGAAACCTGCTGCATGACTTCTTTAAAATGTTAAGAAGCAAAGAGGCCACTTTGAGAAGGAAGGTGTGTTAACCCAAATCACAATCTTTTCAATCACCTCATCTGCATGTGAAAGCTGGGCAATGAAATAAGAACATTGAAGAATTGATGCATTTAAATTACAAGGTTGGTGAAGAATGTGGAACATATCATGGAAGAAGGATAGCCAGAATGCTCTTTGGAAGCAAGAATGGCATGTACTTTGGATATGTTGTTAGGAGGGACCAGTTCCTGAAGAACACCATGATTCATAGAAGAGAGGGTCACTGAAAAAGAGGAAGACTCTTAATGAGATGATTGACATGGGGTATATAACAATGGGTATCATTTCTAACAGCTGACACGTCATAGGCAAATATTAGGCCAGTTAATAATACCTAATTGAGATGGACGGCAGAGAAGGGGGTGAAGGGAGACTCCGGATAGGGCAAGATATGACAAAATAACAATCTATAAATTATCAAGGGCTCATGAGGGAGGGGGGAAAAAAGAGGACCTGATGCAAAGGGCTTAAGTGGAGAGCAAATGCTTTGAAAATAAATAGGACAAAGAATGTACAGATGTGCTTTATACAATTGATGTATGCATATGTATGGATTGTGATAAGAGTTGTATGAGTCCCCAATAAAATGTAAAAAAAGAAAAGGGGAAAAAAAAGAAAGAAAGAAACGAAAATGATTAGGGCAAAGACTGTACAGATGTGCTTTATACAATTGATGTATGTACATGTATGGACTGTGATAAGAGTTGCATGAACCCCTAATAAAATGTAAAAAGAAAACAAAACAATACCCAATGATCTCACACCATGAAAAATCTAAGTTTTTATCTGAGCATCACTTCCTATTTCAAACCCCACTCATAGTCTATCGATCAAAATCTATATTATACTAATTATATTAATATTTAAAGACGATTTGGAATGTGTGAAGCTAAAGGAAGCTGTATCTGTTGTGCTAAGGATAACATTATTTTGTGAATTAAACATCTGTAGATAGAGAGTAGTTAACTTGCGCTGGCCTAATACATACTGTAATCCACACTACACAGCTTCTCTATTACTAATGGATTCTTTAAGTTTAATCTTTCTGAAAAAATAACTAAGTCAGTTTGTGAAGTGTTATGTAAAAATTAATAAAAAACAAGCCCTCTCTTGATTTAGACAAAACAGTGTGGTTTGAGCTAACATAGTCTACTACCCACCTTCCCCAGTTGGCTCTATTAAAAATAGCGCTGGAAAGAGAGATCAAAATAAAAATTAAAATATGCCTGTTGCAAAGCATTTTATAGAGAGGCTCTTACTTGAAATTTAACAGCTCATGGAAAAGAGCCTATTCCTGGAGGCCAGGAAAATTCATTCTTTGCAAATGACTGAATCATAGGGTTACCATTAGAGTTTGCACGTTCACCGTTGGTGAGGCAGGAAGCATCCAGGGCTGTGGCTCATTTTCTCATATGACCATTTGACGTGTGCTTGGAGCAAGCTTTGGTCTGTTAGCTAAAGCTGACTGTATTGATAGCGAGGCTCTATCCAGGAGTGGTTGGTATTCCACTTGAATACCCTCAGATGGCTCTCCTTAGGGCATACGATTTGCAGTGTGAGCCAAGGAGAAAGAAGGGCTGCCCATGAGGCCACGTGGCTGTCCTGTGTAGGCAGCATGTTTTATTGAAATGAGCATGAAATTCAGGAACAGACAAACATGGAGTTACAGCAGTTGTGTTTGTCAAGTTGCCCTCTCTGAGTCTTTATTCAACTATGCAATGGTTGGCTCAATGATTAAGTGCGAGGCTACCCCTTAAAAGAGGATTCAAACCCACTCAAAGTTCCTCAAAGCCTGGCTGTGCGTTTCTGAAACATTACAATCCTAAAGAACAGTTCTCTGGACACACAGGGTCGACATGAGTCAGAACTGACTACTCCACAACGACTAACAGCAACAATATTCCACTGGGTTGTGGGAAAACTGAGCGCAGAAACACACCCAGTAGTAAACTGAATGGCATTTGACACACTGTAGGAACAGAAGGCAATAGAAGGCTTCTTCCAAACTCTGGAAAATTTTAAACAGATTTTATCTAAAGTGTGCTTTCTAGTCTCTGGGGCAGGATCTTCTTCCGACCAGGAGGTCAGTTATCAGCTGTCCTTTAATGGAGGTGCATCTCAATGTTCATATAGCGTTATAGGAACGAATTATCAGAGGTCTGACAGCAACCACCTGGGAGGAGAAACTCCAATAACCCAGTGAGAGGCTGGAGCTGAGAGCAGAAGAACATTTATTCTGCTTTAGTGAGTTCCTCAATTCTTAAGACCTCTTGAGGAAATGCTTTAAGATTGATGAGGGCAACAAATGTACAGATGAGCTTGACATACAATGGATGGATGGATGGATTGTGATAAGAGTTGTACGAGCCCCAATAAAATGATTTTAAAAGTGAGTCTCTACAGCTACAACTCAGCTTTCTGGCTCTGGGAAAGAGATGCTGCAGGAGGAACGTTCATCGCTGCTTCACAATGGGCAAGTCTGTGAGAGAAGAACTCTTAAAAAAGTTTTAAAGAAGCAACGATGTCAGTTTGGTGACTAAGGTACTTGTGACCTATGCCCTGATCTTTTAAATGACCTTTTGTGCATGAAAAAAGTGGACACTGAAAAAGGAAGACAGGAGGAGAATTGCACTCAATTTAATCCTGCTTAGACTGTGGATACTACAAAAACAAACCATCCTAGGAAAAGATATCATCAAAAAGTTTTTCAGAAGCAAAGATGAGGAGATGATGGCTCCTTTAATGTGGGCATGTCATTGGGAAAGGCCATTTTACTAGAGAAGGATATCTTTTTGTGAAAATGCTCAGCAGGGTGAATTGATACAGTAGCTACCACAATGGAGGCAAAGATATCAATGAGCAAGAAGATGGTATAAGATGACTGGACAATATTTTGTTCCAATCTACATCAAGTCAACATGAGTTGAAGCTGATGCAACAACAGCTAAAAACAATAGTAACTGTTTTCCAATCTAAATATGAAGAGGGTTTTAGAATTCATTATTTTTCAATTCAAAATTGCATTATTTTTTAATTAAAATTCCACAACATTTTACATCCTCTTGTGTTTTTCCCTTATAATTTGGTTTAATAGATTTCATTTATAATTAAAATTTAGATGGAATTCATATATTACAGAAATAAGTTTGAAAAACAAGACGATATCTCTAAATGAAATTTAACCTTAAAAACAAGATAAAGTTTAAGCTCTAAATTTTTAAAACAGTATTATTGATGCGTAATTCATGTGTCATCAATTTAATGGTTTAAATCTATTAAAAAGAGCTGTGGGATCATCAGAACAATCAATTTTAAGACATTTTCTTCATTCTTCTACTTACCTATTATCATTAGCTTCCCATTACTTTCCAACCTCTCCTGCCACAACCCTAGGAGCTATTAATTTAGTTACTATCGCTATAGATTTACATATCCTAGATTTCATGTACAGAAAATCATAACAAAACCCCAATAATGGCATCAACATTAAACCCAGTAAAACCTCAATCCAAGTGAAAGCAGAAACTAGAGCAGATTAAAATGGGACAAAAGGAAAAGCAAATGATAGTATATTAAGTTTTAAATTAACTGTATCTGTAGTAACCCACTTTCTAATGTACTCTGTTTGAGGGCAAGACTATTCCTATCCCTGGACAATGCGCTTAGGGAATTCAGTGGAGGCTTAACCCACAGGGGGACTCTGCAAGTAGATTTTGGATTTTCACTGTTCTCCATTGCCTTCCGAAAACTGGGTGCTCAGCATTTGAGTTCTAATACCATTCCCTTCTCTGATCTTGGATTTTATTATTTACAGTCCTTGAATCACACAGGCTGATGTGCTCCTTCTGTGCTGATTTAGGTGACATCTCACTTGGATGGCTTCTTGTTTTAAGACAAGTCATAAAAAATCCCTTTGAGATTCTTTTTGATAAGCAGGCATTGTCTGCTTTCTTTACCACACTTTCCTATACCATCAATACTTTCAGTGATCACTTTTTGAGGGTAGCAAGCTCTAAACATTTAAATAAATTAGTTTTTTTATACTCATCTACTTGAGATCAATCTATTAGAGTCAATATGCTTGAATTCACTTTCTTGTAGTCGGAGATTATTAAAGGCAGTTTAGAAACAGTAGGCGTATAAGATTATCTGCCACTGTAATGAAGCTATGGCATCTGATTCTTAATTATATATTTGTTGTATAATGACAGGCAAATTTTGTGGAGCCACTTATTTCCCTTCCCTTTCCTGAAGATCCTCAATCTCACCAAAAAGATCATCAACTGGATTATTAGAAAGCAAAACAACTGAAAGTAGTTCCAGTTAACATGGGACATGTCAGAACCTGAAAGTGCTTCCTTAGACAGCATAATAATGTTCAAGAAAACTTCAGGAAAGATTCAACACAAAGCAACTTAACCTATGAGTATTTATTTCTTAACTTCAGTTGTCTTTAATAGATCTTTGTCTTTTTGTGTAGTGTACACTGATTAGGAAGATAGATTGCACATACTTGGATAAGAAGGTAAGGTAGCTTACATTTATTGATCACCTGCAATGCTCTTGGCTCTGGCAGGATAGTGAATATTCTTATCTTATAGTGGTCTTAATTTATAGTGGAGGAAGTTGACATTAAAGAGGCGATCCTGTCAGTGAATTGCAAAGGTGAGATTTGAAGCCAGTGATATTTAATTTCAAAACTCATTTGCTGAAAGAAATCTACATATGCATTTGCAAATAATAGGGGAACATATGACAATATGGCACACGCTATCACATTACATATCCAGCATCATCAAAAATTTAAGGTGTTCCATGTACTATGAAGTATTTAGCATAAGTGCATCCCACCTCAACCCTGACTTTTGTTTGATATTTAAATTTAATTTTGAATGGGGAACCAGAAGTTAAGTCTGTAAAATTCACACACTAATGTATTCTGTATGAGAACATAAGGGACTAACCTCCAATAAAGTCTGTGAGTTTTATTAACTTTTTGTTTCTAGCTTAGTTCTGAAAAGTTTAAGTTGCTGGATAAGTTACTTTTTTGGGGTTCTTTTTAATCATTTTATTTGGGGCTCTTACAGCTCTTATTACAATCCATACATACATACATCCATTGTGTCAATCACATCTGTACAGATATTGACATCATAATTTTCAAAATATTTTACTTCTATTTGAGCCCTTGGTATCAGCTCATCCCTGCCTCCTCCATCATGAACCCTTGATAATTTAGAATTTTTTTTCATGTCTTACACTGACCACTGTCTCCCTTACCCACTTTCTGTTGTTCGTGCCCCTGGGAGGGGGTTATATGTAGATCACTATGATCAGTTCCCCCTTTCCCCTTACCTGCTCCCTTACCCTCCTATTATTTTTACTCTTATTATTGGTCCTGAGGGGTTTAGCTGTCCTGGATTCCCTGTGTTGTGAGCTCGTATCTGTACCAGTGTATATGCTCCAGTCTAGCCATATTTGTAAGGTAAAATTAGGGTCATGATATTCAGGGGGAGGAAACATTAAATAACTCTTAAATCATTAAACAATCAAAGTCGATTATTTCATTGGTGCTATAATGTACACCGACTGGCTTGTCTCTTCCTTGTGACCCTTCTATAAGGGGGGTGTCCAATTGTCTACAGATGGGTTTGGGGTCTCCGCTCTGTGTTCCCCCTCATTCGCATTGATATGATTTTTTTTGTTGTTCTGGGTCTTTGATGCCTGATACCTGATCCTATGGACACCTCATGATCACACAGGCTGGTGTGCATCTTCCATGTGGACTTTGTTGATTCTCAGCTAGATGGTCACTTGTTTACCTTCAAGACTTTAAGACCCTAGACATTATATCTTTTGATAGCTTGGCACCATCAGTTTTCTTCACCACATTTGCTGATACACCCATTTGCTGGATAAGTTTCTAACTATAATATATAATGGCTGAGGAATTATTTTTAAACGGAAACTTGTTTCCAAGGATAGGGCTGGTTAGATGATTCAATCAGACTGATTAAACTTTGAGCTGGCTCATAATTTTAGAAGTGAAGCAATGAGAGAGTTCAAAATCTCTTCCTGATCCAATAAATAATCTGTTTATGTATCATCTGACATTGCAGATATGAATGTGAGGAGGACAAAGCAGAAATGCTGAAAGAAAATGGGCAAGGACATGGAATATTTAATGCTGCCTTTGTATCTCTCTTATTTATGATTTTATTTTTCTAATCACCCTTAAGCTGCATAGTCTAAGATGTGGAAAAGTGTGCATCTGGGTTGGGTCATCTCATGATACTTACTCCATCAGTATGTTGCAGAATGCACGATCAGGATGAAAGGAAGTGTCATTAACAACATTTGATATGCACATGGAGCAACCTTGCTTGGTGAGAGGGAGGAGGACTTGAAGCCTTTGCTGATGAAGGCAAAGAACTGCTATCTCTGTTGTGGATTGCAACTCAATGTAAAGAAAATCAAAATCCTTATAACTGAACCACAGACAGTATTATGATACATGGAGAAAAGATCAAAGTTATCAAGGATTTCATCTTGCTTAGATTCACAATCAATGCTCAGGGAAGCAGTAGTCGAGAAATCAAGTGACATATTACATTAGGGTGAATGTGTTGCACAAAATCTCTTCAAAGTGTTGAAGAGCCATCACTTTGGGACTAAGCTGCACTTGACCCATGCTCTGGTGTTTTCTAACGCCCTCATAAGCATGTGAAAGTTGGACAATAAGTAATTAAGACCACAGGAGAATTGATACATTTGAGTTATTTGCTGGTCAAAAATATTGAAAGTACTGTGGACTTCCAGAGAACAAATATAACTGTCTTGGAAGAAGTATAAGCTGACTGCTCCTTGGAAACAAGTTCGGAAAGGCTTCATCTCATGTACTTTGGAGATGGTATTAAGAGAGACCAACCCCTAGAAAAGGACACAATCCATGATAAAGTGAAGAGTGAATAAAAATGAGAAAGATCCTCATGAATTGATACAAGGGCAGCAACAGTGGACTCAAGCACAACAATTGTGAGGATGCCCAAGACTGGGCAGTGTTTCCTTTTGTCATGCCTAGGTTGCTATGGATCAGAACCAACTTGATGATATTTAATGGGGACAATCATCACCTTCTTATGATTTTAAGAGTAACTATCATAAATGTTTATGAAACTAAACAGCTCTTTTAAGTTAGTTATACCTATTGACTCAGTGGACTTAATAAGCTCAGAAGAAAAATTCTAGAGACAAAAACCACATATTACATAGTGTAGTCTTTCCTCTTGTTCATTCTAAATTAACCTCCCATTAGTTTTATTTTATTCTTCTTACTCATTATCAAACAAAAAAGGAGAATCAATTTTACAAAAATTTTAGACCATTTAAATTAATACACACTAGTATTTTCTCCTTTCTTTGACAAGGTATAAGTGGATGTGGAGGCAGTTTCAGATCACCTCTGATTTCACAAGGAAGAAAGAACAGTTTCCCAAGGCTAAATTCCTTAAAGTCAAAGTCAGATATGCCTCCAACCTCCAATCATCCTTAAAAGTCTGATACCAACCATCCTTCTGCAACATTTTCTATTTCTCATTTGGGTTATATAATTCATTGCCGTGGGCACCTAGAATTTTCAAAACATACTCTAGATTATGGGGAGTTAAAAAGTTACAATTTAAGATCAGAAAAGTTCAGGATATAGTTCTTTGGTCAGGAGAGACTCTTCTCTGCCATGCCTTCAAGGCAGCCTCTCCCATGGCCCTTGGCCCCTTGGCCAGGACTCTGCCATACTTGGGAAATGCAACAAAGTTCTTTTAGCACTGCCAATAAATACCCAAAGGGCACTCTACTCAGCCATAAGCCTCAGCCCAATGGCATGAATTAGCCAACCTAGCTTTCTGGACTAAATGTCCACGGGCCCACCATTCCACAAACAAGTCTCTTGCCTGGAGGGACTCAGTTTTTCTTGATCTGTAGACCGGGAAGCCCACCATCCTATTTCATATTCTGGCTCTGGTGCTGCTGTTTCACTGTTGCTGCTCTGGAGTCACCACTTTCGGGGGTAGAGCCCTGGTGATGTTGTGGTTATGCATTGGGTTGCAATCTGCCTGGTCGGCACTTCAAAACTACCTGCAGCTCCAAGAGAGAAAGACTGGCTTTCTACTCCTGTGAACAGGGTGTCTCTATGAGTTAGCATTGACTCCATGGCAGTGAATTGAGTTAAACTCAGGTTCCAAAGGACATGGAACACTCCTGGATTTCTTTCTTAAAAAAACAAAACAAAAAAAAAAAAACTTTCATTGATATAAAAATCCCCATTATCGTATACTTCCATAGGTAAGTCATTTTTAAAAACAGTTGTACATACATCATCCCAATCAGTTCCAGTGCACCCTCCTCATCCCCTATTTATTGTTTACACCCCAATTCTCCTCAACTTCCCTCCATCTCCGATAAGCTATCATATCAATTATTGTCTCTATGCATCCACTGTTTGTGTGTTTCATGAATTGGGAAACATAACAGAAACAATAAAAATCAAACAAAACCCAAAGCAGAATAAAAGAAATAAAGAAAGAATGAAAAGGCCAGCAATATTAAAGATAAGCCAGAGAGAGGGTGGTTTTCCTGGAACAAGTGAGAAACATTTAAACCTAGATATTAAAAATAAGCCAGAGAGAAAATTTTTGTCTTGGAGCAAGTGAGAAATATTTAAACCTAGAGCAAATTCAGAATGGGTCAAGAGGGAGGTCAGCTGGCCAGGTATAATATTATACCATAGTTCCACCCACCATAATCAAGTTGACAATAATCTCTATTGTTATAAAGATGTTCTCATTCCTTGACTGTGGCCAGAGGCGATCTGCCAGAGGATTGATCTGAAGAGGTGCTCTGCAGATTGATTTTTGGTTCCCACTACCCCCCACAGCCTTTTACAGATTGGGAGTTCACAATTTACGCTCCGATACCTTTTCCTTCATCACATTTGGATTTTATTATCACCATCTTTGCATCACATACGCTTGTAGGCTTCT
Organism: Tenrec ecaudatus; assembly: GCF_050624435.1. NCBI lineage: Eukaryota > Metazoa > Chordata > Mammalia > Afrosoricida > Tenrecidae > Tenrec > Tenrec ecaudatus. The sequence goes on along the minus strand of NC_134535.1, from coordinate 27,295,118 downwards.
TCCATGTGGATGTAGTTGATGCCTCAGTGAGATGGCTGCTTGTTTCACTAGAAGCCTTTAAGACCCCAGGCACTATTTCACTTGCTAGCCAAGCGTCTCTTGCTTTCTTCACCACATTTTGCCCATATCTTCAGTGACTGGATGTCTTGACAAGAGTGAGAGCTCACTTCCTGCTTTTCAAGTGCACAATTCAAGCCAGCATGATGGAACAATTGCCCGCTCCTCGAAGTGGAATTCTAAGTTTTTACAATCATGCCTAACTGAATCATTTAATAAAATTAGTATCTCCTCCTGCCTTCTCTAACCCACACCAATTCCCATGGGGGAAAATATCATTTGATTGACATTATAAAGACTATAGCTAGAAAAGCCATATTCAATAATTCAGTGCAGCACAGTTCATAGCCTGGTTTTATGATGTTGTTGTTGTTGTTGTTGTTGTTGTTGTTGTTGTTCTTCTTCTTCTTCTTCTTCTTCTTCTTCTTCTTCTTCTTCTTCTTCTTCTTCTTCTTCTTCTTCTTCTTCTTCTTCTTCTTCTTCTTCTTCTTCTTCTTCTTTGTAGCAATGCTTCTCTGGGATCAATTGCCTGTTGGATTTTTTTTTTATGACCTGTGTTGCCACGTGACAATTCCAGTGAATACGGCACATTTAACATGAAGACAGCAAACATTGCTTTCAAATACGTAAAGATATCCTTAAGGCAATGGGCTTAAAGGTATTTATCTCAAAACATCACGGTATCAAAATAATGTCTCCTTCATGCAAGAACAGGGGGGGGGGATTGTGACTTAAGGTGAGAAAACTTGAAAAAGTTCATGGAAATGGGTATTATGATTAAACCCATGCATGAATTTAACTTTTTTTACACCTGAATAAATTAAAATTAACTTGCAAAAGGAACCCTGGTTGCGCTGGCAGCGTCGGACCGCTAACTGCAAGGCCGGCTGCTCAAGCCCTTAGTCACTCCATGTGGGAAGGACAAGACTGTCTACTCTGTAAAGATTAACAACGCATGAGTCAGAACATACAACCCTCACATGCATGATGAAGAACGGTAAAATCATCCATGCTTTAGAAAAACTGATGGGGACAAAGCTCCAATGAAGTAGCACCTTACGAACAGAAACGCTCTTACGAACAGAAACGCTCTTTTTGAGAAAAAAATGACAGGATGGCAAAGATGAAGCTCTCCTATCCACTTAATTTTGAGAGGAATTATTTAATCTTGTTTGTGTCCCAATTGAAGTGGATCAATGATTCACAGGAGAGACCATCGACAACATTGAAGACATCTCGTTTGGTTCAACTTATAAAGTTCTGATGGAAAATTTTATATTTGAACAAATTTCCTGTTTGATCTATGCCAAAATGACTGCACCCAGATGAGCTGCAAACAGGAGCAGAGTTTTCAATGAAAAAAATTAAAAATGTCAAAAGAGGGCTCAAGATCCTGAAGCATTCATGGCAAGAACTGTAACAGGAGATGAAAGGTGGCTTTTCCAGCACACTCCTGAAGACAGATGACCATCAGAACAGTGACTAACAAGAGCAAGAAGTGATCCAGTCAAAGCAGAAGTAGACAGGTCAAGAGCAGAGTAACGGGTTTTGTTTGTTTGTTTGTATTTTTAATGCTCAAGGCATCTTTCTTGATTCTGGAGGCCACAGAATGATAACATCTGCTTATCATGAGTGTTTTCAGAACATTAGCTGAAGATTTAGAAGAAAAACACCCGGGAAAGCTTCACTCGAGAGTCTTCCTGCAGACAATGCTCCTGTTCGTTTCTCTCTCTCATCAGACAAGGGCAATCTTTTGAGAGTTTCTTTGGGGAATCATTAGGCATCCTGCCTTACAGTCCTGATTTGGCTCCTTTAGATATCTTGTTGTTTCCTAATGTTTAAAAAAATATTTCAAGGATATCCATTTCTTCAGTTACTAATGTGAAAAGGATTGCCGTGCTCTGGTAAAATGGCCCAGATCTCCCATTCTTTAGGGTTGAGTTAAATGAGCAGCAGCATCATTTGAAAACGTGTCTTCAGCTTGCTGGACCTTATGTTGAGAAATAAAGTTTATATATTTACATTTTTTCCTTTTAATGCTATTTTTTCCACAAACTTTTTGATGTCCCCTCATAAATAGCAATATGTGCCCGCCACTACAATTTGTCTTATACGTGTATTCCTGTCTATCAGTATCTTCAGTTATATGGATGGGGAAACTCAATCTCTAATCATCTGATGCCAAGCGGGTAGCAAATACCAGAACGAGGTTTGAGTTGATGTCTCTGATTTTATATGCCATCGTGCGGTTTCCCGACCGTATTCAGCACTCAAAACTCTGTGTGCAGAATGCAGTCTTCATGGGACTATTTATGATTCCTCTCGATTCTACCAGTCTTGACAAGAAGCTCAGGAAAGCTGTAATTCACAATGGACCTTATGGCCTGCTGCAGTGCTACATGGAGTGATCCGCCCCTCGGAGCGTAATTAGTATACAACTGAGCGGTGAATGTTATGGCAGACACAGAAGTAGCCATTCACACGAATGGGCTTTGTTAATAGGAATTATGATGCTAATCATAATGTGTCTCTGCTTTTGTTTTCATAACCCCTGCGGATGAATTACAGGAACTGAAGAAGCAGGTAGGATGCAGTGTGAGGGCTGGAAAAAGGAGACGAAATAAGGGCAGGAAATCAGTGGATTTATTGAGGATCCCAACGCCCTCCACGAGTGGTGTTTTCAACTTTAATCCATGTTTTCATAAATCTATGTAAACCATCTTTATAAATAGGCTTATGCTATTTTTATGGTTGTGTGGCACTATTTCAAGTAGGTTGGAACATCAGTGTCACATTCAATGTCAATGAAGCCTCACTCGGTATAATGCACTCTTCTAACAGAGATGCACTTTAGGTCTCTGCTTGAACTTTGCACGCATCACAGAACCTACTATCTCACTGGGCAGCCCTTCCATTTTACTACAGTAATACCGTAACAGAAGGAGTGCTAGTGGCTTAGTGGGTGACAAGTTGGGCTGGGAATAGGAAGGTCAGCAGTTTGAAACTACCAGCCACTGGTGGGAGAACAAGCGAGGCTTTCTACTCCACGAAGGAGTTAGAGCTTTGGAAACCTGCAGAGGAGTTCTGCTGGGCCCTAGAGCGTCACTGTGAGTTGGAATCTACTCGATAGCAATGAGTGAGTAAGTGAGTGAATTACGATAGAAATCAATTCTTGCTTTAATATCAATCAAAAGTTTGTGTTCCTACAACTTTCCTGAAATTATTATTTCCTGCAAGAGCTATGTCTTCACAAACATTTCTAAGCTGGTTCTTGGACCCTATAAAAGGCTGCAGCGTGTATCTGCCTTTCTGTGTGAGAGTGCTGGCTACACACTCTACCACAGAGCTAAGATTTTACCTGCACCGCTAAACACAGGTACCCAATTTTGAAAACTTTCCATAAAATTTTTCTCTTTTCAAAATACAAAACAAATATGCATCTCGGGCAAAAACTGTGTTCCATCATTTTTTTAAAAATCACTTAATCGTCACTGGCTCCAGCTAGGTTAGAGCTGAGTGAATTCTCATGTGTCTCCACATAGGAGACCTGGGCTCGGTACTTTTCAGTGCCTTCAGAGTCTGCTCGGTGACTGCATCCAACCACAGTGCTACGCTGCAGACCTCTAGGCTCGGGTACTGAGCAGCGTTTTACGGCTTCCGCTGAGTTACGAGTGTTTACTTACAAGGCAGATTTGTCACGCTCTGCTCTCAGAGGTCCATCTCAATGTCATTGAATCAATTTCGTAGTGACTGAGTCATAGTCAATAAATGTGTCCCTTTAGCCATCATTTCTTATGTGATACATCATAACTCTGGACTCTAGATGCCTGTGGCTACTGTCCCTTTTGGAAGGTGCTCTCTACTATATTAATGAACAAGATTGGGTGGGATTAAGACCTGATTTAGGAAGAGGTGTGAACCAAGTGCCATCCTTTGTTTCTTTTGGGGCATCTTCAAGACTCTACCTTAGTAGAAAGTGTGATTTTAGAGACCATCCATTGTTTTCCTTGAAAAGCATGTATTTTCTGGTGCCACCGTACAGTTTTGACACACATCACAGTACCTGGAAAGCTATAGCTCTGATTCCTGACGGAGCCTTACGAGAAGCAAGACCTACTGTGACTTTTGAACATTTTCAGCCTCTGACTTTGGACCCCATGTCTGCCATTTGGATTTTGGAGCGACCATGTGAGTGACCATGATTTCAGAGTGACCATCACCATGTGAGATATTTCCTCCAAGTTTCATGAATTCATGTGGGACATTACATCAAATTGCAGAACCCAGGGAAGCGAGGGGATGTATTTAAGGGAGGAGTTGGGGAAAATGGAACGGACTAGCATCTTGGAAGAGTTGGATTTGGGGGCTATCTTTAAACTCCAACACCTTGGCCCCCATTTTGGCATTAATTCTTCTAAAAGAAATTATTAACACAGTGACCCCATCAGGTAAGGTAGAACTACCCCTTTGAGCTTCTGAGCCTCTAAGTCTTCATGGAAGTAGACCACCTCGTCCTCTCTTGGACCGGCTCTGGTCTCAAACAGCAGACCTCCTGGTTAGCAGCTTCAGGTGGAGCCCCCTACAGCACTAGAGCTCCTTAGAGAGACATGAGGCCCAGGGAATTGCACTTTCTGTAGTGCTGAAATGATTTCGATGCAAGCGATCTGTAGATCACAATGTAAGGAAAAACCCCGAAGGCCACCAGTTGTCATGATGCAGGTTCATTCACTTTAACTTCAACAAGAGCATTGCAAGGGTGGGGGTGACTTTTTGGTCTCACTTATGACTTTTCAAATATGCCTCCTGAGAACATATAAACAGTCACCAGGGTTTTTTGTTTGTTTTGCTTTATTATTGCCAGTAAATCTCCATACTTTTCAACTGTTTCTGTTTTCACTTGTGGTCACTATATGGTGAGTTCAGTTCCCAAAACTCCATTCCCACCAAGTATTGACCCCCAATTAATATACATGCATGCGATATGGATGGCACACATCTAATCGAGGAATTGAGTAGACCTTGATCAGACACAGGAAGTTCCTATCTACTTGAGTATAACCCTAGTTTTCAGCACCCTTTTTATGCAGTTTTTGTGGTAAAATTAGGTGCCTCAGCTGGTATTTGGGTCGGTTTATACTCAAGTATATATCGTATGTTCTTATGTAAGAATAAGAGGAGAGTATAGTGGGGCCAGGAAGAAAAGGGGATAGAGGTGAGCATCTGAGAAGGGAGAATCATTCTCCCCACTCCTCACTCCCTTTCTTCTATCCTTTCCCCTCACCCACCACCCCTGGTTTCCAGCTCAGTTGGCCACTTCCCTCCCCTGTACCCCGACAAGCAACCTAGTCCTCTTGTGCTCTCAGACTCCAGCCCAGCTCATGGTCACTGGGTCTGTTCTACCTCATAGCAATCCTATAGGAAAGGGTAGAACTGCTTCTTGGGGTTTCCATGTTTCTGAGACTATAATTCTTCATGACAGCAGAGCCCCCCCCCCTTCTCCCAAAGAGCAGCTGGTGTTTGTGAATGGATCACTTCACGATTAGCAGCCGAATGCATCACCATCATGCCACCAAGGCTCTAGCTTTACACCCGAGGATATCTGCTGGGTGGGAGCTGGACTTGCGCGGAGAGCTCTAGCATTGCCAGAACTTTCCATGGATGGGCACTAATACGCACTGCCACTGAGTCAGTTCCAACTCCGATCGACCCCAAAGCACAGGATAGAACTGGCCCTGTGGGTTTCTGAAACTATAACTATTTACAGGAAGAGATCCTCTGAAGGCTTTCTCCCATCCCCAGTGATAGGTGAGTGCTAATTGTTAAGGAATATCTTGTCTACCCAGCTCTGTTTCTGGTCAGAATGACTTCTACCAGTTTCCTGGCAAGGGACGTACTTCCACAAACACTGTTGGGACAGGGTGATACATGAGATCTGAAGCCATGCAAGTACAGTAATTTTCAGTATTTTGTTCATCATGGTGTTTTTTGGCTTTAACTTTGACTTTTTTAAAAAAATTAATTTTTTTGACTGTTTGGGACAGCCCCTTGGATTTTGCTTTTTAGGTTAGTTCCTCACTCATCTCTTCAAGTCATGACCCTCGTAACTGGTCAAAGGGCAAAAGTCATATTGCTAATCATCTTATGATATAATTACATTTCTTTACATATAACTTGATCTCATTGCCTCTACTAAAACATCAACCATCATTACTAACTTCCACAATCTCTTCCAAGAGTTTAGATAGATCTGCTATAACTCCCAATGCTATTGACCTGTGTCGTTTCCTCATTCAGTCTGTTGGTTTGCACAGCTTAGGTGTTGCTGTAATACTGGAAGATATTTCACTAGTATTTTAAATATCAGCAGGGTTACCCATGGTGGGCAGGTATCAGCAGAATTTCCAGATTTAGACACATTAGTTAGAAAGGCTTCCCAATCTGCTTCTGAAAATTAGCCAATGTAAAACCCACGGACCAGAACAGAACTTTGTCCAACTGTCTTTGAACATGTCTTCAACCTTAAACAAGGAATCCTTAAACAAGGAACAAGGAATCAATCCTTAAAGGAAGGCATCTTGATGAACGAGAGAGGCAACAAGGGCACAAGAAATGCCAGGTAAGCTAGCTTGGGACAACAGCAGTGTGGATGGGTTTGGACATGCTGTGAACATCATGTAGTACTGATCAACATCTCATTTGGTTGTCATCATGTGTCAATAGCAGCTAACATCAACAAAAAATAGAATTGATAGATTGGTCACATCACTAATGAGTAGCAATGTGGAAATGGAACTCAACTCTGTACTTTACAAGTAATAGTTTCTTACATATCAATATAATCTTACATATCAATAATCTTATTTTTAAATTTAGGCATCTGATATTTAATGTTCATCAGTATTAAGCAAACAGTTACAGTCTCAGAAACTCACAGGGGGTAGTTATACCCTTCCATAGGATTGCTATGAGTCAGCAGTGATTTGATGGCAATGAGTTTGGTTTTATTAAGCAGCAGTCATCAAAGAAAGTTCCACAGTCTTCTATTCAAGCTTCAATTACAGGGAAGAAAACAATACCTCTTACAGGCAACACACTAAATATGTATTTTTTAAAACCTTACATTTTCAAGGCATCTGCCAGCTACTACAGGATGTATGGAGATGAGTAACAGAATTCTTGCTTTAATGGAGCTGATACTCATGACATTGGTAATCACCTTGACCATGGTGAATGGAAAATTTTACTGAATGAGGAAAAGTGTATTAAGTCACCATCTTCTACAACCTTTTGAAGTGCCTAATGAACTCTCCATAAAATTGAAACTCTATTAACCTTAACTGGTATAGTAAGATAGAGCATGGAGAGAGAAAGAAAAACAACCCCAATCTGTGAAAATAGTATGCTAATAATTGGTTGTTTTGTTGTTTTTTTTACAATTCATGGTTGTTTTTTTAATCTGAAAGTAGAAGCAAATAATTTGTAGATATAGTTACGGTAAAACATAGCATGACCTCAGCACACCTATAGATATCTAACTAGTTCTTAAACACCTTTAGTCACTATTTTGTAGAAGAGAGAATTCCTTACTTTTGGTCTCACCATTCATCTCTTCAAGTTCACTGCAGATTCCAACATCTATGGAATTCATAATCTTATCGATCTGCGAGAAGCAAAAATGATAGAAATAAATTATTACATTAAGTTTTCACATTTAAAATGAATTCCAAATGAAAGCTATATTTATTCTTGGTATTATTACCACGGCAATATTACCAGTGGAAGCCTGGCAGAGAAAGGATTCAAGGGAGGCAGGTATCTTATAAATTGCTTTTTACAATATACATTCTATTCTCCTTTCCACATATTTCAAATTCAGCTTTCCTTTTATACTTTGTAAAGTGAGCTTTGTCTGTGTGTACCCATGATAGATCAGTAATGCAGGAGTTACATGTTCCTTCATCTCAGAAGGGCCGGGGTGAAGAGTAAGTTCATGTAATGATATCCAGGCTCATGGGCATTCTCCCTCTCTGCATCTTGTTTGATTGGTGTGGGGTTGGTGTCAGTCTGTGGACATGGCCATTAAAACCAAGTTCTATACATGTGGCTAGGCCAGCAGTAAGGTGATTTATAGCACCAATAACAATAAACGAGACCTGGAATCAACATAATTCATCAATTAAAAACAAATTGCTCTTCTCTCATTCCAAAAAGGACTTCTGATATTAATTGAAAAATTAATAAATACAAGAAATGCATAGACTAAAAAAAAACACACCACCCATCTAATAGCCCGGACCTTTTAGAACAGTGGTTCTCCACCTCCCTAATGCCGTGACCCTTTAATTCAGTTCCTCATGTTGTAGTGACCCCCCCCAATCATACAATTATTTTCACTGCTACTTCATAACTGTAATTTTGTTACTGTAATGAATCGAGCAACCCCTGTGAAAGGGTTGTTCAATCCCCAAAGGGGTCGTGACCCACAGGTTGAGAACCACTGTTTTAGACGGCTATGCCTCCTAAATAACAGTCACTTAGAGTTTAATCTCCGTCTTTGTCATCACAGTGACCTGAATCAGATGGCAGGTTTCTGAAGGGACAAGGAGCCTCACATGAATGTCCCATTTTGTTTACCCTGAAAAATGTGCAAGGCAATTGAGAGATTTCTCAAGCAGCTCGGTGCAGAGTGTCCAAATCAGAAGTATTTCCATTTTTCATTCTCAGAATACTATAGTGACCTTAACTGGCACAATCTCTTGAGATCCAGAGTGAGATATGTGCGAATAAAAGACCAAGGGAGAGTGTGGTCCATTCTTTGAAGGAACCCAATAAAAAAGCAAGACATTATTATTTTATGATTGGGTGTTCCATAGAGGCAAAGGATAAGGTTTCATAATACTATACGGGTGTTTCTTATAAAGATATTGGCTTTAAGTAGAGATTAACTTGATGACAATGGTCGCTGACAAATTTTTATTTAATGGTTTTCTGATTGTTGTGAAAGGAAGTACTACATTAAGTGATACATGTTTATTGGGTAGTACTTGGAGAGGGGCCAGGATTACTCTGTTTGCCAGTAAGGATTTGATTATAAGGAGCTCTTCCGAAAATATACAATACTTTAGAGAAGGAAGACAAGCTAATAAAGAGTTTAGCAAGTAGCAAAATGACATAGAGCAGAAAAAACACAAAGATTTTCCTCCATTTGTCAGCTTCAGCGCTTGGTAGGACACAATGTGAACATTCTCCAGCACCTCATAGCTAGTTATTACTTCTGCTTGATATCAATTTCTATGGAAACAATAGATTTCCCTACATGTGTGGAACTGTGTTTGTTCTCTTATACTCGCTGTGAAATTATCATGCATTACCGGAGAACCTTTCCGTTCCACTTGGAGCGATATCCATTAAAACTATTTCTGCCTCAGACAGACTTAAAAAGCCGAAAATCCTTCCTCCAATCTGCCCCCCCCCCCGACTCTATTGCCCTACCGAGTGAAAAACAAGAACATGTCTTACTTCTTCCCATTCAGATGTGAAGGATGGCGTCCTTTCTGAATTCCCCTTCGAACTGTGTTCAGCAGCTGAAGTTTCACTCCAGTTAACTCTCGCTGTTTTCTCATTTGAAGGATGAGCAATGAGATCAGAATCCGATTTAGAGACATTTTTGGATAAATGCATCTCAATCAAGGCTCTCGGCAAGGACCTGATTCTTCCCAGAGTACAGGCTCTCTCTACCAATCCCCCCGTGTTCACTACCCACTGATCCCCATTCCGGGGTACATTTCTAGTTGCCCTGGTGCCAACAATGGTATGGTTTTCTAGTTGGTTGCCTTTTTTGTGAAAAATTGTTCTACTGACCACTTTGGGTTTAATTTTCTTCCCCACAGGTTCTGAGTTGCTTTCTATCGGAGATGGCTTGAACAGCACAGGACTATTTGCCAAACAGATTTCATTTCGTCCATCTTCATATTTCTCTCTCTTCCCATAGAGATGAAATGGATTTTCGGGGGACTCACAGGCTGGAGAGGAGCCATGGAGCAGGCCTGCAAATTGCCCAGCATCATATTCCTTGGGGGGGTCGTTGTCCTCCTGTTGAGACAGGTCATCTGCAAAAGGGGAGGTAGGCTGTCAGAATGCTTGCTTATCAAGGCCTCCCAATGTCCCAACACAAGGGCAGTGTACTTTGGAACTTGACCAATAGGTAGACATTCGATTTACTGCTTCAAAGCAGTACTCTCGCTGTATAAGATACCCTGGTTCTCACAGTGTCACGTAAGAAAGAAATGTGTGTGTGTGCATATGCGTGCACATGCATATGACCTGGGTACAAATTGAGTTGCTGCATACTCGTCGCTTAGGCCCCCAGCATATTTAATTTACATTGGGCGAACCAACCTGGGAATCTTTATAGCAGAACTTGACTTCACATCATCACCGTAAGTGAATTGTTGTACACCAAGATATCAGGTAAGACATGAGACAGGTATCAGGTTGCGACCACATGCCATGATAAGCCTAGCTTTACTCCTGGTAAATATCTTCAGAAACAAACTACTGAACCCAAGTATAATGAGAAGTAATTGCAGGTCAATAATCTAGATAGAGTTACCTTGAATACAAAATTAAGGTCACTTTAAAATTAATTATAGGATTTTGACAAAAAAAGATTTATTGAAGCTGAAGATAGGCAAATGAATCAATAACTCAAGATTTTTTTCTACAAATACAGATGCCACCTATTGATACTTTTCTTTTCTTCACTGAAATGTCATTTTCCAATTGCTTCAGATCTTTGACAATGTAATGCTAAAAGGAAACTAAAGAAAAATTGCTTTATTTCTTCAGAAAAGTCATGAGATAAAGCATAAATGTGCTCTAAAATTTTAAACAGGACTATCTTAACTTGTCTTTTAAAATGATAGAATCCTGGCCAAAGACCGGAGCAAGAGTAGTCTCTTTACCTCGTTGAGTGGTCATTTTCATTCATAGAAGCTAAGTATTTACCAGTATCAAAAGTAAAATTAGCTGAAAGTCTACAATCTACACTGCTGAAGAAATCAAAAACATTCAACGTTTCACATAATGACAGCAAATCAAAAGTTAATTTCCTGATCCACACTTTAAAGAAATTAGTTATTATTATAAAACTTAAACACTGAAATTTATAAATTAATAAGGAGCATAGATTAATCATGTGAACTAAGAGTTATATTTACATCATCTCATTTGATCCACTTAACAAGTCAGTGGATTGATTAATAATTATCATGATTTTCTGACACAATAACAGGCTATGCCCAGAATATAGAATTTCCATATTTTCAGCCAGTTGGCTGCCACAGTAAGCCTCTGTGGCTATTTGCCCAAAGGATGTTGCAGACAAATGAACCCTCTTATTGAGGTTTGATGCCAAGTTGCTAAACTGTTCTCTCCCTTAGAGCTGGTAGAAGCAGAAATGTTTCTGGCTTTCCATATGCCTAGACCTCACCCCAGTTCCTGGGGGATTTGACAAAGTTAAAACTTCCCCTTACCCAAACCAATCACACCAGCATCTTAGATGGAAGAAAGAAGAGTAACAGGAGAGAGGGCCAAGAAATGACGATAACAAAGGGAACTACCTATATCCGACCAGTATTATTTAAAATCAAATTAATCTTTCCATAAAACACCCCATCTTTTATGGGAAGCATTATCATGTTTTCATGTTTTGATACCTCCGTTTATTTTCTTCTCTCAATCTGGGGACAGAATCATTGGTGGAAAGTGGGGTGAGGCAGCAATGAATATCCCTTATGAACTACAGTGTGTAATGCAAACTATGTACTATTATGTCCAGTTTCAGATATCCAAACACTTTGAGATTGTGTTTAAGTTGCTGAAGGTGCCCCAGTGGTAAGTGTTTAAGTGGCAGACTGAGTAGGGTTTATCAGATTCCAATAGCATTTTTTGTGGAAATTATATTACTAGTAACTTAAAAGAAGAGTTTAAGGTTGGTTTACCCTGAGAAAACTAGAAGGCTCTCTGAGGTGATACACATGCTCCTCATGCTCAAGACCATTCCTTGCAGTATGTCTTGCTTCTAGTAGGGACACAGTAAAACGATATTGAGTATTTAAATGTGGTTCTACATAAATGCATGGGTAGATGTACAATTTTTAGTGGAGTTATCTGAAACTTTCTGTGATTTTCCAGAGCAAGAGAGAGCAGTCATGGTCTACTATCTTTGAAATTTGGGAAAAGTGAGTTAACAGCATTTGAGTTTTTATTCTGCTTCACAGAGATAAACTAATATTGAGAGGAAAAAAAGCCTAGCACTCTGTTCTAATTTATATTCTCATTTTTCTTCTGAGGCTACTTAGATCCTCTTAGTGTTGGAAAAAATGATGTGTAGGCGAGGCCAGATCTCCTGAAAATTCAAAAGGGAGCAGGAGAATCAGCAGCAGCAGCAGCAGCTGCCCCAGGCCAGATCCTACAATGCCGAAGTCACACATGCCCCTACCTCCAGTCTTCCTTACCAATCCCGGTGCCAACTGTCCTTGAAACAGGACTGGGCCTTCTCATCTGGGTTGAATAATTATTGCAATGGACCCATAGAAGTCACAGACCATCCTTATGACTCTAGACTTTATTAGAGACGTTAACAGGTCACATTTCAGGACTAGAAATATTCCGGACTCAGTTCTTTGGTCAGAACATCTTCTTCTCAGCCACGGCACAGGCAGGCCTCTCTGGGCCTCTGCCCCTTGGCCTGGCCCCTGCACTACTCGGGCGATGTTCTTCTTGCAATGTTGGTGACAAATGTCCAAAAGGCACCCTTCTCCATCATCAGACCAAGCCTGAAGGCATTTGGCAAACTTAGCTGTTCTGAGTATCTGAAGCTATTCCAGTCTGCAAATGAGCCTCCTGCCCCAAACATTCAGCTGTGCTTCCTCTGTGGAGTAGGAAGCCCCCTGCTCTGCCTTGTGCTTTTGTGCCTAGTTGTCTGATGCCACTCCCCTGATGTGACAGCTATCTGTTCCTGGACAGAACAGAGGAGGTTTAATGCGTAGGGATCTCAGCGTCCAAGGAAAGTAGTCATAATAGTTAGACCTCCCCTCCAGCTTCTAATATGGTTCATTTTAAACCCAGCAGGATGGAAAAAATGGCTAATACTCTCTTTAGATTTCCATGTTTTATAATCACATTTAACCCTGTTAACAATCACATACATCTCAGTCATATAATCCTACCTTCTCGTATCCAGACCCATCAGGAAAAGCACTGTTTGGTTGGAATTACATATTATGGATAGCGATCTGTATTAAATAACTTTCTGCTCTGCAAATATTTTGCAACATAAGCAAGTTGGTATAGAATGACAGAATCATGGCCAAGTAGAAGTGCCTTGGTGCGTTTCCAAGACAGTAACTCTTTATGGGAGCAGAGAGCCTCGTCCTTCTCCCAAGGAATGTAGTAGGAAGGAGGACTTCTGATGTTACCAAGTTTATAATTTGAATTGAGAAAAATTATTCAGAAGACTGGGAGGATTGAGTGTGAAAGGAAAATTGAAGAGATTAGCGTATGGGGGGAACAATCCCCTTGGTCTCAGTCAGGAAGTTTCTGAACACGTTCCTTTTCGCTGACGATGGTTTTGTTGGTTTTGTTAGGCTCAGTTGAGTTGGTCCTAACCTGGAAGGACCCGGGTGCCACAGACCAAAGTCATGCCTGCTCTCAGCCATCTTCAGCATCAGTGCTACGTTTGAACCACTGTGGCAGCCACTGCGTCTCCCTGTCTTGTTGAAAGTTTTCTTTTTCATTTCTGACCTCTTCTTTACCAAGGACAGTTTCTACCTCTTCTCCACACACAATGGCTGGCGGGTTCAAACCACAGACTTTCTGGCTAGCAGCCGAGTACTTAATCTCTGCACCACCAGGGCTCCTTCATGATGGTTTGGGGGGATATGATATTCTTGATTATATTACATACCATGTATATGATAGAGACAGTATCATATTTGTTACATATGATAACTATTGTATTTATTTTTGATGGAATTAAGGAGGCTAAGTGCCACAGTGGGTTAAGCATTCAGCTGTTAACTGAAAGGTTGTCAGTTCAAAAGTACCAGATGCTTTATGGGATAAAGATGAGCTATACACTTTGGTAAAGATTTCGTCTCAGAAACCTAAATGGTAGTTCTATTCTGTCCTATGTGATCCTTTGAGTAGGAATCAACTCTATGACAATGGTTTCTTTGTTCATTTATTTAAATTATATAATTAAATATATGAATATGATTAGATTATCATCCATACGTGGTTTGACTAAAATGAACATAATCTTGTGTGGGAGTTACATAATCTGGTGTCAATTTGGAGATTAAGAGGAGTGTAGGGGTGGAGTCTAGACTATCAATCAGGATATAGCCAATGAGGCCTCTGCGTGGGCCTGGCCTTCTCCTGAGGATTCTGGGAACTCCTGTATTTCCTCCTTGGAGGCAGGAAATGACACACTCTCTCTGAGCAAGCTCCCTGCTAGACATTTCTGATGAGAAGCCACATGGGACTATGCTAGAACCTTGCAACTGGAGTAGCCATATGGAGACACCTGCCAGTCCTGAGATGTTTACAATGCCAACGAATCCACAAGATTCACCACTGGCTTGTGATCTTCCTGCATTTGGCGCCATTGCATGTGTTTCATGAGTCTGAAGAGGACTTTATAGATTGGTATTGCGCATATGGGCTAATATTGGACTTATGAACTTAATCTGAACTTGCCTGCCATGTTTTCTTAATAGTCAACTGCTCTTGTATATAAAGCTCTTTCTTATACACATATGAGTTTCCCTGGATTTGTTTCTCCAGTCTACTCGGACTGACACACGATGATCCTCAAATGGTTCATTTTGTCCAAATCATCTAGTTGAAAATAGTAACTTCCCTAATTAACGGTGAATCCAGTTATAATCGTAGACGTGTGAATAATATTTATTAGCATCAAGAGAGTTGGTAGCATTTCTGATCAGAGCTTTGAAAGACAATGATCTCTTGCTTGTTTCAGTGGCCAAACTAAAGATCACTCGAATCAAAGAAAATATGAAGTTGATATGAAACCGGTGCCTGTGTGGTGACTCGATTTCAGTCCTGCTCCTAATCTCATGCCTCCCTAAATCCACACACCTCCTTGTCTCCAGTATCCCATACTGACTCCCGGCATGGGCACATGCCTTGCCTGGACCAGTTGGGCCACAGCAAAGATGACATAAGCAGGGACTTAGAAAGAACTCAAACAGTTTGCTCTCTGGCTACAGTTGAAACCTTGGCACAGTGGGAACAAGCCCATGCTGGCCTGCTGGATGATGATCCAGCTAGCATTTCCACCCAGGGAGTAGCCAGCCAACTTCCAGACATGTGAGTGAGGTCACCTAACACCAATGAACCCTCGGTCAACTTGCTGATCTCCACCGGTGCATAGGCAAGTCCAGTAAAACTCAAGCGAGCCAATGACTCGTCAGAACGATGCACTAAATAAAGGGAAGTTGTCTTGGGTCATTACGTTTGGAGTAGTTTGATATGCTGCAATGGATAACTTATTCAGCTTGTCTCCCAAAATTTAAATAAAAATATACACTTCAAAATGAATTCTGGTAATGTTTTAATGGTGAGAGAAAAAGTGTTTGCCTCTAGAGGTGGCGCAGATTAAATAAAATAATAGGGGTTAAGAACTTAGAGCAATGGTTGTTGTGTAGAATACATTACATCTGTTTCTATTATTGTAGCAATAATATTTAATCCAGAAGATTAAAAGTGTATTGATTTTTTTTAGCACTTGATGAAGGTTATTGTTTTTGTATGGCAATATATGGGATTTACTCCATTGTTTTTTGCTTGTCTATTTTTAAAAGTACACTTGGAATGCATTTTGGGGTTTTCTCGCTCTTTGGATGAAACTGAGTCAAGCTATATAGATTAAACTATTTCCATAATGTGTCTCATTTAATTTCACACTTCTCTTCTGATAAATGGATATTTCATGCCAAGGTGCAGACCTAAATATGTGTGAATTCCAATCTGATAGTTATTTGAAACCCCATTAGCATTTCAAAGAAAGATGGGTTTATGTATCCCATAGTAAGTAATCCAATCTCTTTTTACGCATCTTTGCTCCTGATCTTTATCACCCATATAAATACTTGAATAACAGCAAAACCCAAAGTTTCATGTTAAGATGAAATCAAATCATGGAAAACAAGTAATTTCTTCCATTACAAAATAACAGACAGTTGAGGAGTTGGTGGGTTGTGCTCTAGAGGGTTACCAGAACTGTGCTCTTTTGGAAATGGACCACTCAGCCTTTCTTTTGAGGCATCTCTGGGTGCATTGGAACTGCTAAATTTTAGTTAGTATCATGGGCTTAACTATGTGTGCTGGACATAAAGTCAGACTGACTGCCCTTTAGTTCATACTGACTCATAGCAACCCTATGAGGACAGAGAGCTGCTCCCTGAACTTCTGAGATGGTAAGCCTTTATGTTTTCTAGGATTCAGGAAACATAAAGCCTCATCTCCCTCCCTTGGAGTAGCTGGTGGGCTCATACTGCTGACTCTGCAGGTAGCAGCTCATGTGTAATCCACACTGGCAGCACCACTCCACCATTTGTGCCACCAGGGACGATTATTTAACTGTTGGGGCCGTTGAATACCTCTTTAGAAAATAATTATTGTACCCATTTTTAGAAGTCCCATTGCGGAGGCAAATACTCTGAATATATTGCACCTGTATACCTAAAATGCTTTCTACGGACCAGGTATTGTCCTTGGTGACCAAGATTCAGCAGAGAAATGCATCATTCCTCCCTGTGGCATTTATATTCCAGCATAGAAGATGATCAGACAGAAAAATAAAGAAAAGACATGATTTCTGATGGGGTAAGATTTAGGAAGGAAATAAAGCAGAGTGAGGAGCTAGGAGTGAAAGCAGTTTGCTGTTGGGAATGTCTGTCTGAGGAAGTGATTTGATGGGACACAGGACTGCTCGTGAAGGAGATTACCATCCGGTGCTTTGTGGAGGACATGATTGTAAGAGCGCAGAACAAAGCTCCAAAGTCTGTTCAGAACAATAAATAACCCGACGTCCCTGCATAAAAGAAGGCAGGAGAAAATGGTGAGTGATGACATCAGACATGAAGGCAGGGTCGGGTTGACACAATCTGATGTACATTTTGAAGCAATCACTTTGAAGAAATGGAGGATGGTAGCATAGTGTTTAAAAACATATATTTTTATTAACCTTTCCAGATATCATAAAAACAATACATAAAATAGTGAAATGAATAAACGGGCACATGATAGCAAAAGAAAAACAAACTATAGGTAATATCATCAATAAAGCTAGGTGTCAAGGATTCTCCTGGAAAAGAATGACCATGGCCCTGAAATATTATAGATTTAGGATCCAAACTGGATCTGCAGCTGTCCCGCTACTCTGATGAAGATCATGCAGGGAGACCAGAAACTGCCATGAGATACTGATTTATAAAAGGAGAAAATCCCACACCAAGAAGGATAGTAAGCAGTCAAACCAAGATAACCCTCCAAATGTTAAAGAATCCTGTGAAACTCACAGCAGGGATCCTTGAAAATCTCAGCAAGATCCAATCATGCACTTTCAGCAGACTTGACACTCCCCCCCCCCACCCCGGAAGAAAAGTGGTCTAGGACAAGACGCAAATCGAGCAAAGTGAAAACACTGAAGATCTCAGAGAAACAACACTGCTTCCGACACTGAGCAAGTGGGTGGTACAGCTCAGGCGTGCAGGAAGGGGAGACTATGAAGGCAATGCCTTACCAAAAGGTAGCGTTCAAATGTGAGAGCACTGCGTTGGAAGCTAAGACACATGAAGCTCTAGAGCAGCGGTGCTCAACCTGTGGGTCGTGACCCCTTTGGGTGTCAGGTGACCCTTTCACAGGGGTCATCTGGTTCATCACAGTAGCCAGATGACAGTGATGAAGTAGCAATGAAAATAATGTTATGGTTGGGGGTCACCACCACATGAACTGTATGAAAGGATCCGTGGCCTTAGGAAGGCGGAGAACCACTGCTCTAGAGAATGTGGAGCAAGCACCAGGAAGCCTTCCAAAGTCAAACATTCAAATGGCTCAAGGTAACAAAAACTGAGAGAGCCCTTGAGCTTTGAAGTGGTTCATTCCCTCTTCCCCTGGGGAATCTCCTCCTGACCGTCTGGGACAAACCTCAGTTGTGGTGTAGTTCAGCGTCATCAAATGTATTTTGACTCATAGCAACCCCATGTGACCCAGTAGAATTGCCCACAGGTTTTTCTAAGCTATAATCTTTATGGGAGTGCATTGCTAAACCTTTCTTCAACGGAACCTGAGTGGCTTTAAACAGCCAACGTTTCAGTTAACAGTTGTGTGCTGCTTCAAGGTTGTGCCACCAGGCTCCTTTGCCATCTCTATAGCAAGGAGAAATTTCCCCACTCTTCAGTCTATTGATAGTGAGGATTATCTTCAGAGTTTTGGACTAATTTGAAAGGATTCCAGCATAGCTGGAAGAGTGTACATTTTGCAACCAAGTTCTTGTGTTTGGGAAGTTGGCCCAAGTAGGGAGCTCTGTACAGAGCTCTGGTGATGCGGTGGGTTATGCTTTGGGCTACTCACCACAAAGGCAGTAATTCAAAACCACCAGCCACTCCCAGGAAAAAGAGGAGACATCCTACTTCCCTAATGATTCGTAGTCTCAGAAACCGGAGTACGTGGGGCAGTTTCGCCCCGTACTACAGCATCACTATGAGTCAGAAACACTTGATGGCAGGGAGTTTGGTTTCGGTTTTGAGGGAGTGCTGGTAGGCTAGTGGCTTACACATGAACTTGCTAACCACGCAGTCGGTGGTTTCGAATCCATCAGCTGCTCTGTAGAAGAAACATGAAGCTGTCTGCTCCTATAAAGAGTCAAAGTCTCAGAAACCTCAAGGGACAGTTCTACTCTGACCCAAAGGGTCACTCGATGGCCGTGGATAGTTTGTTTATTTGGTTGTTTTTGAGGAAATGTGCAGCCTTGTGGGGTTCAAAGAATGTGAGCAATACATATTCTACTCAGTACATGTGCTACTCAACCCAAATTCGACATGCCTGAGATCTGGTTGCTATGCAACAGAACCAATTTTTGGTGACAAATAAATGGGTTTGAACGAATTCATAACCCTGATTTGCTTCTTCTTTTTTAATAAATGGATGATTACAATGAATCAATTTTAATTTCCTTATAAGTTTACATGTGACTGTGTAATAGTGTACTATTTGTAAGAAATGTACCCTAGTTTTCAAAGTATTGCTTAGAGATGTCAGGTGTCGCTCAGCAGTTCTGGAAGGTAAACATGACTTGTCTTTATCATCCACTTTGTTGCCTTTAGATTTCTTGTAGATCATTATACTTCCATTTCTTCTTTTTTTAAAGGGGGCTCGTACAGCTCTTATCACAATCCATACATCCATCCATTGTGTCAAGCACATTTGTACATTCATTGCCCTCATCATTCTTAAAACATTTGCTTTCTACTTGAGCCCTTGATATCAGCTCCTCATTTTTCCCCTCCCTCCCTGTTTCCCATCCCTCTCTGCTCCCCCTCCCTCATGAACCCTTGAAACATGAAGGTATCTTATAAATTATTATTTTGTCATAGCTTACACAGTCTGACATTCCCCCTTCATCCACTTTCTGTTGTCCATCCCTCAGGGAGGAGGTTATATGTAGATCCTTGTAATCGGTCCATCTTTCCAACCCACCCTCCCTTTACCCTCCCGGTATCGCCACTCTCACCACTGGTCCTGAAGGGATCATCCGCCCTGGATTCCCTGCGTTTCCAGTTCCTGTCTGCACCAGTGTGCATCCTCTGGTCTAGCCAGATTTGTAAGGCAGAATTGGGATCATGATACCCTTCCATTTCTTTTGATGCAACCTGGAAATTTTCTGCTGATATAAAAATTCCCAAGACATGGTGGGTCTCCCGTGAATGTCATGAGGATTTATTCCTTTAAACAAGAGGCCCCTTCATAGTTATTTTGTGAATAACCCCAGCTTTGGTCTTAGATTTTGCTGCCATGCCTGAGAGAATCCACAAGTCACACTCCCATTTCCTTGAAAGAGCCATCTCTGTGCTTTAAACTCGGACCATCCCCCCTCTGCTTTCATTCCAGAGCACGCTTTTCTGACACTGGATCTCCTATTATGGCAGCTTTGCCCAGCAGGAGAGGCTGAGATGTTTTCAAGTTATTAAGTCTAGGTTCCTTTTTGTTTAAGAGTTCTTTCCTCAATTTATCTCTTTCCTCTCACATTTTATTATACGTGGAAAGAAAAAAAAAACCAGGTGACACTTTTTAACATCTTGATTGGAAATTTCCTTAGCCAAATATCCAAATGCATGATCTACATTGTTTCTACATACCTGCAGAACTAATTCAGCTAATCTTTCTGTGGTATAGGGGGTACATGTTGGACTGCATCTGCAAGGTCAGCAGTTCAACCCCCACCCTGACCCCGGCTCACTCCAAGTGAGAAAGACAGGGCTTCCTACTCTTATAAAAAGCTATAATATTGAAAACTCATAAGGGGCAGTTTTATTACGTCGCTATGACTTAGCATGGCAGTGAATTTGGCTTGATTTCCCCCCATGATTATATAACAAAGATCACCTTGTCTCCAGTTTCCAGGAACATGCTCATTTCTCCTTGTACACTTAATGTCCGTATTTTTACCATCTGCTAATGAAAATTTAAATATTGCAAAGACAGTATGCTTTCTTTTCTTCCCTTTCCTCTTTACTTTCAATTGCATTCTCATTAGTAAAGTTTTTATACCTTTGTTATCTATGCACAGTCCGTTTAAGGCAATCTGTAATTTTAGCACGTTCTTCAAAAGTCTTCCTGCCTCTACTCATCACTCAATTTCAAAGCTACTTGGACCTTTTGAGCTATTTGGTACAGAGGCATCTTACTTCTGACCAAAACTCAAACCCAAACTCTGCCACGAAGCCAATGCTGACTCCTAATGACCATACAGGACAGGGTAGCATTGCCTCGGTGAATTTCTGAGATGGTAACTCTTTACAGAAGTACAAAGCCCCATTTTTCACCTTGTATTAGACAGGGTTCTCTAGAGAGATAAAATCAGATTGCTGATAATTTTATATATATACATATAATATTTTTATAGAGATATATAACACAAGAAATAAACCGCTAAATTATATGCAGATAGATAGGCATATAATACAAGAAATGAACAGTTAGATTATAAACAGTACAAATGGCTCAGTGCAACTCACTCCCGTGAGAGTTGCGACACACTAGCAGTCCTCACAGGCAGCAAACAGCAAGGCAGGTCACCAACTGTCAGTCCCCAGATCCTGATGTAAATTCCAATCATGTGGCCTTAAAGGGACCTCAACTTACAGCGACACAGTCCACAGGCTGGGCGTCCCACAGGTATTGTACCCTTTAAATTGAGGCACAGAACAAGCAAGACAGCCACACACTGGTCTGATGATTAAAGAGCAAAAGACAAGAAAGGCAAGGCTCACCGAGCCATTTATCTCTCCGCCCTTCAATTAATCCCACTTGTGTTTATTGGCCAGGCTGGTACAATAAACTATCTCATACCTGAACCCCACCCTTCTTCCCAGGTATCAAAAATCTGAATTAATGTCCAATTTTTTTGGTAACAAGTTACCACACATTCAGTAATTTAAAATAACATAAATTTATTAGCTTAGAGTTCTGGAATTCTGGGAACTGTGTTTGTTCCGAAGGCTATGAGGTGAGAATTGTTTCCTTGACCATTGCATCCACTAGAGATCGCCTGCACTCTGCAGCGCGTGTCTCCCTCACTCCGATCGCTTTCCTTACCACTGTTCCTCTCCAATACCAAATACCCTTCCTGTCGTCTTTGAGCAAGAGTCATCTCTTCTCTTCAAAGTTCTTAATGTAGTCACATTTATAAAGTCCCGGTGGCCATGTGATTACCTTACAGATCCTAGGAATGATGCCATTATACCAAGGTAAAATGCTACCCAGGATGAATAATTTGTTTTTGAGACTTATCATCATCAACTTGGTCAAGTTTCTTAAGTTTTGCCAGTCAAGGGGGTGTACAAAGGTCATGCATGTGGCCTTGATTATTAATGAACTCGAGCCTCTTGCAGTGGGGTTGTTGGCCACACATGATTCTTCTATGAAACAACCATTAATTTGGTCCATTCTATCTTGAGTTGTTTGCCTTTTGTTTATTGATTTTTAGTACTTAAACTTACTCTGTCTTCTTCGTCACAGGAAAGTTCAGATACTAACCTGAGCCTGACACTTATCCATGTGCATCAGAGTCTCTGATTTAGCGGCTTCCAGTTTCACTGCTTTGTGAAGAACAGAGGTTCTTTGTCTATGGATGTAGATGAAGTTATAGTAATAGTAATATGGATGAAGTTATTCTCTGGTTTTATAACTTGCAATCACTTTCCGGTTTTGCATCTAGGTTAAAAATAAACCCTTCCATCCCAAAGTTAAGAGATTTTGCTGTTACACCCACACCCTTTATTCATTTAGAATGCATTCCTGTGTGTGCATAGAAAACCAATTTAATTTTTTCCCATTTGAAAAAAGACAAGGAAGAACTGAGTAACCCCTCTCTGCCACTCTACCCGCCAGTCTACCTGTTAACATATTGAAGTCACATAGAAATGGCAATGTCGTTTCTCCCTTTCAAAGTCATAAGCTTCCCATTGATTGTTTCCTGTGCTGACCAGAAGGGCTGATGCAATGTTGAAGAGAAGTGGCTAAAGCGAACACCCTTGTTTTATTTCTGATTTTTGAGGGAATATATATTAATCAACTCTTGTGCAAAATTGTGACCAAAAAAAACATTCAAAATGCTATAGTCTATAATGATTTTTTTTTATTCCTCAGGGGCTACTGGGAGTGGAGGGAGAGAAATGGTTCTGCTGTAAGCTTCTAGTTTGCTGGACTGGGCTTAAAGCTGTGATATAATAGTAAGCTCCATGTTTATCCTGATTTTTCTTGAACTAGATGCTACCAAGAGTGCATTTTGTTTTTTTCTCCAAGAGCATCCCAGTAGCACAATATTATAAGTGGAAATATGAGATACCACTTTAGGTCTTGACTTGGCGCTGGCACACTGTTATTTTTGTTCACATTCCAATGACCAAGGAAATTCACACCTCGAAGTCCAATGTAAATGGATTGAAGATGCGTATGCCAGCTAGACTACTTACTGCACTCACAGGCAGCGTGGCAGAGGACATTGAGAAGCACTGACACGGAAATGTCATCGATCACAGAGATCACAGAGTACTTATAACTTTATCTATTTAAAAACGATGCTTGCTGTGTTTTAGAAAGATAATCACAGATCCCTAAGCTTAGTTTAATAAGTTTCCTTCTAATTCTAAATTTTCTGAGGGTTTTAATTTATGATTAGATGTTGAGTTTCTATCAAAGAATTTTCTGTACCTAATTTTTTTCCTTCAACCGGTTAGTGTGAATAATATTCATATATTTTCTAACATTCAGCAAATTGGCTATTAATAGGATGAACTCAACTTGGTCATGACAAATCCTGTTTGTTTTATCTCCTGGTTTCCTTTGTTTCCTTCATAAGTCTGCTGTTATTATAGGTGGAATGAATACTTTGATGTGACAGCTTACCTAGCTTATGGTGCCCTTATGTATGCGAAATCCCTAGTTTGACTATCTCTATACATATCTGTGAAGAACTTTTACAGATGTAATGGACTGTGTATTTGATGTTGCTCCAGGAACACTGTCAGCCTCAAGGGAAAGGGACAAGGATGGTCTGGAATAGATGAAGAATGGCTCCTCAGGAAGAGACAAAGGTGCCAAGGCCAAGGGGGACCTCCAAGGGCAACTCTGCGGGCCCCTTTCCAGGTATCAGTAGTGAGTGTTCATTCTTATTGTACCGTTAACCCAAAGGTAATAATAATGCTTAGATGGGGAATGGAATCAGAGACACATTTAAAAAGAGGGATCTTATGTGGAAACCCACTAAGTGAACTGGGCTGTGCCTCAAACTCACCAATGGCAGAGTTTTGGAACTGACATACTCCCTTGACTTGAGGCGGAAATACCCTAGTGTGAGAAACAGCAGGTGACTGCTGTGCTAAGGTTACAGAATTGGCGGCTGTTGGAGTTTGGTTCAGATCCCATGCTTCGGGGCCTGATGAATGGTGGCCTGGGACTACCATATATTTACTATTTTAATACCTTCATTGACATGTATTTTTTATGACATGTATTAATCTTGGAGGCATGGCTCTGCCTTTGTGGGTGAGTACAATAGAAAGTTTTGCTCTATCACCAACCCCCATTGTTTGTGTAGTGTGCAAATTACTGACACTATCAATAGAATAACCTTATGCCCAGGGGGATAATTTTATAATGCTCTCTGTCATAAAATCACAATGACATCTCTAAAATGATTAAGACACATGTATAAATAAAAGATATATGAGTGAACCCTGAGTTCCCATTTAATTCTAGCCCCAATCTGAGCACAATTAAATCTTACCACATATTTCTGCTCGATGCTCACCCTCATGAAGAGATCACTGAAGACATGAATGCTAGAGAAAAGAATGGTGAAGAAACAAGATGCTGCCTGGTGATCAGAAAGACAGTATGTGGGGTCTTAAAGCCTGTCTTGAAATATGGAGCCATCTAATTGAGACGTCAACTAGATCCAGATGGAAAAAGCACACCAACCTGCATGATCTGAGGATGATAAATAATAAAACCCAAACTGAAGGAGGGAATGGTATAATAGCTTAAGTAGTGAACACCTGGTTTTCAGAAGACAGTAGATGACAGAGGAAGCACAACATCCATTCTCTGGGTCCCTACATGGACTAAGTCTCTGGTGAATCCCCTCTGACCATAGTTGAGGGATGTGGATCCCCTTGCCGTCAGACATTATAAAGCTTATGATGGCCAATGTAGATTAAAATATACTACAACATTCTATTTCCTTTTTTATTTTTATCCATTTTAAAGATGTTTCCATTTTTGTATTTTCTTCTTTCTCTTTGAGGTTTTCCTATTTTGTGTTGTTGTTACTTTGTATGATTGTGTCTGGTTGTGGATGATTTTCTGTATGTGAAAATCTCCCCAGGAGAGGGAGATGGAGATAGTAACAGGCGAGGGGCGCAGCAGGAGATGAAGGGTGAAAGGGGAACTAGCAGCAAAGCGTGAGAAGAAAATGTCCTGAGATTGACTGTGGTGAGGATTGCAGGCTCTTCTTAATACGAGCGAACAACTGAGTTGTAGGATATGTGAAGTAGATGCCAATAAACCTTAAAAAAAAGAAAAAGGAAAAAAAAAACTCCCTCATCGGAAGAGAGCAGCTGCCGTCTGGAGACGGCATCCAGGTAAGGTCTGCTGTCTCCTGGTCTGGAGCCTCACACTCGGCCAAAGGCAGCATTTTCTGCAGCATCCCGGCCAGGCTGGAGTTCTGGCAGCTCCTGGACCAGAACAGATCATGCTGTTTGGCTCTGATTTCAAACATTTATAATCTTTTTCACTTGCCCCCTTTGCTTGATATAGGGGAGAGCCTATCAGCCAATTTCCTCACCATTTATAGCAAATCCCAAGACTCCCTCACTTCCAGCTGCTAAGCTGCCTGGGCAGACTGTACTGCTAAATGATGGGCTCTCTTTGGGAGAGGGCCTGATCTGCCTTGGCATGTGCTCTGAATTGAAAGAAGCTCCTGTTGGAAGCAGAGGAAGCTAGCCATATTCACCCTTCCCACATGCCTTTCCTCTGTTGCCCCCAACCACTACGTTCTTTGTTCTCTGTGGAAAGCCAAGTTCATGGAGGGCAGTTTCTCATCTATCTCTGACCACCCCCCCACTCCAGGGAGCTGGATTTCAAAGGGAGCCCTGTGCTCAGCGCAATTCCCAGAGCCCAGAGCCAGATGAATAAATGGCCTATAGTGAATAACCACATTTGGAACCAAGAGGTTTTGTTTCCTACTGAAATGCGTTTCCGTATAATACTGCATCCACTGTAATCACGTATTTTCCCAAATAGAAAAGACTGCATTGGGGAAAGTGATAAAAGAGCCTCTTTAATGCAAATCTTGTTTTCGAGGGGGCTGTTCCTCTGGTTTCATTTATTTTAAAACTTTCTGGTTTGGTACTACCCCAACTAGTTATGAATGCGAAAGAAATAGCTGCTCTGGAAATCAAAAAGGCAACAAAGAAAAAAATGTAGATCTGTCATCTTCAGATAAGTCATGTTCCCATATAAAGAGGGTGGAGATTATTTTGAAATACTCTGAGATAAATAATCATTCACACCCATTTTTTTTAAAGGTTATAACTTGAATTTGAACCGAGAGGCACCCAAACCGCTTTGCCAAGAGCTCTGGGAATAGAAGGCATTCGGCAGTATCCTGTGAGCTTGCTCTTCCTGTAAGCAATGGCCAGCCTAGATTCTTCTCACATACATCCCGAGAGACGTCTCATTTCAAAAGAGCAGAAGAGTCACCCAAAGTGGAATCCTATTAACCAGACACACCACAGACATACTCGGAAATGTTAAAGCTAAAGGACGGCTGGCACGCTGTGTCTGAAATCAACACTGCTGTTGCCATGGTAAGCTATATGTCAATGGAAACTGGAAGCCCGCCCTCCATAAGGGCTTGCTGGGATAGCCATGGTAACAGCTGGGCGATGACTGTTGGGCTGTGCACAGATTCCAATGCTTCCATCCGATCAGACGGAAGAACAAGATATGCTTTATGTGGATGTAACATGCTTAGAAAAATCGATCATTTATTGCTCCCTCCCTCCCCCGACATGGTTCTTCAATTCTTCACAGAAAACATGACAAAATACCAGTCAGGGAACCTAAGGAAAGGGCCTCTGGATTTGCTTGGGCTTCTCCGTGATCATGGAAGCTGGAGAGATCCACTTTAGCTCAAGTGTTGATAAGTGGCATACTCATTTAGCAAAATATTTCACAGCGTCTTGTTGTTCCAGATTGGGGGCATCCTGTCATTTTCCATGGGTAGGGAAAAAATGAAACGCAATCAAATTGCAATCTCCACGACTTGAGCACAGAAAGAAAAATATTAACTGGAAGGAAGAAAACAGCGTTCCGGTTTTGCAGAAGAGGATCTAATTCTAATCTCTCTCGTCCCCATGTCTCAAACTCACTCCAAATGGCCTTTGGCTCTGTAGCTCTCCATGGAAGCTTCTCTTGTCAACATCAGCACAATCTCTGCATTGCTAATATGGACTGACTTCATTCTTATCTCTCTTGGCCAAGCACCAATGCGATGGGTAGAGATCATCCCTCCTCTTGGAAAAACCACATTTACGCAGCTACCAAGATACCGCAGTTTGCTGTTCATCACCCTACCTACTCCTCCTTCACTCTCTTTGGTGACCTCTGATCTCTAAGCAGCGTAGTGCTCTGGCGTGGTACACTTCGACCTCTTTGTTTTCTGGTTTATAGGTATTCACTTTCTAATCTCATCCAATCTCTTGCTTCTTTACACTGATCGTCCTCACTTAAGCTCTGGGAAGGGAGAGAGCTTTGCCTTCCCCACCCCCTCTATTATATCCTCAGAGATTATAACAAAATCTGAAATATAATTATGCATGTTTTTGAATTAATGAAAGATATATAACGTATTGGTGTGGGAAGAAGAAAATCTAGAGTAAGATACACCTGATTGTTAGCAGTGGTCAATAATAAGACTATTGAAAAAAATCACATTTGTTTTCTGTTTATAAAATGAAATATATGTATTATAGACATTAATGAAAAGAAAGAGAAGAAAGAGGCACTCATAACTGAAATACTTAACTATGTTTTCTATTAACATTTTCATACATATATCTTTTGTCTTTTTTCCTATGTACAAATATTTCCCCCCACCAAAATTGAGATCACTCTCTATATTGTTTTTGGAGTTAAAATAAAAAATGTAACTTACCTAAACCAAGAGAACATATTTATTGTATTGGCTTCATAGTATTCAATCTCTGTTATTATATTCAAATAAGTGATGCATTTCATATGTCTAGAGTTATACAGTACATTTAGTTTTCATAATGAATGTATAATAAACATGGATTGACACAGTGGCTGCAACAATAGGCCCAACCATAGAAATGACTGTGAGGTGAAGCAGGACTGGGTAGCATTTCTGTAGTAAATATTAGGGTTTATATGAGTTGGAACTGCTTCAGTGGGGTGCAACAACATGTATATATCTATATCTACCTCATTGCATGTGTGTGTGTATAGATATACTTACTTGGTGGTCATTGAGACACATACAATTTTTTTAGTCACTGTTTCATCTTCAGAGCTCTTTCCTGTTTATCAAGAGTATTTAAAAAATTTCTCTCTATAAGTTAATAGCCAACATTTACTCAAGTTCTCATAGGTACTAATTAAGCACTTTACGTACATTATCTGATTCTACTCCCATACAACGTTGAGGGTAAATATGATAGTATTCTCATTTTATAGGTGAGGAGATTAATGCTTAAGAGATGTTAACGCACTGACTTAGAGTTCATTCAGACTTATAGCAACCCTATAGGACAGGGTAGAACTGCCCTTGTGGGTTGCTGTGAACGTAGCTCTTTACAGGAGTAGAAAGCCATGGCTTTTATTCCCCCAGAGCTGCTGATGATCTCAAACTGCTGACCTTGTGGTTAGCAGGCAAACTCATAACCCCTGTGCCATCAGAGATGTTAGAGATGCTAGATAACCATAAATGGTGGGGCAGAACTCTGAGCCAGGTATTCATGCTCTTGACTGCTAAGCATTTTAGACTCCTCAAATGAGAAAATGGGCGTCTGTTATCTCTCTTTTCTTGTTTTCCAATATTTAAAAATAATCTACAGTTTTTGAAAAGATATTCTATCACATTATTTTATATTTGTATCTTCTCTTTCGATGTATATTTTTAGAACTGTATTGAGAGCAGTTATTTGAAGACATATTGTATGTTTCTCAAGTTTTATTTTACATTCCTGACTCTGCTATACTGATATTTGCCTAGTCCTTTCTTGAGGCCTTTGTTTATTTTGTGCTTAATTCCTCTTTCCTCCCTTGAAGCAGATCTTTGAACAATTACTTTTAAAAGGTAGGTTGTTTTCTAAAATATAATATCTGAAAAGGACTTCCTCCTGTAACCTTCTACATCTTGACAAGCCACATCATTTTTTAAAATTTTATTTTTGCTGCTGTTTGGACATGTCCCATATTGAAGCAGTTTCAGTGTTGCTTTTCTTCTTCTGTAACCACTCAGACCAGTGTTTAGATCCCACCGAGAAGGAAGGCTGCGAATGGCCTCTCTCTTCCTCCACCCTCTCTCTCTCTCTCTCATTTCCCCTTGTATTTGTGGAGTACAGCACCCAGGGAAAAACTTGAAAAACACAGTTTCACAAGCCATCTCATCAGTTCAATGACAGTATCCTAATAAGCCCCCAGTGCCTGCAGCCCTTTCGGAGTCTCAGTCCTTTTCTCTAAAAGTTCTGCAGGAAGAGAGATGAAGAGAGTT
Organism: Tenrec ecaudatus; assembly: GCF_050624435.1. Lineage (NCBI taxonomy): Eukaryota > Metazoa > Chordata > Mammalia > Afrosoricida > Tenrecidae > Tenrec > Tenrec ecaudatus. The sequence goes on along the minus strand of NC_134535.1, from coordinate 27,265,450 downwards.
TTGATCAGATTGTGTTCCATTCCTTTGTAAGTGACCTGTTTTATATTATTCAAATCTCTCTAGATTCTTGCAGTATTATTTTTCTTATCTTTGAAACTATCGCATTAAAAGCATCTTCAATGGAAGTTCGGGTTTCTGACAGGTATTTAGTCTTCATTCAGTACATTTTTCTGTGATTTATCATTCAAGATTTTCTTTAGCTCAATAACATTCCCCTCTATTTCCTTTTCCATTAATGCTGCTACGTCATTAGGTTAATCCTTCCTCCTGAAATCCTACTGTGTATCTCCCTCTAGAAGATCTCTCCCATGTGTTACCTTTTCTTATCCATTTGCTTCTGTGACAGTTTTCCTTTGTCTACTCCACACCTTGAGTTAGGCTTTTACTTTACTGACTTGTTTTTGTGCTCCATGGGTCTTCTGCTCCCATCATAGTTTTGAGTGTGACATGAATATTACTCAATTACAAGAAACCATAACTTTGAGTCGCCATTGACTACTTATTCTGGTTTCACACAGCACCGTCGTTGTCGTGTCATGTGTAGAGTCTACTTCAACTCACAGCAACCTAGTGTGGCAGAGTAGAACAGCACGATTGGGTTTTCTGGGCCGTGAATTTTGTGAAATAGTCAGGTTTTTCTCCTGAGGTGCAGCTGGGTTGGCTCAAACTGCCAACCTTCTGGTTAGCAGGAAGCACTTAACCTTTTTGCCACCAGCGCTCTCTACACAGCATTAAACTGCTGATATTGCTGAGATCATGGTCAACTTTTCTGAAGAAAGCTAATTTTATTAATCCAAGCCCCCTTTTGGTGAATTATCATTTAATATAGCCAGTTATTTTTCTACTGACTCACTCTTGTGGAAGGAGCCCTGGGGATATTTAATTGGGGGAATCGAGATGACGTCTGTCCGAGCATAAGGAAATCTTTCTTCTCCTCGCTTAATGTCCCTAAGGAGGGACAAGTTTAGAATCACGGCCCGTTCTGCCATATCACTCCCCTCTGGGGACCTCCGGGCACTCAGAACCAACATACCCCCTGCTGTGGTTGAAGCAGGGGGACTGCCCGCTGCAGTGTCACGTTGTCCAATAGGCTTGTCACTCCTGGACCTGTGCTGTCCCGCACGGCAGGCCCTAGCTGCATGCGACTATTCTGCATTTGAAATGTCACCAACTGAATCTTCAACCTTATTTAATTGGCATGGGTTCCGATGTTATTTTGAAGAGCTCGATGTGGCAGTGGCGATTGCTGGACAATTGCAGATCTAGAGTGGCTCCGAAAGTGTGCGGCCCAAAGCGGAAGCATCACCTCCCCGAGGACTTCGTCTGAGAGCCTTCGGTCCTCTTCTCTAGAATCTCGAGGGATGGTGCCACCAGTCTATGCTTGTACAAGGCCTCCGAGCGAGTCACCTAGCACTGAGAATTGAGAGCCACAGCCCCGGGGTGAGTTCGGAGCAGCTCAGAATGAACAGCAGGCACAGAGAGAACTCGCTCTCTGTCCCAGTGGTTTCGTTTCTCTGTTTGAGGTTAGCAAGCAGGAGTTAATTGGGGCAGTGTCCTCATTCTTTGCCTCTCCGTTGTCCTCATTAGGAACCAACTGTGACAATGGTTCCCCTGAGTGTCAGTCAGGAAGGAACCTACTACCGGAGCTTTGCGTGCCGACTCGTCTGCTGGTGGGTGTGCTTCCGGTGGCTCTCAGAGTCCAGTTGTGCCTCCCGACTGTTCCCTGACTGTCCTTACTCCTGCCCTTCGTCTTCTGAGTCTTCTGTATGTAGGACCTGGATCAGTAGTTTCTTACTCTGTAGAGAATTATAGTTCTTGTATGTCTTCCATTTTCCTCACATTTTCTATTTTACAGTGTGTTGCTTTTTTATTTCCTAGCTTGGGGATGTCACCCATCAATAACATCCAATACTGAGATAGGTTCTTTCTTATATTTTTCCAATCTTTGGCCATTTCTGAGGCGTTAAGGAAGAGGCGAGAAATGTGTTTAGGTTTCTGCTTTTCCAAGAGTTTCCCTGTATCGTGATCACTTTATTTGGAAAATCACTCTATGCTGCTCTCATAGATCTACGGTCTCGTCTAAACCCTAAAGCATTTCTGTGAACGAGGTGTTACGACGCCCACTGTACAGGTAGGAAAACTGAGGCATGTGGTTTAAGTAACCTAGCGGCATAGAAATTAAACACGTGCTGCTCTGTGGAGAACGCTGTGGCAGGCTGCTTCCATACAGAAACCCTCTGGGGAAGTCCTGTTCCATCCCATAGAGTTGCTATGAGTTCGAATTCACTGGACGGTGGTGGGTTTACAAAAGAGACGTCGGTGGAGGACCTTCTTTGTAATGCCCCTTGACACGCAGAAAGCAATGTTCTGTGTTTTCAGTATGGTCAGACAGTGAGTGGTGTGCTTGGCATACTTAAGCTTTGTACCAATCTTCTGTGTTGTTGCTATTTCCATTTTACAGTTAAAAAAACAAATCTACATAGGTTCAAAAACGTGTTCAACTTGCTAGCAAAACTGACTACTTTCAGGCCCAAGGCTGACTCTCGTCTGTATTCATTTTGGCTATGCTATCCTGGTTTCTCCACTTGGAGAGTAATCAAAAGGAATTGGCAAAATAAAGAATATCATATTTCCAGAGAAGGACTTCATATCTCCTCATTGGTCACACAGTGGGTTGCTTGATTACTTATTGTTTTTCTACACCACTGCCACATTCAGAGTCATGTGGTTAGCAGTCAGTAGAGAAACCCATTCATTTGTCGTTTTAATCTTATTCTTATTTTATCTGATTCGAATTAGAATCCCCCCAGCTATCTGAGCCATGACGTCCACTTTCATTCATTTTAAATAATCACTGCACATCTGTTGTATGCTGGACCCGGGGATAGCCAAAGCACAATGCAATTGTTAGTTGCTAAAAAACTGATTCCAACTCATGTCCAAGCAATAACCACTGCCAAAAGCCTTGCTGGATTGTGTGTGACTCTGCTGACGTCTCCCTACAGCCTGGCTTTGTTGCTGTGACCATGATGGATCCACTAGCCTTTTAGGTAAGGCATCATCAAAGAACACTGGGAAATACACAGGCAGCTTGGACATATGTAGGGTACCTGTGAAGACCTTCGTGGCTTCACAGGCTTGAAGTTAAAGCAGAGAATTCCACCTCCAAACTGGTGACATGAAGACGTGCCCATCATTATTGCAGAACACGTCAACTCTTCCCAGCCACAGCAGTTTCATGAGAATGGCTCAGGGATGAATTAGCTGCTTCCAATCAAGCAAGACTGGATTTCCCAGACGATGCTCCTTCCGTCGTTATGACCAAAGAAATACTTTCTCAATCCTGGCTCGTGACACAGGAATTATTTTATCCACAATCTTAATTTGCTCTCTGGAATCTGAGTTTGCTATATATCAGTGTGATGTTTGTTCTTCATATAAAACAATATGAAAATACATTTTCATAGCATGTGATTATTTAAGAAGGATATTCATTTACAATAGGTAAGTGTATTAATAGCTGTAAGGTAGATACTATTTCCCCAATGCTATCAATAAGAAACTAAATTTCCTTTGGCTGTACATTCATTTTGTGATTTACTCAATCTTTCGACAGATACATTTATCATGATAAGGCCTCGAAGTAACAAAATCAATCATCAAGGTTGATCCTCATGAGGTGCTTATAATCAAGAAACATACACCCTGATACATTTTAACACAAGCACTGTATAATAAGGTTTCAGAGGCAGAAGAAATAGAAATTTTCTGGGGAAAAATATGTCTTGAACATGGAGTAGGACTTAGCTATGTAGCAATAAGTGACAGGCATTACAAGCAGGAGACAAGCACGGAGCTAGAAGAAGCCCAGTGGACTGGGACAACGGGGGAGAGAGAATTTGATTGGATGCCTGGGGGCACCATGAGTAAATATTCAGCTGTGAACCAAAAGATCAGTTGTGTAAACCCCCCAGCCGCCTCTACAGAATGATGTGGTAGTCAGCTTCCGGAAAAATTTTGCAGTGTTGGAAACTCTACCGAGTAGTTCTACTCTGTCCTGGAAGGTTCCTCTGAGTCACAGTTGACTTCAATGCAGTCGGATTTATCATTTGACTATTGGGAGAGAGCATGAAGTGAAAAGGTGAGACATAAGGCTGCCAAATTAGGCTGCCATGTTTGGGGAGCATACATAAGCTAACGAAAATAACCAGCAAATGGAGGATTCAACCCCCAGTTCTCTTTTAAACTCGGAGAGCATTCTATCATAACCTATCTAACTTCTCTGTAATGTATTCTAAACTTCTAACACTGTTTAGCTTACTAAACTTGAAAAGGAGATACAGGGATGGGAAAAGAACTTTGGACTACTTTTGGAAATCTATGTTACCCTTTCATTTAGGTACTGGGAAATGCATATTTTAATAGAGTGTCTCAATAGACTGCAGTCAGAAGTAACTTAGTTTTAGTGACCACTACTTGAAAGAGACCTGGTGGCACTGTGGATCAGACGTTGGGTTTCTAATCACAAGGTAGTTGGTTTAAACCCATCAGTTACCCTGAAGGGAGAGAGTTGAGGTTGTTTGATTCCATACAGATTTACATCTCAAACTCCTAGGTTGACATGGCCTCGATGGCCACGGGGTCACTAGAGTCAGTGGAGCCCCCATGGCACAACACTTGCTCACTTGATGGCTAACCAAAAAGCTGACAGCTCAACCTTACCCGAGGGCTCCGTGGGAGAAAGACCTAGTTACGTGCTCACATAGGGGTGTTTTTTTGCTGTTGTTGGGTGTCATCAACTTGCTTCCAACTCATAGGAACCTTATGTGCAACATAGTGAAGTACTGGCTGGTCCTGCGCCATCTTCACAACCGTTTCTATGTTTAGCCCATTGATGTAGGCACTGATTTAACCTCGGTTGTTGGAGGTCTTCTTCTTTCCTGCTGACCCTCTACTTTACCAAGCAGAGTGTCCTTCTTCAGGGACTGGTCACTTCTATACATGCCGAAAGGTGAGACAAAGTCTCACCATCTTGTTCTTAAGGAATACTCACATTGCATGTCTTCCGACACAGATTCCTTCTTTTTACGGCATTGTATGGGCTAGACAATATTCTTCACCCACCCCATACGTTCCTCTTCAGTCTTTTTAAGTCATCGTCCAGGCTCTGCATGAACATGATGACGTGATTGATTAGGTGCACCTTAGTTTTCAAAGTGACGTGTTGTTCGGTTTAATCCTTTAAAGTGATCCTTTGCTGCGATTGGCCCATTCAATATGTTGCTTGACTTCACGATTGCTGCTTCTATGGCTATTGGTTGTGGCAACAAGGAAAATAAAAGCCTTCGCAACGTCAAAATGTTCTCCATTTATAATGATGTTTACTGACCAATTTTCAAGGATTTTGCTTCATTTATGTTGAGATTTAATTCATATTAAAGTCTGTAGTCTTTGATTTTCATCAATAAGTGCTTTAAATTCCAAAAAAAAAAATATTAAAAAAAGAGGAAAAACCAACAACCCCGAACTCACTACTCTCAAGTCCAGTAAGCGCTTGAGTCCTCATTAATTATCCTCATGGGGCATAAGGGGATAATTGAGAGCGGTGTCACTAATTTAGCTAATGGTATAGAATTTAAAACATCATTGAGAAAAGGAAATTTCACAGGGATAGGTCACTTCAGACCACAATACATGAGTTGTTGACTTGCACAGATTAAACTGAACATTATTTACATAAACAGTAGGGGTTGGTGATAGGGCCATATTTTCAACAATACTCACTGACTTGGGCAGAACTCTGACTACCAGACTAATGCAGGTTATAAGAAAGCACGGAGAGGATTGAAAAAGTAAACATGTGGTAGTAACCCGTCCACCACATTGAGCACCCTCAAAGCAGGACGTCCAAACCAAAGTCCAAGGACTAGTAAGCCCGGTTTTTCTTGTTTTTAATGGGGTTTCCACATTGGATTCTTTTAGTGTGGCCTATGAAGGATCTTTTAATCTATAGCACATTGCCTGAGTCATCAAGGGGTGGATAGAAACTAGGTCTTAAGTGTCCAATTAGGGACATAATACCAGGCTACTCTTGGGCATAGTACCAGTTCTACATAAATATTATTAAGGGGTGTATGTGTGTGTATTTAAGCAATATGTGGTTGCTTCACCAGGTTTACCACCAAGAGAAGTGTAATCACTTTCTCCAAAGCAAATATGCCCCCTTCCCTTTGTTTTGACCTGAGTTTCCAATAAGATTCACTTATTGCTCTTGTAGGAGTGTGTTGATTTGCGATGGCCTCAAAACAATGTTGTCTAGCAGTAACTCGATGATAATCTGACCCCAAGTTGCCTCTGCCAAAATGCTTTTTCAAAAGTCAATATACAGGGTGAAATATGGTTCATGAGCACTAGCCAGGCTCTAGACTTCATTGCCTGTGAGGCTCGATCAGAAGCTCATATTAGGAGACCTGAGAGCAAAGGCTGCTTTCGTCTTTGTGTTCATCCTTATCGTACCGGATTCATACATTGTTCTTTCGTGATTGACTAATTTCACTCAGCATAATAGCTCCCAAGTTCATGCTTGTCATGAGTTGCTTCATGTTTTCATCACTGTTTATTTTAGGGATGCATACTACCCCATTGTGCGCAGCTATCAAGCAATGGTACATAGAGAGTGATGCACTATTATCCTGATAGACATGTGTTCTGGCTTCGTGCTATTGTGAGCTGTGCTACCATGAACATGGGAGAACATAAACCTGATCATGTTTTGTCTCGTGTTTCTTTCAGGAATATACCCCGTGGAGGTGTATTGCTGGGTTGTATTCTCACCTGTTGCATGCAGTGCCATATCTTTTTTCACAATGGTTGGATATATTTACTAGCCCACTGGCAGTGTATATGAGTTTCAATGTCTCCATACCCTCTCTATCGCCCCCCCCTTTATTAATCGTCATAAGGGAATAACTCATCATTGTTTTCGTTTGCATTTCCTGGATGTCTAGTTCCATGAGCACGTTCTCATGTTTTGCGGGCAATTTGCTTTCAATCGGTTCATGTGTTCTCTTCTGTGAACGACCTATTCGTGTCTTTTGTCTACCGTTTTATTGGATTACTTGTTTTTTTCTTATTCTTTAGCTTCAATTTGAAATTTTCTACTCAGCTTTTTTACTTCATGTCTTCCTTGCACCATATCTTCTCTCTGTTCTAGCACAAGTTTCAGAGATGCTTCTGGCATCTTTTTTGGAGTCCCCCCGCTCCCACCCCATCTTTTTAATGAACTTTTGGTTTCTCCACATATGATGCCTTAGATATCATTCTTCAAGATTCCACACCCTACAGATTATAGACTAGACAAACATATAGTGCTACTCTAACACAATGGGTTAGCCTGAGTTGAAAACACAACTTGGAGGCACCTAAAAATAACTATAATTCAGAGCAAAATTCTTAGGGAAGTTTTTTGAACTTCCTGAAAGAGGGACAGGAAGTTTCAAGTTACTGGGAAGTAGCTGGATAGATATTGCTAAATTTTTATAAACGGGGGTGAGGTTTACATCAGATTATTTTCAATTTTATTGTCATTTAAGGCACTCAATGTTTTGACTATTAAGCCTCTGTCATCCTTTTCTCTTCTGTGAGTTATTACACATAATTCATCCTTTGAAGTTTGTGGGCCCAGTATTTCATGGCTAATTGAGGACACTGAAGGATTTCAGACCAAGACAATGGCCATAAAACGATTCACTGGTAGTAGTATGAAATGAGAAATTTAGTACAAAAAGCACAATTCTCTTTTTTTATGGTTCTCTTCTGAAAACGTATTTCCCCGTTTTATGCTATAGTTGATCTAAGTAACAGAAACATTTTGAAGAGCAAACTTCAATGATTATAAAAGTCAAGGGTAAGGCTCCACTGAAGAAGAAGGAAAGGAAAATTAAAATTTATGAACAGTCTCCATTTTAATTATCTTTTCCATTAGGGAACCCCTTTTGAGACAACAAGCTCTGTTCTTTGGAGTAAAATCTAGCTTGGGAAGGAAAATGAAATTTATATCCATTATGAATTCATTGTGCATAAAATCAGGTGCCTCTGGTTGTTAGGTGATAGCTCATTCAAAAGCATTAAAAATACACAAATGGGTAAAATTTTAATATTACTTTAAAACCAGCTTCACGTTGAAAGCAGAATCCCCAAGTTATCAAAACACATCCTCTAGGTCTTAGCTAGGAAACAGCACCCAAATGAGCAGATGACCCCTCCGCCATGGGAACCAAGAGGTGCTTATTTGCCACTACGGCAGTTAGTTCTGACTACGCAGGGTTTGGCTTCTATCAAGCGGATACATTTTTATTTTCCCATTTTAAATATTATTTTCATGGTTACATTTATTTAGGGGAAATTATCTATGGTTTGCAGATAAAAGGGAGGCATAAATTGAACAAATTATGGCATTCATAATTAAATGCTTCTTATATTGCAACACTGCTAAAGGAAGCCATCAATCTAACAAAATATTGCATCTGTTTAGCATAAAACTGCATTAAATAAATCCTTAGGGTTTTTATCAGTACATTTTGGGATGAAATCAGCAGATTCGTTTTGGTCAAAAGCGTCCAATTAAATTCAACAATCCAAAAACCTTGATCATGGTTTTCAAAAGTATATTTTACATGAGAGATACCACAGTGGAATTGATAACAGAATTCTATCGGAAGCAAAAATATGGAGCGATTTCAGATGGTGATCTTTGGATTAAGACAAAGACTCAGGTTGCTGTTGCGAGGTGGCTTCCAACCCTAAGCAACCCCATGCGGCATAGCAAACTTGTTTGGGAAGCGGCTTTGAACTTTCAGGAAGCAAATCGCCAGGCCTTTCTCCAACGGCACCATCGAGTAGGTCTGAAATTCCAATCTTGCGGAAGGATTAAAAAAAAAGTAACTTTTCAAACGAGGCTATCTAGGATCGTCAAAGATGCATCAAAGAAGAGCGTGACGTTGGTGACTGCAGAGCTGCAGTGAAGGGGCAGCAAAGCTGTAGTGACCCAGTTGACATTGAGTTTATCCCAAGGTCTGGCTGCCCTATGTGGGTCTGAGCAGAATTATGCTTCATACAGTTTTCAATAGCTGATCTTTTGGAAGTAGTTGGTCAGGCTTTTCCTTTGAGAGGCCTTCTGGTGAACTTGAACCTGCAAACTTTTGGCTAGCAACATAGTGCAATAATCACTGACACCACCCAGGAACTCCAAAGAAACTTTCCTATAACCGACTCCTTCCTGATGCCTGGCTATACTTCCCTGTTTCTCTCCTAATATGCTAGGAAAGATTTTACCTTTGCACTTGATGCATTGCAAAATAATGAACTATTTGTCTGCCTTTCTAAGTAGAATACAAATCACCAAAGTCAGTGTCAATGTCTTACTGAAATTTATATCTCTAGATTCTAGGACAGGACGGAAGTGGATGCTCAATTGAAATTAAACAAGCGGCCCTCTAGCAGGGAAGCAACAAAGCCCACATGGAAGAAGTACACCAGCCTGTATGATCACGAGGTGTCCATGGGATCAAGTACCAGGCATCAGAAGACCCCAACAAACAATCATATCGATGTGAACGAGAGGGGTTGGAGTGGAGACCCAAAGCCTATCTGTAGACAATTGGACATCTTCTCACAGAAGGGTCATAAGGAAGAGAGGAGTCAGCCAGGATGCAGTATAGCACTGACAAAACACACAATATTCCTCTAGCTCTTTAATGTGTTCTGCCTCCCCCTGCCCCCATCATGATTCCAACTCTACCTACAAATCCGGCTAGAAAGAACCATGTATATGAGATCAGAGCTCTCAACACATGTGAATCCAGAACAGATAACCCCCTCAGGAACAGTAATGGGAGAATTGATACCATGAGGACAGGGGGAAGATGGGAGGAGAAAGGGGAGAAATGGGGAACCGATCTCACTGATCCATGTATAACCAACACCACCACCACCATAACCACCACCACCCAAAGGGGACAAACAATGAAAACATGGGTAAAGGGAGACAGCGGTTGGGTGTCAGATAAGAAAATAATAATAAATTATAATTTATCAAGGATTCATGAGGGTGGAAGGTAGGGAGAGGGAAAAAATGATGATGGCAACATATGTACAAATGTACTTGATACAATTGATGTGTTCATATATGGATCAGAGCTGTACGAGCCCCCAATAAAATGATTTATGAATATATATACACCAAATAAACAAAAAGCAACCCAATGCTATCTCGGAGGGAGCAGCGTCCCCCATTGGGTCACCCAGGCCGTCCATCTCTGCAGAAGCAGACTGACACATCTTTCGCCTGAAGGGCAGCTGGTGGGTTTGCATTGCTGGCCTTCCCAGTAGCAGTCGAGCACTTTAATCACTGCACCACCAGAACCTCTTCCATTAAAAGTCTCAATGATGTTGATTAATGGGGTGCTAAGATACAAAATTATTCCTCCAAATTTAGAAATTCTTTCTTCTCTCTTACATGGTCAGCATTGTATCTAGCGATTTTATTTCGTAAATATTTATAAACCAGAACCCTTCATTCCTTTCTAGTCACACTTTTCTGTTCTCATTATTCTGGTCCAGTTTTAGTGCCCTCCACAAACAGACCTATTCTGGTCTCTAATTTAAAGACATCACCCTGACCTATCCTTCCCAACCTGCGCCCCCCCCCCAGTGCCCCACCCACTGCCACCGGCATTGCATTTCCCACGCATAACATACATAAAAGCAAACACACAGATAATGTATATACAGCTCCTAGGAAGAGTGGGGGTTGTATGATTTGCCAAGACTGTATAATACATGTGTGGTGGGAATTGTCTTCCAATGTTATTTAACCGAGGTTACTTCTCTTTTGTATCTTGGTTATTTTGTCTCTCCCTTCTCCTCACTCCCCATTTCCCCACTAGAATGTAGGATATGTGGGGACAGGGTCTTTGTCTGTCCCGTCAACCATTAAATCTCTAGTGCCCCAAATAAAATATTGCCAGATCTGTGGCAAGAACTTGAAATAATATCTCTCTGGGTGTCCTAATTGAGACCCTTATAATATCTTGCTTTGTTAACTATGAGAGTGTTCTAATTGGACTTCCTCTCTTCCTAGGTCCACTTGCTGCACTATTGTTAAATTGTTCTGCATAATGCAAATCTAATCAAGTGACTCCATTACTCAACGCTCTTCAGTCGTGCCTCATTATCCAAATGAGTATTCTCCAAAGCAGACAGAGTGGTGTATGGTATCATTTTCAGTGTTCAAGAAAAAACAGTTTAACTGAATATATTTTTTTATTTACTTTATGTGAGTTCAAATAATTAATCAACTAGCACATAAAACTCACGATTTTACAGCTATTACTAATGCAGGTGAGATAAAAAAGACAAGCTACAATCAGTTTACAGACACAGAAAAATAATGACTGTGTCTTCTAATGAGCTTGAAATATACTGATGTAAAGGTCACCTAGTGTCTGACATCCAACATGCCTTGCCTTGTACACCAAGTCCCGGCAGCACCGAACTATTTGCTGCGCTCTCCATCAGGAGACTCTTCATTGCCTCGCTACCGCAGCTTGCCGGTCTACTGTGAGACTAGAGTGTCTTTGGCTTGTTTCCTTTTCCCTGCAGACTCCGACCTGGCCACCCTGTCTCATCTTTATGACTCAGGTCACAGATCCTCAATGTCATGACAATGTCCTTTATCCTACGCCTTCTGGATGCCTGGTTAGGGTCTCCTTCATCTTCCTTAACATCCTAGGACAGCTTTTATCTTTGCACTTGCTGCATTGAAAATAACGAACTCTTGGTTGACTTTTCTAAATGGAATGTCAATTCCAGAAGTCCATGTCAATGTCTTAGCTAAATTTGTATCTCTAGATCAGTGGTTCTCAACCTTCCTAATGCTGCAACCTTTATAGTTCCTTGTGTTGTGCTGACCCCCCCAACCATGTAATTATTTTTGCTGCTACTTCATAACTGTGATTTTGCTACTGTTATGAGTCAGGTGACCTCTGTGAAAGGGGCATTTGACCCCCAAAGGGGTCACGACCCACAGGTTGAGAACCGCTACTCTAGATTCTAGGCCAAGACAGAGAGTGGGTGCTCAATTAAAATACTCAAAGAAACAAAAATCCCACTGCCATCTTCATTACAACTCATAGCCACTCGACTACAGAGTAGAAGTGCCCATTGGGTTTCTGGCTGTAAATCTTTGCACAAGAAGATCACCATAGCTTTCTCCAGTGGAGCACCTGTTGTTTGAGCTTCCGGCCTCTCCAATGACAGCCACGTACTTTAACCACTGCACTTTCAGGACACCTTCAATGGAAATCATTGGTTCTTACACTGTCAAGAAGAGGCGCTGGACTGCATTATCAGTAATCACTTGTTGAGTGATTAAATTGTTACCTCTACTTCCTCCTAGTACAAGACTGCTAACCTAAATGGAAGACCCACTTCTATCTACTCAGTTCTGACCCACAGCGTCCTTTAGGGCAGCAGACATGACCCTTTGGGTTTCTGAGGCTTTAGGGGAGCAGACAGTCTCAGCTTTATCCCAGTGAGACACAAATCGTTCATTATTTAGCCAACAGCTATGTATTGAAAGCAAAGACTAGAGAATATAGGCACTTTGTCACAATTTATTGCAGGGTGACGGCCCTAGCAATATGGTGTGATCGAACCTGTTGGTAGTACAGAGGGGTGGCCTGCGGCGGTGATTCAAGGATTGTGCCAGCGTTGGAAGACTTATTGATTAGAAATGTTAGCTCCCTTTATAGATAGTCCAGTATTCAAACTTGCCAAATGAAAGGTGTGTGTGTGCGTTGAAAACAGGGAACTATAGCAAGATGTGTGTCAGTGAGCCATCCATATACCTGAAGTTGGTTTGTGTTCTTTCTCAGGGTTGGTTGAATCAGCAATCCTCAGCGTTTCAGTTAAGATGGTTAAACCACCTAATTTTGAGTTAAGGATATACATTGTAATCCATAACTCCTCATATGAGAAAATCAATTCAACTGACAGTTTATCTTTTATAGGTTACATCAGGGGTCAGCAAACTTTTGAGACGGAAGAGTCAATCCCGTCCCTCACAACAATTTAAAAATTAAATTTGAGAACCACAATTATATTTTTACAAAAAATGAAATCACTATTACCTGAATAATATCCTTTAATATTTTCTCACTTTTACTTCAGAGCCACACATACCAAAAGAGCCACATAATTCTCTCAAACCAAAGTTATCTGACCGCTGGGTTAGATATTAGATATTAGAGATTCACAGATGAACCAATCTTCTCTTTCAAGGAGATTCCAGATTATGTGGTTCTGGTTACACAAAAATGGTCACTAATGATTGTGGATGGAGAAGGAATCTGCTGTCCAGTTTTCCCAGAGCTAACCCGGGGCTTACATCTTTCTCCGGGACAGTGGTCAAAAGGCCTGTGAAAAGAACACTATTCTTAGAGCACTTTGTTAGTGCTTGAGAAATACCATACTAAAAGTCAGGCCAAGCCTTTAATTATTTGAGGGAAGCCCAAGGTTAGGTCTATGAAAAGCAGTTTTAAGAATCTAGGTTTGGGACGTGGTCGAAGCAGATCTCTCTAATTACTGTCCTTGTCTCCAACACCTTCTGAAAACTACAATAGGGTGAAGATTTTAAAAATGGCTAAGTTCCTTTAAAATGGAATATATAATGATGGATTTAGTTTTTCAAAGTACTCCCTATAAGGTCAAATAACTATTTTAGCAAAGAAATTAGTGTTAATTACTTCTTTACTATCCATACAAATGCTTTTGTAAAAGCAATAAAATGCAGGTAAACATCTGTCTAGTAGTCTCTACTTTCAGCCAAGAACCAACTAATATCAGCAGTGATACTCCTACTTCTTTTTGAATCCACCTTGAATTTATGGCAGTTCCCTGGCAATTTACTGCTGCAAAGGTATTTGACTAATTAGATCATAACAATTTTTTGTTCACTTTGCACAGAACGGGAACTCCAGCATAACTCCATTATGCTCATGCAGATCAAGTACATAGACAGCCATTTGACCAGAACAAGGAGATTCTATATAGTTTTATATCAGGAATGGTGGCCATCAGAATTCTGAGAAATCTGTACCAGGAGAAATAATCAGAAGAGCTGGTTTATATGGAGAAGAATGTGCCATCAGGACTGGAGAACGGCTCAGTAAGCACCTTCAACAGGCAGAAGGCCCATCCTAGTGTGCTGAGCGTGACGTTGACTGGAAATATGTACTGATGAAAATCAAAGACTTGCACCTCAACATATAGAAATTACAGCTCAGCATAAAGAAAACAAACATTCTCACAATGGTCCACAGGACATCACGATATATGAAGGAAATATTAAAGTTGCCAGGGTTTCATTTTCTTTGGATTCACAATCAATGTGCATGGAAACAAAAGTCCAGAAATCAAACAGTATATCACAATGGGGAAGTCTGCAGTCAAAGATCTCTTTCTAGTATTAAAAAGCAAAGGTGGTCCTTTGAGGACTCAGGTGAGCCAGGCCGGTGCCATGGTATTTTCAATTCCATCAGATTCACGCAAGTTGGACATTAAATAAAGAAGAATTAAGAAGAATTAATGCATTTCAATTATGGTTTTAGGAAGAATATTGAATATATACCACAGATTGTAGAAGAATGGGGGGGGAAAACACTCTGTTGCTACAAGTACAGCCAGAATGCTCCTTCGAAGCAAGATGGTAAGACTTCATCGCAAGAACTATGGAAATGTTAGGAAGAAGGATCAGTCTCTAGAGAAGGACATCATGCTTGGCTAAAGGGTCAGAGAAAGAGCATCCATGAGATGGAATGACACAGGGACTACAACAATGGACTCAGATCCAGCAACAGAAGCGTGGGTGGCACCAGACCAGGCAGGGTTTCATTGTGTCTTCCATGAGTAACTTGACGGTATCTAACAGCAATATCAACACTCTGCTATCAAAAGTTGAAGTTGAGAATTATATAATCTTCTTTGATATGCTAATTGGCAGTCCCATTTAATCATAATACAGGTTTGGAAAGTTTGGATAGAATCACTGATAAGGAGATAACCTTTAAACCTCTAATTTCTTAAGAACCTTTCACAGAGTGGCTTTATTAAAGAGCTCTGTTTGAGGATATGCTTCAAATAAATTTCTTGTAAATTTCAACAAGCTCATGATTTACTAACCTATTAATTATCACGCAGTGCTATCACTGACCGTGAAACTATCTCAGCATCACATTGTACACGGAAAACAATGCGAAATTTCCCAACTATGTATATAATCTGTGGTTGAAAACAGTATGAAGTAACTGCTGTGTTCTAGCTGCCTATGCTGTGGTTTAGTTAAAGATAATAAGTGAATTCAATTAATATGTGTCACTGGTTAGGAAAAAGTCTTTTGCTATTATTGAATTCAGGTGGATAAAAAGGTGAGTTCTGGACAACTACAAATGAATACTCATTTTGTGGGGTATAACAGCCCACTGTGATGGGCTGTCTTGGAAATTGTTCCCAAACTGGTCTCACTTAGAGATATGTATCTATCTCTTCTACTTCATAGATAATCAGGTAATCTGAACGTGCGTTGAAATCCTTTTCAGAAAACTCACTTCATTTACAAATATATGGTAAAAGTGAAAAATAAACCACAGACATGATCCTGTGCTTTGGGACACAATAATAGTCTATAAGTGAAAAGGTTAGAGAGTAGACTCTCCCCAAGGTGTAGGCTCACTCCCATAGCACAGACCTGCTGCTAGAACAGTGCGGTCCACCGAAAATCGACATCCCCCAGGCGCTCCCCTCTGAAGTTAGATGGGAATGAAATGCGATGTGATTGAGTTCTTGTCAAGAGAGGGCAGATAAGATGGTGCATACCACAACCCAGCAGAGCTCATAAAAACCTCTCATGCCAACTTCCACTGTCTTTCCCATCTGCTGGCTGGATGTTAGTGCCCGAGATAACCATAAAAGCTATGTGTTGAGTGCAAACGCTGAACAAACACCTGTGTCTAAGAACTTCTCTTTGTATATAAGATCTTCAAGAAGAGTATTACAATAAGGAAGTCATGAAAACTTAGTGGTTTATCCAACTCACGTTGACCCAATGGGACGGAATAGACAAAAGTTCCCCACAGGCTTTCCAAGGCTGTGAAAGCCTTACCGAAGCAAGTTGACACCTCTTTCTCTAGTAGCAGGTGGTTCAAATGACTGACCTTTAGGCTAGAAGTTTTAGCCTCTTTGCTATGTATATAACTCAACAGGTTTTAATATAGTTAAAGAACTGTCCAATTACTCCCATACTCCAATTTTAGAACATTTTCATTATCTGGAAAAGAAACCTTATAGTAGAAAATACCCATTTACCCTCTCCCCATTCCCAGTCCTAAATCCAACCCACTCTGTTGAATGGACTCCCATTCACAGTGATCCCATTGGACAAAGTAGAGCCACCCCACAGGGTTTCCAAGGCCGATCATCTTGACCGAAGCAGACTGATACCTCTTCCTCCAGCAGCTGATGGTTTGAACTGCTGACTTTTTGGTCAGATGTCTTGGCCACTGGGCTACCCAGGCTCCTTATCCCCCAGCCCAAGGCAATTATTAATCCAGTTTCTACTTCTATAGATTTGCTTACTCTGGGCATCGAAACGGCATGGTGAAAAGCATCATCTTTTGTTTAAGTTTAATCTTTTGACAAATACTGATTACCTTTTAAAAAGTGAAGAATATTATGAAATACGCTATAAATTAACAACATTAGGACCAATATGGGGTCTTCCATAACTGGCTGCACTGCTTAGAAACAACAGTGTCAAAATGAATCAGCATCTAGAACTTTATTATAATTTTAATCATAAAAATTATTTGGTTTCAAATATCATCCAACTGCGAAATTTAATAATAGGCACTAAAGTTGCTACAGAAGAAATATGCAGCCACATAGTTTGGTCAGGTCTGCCAGTGCTCAGTAGCATATGCCTTCTCTCCTGGGCACACAGATTGACTGTCTTTCAAGGTTTTCTTTATAGTTAGACATCTGAATTGCTTAGTTCTGGGCAATGGGATGTGAGCACGTTATGCTTGCCACTTCTGGGCCCAGAAATCCTTCCCCAGAGGATCCTTGAATGAATGAAGAGGATTCTCAGCACCTAGGGGAAGCTGGGATCACCAAATAAAAACCGTCTCAGTCCCTAAATAAAGCATGAGCAGAGAGCCCCACAGTCAACAGACATTTCATTACAGCACGAATGAAAAATAAACACTTATCACGGAGATCTTCTGAGATCCGGGGATTTTTCTGTTATTCGGCTAGGATTAGTTACCTTAACATGCATTGCATGCTGAATTTCAATGAAACGGCAGGTAATTCTCTTTCAAATAACAAATGTGACAGAAAGGAGACCGTCTCAATGGGAGGAACACCTCTTTGTGGTCATTTTCAAAGAGCCCACAGACAGAAACTGCCTTACAAACATACAGGAGCCGACGGCTTGGCCATCGGCAGGGCACTGACTCACAGGAAGGCCGTGAGTGTGGCCCACGTCGCTAAAATCAGACACCATGGAACCGTCAGCCCTCACTCCTCCAGCCTGTGCTTCTGAAGGGGGGATGAATAAAATGGGTCTGCTGCGAGGTAACCCCATCACACTTATCATGCACAACATTATTTACTTACTTTGCTAGAGGAATGCCTATAATTAATGTACTGGATGTCATGACCTGGAAAAATAAACTAAAAGAATTTCTGAAGACTATGAAGTATTTCAGCAGGAAGTAACTTTATGAATAGAGATGAAGTAGTAGACACTTGGAGGAATATGGTTTTGGAAAAAGGTGATCCTGAGTGTATTTCATTCATTAATTAAATAAGAATTTATTTAGAATATGCTGATTAAAATAAGCCATAAAATACTGATGTCCGACTTTATTTAATTCATAAATAAAGGCTTCACATGGCTCACTCTAATAAATGCTATGGTAATTGGGTTTTGTGTCAACTTGGTTTGTGGTAAGGATTTGCAGCAGTCTGACAGTACTCTTCCAAGATATGACCTAACACAATGCAATCACGTTTATGATGCGGCCTGCCGTGAGCAGCCAAGCAGTTGTGGGAAGACTAGGTTGGAGTACAGCCCCTTTACTCAAAGTAGCAGCCGGTTGCAATGAGAAGATTCCTGGAGCCTGCTTTCTACATAAGTTGATGCTGTGGGGCAGGTAGCATGCTTCTTGCTGGTGTGCATCCTGCATCTAGCTTCCCAATGTCCAGTTCCTTTCATTTGAGCCAATGACCTGCTATATTGCTTGTCAACCCTGGAAACCATCAGCAACCTGCCATCTGTCATGCTGATATTGGATTTAACTGCTCTGTGTCCACCAAATTGTGGTCTCCCTGCTTTCTAATTCACATGGAGGTAGTCTAGTCGTGTGTATAATTCTCTCACAGCCAACAGTCCGCAGAAGCCTCCAGCTCAATGTCTGACCCACAGATTTGATCTAGATTAGACTTACCCACTTCTACAATCGTGTGAATAATCTCCTTCATATAAATTCATCTGTCTGCTTGCCTATCTGTCTCTCTAGCTATATTTTAGTTCTCCAGAGGTTCAAGTCTAACACAGATGCCAAATGATGTAGGTGTTGAACAGTCAGCAAGAACAAAACAGAGTCCCTGCTTTCCTTGAGGATGTATGTTATTGTGAGAGACAGAAAAACCAATATAAAATATTTATATGGCCAGCAATATTAAGCGCATCCGTGAACAATAAAGTAGGGTGAGGATCATGAAATTCTGTGAGGGGAGGCTATAGCTAATTTCTGGTGGTCTGGGCAGACATATTTGATAAAATTCCAGGAGAATTTTTAAAGTTTGTAGGGAATTCTATTCTTTTTTCCAGGAATTTTTTTGAAGCCTCCTCACAATATTTGAGTGAGAACTATCAAGGAGTAATAACATGGCTAATTGGAGGAACAACACACTAAGTAAAGGATATAGGAAGTACAAAGGCCCTGAGGCATGGCTATACTTAGCACATGGCTATACTCAGTATGCTCAAGGAACAGAAAGGCTGGTATGGCTGATCAGAGGTGCGGTCAGCAATGTAATAGAGAACTGACTCAGGTAGGTTTGACACTACTTTATAAGGACGTATGTTTTCATGACTGAAAACCCCTGGAGAGTTTGGTGAGTGAAAACGTAGAAGTAATAGAAGATGACTCTATTACTTTGTTGAGAACAGACAACAAGGAAAATAAGGGTAAAAACAAGATTCGTGAGTAGCTGTTACCATAATCCAGGTGAAAGAAACGGTAGCTCATCTGACCTCTAGAAGCTTGTGGAGCAGAATGCCGTTGGCTAAATTTTGTTGTATAAGCAGCTAGATTTTGCTGAAGGTAAAAAAAAATAAAAAAGATTTTCTGATGTATTGGATGTGGGGTGTGAAAGACAAAGAAGCTCCAAGAATTTCCTGCGAGTGGGAAGGAGAGAGTTGTCATTACTCAGATGGAAGAGGCAGTAGGAGGACAAGGGCTTAGTCAGGTATAAGACATTCGACCAATGAGACGGACTGAAAGTCAGAAAGAAAGAGAGACTACAGTCCAGAGCCAAGCTCTGAGTTATTCCTGCAATTAAGGACCAAAAAATGAGAACAAGACAATAAGATGGGGAACTGACGAGGTAGGAGGATGACCAAGCGTATTTTTAATCCAGGTCTTTACACTTATGTGACCCACAGTAACAGAAATCTCCAAATTTCGGTTTCTACAAGTAAAAAAACAAAACAAAAAAGTCAGGATAATAATTCTTAGGTCAGAGACTTGACAAAAGGCTTAAAAGAGGCAGCAGGGAAGAGAATTATGCACAGGCCTAAGATACCCTCAATAAATGTTAACTTCATGACCTTTGGTTAAATTCTGGATAAATGCCAGATTTCTCATGTTTTCCTTCATTTTATCCCTCTTAATAAGATCCTCAAATATGAATCCCGATGTTCTACAATGTTGGTGATGGAAGAAAAATGCCTTATTATTCTTCAGATATATTGTATAATGGTTTTAATCACAGAGTCCCCAGTTATTAGGCATTCATTTCCCCCTCCTTGCCCATTTCTTCTGTTTTTTGAGTGAACTCAGGGTTAGAGAAAGAATGATAACAAATACCTGGAGGGTTCTTTTTTTTTTTTTTATCAGCATTCAACTACTCACCAAATAATTTAATTACACAGGATTTGTTCAGTGCTATGGAAGAACTAGCTGTATATAAATAGCTGGGTTAAGTAGCCCTTTCATTGCAGCGGTTAAAACCTATTGTTGTAGCTAGACACCTTGTAGTGATTCAACATCATCTGTCTTTGAAGAAAGTGTATGCTTTCATGCAAATCCAAGTTCTTTTAGCTCTGGAAAGAAAAATACCCCTAATAAAGTTACCACTGAGGAGAACTAAGGGACTGTTAGCTGAATAAAGCAGAGACAGCTGAAATAATACTCAGGCACTCTCTCTTGTTTGTATCGTATTTCTTTACCTTCAACATCTACCACTATATATTTGTTGAAAGAGTGAATGAGAAACAAACAAATGAATGAATGAAGTCTTATGGGAATGCATTTCCTGTCTTTTTTTGTTCAGAATCCGCCTTAATAATTCCAGATCAATTCTGGGTCACCCTGGGGTTTGTTTATGTTTCCAATAGGAATTCCAAAGGAATGTGAACACTTGTCTTAAGGAAGAGACCATGCCCAGAGGACCCTCAGAATTTACCTAGGAAGCAAAGAAGCAGCTGTAGGTAGCTCAGGGATGCTTTGTTCCTAGCATCGGGGTTGAGCAAATTTTTCTGCAAATTCTTAATCCTTCACCTCCCGTTTCCAAAGTTGGGTTCAAATGTCAAAAGTCTGAAATTTAGAGACTATATTGTGGATACAAAACTTGAGATCATTATTCTGTAAAAACAATTGAACCATTGAAACAGTTCATCTCTAGAAAGACACAGGACCTCACGACCTAAGCCCTGGGGCACCTTTCACCCCTTTCATCTTTTGCACTTCCCATATGAATTTGGGAGCCCATTTTGTAATATCTATCAAAAATGCCTGCTGAGATTTCGATGAAACGACAGCCTCCCTGACCTTTGCAAATGACAACTTTGTTATCATTTTGAGACCTTTGCACATTTTTGGGTCTCTTTCCATGGATTTCTCCAGGGCCGGGTCCTCCATGCCCTCAGGTTTCCGTTCAAAAGTGACATCCTTAGAGACAGCGCTGCTCAACTACCCAATTTAAATAGACACATCTGGATCTGTAACCAAAGTCATCTGTTTTATTGGCTTTATATCATCAATTACCCCCTCCCTTGTTTACTTAGTTGTTCCTTATTTGTCTAGCCAACTTCGGAACATAAGTGACAAGAGTGCCGAGACCAGACCTGTCGTGGTTTGAATGCCCAAAGCCCACAAAATGCCTTTGACAAACAGGGGCCAAATATTTGTCAAATGAGTGACTGACTCTTTGGCAGCTGTGCCTCTAACTGAAGATGCAATGAATATGGAAAGATCATAATATTAATAAGAATGTATAGCCTATTTATGAAATATCTGAGAAGCCTATTTATGAAATATCTGTAGGGACTGGGATGCTACTTAAAGCTGCAGTTCTCTTTAATATTACCGATTGTGTTTGTCAGCCTAGGTGACAGCATACCACAATTTAGACATTTTTGCAAAATGAGATGTAGCTTATTAGCTTGGCTATCATCATTTAAAAGCAACCTGGCATTAGGGTTATCTCTGGTGACTTTAGGAAAAAATGTATAAATTTTGGTAATAAAATCTTTCCAACATTACTGAAGTAGGCAGCAGAGAATTTCAGGTCCAAGAGAAATGATAAGTATTTCCTAAATAATATTTGATTGTCAAAGGGAAGACATTAGTTGTGCTTTTGAAACACGGAGGCAGACATTTACAAGTAATGTTTTGCAGCTGGCTGTTTGGAGCAGTAACAACAACATCAACAGCAATAAAATCAGTGGATTGAATCCTATCCGTGTTATAAGAGCGCCAGGGATGCTGTGATTAAACTTTCAGCTGCTCAGTGAAAACTGGCAGTTCGAACACACCAGCAGCTCTCCAGGAGAAAAAACTTGGCAATCTTCTACAAGATTGTATTCTTGGTAATCCTATAGAGCAGGTTTCCTCCTCCTACATGGCCACCGAGAAGCAACCTGATGGCAATGGGTCAACCATTGTTCAAATGGCCTCAGGGTTGTGCTGGAGGTTGGCAGTTCAAAGCTCCTAGTGGCAAACGAAAAGAAGCTCTCCGTGGCTCCGTGGGACAAAAAACCTAGCCACTTGCTAGGGTAAAGATTACAACTTAGAATATTGTATGAGATCACTATTGTAAAAAGCTCAAAATAGATTTTCATGCTAAAAGAAAATAATTCTTTGATAGTTGCCACCAGTAAGAGGGGGGAGCAGGAAATTCATGGTTGGTGGTGGTGGTTGGGGGGGTGGTAGACACAAGGGGAAATGACTATATAATAAAAGGGAGGTTGGCCAACAAAACAAAAGATAGAGGGAGGGGAAGACACTGTGCTTTGTAAGAGTTAAAGCCAAGAGACGCAGTGGCTGTTATATATGCACTTCTGCAGCAACTGTGATCTATAAGCAGAGGCTTGGGCAGACACACAGACTGAGCAGATGTGGGAGGGCGAGTGGGACTACACCCCGGAATGTCTATATAGGTTTGACAGAGGCCATTTGTATATGCGTATTTACCTTTGCCGCAGATATATCCAAGAATGTGGTGAAGCATACAGGAGGCAAAATTATGGAACCTTCTTAGACATAACCAAACACTTTGAAGGAATGCCTCACTGGGGCCGGGGACTCAGGGTCAGAGTCACGGGGACACCAAGATCAACTGGCATTAAAAAGTTGAACAAGACGATGTCTTCATCCACTTTGGTGTGTAGCAACTGGGATCCTAAAAGCCATGTGAGGTGCAAATATTGGTTTCTCCCCATGCGGAGGAAAGACGTGCGATGAGAAATTAAAGACATGAAAATAATCAGTCCATTGTCCGAGTGGACGACATACACATCAGTGTCCACACCCTGAGGACAAAAGAAGTAGATGGTGCCTGGTTACAACTACCAAGTACTCGGGAAGGACCGCCGCCGAAGGTTCTGGATACAGTGAGAGAAGTATGTGCATGAAACTTCAAGCTCACACGAGACCAGGCATCCTAGTTCGGAAGCAACTGGTAGAACACCCAAGATGATGGACTTTAGGTACCCATTGTGTTGGGAATGGAACTCAACCCTGTGACTCAATTTTCAACCAGAACAACAAACTGGCTTCGAAAGCAGACCGTGAGATCAAAGGACAAAGTTCTAAGGGTTAAAGTCTGTGGTAGTTATAATTTCATGTCAACTTGAAGAGAATATAAAAGTGGCATTCAACCTGTCAGTCAGCCTCCTTGTGTGTGGCCTTCTCATAAGGAGCGCCAAGGAAACCCACCCCCATCCCCACCACCCTCTGCCTTGACTTTTCTACTTGCTGGGCATCCTGAGAGCTTCCGGAGCCCTGCCAGGCTTTCCCCGACCCAGGATCCACTTGGTATGACACACACTGGCCTGTGATGCTCCTGCACTCTGCATCATCAGGTGTGGTTGCATAGGCCTGAAGCAGGGACTCTGGACCACCATCACCTGTATAGACTGGAGTTGGCCTGGGCTGGGATGTGTCCTTGATATAGAATCATTTCTTGATATAAGGCTTATATGTATCTATTTACTACTGGATTTGGCTCTCTAGACAACCTGGCATAACACGCAAACGAAGGAAGAATGGAGACAGGAAAGACAGGGAGACGAGATCAGGCATACCGAGGGAATGATAAAGGACACATCGAAACAAAACGTGCCTAAATAACGTAAAATGGATGGTCTGCTCTAGAATCAGTTCTGTACACCTTCACGCAAGTCACAATAAAAAGTAAAAACAAACAATGTAGGCAGTCAGTCTGACTCTGTTCCATAAAGTGACTGTGAGTCAGCATTGACTCAATGGTACACAAAACAACACCATCCATGTATCGAATGTCTGAATAAGATTCTCTCCAGAAAAAGCCAACGTAATGTAACACAGATGTAAAAATCAAATTGTCTCCAGCATAAACACATAAGTTTCCTCTCTGAGCTATTCCTACCACTCCGAACCGCCACTAGCCCACTGAACCTGTGTTGAGCACCAAGTGCGTGTTAGGAGTGATGTGAGGTGACAGAGACAGAGAATGAATAAAACAGAGTCCCCATCCTTCGGGAAGCTGCAGGTTTTAGCACGTTGACTGCTTGAAGGCAAAAGTCACAATGGAAAATCTGGAAATTGTGCGACCGGTGATCTTCTATTGCCTGATTTGGTTCTCTGTGGGTCCTTAAGTGGCCTCTCTCTGACCCATGCCTAGGCCCCACGGTGGGCCCAGCTTCCCCTGCCTCACCCAGTGACTCAGAGGCAACCACACACCCAGTGTTCTATTATTAGCCTCCTCAAACCTGGTTATTCTAAGATGCACTTCCCACTGGCAACATGGTAATCATGTTTAAATATAACTCCCCAGGATCAATCTAAATCCCCAGATTTTTACCACAATTTCCTGTGGTTTAGAGACCTACTGTTTTTGTCGTTGTTGTTTAGTTTAGGCTTGCTTTTAATTAAACCCCATTTTTATGATCTTAGCTGACTTCAGCGTGTGTGTGTGTGTGTGTGTGTGTGTGTCCTTTTCTGTAAAGGGATTAGACACAGAAGTTTTGAATAAAGACCTCTGGCCTCTCTAGTCAGTCTTCCTCTTTCCCATACTCCGTCATTGCCAGACATTGTAGAGTTAGAGTTGTCAGGAGTGGAGTCAATGAGGATGTTTTGTTACCAATTCCTGATTTGTTTAATTATAGCAGCTAATGAGAATGAGATGTTTTCTCTGTGCCAGGCACTGGGGACTATGATCCTATCATTTAATCTTTGCATCTAATTTATGAGGCGGGGATATCTGTTTCCCGCATTACATATGAGCAAACAATAGAGGATAACTATAGGAACTCTGTAACGGAGACTATGTCTTCCATGTAACATTTCATATCTCGTCCTAGTTGTATACTCAACTACATTATTCATAAGAGTGAGGTTTCAAATTGGAAAATACTAATGTTAATAATGAAGATTTGATTATATATCCTTTACATCTCCATTTCTAGTCTGTTAGAATACAGATAATTGAAACAGAAATTGTTCATATTCTGTCTTCATAGAATTTTTTAAAACAAACTGTTGGTGAAAAAAATGTCGCCTCTATGAATCTAGACCAGTGGCTCTCAACCTATGGGTCTTGACCCCTTGGGGGGGTCGAACAACCCTTTCACAGGGGTCGCCCGATTCACAATAGTAGCAAAATTACAGAGATAAAGTAGCAATGAAAATAATTTTATGGTTGGGGGGTCACCACCACATGAGGAACTGTATGAAAGGGTTGCGGCATGAGGAAGGTTGAGAACCACTGCTCTAGAAGAACAAGGCTATAGCTGACCTTTCCATTATTATTTTTGCAATTTTGACCATAGGCTATTACTTCGGTTTTATCTTTGTAGCTTCTGAAGTGTTTAAAGAAGAATTTACTAGTTAAAATTAAACATAAATGACAATTTAGGCATTTTTTCATAGTAAACATTTCTACAAATGAACTTCCTCTTTTAAAACTTTAATAAAAAGAAATACTATTGGAAACATGATCTCTCTTCAACTTCTCTTGACCCTTAAGCTTCTATCATATTTGTTTTGAAAAATGTATCTTTTGGTTGTTATTTTATCTACATAACTTTAGCTTTCAGTTCTTTAACTTACAGAGTCAACAACTTCTCCAATTCACAAAAAATTATATTTTAGCAATGGTATATTGATATGTCTACAGAAAAACAAACCAGCCAGTCAAGCTTTTCCTGTCAAGTTGATCCTGGTGCATGGTAACTCTGTGTGCTTCAGAGTAGACCTACGCTATGGAGGCAGACTGCTGGCCTTTCTTCTGAAACATCACTGGCTGAATTAGAACCATCAATCTCTGAGCTAATAGCCAAAACAAGCTGTGCATCCACCCACGATATAGCTATAAAACCAACCCACCACCATCAAGTCAAATTCAGACTCCTATCGACCCGATAGGGTTTCTGAGGCTGTAAACTTTCACTGGAACAGAACGCTAGGTAGGCTTGAACAGCCAGCCTTCTGGTTAGCAGCCCAATGCTTCCCTGACAGTGTCAACAGGGCTGCTTCAGATTTACCTACATTCCTCTCTGTATTCAGGATAGATAGATTAAGTAATGAATACAGCCATTTCCTCATATAAGTGATTTTTCTTTTATCTCTTAAGCACACTGCATTTGCTTTTGGAGATGGGGCTATGTCCTCTGCCTATACGGTTTCAATGATGAACTCTTCCTTTACTTAGGTCTGTCGCTCCTGGAGAGGAGCTGTGAGCATTGACAGCCTATGACCAGAGTCATCCGTGGCAGGCAAACGCGGTCACAGTTCCTCCAATCTGTTTATCAAGATTGCCTTTGTGGCTGTGATCAGATCGATCCCGGGACAGACCACAGTGATTGCTGAAGTTTGACATGAAGGACTCAGCCTAAGAGCTGGTGGAGTCGCTGCAGTAGCCAGACAATTACTGTGATTGAAGAAAATAGAAATGTTTTAATTAATTTACTGGAAGGGAAAAATCAATATGAAAGGTTTTTTTCAAGGGTAAAAATCTATTCTAGTACACTGAAATCCCCAAATAATTAGAACTGTCAGAAGAATCCTTAGAAGATGCACAATGATTTGATGCAGACCCATAAATCCCTCTAACGAGTGCTTGCTAAATACAACAAACACAGCTCTTCATTATTTTAGGACCTGAATTGTAGGCAATTACAGGTAACCATCATTTCAATACTAGATTTAATGGGGATGACTTGTTACATTGGGCCTTTTGTTTCCTTCGAAAAACACTTACAGAATATCCACTGGATTTGAAATACCAAGTAGAGCAGGCTTGCAAATGAAATTCAAGACAGAACACAAAAACTACCTAGATCAAAAGTTCACTGCAATACATCCAGGGAGCATCTGCATTTTGGTTGGCGTATAATGTTGCTCAGCTTACATATTTAGAATTCACATTCCCATGAAAAAGGAGTTAGAAACAACTAAATGGTTTATGCTCACCCACTCTAGAGAATTCTAGCAGGTAAACTGTAGGCTCAAAACGCAGTAGGCATTAAGGAGGAGTTCTCACAACTCCACTCCCACCTGTTCTCCTGTGGTGAGCCTAGGGTCTGCCGTGGTGCACAGATGATCAAGTCTTCATATAGCATTTGGGTCACAGTTTCACCTGGATGTGATGGCTGAAGAAACCCAAAAAGTCTATGTTGCATGATGACAGGACAAGAAGGCTGTGAAAAACATGGCTTATTTGCAATGGATGAGCAGCAGGACCACTTATGCAGCAAGGCAAGAAAGATATTGAACACGACTCATATAACGCATCTGAAATATTGTCTTAGAACTCTTGGGAAGTGAAAATGGAGCCTTAGGAAACGGTGATAAAACAGTTTTAACCATTTCCTTATGTATAATAGCTGCATATGATAAAATTGAGGATAAGTCAAAAAGGGTTGCTATTAGGGTTCTAGATCATAGATGAATGGTTTTGTTCCAAACAAGATGTGTTTGAAGATGTCATTGTGATCAGTGAATGACTGCAGACGAGTTCTCTTATTAATGCACTTGCCTTAGTCTTATTATGGTCTCCTAAAGAAGAAGTGACAGGAAAACCGTGGCTTCTGAGTGATTTGCTAGGCCAGTTCAGTTCAAGGCAGCGAGGTCAGCTCTGAATGTCACGGTTACTCTGTTTGGGGGATTCCGAAGGGGAAATCTTCCTAGATTTTCTTTAAGGACACCGACTAACTATGGGGACTTATTATGAAGACTTTTAAAGAAAATCGAAGGCTGCATTAGTTAGAAAAAGCAGGCAATATTGAACAAGGAGTTATTTTCCTTCAGGACAATGCACCTTCGCATTCTTTGAAGGCCACAAGGCTATCTTGTGGGAATTTCATGGGGAAAACTTACTGCATCCACCCTAGCCCTGCAGCCCTGATATCGGCCTTTCAGACTTCTCTGTGTTCTCCAAAATCAAAAAATATTGAAAAGGAACTAAATTTGAGTCCTTTTAGAATACTAGAACTGCCATTTGGATCTAAGTGGTATAAGTCGGAGGGTAGAATCTGGGGGGGAAGGGTTAGAGAGAAGAAACACCCCCTTCAGGAGTGTACAGACCTAGATGGAGGAGAGAGCAAGAAAGAGCAGATTTCCAGTTTCATAGTTTTGCTTAATAAAGGTTCCTGTGATGTTGTAGAATGTTTTGTTTGACTTGCCTTTGTACATATCATGCATTTACTCATTAAATGGTCTACTAAGAATATTGAGCATATTATGTATACATTAGGCAGTGAATTCACAAAATAGATTTGGTTTTCTTTTCAGGAGTTTAGAGTTAAGTAGAGAAAAAGATATGCCCTGGGAAAAACATAAACACACACGCAAAAACAAAATCACAGAAATCAATAATAGAAGCAAAATATTCACAGAAACATTGACAGCCACTCAACAGTTTGCTATTGTTAAATGCCATTGAGTTGGTTCAGACTCCTGGTGGTCCCGGGTACCACAGAAGGCGCCACTTCCTGGCTTGGGTGTCATCTTTACAGTGTTGTTATGTTTGATTCTGTTGTTACAGCCACCGTGTTGATCCATTTCATTGAGAGCCTTTATCTCTTTTTTCAGGGACCCTTTATCAAGCATGATGTCTTGCTCTAGGAATTGGTGTCTCCTAGTAACATGCCTAACATTCTGGAAATTCTCACTTTGAAGGAGCATTCTGGTTGTACTTCTTCCAAGAAACATCTGTTTGTTTGTTTTTTTTCTAGAAGTGCATAGAATGTTCTATTTTTTGGCTAGCAGCATAACTCAAAGGTATCAAATATTTTGTAGTCTTCCTTTACTGTTAGCTCTCCAAGCGACTTCTTAGTTTTTCAACACTTTAAAGAGATTTTGGGCGGCAATATTTTGTGATGTTTCCAGGAACATTAATTGTAGATCCAAGTAAAAATGAATCCCTGACAATCTCAATCTTTTCTCCACTTATCATGTTTTTACTTATTGATCCAGTTGTAAGGATTTTCTTTTTTATGTCAAAGTGAACTCCACACTGAAGGCTACATTCTTTGATCTTCATCAGTAAGGGTTTCATCGCCTTCAGGTTCAGCAAGCAAAGTCAACACCGTTAAGGTCAAGTTTACTTTGAAGAGGCAGCTCTTCCCACGTGGTATTTTGGGTGTCTTCCAAACTTAGGTACTCCTTTTTCAGCACTATATTAGACAATGGTGTTCATGGTTAGTTTAGAAAGGTAGAAACTACTGGTAAGTGTTGAAGCATCGGAGATCAAAGGAAGATTGTCCAAGGTGGCCAACTAGAGGTAGCTTTTAAAGTGGAAATAGCCTATAAAGGCGGTAAAATGACAAGAGTCTGGGCAGGTGGAGTAGGAAGGGCGTATGGTGCCAACCAAATGATACTGAGTTGGAGAAATGCGTGTCATGAAAGGCTTTCTCAGCAGACACAGAGAATGAGGTGGGGAATGCAATAGTTCTGAACTTTGCTTCCTTCTCTACTAAGAAGAGATTCACTCAGGGTTTATGGATGAATAGATTTTATTCCTTGTGGGGCCACAGAAACCCACAGGGAAGAGCTCTCAGTGGTGAACAGCAGACCTGAATAAATGAAGGGATAATTATTTGCATAATAAAAAGATGGATTTACTGGGCCATTTTGTCACCATGTTACTATTTAAATAGTCAACTCCTTGTATGTGTGACAAACGTAAAGCTATTTATTAAAATGAGCTCTCTGCGAGCCCCGCCTCCCTGGGACACTTCCAGCAGACAAGAAGGCATCACTGGGCTTCCATTAAATAGCAGCCACCCCACTCTTTCATTTTATTTAGTTAGGTGAAGAAGGCTCAATGAAACACCTTTTTTCAGACATGGAAAACAAACACAAAACACTAATTCCCTTGAAAATAATCTTCAGAGGTCACTGGGAGCCATGTTACACAAACCTTTAGAAAGCCATAAACCAGGAACGAAGGAGATGTTGTACTCAGTGACGTGCCAGACGTATGAGTTATTACCGTGGTTTGGAAGAAAACAATTTCACCGGAGATGTTCTCAAGTTACCCTCAATTCAATTCCTTTTCCAAAGTCATCCATCAAATGCTTCAAACAAAAATGGACACGGTGTTAAGTAACCCAAAGGATACAAACTGGCAACGCAGATGTGGCCTTTCCTCTCTTACTGGAAGGGTGAGTGTGTGATGACAAACTCATTTAGCAGACTGGCTTCTTATTAATGGTCTGGTCAGACAGCACATGCTATCTCATCCAAAACATGCTGCAAGTGCAGATGATATTAAGCACTGACTGCAAGACCAAATTCTATAAAGATTTAAAATCCAGGGCTGTGAGAGGTGCGGAAGAATAGTTATCTAACATTTTCAGTTAACTGGCTTCGAATGTTTGCTTTTGTAAAATGTGCAGCCAGGCCTCGTGGTTACTAAGCAATATTAGCAAATGTGCACCTAGGTTAGAATGGCCACATCTGAATAAAAGTCTCATCATACTGATATCTAGCATCCAATGACCTTTGAGAGAACCTCATAATTGGAAACATACACTTCAGATACTGCAGATGTAAAAAATTTAAGTTTTACATGGGGAATGCAAGCATATCATTGGGATGCAGGGACTGGCCTGGAAATGATACATTTAGAGCAAACACAGCATAGAGGAAATATGAGTTCTCCCCATCACGCAAGAAGCCCTGGTGACTCCAAGTTTAAAGTGCTCAGCTGCTAGCCCAAAGGCTGGAGGTTTGCATCCATCATCTGCTCCTTGGAAGAAAGACGTGTAAGTCTGGGTCTTTAAAGATGTACCCTTGGAAACATTATGGGGCAGTTCCACTCTGTCTGATCAGGTCAAAATCAACTCGCAGGCCATGAGTTTGGTTCTGATGCAAAAAAATACAACAGACGAATTGCCTTCACACTGAACGTCATTCGTGGTGAACCCACGTGCGACAGAACACAATTGTGTTCCATAAGGTTTTAAAGGCTGTCGCTGTTTGGAAATGGATTGCCCAGCCTGTGAGTGAGTTCATTCAATCTACCCATGGACTCCTGTGGTGGCTGTTGCTGGGTGCTGTGGATTTGGTTTAGAGTCACAGCCACTCTCTCTGACAGAGTAGTCCTTCCCTGCAGGAGCTTCTTGCTATGATCTTTACAAAAGCAGATTGCCCGGGTTTCTCCTGAAAAACTGCTTGGTGGTTTCCAGCCAGCAGTCTTCCATTTCGCAGCCCAGCGTTGGTGTGCACTACCAGGGCTCCGTAGGGACTCCTCCATGGAGGAGTCAAGAGTGACGCATTGAGACCCCATGTGATTGAGGACAACTGTTCCCTAGGGTTTTCTGGGTTGTCATCTATATAGGAAGCAAATCACTGGGTCTTTCCCCCTAAGAATTCGCTGGGTGAGTTTGATCTCAGTGTGAACAGGGGAGGCCTTAAATGTTGGAGCACCACAGCTTATTTGGGCACTTCCACCAGGCACTAAGGCTGGTTTCTGAGCTGGAATTTCAAAATACCCCTAAAGCCATGCCAGCGAGGTAGGCAGACAAGCAAGGAGTGAAACAAGTCAGTAATTTCAGTGCTGAAAAATGGTCTGCAGAAAAATAACGCCCAGTAGGGCTAGGGGCTGTTTCACAGGAGGGGCAGGGAAGGCTTTCTCAAGGAAGTAGGTTTCTTTTGAAAGGAAGCTTATCTCCCACTCTCCATAATTTATGTGTTTGCCCCTATGATCAGTGAATGCTAACTGAGCAGCTTTAGCCCTTGGCTTGTCTCTCGCCTACAATTGACATGCTCAGCCTTGGCTGCTTAAGACAGAAAGTGAGATCACTGAAGTACACACGCAGCAAGGCCGTAGGAGTTGGCATCTCTACAAGGAGACTTGGTTGAAAGGAGGAGGAAAATCATGAATAAAATGGAGCATTCTTGGGTTTTAATGATGTACTTTTTCGAGGCCAGTTTGGGCTTTTTTTTTACAATAAAAGTTCTCTGGTTTGAGTGATCTCAGGCTTATCGTAGGCTCTGGGGCTCTGTCTGACACTGGCCATTTGAAATAGATTGGGTGTTACTGTTTCATATTCAGATTTTGAATTTCCTGGGAAATCATCTTGACTCTTCAATAATGCACTTTTATTTTGAAAATCCCTTGATTAAAGAAAAAGATGAATGCAGCTATTGAAATTATTTATTTATTTTGCTGATGTTTATCAGCATTCAAGGGCCCCTTCCCCACTATGGATACCTCATGTAAAACGGGATTAGACCTTTACATTGCCTGACTGACTAAAGTAGATCACCAAGCCTTTCTTCCCAGTCTCCTTTAGTCCAGAAGCTCTACTGAGACATATTCAGCATCATAAAAATATGTAAGCCCCATCGAATAGACATTTATTAAATTATTTCACAAAACTTTGACTCAAAGACTATTACTAATTAGCTTATGAAAGCTTTAGTCCAGATCACAATCCTAAGTACTGTTGTTTTCTCACGCTGATGATGGTTACTAGTAATAGGATGAAGAGATGTGGAAATATCTTAGTTTTGAAAGAACAAGATCCTTCTAGTTACAAAGGCAGAAGAATATTTGGATATTTCTAGATAGAAGAAATATTGATATTCAGACTCTCAGTCCTTGGAAATATAGCCTCAAGAATCCTTAGGTGATTAAGTGGGGAGTTAAGTGAGATTTTGCAGCTGAAATTAGGTGCCAGATTCCCTCTCCTCACATCAGGACTAAAGAAAGCTTGGCTAACCAAGGAGTTTCCTGGAATCAAAGTTCAGGGTGGCGAGGGACCTTGACAGTCACCTGCATTTCAGGTTTTTTGTTGTGCCGTCTTCAGACTCCAGGAACACAGAGCAACATTTCTTCCCAAAGGAGTCAACAGAAAGCAGCAGGACTAGTGGAAGGCCTTCCCTTGCAAAGCTGAAACCCACTTCTCTTCAATTTCCATTTCACTAACAGAAGTTGAGCCACCCATTGGGGATCTCTTCTTTATTTCGTGTAACATTTCGATGACACAAGTGATTTGAAATCTAGGGATACACTGGACCCATGAATTGGATCTTTAGAGGAGAGGTTTGGGACAGGTGGGAAGAAATGGAAACCTTAGTTTTGTGCTCCTATCTAAAATTTCCTGAAGTTCCTCGCCCATAGCTATGGGATACTTAACATGCAGTTATTAATAGAATAGCTATTTAATTTTTAATCTGCTATTTCTTTTATACCACTCAGCAACCTCATGAAGTACAGCTAGTAGGGCTTGACTCAGAAGACAGCAATCGGCCAAGTCTCGTTCTCCCAGCTTAATTCCATGAAAGAGGATCACATCCAGACCACTGACCCACAACATTGACTTTACTAGTCATCCCTCACATCACTGAGAAAATGGAGTATTTCAAAAGGGGTTTTGTGTGTGCCTCTGCAAAACTTCCACTACGAAAGTCCTCAAATAGACAAGAAATCCGTAGAGGGATTGGAGCCTTCAAGTAGTCAAACAGGGTGATATTTCCTTTTGATTATTTTTCATGGCGCTGGGTTCTAGGCTACCCAGATGTTCTGCTGAATGCTCTGAAATATATCAAGACCATTTAAAAACTCCTAAATATGTGCAGTCTATCTAGCTACCAAGGGACCTGCATATCTGGAGCTCTGGTAATTATATTTCTGCCAATGCAGTGGAGTTTCATGAGCGCTTTATTAAACCTGCACTTGATTGCCAACCCGGTCAGTTAAACCTCTAAGGTCATGTTCATATGTCTAGTGTTCAAGTCAAATATTCTATGATCTGTTCTTTTGTAATTCATCGCTGGTTTGGGTTTTGTTTTGCTTTCCAACCTGGCAGCAGGACGTCATATTTATCATAAGGACATTTACTTCTAGGGGCTTTTAGCCTTTGGAGATCATTCTGCATTTGATTTTGTCATCTCTCACATGAGCCATGGGTTCTCTCCCAGGTGGCAGCATCCACAGGTTCCTAAAGCTTGTTCCTTCATTTCGCCATCTACACCTTAAAGCCAAAACCAAATAAAACCAATGACTTCAACCATGAATTATGATCTTTCTTCTAGGATCAACCATGCTACTAGACTGACAGTGACAAGAGAGCAACTTTACAGAAAGAGACTCATAATATTTCAGCACAGAATAAACTGCATCGCTGAGCTTCTAGGATTCCACAAGATTACATAGCCTAATATAAAATATGATTTTGAATTTTCTCAACCCCCTTTTCATCGAGGACAATATAGACTTATACATGAAATTATAGCTACTGTATAAATCAGACCTCCAAAATGATCCATAGGTGAGCATGGGGTGTAGACCAAGGAGAAGTGTTTGGCATCGCATTCTAGAAAGCGTGGGGAAGTCTAGAAGCAGACAAGCGCTGGCAGGAAGATCAGTGACATCATTCCTGAGTCTTGAGCGCAAAGTACAGACAGGGCTTTACAGGAAAAAGGATGAAAACAGAGTGAGCGAGCAGTCCTATAAAACACAGAAAAGAAAGTTGTGATCACAGGGTACTTCAGAGGGTGTTCTTGTGGGAAACCCTGGAGTCTTGTGTTGTTCTGCGGGTTGGCATGCTGATGGAGATACAAACCATAAATGATCTCCAATGACATTGACTATTTTAATGAGGATCTAGCCCAGTTTTTCTTTATGTAACTTCAGTTCAAGCCAAGTTCTAAAGATGCCAATGCTTGCCCGACGTCATTGCCACCAATGTATTTCAAAGTTGACCCTAGAATCGATGGCGCGCTCTTCTTTGGCACATGTTGGTGTTGGTATTGGGTGCTGTTGAGTTGGCTCTCGCTCATAGTGAGTCTATGTGCATGAGAACGGAACCTTTTCCTGCCCTGTGCTCTTACGATCCAACCCATGGTAGTGGCTAGGGGCTTCCTCTTTTTCACGACCCTTCTACTTTACCAAGCACGATAGTCTCTCCTCATGACATGCCCAAGGTATGTGGGATTAATTCTGGGAGTCTTGTATCCTGGCTTTGCTTCTTCCAAGACAGATTTGTTTGTTCTTTGGGCAGTCTCTAGTACTTTCAATAGTCCTTGCCAAAATCATCATTCAAATCCATCAGTTCTTCTGCAGTCTTCCTTATGTGATGCCCGATGTTCACATGCATAGCAGGCGATCGATAAGACCGTGTCTTGGGCCAGTTGCACCTTAAAGTGGCATCGTTTTCCTTCAAGGTTTTTAAAAGTCCTTGTGCAGCAGATTTGCCAAATGCAATGCAGATTTTGATCTCTTCACTGCCGTCTCTATGGATATTGATTGTGGAGCCTTATAAAATGAAATTATTGACAGCTTCAATTGTTTCTCCATGTATCACAATGGTGTCTATTGGTCCAGTAGTGAGGATTTTTATTTTCTTTACACGGAGTTGCAATCCATATTGGAGGCTGTAGTCTTTGATTTTCATTCTGTTTTAGGGAAGCAGGATTGTATGCTCTGCCGATTGCTGCAGTTAAGAAGCTTCCTGCAGTCCTGATAACACACTCTTCTTCACATAGTCCAGATCCTGGGGTTACTTGTTCAGTGACACACACTGAATACGCATGGTGCAGAGACATGTCTTATGCCGTGCTCTCTGTGCTTGTAGGACTGCCTTAAATGTCCAGGTTCTGTGTGAGCAGAGCTGAGTGTTCAGGAATTACAATTCTTCTCATAGTTTGCTGTGATACGCACAGTCAAATGCCTTTGAATAGATAACTGGAATGCAAGCAAACATTTTCCTGGTCTTTTCTGCCGATGCATCTGATGCGGAAATTTTTCCCCTCCAATTCTTTCAGCTTGAGATATGCTGAGCACGTTCTTTATGGCTTTCTAACTCCAAGTCTTTAAGCATTTCATTATAATATTCTACTTTGTTTTAACGAGCTCTTATTTGAAAATTCCTATTCAGATCTTTTACTTTGTTATTTCTTCCATTTGCTTTATTTACGCTATATTCAAGAATGAGTTTTCAAGTCTCTTCTGAGATCCACTTCGGTCTTTTCTCTCTTTCCTGGCTTTTTAATGACTTCCTGCTGTCTTCATATGTGATATTCTTCACATTCTCCCACAGCTCATCAGATATTCTTTCATCAGTGCTCAGTGCATCAAATCTATTCTTGAGATAGCATCTAAATACAGGTGGGATATACACAATGTTGTATGTTGGCTCTATTTCTATTTCAACATGAATTTTCATTTGAACAATTGATGGTGTGTTCTACAGTTCAATCCGTGGCCTTGTTGGGGCTGATGATATTGAGCTTCTCCGTGGTCTCTTCCTGAAAATTTAGTTTGAGTCTTGTGTGTTCCATCCAAGGAAATCCATGTATAAACTCAAAGTTTATGTTTTGGGAAAAGGTATTTTCAATGAAGAAGTTGTTGGCCTTGCAAAATTCTATCATGTGATCTTCAGCTTGGTTTCTATTGCTAAGCCCTTATTTTCCAACTACTATCACTTCCCTTTGTTTCCAATGTTTTCTTTCAAATAGCCAATAATCATCAGTGCAACTTGATTACATGTTTGATCAATTTCAGACTGAAGGAGTTGATACAGTTCTTCAACTTCTTCATAGATAGCTTTTGTGGTTAATGCGTGAATGTGAATAACAGTTGTATTAAGTGGATTTCCCTGTAGATGTATAGAAATTATTCTATCACAGACAATACTGCATTCAAAAATAGATCTTGAAATGTCTGTTTGATGATGAATATAGTATCATTCTTCTTGAGTTTGCATTCCTGGCATACTAAACAATATGATTTTCTGATTCAAATTGACCAACCCAAGTCTATGTAAGCTCATTAATACCTAGGGAATTGATCGGTATGCTTCATTTTATTTTTAACCATTTACAGTTTCCATATTCATATTAAACACATTCCTCATTCCATTTATTAATGCATGTTTACAGCTGTTTCTTCTCATTTTGAGTCAGATCTCATAAAAAAACAGAGGTTCCAAAATCTCTGCTCCTTCTAAGTCATTACTGTTGAATCTACTTTGAGGAGGTAGCTCTTCTGAAGTTGTATTTGAGCGCTTTCCAAACTGAGGGGCTCATCTTATGGCACTCTATCTGACAGTGTTCTGCTGCTGTTCATAAGGCTTCCAGTGCCTGAACCAGACGATTCACCAAAGGTTTTGCACCTTGGGTGATCCAGTTGGTATCTGAAATATTGTTGGCATAGCTTCCAGTATCACAGGAATGCATAAGCCACCATAGCATGACAGGTGGACAGGTGAGTTGACACACGAACCTCTAAATTAAAAATTTGCACAGTGTAACATAAATAAACCTTGCTGACTATCAGAAAAAAGTCCTGGTAGCACAGGTGTTAAAATGGTCGGCCTTTAGTGCCAGCTCTGGCATTTAATCTCACCAGCAACATCACTGGGGGAAAAAACGTCGTTCAGATTCCACAAAGATTGACAGCCTTGGAAACACTATGGAGCAGGTCTACTCTATCTTACAGGGTTACAATGCCTTGGGGTATAGGCTCTATCAATGTAGCCTGTGGTCTGCGAACAGTTTATTAAACAAGGAACTGAATTGACTAAAGATTGTAGTGTAAGGCACTCAAGACCAGGGGATGGTTAAAAATGAAGAAAGGAATATGTCAGGGTTGTATCTTCCCATCATATGTGTTCAATCTGGATGCTGAGCAAATAATGAGGGAAGAAGGACTGGATGGTAAAGATGTAAACGTTCGTGATACACAGAAAGCACAGCCTTGTTGAAAGTGAGGAGGACATGAGGAACGTCTTGATGAAGATCAAGAATTGCGGCCATCAGTATGGACTACAACTCACTGTAAAACAGACTAAAATCCTCACGATTAGACAAATAGGTAACATCATGATAAATGGGGAAAATATTGAAGTTGTCAAGGATTTTTCTTGCTTGGATCCACAATCAATGCTCAGGAAAGCAGCAGTCACGAGATCAAAAGATGAGTTGGACTGGGCAAATATGTTGCACTAGATCATTTCAAAAGGTTGAAAAGTAAGGCAGTAATTTTGAGGACTAAGGCGCACTTGGCCTAAGCTCTGGCATTTTCAATTGCCTCGTTTACACACAAAATTTGGAAATTCAATAAGGAAGAATTGATTCCTTTGAGTTTGGGTGCTGGTGAAAAATACTGAAAGTACCATAGACTATCAAAAGGTCAAATATTAAGGGTGCAGGAGGAAGGGGGAGCAGGGAGGAAGAGGGAGGGGGGAAAAGGAAAACGAGCTGAATCCAGGAACCCAAGTGGAAGGCGAATTTTGAGAATGACGAGGGCAATGAATGTATAAAGGTGCTTTACTCAATTGATGTATATATGGATTGTGATAAGAGTTGTATGAACCCCAATAAAATATTTATTAAATTAAAAAAAGATACTTCCTTCTCTTTAAAACATTTGAAATTCATCTAGTTTACCAGATTCATTATAAGACTGCTTAAATGAATTAAATAAAGCATACCATTTATTGAAACAAACAAACAAAAAGATCAAATATATCTTGGAAGAAATAAGTCCAGAGGGATCTTTAGAGGCAACTCTGAACATGTGTTCAGGAAAGACCAGTCCCTGGAGAAGAGCAGCATGCTTGGTAAGGAAGAGGTAACTGGAAACGAGGAAGGCCTTCATGGCGATGGACTGAGACAGTGGCTGCAGCAATGAACTTACGCACAGGTACACTTGTGAGGCTGATGCAGGGCCAGGCAGTGGTTCCTTCTGTTGTGCCTGGGGTCGCTATGCACATAGCTGTGATTCAGAACCGATTGGATGGCACTTAACAACTAGGGTGTATTCAGCTACTGGCTAAAAGGCTGGAGGCTTGAATTCACCCAGAGAAGCCTCAAAAGAAAGGAGCAGTAATCTATTTCCAATAGAAATCAGCCACAGCAAATCCAGTGGAACACAGATCTATTACTACACATGTGGTTTCACCATGAATTGGAACTTAACTCCATGGAAACTGGTATGTAACAATAATCTGGGGGTGACAGGGACTAATTTTTGCTCATATCGACCTTTTAAGCATGGTCACTGTGAGTCATAACTGATTCAGTGGCAGTGGGTTTGGTTTCTAGAGAAGTATAAAAATCAATAACTGATGCAGTCATTATGCGCCTATATCAATTTGTTTTAGACTATTAAGACATAATATTTATATATTCAAAGCTCCCTATGTTTGCTCTGTAAAGTATCTCCTCTACCTCCTTCCCCAAATTTTCTGTTTATCATTTTACATTGATTAGATTGGAGATATACAAGGGGCTTTCTTTCTTCAGGAAGTAAAGAAATCGTGGGAAAAGAGTACTTGTTAATTCTGCCTAAGGGCTATAGAGATGTTTGTCTTTAAATTTTCACTTATGCACCGGCTTACCACTCAGCTATCTTTTCCAAGTCAGGGTCAGTTTGTCTATTTCTCTACTAATATCACATCATCTTGCCTTCTATAATTATACCACAAGATTTGATATCTGGTGAGGTAAGCCTTTCCATATTTGGGGGCTTATTTTGACTCCTCTCTGTTCCTCATTAATTTTAGCATCTGGGTATCATGTTCCATTAAAAATTCTGTCCAAATATTACAGTGGATTTAGAGATTAAATTGGAAGATAAACCATATCTGTATACTAAGTCACCCCATTCAGATAGGCTAGATTGTGTGACTCCATTACATGTTCTTTCATATCTTTCAGTTTGTCATCAGTATTTACAGATTTGCTGCTTTCATGAAGGAGAATATGGGTGTATCCATAATCATCTGGAATATTTATTTGGAATATATCAGCATATTTATGTCTATATGCAATATTTATATTTACTAAGGATACATAGGAATGTTACTGATTTTTTAAAAT
Source organism: Tenrec ecaudatus (assembly GCF_050624435.1). NCBI lineage: Eukaryota > Metazoa > Chordata > Mammalia > Afrosoricida > Tenrecidae > Tenrec > Tenrec ecaudatus. Next base: position 27,225,287 of record NC_134535.1, on the reverse strand, counting down.
CAAATAAGCTATTCGTTCAGAAACTCTGTTGAACTCAAATAGTCTGTACAAGAGGACTTCAAAAACATTCATGGAAAACTGGGATTAAATGATAATGAAAAATTTCCATACTTTTTCAAACTCCCTCACAGTTTCTTTAAGAGTTTCTATGAATACACACTTATAGATAACATATAATTTTAGCTTATATCTTCCTAATCTATCACATATCTCACTTATGTTTGCCTATATTATTGTATTGGGCAGCACACCCACACATTTTTGAATATAATTAGTGATATGTATTATAGGTTTCAGACAGATCATTTTTTCAGCTTAAAGACATGATCTTCCACTCATTACTTGCCAGTGTTGAACTTTTATCAAATTCGCCCTCAGAACTTCAGATAATTATGCTTTCTCCTTTAGTCTGTTGATATTAATTCTCCATATGTTGAAACATCTTGTATTCCTAGGATAACTAGTTGATTTTTACAACTTCCCTTTTTCTAATATTATAAACTGCAAGATAATTTAGTTCCCCCAGGATTCTCAAAGTAGAAATATAAAAGAATGAATTTTTAAAATGAGAGACTGACAAGAGGAAAAATTGTGTCTTAATGCATGTCTTAGGGTTTACGCGGGCTTATGAACAAACTTTGCTAAGCAGATGACACAACCTTGCTGGCTTAAAGAGAAGAGGATTTGAAGCCCTTGCTGATGAAGACCAGGGATGGCAGCCTTCAGGGTGGATCACACGATAAAGGAGAGAAGATTGAAGTGGTCATTCATGTCAACCTTCTTGGCCCCACAGTCAATGTTCATGGAGGAAGCAGTCAAGAAATCAAACTATATATGACATTGGGTAAATCTACTTCACAAAATATCTTTGAAATATTGACGAGCAAGGATACTACTTTAAAGTCCAAGATGCCACTGACCCAAGCCATGGTATTTTCAATTGTCTCATATCCATGTGAAAGTTGGACAATGAAAAGGGAAGACTGCAGAAGAATTGTTACATTTGCATTACGGTGTTGATATGAATGCTGAAAGTGCTGTAGGCCAAAAATCTGTTTTAGAGAAAGCACACCAGAACACTTCTTAAAATGAAGATGGCCAGACTTTGTCTCATGTGCTTTGGACATGTTATGAGGGAAAACGAATCCCTGGAAAAGATCATCATGTTTGATAATGCACCAGGGCAGGGAACCAGGAAGACTCGTGACTGGATAGATTCACACAGCAGTGACAATATGGGCTCCAAAGTAACAGCACTTGTCAGGAAGGCGCAGGTGTGGGCACGGTTGCTGTGGCTCAGAGGGTCACTAAGTGTTAGCATGGCCTCCACAGGACCTAACAACAACGTGTGTGTTGTGTGTATGTATGCACACATCCATACATAAATCTACACACACATGCACTGAATAAATTACACCTAAACAAATAAATAAATATGTATTTATACACGTACCTATAGAGAGCATCTATATAGACATAGATGAAGGTATTCATAGTTTGTTCCTTTTTCCCCAGGCCAATCCCTAAAGCTATTCATTGTTAGCAGCATCAAATTCTAATAACCATACATTATAATCTCTATAGCAATGACAAAAATAAAGTGCTTTATGGAATTTTAAACAAATCTAAGCAATATTATGTATCACATTCAGTCTGACTAAACACCATGGTGGCCACTCAGGAACATTACTTAAAATCTTTAAAGCTCATTTTCTTTTTAGAAGTCACGAGTTTGGAGTTCAGGCAGTGTAGGAAAAGGAAAAAATAAAAGCAGTTGCTATAAATGGTATTTGAAGATTCCTTTATGTGGATCCACAGAGTGTTGCTAGGGAACATGGCTTCTTTGCATTTGAAAACCTAGAAAATCAAGCCTCTTTCTTCTTTTGGCCATGATTGCTACATCAGAATTTTGACTTAAGATAGTTGGTAGATATTGGCTCCAAAATATTTGCATAACCACAACTTGTGTCTTATGACTAACCCTTCCTAAAACTTCAGAAATCTCATTGCCATCCATTTGATTCCGACTCATAGTGATACTATTTACTGATATTCAACTTTTCTGAAAGGAGAGAAAGTATAATTTTTTGTTTTTCATTATTCAGATTTTTCATACATGTGTGAAAAAATTAGGAGAGTAAGCAACAATATCGTGGCAGTTACATCATCACCTGTCAACTTGAGCGAAGGGGTGGAATCAAGCCTGTCAATCAGGTCGCAGCTTGATTATGTCATTTGGAAGTGCAGCAGAGATAAATGTCTCACTGGAGGGAAGATCCACTCTGTCTTCCCTTTCCTGCTGTAGAGACACTCAGACAGCATTGAGATGCTTCCACTGCCACTGGATCCACAAGACCTTCTACCCACTGGCCTGTGCTCTTCCTGCATTCAGCATCATTGCATGTGCTGTGTGAGCCTAAAGAGGAATTTATGCACTAGTATTGGACAGATGGGCTAATATCAGGCCTATGGACTTTATGTGCACTGAGCCAGGATGTTTTCTTAAGAAAGAATCACTCTGATATAAAAATCTCTCCTACACAAATATGAATGTCTGGATTTGTTTCTCTAGTCAACCCATACTAACACAGATGGTAGCAGGAGTGGGGTGCTAGAGAAACAAATTATGAAGATGGAGAGTAGATGCTTGTTTGACCTCTGCCTTGTGGTAGGCTTCCTTCTTTGGTCAGCCGGAGGTCAGATATGGCTATGCAGTTTACCGGATTGTTTTCTGGAAAGAATACGTTAGCTAACGCTTTGATTCTTTTCTTTGGTTCTTGTCTTTGGTTATTCCTGCTTTGAATGTCAAAAATGAAGGTGATTAATGTATATTTTGAGCTCAGGAAGCAAAATTGCCCCTGGAATTTCTCAGAGACCGTGCTGCTTAGTGAAAATGGCTGACATAAGGTCAAAATGGCTGACAGAAAGGCTGGCCCTGGCTTGATTCAGTCAGAGGCCTACAGTCATATTTCATATCAATAGAATAAAGATTAAGATAATATAGATAAGGGTTGACCTTGACTGCTTTAAGAATTGAGTTTAAGATCTGGCTGTATTAGGTTTATACTGTTTTCTTTTGACTTTGTTATTGATATAATGATTGATAGAAATGATTATTGGGAAGTATAGAGAGTTTTTAAGCATACTATTTCAGCCACCAATTTGAATCTTTAAATGGGTGTAGGGCACACCTATTAAGAAGGCTCTGAAAAGCTAAGCCCCACCCAGTGTCTGAGGACATCCAGAGTACTGAGGACATTAGATGGTGAAGAGACCTGCCTAGGGAGGGCTGTTGACAGTTTAAAGAAGAAAAAAAGGAGCCCTTACATTTTTTGAATTTTGAAATAGTGATTTGTGTCAGATGCTGGAAAAAATGTGGAGCCATGAAGAACCTCTCCTCTCTAGGATTGAACGTTAAAGGGAGCCTGCAGGCCAGCCTGAAATGCTTATTAGGTGTCCACCTGGATCCACCTCTTGAATGGAAGTGAAAGAAACTCAGCAAAAAAAAATGGGTTAAGTCTGGCCACTTATCCCCTTGAAACTCGTTCACGGTTATGAGAGGAGAAGATGATAGTGGGCTGACTATTCTGAAGTTTATGACCTAGCACAAGGGGGCTAGGGTTGTTGAGAGTATGTGACAGAGCCCATGGTCTAAAGGTGAGGTGACCAATGGACACCCTGGTTAGGCTAAGTCAGAAAGTCCACAGTGAGTTGACCAGAACTGGACCAGAGGAAGATATTTGAGCTTGTGACCTGGTTCATATTGCTGCTGACTTTAAGAACAGCCTTTCCTGATTGGACTTTGCTTATGGATGCAGATTCACAAGTTTCCAACTAGAATGAAGATTCTTCACATAAAAATATGATTGTCTCCTCAGAGCACTGGGTTGATGTAAATGGGCAGTATAGAAATTTGATACCCAAAATTTGGATACCAAAAAAAACCCCTCAAAATAAAAGCATGATGTGACTGGCTTACAAACTTTCATAGGTGCTGGACTATATTCATAGGATTATGGTGTAGGTGTTTATTTAACTGCAATTGTTAAGCATAGAATATTGTTGCTTTGTTCACTTACAGAATATTATGTTTAAATGAGGTTGGCACAAATTGAATTGTATGCATTTTAGTTTTATCCTGTTAGGTACAAATATGACTTTATTATTGTTTTGTTTAAAAACTATATATGACTAAGGAGTTGTGTGAAAGTGTGAAGTTGACGCGGGGTGGTCTGTGGCAGTTACATAATCTCCTGTCAACTTGAACGAAGGGGTGGAGTCTAGCCTGTCAATCAGGTCACAGCTTGATTAACTCATTTGGAGGTGCAGCAGAGATAAAGAGGTCACTGGAGGGCAGATCCACTCTCTATGCTTTCCCTTTCGTGCTGTTGAGACACTCAGAGAGCTGGAGGAGACATGAGGAGACCCTTGCCAACATTGAGATGCTTCCACTGCCACTGGGCCCACAAGACTTTCCACCCATTAGCCTGTGATCTTCCTACATTCAGCATCATTGCATGTGCTGTGTGAGTCTAAAGAGGACTTAAGGACTAGTATAGGACATATGGGTTAATATCAGATTTAAGGACTTGATCTGGACTGGGGCGGGATGTTTTCTTAATATAGAATAACTCTTTCATATAAAACTCTTGCTTACACACATGAGTGTCTCTAGATTTATTTCTCTAGTCAACCCAAACTAACACAAATATAACATTGTGCCAAGTTTCCCTAGGTTTGAGCCCCACCTCTGTCACTTCTACCAATGTGACACTTATGAGGTAAGTTACTTAGCATTTCTCTATCTCAGTTTCCTCATCTCTAAGTTAGGAGAAACAATAGCACCCACCTCACAGGATGCAAACGGCACAAGCTCAATGGCTGAAAGCAAAGGGGACTTGAAAGACATGGATGCAGATCAAATGCTACCACCTCATTAATAAAGATTAAAGCTCAATAAAGAAAGCAAAAATCCTCATAACCGGACCAATAGGTAACATCATGTTAAAAGATTTGAAATTGACCTGGAAGGATTTCATTTTACTTAGATCCACACACTTATGGATACAGTCGTCAAAATATTAAATGAAGTATTGCATTGGTTAAAATGCTGCAAAAGATCTCTTTAAAGTGTTAAAGAGCAAAGAGGTCACCTTGAGGACTAAAGTGTATCTGCCAGAAGCTGTGGTCGCTCCAGTTTTCCTATAAGCATCTGAAAGCTGGACATTGAATGGGAAGACCAAACAAGAATCCATGCATTTGAATGACGTGCCGTCAGATAATATTGAAAGTGCCACGGATTGCCAGAGAACAATCAAATCTGTCTTGGAGGAAATACAGAATACGGAACACAGGGTGATCAGATTTTTCTCAAGTACTTCGGACTAGTTACCTAAGGAGGGCCAGCCACTGGAGATGAATACCATTCCTGGTAAAGCAGAAAGTCAGCAGAAAAGAGGGAACGTCTCAGTGGGACGCATTGGTACAGAAACCACAACAAGGGCTCAAATACAGCTGTGAGGACGGCACAGGGCTGGGCAGTGCTCTGTTCTATTGCGAAGGGTTGCTTCGAGTAGGAAAGGGCATCACAACACCTAAGGACAACAATCTGAGATCGATTTATGTAAATCAAATGAGTTACGACATAGAAGAGACTTAGAAGAGTGTTTGGACCATAGTAAACAATCGATATATATACTTTATTCACATTTTGCAGTTATTAATGTAATTCTTTTTTGGAAGGGTGATGTGTTTTCAAATAGCATTATTAGAAATCCCACACTTACTCCTTCTTCAGTAAAGGAAACTTACTCTTGTCTGTAGCAATCTAGAGATAGATAACCCAGTGTAGATTTACAGTCCCCTGCTCCATGGCTGATCGAAAATGTTGGTGGCACACTGGTTAATCAGTGGGATACTAACTGGAAAGGTCTTGTGGTTGGAACGCAACAGTCAATGCCTAGGAGAAAGATGTCTGTCTCTATAAAGATTTACAGCCTTCAAAGTCTTCTGAGGGAAGTTCTACTCTGCTCTATAGGGTGGCTAAGAGTCAGCATCAACTCAATGGCAATTTTGGTTGTTGTTGGCTTTTATTTGCCTTTTGGCTAAATCGCTTCTCATGGACCTTGCCAGGATCCCTGACAAGTTTAAAAAGTCATTCATAAACAGGAAGAAAGAAACATAGATGCTGCTGTTACATTCATAAGAGCAAAGGGAAAAGACAACCATTTAAAATGGGCCGTTGACTATAAACCTCAGGCCTGTACGCATCTAAAGAAGGGTGTTCACAGGAGGGCAGAAAGCATAATTTCTTAAGAACTGTTGGGTACGGGCAAGGATAAATATCAGAGTCAGGTCTCCGTACAGAAGCAAAAACCCTAAGAATTTAGGACTGGAAGCAGAGAACAGTTCTGTATGTAAATTGAAACCACAGGGGAAACCTAGGTAGGTGGACTATAATGATTCAGCTGGAAAGGGCTCAGGGTGCTGGATCAGTATTCTTCCCACAGCTTTAAAAAAGTGCCAGGAATTTGTGAATGGTCAAACCTGTTCAAAAGCTTTTCATTAATTGTTATAATCAAACCTATGCATCATGCACGCACAATGTACAAGCCGGAGCAGAAATAACAGAACAACAATAAGGAGTTGGGTGAAAGGGAGAGAAAAAGGTGGTACTTTGTATTTTTGTAAATTAATAAAGATATAATTATCTTATAGTGTTTAAGAGGCTTAGATGAGCAGGACAGAAATGAATGCTTCTCTCTTGATGGTTGTAGATCTTAGAAAAAATTTTTTTTCCTTCACAAAGCAAATTACACAATCCACAAATCATTAAAAAAATGACCCCAAAAACAAATAGGAAAAGGGATGACCATGAGCTTTCTCAGGGACAGTACTTGAAACATTTGGTTGAGTTTTAGGAATGGATTTGACCATGGCATCAAAACATATCTCAGGAATGATGTCAACCATTTTCTAGGCAGGACGCTATCTGGGTTAATGAGTCATTTCTTGGACAATTAGTTTCATCCTTCTGTAATGGATGTACCTTTTCCTCCAAAGGCTATCTGTTAGGGCCAGTAACTAGGAATGGTGATGTTGAAAGGTCAGAAACGCAGGCTAATGAACAGAAGACAGTGGCAACACCTGGGGACATATAAGCAGTGGGCAACTTGGTTCCTTTCACTGTCTAATATAAAAAGATCCAATCTTGTTGCCTGCTGTCCTCAAATAGGGAGACGGAACAAGAAATCTTACAGGATGCTCACCTAGAAAACGGTCAAATACATGGTTGCCTCTTTCAAACTGTCTCTTTGCAGATCACTCTTTTCTGACTACAGTGAGGACAGTAAGTCAGCCTGTCCACTTCTCATGGGTTGCTATTCCAAAATGATCATGTAGACTACATTTATAGTCCTCTCACCTTTACCCAGGAGCTTTCCTGTTGTCTTTGTGTTGGAACACCAGTGATGGAGCGCATCATACAATAGAAGAGATAAGATTAACCTCATGCATAAATGGGCAGGCAGATGATTGCATCACAGACACACCAAGGCTGAGCATATTTACGAGCCGCCATACAAGAGAATCTCTGCTGTCCCAGTAAAGACCTGGATGGCGTGAAGATTGCCAGTGGCCAGCTAGCTTAAGGATTGGCGGATCAAGCCCACCCAGTGGCACCACAGAAGAAAGGCCTGGTGATCTGCTTCCATAAGATTGCTGTTGTCACCATTGCCATCAGGTGCTGTCAAATTGATTCCAACTATGAGTGGCCTTATGGACAACAGAATGAAACACCGCCCTGTCCAGCACCATCTTCACAATCACTCAGGCTTCTACCCATTGCTGCAGGTTTTCTGCTTTCTCATGGACACTCTACTTCCCCAAGCATGGTGTTCACTCGTCCATCCTGATATGTGCAAAATATGGAAGACTAAGCCTTACCACCCTTACTTCTAAGGAGCATTCTGGCCGTACTCCTTCCAACACTAATTTGTCCATTCTTCTGGCTATACACCTTGCAGGACTAAATATTCACTTTCTGTCAGTCTATGAACCCCCCAATTAAATGCAGCACCATCTCTTTGGTCTTCCTTATTCGTTGGTCAGCTTTCATATGCATGTGAAGTGACTAAAAATACCATGGTTGCCGGGCGCACTTTAGTCCTCAAGGAGACATCTGTGCTTTTTAAGACGTCAGGAGATCGTTTGCAGCAGATTTGCACAATTCAGCATGCTGTTTAATTTCCTGATTGCTGCTTCTATGGACCTTGACTGTGGATGCAAGAAAAGTGAAATCCTCATAACTTCAATCTCTCCTCTATTAATTATGATGTTATTTATTGGTCCAGTTGGGAGCTTTGCTTTGTTTTTCTTTAAATTAGGTTTAATCTGTGCGGAAGGCTGTAGTCATTGACCGTCAGCTAGACCTCCGCACTTTCACCAAGCACCGTTGTGCCATGTTCCAGACGGTGAGTCTTTCTTCAGTCTTGATTCTCTATTCTTTAGCAAAATTATTTGCACCACTTACACACTGAATAAGTATGATGCAAAAGAACACAATCCTGATACACACCTTTCTGCTTTTAAATCCTGCAGTTCACGTTGTTCTGTTGACATGACTGCTTCGTGATCTATCTATTGGGTGTCTCTAAGTCAGCCCGGACGGGAAGGTGACTCATAGGAAGTCAGTGAGGGTCTGTGGCATGCCTCTGAATCAAAGCAGATGGTGGGTCTGTGTCCTAGGAAGACTGTAGCCATGTACATGAACTACAGCCGTTTTAGTCTGTCAAATGTGTCAGAATTGTGTCATCAGCAGTAGGTGTGATTTGGGTATCCGTGCCATGGGACTGACCTGGAACTCTGGCTTTGGGTCTCAATCAGTGTATTAAGACAAACCCCATAAACCCCAAAGTTTTGGCAAACGATCGTCACCAACATTGAATGCTTCACATCTTGCGACTTACTCCCTGCCATGAGCACCCAGTGGGACAACTAGAGCAATGATTTGCAGTGCCCTGAATGCACCCAACTTTCACCACATTCGTACGTGCCTTTCCCCCAGCGTGGGTTGCTCTATGTTTACATTTTTTACCAAGGAAAGGCCGCCGATATGTCAGCTCACCTGCAGAATCTCTACGCTCTGGACAGAGGTGGCATTTCCCTTCCTTGTGCTTCATTTCAGCAGTGCATGTTTCTGTGTCTTACTCCCCTGTGATTATCCATCCACTTCCACTACACAGAAGCTCCTTGAATGACAAGATATAACCCTTATGTGTAATTAATCTTCTACGCTCATATAGCTTTATTCCAACTCCTTCTGTCACAGGGAGTGTATTGAATAGTTGCCATGTTTTGCTTACATGCTATTTGAACATTGTACTTGGCTTAACATTTTATAACATTAATGACTCATTTGCTTGATATTTTACAATGAGAGTAAATAAATTAAATTTTGGGGGGTTTAGGCCAGAATTAAGCTTAAGGATTTTTTTAAAAATTGAAAATGTATTCTGTTTATAGGTGGGAGGGGAGTTCATGGGCTCTGAAGAAAGAGAGGTCCTGTCTGTGTCATGTCTGTCACACAAAGTAGCTATTCAACTATGGGTAAGAGGTAAGAATGAAGGCAGAGAGAAATAGCCTCTAAGTAGATAGAGAATCATGAAATTTGGATCTTCATGTTATGTTGTCTCTAATGTCATGTATGAAGTAGCTTTTCTTCTCGTTTTCCTCATTTGGTAAGTGAACCAGATTACACATATGTTCTTGGTACCATTATCATGGTTTTTTGTGCAATGCTCATACACCACTCTATTAGTATTTGCTACTTTAAAATAATCATAATCATCTAAGCTCTTTATCACCACCAAAAATGATCTTAAGCAATTAACTCTATCTAATTACAAATTCAATGAGCTAGTTGTGTTTTTATATCATGCATAATATATAAACATGAATACGTTTGAAGTTCATCAATATATAACAACATAATTCAAATAAATAGACAAAAATACCCCAAGACAGTTCCCACTGTGTTGGTTCTGACTCACGGTAACGCCGGTCTGTGAGAGTACAACGTACTTCACAGTGTTTTCTATGGCTAGCATTTTGGAAGTGGAGCATAAGGCCTTTCTTCCAAGGAGCTTCTAGGTAGACTCAATCTTCCAGAATTTTGGCTGGCAGTGAGTGTATTAACCATTTGCACCACCCAGAAACTCCAAAATAATAAGAGGCAGCATTGATTTCAAGTCCATTGCATGTCAGATGCTATTCTAAACTCTTATCTGTAGCCACACATATAAAACTCACAGCCTCCATTTTAATCCTTATTTTGCAGATGGCGGAGATGTGGCACAGAGAGGTTAATAATTTGCTCTTGGCCAAGATGTTTTAAGTGGTGCAGTCAAGAATCCAACCCAGGTCGAATGCAAACCACATTTGGAAATAATGGACTGGAAGCTATCTATCGTCCTTCCCAGCACAAAGCATCATTTTCATCTCCCTCTCTCCCTCTTTCTGGGTTCTTAAGTGTTTACTAAGTACCTACTTAGCTTAGTAAGTTCCTTTCTAATAGAGAGTCTATGTTAGATTGCACTTCATTTTTAGGCTTTTTGACTACCCGTATCTCCTCCAAACTACCTGAAATTGCTCACTTAGCCAGTTAGACATAAATACAAATGTTGGATTTCATTGCCCTCCCAGAAATCACTTTCTCTAGCACTTCCATAAGAAACGTTGGTTCTTGCCTATGAAGAGGTTGTATAAAGTGGCTCGCCTCTTTCCAAAAGCACCAGTCTGTCCTTGAACTTGAACAACCCATCACCACTGTGCAGGTTTTCTCAAGAGGAAACACATGCACAGAAACTCAGAGTTGTAAGAAGCTGAGGTGCTGTTACCTGCTCTAGACGCCAAGCAGTGGCATGGCCCTTCCCAGGTTCCCTGCATGCTCACCTCAACGCACTTCCCACGGCTTTATGAAATCATATCGGCTACTCCTTGGCTTTTTTTGTGTCATTTTCACGCAAATTAGAAATCTGCTTTCCAAAGTTCCATGTATCTCTATAACACACGGCACATATTTTAAAGAAAGCAAATGCATCTTCATAACAAGACAATTTAGAAGTGTTTTTCTAAAAAGTCATACAAATTAGCCATGATCTTAGAGACCAGCATCATTGCTAATATGCTGATTACATCTCTCAACGCGAATAAACTCACATGTGCCAATATTAAGGTTGAGTACCCAGAAAGGTAACAACCTCAGGGGTTGTCACCGTTAGGTGTCCTATGTAGGTGTTTGTAAACTAATTTGGAATTTTATATGTTCCCATATCTTCTATGAAGTGAAGTGCCTCTTTTCAAACTCTCCCAGATACAGGCAGTTCCATGTTTCATAATGTTCTGAACCCTAAGAGATATAAAAAAGGTAAGGACTTCTACTTGCAAATAAGATGGATTAACAGGGATCACATTTCTCATTCTACCTGAAATTAGATGAGGGTGGGGGGGAGACAATATATAATACAATGATTTGCAAGATGCTGGGCACTTGGAAAGAAAGTGGGGAGATGGCAGAAAGATGGAGAACAGACAAAGTGAGTCCTATGGTTCTTCCAGAGTACATCCTTGGGAGTTTTTGAGGCTAGAGTACAAGCAGGAAGAAGCTGGGTGGATTCCTTTTGAGAAGCCACAGCCATGAATATGGAAAGGCCATTGTGACTAGAACTGGCAGGGCAGCGGGTGGAAAAAGACAGAGCGGCACAGAGAGAAAAGGCAAGAGACCCCCAGAAGCCCACCCTCAAGCAGAATCTAATTAAGGACACCCCCACATATGTAAAGCAACAATCCAAGAGTAGAAAACATCACATAAATTAGAGGTAAGCATGCCCAGAACTCATACAAGGTTGGGCATCGCACCCAGAACTCCTGCCTTGATTATCATCGTTGGCGGGTGCCATACAGTCAATTCCAACTCCATGTGACAGCACAGAGCTGCCCATAATTTTTTCGTCTGTAGTCTTTATGGGAGCAATCACCAAGATGGTCCACTACAGAGCAGTGTGACAGTTTCGTCTTAGACTGAACACTATTGTGTCCAAGAGAAGCACTATTTAAAAGTATTATTTAAGTAACATCTAACGTTTTTTTAATCATTTTATTGGGGGCTTGTACAACTCTTATCACAGTCCATCCATCAATGGAATGAGGCATGTCTGCACATATGTTGCCCTCATTCTCTTCTAGACACTTTCTTTCCTTATTTTTTCTCCAAATGCTGCCTTCCTAACAGGCTAAAATGTTCAGTTCTTTTTTTAAAAATTAAAATATCCTTTTATTGGGGGCTCTTACAGCTTATAACAATCCATACATCAATTGTGTCAAGCATATTTATACATATGTTGCCATCATCCTTTTCTAGACATTTACTTTCCTTTTTATCATTTTATTAGGGGCTCATACAACTCCCATCACAATCCATACATACATCAATTGTGTAAAGCACATTTGTACATTGATTGCCCTCATCATTCTCAAAACACTTGCTCTCTATCTAAGCCCTTGGTATTAGGTCCTCATTTTTCCCCTCCTTCCCCTCTCCCCACTCCTTCATGAGCCCTTGATAATTTATAAGTTATTATTTTGTCATATCTTGCCCTGTCTGGCATCTCCCTTCACCTCCTTTTCTGTTGTCCATCCCCCAGGGAGGAGGTCACATGTAGATCCTTGTAATTGGTTCCCTCTTTCCAACCCACTCTCCCTCTACCCTCCTAGTATCGCCACTCACACCGCTGGTCCTTAAGGTATCATTCACCCTGGATTCCCTGTGTTTCCAGTTCCTATCTGTACCAGTGTACATCCTCTGGTCTAGCCAGATTTGCAAGGTAGAATTCGGATCATGATAGCGGGGGTGGGGGTGGGGGAGAAAGCATTTAGGAACTAGAGAAAAGTTGTATTTTTCATTGGTGCTACATTGCACCTTGACTGGCTCATCTCCTCCCCTAGACTCCTCTGCAAGGGGATCATTAGTGGCCGACAAGCATCTTGGGTCTTAAAAGCTTGAGGGTAAACAAGCGGCCATCTAGCTCAGAAGCAACAAAACCCACATGGAAGAACACACCAGCCTGTGTGTCCAAGAGGTGCTGAAGGGATCGGTTATCAGGCATCAAAGAACAAAAAAAACCATATCATTGGGTGCACACCTCCATGATATGATCGCTGATGACAAATGGGTGCATAAGCAAATGTGGAAAAGAAAGCTGATGGTGCCCGGCTATCAAAAGGTATAGCATCTGGGGTCTTAAAGGTTTGAAGGTAAACAAGCGGCCATCTAGTGCAGAGTGGAGATCCAAAGCACCTAAAGTTTTAAGAGTAACACCCACCACTTGTCTGTCAGTTTGTTGTACTGTGGTGGCTTGAATGTTGCCTTGATCAGGGAGCTACGTCTCTGGTATTTCAAATACCAGCGGGGTGATCCAAGGCGAACAGCTTCAGCAGAGCTTCCAGACTAAACAGACTATAAAGAAGGAAAATAAAACCCAAGAGATCAAGAATATTTCAAGCGACTTAACTTCATCTGAGAACAAAGTTCAAGGTTATTTATTCAACCCAAATAATATGAAATTCACAATCTTTGACATCCAATAAAACATTTCTAGGAAGGAAAGTCAGCAAGGAAAGATGACCTAAATCAGAAGTTCAATTTATCAATGAAAACGGACACAAAAATATCAGATGTTAGACATAGTACATGAGGACCTTAAAGCCGAATCCCAGAGACAACCAACTGAAGAACAGATGAAGAAAATGTGTTCTATATGCACAATAGAATATTATTTAGTCATAAAGAAGAATGAAGTTCCAATACATGCTCGCTGTGGAGGAACCCCAAAAACATTGTGATGTGCAAAATATATATACAGAAGGACAGATACTACAGAACATCATTCATATGAGGTGTGCCAATCCACAGAAGCCATAGTCGAGAGTGGTTCCCCAGGGTAGGGGGAAAGGAGAATGTGGATGGGAATGGTGGTGGGATAATTTGGGAAAAAGTAGCAAAAATGGTTGCACAACATGAAGAATGCCATCAATGTCATTCAAGTGTACATGTGAAAACTGATGAAACGTTGCATGATTATGGTATATACATCTATATCATAATAATAGAAATTTACAGTGTACCTGTTCATTGAATAAATGAATGAAGAAGCACATTTTAAAAAGACAGAGCAAACTACATTCTATATGCTAAAAGATTAACTAGTGACATGGAAGATAATATGTACCCTTTCAGTGGTATTGACTGCATACATGGATACATATATGCATAGGAACAATATGCACATATATGTATAACAGAGGATCAAGAATGGATGATTTATTCCACATTTGATGGAACTTAAAGAATTTTTAATTTAACATTTTGTTTCTAGGATTCTTCTTTGTCCTTTTCTATCACATGGAGACGGTTCTTAAATATTAAAAGGTATTACTTTCTATGGATATTATCTATTTTATTTAGATTTATTAGGCTTATTCGCTTAAACGAAGCTTGCAAATTTTGATGGTTGCAACATTTTGCTATTTTAAATGATGTTATTATCAACATTTATCTCCACAAATCTTGATATGCATTTGAGCCTGACATACATTTCTTAAAGTAGGCTTATTTAGTAAAAGAATTGGTATACATATAGTTCTTAATCTATGCTTTTAAACTGTTTCTCAGAAAGATGATGCATATATACAAATGTGGACTATATGTGTGTGTATTTATAAATTTATGCACACATAGAGTCATTGATCCCATTATAGTCAACAGGTATTATTATTAAAATGAAAAGATATTAAAATAGAAAGAAATATATTTTCCATATAAAAACTCTAAGTCTCTAAAAGATACCTTACTTGTACAGGTAGTCCCTGATTTTACAACAAAGTCACATCACAAAGAACTGGACAGAAACGTTCTGACGTTTGTTGGATCTGCTTTGTTTTGTCCATCTTAAGTAAGTAACACATACTCGTCGGTGTTTCAGCATGCAATTTATGGATGCTATCACCCAAAGACAAATACAGATCAACTTTATAAAAACAGTGGTAATAAAATGCAATAATAATGAAAATTTTGACACAGAAAAATTATTTGACTACGGTTAGAACGAACTTATGACAGAGTCACTGGAATGGAATACAATGTAAATTGAGAGCTACTTGTTTGATAAATGAGTTTAAACATTTTTCATGTTCATTATAAATGCCAGTTCATGCATGCATTCCAATTTTCTATTACTTTTTAATGTCTTTTTAAAAATCATATGTTTGTGCTTTGATGTTGAGAATAAACAAACAAACAAAAAAACCAGACGCACTGCCATGGGATCGATTCCAACTCAGCGACCCTGAAGGACACCACAGCACTGTCCCTGTAGATCCTCAGGGCAGCAGAGGGCCTCATTGTTTTACCACAGAGCAGATTGTGGGTTTGAACTGCGGACCTTTGTGTTAACAACACAACTATGCCACCGGGGCTCCTCTGCTAAAAATAATCTTTATAATTTTTGTGAGGATCATCTTCCAAAGAGTAATCAGTGACTCTATTTATACATCACATGACACAATTTCAGAACACTTTCTTTGGAACATATTCACATTTAAATGCACACTTGTGTTTGTGCCTCCCTTAAACAGGCTTTCTTATTAGGTTACAGCTAGAGAACCTAAGAGTCAGGTGCTTCGTCCTTTTATTTGTGGAAAACCCTGATCTCCTGAAGCAGCAGCTTACCTTGTCTAAGTCTCTTTCATCTTATAAGAGAATTATAAGACCTGGAGATGCCATCCAACGGCTAAGGACTAGGGAGAATCTATGATGTCACTCACGGGAAGGAGGCCAGTATTTTTAACCCATCCAGGTGCTCGGTGGAAGAAAGCTCAGGCAAACAGCTTCTGGAAGGACCGCCCATTGTCACAGAGGCAATTTTGACTGAAAGCAGCCCTACAAAGGGTTTCTGAGGCTGTACATGTTTAAGGGAGCAGAGTGTTTCATCTTTTCCCTTTAGGAACAGCTGGCGAGTTCCAAGTACAGTCCAAAGCATAACCCATCCACCCAGCAAACACTATCGGGCAGTTGGACTAAAAATTCAACCCAACGGTATCTAGCAAAGACCAACAGCATTACTCTCGACAGAGTTGATGCTTGATTTCTAAACCCGGTCTATCAGAGAGACAAGCTCTTGCTGTTGTGTTGTGGTTTGATACCATCATAGCGACTGTGTCCAGCAGACGGATACACTGCCCAGTCCTGTGCCGCCTTCACAACTGCTGTTACACAGAAGCCCACGGTTGCAGCCACGAGGTCAACCCATCTTGTTCAGGGTCTTTCTGCTTTACCAAGCATGGACTGCTCTCAAGCCTGACAACATGTCCGAAGCATGTGTGGCAAAGTCTGGACTGCAAGCTAGACTCACTCCATACACCTACAAAAAGGAAAATTCCTGGCCTGTTTGTCAGGAGATACCATTTAGATTAGAGGCTGCCACTTCTTCGAACACCTCTCCTACCCCAGCTCTAGGCTAGGATTCAAACGGGATGATCTTTGGAGCATTTCCAGCTGTGAAACTCTTAACTTGTGACTGTTTGTAAGACAAAGATTGTCCCCCCAAAAAACAAACAAAACACATATCGGGAATTATTAAGGATGACAGCTTGTATTGATAGTTGGTTCTGTAAGATTGAGCATATGAATGCATACTTCAAAGTTCCCAGCGTCTATGTAGTGAGTCTGCTTGGTCTTTCATGCTTCAAGGAGTAAATAAAACCTGATGGCGCCTTTGAAATCAGTGGAAGCTCTAAACTCAGCTAAAGCATGTGCCCCCTTATTAATGAAAGAGGAACCATTCAAACATGCCTATTATAAGCAGCAGGTAGACCCTTCAACACATAGGATTCTATATCATATGTGTAGTTTTGGGGGAATGTCAAAGTTCATGACGATCGATTTCAAAATCATTATTTCCATGCATTTGAATGTGGTCGTATCAACAATGCCTTGGTGGCTTTGTTTGAGTCCCCTGGAGGAAACAAAAAGTCTTTGTAATGCCCTACTCCGATTCCAGATAACAATATTGTAGAATTTCAGTTTTATACATTTCATAATTCAAGCAGAACCACCTCTGTGTTTGCGTGCATGTTTGTGACAAGAAGGATCATACGTTAAGAGAGGAAATGGGTTTATAACATGCTCCTAGCTTCTTGGATCGAATCTGACACCTCTGGATTTGTGTAATGTCCTGAGAAATAAGACAGTACAACAATATGGAGCGAGGTATTACTGTAAACGTCAGCTAGTAGCAGGAAGTGTCAAAATCCACCTTAAAATGGCATTTCTAATTATAAACTGACAAGAGCAAAGCACTGGCAAGTTCCATGATATTTCATGTATTCACAAGCTTCTCCAGCTGCCAACGAAAGCTCCAGCTTTCTCTCGTGCATTGGCTTTTCCTTCCTGACATTTGATCAGTCAACAGTAGGAACACTGGTGCTCTCCTCCTGTCACGCTACAGCTGAACATCCAGACCACTTGATGCTCCCTTGAAAGTGGGGTGCGGAGAGCAGCAAGTCTTTCAGAATGAGATCTGTCCTTCTCCATCACAGCTGCTGCAGCAGCAGCTGGGAAATTGGCCCCGGCAGAGGTGAGGCCGCTTTGTTCACTGGGGAAGGCAAAGCTGTTCCTGATGAAAACGGAAGCAAAACAATTCAGGCAGCTGGGGAAGTTTCAGAAAGACTGGGAAGGCTGACTTTCCCAGGTGTGGGGCAATGATGCAGAGAAACTTACCTTTATGAAAAGCCGACAGGAGAACAGCGAAGGGTTGGTTTGAAAATGGCATGTGTGTGTGTGTGGGGGGGGGGGGTTCTCGTGCAGAGAAGATCACACCGTCTGAATCATGGAGGGAAAACCTGACAGTAAAAGGCAACTTTACAGAGAAATTAAAACAGTGAAGATGGCTGAAGCCTGACACAGGAAGCCAAGCTGGACGGATTCAAAACCAGCTAATCCCTGCAGACGCAACTGAATTGTCCTCCCCTTCTTTTGATTTCCTTGGGCCACATGCCTCTCTGTGAAGCTCTTCTGTGAAATCACTTCTCCCAGCATTCTCTGCAGATCGGTTACTCAAAGCCTGCTCTGACGATTAGCAGAATCAGCATCTCTTGGGAAATTATGAGGACTGTAGGGTCCTGGCCCCACCCCAGAACTCCTGACATAAATACTGCATTTCCAAGATCTGCAGATAATTCATATGCACATTGAAGTTTGAAAAGGTATACACATATGTAGTATGATGTCTGAAGACCTTTAATAGTGTAGTTAGAGGTATCCAGGCAGAGGTACCCATCATGTACTCATTCTTTCAGCAACTACGTAGTAAGCAAAGTGAGTGGCCCATAGGTCCTATAGTCAAGGAGCTACCCTTTAGGTTCTATTTATTGGACACACTCCCGGTAGCACTGTTGGAGAAGCACTGGACTGCTAACCCCAAGATTGGTGGTTCAAATCCTTTCGCTGTGAGAGGTGGGGGCCGGTGGAGTTGAGGCTTTTTGATCCGGTCACTATTCACAGTTTTGGAGATGCCACAGACGGTTGCTGAGCATCGGAATGGACTCAGTGGCAGTGGGTTAGGGGTTTATGTATTCTGCATCCTGAGGAGCCGTGGTAAGGAGTTCTAGGAAGTGCTGCCGGTAAGGGTCGGACTGCTACCCATCAGATTTTGTGGTCTCTAGAGAAGCATTAGGGTGACAAGATAAATATGACAGTGTGCCTGCCCTTAGTAAGACAGTGCTGTGGTTAGGTGTGCCCGAGAGCTGGTTTTGACTCATGGAGACCCTACTCAAGCAGGACTAAACCCTGCCTGCTCCTGGGCCATCCTCACTGTTGTTGGAGTCCATTGTTGCAGCTGCTGTGTCAATGCATCTTGTCGGGGATCTTCCTCTGCTTTTGTTGCCCCTCTGCTTTACCAGGGAATGATCGCTCCTGACAATATGTTCCAAGTATATGAGCTGCACTCTAAGACAGATCGAGCAGTCCATGGTACCATCAATATTCTTTTCCAGCACCACAATGCCAGTGTATCGATTCTTCTTCAGTCTTCCTTATTCAACATTCAACTTCCACATGCTTCTGAAGTGTATGTCAAGATGCATCCTCACACCATATTTTCCAAATCTGTAGGCTGAGAAAATTATCAGAAAAGCTGGATTGCACGAGGAAGAACGCAACATAAAATTTGGAGGAAGGATAATTAACAACCTGTGATATGCACCTTGCTGGCTGAACGTGAGGAGGACTGGAAGCCCTTGCTGATGAAGATGAAGGGCTGCGGCCTTCAGTATAGGTTATAACTCAATGTGAAGGAGACCAAAATCCTCACAACCAGAACAATAGTGACATCATGCTAAATGGAGAGAAGATGGAAGTTGTAATAAATCAGTTTCATCTTGCTTGGATCTACAACCAATGCTCATGGACGCACCGGTCGAGAGATCAAGTGGCACATAGCAATGGACAAATTCGCTGCACAGACCTCTTTAAAGTGTTGCAAAGCAAAATGGTTACTTTGAGGATTAGTAACACAGACTATTGACATTAAAAAATAACAGATAGAGGGAACAGAAGTGTTACTTGCAATGATGAAAATATGTACCTGCTGCTGTAGTCATGGCAGAATGAGGAGTGGGTGGATATAAGGGAGGTGGTGGTCAGGTTTTAGGTAATGGATGAGTTTCCAAAAAGGAAATGCCCTTGAACTGAATCTTGAAGAGTGCAGCTGCTTCGTTTTGTCCCCTCTTCTTTTCCTAAGTGGACCGTGGAGTACTGAGGGCAGGACAAGACTAGGGATAGAGGAGAATTGATTCAAGGCAAAGGGAGCGACTGTAAAAGGGCATGGAGGCAAGGAACCAGTAGGGATATTCAGATTATGTTAAGTAGGTCCAAATGACTGGATCATGGAGCTTAAGGAAGGTGGATTGGAGTCTGGTGGTTAGAGATAAGGCTGGAGAGCTTGGTCGGGATTAGTTTTAGAGGATCTTTTATACGAAGCACTTTGAGATGGATCATACTGAGAAGCAATAAGAAGCCACTGAAATGTTTTAAGTAAGGAGATAACAGGATCTTATTTGTGTTTTTTAAATATCACTCTTGCGGATGTTTGGGGAGTGGTGATGGCTAATTTGGCTGAAGCATAAAGCACAGGGAGAAAAGTCATGGCAGACTGGAATGTACATTTGGAACCAGATCAGAGCTTACTGACTTCCGTGCTTAGTAGGCAGGGGGGAGCCACGAAACATTTCTAAGCAGAAGAGTGTGTTGGACAGTAAAATGAAGAAAGGCAGAAGGCCAGCCAGAAGGTTATTGCAGTAATTTAGGCAAGAGGGAATAAGAACCCGATGACTCCAAGAATAGAATTAAGGGATAAATTCAAGAAGCAGGTGCATAATCATCAGCCCCATTTCCTTATGCATTTTAGGATGGTGCAATTTTCTACATAAATCAGATCTCTATAAACATCTCCATTTTCACATTCCTAATATAGCCTTTACTTCAGCACTAATCACTGGATGAAACACTCTTAAAGTTCTTTGGGTCATCAATGGAAAAGAAAAAACGCAAATCTTATTGACTGCACCCAGGGTCCATAGCTCAGTTCAAAGTGGCAGCTCCTTACCTCAAAGTCCCCCAAACTCAGAAGAAAATCCTGCTACAGAATCACTCTTTTTCACTCCTTTTGTTATTGGTTTGTTTTTTCCAGCCAAGGGTAGGCTGCAAGGAAGATTTCTCTTGATTACTCCTGAACCGTCAGTATAAGTGCGTTTTAGGTTTAGTCCAGTTTGAACACATTTCAGTCACTACCAGACTTGACTTTTATATCATTTGGACTTTATTGCTAGTATTAAATTATTCTGAATTCCTTCCAACAATTCTTTCAAGCAATTTCTTTTCACATTATGGAAGGTTTATAGCACTAGGGCAAGCATAGGACTTGGCCTAATTTACAGAAACACACTTCCAAATAGCATCGCTTCTAAAGTAAATATGTGTGCAAAGTGAAGAGATCATTTGTCATGTGGGAGAAAAATACTGGGAATCATATATCTGATAAGCATTTATTATCCATTATATCTAAAGAACTCCTAGAGCCCCGTAACACACATCAGAGAACCTAGCAAGAAAACAGGCACATTTTGACTAGGCATTTCACTAGCGAAGAGATACAAATGGCCAACAAGCACATGGAAAGATGCTGAACATCTTTAGTCATTAAGGAGACACTAATCAAATCCGATATTAGATACCATGCCAGCCCAAACAGGATGACCACGATTAGAAAGAAAGAAAAGCAATAAATGTTGTTTATGAAGTCTAGAGAAATCAGAACCCTCATCCACCGCTGGTGGCAAAGCGCCTCGGTACAACCACTGTGGGGAACAGTTTGGTGGATCCTGTAGGAGTGAGATAGAGAACTACCATGTGGTTGTGTGCAACGAGGTGGATCTGGCACATGGAAGTCCTACATAGGATAGAGCAGAAATGCCCCAGAGGGTTTCCTATGCTGTAATCGTCACAAGAACAGGTTTCCAGGTCATTTCTCTGGAGGAATTACTGATGAGTCCAAACCACGGACTCTTTGGTTAGCAGCTGAGTGCTTTACCTACTGAGGTACCAGCACTCCCAAATAACCTAGAAATTTCACTTCTAGATACAAATTTTAAAAGATTTGAAAGCAGCAACTCAAATAGACACAGGCACACCAGTGCTCATTGCTACGCTCTTCACCGTGTCAAAGAGGGTGGAAACAACTTAAAATGTCCATCAACAGATGATGGAATATGCAAAATATGGCATATACGTACCATGGAAGATTAAACCAAACCCCAAATGAAACTCACTGCCATCAAGGCGATGCCAGTTCACAGAGAGCCTAGAACAGAGCAGCACTGCTCATTTGGGTGTCTGAGAACAGACGTCCTTGCAGAAGCAGAGAGCCTCAAACTACTGACCTTGCAGTGCACAAATCACTCAACCACACCGAGAAACGATAATTTGCTACATCATGGATGACCCTTGAAGATAATATGATGGACAAAGTCATTCGATCACAAAAAAAGACAAATACTATCGGATTCCTCTCATATGAAATAGCCAGAATATGAAAATGTACGGAGGCCAAAGCTTACTAGTAGTTAGAGAAAGGAACAGAGGAAAGGAAAAGGTGGGAGATATTCTATAGGAGGCATTGAGTAGATGCTATTGGTGATGGGAAATTTGGCAACGGTTGTACCACATAATATAATCCACATCGCGGAATTGTCTGTTTAAGATAATGTTGAGCTGGCAGGGTTTCCCAATAGGGCTTACCATCATTCAAACACACGAGGGTCGGAAGAAGCTTCTATCCCGATTTATGTATTCGATTGCCTTTATACCAATTTGCCCACATGAAAATTTGGTTTCTGAAACTGGATGGCACTATTCTTTCTGTTTCAAGACCCAATAAACTTTTATTTTAATTTTCTTTTTTAGCCCTAGGGAGTGATTAGAAACATTCATGCTGCAATATTAACACTTACAAAATCCCACTGTTCTGATCTGAACATTTCATTTTTGTTAAGATGCTGAACTAGAATGGAAGCTACCCACACAGTGCTTGTATGAAAATTATACTCGCTTGACAATATTCCTATCCCACCCACTTTTGAGTGGAACAGATCACGCATAAGATATGCATATACACAGTTGCATGAAAATATCCTACACATCAATTCAGGCTGGCGTGCCCAGTTTCAAATGCATAGCACAGGAATGCACATTAGAAAAAAGAATAAACTTCCCATGTCCAGGCATTTTCTCCCACAGATAATGATTCCCACTAAATGAAAGGATAATAACAGGCCAAATTTATGGGTACTTTTTCTACAAGGAATAAGAGTAGGCTCATTTATGGGCAACTCAGAAAAAATATACATCTTTTCTCCTTTAATGTGTATGCCAAAGGCAAGGAGTCCTAAAAGACTGGGGTTTCAAGACAGTACATTTAAGAATGATGTGTAATTTGCCAATATCACCTCCTTTCCTTCTCTCAAAGCTACACAATTTTTTGGCGAGCTCCAAGCACTCTCTGTTCACAGAACTTCAGTATATGTCTTTCCATCCAATATCTCAAAGTATGAACTATTTCAGTTCCCAAATGCACAATCCCATTTAATTCTCCCAATGGGTTTGTAATCTTGTATGCTCACGGATAGAGCAGATATTGTTAGATCCATTTCAATGAGCAACTTTTGTATTTCTATGATTTATAGTTGTTTTCCTAATTAACTGGAATGGTTTAATTCTTCCCTCTTCTGAGCCATACTCACTTGTTTTTCTAAATGAAAGTTATTTAGAAAGCTCTCTCTTTAAGCACTTAAACCATATCAGTCAGAATGCCTTCATTTGGTGGCAGGGTTCCTCAGTTTCAGAGAAGCCAGGCTCTAATCTGCAGGTTTTCACAGGTCCTCAAGCCTGCTGATTATGCAGATTTCCATTTCTTCTCTGGTCCTCTGAAATGTTTACCTGTGTTTTTAAATTCAGCTTTGTTTTTTAGATTTTTATCTTTATACTTTATCTCTCATTGTTAAGTATTATATCAACTTATGGGATCATCTTACCAGAATTTTATCTTTTGCTTCTTTCGTATAGAGAAATTTACTAAAACAAGATTGTCCCCTGCCACTGAGTTGATTCCAATTCATAGAGACCCCAAAGGGCAGAGTAACCTGCTCCATAGCGCTTCTTAGAGCCTGTAAATTTGGGCGCAGAAAGCCTCGCCTTTCTCTGACGCAATGCACGGTGCATGGAAACTGCTGGCCCTGCGCTGAGCAGCTCAATGTGTAATCGCTACTCCACCAGGGTTCCACTGACCCCAAATTGCAAAACCTAATAATCACTGATAAAGTCTAGGATCCCATTCAAATCTTTCATTTGGCTTGGTTAATAAAAATGCATTTACTATTATAAAGAGTTGTTCTAAAACACTGTGAATCAGCTGTGGAAAAGCAGGAAAACATGTGACTCAGAGGTTGAAGGCCTACATTCAAGTTCTGCGTCTACAGCTACTGGTCTTTCCTGGTTCCGATTTACTGTATAGTAGCAATGTTCTTAATTATTATAGAGGTTGTCATGAGACTAACACATGTGAGGGTTTTCTTTAAAAAATACAAAACATTGTATCTTTTTAAAATGTATAAATTAAACACGCCTTTTTCTGAAAAATAAAATAGATAAACAGAAAGAAAATTCATTTGTAATATAATTATATAACTCAGCAGTACTTTTACACACACACACACACACACACGGCTGCATATATTTGTAGGAAAATTCCATTATCTTTTACTTTCAGTAGTCCCTGAACTTTTGAAATATATATATATATATATATATATATATATATATATATATATATATATATATATATATAGAGAGAGAGAGAGAGAGAGAGAGAGAGAGAGAGAGTACAACTGAGTGAGCACTTAGAATCAACTAAAAACTTTGCACCTCAAGAAATTTGGGATAGGGTTTTTATACAAATACAAAAGGAAAGAAGAAAAAATGAGGTTGTTTTTCAAATATGGGATTCATTCTTTTTGTCTGATTTGTCAATCTTTGTGTTCAGATTGCAAATTCAAGGCTTCCAATTAGAGTAATCCATTCTACCCTGTCCTATAGGATCAATATAAGTCTACATGAACTCAATAGCATTGAGTTTTTGTTTGGAGTTCAACAAACTATTAGTGAAAGAAACGTCTGGACTATACTGTTCCTTTGGGTTTGGTGGTGGAGTTTGTCTTAGTGTCTGTGTTACTGGAGATTGATATCACCACTCTTGCTCTTTTACTGGTGCACTCACACCCCGAGAGTGTATGATTCTAAAAAGGTAGCCATTCTCTGTATTTTCAGAAAGGGCATGTAGCCAGCTTGGGGAACTCTCCAATGTTCCACGCAGTGCACTGCTTATCCCTGGAACATGCTGACACACTCACTCTCCAGTTTCTATCCAAGCCGCGGAGAACGTTCCTGTGTTGCTCACAAGCAGACTCACTCCTATTGTACTTCTTATACTCATGTATCTACCTTATAATGCTCATAATACTTTACCATAATGATCTTTCTCCCTTATTAAACATTGCGTTTGCAGCCACCACATATTTGCAATGGCATTTCCTTGCTGTCTAACTTATCCAGGGTTTTAAAAAAAGCAAGGAGGCTTTAATGAACAGAAAATTATCTTCCTTACAGTTGAGAAGCCCAAATTGAGGAAGCTGGCTCAAGTGGAAGGCTCTCCTTGTCAGTCCATCAGGGAGAAGTCAGTCCACTTGTTTCCTTTGAACTTGTATTGCTTGGAGACTATATGGCTTGTGCCTTTGACACCCGTCTATGCTTGGCTGTTTAATCTGCTCTTTTACATTTCAAAATAGATGAACAGAGGAAGCTCTTACACTGCAGTTCCACCTCTTGTCTGTGAGTGCGTCACACTGCTGTGACATGCATGTTCTGTGATGCTGTAAGCCCCATCACCGGTGCTGTAAGCCCCGTCACCGGCGGTGCAAATACCTGCGTGTCAGTCATGGTGAACTGGTTTCCGTGCAGCAGCCAGACTCAGATGGACTCGGGAGCAGGAGGAGGCAGTCCATTTTGGGGGTAGCCATCGGAAACTTTATGTCTGTATAGGTGGCCCTTCAGTCGGAAGACATTCTAAATATGACGAGGACAGAGCTGTCTCCTGAGAGCAGGCAAGCAGAAGGATGTGGATGGAGCAAAGTTTGGGGGCCTTCGTTTGTAGAAAGGGCATAACTTAAAATGAGAACAGCTGCAAACATTCCTTAATAATCATGTATGGAATGTATGAAGTGTGAATCTAGAAAACTAGAATTCATAAAAAATGAAACGAAACACATAAAGCGATATTCTAGGCATTCGTGAACAGAAATTAACTCATTTTGGCTATTTTGATTCTGGCAAACATGTCTTACTATTCTGAGAAGGACAGATTGAAAAGGAATAGCATCGCATTGTAGTGAAAAGGACATTTCAAGATGTATCTTCAAGAACAATGTTGTCTGTGAGATGATAATATCCACACCCTTATCAGGAAATCCAGTCAATACCCCTATTATTCAAATCTATCCACCAGCCACTAAAGCTACTGATGGGGAAATTAAATCATTCTGGCAATTTCTTTAGTCTGCATTTGTCCAAACATGCATCAAGAGATGATAATAATTTTTGAGGATTGGATGCAAAAGTTGGAGAGAGGAAGGCTCAATAGTTGGAAAAGGTGTCTTTGGTGACAGAAAGAAAGCTGGAGATAGGATGCTACAGTTTTGCAACACCAATGGATTACTTATTGAAAATAGACTTTTAGCAACACAAACAGCGATTATAATCTGTACCTTCTCAGATAAGAATCAAATCAATTAAATCTCTGGAAAGAGAGGATGGAAAAACTCCCTCAACATTAACAGCCAAAACAAGACTAGGGGCCAACTACGAAACAGACCATCAATTATTCCGATGCGAATTTAGATTGAAGTTGAAAATTAAAACAAGTCATGAGAGCCAAAATAAAAATTTTAATATATTTTACCAGAATTTAGAGACTATCTCAATAAAAGATTTTATTCATTGAAGAGTAATGATTATAAACCACAGGAATTGTGGAATGACATCAAGAACATCATATATGAAGAAATCAAAAAAATCATTTAAGACAGAAATATAAAGAAGCCCCAAGTGAATGTTACAAGACACTCTGGAACTTGATCTTGAACGTAGAGTCATGAAAGGAACTAGAAAACTTGAACAGAAAATTTCAAAGGGCAAAACCTGAGAAGACAAAGAAGCTGACAATAAAACAAGCAAAGACCTGAAATTAGAAAGCTGAGAAGAAAGATAATACTCAGCATAACTGAGGCTGAGAGAATTGAAGAAAGAATTCAAGCCTTGAGTTGCCATATGGGCAAAGTAGTGAATGATGTAGGAACCATCAGAAGAAGAGGAAGCAGTGAAAAACGTCTCTGTACCAAAAAGAACTGGTCAACATTCAACTGCTTCAAGAGAGCATATGATCAAGAAGTAGTGATATTGCAAAAAGAATCCAGGCTGCATGAAAGGCACCGGCAGAAAAACAAGCCTCCAGGGATTGACTGAATCCCAATGGAAGAGTTTCAACAAACTGATGTAGGGCTGGAAGCGCTCACTGGCAGAAATACAAAATGGAATCATAAGATATGGAATGAGGCCTATCGTTGACAAGGTCAGGGGAATCATGGCTGAAATCAGGGAATCTCAGAAAGATGTCGACTTCTGTTGTATTGACTGTGCAAAGAATTTGACTGTGTGGATCATAACATCCTATGGAGACCATCTTAAAGAATGGTAATTCTAGAACACTAAATCATGCTCCCTCAGTACTTGCGTATCCACCAAAAGGAAGTTGTTGGAACAGAACATGGGGATATTGAATTTTTTTAAATCAGGAAAGTTGTGTGTCAGAGTTGTGTCTTATTACTGTATTCATTCAATCTGTATGTCAAGTTAATAATCGGGGAAGTTGGGCTATATGAAGAAGAATTTATCATGATGAGGAGGAAGGCTTATGAGCAAGCTGTGATATGTCCACGATATGTCCATGATACAATCTTGCTTGCTGAAAGGCAGGAAGACTTGAAGGGTTTACTTAAGAAAATCAATGTATACAATCGTCTATATAGTTTACAATCCAATGAAAAGACCTCCCCCCCAAAATGGAAGCAAAAACCATCATTATAAGTGGAGGAAATAATGAAGTTGTCACAGATTTCTTTTTACTGGTATCCACAATCTATGCTCATGGAAGCAGCAGTCAAGAAATCAAATAACATTGCGTTGGGCAAATTTGCTGCAAAAGACATCTTTAAGTACTAAAGAGCAAAGATGTTACTTGGAGGACTAAGTCCATCTAACCCAAGTCACAGTATTCTCCCTCAGCTCACGTGTATGGTAAAGATGGACAGTGACTGGGGCACTGGAGTAGAATTGATGCATTTGGATTACGGTATTCATGAAGAATACTCTAAGTACCATGGATTCGTGAGGCATACTCTAAGGGCCATGGATTACAAGAACAAACAAATCTTCCATGGAACAAGGACAGCTATAGGCTCCTTAGAAGCAAAGAGGGCTCCCGGACAGACTTTGGAAGTGTTCTCATGGGCGACTGGTTCCTGGAAAGGACATCATACTAGGTAAAATAGAGGAGCAGTGACAAAAAGTGAAAAACCCCATCAGAATGTATTGATACAATGTCTGTAACAAGCAACAATTGTGAGGCTGGCACAGGACCGGGCAGGTCCCATCATTTGTACACAGGGTTAGAGTGAGTTGGAACTGACTTTAAGGGACCTAATTACATACTAATAATGAAACATGACAGAGAAAATCTAGTCCCAATTGGGATTATGGTCACAATTGTAGGGGATAGGAATTACAAGCCATATTTGGGAGGGGGCATGATTTAATTCATAATAACTGCCTTAGTATTGCACTTGACACATGATGTTCTTGTTAAGTGCCATAGAATCCGTTCCGACTCATAGTGATGCTACATAAAACAGAACCAAACACAACCCAGTCCTATGCCATCCTCACAAATGACACATGAGAAGAGGCTCTTAATCTTATGGAATACTTGAATTATAAAAGTTGCTAGTATGCTTTATTAAAGAGAGGCGAACATGATAAATACTGAGCCAGAGAGAGACTTTTATGTGTGAATTTAGGCCATGGTGCCTGGTGCAGAGGTCCTGCTGGCATTGTGGGCTGCAATATGGGCTGCAAAACTCAAGGTCAGCTGTTCGAAACCAGCAACTGCTCTGCTAGAGAAAGATGAGTCATTTTACTCCCCAAAAGGTTGATAGTCTCAGAAACACACAGGGTTAGTTCTGCTCTGTCCTATAGGGTCACTGCGAGTCAGAATCTACTTGATGACAAGTAAGTATGAGTAAATGGGGTCCAGCTTTTTTGCAAAACACGTCGAGTGGCAGCTTTAAGTCATTATTGTGGCTAAATTACTTGGCCTCAAGTCAAGCACCCTACCTCCTGTAATGCAGACTACAATCAATCAATCAAAGACTTAAAAGTAACACAGGAAGTTCTGTAGGAGATGCTCCTCCGGGCCATAAATGGACATTGTGCCAGACCACTCTGACTGTGCCCCCAGGACTTTGGGGATGTAAAGGTGTGGGAGTCTGTAGCACATGTTGCTGTTGAGCCATAATGAAAGCATAATGAAACCCTGCCCCGCCCTGCACCATCCTCACAATTGTTGTATTTGAACTTGTTGTTGCAGCCACTGGGTCAGTCCATCCGCTTGATGGTATTTCTGATGTCACCGATCCTCTACCAGTGTGATGACTTTTCCTAGGAACTGGTCTCTCCTGATAATGTAAAAATAAATTCTTACCTACCATGGTTTTAAGGATTACTTTGGGGCAAAAACTATATGAGCCAAATATATCCCTTGTATCAAAATTTCTTAGAGGCAATTTGCTACGGACAATAAATGAATTCTTTTGCAAATAATATTTGCATATGATCAGTCACATTTTTTGTATTCTGCTTGTTTTAATATTTTAATTAGCTATGAGCAGTAGGAGAAAGATTCATCCAGTCTACTGTGGAAGTGCTAATATGATTTTAAAAAACAACTAGGAGCACTAATTTTGTTGTCAATTTCATTTCCTTATAATTACCTCTTAAATAGGCAGCATTTTTGCTCATGGTAATCACTGCTGTTTTCAAAAGGCTTGAAGAAAATAAAAAGCATTTGAGCTAATTCTTTGAACAGATGAGACTGTTTATTTTGACATTTGTCTCTTGTGGACCATGTCCTTTCTAATTCTGTAAAAAGACAACCTGGAAACTTCTGTGTTTAGAACAAATAATTTTAATAACTTTAGGGAAGGATTAAAAGTGGAACCAATTTTAGTTGTCAGATAAAATTATCCTAACTCACGTCAAAGGTTCTGCCCAGTGACACGGCTTGGGATGCTTCCAAATTGTGATTGTGCTCAAAAGACAAGCACGGACAGTTTGGTTCCTTCTCTCTAGCCCTTTCTGAGACAGACAATAGTCGAAGGAAATTCATGACAGTTGATTTATGCAAGGCAGTATGAATCGGAGGGAAGACAAAAGAATTTAGCAAGTAGGTTGCAATATAAGCAACAGTTTAGAGGGACAATGGTTTAAGAGGCAGAGGTTCAAGGTGCTAAATATGTCTAAAAAGAAGAACAGAAATCATTTAAACTGTGTCATAAGCAATCACAGTACATAAGGACTATAAAAAACATAAAGATATAGCATTCTAGTTCAATCTTTCCATTTGGAAGTAGTGTAAACTGACCCTTACAGTAGCTAACTGACAACCCCAAGTTCATGGACAGTTACTGAAACTAAAGTCTGCGGCTTCCTAATGAGGTGGGCGATGATACATCAGGAGAGAAAGGAAGCAAGTTTCTTCTTCTAACGAGGACACGCGAATCCTGTAAAAGGGTGTGCAGCCCCCTGAAGGAGCAGCTGGCACGGCTTATAGAATTGAACCAATGGCTGGGATTGATATCTAGCTTCTTGAGCTAGAAAAAGGTTCATTGTAAAATTTCTCTTTGTATACGGATGACCTTCATAAAATTAGTTTGCACTGGTTTTGTCGATTGCCTGGCACCTTTCCAAATTCCCCCAGAGTTAAATTGGCTCGCTCTCATGGAATTCATTCTGACTCACATCTCACTTAAAGAGCAGGGAGAACTGCCCCTGGGCATTTCTGAGACCCTAACGCTTTACGGGAGAAGGACGCTTCATCTCTCTCCTGAGGAGCGGCTGGTGGGTTTGAATCGCTGACCTTGCATAACCTGCATAATGGCTCCATCCCTCGGGCTCCTTCTTGAGAAGAGAATGGTTTGAGAATTATAGGGTAGTGATTTTGGTGGGTGCCCTCATGTGGTGTCCACCTCGTAGCTGCCGTATGCCCAGCAGAGGAAAGCACTCCTCAGCCCCGGCCGCCATCACCATTGTTCTGGTTTGAGCCCATTGATGAAGTCAGGGTCCATCTATCTGTCGAAGGTCTTCCTCTGTGTTCTGCCCCGTGATTTTACAACGCATAATACCCATGCAATATAAGGAGTTCATAAAATTGAGCTGCTAGCTGTCCCAGACTCAAAAGCTGAGATATCCCACATGTTGTGCGCTTTCCTTTCTATTAGCTATTCCGGAAATGGCCAGCCTATACAGAGAGATAGCAGGTGAGTAACCGACAGGGTCAGAAGACGGGGAAATGGCGTGACTAATTAATGCCATGAGATTTCCTTTAGATTTGATCGGAACACCATTGTAGTACTATTGAACAGCACTGTGAGACACTTGAAATTTGCTAAAAATGTAGCTTTTATGTTTTGTGTATCTTACCACAATTTAAAATATTTGCTTACCTGAGAACACCCACAAGAAAATCATACATCAGAAATCATGACAACTATGAGCAAAACTGGACAGCAAATTGCTAAGTTGAAAGAAGGTAAGGCACGTGTCAGGCTCGCAGGGCTCCGGCAGAGGGCAGGAAGACATGAGAAGCTCTGGAAATGCAGGTAGCAGTCCTCAAGAAAGGAATCAGAATACTTTTAAAAAGTAGGTTTTCTGTGCGAGGGGAAAAATGGGCTAGAGGGTACAAAAATGCTTTTATATGAGTATATACAAAGGTCAGTTAGAAAGTATTACTACAAAAACATAGAAACACTTATTGAACAAGCATCATAAAAATATGAAACTTCTGTTCCTTATAGCTTCCCTCGAGACCTATACATATCTGAAAATGGTATTTTCACTTCTCTAACTCTTCCATCCCAGAACTGTGCACTCTTTAATTCACACCAGGTCAAAATGGCAACTCGGGCATCCCACGGTGCTCATCTGACGCTACTTTTAAATGTTTTCTGAGTTCAGGAGCCAAAAGGAGTCTGAATGGGAAAGATCAAGGAGTGTGTGGAGTTTATTAAAATTTCACAGGCTGACCATTGGTACCCTTAAAGAATAAACAGATGTATTGCTGGGATGGGGGAAAAAAACGTGCAGTGTAAATTTCCTAGCCTTTTTGTCAATAATGTAATGTTGTGTTTTCTTAAAGCTTCTTCTGTGCCCTTAAAGAAAATATATCAAGATAATCTTTTGAATTCCAGCAAACAAGCAAGCAAACAATTGCCATTGCCTTCTTAAGCTGAACTGCGTGCCTTGAACTGAACTGGCCCAGTACGTCTTCTCAAAAGCCATTGGCTTAATTGACGTTTTATACTTTGTTTTGTTTTGTGTTGACTAAATGAAACTAAAGCAGAGCTCGGTGCTTTACTGGTTATGCACTGGGCTGCGAAATGCAAGGTCAGCAGTTCGGAACCACCAGCTGCCCTGCAGGAAATAAGCAGAGTTTTCTACTCCTGTAAATAGTGACTGTCTCAGCAACCTTGGTGTTGCAGTATCATTAACGAGTCGGAGTTGACTGAATGGCAGTGAAGCTTTGCTTTTGTTTGTTTTTAAATGAGACTAAGGCAAACGCATTACTGACAAAACGTGCCTGAAGCCATCAACTGAACAGAGAGTCATTTTGTAAAGTGTATTACTGACAAAACTTGTCTGAAGCCATCAACTGGACACAGTCATTTTAGAAGAGGTTTTGCTTTAAATAAGCCAATGCATATGAACTGGAATCCTAGTGGCAATACGAATATTTCTAAAACCTTTTGATGCTTAAATGTATGCATATAGTTGGCAGTTCAAATTCACCAGGTGTCCTGCAGCAGAAAAGCCCTGCTCCGGTGACGATTCCAGCCTAGGAAACCTTAAAGGGAACTTTGTGTTGTCCTATCAGGCTGCTATGAGATGGGATGGACTAAATGGCCCACAACAACAACAATAACAGCAACACAAACATTGGTGCAACACAAACATTGGTTTAATAAATTAGCATTAATCTATCAGCAAAAATCAAGAATGTATTTGACTGTGGTCACAACAGCACTGGATTTATGTCTGACTTCAAAGCACTCACTTGAAGAACTGTAGTGGTCTCACCCACCCCTCTTTGGTGATTCATGCTCTTCTGGCAAAGCATTTTCATTTTCTTTTCTAAGGCATCCCATCTAATCTAATCTAACTTTAAGAATCATGAATATGGGTGCTACGACAAAGTGTGGTGAAGAAATCTGGTGGTACCCGCTAATCCAAAAGAATAGCCTGGGGTCTCCGAAGCCTCTCTTTAAACAACTAGCCATCTAAGTGAGGTATCAGTCAAGTCCATACAGAATAAATACACCAACCTGGGTGATCCAAGGATTGTAACTAATAAAATCCAAGGGTGGAGGAAAGAATTATGTTAGAGCTGTGTTAGAGTAGGTAGACTAGAGAAAGAGATCTGGGAGACTTGTCAGTATAAGAAAAGCTTTGTATACAAGAGCAACTGAATATTGAGAAAATATCCCAGCCCAGTCCAGATCAAGTCCGTAAGTACAATATTAGCACATATGTCT
Organism: Tenrec ecaudatus; assembly: GCF_050624435.1. NCBI lineage: Eukaryota > Metazoa > Chordata > Mammalia > Afrosoricida > Tenrecidae > Tenrec > Tenrec ecaudatus. The sequence continues at coordinate 27,191,648 of NC_134535.1, read as the reverse complement.
GAAACCAACCTGTGAAGTCCTCTGAAGACTCACAAAAACACATGCAATGACACCAACAGAACATTCAAACTATAGAAAGATATCATTGATATCTCATGCCAGTGGGTGGAAAGTCTTGTGGATCCAGTGGCAGTAGAAGCATGAGGCCATCAAGCTGCAGCCTGATTGACAGGCTAAGCTCCACCCTTTCGCTTTTCAGCCCCAAATTGACACCAGATTATGTAACTGCCACAAGCTTAAATTCTGAGCACCTGGTTTGCAGGAGGCTACAGATGACAGGGAAAACTCAAAATCCATTTGTAGGGCCTCATGTGAATTAAGTCTCCAGTGAATGCCCTCTGATTGTTGAGCAGGTATGTAAACAACCTAGCATTCAAACAGAATGCATCAGAAAGTGGAGTAATAAGGATATAACTCATCCACCCCTCAAAAAACAAAAAAACAATTCACTGCCATTGAGGCGATTCTGACTCATAGGAATGCAAAAGGTCAGGTAGAATTGCCCCTGTGGGTTTTTAGAATGTAATTCTTTAAGGGACTAGATATCATTGTCTTTGTTCTTCAGAGTAGCTGATGGTTTAGAACCTGATGTCCTTTCAGATAGCAGGCCCACATTTAACCAATATGCAAACACGGTGCCTATAATGAAGAGATAGTTAGGTTAAAATGTAATACTTTATGTATTTTTCCACCTTGACTGATTTTTAATTTGTTCTAATTTTTATTATTTTCTGCTTTCTTTCAGATTGAGAATTTTTGTTCTGTTGTTAATTGTGTGTGAGTGTGTGTATTTTGTATGATGTTTTTTATAAGAAATCTAGGATGGGTAAATCTATAGAGAAAATAACTATGTTAAAAATAACTAGGTGAAAAAGTTTCTAAATAGAATTAGAACCAAAAGGGAAGAGCATGCTCAGCATATCTGAAACTGAAAGAACTAAAGAAAAAAATGTAAGGCTCAATTTGCAATCTTGAAAGATTCTGCAGGCAAATATTGAGTCATTCAGGAAGAATCAAGAGAAGATAGAATATAGAGTCAATGTACCAAAAAGAATGAGTCAATATTCCACCATTTCAGGAGGCAGAATATGAGCAAGAACCATTGGTGCTTAAGACGGAATTTCAAACTGCACTGAATGTATTAGCCAAAAACATGATTCCGGGAATTGGTGGAACACCAATGGAAATGCTTCAGCAAGCTGAGGAAGCAATGGAAGTATTCATTCGTCTATGCCAGGAAATTTGTAAGAGAGCTACTTGGACACTGACTGCAAAAGATACCTACTTGTGCCCATTCCAAGGGAACGTGACCCAACAGAACATTCAAACTATAGAAAGATATCATTGATATCTCATGCCAGTAAAATTTTGCTTAAAATCATCCAATAACCATTGTAGCAGTACATTGACAGAGAACTGTCAGAAGTTCTGGTGGCAGTCGGGAGAGGATGTGAAACAAAGGGTGTCTTTGCTAGTGGCAGATGTATCTTGGCTCACAGCAGAGAATACAGTACAATACCAGACATCATGGATGGGACAAAGCCCTGATAATGGGTTGCTTAAAAAGTGTTTGGAATGAGACGTTCGAAAATGATTTCTTTTTACTATTTTAATACAAAGTACACCTAGTAGTGCACCAAACTACTGTTGTTGTTTTTTTAATAATAATAACAAGCCCCCAAACCCTAATGACTTCCAACAACAAAGATTTCTTTTTTGGTCCACAATTTGCAGGTTGTTTGGATTCCACTGGGCCAGTCTGAGTTCCCTGGGGCTTGAGTCAGTTGTTCTACTCCACAGGTCTTTCCATTTGAGTCTGGGCTCAAAGGGCACCCCCATCGTGGGGCATGCGGTACTGCTCATGCAGAGGACATAATTTGAAGAGAGCAAGGAGAAAGGTGTAATACCTCTCTTTGGATCACCACACTCTTTCTCTATGTGCATCCAGTAGGTTAAAGCCAATCGTATGGCCAAGGTCAAAGTCAACAGGCTGGGGAAATACAGGCTATCTGCTTAAGGACTGGATGAATAATTGAACAAATATTGAAACTTTCCAGTGTATATTAATTGGTACAGGACAGCTCTGTCTTATAAATCCTTCGATTCACACTTATCTCATTAGTTCATTTAATATACAAGGCAGGGCTTTGGAATTTTAGTGCAGGAAAGGGCTTGAAAGTGTTTCATGTCACTATTACCAATAATACATCCAAAGATGTTAAGTGACTTTTGCCTAAGGTTAGATTCTATTAATGGCAAAGATGGATGTAAAGCTCAGGTTACCTTTCTCTACAACTAATGCATTTTAATGTCACTTGATTAATTATTTCATGTAGACTAGGTACCTTCTGAGAAATGAAAAACAGTGAAAATCCAAATTTAGGGTAAAAAAATCTCCAAGAACCTAAGATACCTTACCTCTTCTCAGTAAAGAAAAATTCAGTAACTCATGTTCAGTTTTGCTAAAATGACACAAACATTTAGTGTGAGCTAGATCCGGCACCACGCACATTCACAAGTGAAATATATAACAAAATATTAACATTTTACTGAAGATATTTAGGGAATTGAAATATATCACAAGATGAAGCATACCTGATATGTATGTAATACTCATAACATGTAAATAAATTTAAAAGGTAATTTACAGTAAGATTAAGTTGTATACTTCTGGAATAAATACATACAAATAAAAGACATACAAATAAACACCAAGGCTTACTGGACAGACAGAGACTAGTTGGAGCCACATGACTATGGTTCTTAGTCACCCTCTAGGTCTAGAAGCAAACTCACCTCTATCTCAGAACAATTAACCCTTTAAATCGAGAGCTTACCCAAGGACAAGGTTCAGAAGGTTAGGAAAGAGGAGGGAATGGGAACAGGAAACTCATGAAGGGAGGAGCGTAACTGGGAATACATTGAGGGGATTGCAGTGGGTAAATTGAAACAAAATATATAGGAATCCTTGAATGTAAAACTGATATTTGTTCTGTAAACCTTCACCTAATTCCCTAAAAAAGAAGTTTTTAAAAATAATCAAGGAGTCTTTTGAAAGGTAAAGGTGAGCATACATTAATGTTCTTTGGAAATATTTAATCAAAGTAGTTGAAGTCATCCTAGTGTACATTTATTACACTAGGAATGAGTAGTACCTTTGTGTCTGCAAACAATTTTCAAAGATGTCATGAAATTGACTGTTTATAATAAAAGTCTTTAGTTTTTAATCATAACAATTAAAATTCTTTCTTTTTAAATAATCAAACCTTTTTTCAAAAGCTTCCAAGTTCCCATTTAAATAATAATTGTATCATTTTTGATAAGCTTATTTTTCTTGCTCTTGGCATACTTGACTAGAAATATTTTTTTGATCTTTTAACAACTCTTTTAGGAAAACATGTCACATGGGGAACATACATTAAATCTTGGAGAACAGAGCTACTCAGATAGAATACCAAATGAATGCAGGAAGATCAGTGGTCAGTGGGTGGACAGTCCTGTGGATCCAGTGGCAGGTGGAAGCATCTCAGCACTGGCTTGAGTCTCAATGTGGTTCCACCAACTCCAGGTTTCTGGCTGCCATTGGCAGGGCTCCATGTGACTTGCCCACAGGATGGAGTAGCTCAGAGAGTATGACCTACCTCCAGTGTGAACCATTTACCTCTGTTGCACCTCCAAAGGAGGTCATCAAGCTGCATCCTGATTGACAGGCTAAACTCCACCCCTTCACTCAAATTGACAGCAAGATTATGTAAGCACCACATATGTCATGTCTGAAAATGTCAGATTTGAGGCACTAAGAAAATATAAGACATACATTTGAAAAGATCCCCTAGCAGAGCCATGTGAATTCTAAAAATGATAGGAAAAAAAACACATCAAATTTATGGTGAAACGTCGGTGGAAGAATGGTGTGGTAGTTACATAATCTGTCAATTTAAGACTTAAAAGTGAAGGGGGTGGAGTTTAGCCTGTTAATTAGATCACAGCTTGACCTCATTTTGTGGTGCTAAGGAGATAAATAGCTTACTGGAGGCAGGACACTGGTTCACTCCCCGGGGGACATTGCAGGTGACAAGACACATGGTGCTATGCTAGTGCCCTGAGCTGGAGGAGCCACATGGAAAACCCTGGCAGTGCTGAGATGCTTCTAACACCACTGGATCTACAAGACTTTGCACCTACTGGGCTGTGATATTCCTGTATTCGGCGTCAATGCATGTGTTTTGTGAGTCTGAAGAGGACTTATAGATTGGTAGCGGATATATGAACTAAGATCAGACTTTTGGACTTGATCTGGACTGGACTGGAATGTTTCCTCAATAGTCAACTGCTGTTGGATATAAAGCTCTTTCCTATACATATGACAGTGTCTACGGATTTGTTTCTCTAGTCTACCCTGACTAACACACATGGTGAAATCATTGATACCTTATAAAAAGTTTATGGGAATAGTGCTCCAAATAAATCATCAGTTTACAAATAGATAATTCATTTTAAGAAACAATAAGACAAGATTCAAGATGAAGCCTAGAGTTGCAAACCATCCACATCAATTTTCAAGGAAAAACATCTTGTTCATAAGCTACTTGAAGAGGACTGACAGTTAACAGCAAAAACAAAATCAACACCATAGACATCTCAACTGGTTCAACATACGCAATTCTAACTTTAAAAAAAAATGGAATAAACTCTCCATTCTAAGGGTTCCCAAAGCTTTGCACTTAGATCAGCTGTAGATAAGAGCAGAGCTTTCATTTGGTTCTTTAAACAAATGGGATATTCTGCAGGACTTATTGGAAGATTATAACAGGAGATGAAACATGGCTTTACCAGCAGAGTCCTGAAGGCAAAGCACAATCAAAGCAATGGCTACTAAGAGGTGGAGGTGGTCTAGCGGGGCAAAACCAAGAGCAAAGGTCATGGTAACTGCTTTAGGGCATGCTCAAGATGTTTTGCTTGTTGGCTTTCTGGAGGGAAAACAGTGATGCTACTGTTGTTAGGTGCCATTGACTCATAGTGCCCAGTGTACAGCAGAACAAAACACTGCCCGGTCCTTGATAATCCTCACAATTTCTGTCTTGTTCAAGCTCATCATTGGAACCATTTTGTCAATCCATCTTGCCAAGAGTTTTCCTCTTTTTCACTGCCCCTTCACTAAACATGATGTCCAAAACGTAAGATGAAATATACCATCCTTGTTTCTAAGGAGCATTCTGGCTGTACTTCTTCCAGGACAGATCTGTTTGTTCTTTTGGCAGTCCATGGTACTTTCCGTATTCTCTGCCAGCACCATAATTCAAATGCATCGATTCTTCTGTGGTCTACCTTATTCAATGTCCAACTTTCACATGTATAGGAGGAACTTGCAAATACCATGGTGTGGTAGTTTACCATGGTGTGGTAGTTACATAATCTGATGCCAATTTGAGGATTCAGAGTGTAAGGGTGGAGTCTAGCCTGTCAATCAGGATATAGCCAATGAGACCTCTGTGAAGGCGTGGCTTTTTCCTGAGGATTCTGGGAACTCCTGTATGTCCTCCTTGTAGGCAGGAGACTCTCTCTCTCTCTTTCTCTCTCTCTCTCTCTCTCTCTCTTTCTCTGCACTCTCCCTGAGAGACACTCTACTGACAAGACACATGGCACTATGCTGATAGACCCTGTGCCCTGGGAACTGAAGGAGTCACGTGGAGACCCTTGTCTGCACCGAGATGCTTCTGCTGCCACTGGATCCACAAGACTTTGCACCCACTGGCCTATGATCTTCCTGTATTCATCATCATTGTGTGTTTCGTGAGTCTGAAGAGGACTTTACAGAGTGGTTTTGGACATATAAGCTAATATCTGAATTCTGGACTTGATCTGGATTGGGCTGAGATGTTTTCTCCACATTCAACTACTCTTATATATAAAGTTATTTCCTATGCATATGAGAGTGTCCATGAATGTGTTTCTCTAGTCTACACAGACTAACACACATGGGTTGGTTCAGGTGCCCTTCCTGAGTCAAAGTAGCATCCTTGATTTTCAACACTTTAAAGAGGACCTGAGCAGCAAATTTGCCCAATGGATGCATCATTTAATCTCTTAATTGCTGCCTTCACCAGCATTGATTATGAAGCCAAGTAAGATAACATCCTTGACAATTCCTATGATAGCGTCTGCTTAATATGAGAGTGTTTAGGAAAAGCTAGTAAATGCTTCTGCCTATTTTTCTCATCAAATAAGGGAAATTTTGCAGAAATTTCCATGGAAAACCATTAGGCACTCACCTGATTTGGCTTTTTTTTTTATTTGGCTTTTTTGAACTTCTTTTTGTTTCTAAATCTTAAATATTTAAAGAGTATCCACGTTTCTTTAGTTATAATGTAATGAAGATTCCATTGCCACGATTAAATTCCCAAGATTCCCCAGTTCTTTAGGGATGGACTAAGTGGCTGGTATTGTCACTTACAGAAGCGTCTTGAACTTGATGTCATTTATGTTGAGAAATATACATTTTCATATTGTAATTCCATTTTTCATGATATTTTTTATATCACCTCATTTAAGACATCCCAATGTATTTGTTAAATAAGTTGTTATGGAGGAGACTTTTCTATCTATGTATGAGTGGATGACTATGTGTGTTTATTTATTTTGAAATTGGATTATTATTTCTATTAATAAAAGTAATAGAATTATAAAGGAAAGGAGTAATATATTTGAGTACATAAAAATTCAAATTATCCAAATGTCAACCTAGCAGTGGAAGAAAATCAAGAGATACATATGAAATCATAAAATAATTTTAAGCAAACATTACCATCTTAACAATATAAGGAATTCTTAAGAGTGAGTATATGAAAACACACATGCTTAATTAAAACTGAATTTAAAAAATACATAGACAATTCAAAAAAAATGTGCAATTGGAAAAGCATTTCTACTTCACTAGTAAATATGTACACATAGTTCAGATATCAACATAATATCAGGAAACATTTAAAGTTTAAAAGTATGGATAAAATTAAGGTACTATCTAATAGCCACAAGGGGAACCTAAGAAGGGCTTAGTCATGTATGGCTGGTTGGATTATGACTTGATACAACTTTTCTGTAATGTAATTTGGCAAGATCAAGATCCTTTAAATATTCATATTCTTTAAATTAGTAATTCAATTTAAGAGTTCATGCTGTGGTAATCAAAAGATATGATTAGTTTCATGTAATTTCTTAAATAAATATTTATTAAGTCCCAACTGTAGCCTATATGCTATGTTGGATGTTAATTGTAGACAAGATAATCAAGGAAGGCTCTTGAATCTTGTAGGAACCTACAGACACAAACAGTTAATAAGAATAATGGCTAATATTTAAATATCATAAGTGTTCAGGTACTCTATATATATGTGCTCTAAGTGATATTGATGATAGATAGATAGATAGATAGATAGATAGATAGATAGATAGATAGAAGTCTGGGTAGAATAAAGAAACAAATACAAATCCATAGACACGCATATGTGTATAAGAGAACTTTAGATACAAAAGAACTTTACATACAAAAGGAGTTGAATATTGAGAAAAGATCCCAACCAAGTCCAGATCAAGTCCATAAGTCCGATATTAACCCATATGTCTGATAGCAATCTATAAAGTCCTCTTCAGACTCATGAAACATAAACAATGATGTTGAACGAAAGAAAATCACAGGCCAGTGGGTGCGAAGTCGTGTGGCTTCTCCAGCTCTAGAGGTCTGGCTAATCAGTCTCTCTCTACGTGTCTTCTCCACAGGGATGTCTTGCAGGGAGTGAGCAGAGAGAGTCTCCCCCGCCTCCAAGAAGGAATACAGGAACTCTCAGAATCCTCCGGAGAAGGCCAAGCCCACACAGAAGCTTCATTGGCTACATGCTTATTGACAGCCTAGACTCCACCCCTTCATTCTAAATCCTCAAATTTATACCAGGTTATGTAACTACCAGTGTGTGTGTGTGTGTGTGTGTGTGTGTGTGTGTTTCACCAAATCTGTGGTGAAAAATATGTGAAAATATTCAATACAAATTAGTAAGTCAAACAAAACTATTTACAACCAATTAGTAAGTAAGCACAAGTAACCCCATGCCCATGCTTACTTTGCTAAATGAGTTCTCCATTACTGCCAGAGATTGTATATTTGAAAAGAGGCTTTGATTCTGTAGAAAAGTTCTGTGGGATAGAGAGAGAGGGATGTGCCAGCTCAGAAGCAGAATATTTGATATAAAAATGTGCGGTTATTCACTACAGATTAGTCAGTAAGCACAAGTAAGTCTGTGCTTCTCTTGCTAACTGGGATAAACACATGCCTACATGTTTATTTCACAGGTCAAAATCCATAATTACTTAAATATGGGAAAAGAGGAAAATCTCCCCCAAGCACATAAAATTCCAAGGAAATGAGCATGTTGATAGCATAAGCAGAGTCCATTTTTCTTAAGCAAAGAAGGAGGAAATATAAGATATGGAGAAAAAGCCTCACTTCTGGAACAGCAAACAGCATGAAAAGAGTTAGTAGCAATTTGGTAATCCTAGGTGTGAAAGCCACCAGAAGGAAAAATGATATATGCAAATGAGATCTGAATCTCCACATAGAGGTGGCCAAATCAGAAAGCCAAGCAAACAGAAGTAAACTCCCTTTGTGCAGAACAGTGAGGCTTACCTGCTTCTGAGGAGGGTTCTTTCAAATTAGTGTAATTAGTTTATTTAACCTTTATTATTGATTTATTCTTATTTATTATTAACCTTTTATTTAAAGGATAACTTGAAAGATATTAAACACATACACACATAGCATAAACCCAAACTCTTCTTAAGGAGTGAATTTGCCACAGATCAGGGTAAAAAACATCTTTGCAAATGCAGATATGCAATAACGATTAAATAGGTTACAAAGAAAGTTGCATCAAAGCCAAGGAAATAATTCTAGCATTATCACTATCTGTATTTACCAATTAAGAAATCTTAAGCATATTTATTTACCTTATATAATGGGAATTGGCATGTTATTAATGGGCGTTAGCATGGTAGAAATTCCTCTCACTTAAGGTATCAAATGGTCAATATTTGAAATTGATGGTTTAAGGAAATAGATACTTAAAAATTTTGAACTAAAATATTTATCAATTAAAGGGAATAATTCATGTAATATACTTAACAGTGTATGCATATACCAAACATTCAATACATATTAGAGTAATAGATTATCTTTATCTCTCATTGACAGTATATGTTATTACTTGTATGTGTTAGTCCAGGTAGACTAGAGAAATAAATCCATAGAAACTCATATGTGTATTAGAGAGTTTTATATAAAAGGGTAATTATACATTAAGAAAACATCCCAACCCAGCCCAGTCCAAGCCCATAAGTCTGATATTAGCCCATATGTCCAATACCAATCTATAAAGTCTTCTTCAGACTCATGAAACACATGCAATGACACTGAATGCAGGATGATCACAGACCAATGGATAGGATGTCTTTGGATCCAATGGCAGTGTAAGCAATCAGCGCTGGCAGAGGTCTCTAGGTGGCTTCTCCGGCTTCAGATCTGGTTGCACCACGGTAGGTCCACGTGTCTCCTCCAGCTCAGGGCACTAGGGTAGTTCCATGTGTCTTCTTTGCTGCAATGTTTCCCAGGAAGTGAGCAAAGAGAGTGTGTCTTCCACTGTCAAGGAGGAAATCCTGGAATTCCCAGAATCCTTAGGGCAGTGGTTCTCAACTTTCCTTTAATAGAGTTCCTCATGTTGTGGTGACCCCCAACCATAAAATTATTTTCGTTGCTACTTCATAACCATAATTTTGCTACTGTTATGAATTGTAATGTAAATATCTGATATGAAAGATGTAGTTTCATTGTTACAAATTGAACATAATTAAAGTTTCATGTTTAATCACAAAACAATATGTAATTATAGATTGTGAAATATTTATTTCTAATGACAAATAAATGAAATTTTGTTTTGAACCATGGTGTCTTCATGCCAGGGTACTCGTATGTGGGCATATCTGCATGTGGGAAGACCCCCTGGGGATGGATAGAAGAGTGGTGGGGTGTCTGGCTTCTAAAACTATTGGGTTGAGAACTGCTGCCTTCAGAAGCCTCATCGGCTATGACCCGATTGACAGAGCAGGCTCCACTCCTTCGCTCTTAAGTTCTTAAATCCCCAAGTGACACTAGATTATGTAACTACCACATTGTTCAGCATGCTTTTGAGATCATCTACAAAGAAGCTTTTGAGCTAGAAGCTGTAGAAAATATAAACGTCTTTGGAGATGCGTCTTTGGAGATTAGGATTACTCTCCCCAATTTTCTAATTCGCCATCACAAAGACTTTTCAATTGTACACTTAGGTTTCACTGCTCTTAAAGTTAACAAAACCCCCAGGGTATTTGTTTTTCTTCTGTGAGCTGTTGCTATCACTTCGTATCTATCCTGTGTTTACGCAATCGATTTTACTACCCACATCCACTGCCTCAACTTATTTTTGGTAATATGAGTGTTTGGCCTAGTGGTCTCGGATTCATTATTTCAACAATGGTTGTTCCAGACCTCTGTCTTGAGTCACAGAAGCCAAGAACAGAGGGACCAAAGACTGTGACAGAGACTACAGGACAAAGCAAGAGAAGCAGCACCAAGACCGGTACCATGAGACGGTGACAAGTGGGCTTCCTGATCCACAGAGGTGAGAGGCTGAAGAACAGAGAGAAACATGATTGCTAAGAAGAGGTATTTCTTTGTACTACTGAGTGTATAATTACTGTTTACTACTATTGATTTGTGGTTACCTATTAACTTCCCTAATAAACCTATAGAATTTTGAGTATTGTCTATGAGTTCTGTATGACCATTACAATGAGTCATCAAACCCAGCACAGCAGTAGAGTGCCCTGGGAGGAACAGTTAGTGGCTGAGTAGATAAAGAATGATGGCGCATGGAAGCATGTCTGTCTTCAACCTCATAGCAAGAGGGAATCCAGAGAAAGTCAGGTATGACCCCCACATGGTTTATTGAAAATCCCAGAAGAAACATTTTTGTAAGTATTCATGAAAAGCCTTTACCTAACAAAGTATCTGATTTAGTAGCTCTGGTGTAGAACCCAGGAACATCTGTATTTGGGAGTTGCTACATTATTACATAAGGAGTATTGGTTCTACTGTAGGTTAAATGTTGGATTCAAACCACAAGGTCAGTGGTTCAAAACCAATAGCTACTCTGTGGAAGAAAGATGAGGCTGTCTGCTCCTATAGAGATTTATAGTCTGAGAAACCCTATATAGAACTGCTATAAATTGGAATCAACTTGATGGCAATAGGTTTGGATTTTTAGGCACTGTTCCAAGATGCTCCTATGGAATAGACAAGGTTCAAGGTCACCTATCACATCCCTGAAACATATCATTAGATATCTTCATTCAGGTGGCATAGATTCACATATTAATATGCTTTTGATACAATGCATCATGGTGTGCTATTATGTAACTTACATTTACTACTTAGTTAATGAGATATTTGTAATATTTCTTCCATCTTGCATGAAGCAGGAGAGAACCCAGTGTGGCAAGAGCCTAATTCAAACCTTTCTTTTGACTATAGTTATCATAACTTCAGTGGAAAAAGAAATTGCTTTAAGCATTCAACTAGTTCATCGCAATGTAAAATGGATGCTTGGAGTACTAGGACTGTATAGAAGCAAGAAAGGGGGGAAAGAGACAAAGTATCATAGAGAAGTTTCATCCTCTTCCTAGTTCTGCTGAGAGCTAACAATAGAAATTAGAAAAGAAACCAATGTGATCAAGGGGGTGTCCCACTGAGGAAATTAATGGGACAGAAGCTGAAACCTTAAGAAATAAGCAGGTCTTGGTGATAGGCTGAAGGCATAGCACACAAAGGGAAAGAAATGAACAATGACAGGCTTTAACGATTGGCATACGGAGTGATAGAGACCCGGAAGAAATGAGACTGACCAGAGTTATAATATATGCTCAGCAATACAGGGAAAGGAGATAAAAGTGGACCAGAGTATAGAAAGAATTAAAAACACAACAGAATAGACCGGGTTTTATTTGATATGGTCAGAGGGATTCTTTGTAGAAGTAATAAAATTAAGGCATAGGGTCAAAGAAGATGATGGTAATTGTCATTAGCAAGATAATATTTATCATACAGTTACCATATACCACCATTACTTGAGTCTCTGTTGTACTGTGGTGGTTTGTGTGCTCCTGTGATGTTGGAAGCTACGTCGCTGGTAGTTCAAATGCCAGCAGGGTCACCCAAAGTGAACAGTGTCAGCGGCATTTCCAGACTCAGAACAGACAACAAAGAAGGACTTGGTTCTCCACTTCCAAGGGATGAGCTGCAGAAAATCATATGCATAACTTCTAGACATTGTCTATACAGAGGCCTAAAGAATGGAAGCAGACGTTGTCAGAGATCGTACCAGAGGAATTGTTTCTTAGTAGGAGCTGCTTTCTCTGAAAGCCTGTTGGAGTGGAACTTTCAGGACCTTCATTTGCTGATAGGGTATGAATCAAAGTAAAGAGAAACAGTTACAAAAATCTTCTAGTGAACATAACATGGAATGTGCAAAGTATCAAGGAAAATTGGAAGTTGTAAGAAATTAAGTGGAATGTATAAGTACCTGTGTATAAGGTATTAGTGAGCTCCTATAGACTGGTAGAGGCCATTTTGAATCAGAAACTTTACTATGCCTGTAATAACACAGCCAAGAGGAATAGCATAGCATTCATCGTTAGAAAGGATCCTGAAAATCTATCATGAAGTACAACTCTATCTGTGATAGCATTATATCTATCCACTTTCAAGGAAATCCAATCAAACAACTATCATTCATATTTATACACCAACCACAATCCTTATGATGAATAAATTGAAGAATTCTACCAACGATTTCGGTTAGGAAGTGATCAAACATACAATCCAGATGCATTGATTATTCTTGGTGATGGCACTGCAAAAGTTGGAAAGACAGAGGAAGGAACAGTAGTTGGAACATGTGGTTTTAGGGATAGGAATGAAGCTGGAGATCACATGATAAAATTTGTAAAACAGATGGCTTTTTCATAGCATATACCTTTTTAAACAATAAAAATAGGTGACTATAGACATGGGTTCCACCAGATGGAATACATAAAATTAAAACTGATCACATCTTTGGGAAGACACAATGGAGATGTTCAATATCAGTGGTTCAAACCAGGCAAGGCCCAGCAGTGCAACAGATCAGTGACTGCTCACATGTAAATTCAGGATAAATTGGAAAATAAATGAAAACAAATCCATGAGAGCCAAATTATGATCTTGACTCTACACAACCTAAAAACACTGAGAACAGTGTAAGAACAGATTTAACACACCGAACACTGATGGCAGGAGAACGGAAAAGCTGTTGGGTGACATTAAGACCATCATGAAGAAAGCAAAAGGCCACTGGAAAGAGGAGAAAGAAAACATAAAAGTGGATGTCAAAAGAGACTCTGAAACTTTCCCTTAATTATAGAGTAAGGAAAGGGGAAGCAATGATGACATCAAGGAATTCAGTAGCAAATGTCAAAGGGTGGCTCAAGAAGACAAAGCCAACTATTATGATGAAATGTGCAAAGACCTAGAATTAGAAAACAAAAACAGAAAGAACACGCTCGGCGTATGTTTAACTGAAAGACTTCAAGAAAAAAAATGAAGTTTTGAGCTGCAATCTTGAAAGATTCTATGAGGAAAATATTGAATGATGAAGGAAGCATCAAGAGAAAATGGGAAGAGTATACAAAGTCAGTGTACCAAAAAGAACTAGTCAACATTCCATCATTTCAGAAGGTAGCCTATGAGCGAGAACCAATGGTTCTGAAGGAAGAAGTCCAAGCTGCACTGAATGCATTAGCTGAAAAGAAGGTTTCAGGGGTTGATGGAATGCCCGTTGAAAGGTTTCAGCAAGCTGAGGAAGCACAGGAAGCACCTACTCATTTATGCCAGGAAATATGGAAGTCAGCCAACTGACTAGCAGACTTGGCCAACTGACTAGAAGAAACCCATATTTGTACCCATTTCAAAGAAAGGTGACCAAAATAATGATCACACTCGCAATATTATTGCCATCTCACAGAAGTAAAATATATATTTTATTAAGCATTTAATAGGGGCTTTTATAGATCTTATAACAATCCATAATTCAATTGTATCAAGCACACTTGTATGTATATTGCCCTCAGCATTCCCCAAACATTTTCTTTCTACTTGAGCCCCTGGTATCAACTCCTCATTTTTTGCCTCCCTCACCCTCCCACCAATGTGGATCCTTAATCAATTAAGTATCATTATTGTTATTTCATATCTTACCTCATCCGTTATCTCCCTTCACCCACATTTCTATTATTCTTCCCCCTGGTGGTGGTAGTTGGGATAAGGGTTATATATCCAACCTTAGGATAGGTTCTCTCTTTCTCCCCCTTCTTTTCCCCCCTCTCCCTACATTCATCTACTCCCACTACTGTTCCTGAGGGATTTATCTGTCCTTGATTCCACGTGCCCAGAGCTCTTATCTGTACCAGTGCACGTGCTCTGTTCTAGCTGGATTTGTAAGGTATAACTGAGGATATGGTAATAGGTGGTGGGAAAGGAAGCATGAAAGAACTAGAGGAATCTTGTGTCTTTCAATGGTGCTATACTGCACTCTGGCTGAATGGCTGAGTCATCTCTTCCATGTGACTCTTCCTTGACAGGATGTTTAATTGTCTATAGATGGACTGTGGGTCTCCACTATGACCCCGCTCATTCACGTCGATATAATTGTTTTGTATCTTGCGATACCTTATCCCTTATCCCATAGACACCTCATGATCACACAGGCTTGTGTGCTTCTTTCATGTGTGCTTATTTGCTTCCCTGCAACAAAGATGGCCACTTGTTTAACTTCAAGCCTTTAAGACCCCAGAAGCTATATCTTTTGAGAGTTGAACATCATCCGCTTTCTTCACCACATTTGCTTATGCACCATTTTGTCTTCATCGATGGTGTTGGGAAGATAAGCATTACAGAGTGTCAGGTTATTAGAAAAAGTGTTCTTGTGTTTAGGGAGACCTTGAGTAGAGGTATAATGTCTGTCTGCTACCTTAATACTTAACATAAAAATACACATACATAGAACTATATCCCTATCATTATAAATTAACATATTTACATATATACATGCCTATATTTATAAGTCTATAACCCGCTTTAGCCTCCTAATTCTTTCCTCTGTTTCAGTGGTTCTCAACCTTCTTAATGTCATGACCCTTTAATACAGTTCCTCATGTTGTGGTGCCTCCCAACCATAAAACTATTATAATTGCTACTTCATAACTGTAATTTTGCTAATGTTATGAATCAGGTGACCTTTGTGAAAGGGTCATTCTACCCCCAAAGGATTAACGACCCACGGGTTGAGAATTGCTGCTCTATTTCCTTTTACTTTTGTTTCTGATCTGGTGGATCTTGACTCAAAGCAGAGAATACCAAAAAGATGCTTACTTGGGTATCATGTACTTTACAAAAACATTCAACTGTGTAGAAAATAATAAACTATGGAGAACTTTGAGGAGAATGGTGAATCCAAAAGACTTCATTTTGCTTATTAGGAACTTGTAAATGGGCCAAGAAGCAGATGTACTAACAGAAAGACGGAATATTGCATGGTTTAAAATCAGGAAAGGTGTGCGTCAGGGTTCTATTCTCTCACCATACTTGTTCAATGTGTATGCTGAGCAAATCATCGGAGAAGCTGGTTTATATGAATAAGAAAGTAGCAGCCAGATTGGAGGAAGGCTTATTAACAACCTGAGAGGTGCAGATGATACAATCTTGCTTGCTGAAAGTGAGGAGGAATTGAAGCCATTGCTGATGAAGATCAGGATTGTAGTCTTCAGTATGGATTACAACTCAATGTAAAGAAGACCAAAATCCTCACAAATGAACCAATCGGTAATATGTTAAATGGAGAAAAGGCTGAAGTTGTCAAGGATTCTGTCTTGCTTGGATCCACAATCAATGCTCATGGAAGTAACAATTAAAAGATCAAACGACACATGGCATTAGGTAAATCTGCTACCCGAGACCTCTTTATAATGAGAACAATGATGTTACTTTGAGGACCAATGTGCACCTGCAGGAGTTATTGTATTTTTCCATTGCGCCATATGCATATAAAAGTTGGACATCCAATAAGAAAGACTAAAGAACAGATGCACTTGAATTGTGGTGCTGGAGAATAATATTGAAAGCATCGTAGACTGCTAAAAAGATAAACTGATCCATCTTGGCAGAAGCACAGCCATTGTAGAGTGCTCCTTGGATAGCAAGACTGTGTCTTACAAACTTTGGACATGCTGTCATGAGAGACCAGTCCCTGGAGAAGAACACCGTGCTCGGTAAAGTGGAGGGGCAGTTTAAAAGAGGAAGGCCCTCAACAGGATTAAAACTGAGGATGCAACAATGGACTTAGGAACAATTACAGGGCACAGGAATAATTGCCAGGAGGCAGTGTTTGGTTCTGCTGTGCACAGGGTAGCTCTGGGTAGAAACCAACCGGATGGCACCCGACAGCAACAACAACAACAACAACAGCCATATACTAGGAGTTTTATGCACAGAACATGCATTTACTCACCTTCATAAGCATCTCAGCTTGGTATTACCTCAGTGTAGCAGATAAGAACGCTGAAATTTAATAGAGATAAATGATTCATCCAGATGTTCACAGGGAAAGGGTAGGAAGCCAACATTTCACTAATACACACCTGATTCCAAGGAGAAATGGAATCAGATTACTATTTGTAGGATGAATACAGAGGAGAAGCAAAGATTTCAGTTAGGAGAGGGGTAACTTTGATTTGACCTAATGTGGCTCAGTTTTATATACACTGAACTAGATGGGGATAAATAGTGTTTTGGGAGGTGGACGGATGGTGTTACAAATGTGAAGGAAATGACAATGTGAAATTTAGCCTTCATGTGTATGTTATACCAGTTAACATTTTCAGAATTCTTGAGAATCTTTTTCTAGATCCATAAGAATATTTCATTAAAATATGGATTTTTAGAGAAGAATTTTGCATGCACTGGAAATATTGAGGACCAATATATAGACAAAACGGAGCTGAGGAGCCTAGCCATATGGATACTTGGGTTTAGAGATGAATAATTAATAGATTTGGGAGGTCCCTGGAGGGCTCTTGATCACTAGTGTGATTTTTCTCATCAGATGGGTTTGTACCTGATGGGGATGCTTTCTTGAGGTATCTTGATTTCTGGATAATCTATACTATATTTTATACAAGACAGAATACAAGGAATAATGGAGAAAAAAAGGCAGGTTGAGGCATAGTTTCATCACATTTGTTAAAGGCAATGCCAACTAACTGACACATACAATGAAGAATTTATAACAGAATTCAAATTCGTGTGGTGCCTCTGAACAATTTTTCAGTTTCTCTGAGCAAGCTGTTCTAGGAACACAGTCTCTCCTCCCAGCTATCCACCAGAATGTTTGATGTGTATGTCACTTTTATTTATACCTTTGTTTCAAGCATTGCTCCCTATGAATATCCTGTGGACACTTTTGTTTATTCATTCAACAAATATTTATGAAGTGCTTCTTATATGTTGGGTACTATGCTGGCTTGAACAACATGCTAGAGTGATTATTTTCCCTTAGAACTTTATCAAACGTAATAACAAATAACAAATCAAGCTTAGCCTTGGAGTGAAAGAACATTTTTATTTTGTTTTGATATAGGGAAAGAAGAAATTGTGCTTTTCATATGTAACATCTATTCTTTCCAAATCACTACAAGAAAATAATGGCCATGTGTTCACAAAGTGTGCATCATCTTCGGCCATGTTTCAATATCAGAAGGTGTATATAAATCAGGCTTCTGAATATGTTGAGGGTTGCCTTCCATTATGGTTAGAGAATAGCTTTAAAGGAACTTTTTAATCTGGAATTCCAGCCCCAGCACAGAGAATCCAAGGGAGGGCAGAACCCTTAGTTTAAGCAGAAACTCTTAGTACTAATCTCTGTGAATAACTAGACGTAACACCTTAGGCGGGACATTGGGCTCAATCCTTGGCATTCTTTCTGATAAGAACATCTAAAGGAAGCCTGGGGTCTTGAATCTGCCTTGTAACTAGAAAAAGAAAAGCCACTCGTGTGCACACCTAGTCTTTTTCAAAAACTTGCCTTGCCATGTGTTTTATTTCTAATCCTCATGACAACTGTGAATACTAGATATTACCTGATAGTTAAATAAAGGACATGAAAGCTTAGCAAATAAATAACTTAACTATGCTTACAAACCTTGGAAAGGCCTGGCCTAGAAATCAAACTCAAATCTTTATGATTTTAGGGTGTGTTTTTTACTAGATTTGAAGTGCTAAAACACCATCACCCTAAAAACCAAACCATCATGTCAATTCCTACACAGAGTGACCCAATGAAACGGAACAGAATGACCTCATGGGGCTTCCGTGGCTGTAACACAGGGTTGACCTCTAAGAAACAAGTCTTGGTGGCACAGTGGTCAGAGTGCTTGGCTGCCAACTGAAAGGTCAGTCGTTCCAAACCACTAGCAACTCTACGGGAGAAAGATGTGGCGGTGTGCTTCTGTCAAGATGACCCCCTGGCAAACCCAATGAGACAGTTCTACTTTATCCTGGAGCACTGGTTCTCAACCTTCCTGAAGCCACGCCCCTTTAACACAGTTCCTCATGTTGTGGTGACCCCCGCAACCATAAAATTATTTTCATTGCTACTTCACAACTATAATTTTGCTATTGGCATGAACCGGGCGACCCCTGTAAAAGTTTCATTCAACCCCCAAAGGTTCATTCAAAGACCCATAGGTTGAGAACCGCTGTCTTAGAGGGTCAGCATGAATTGGAATTGATTCCACAACAATGGACTTATTTTGTTGTTGTTGTTTTCATTTCTATAATTGATTATCTTGAAAGATACTAGACTCATTTAAAAAGACAGTGCCTTCAGAAATGAGACCCATATATTCAATGTGTCTTCCCTCTTTCTTGTTTCGATTTTAATTATGCGATCCTGACTTTCCTGGATACAAGTCACATGACCTTACAAGATAGAGAAAATCAAGATTCTAGAGAGTCTCTAAGCGGCAGAATGATACGGCTCTGTGTGATTTCAAAGATGACTTTTATTGCATTTTAACCGTTTTATCAACATACAATCCACATGCAGTGTACCTCAATGGTTGCAGTACACAGAGTCGTGCAATCACCACCAACATGTCAGAACATGTTCTTTATTCTTGCACTCAATTTGTTAGCTCGTCTTTCCTTCCACCTTCCCTGTCATACCCTTGCTGCTGTTGTTAGGTGACATCAAGTCAACTCGGACCCGTAGCGACCCAACACACAACGGCACGAAACACTGCATCGTTCTGCCCCAGCCTTGTTATTGTTCCTCTGCCTGAGCCCGTTGATCAACCACTTTGTCTGTCTGGCTTGTTGAGGTCTTCCTCTTCTTTGCTGCCTTTCCACTGCACCAAACCTGGTGTTCTTCTCCAAAGGCTAGTCTCCCCTGACAACGTGGACCAATCTCTGTGATTAACTAGATTTAAGACCTTTGGCAAAACAAAGTAAATAAGGTGCATTCTTGCCACCCTCACCTCTCAGGAGTACTCTGGCTTTACTTCTTCAAAAAAAAAAGTTTGTCTTTTTAGCAGCCCGTGGTATTTTCAATATTCTTCTCCAGCACCACAATTCAAATGCATTAATTTTTATACAACCTTCCTTATGCAGTATCCAACTTTCACATGCATATGAGGCAGTGGAGAATATCATAGCTTGGGTCAGGTGCATCCTTGTTCTTCAATAAGCTATAGAGGTCTTGTGCCACAGATTTACCTAAAGCAATGTGCTATTTGATCTTTTGGCTGCTGTTTCCATGATCATTGATTGTGGAACCAAGTAAGACAAAATCCTTGACAACCTCAACCTTTTCTCCATTTATCATGACGTTACCTATTGAGCTAGTTGTGAGGATTTTGTCCTTCCTTCCATTGAGTAGTAATCCACACTGAAGGCTCCAATCCTTGATCTTCATCAGCAAGTGCTTCAAGTCCTCCTCATTTTCAGCAAACAAAGTTGTGTCATTTGCATATCTCAGATTGTTAATAAGCCTTCCTCCAATCTTTTTTATGACTGTCATATTTATTTATTATTCTATTAAAAATCATTTTATTAAGAGTTCTTACAGATATCATAATATTCCATAGTTCAATCACATCAATCGTTGCACAGTTGCTACCACAATCCATTTCAAAACATTTTTTTTTTGTTCTTGAACTCCTTGATATCAACTCCGCTTTATTCCACCCCTCTTCCCCCAGGAACCCTTATTATTATTATTTATTTATTTTTGACATATCTTACGCCATCCAATATATCCATTTACATACAATTATATTGTTCCCTCCCTTTGAGTGGGGTTATACAGTCACCAATGCTATTGGTTCCCCATCCCCTTCTTATTCCACCTCCTGCCCCTACCTCTTACCATACCCTCAGAGAATCATTACTCCTGTTACTGTTTCTGAAGGGTTATTTCTCTTGACTTTCACGTATTGAATGGTCTTAATTATACAAATGAACATGTGCAAGTCTAACAAGATTAATGAGGTAAAACAAAAACCATAATAGTAAGGGAGGAAATATTAAACAACTAGAGGATAATTATATGTTTCATCAGTGCTATACTGCACCCTGGATTTACTATCCCTTCGATGTGGCCCTTCTGAGAGGGACTGTCCAATTGTCTTACAAGTGGGTATTGGTTCTCCACTACATCCATCCTCCTTCACATTGATTTGCTTTCTTGTTTTTGAACTTCTGATACCTATTCCTATCAACTCTTCATGATCACACAGGCTGGTGTACTTCTTCCATGTGGGCTTTGTTACTCCCCTGCTAGGTGGTCTCTTGTTTAACTAAACAAGCTTTGAAAACCTCAGGTACCGTACCTTTTAATACCTGGGCACTATCAGCTTTCTTTATCATATTTGCTCATGCACCCATTCTGTCTTCAGTGATCATGTTGGGAAGGTGAGCATCATACAATTCCGCATTATTAGAACAAACCATTCTTATACTTTCCTCTTTTTCTTTTTCCTTTCCTCCTGCCCCACTATCATGTTCACCCACCATTCACCTCTCAGTAATACCTCTCAGATACAAGTCTATTGGTCAAACACAACCAGAAAAGCTTGACCCTCGTCGCCATCAATCTTAGAACCCCTACTATTCCCCTGTTTGTCATTATTGGCCCACTGCTCATCTCCCCCAGCCTCCTCTCCTCCCATGACCCCTGGGAACCGTCGGTCCCATCACTGTCTCTGTGGATTGCCTATCCTGCCTAGCTAAACACCAACAAAGAGAAAGACCATACAAATAGCCTCAACTCTAACAGGGATCCTGACACAGAATAGATGAATATCTCTCTGTTAAATAGCACATAGGACATGTTATAATCCATCAGGGCAATCCCCTTTCCTTTCAGGGTTCAATTTACCTACTTACGTAAGAATACATACACCCTGTTAGTCTTCAGCATTCCAACAGGGGTGTCCAGCAGGCATGCCTCTTAGACTGAAAACTTTACAGAAACCTGTTCATCTTTAGAACAGCACATAAGCCCCCACTGATAGACTGTCCATAAAGTGTACTGACCCAGAATCAAACCCAGATCTCCTACGTGGGATGTAAGCATTCCACCACTGAACCATTGTTGCCCCTCTTGACACAATAAAACTCATCACATTGTCAGCTTTGGGTGGGTTCTAATTACCGCTCACTCAGTGACTTAGTAAGTACTTCAAATTATCATGTCTAATCTATTGCTAAAACACAATACATAAAAACAAAGTGTTGAGATAGATTCTATCATTATTTTTCATTCATAGATAAAGAAATTAAGGCTGACAAAAAGGACTTTGCTGAGGGTAAGGGCCTAAGACTCTGGAAATATAAAGTCATTTTGTCATGCTGAATTGCCTGTAAGTGAATGAAATAAATGAAAAAATACCTTTAGGGTCACTAGCCTGAGATTTAGAAGTACGAAATATTTAGATCCAATGTTACATATTAAAAGGAAGCAAAAGTTAACTAAGAACTTGGTTTTAGATCATAGTTTCTTAATATATCATACTCCATATTTAGGAATATCTGTTCTGAAAACTCAGTTACAAAAATGAATTTTATCTACCATGTCCTATTGTGGTTTTATTGGAATTTTTTTATAACACTACACCACATACTTTAATATAATTAGTTGCTTTGGTTTTGCCCAAAGTGTCTTAATCTGGCTGAATGCTTAACCATTCAGGGACATAAGTTAATTCATGTATAATTTTTTATGTACATGGGTACAGATAAGAGCTGGAAACACAGGGATTCCAGGACAGATAAATCCCTCAGGACCAACAATAAGAGTAGATACCAGGAGGGTAAGGGAAAGGTGAGAGGAGGAAGGGGGAACCAATTACAATGAACTACACATAACTCCCTCCCAGGGTGGATGGACAACAGAAAAGTGGGTGAAGAGAGACATTGGTGAGAATAAGACATGGAAAAGTAATAAGAATTTATAAATTATCAAGGATTCATGAGGGAGGGAGGGGAAGGGGTGGAAAAATTGAGGAGCCAATACTAAAGGTTCAAGTAGAAAGAAAATGTTTTGAAGATTATGATGGCAACAAATGTAAAAATGTGCTTGACACAGTGGTTGTATGTACAGATTGTGATAAGAGCTGTATGAGTCCCCAATAAAATGACTTTTTAAAATTTAGTATAATGTTTATACTAAAAACTTAGTGTCAATCCATTTATCTGCTGTCTAAGGTATTTTCTCTGACTTGTTCAATCACCTCTAAATGATAAATTTGAACAAAGTAGGAATCTTAAGTTATGAACATAAGTCTGGTTTTTATTATTTTCATAATATTTTATGGGTAACTCCAGAAAATCATAAGACATACATTAAAAGTAATTTAATCATGCAATTCACTGAAGTCAACTTGAATACACAAAATGATTATGAAAATTATTAAAAATTGGAAGATCTTACAAACTTGCTCTGAAATAGTTAAATAGTTTACTAATATTGGATTTTTTTCCCTTTCACCTTTCTTCCTTATGGCAATTGCAGATAAAATGAATCATTCATTCTTAACCAAGATTTCAGAGAAATATTTAAAGCATTGAAGTTTAGGCAGCATTTGTAATTGCTACTGTTAGTAAAAAAGAAAAGCTTAGTAGAATAAGAAAGCCTACTTTAAAGGAGAAAATAGAAATTGGTAGGAAAGAAAGAGATTATTTCCCTTATTAACCAAGATTTCAATGGAATTTTTCATAAAATACTCAACTAAGCTATTCCCTGCTTTCAATGAGATCATATATAAAATGCTAATTATATTTTCAAATGACATGAAGCAAAGAAGAATAAATAAAGTATATAACAGATATGGGATTCCAAGAAAAAGTAGGTTTCCAAGATGACATTTAGGAGACAAAAAGACAGTGATTGTGCAGACTTACGGGAACAACATTGACCTCCAGCAGCAGCAGCAGCAGGTTTACCAGGAAGCTTTTGAAGCTTAAACTCAAGCCCTTGAACTCAAGGGATCAATAGAAAGATAATGTGTTCAAGTTTGCTTGATATAATTGATTTATGGATTGTTATATCTGTAAGAACCCCCAATAAAATGATTTTTTTTAAAGAAACCATTTGGAAGCACTTAAAAAAAAAGCCAAACCTGTGATACCCTCTAGAACTCTGTATCTCATTATATTTATGGTATTGTTTTCTTTAAACGAGCTTCTAAAATTGTATAAGCCTCAGATTCCATAAAACCTGATTGTCCTTGAATCCCAGGTGCTGGAAGGCAACACGAGCAGTCTAACTGTATCCATTGATGTTTCCGTGTTAGAAATCTCCTCTTTTAGGGGGGAGACCCGGGCCTGATTCCTTGTCAATGAACATCAAGAGTAGTCAACACCTATCAGTTAGAGGAAGCTTAATGATGTTATAGTCCTGTGCAGATGATCTCTTTCTGAAATCCAGCCAATGAAAACCGTGTGGATCACAAGGTCCAGATGCACAATGAATCAAGGTGACACTACAAGGCTGGG
Source organism: Tenrec ecaudatus (assembly GCF_050624435.1). Classification (NCBI taxonomy): domain Eukaryota; kingdom Metazoa; phylum Chordata; class Mammalia; order Afrosoricida; family Tenrecidae; genus Tenrec; species Tenrec ecaudatus. The sequence continues at coordinate 27,167,422 of NC_134535.1, read as the reverse complement.
CTGAGTTTCATTCTGTGCTTGGGGTTACCGTGAGCTCTTGGGGTCACCGTGCACTCCAGAGCAACGAACAAAAAGAACAGCAGCTTGGAATCCTGGCACTCAACAAACCTTTGAGATCAAACAAGAACAACAAATATACCTGTAACTCATATCAGAGCATAACTTGGCACTAGAAGTCAATTTACATATAAATGAGAGAAACAAACACCAGAGACTAACAGAATTGGCTCTGGAGCCCTGACTTTAGTGAGGAGCATGGGGCCTGCTTGTGTTAGAGCCATGGTTCTCAACCTTCCTAAGGCCGCGACCCTTTCATACAGCTCCTCATGTTGTGGTGACCCCCCCAACCCTAAAATTATTTTCGTTGCTACTTCATAACTGCAATGTTGCTACTGGTATGAATCGTCATGTAAATGTCTGATATGCATGATATATTTTCATTGTTATAAATTGAACATAGTTAAAGTAGAGTGATTAATCACAAAACAATATGTAATTAGTTACTGTGAAATATTTATTTCTAATGACAAATAAATGAAATTTTGTCCTGAAGCATGGTGTAGCATGGGTAACAGTCTTCACACTGTGGGTGGGTAGTGGTACTCGTATGTGGGCATATCTGCATGTGGGTGGATCCACCTAGAGACAGATAGAGGAGTGGTGTCTGGGTTCCTAAAACCATGAGAAATATGTGTTGTCTGAGTATCTTAGGAGACCCCTGTGAAAGGGTCGTTCGACCCCCAGGTTGAGAACCGCAGTGTTAGAGGAAAGTGATACAGGGTCCCCTAGTAGTAATCCACAAGAGGCCAACAAGCATCCTGCATAAAAAAAGAGTTCCTCACTAAGTTGGGCAAAGTCTTCAAAAAAAAATTTCCCCCATTACTTCTTCCTGTATAAAGGATCCCTGGCAATGTTGTGGGTGAAACGTTGGCCTGCTAACTGCAGTAGGCAGTCAAACTCCCGGTCACACAGCAGAGCAAAGATGAGGTTGTCTGCTCCCATAGGGACTTACGGTCTAAATAGGAAAGTTCTACTCTGTCCTACTAAAGGGTCATTATGAGTCAGAATTGACTCTATGCAAGTGGGTTTAGTTTCTATATAAACAGTCTGAGTAAACATGTATTACAAAATTTATAGACACATGTAAGATGGAGTGTTTTATTAATACATATTTAGCATAATAGATAGCGAAGAGGTACCTATGTGTTTATTTATTATCCAGCCAGAGCCCTGAGAGATTCTTTGTAGTATTCAGTCACAATTACTTTCTGTTCAGTTCTAGAAGCCAAATCTCCAAGTGCTTAAATGTGCTATTTTAGCTCATTTCTTGAGAAAACAGAAACACTGCTCATTGCTGACAACACCATGGATCTTTGGAACCTGAGTGTATTTAAACAGCACAGACTATTTGCACCTTCCCGTCCCTAGTGCCACTTACTGAATGCTGGCTACAGAGTCACTGCATTGTGTCTTCTGTCATGCCTCCCGTGATTCCTGACTGCAGTGCTCTCAGAGGGGGCTACAAGGCTCCTTGATGAGGAATACAAATTGTACCTCCAGTGTTCCGGAAAATGTAAATGACAGTTTGTGCTCTAGCTGTTATGGATGAAACTGAGACCTCGCCCCACCCCTCCCCCACTCTCTCCCCACCCAAACCTATCCTCATCAGGAAAGAAAACCAGACCTCTACGTGTGTGCTTATAATCCCACTTTGGAATGGGTCATCTATGTTAGGCCAACAAACAAGACATCAGGCTAGAGTGTGTCTAAATCAATCTCTCTCTGAATTAAAAAGAACAAAGAGCAAGTAAGAAAAGCCCAGATGGGAGAGAAGGGGCCTATGCATGGTGTAGATTGATAGCCCAAGAGCAGAAGCTCAGAGAGACAAGGACCTTCCTCCAAGCCAACATAAAGGGAGAGCATTCCGCTAGAGCTGGTACCCCTGAATTCAGACTGCTAGTCCCCTACACCATAAGAAAATAACTTTGTTTGTTAATGCCATCTTCTCATAGTATTTCCATAGCCCTAGGTAACTAAAAGAGAGTCATTCACTGCCAGTGAGTCCATTCTGACTCTTACGGAACCTATAGGGCAGACTAGAACTGCCCCTTTGGGTTTCCAAGGCGGTATATCTTTAGGGGAGCAGAAAGCCTATTGTTCCCCCATAGAGCTGCTGATGGGCTTGAACTGCAGACCTTGTGGCTGGCTGTCCAACTACTAACCCATTAAGCCACCATGACTCCTCATGAAGAAACTGGCCATGCTAAATTTACTGGATTTTTTTTAGCACAAATTTAACACATCTTCCAACCATGTCTTCTTCTGCCCCTTTTAGACAACCATCACTGCGTCCCTCAAAATGAAAGTGCTTTCAACATTGACTAAACTCCTGTCTCCCACAAACTTCCACCGACAGGCTTGGAAGGACAGCCAAGGGCGCCATGCAGAGAGAGGGAACAGTGATTCCATTTGTTCACAAGGAATGCCCTGCTTCATCAGCCTTGGGTTAGACTTGCCCGCCAAGAGCACGTTATCTCCAGGTCACTCCAAAGACATGGGTCAGAAGCGCCATTTGGATTACTGAGCACCTGTGCCAAGGGATCTTGGAAGAAAAGAGTACATCTGATCCCACAGGACTGCCTGATGCATCTCATGGAGTCTGCAGAGGGAACAGCGAGGCCCGTTTTGGTGCCAGTGACTGGTGTACATGGATAAAGAATTCCTTCTGCAGTCCCTCAATGGCCTCAAGTACCAGAAGTGGCCCCCTAGTCAGAACATGGACCATTGAGAGCCGGTGCAGGAAACTAGAGGTCAAGCCCAAGGGTCATGACAGGTCATAACCTAGAGCCCTGGAATTGGGCTGGGGTGGATGGGAGTCTGCGTCCCTCAAATCAGCACATCAGGACTCCTCTGGTGGGCCAATTTTCCTTATGTCTATTTCCTGTGACCTCACAAAAGAGACTCTGGGCTGAGGAGTGATAGTGAACCATTTATTAGACTAACCTCCTGGAACTGGTGTGACTGACCATAAGAGCCTGGGCCAAACCAGATGTGTGACTCCTACACCTGCTTGGAACATCGGGATGACTCTCCTGGGAAAGTAGTTTTAGATTGCCCCACAGATGAAGGATGAGGACCGGGATTCACACAGATCTTGATCTGGCCTGGTGGATCTGTCTATAGACGGCACTACCAGCTCTGACCAGTCCCTGGAGTGGAGGTCTTAGGAAATGTCAACGAAGGCAACATTGAAATCCCTTAAGTCAGAGAGTCTGACATCATGACCACACCTATCTGGACCTCAGTGTAGTGTGGAGTTCGATTTTGACCAAATACGCACAGTAGGCCGAACACCTGGTCCATCAGAGCGCTGATTAGCATCTATCCCACAGTTCATTCCTCTCATGTACTTGTTAAGTAGAAAGGAGAAAGCAGACCTTTTCAATGGAGAGGTTTACTGGTAGCGACAGAAATGGTTTAAAACCAGTATGTCCAATAGAAGGAAAATATCTGACCTGGGTCTCTGAAAGTGGTGCACCACAATGTGCTCAGAATCACCTATACAGTTTCCTTGCCAATATTCTTAACCCGAATGCACCCAAGAGTTAGGCCTTACTTCTGATGCAAAGGTAAATGTCTCCAGTACATTGTAATCAGCACTTCTTAATAAGTGCTAGAAAAATATAGAATGTGGGATATTTTACAAGGCAATCATGTCAATATCATGGGGGATAGATGAGAGATGGTTACAGCCTAACAGGAACTTGAGAGAGTCAAGGAGACACAAAAAGTTCATGGGAAAAAATTGAGTAGATAGATAATGGATTTTTTTCCATAAACAACCACAAGTTCTTTCATGTCACAACCAAATGCAGTCTGTGAACTGGCCTTAGAAAGCAGTTATGCCTGGCATTCTGTTGAAATTTTTCACAACAAACCTTTGGTAAAAATATTGGAAAAATATAGAATGAGTTGTAGCTGGCTGAACATAAAGACAATATGGTGTCAGTGGGACATGATTCTTTTATCCTCGGTTTATTTAAAGAGGTATATCATATTCCTTTGTTTAAGTGGCTAATGAAGAGGCACTGTGGTATAACTGGTTAAGAACTTGATGGCTAACGGAAAGGTAGGTGGTTCGAATCCACCTATCACTGCACAGGAGAAAGATGTGGCAGGCTGCTTCTGTGAAGATTTGTAGCCTTGGAAAATCTATGGGATATTTCTACTCTTTTCTACAACTTAGAAGTAGCTTGATGGTAGTGGGGTTTTTTTGGTTTCCCAAGTGGCAGATTATATGATGATTCTTCAGTGACAAGACATATACCTTCTAATGCCGAACATGCTGGGAAGTTGTTTCAGCTGTAGGTACTGAAAGTTGAATAGGCAAAGGGTCTAGAGGGCTTGTTCATAATTGACACAAATCGGTAGAATTAAGTAGTAATACTAGCAAGGAGAGCCTACCTTAGTTGCCATTGTTATGAATCTTGGTTATAGGGACAACTTAGAAGCACAGAGGGGGACCCAACTGTTGTTTGGGGGACTGTTGCATAGGTGGATTTACACTTAAATTCAGAAAAGGGGTCTAAAGGAACTAGATTAAAACCTAGGAAAGACAAGGGATCTAGCTGAGTTCTAAGCATCTCTTTAAAATGCAGAGAGTCAAATACTCCATTTAAAATTATATACCCATGCCTCACCTTCTCATTCCTAGACAGTTTTTGCCCATTGGGTGGAAGATAGTGTTTTGTTAATAAGTGCCTGGTCTCACTGTATGCTTTCAGGGTAAAAAGGAAATATTACTTCAACTGACTGTTGAACACTTTGTAGGTCCAGAATTTAAACAGACACTAAGCTATCACAGTCTAACATATTATTATTACCTTTTAAAAATTAACACCCTCTATCAGAATCTTGAAGAATTGTGTTTAGAAACATAGTTAATTGTGGTTTGAAGGAGAGACAAGTACGGAGCTGAGGTGAAAAGGCAGATTCTGTTTAAGTGAAGGGCATCGGTGGAGGTTGGAAAGTTCTCAAGTGTACTGTCCATGTGCAACACAGTTTCTGTTCTGAGATCCCAGGAAAAATCTGAAAGTGGATAAAGTGTTTTTTTGTTGAATAATCTCTGCTCCTTTTTGAGTTACTCTGCTTACTGAGCTCCGGCGGCCCAATCAAGGAGCCCCAGAGATGCAGTGGGGTACTGTCTAGGCTGCTAACAGCAAGCAAGTCGACCCCACCAGCCACTCCATGGGAGAAAGATGCGACTCTCTGCTCCTATCAAGATTACCGCCTCAGGCACCCCAAAGGGCAGCTCTACTCTGTCCTGTGAGTTGCAATTTACTCACTGGCACTGAGATTTATTTCCAAAGTTTTGGTGGCTCAATAAGGAGTCCTGGTGGGGCTGTGGGTTAGGCACTGGGCTGCTAACAGAAAGGTTGGTGGCTCAAATCCCTCAGCCACTTCATAGGAGAAAGATAAGGCTGTCTGCTGTCATAAAGTTTTACAGGATCAGAACCCCTCCACATAGTTGCTACGAGTCAGAATCAACCCCATAGCAGTGACTTTGGTGGCTCAGTAATTCAGCTTGTGGCTTCTAACGGAAGAATTGACTGAAGAAGTGACCATTGGAACCCAATTTCTTTCATGGTGGCTCCACGAAAGAGGGGCCTGGTGATCTACTTCCACCTGGTTTACACTCTCGAAAACCCTACAGAGATCTCTCTAGCTATGTGGGGCCATCATGAGTCTGAAATCCATTTGATGGCACTCACAACAACAAACGGCATATATATCCTAAGGGGGAAACTAGACAATACAAAATGAAGATCAAAGACGTATCGACACTTTAAACTACAGCGCTGGTGAAGAATATTGACTATATCATGAGCTAACAGAAGAATGAACTAGTCAGTTTTGAAGAACCAAACTCACTTCCATTGAGTGGATGCTGACTCATAATGACCCTACAGGACAGGGTAGATCCAACCCTGTGAGTTCTGAGATTAACTTTTTACGGGAGTAGAAAGCCTCAGTTCCTCCTAAGGAGTGGCTAGTGGTTTTGAACTGCAGATCTTGTGGTTAGCAGTACAAAGTATAATATACTGTGCCACCAGGATTCTTTAGTTTTGAAGAAAGGGCAACCAAGATGTTCCTTAAAACCGAGGATAATAAGATTGTGTCTTGCTTACTTTGGACATATGATCGGGAGAGACCACTTTTTCAGGAAGGATATCCTATTTGGTAATGTAAAAGGCCAACAAACGTGAAGAAAACCTTCCATGAGATGGATTGACATGTCAACTACAACAGTGGGTTCAAGCACACCAATGCGTATAAGGATGGTACAGAATGGAGAAATAATTTATTCTGTAATACATAAAGATTGCCACGAGAAAGAGCTGACCCTACAGTGACCAACAGCCACAATATGTCCTACTTTACCTCTTCTTATCTAGAGATGTTCATGTTGTTCCAGGTTTCTTATCATTGTCTAGGCAGCATGTGCACACAGGATAACTTTGTACCATATATCTCCTCTATACATTTATCGCAAGATTAGTTTCAAGAAAAGGATCTCTGGAGTCTTACTGATGGCGCCATGAAGACGGGAGAATAACAGAAAGCATTGCCTGGTCCTTGAGCCTGTTGCTGTTACTTGCCACTGACCCGGATCGAACTCGTGGTACTTGAGTCCATTGTTGCAACCACCATCTAGATTGCGTGCCTTTCAACGTAAGGAGCGCATCACCTGACACGATAATGCCCCAAACACCGAATGCAAACTCATTCCTGTCAAGTTGGTTCCAACTCATAGTGATCCTTTAGGACACAGTCGAATTGCTCTAATAGGAGTTCCAAGGTTCTAAATCCATGGAGTGGCTGTTGAGTACAAAACGCCAACTTTTAAGCTAGCAGCTGAGAGCTTAACCCCTGCACAACCAGGGTTCCTAGTCTGTAACATTATATTGGATAATATTTTGTTGTGATCTATTGGGTTTTCAGTCGGCTGCTGTTCACCGAGTCTTTCTTCCTAATCTATCTTAGGATACAAGTCCCACTGAAACCTGTCTATCATGGGTGACCACACTGGGATTTGAAATTGGAATGGCCTATCTACCATTATAACAACATGCAAGTCATCACAATACAGCAAACTGACAGGTGGTAGCTGAGAACTAGAGATCTGTGTACACTTACAAGAACCCTGGTGTTGTCTTGTGTTATGCAGTGGACTGTTAATCTCAATGTCAGAAGTTTGAAACCGCCAGCCACTTCTCCTGAGAAAGATGAGGCTTTCTACTCCCATAAAGAAGTACAGTCTTGGAAATCCACAGGCCCAGTTCTACCCTGTCCTATAGGGTTGTTAGGAGTCAGAATTGAGTAGATATGACTAGATTTGACAGAATATGACCAGAACTTACTAGAGTGAGTTTTTGAGTACACTTACAACCTAGAGGCTATTACTCATGAGAAGAGGTACATTTGTAAGGGCAAGGACTAAAAATCAAATAAATAATTAGTTAGTGTAACTATCTACTAGATGAATATATATATTTCTCAATATATTTCCTCATCTGAATGGATTCTTCTGGTTCTTCAGATTCACAATTTCATATGAGCAGAAGAACAGATCTTTGCTGCTAAATCAATATGTTTCACCTTTATTTTTAAGTAAACAAACCAGTTGCCTACAGATGGGCTTTGGATCTCCACTCTGAACTTCCCCGCATTCACAATGATATGATTTTTTGTTCTTTAATGCCTGATACCTGATCCCATTGACACTTCCTGATCACACAGGCTCTTGTGTTTCTTCCAAGTGGGCTTTTATTGCCTCTCAGCTAGATGGTCGCTTGTTTATCTTCAAGCCTTTAAGACTCGAGATGCTACATTTTTTTGATAGCCGGCCACTTTCAGCTTTTTTCACCACATTTGCTTATACACCCATTTTTGTCTTCAGCAATCGTGTCGGGAAGGAGAGCATCATGGAATGCCAGTTTAATAGAACAAAGTGTTCTTGCATTGAAAGAATACTTGAGTAAAGGCCCAATGTACATCTACTACCTTAATACTAACCCTAAAAATATATGCACATAGATCTATTTCTCCATCATCATATATAAATATATTTGCATATGTACATGCCTGTATTTAGATCTCTATAAATGCCCTTGGCCTCCTAGTTCTTTCCTCTATTTCCTTTTACTTTCCTCTTGTCCCACCATCATTTTCTGCCTTCATCTGAGTTTCAGTAATTCCTCTCGGTTACATTGCCCTTGATCAAGCCCTACCACAGGCCTCCTACACCCTCCTCACCATCGATTTTGGATCACTTATTGTTCCCTTGTCCTTGGGTTTGTTAACACCACTTCCTTTCCCCCACCTCTCTCTCTCCCATGTCCCACCAGAACCTCGGTCCTGTTGCTTTCTCCTCCAGATTGTTTATCCCACCTTTCTCTTCTAGATAGACCTGCAGAGATAACAATATGCACAAAAAACAAGACAGAGCAAAACAAAGTAATAAAAGAAAACAAAATGACAACAAATAAAACAATGACACAAAAGAGAAAAACCTGTAAATAGTTCAAGGTCTATTTGTTGACCTTTAGGAATATTTTCTGGTGGAATCTGATGGGGTACCACATCCTGACTCCAAAGTCTATTTTTGTTACTCCCTCAGGACTTCCTTGCTCTGCTCCTCTTGCTGTTCTGTTTCATGCCCTTAGTGTTTTGCCTCGGTGTAGTGGGATCAGATCGGACACAATTCTCCCACTGTGTCTTCAGGGTTGTCCCCTGTAGGGCTATGGGTAAGTGAGGGATGTCATGTTTCATAGTGTGGTTGGCCATATGGTTCTCTCTGTGCTCTGAGCAGGGACATCATCTTCAAGGCTTGGTGAGCCTGGATGTGCTCTACTCTCTCCCCCCTCCCCCACCTTCATTTGCTCCTGTGGGTTCTGATCATACAAGTCCCTCTCTCTGAGCTGTAGCTTCATGCTGTCCTCTGAAGGAAATTCTTTGGGGGGAGGGGGAGGGAGGTTCTGTCCACATAGTTGGGATTGGGGCTGGCCCCTCAGACCTGTAGGGAACTGGACATCCCCTCACAGAAGGGTTGTGGGGAGGAGATGAGCCAGTCAGGGTGCAGTAGAGCAATGATGAAACATACAACTTTCCTCTAGTTCTTTAATGCTTCCTCCCCTCAACTATCATGATTGCAATTCTACCTTACATATTTGGGTAGATAAGAGAATGTACATTGGTACAGATTAGAACTGGAAACACAAGGAATCTAGGACAAATAAACCCCTAAGGACAAATAACGAGAGTAGCAATACCAGGAGGGTAAAGGGAAGGTGGGGTAGAAAGGGGGAACCGATTACAAGGATATACATATAACTCCCTTCCCTGGGGGATGAACAACAGAAAAGTGGGTGAAGGGAGATGTCAGACAGTGTAAAATATGACAATAATAATAATTTATAAATTATCAAGGGTTCATGAGGGAGGGGAGGAAAGGAGGGAGGGCAAAAAATGAGGAGCTGATACCCAGGGCTCAAGTAGAAAGAAAATGTATGAGAATTATGAGGGTAATAAATGTACAAATGTGATTGACACAATGGAAGTATGTATGGATTGTGATGAGTTGTATGAGCCCCCAATAAAATGAAAAAAAGGAAACAAACAATTTCTCTGAAAAATATTGTCCTTTTCCACTGTTGATACAAATTTAAATGCCAGCAGTATATATTAATCACGAATTCATAAGTGTCACCTGCACTAATAATGCCTGACTGTACATTAAAATATTCCCTTGTATTGAAGACATTTAAGTGTATTAGCAAACGATCCAAATTAATACTAGTATTATTTCTTTAAAATTGATGACCCCAGTGTGAATAAAACTCAAATTACATGAAACTTCAGGGTTTAAAATCAACTTGCACCATACTGATAACACTTAGGGTGGTGATCATGCTGTTTCTATGATTCCATTGTAATTAGTCAGAATATACTGCAGCTGTTTATGATTTCAGGACAAGGTAATGTTTATAAAGAGAAAAATGTCTCATTTTCTTTGCTGTTTAAAATTCTTTTCTGTGTAAACAGCTTTCTAAGCTATAATTCCAACCCTCATTTCCAGTCCTCACAAGGTTATTAAACTAGGTTTTATCATATGTGGAAGCATTGTTACATACTGGTTTCTGCTTTGCATCCCCCTGCTTCATCCTCTAATTTTATACATGCAATACATGCACGCACACACTCATACACATTATTTTTATATATGATAATTTCTGGCTGTGCATAAGATGCTGCTGCTAAAAAACACACTGTCTGGTCTTTTACAGCTTCTTCTTCTTCTTCTTCTTCTTCTTCTTCTTCTTCTTCTTCTTCTTCTTCTTCTTCTTCTTCTCCTCCTCCTCCTCCTCCTCCTCCTCCTCCTCCTCCTCCTCCTCCTCCTCCTTCTTCTTCTTCTTCTTCTTCTTCTTCTTCAGTCTGATACCGTGTGCCAGAGTTTCGGATACAGTGTGACTTCCTTTAGCTTTTTTTTTTTTTGAATCTTGGTAGTTATTTCGGAATACAAAAAAATCACTTCTCTGTAGGCTATTTGTATGTCTGCATTCCTCCATGATGTCCATATTCTGCGTGATGCTGGGCTTCCGGCCTTGCCTGTGTTGACACGCTCACTTCTGGGATGATATTAGAGTTCCCCACCTCCTCATTGCCATCAAGTACAAGCCAACTCATATTGACCCTGTAGGATAGGTTAGAACTGCCCTTGTTCTGGGACTATAAACTTTGTCGGAGTGAAAAGCCTCATGACGAGCAGTTGGTGGTTTCAAACTGTTGACCTGGCAACCCAATTCATCATGACTATACCACCAAGGCTTGATATTAGATGGAATCATGGGTATAACAGAGACGATCTATGAAAGGATCATCCTTCTAGATGCCAGATGAAGCTTTGAAGTACCATTAAGGATGGTATGCAACACAGCAAAAACTTCAAATATCTAGGAAGGCAATTATTAAATTTCCGATGTGATGCTTAGTTTCATCCTCATTTTGCAAAAGTTCACATAGGAAGGTAAGTCAAAACTTGCTGTTATTGGGGTTCCAGGTCATACATCCATGGGTTTATCCCAAATAACATGTGCTTAATCACATCTCTGGGGTCAATGGATGGCAGCAGACAAATTATCTCAGTCAGGCACCAGGCTTGGTGTTCCAGTTTTGGAACCTCCAAAAAAAAGGGGATATAGGAAGCTTTGTGTGAAGATTAGCTAGTTCAGAGTTGATCTTACCTGCAGGCATTTAAGCCACATGAAGCAAATGCAGATGATTTTATGAAATACACTGTAAGCGAGGACAAGTCTTGGATTTTCCAATGTGATCTGAAGAGCACAGCCCAGTCAACATAGTAACTGCTGGGCTTGTTAGATTCAAGACCACTATGAAGGTCCCAGTGAGCTTTGTTGAAGATTCCAATGGGGAAATATTGGTAGATTTTTTCAAAGGACACAGGAAAATCAAAGGAGTTTGTTATGAAGAAGATTAAGAACCTTGATAACTGCATCGGTGAGAAAAAGGCCAGGAAATTTGCACCAAGGTATCACCACCACCCCCTTCCACCTGCCGCGAATCACAAACAACTAGGCACAGGCTAAGTTTTCCAGCATAGCACGCGCTGCCCTTTAAGAATTTCATTGGGAAACTACCCGACCCACCCGACAACCCTTCTATGGTCCCTTCTGACTTCCTTTTGGTCACAAAATTCGAAGAACGTTGAAAAGGAGCAAACTCTGAGTCCCTCAAGGAGGCCAGACTTCCCTTCTGATCCGGAATACTCAATGAGCCCAAAATTCTTTTGGGGAAAAGTTGGAGCGATGAAAATACTGCCTGCAGAAGTCTATGGACCTGGATGGAAGCTGTGCTGAGAAACTATAAATTGATTTTGTTGTTGTTTAATAAAACATTCTATGATTTTATAATATAGATCTCGACATCTATGTCTGTATCTGTATCTATATCTATAATTTATCTTCATGTCTAGTTTTTATTCTTGGAGGTAGTAAAAAAACAACTCAACGTTTCGGAATAACCTCATCAGTCGAGTTGTAGGTGCATCTGTGCATGTCAGAACTTTGGCATCGGGTCAGGTAATCTTTGTTGTGGCTGACTGCCCAGTGCTTTGTGAGAGGCCTGCACCGTGCCTGGCCTCTACACCTTGGCTGTAACAGACAAAATGCCTCCAGACACTGCCAGCGGTCTCCTGGGGATCAGACCGCCCTCTGTAAAGAACCACGGGTGTGATTTAGAGCCTCGTGAACTGAACGTAAATCATAAGCCTGTCACTTTCTTACTGAAACGTGAGCACCGTCCTCAGGCCCCTCTTCTGTGAGATGCTGATTTACCATGACCTACCTCCATGGATTTCTAAAGATTCTATAAGACAATGCACCTAGTCCACTGATTCATAGGAAAAACCCAATAAAAGTAATCATTAAATGGCATGATCTAAGAACTAAATCCAACTTCTCTGACTCAGATCTGCAAAATAAGTGACTACTCATATTCCTAAACGTGCTCTTTGACAGAGGTATGATAAGCTAAACTAAAATAAGCTGAGCTCTCAATACAATTCCTAAATGGGCTAAAGGTGAATGAATCTTGTCATTAACTTTCTGAACTTCAAACTATTTTTGAAAAAATACTAAGTTGCTCTATATACATGAGTGCAGAGTGAGAGTGCAGATAAAGGAGGTAACATGGAAGCTAAGGCTTTAAGAAGAATATCTTGTCTTCTTCCTCCAAATCCCTAGGTGTTAGCAGAAGAGACCAAAAAAAAAAAAAGAAAGAAAGAAAGAAAATGGAGTGTGGGATAGTATCACAAGGAATTAACATAAGAAGTACAATCAGATGACAAAATTTAAATGAAGGTACTTTGTACATGTGCATTTCAAACTATCTCAACCACAAAATTAGAGAAATGACAGATGACTACAGGAATTGTCAAACCATTTGCTGTACAAAAATAAACTTCTGAACTTTAGTGTTTTGCTTAATAAAAAATCTTTTCTCTCTTGACTCAATTATGACCTCAGACATGCATCAGAACTTGATGCATATGAAAAAGTAGTTCTATGCCAAAAGTTGAGGCTGTGAAAAAATAAATCGCATAAGCAGAATGACATTTAAAATGCTGATTTAAACGTCTCTGCATCAAATCCAACCATCTGGGAATGTTCTCTGTGCTTTGCTCCTGGATGCTGGCTCACACTCAGGTGGGGATAGGTGTTAGCCATACACCGACAGTTATTGTGAAAGGGAAATTTTGCCGGCTCTGTAATCCCAAATTCATTTTATGGAGGGTCTCATATGGTGGTTCTATTTTGGAGGGTATAGAAAGCATATAGGCAGCAAAGCTCACATTTCATTGAGAGATTCTGCTGATACCAGGAATCTTGATTATTGCTTTTTACTGGCAAGTGTGCCAGCAATGAGATCTCTGGGAAGGAAGTCACCTAACAGTTCAGATCACAGTGAATAATCTGAGAAATATTTGCTAGGAGAGTAAATTGCATGGCTCAAGTATTGTGTGTCCCTCTATGAGCTAGGCCATAATTACATGAAATTGCTCTACACCAAATTGTGCAAAGATTGCTTATAAATAGAAGATATTCAACAAATGTTTCTTGATGACTATCCAATCTCGCCTCATTTCAACAAATTAAAATGCCGTTGCAAAAGAAGTCGTACAGCCAGTTAATTGCAGATTCCCAATTCCCAGTCCAACCCTTAGCTAAACACATTGATTGTTTAGATGAAAGAAGTTCACATGATCATTTCATCTAAGACAGATTTCCCACACACACACAGAACCCCCACATGTATCTTTATTTAACCTTTGAGAAAATAGTAGTGCTGAAAGTTTAGCCACATCATGACCGTGGGACATACAGCACCCACCTACGTTTTCTGTCTCTGCTGTCCCATTTTTAATTTGTGCTGCCATCTGGTGTTTTGTTGAGGGTGGGTCAGAGGCCTTATCCCGCCAACCTCAGCACCAGAGACCCCCTGGGACATCCATGGTCTAGGATTTGTCTCAAAATTCGTATTACTTATGGTTTTTAAAATGCTCATATTACTGTTAACACAGGGCTTCTTGAAGAAAATTAAGTTAAAGCAGAAAATAATTCAGTCTTGAAAGATTTAAATGACTTACCTTTGTCACTGTTCTTTAATATATAATTCTTGAACAGAAAGGCCTCTATTAATGTCTCACTTTGATGGAGTTGGTAATAGCTGTAGAACACTTGAGAAAAAGCCCTGCACCATGTTTTATTCCCCAGAAGCCAAAGAACATCGATACCGTTTCTAGAGCAGCGGTTCTCAACCTTCCTAATGCCGTGACTTTATTAATACAGTTCCTCATGTCGTGGTGACCCCCAACCATAAAATTATTTTTGTTGCTACTTCATAACTGTAATTTTGCTACTGTTATGAATTGGGAGACCTCTGTGAAAGGGCTGTTCAACCCCCAAAGGGGTTGTGACCCACAGGTTGAGAACCGCTGGTCTAGAGTCTAGAAACTTAAAACAAAGGATATTCAGATCAAGGAAAATGACATTATCCTAAACCTGTTCTTTGTCAACCAACTGGGGCAAAATAGAAAGCATTCAGACAATGACCTTTTATAAGTTTGTCTAAAGTAACTCAGGAAAAAATCTAAGCCACAAAAAGTGCTTTAGACCAAAGCAAACTTTAAGGAAGAAACACATTATCTTCCAAGGTATCTACTTAGAAGGCATCTGCGTGTCTAAGTAGCAGTAAGTTTCTTTTAAATGGTTTCATCTTAGTATAGTGATTGTTTAAGGTAGATTGTATTTTTCAAAATTGCCTTCAACTGCATCTCCCCTCCTATCTTATATACTCTTCTAGAGTTTTGTTGATTTCTCATCAAAAAAGATTCTGTTTCCCGTCCCCGTGAATCTGGGCAGGTTTGTGATTTGCTTGTGAGTACTGCACCGGGCTTGCTTGTGAGTACTGTACCCTAGCTAGCTCAGACAAGGCAGTGTAACTCCTTCCCTGCCCATTCAAGCCCTCCCCAACTTCTCTAAATGCAAAGGATCATCTAAGAAACAACTGCAAATTAAAGATCAATCCAGTTTGGAACTATAAAGTTATCTGTTAAAAATTCCAAAGGATATAAGTAAGCCTGCACCTCATAGACCATTTGAGAAATTCACAAGGCCCCCAAAGGGCTTTAAGGTTCTTTCTGTTAAACAAATATAGGGCTTCCAAGTATCTTAAAAGGAGCCCTGGGGGTGCGGTGACTTATGGGCTGAAAGATCTGATTTAGATGATGGACCTCAATCAGAGACAAATAACAAATGGGATAAAACTTCGATGGGGGGTTGGGGAGGAGGGTTTGAGAGGAGATGAACAGACATTACCTGTGGGAGAGAGGTGAACTGCTGGGTTAAAGAATGTACAGAGTATTTTCCAGAAATTGTGACTACAATCGTTTCCATCTCATAAGTTCTTCTAGAATCTTGCCATACCCCCTATCACTGATTTCAGAGCACAGTGAACGTGGCCATATCCCTTCACAAAGTAGAGTCTAATTCCCAACCCACTGAAGTTCTGCCTATTTGAGTCTCATTTGTATTCATCAGAATGATGTAGAAATGACCACAGGAGACCTCTGAGGACAAGGGAGCAAAGCAATGTCCCTTCCACCTGTCATCTCAAGCACTGGCACAGGAGCCTCGAGAAAGTCCAAGCCTACCTGTACAGAGAGCGCACATGGAGTAGGCCAGGCCCCACCTTCTCCACTTCACTGTTTCAGCTCCATCCACCATCACACTGAAACTGCAAGCAAGACCCTGACACAGAACCAGTCAGCTAACTCTGCCCTAAATTCCCCATCCAGAACAGGAAAACAGACAATTTCTCTTGTTCTAATCGAGTTTTTGGATGATTCGTGGAAAAGCAGTAGTAACTGAACCATACCTTCTAAAAGAAGAGACATGTTAAATATATTTCGTCCCATTTTTCTTTTTAAACAGCAAAAAACACATGCACATTTTAGACCTTTATACATTGACATTACTTGGGGCTATATATCAGATAGAATATAACTAATTAGCTACTATCAAGAGCTCTGAGTTTAAGGTCAAGATTGGGGTGATTTTTTGGTCATTTATTACTATTTAAATGCATATAATCCTTTGGTTTCCTCAACTGCCAGTTGAGAATAATACCTTCCAAAGGAAATTAGCATATGTATTAAATGAAAATAATTGATGTACATATGTGAAAGGGCCAGTGTCTACACTGAATTCATATGTCAGCATCAGCATGATGTGTATACAATGGATGAAGAGACACCCACAAGGGGCATTTTATTGGCAAACTGGTGTATTATATTATCCTTGACTTTAAAATACCAGGTACCTTTTTATTCATTCCATCAGCAGTAAACCAGAAACGTCTGCTGTCTCTCCTTTAGGCAAAACTTTCTGGTCTTTGAAGTCCTTTAGGTAAAAGCTGAGACTCTTCTGTTTGTATCCCTGGAGCCTCACAGTGACTAATGCATAAGAAGTACTCCACAAATATTATCCGAGGAAAGGAAAAGGTAGTTTTGTGACATAGCTCGTCCTTCCTAAATACCTCAGGTACTCTCAGCATTTGGGGATCCCAGAGAAAGGCAAGCCGACTTCTCTTGATCATCTTATATCCTATGATGATTAATGCTATGTCTTGATTTGACTAGGCTCTGCTGCCCAGATGTGAAAGTCCCGTGGACTGCCAGAAGTATAAAACAAATCTGTTTTGGAACAAATATCACTAGGATACTCCTTAGCATCTCACATACTTTGGACATGTCATCAGTAGAGACCAGTCCCTGGAAAAGATCACTCTGATTGCTGAAGTAAAATATCAGTGAAGAAGAGGAGTCCTTTGATGAGATGGATTGATACACAAGTTGCTATAGCGGGCTCAAACATACCATGGTGAGGATGGTGGTGCCGGCTCAGGAAGTGTTTGATTCAGAACTCACTTGATGACACCCAACAAAAATATCAACAAGAAGAACCTTTAAATCAGAAGAGGGTGTTAACAAACCTAGAGACAAGGGAACAACACATGATCTACAGTCGACGGTGAGGAGGGCATAGGATGACTAGTAGGGCTTGATCAAGGGCACTGTAACTGAGAGGAATTACTGAAACCCAAATGAAGGCTGAACATGATAGTGTGACATGAGGGAAAAAAAAAGAAATAGAGGAAAGAACTAGGAAGCGAAGGGCATTTATAGAGGTCTAAATACAGGCATGTATATATGTAAATATATTTATCTATAGCAATGGGAAATAGATCTATGTACACAAATGTATATGCACACAAATTTATATGTTAAATATTAAGGTAGTAGATGGACACTGGGCCTCTACTCAACGCAAGACAACTTTATTCTAATAACCTGGCATTCCACGGTATTCACCTTCCTGACACGATTGCTGAAGACAAAATGGGTGTATAAGCAAATGTGGTGAAGAAAGCTGATGGCGCCCAGCTATCAAAAGATATAGCGCCTGGGGTCTTAATGGCTTGAATATAAACAAATGGCCATCTAGCTGAGAAGCAACAAAGTCCACATGAAAAAAGTGCACCAGCCTGTGTGATTATGAGGTGTCGAAGGAATCAGGTCTGAGGCATCAATGACTGGAAACAAAAAATCATATCGATGTGAAGGAGGGGGAGAACAGAGTGGATACCCAAAGCCCATCTGTAGACAATTGGTCATACCAAGGAAGAGACTAGTCAGAATGCATTATAGCACCAATGAAACACAACTTTCCTCTGGTTCTTTAATGCTCCACCGCCCACCCCTCGCAACTGTCATGACTCCAATTCTACCTTACAAATCTGGCTAGACCAAAGCATGTACTTGGGTACAGATAAGAGCTCACGACACAGGGAATGCAGGACAGATAAACCCCTCAGGACCAATAATGAGAGTAGCGATACCAGGAGGGGAAGGGGTAGGGGTCTGGAAAGGGGGAACTGATCAAAAGGATCTACATGTAAGCCCCTCCCAGGGGGACAGTCAACAGAAAAGTGGGTGAAGAGAGACATCGGTGAATGTAAAACATGAAAAACTAATACTAATTTATAAATGATCAAAGAGTAAGATAAGGAGGGGGGAAATGAGGAGTTGATACCAAGGGCTCAAGTAGGAGGAAAATGTTTTGAAAAGGATGATGGGATGATGGCAACAAATGTACAAATGTGCTTGAAACAACGGATGTGTGTATGGGTTGTGATAAGAGCTGTACAAGCACCCAATAAAATGATTTTTAAAAGAACCTTTAAGTCACCTGAGCAGCAAAGCAGTGTACCCTTCATAAAGTGGGTAGGCCTTATCGAATCAATTGAAAACCTTACAAGCAACAGTCTGACTCCTCTCTACTCCATGGCGTTCCATCTTTGGGCTAAAGAGCTTGATTTCTAGTCTGTTGTCTGCTGTGCGCCTTCTGGACCAACACACGGTGCGGCTGGTGGTAGGGACCCTAGAGACAGTTACAATTCCTAGTGATGCCAAGAAAAAAGGGCAACGCTTTGCCAGGTGCTGCGTGATACGTGTTCACAATCGTTGCTATAAGAATGACCACATAAGGAACCAACTGCATGAAAAGTAGCGGAATTATAATACACAGAAGTGACTTGCACTATCCAATGTATATGACCAATGTCATATAATAAAGTTCCTAAGATGCAAAACAAAGT
The DNA here is from genome assembly GCF_050624435.1 of Tenrec ecaudatus. Taxonomy (NCBI): domain Eukaryota; kingdom Metazoa; phylum Chordata; class Mammalia; order Afrosoricida; family Tenrecidae; genus Tenrec; species Tenrec ecaudatus. The sequence goes on along the minus strand of NC_134535.1, from coordinate 27,148,627 downwards.
GGCGGTGAAGAACACCGGCCTTGAGACAGCCTGCCTGGATTCAAATCTCACCTCCAGTCTCTTCAAGCCGTATGAATGGGAGCAACACAGGGAAGCTCTCAGTTTTTACTTTTCACATCTGTTAAAGACAAATGGCAATCATACTCGAGGAGCTCTAGGGGCTCTGTGGGAGAATCACGGGGTTACTGGCTGTCTGCTTCCATAAAGATGTATCGTCTCCGAAATGCTATATAAAGTCCCTATGAGTGGAATGGACTCAGTGGCAGTGGGGTTAGTATTTGGGGAGTTGAGTGGGAGTCCTTGACTGGCACACCTGGTTAGGAGCTCAACAGCTAACTAGAAGCTTAGCAGTTTAAACCCACCCAAAGATACCTCGGCAGAAAGGCCTGGTGATCTGCTTCTGACAGCTCAACCCCTCAGGTGTGTGGTTCTTTTTGCTCATGGGGTCTCCTCAGCTGGTTTCACTTGACAGCAACAGGTTTTGGGTTTGCTTGGTTGGTTTAGGGTTGTTTTAAGGATTCAATATGTCAACATGTACAATGCACGAGGGACATCTCAGTCATAGAGGTCATTTGTCTAGAAAAATCTCAGTGACAATGACAATGTTTATTAGTGAAATGAAGGGAACTGGGAATTTTAACATGTTTCCTGTTGTGTGAAGGATATTGCTCTATAAGGTTTTTAGAAGGAATTATGTAAGTGCTTAGATGCTTCACATAAAGCAATAATCTTCTGCCATGAATTTGTCAGTAATAACTAAAAATAGTCGCATAATAATAAATACTAAGCTGTGAATGCTAGTGTCTACTTAGAATAATTTAACGACAACAAATCTAGGCAGACCCACTGTGTTATGCCAAGGCATTTTCTTAACTGAATGTACTTTGGGTGATTTTTTTCTGTTTAATTAGTGACTTTTATAATTATGTGTTCTGAAAGTTGTGCAAATTTAATACCACCAAATAGCACGAATGCAAAGTAGGGCACAATGCAAAGGCTTCAAAGTCCTTTTGAGAGTTTGCCTTCTTAGAAAGAATGCAATGAATTTCCTGGAGTAATCCTGACTGATGTACAGAGTGAATGCTGGCAGGGAGGGAGGCACTTGCCCTTTCCCTCTCATCAACACCGATATGCCCTAGTCTCATTTAGTTGAACTTTGGGCACTTCCAATAATTGCCAGCACGGGGTCTACCACAGATCCTCTTGTGGAAGAAAATTTATTAATGTAGGCAAAATGGAGACAGCCCTGCAGGCCTGAACCCTGTTAACTTGTTGGTTGCTTAAATCCTCAGAGCTTTTAGCAATGAATCGTACAGAGAAATCGAGATATTTTTACCAAGGCAAATAAATTCACATTAAATATTCCTATTTTTGTTTCGTTCATTCTTGCAGGCTCACATCTGGAGACATTTTGTTGGGGAATAGATGGTTTTTCTTTCTCTTCTTTCAGAATTAAAATTCTAGTAATTTTATAATCTTATCCTTTTCAGAGATAGGGTCAAGAAATATTTAGGGAATAATATACTATCCTTCAGACCCATGAAGGGCAGGAATGTTCTAATTAACAAGGAGCGGTGTAAATGGCTCATATTTTGAAGTAGGCAGTGTCGCTGCTGTTGTCATGAGGTGCCAGCCAGTCAACTGGGACTCATAGTCACACCATCTGGCAGTAAACTGCCCCTAGGGTTTTCAAGCCTGCAACCTTTCCTTCTTTCTTTCTTTTTTAAAAAAACTTACTATTGCTAATTGAGTGAAGAGCTGACAAAGCAAATCAATCAATCAATCAATCAATTTTCCATTCAACAACTCACATCCCTTTTCTTTCCTGTAGATGAGAAAAATCCCTACAACTGTAGCAATACTCATCCTACTTTACTGCTTCCCGTGTTGGTTCCACTTTCTTCTCTGGTTCCTCTTCTTGCCTCTGAACTTCACTGTTGGGTAAGTGGTGCTCTTGTGATCTCGAATGATCGCTTATTCTAGGAAGTGCATAATTCGGTGCTAATGTTTGCACTGTAGACCTGTGTATTGTCTGGCTGAAAATTGAGCCATCTGAGTGAGTTCAATTCCAGGCCTAAAGGATGAGCAAGGACCATAGACCCCAAAGTTCTACCAATCTCCATCCAAGTAAGCCTGATCTTTTATATGATTTTGAGTTTTGCAACATTTCCCCCTCACTCTATCCTGGACCCTCTGTTGTGAACACCTTTTAGTACTTGTCCCTCTCTGGTTTTTCTGGTCTCTGAGTGATAGAGACACACATTTTTACAATTCCTTAATCTTTTGTGCCAATTTTCTTGACTCTGCTCCTGATGAGGTAAGCCCAATAGTACATAGCACTTAGATGGCTCGCTCACACATGTTTACGACTCCAGGTGCTACTCACAAAAGTTGCATGTAGAACTTTGTCGTTGTGAGTCATGTGATGCCAGTTTAGCATTCCGCGTCCCATGGCCGTGGTCCCACCCCTTCAGGCTCAGTGACTCATTCCCTTCAGGTGTTTGGTTATGGCTATGAAATGTACATACATTGCTTTGCTTTGTTATCTTATAAACATGGAAATGTTTACCAGGCTGTAATGTGTATGTTGACAGGTCTGTCTTCTCTGTAGCCACCGGATGGGTTCAACTGCTAATATTTTGGCTAGGAGTCAAATATTTAACCACTGCATCACCAGGCTTCTTGCAATATGCAATGAGAAAATAATTTTACTTTCTGGCATTAATAGGAAACATTTTTTTCTAGAATACAGAGAAATAATATGAATTAACTCAAGATTCTACTGATTCTTAATGTACTAATTTGTTGTTCTTGTTAGGTGCCATCAAGTCAGATCTGACTCATAGAGGCCCAGTGTGCAACAGAACAAAATTCTGCCTTGCCCTCTGCCATCCTCACAATTGTAGTTGTGTTTAAGCCCAGTGCTGCAACCATTACAATGCATTTCATTGAAGGTCCTCCTCTTTTTGGTGACCTTCCACTTTACCAAGAGTAATGTCCTTTCCCAAGATCTAGTCATTCCTGATAACATGTCCAAAGTACATGAGATGGGGGTCTTTCTATCCCTGTTTCTAAGGAACATTCTGGATTTACTTCTTCCAAGACAGATTTATCTGTTCTTTTGGCAGTCCATGACATTTTCAATGTTCTTCACAAGCACCGCAAGTTAAATGCATTGGCTTTACTTGGGAATTCCTTATTCAAGGTCCAACTTTCATAGCCATGTGCGAATATTTAAAATACCATGATTCAAATGGCATGCACCATAGTCTTCAGTCACATACTTCCCCTTTAGAACTTTACCCAAGTCAATGTGTCATCTGATTTGTTGACTACTGCTTCCACGAGCATTTATTGTGTGGATCTAAGCAAGATGAAATCCTTGACACTTCAATCTTTGTCCTTTTGTATCATGATGTTGTTTGTCTACAGGTCCAGGAGTGAGGATTTTGGTTTTCTTTACATTGAGTTGTAAATGCATATTGAAGGCTGCAATCCTTGATCTTCATCAGCAAAGGTTTCAAGGCCTTCACGTTCAGCAAGCAAGGTTGTGTTGTTGGCATATTGCAGCCTGTTAACAAGACTTTCTCCACTCTTGATGCCTTGCTCTTCTTCATAGAACCTAGAGATCAGTGTACAGATTGACACTGACACACTTCTTTCCTGGTTTTAAACCATTCAGTAGTCCATGCACAAGTTCCCCAGGAGCACAACGAAAGTCTTCCGGAATTTCCATTCCTCTTAAGGCTAACCGTAGTTTGCTATGACCCACACAGTAGAATGCCTTTGAACAGCCAATAAAACATAACTGCTTTCAGCCAAGATTCATTTGGCATCAGCAATGATATCCCTGTTACAATCCTCTTCTGAGTTTCTAACACTTCCCTACTGATGTATGGCTGCAACTATTGGATGATCTTCAGCAAAAATTTACTTGCATGTGATATTAATGACGATGTTATATATTTTCTGCATTCTGTTGGGTCATTTTCCTTGGAATGGTTTCCAATATAGACCTCTTCCAATTGGTTTCCCTGATAACTGTCTTCCAAATTTCGTGGCATAGAGGAATGAGTGTTTCTTGTGCTTCATAGCTTGTTAAAACATTTCAATTGGCATTTCACCAATTCTCGGACCCTTATGTTTCCCAATACCTTCAATATAGCTTAAACTTTTTTCTTCTTTACCATTGATTCTGGCTCGTATGCTAACATTAGAAATGACTGAATGTCAGCTACTTCTTTTTGATTCAGTGACTGTGCATTCCTTCTAGCTTCTTTCAGTGTTTCCTTCATCATTCAATATTTTGGCATAGAGAATCTTTTAATCTTGGCTTGAACATATGGCTTGGATTTGTTCTTTTAGATTGAGATATGCTGAGCATGCTCTTTATTTTTGGGGTTTCTAACACTATGTTTTTGCCCATTAATCATAATATTTTACTCTGTCTTCTCCAGCTGCCCTTTGAAATTTCCTGTTCAACTCTTGGTCTTCATCATTTCATCCATGTGCCTCAGCTACTCTATGATTAAGAGTAAATTTCAGAGTCTCTTCTGACATCCATCCACACCGATCTTCTGCTTCCTGTCTTCTTAATGACCTTTTTCTTCATGGACGCTGTGCTTGATGTCATCCCAGAGCTCATCAGATCTTCTCTCCTTACCGTTCAATGAATCAGAGCTATTCTTTGGGTGTTCTCAATTTGTAGTTTGACTCATGGGGACTTATTTTCAATTTCAATTTAAACTTACATATGAGCAATTGCTAGATCTTGAAATGCTCTTTGTTTATTGGTAGAGTGACTGGAAAAATTACAATGGGCCATAATTTAAAATTTACTCCTAGACTTACTGGGGCTTGCTACTTTTTGGATTCATTTTTCTTGATCACATTCTTTGCTTCATTCCCTTTATCATCTTTCCCTCTAATGAATATTAAGCAACAATTCCTTTAGTGTTGCTTTAGGTATTAGAAATTTTACCACAGAGCCATAATCACTGTTCATCATGAACTTAGGCATATAAGCCAAAAAACAAAACCAATTGAATTTAAAAATAGTGCTGTTAATGTGATAATGAATAGTGTTAGAATAGCTTATGGACCAGGATTCCTATCTAAACTAATTGTGACTTTAAAGAGTTTTCCAGAAATATTTCTAGGATAGAGGGAGGGAAGTTGTTAGGGATTGGCTCTAAATAAATGGATCAGGACATACAGAAACTTGTGTACAGAGCAACATGGCATATGGGAAATTGAAAGTTCTGTAGATTAAAAGGCTATAGAACAGCGTAGTATAAAGACGTAGGATGTGAAATAGCTAATAGATTAATAGGGCCAAGTCATAAACATCTTCACAAGTCAAAAAGTTTTGAGATTTTAATGAGGACCAATCTTAATCAGGTTATCACATTCGAAAGATCTTTCTAGATGTAGATAAGTTTAAATGAGGCAGGAAGGATAGTAAGAAAAACAAATGAAAGGCTGATACCATAATCCAGGTGAACAATAATGGTGACTTGAACTCAGATATTGTTAATCGGGATGAAGTGAAATGGACATATTTGAGAAGAATTTAGTAAATGGAATCACGATTAAGCACAAAGGAGTTTTAAGAGAAGATAGCCATCTTGAATAGCACCCAAGTTTATGGCTTGAAGAGTTGAGTTGATAATCACTCGATTTGTTGAAATAGGAAATATGGAAGAAGATTTGAAGAGTTAAAATGATGGGTTCGGTTTTGGACAGGCTAACACGAAGTACTACTGGGATATGTAAGTAGAGAGCTAAAGGCAAAAGATGGATTCAGGGGCTTGGAACTCGGAAGAGAGTTTGGGCTTGAATATAACTTCAAGGGACATCAACATATATTTGAACCATAAATTAATTTTTCTGGATTGAATTGAACTCTCTGGAACAAATATGTGTTTGATTCCTGGCTCTGAGATTTGTGGATGTAATCCTGTTTAGAAGTAGGGCATTTATTTTGTTATGTTAATGTTGTTGTTTTTTTTTTACCATGTAAGGCAGCTTCTAATCACTTTTGAGTTATAAAATGCCCAGAATAGACATAGAAACACATGGGTTAGAGGGTAAGGAGGCAAGACAGACAAAGGAGACATATGCATTCATAAGCCCAGGAAAGTCAAAGACTGGGACTGTGGGAATCTACTAGAAGCTTAAATGGACAAGGCAGGCACCTCTTAGAACCATATTCTGAGTTCACACTTCTAGCCACCAAAGTTGAGAAGATAAAACATTTCTGTTATGGTGCCACAGAGACCTGTAGTGGCTGAGGACACCCAGGGACAGCATGTACAATGATAAGAGAAGCGGGTCTAATTGAGAACCCTAAGTAATAGTAACCCACTGGAAATGGGCAGAAGTAGAAAGGTGCTCTGCAAAAGAGTCCAAGAAGGACAACAGAAAAGTGGAAGAGACACCAGGAGAGTGTGATGGAACAGTCACGTGAAGAGAGTATTTGAAGAGTTACATCATGAGGTCAAGTAAGATAAAAAATGTTTCCACTATGTTTTGCATGAGAGACTCCTGGTGGCCTAGGTGGAGAGATTTCAGTGCATTACTAAGTTCTTGAGGAGTTACTGAGAGCTGGGGAAAAAATGGGTCCACTAAGTGTGGACAATTCTTTCAAGGAGGTTCAATATGAAAGGAAAGAAACTTACTACAACCAGAGGGAGATAGAGGACCAAGGGAGAACTTTCCCTTTGAGTTAATGATCAGACACCTACACTCACTTATAGATAATGGTGCTTTTACCTCATGAGGCACCTTGATGTTTAGACAGCCATAAGAAAACAAATACCTCATCTCTAATTATCATTGACCATAAAACTGATCACTAAATTATAGAAAAACAACTTGAACCTGTTTTACAGTTAGAGATCTGAAAATTCAGAAAATGAGAATGTTGTTAGAAGTTTTCTGCATAATTTATAAAGAAGGAAATTGTAGGCAGGATGAATGTTTTGAAATGCAAAATATCTGACTCAGAGTAGAGATGAAGAGCAGTGAACGACCCATGAGAGAAACTTATGTTATTGTTCACCGTACAGGGCAGGGAAAATTCAGAACCCATAAAAGCACCCAGCCTCTCACAGAAAACTACTTTAATGAGGGTGAGTCATGGTGCACCCTCCCAGGGAAATGAGTCAGGTGCCCACATGCTCCATCTTCTTTTTAATTACAGTGGCTTTATTTTTTTTCTTTTAAATGAAACTAAAGTCAGGTAACACTAATCTCCCAGTAGAGCACATTTAGCCAAATGGAAATATACAAGGACCAAAGAAGTAAACTGAAAATATCAAAGAGATGCTGCTTTTTCAGCAGGGAATAGAAAGGAATAAAGAAAAAGAAGCACCACTCTCCCTGTACTGTCTTGCCTACTGGTCCTGAAGGACTTTCAGATGCTTTTATGGAGTCCTCCCTCTGTTGCCACCGATTTTGACATTTTCCCACTGTGGGAGACCTACAGTAGCTGTTTCTTAACCTTAAAAGTATGTTGTGTCCAAGGCTCCTATGGTTTCCCGCTTGAGCCACAAAAGGGACGAGCATCCCCATTTCCTCTCATCCCCTTCTCCTCTGGCTTCCCCAGGCAGCCAATCACAGTCCTGTGGAGGAGACTGCATCTTAAGTATCTCGACACTTTCCTCCCTGATCCAAACCATCACCATCCCAGAGGACACTAACAGGTGTCCCAGGCTCTTCCCGTCTTAAACAAGTCACAGCTTATCTTAAGTGACTGCAGCGTGGTGGGAGGTGGGGCACTGTGTGAATCAGATGAGACAATTTCACTGCTCGAAACCTTATGTGACTTTTTATTAGCACTTATTAGCATTTGTGCAAACCAGCAGGTGCTTTTATGAGACATTGGGTGGGGTTGGGAGAACATAGCCTTTCACCCCCTACTCAGATATAAGCAAAGGTCCAATTTTAGTCTGCAGAAACTGTGATACCATTGGCTTTTAGAATTACATCCTGACTTTATCCTCAGTTGGCACATAAAGCCTTCTAAACTTTGTCTCTGCCAAACTGTAGGGTCACTTCCACTTCTTGTAATTTCCAATTTTAGTCATACTCGCTGATCCTGCTATCCTGGATGGATTTAAGTTCCTTGCACATATTATGTTTTTAATTACACTTTCACCCAAACCTCCCACTTTTTGGAAAATCTCTCTTTTTCACCCAGATAACTCCTCCTCATTCTTCTGTTATTATTTGCAATAATAACAACAATATAATAATAATAATAACTTCACAGGACTTCCTAGGTTATTTAGATTAAAGTACATCTATTTGTCCTACCGTCTCAGAATACCTATACTTTCATAGAACTCACAAAGATGTACCGAAATAAGCAAATAGATAAGACACATGTAAAGACCGGACTCTAAACTAGATGAGAACAGAAACTGACTTTTGTTGCCTGCTGTTTCATCTGTGTATAGGATTACGTTGGGATTTACAGGATGCTCCAGTTAGACAATTGAATGAATGGGCAACACCTGGAAAGTGTTTCTGCCTGGTGTAATACAATGAGTTCTGTCAGAAGCTGTAGGTTCTAGAACTGGTTCTGCCACTTATTTGAAAGTTGTGCGAGCCTAGAGCAAGTTTTCTAGCCTTTGTGGACCACAGTTTCCTCATCTCTAAAATGGTGGTAATACCACCTGTCCAATCTATGTTGTCGGGAAACTCAAAGAAGATGAAAAGGGAAATCTCTTGCTGAATTTCTACCAGATGCCAGGGAAAAGCGATCCAGTGGAAATGGAACTTGGAAAAATAAACACTTTTGAATAGTGGTGTTGGTGAAGAATACTGAACATACCATAGACTGCCATAAGAACAAACACTCAATCTCTAGAAGTGAGAACGGTGAGACTGCCTTCCACCGACTTGGACGTGTCCTTAGAAGGGCCTAATGGCTGGTTGCACAGCAGTTTGACTGCTAACTGCAAAGACAATGGCTCTAACCCACCAGAGACCCCATGGGAGAAAGATGAGGTTACATGATCCTGTCACGATGAACAATGGTTCAGAAACCCTGTCCCGGGTCACTGAGTTAGAAATGTCCCCATAGCAGTAGGCTTTGGGTTATAATCACCAATGAAAGACATTTTGCTAGATAATGTGGAGGATCGATGAAAATAAAGGAAGACCTTCAGTGGGCTGGATTGCTACAGTGGCTGTAAAAGTGGGCTAGACATACAATAAGTATGTGGATGGTGAAGGAACAGGAGTGTTTGAATCTGTTATGTATAATGTTGTCATGAATTAGAGTTGATTTGATGGCACCTAACAACTATAAATCTATATGCAGCACTCTGAGCCAACTGCTGTCACCTACATTATTTCAAAATTAAAAAAAATACTTTTGAGTGTCTTTGAGATGATTTATCGTTGATTATCATTTACCTGATGAGCATAATAAGATGCAAAACAAGGAGTTAAGCCCAAATTCCCTGGTTTCAAAATGTCTGCTCTCTAACATTTTATTAATTACTATCCTACCTTCCTTTGCATATTAATCTAATCTCCATCTGATAAATTATTTAAGTCATGGGACAAGTATTACTTATTCTATGAAACCATTTCTGACTCTTTTAGATAGATTTATATGCTCCCGCCTCTCTTTTCCTTTTTCTTTTTGCTCCCACCTTTATTTTCATAGTATTCTTACATATTAACATTAGGCTTTAATTATTTATCACAAAATTTGAGAGTGGGGAGAGACCATGTCTTTCTATTATTTGATCCCCAATATAGTGCCTGCATATTAGCAATTTATAAGTATATGTTCAATGAATGCATGAACTTTTTCTTCTGGGTATTTCCAATAAATGTTATAATAAAATTTTTGCTTTGTGTTTACAGTTTTATGTTTTATTTATAACCAATCCATAATTAAGCCTCCACTCACAATGGCACAGAGGCTTGATATAGCTAAGACACATGTGAACATGTGACACCATTTCCTTTACAAGAAGAGACCTGGCTTACATAAATATATCCAAAATGCATTATTAAAGTATGGCTAATAATTGCCTGAGATGGGATATATTAATATAAAACATGAGGAAATGATTTGGGTTCATTTTGATATTCAAGATTTAGTTTTCTATATGGCAACTTCAAAGAGCAAATACATTTCTAGTTAGTAGTAAAATCGTCCCTGGGTTGCAAACATCCTACCTAAGCATAACCATTACCCTTAACTATTGTGTAAATTTGCCCTCTAGGATCTCTATGAGCTGCAATCTACTTGATGGCCCTGAATTTGGAGTTTGTGTTTGAAACTACTAAACCAACTCTGATTCTAATTCTCAACATCATTTGCTGTGCGTGCACATTGTAAGTCCCTGAAAAACCTTTGAGCCTTCTCTTGCACTAATGGAAAAAACCTTAAACACTTGCTCTGTGTTATTAACAAATTCAACTGAAAACATACTTGGCACCAGATCTCTTTGTAACTCAGAGACTGCCTGGATGAATCTCAAATCGTTTGTTTTTAATTTCACCCCATTCAGGAGAATATTAATATTTAATAGAAGAAACAAAAGCCAGTTGCAAATCAATGGCATCCTAAAGCTTATTGATGGACTGAGACATGTGCTAAAATAGAGCTGAAGTTCTCCTTAAAACTTAAATGAAAATGAGCAATATTTATTTAACAGTCAGACCAGGAAGAAATAAGAAAAATCCTTTGAAGTTATGTAATTTCTGGTGTACAGCCTTTATCTGAGACAACAGCTTGTCAAAATGTTAATCATTAGAAACCGATAGATCTGTTAAGCTAATGAAGCTTCCTTTCACATGTGTTTATGTGCTTTACAGAAGGAAATCTGAAATCTATTATTAGTTTTTTATAACTCTTGATTATGAGTTGATAAAGAGAATGCAGACATCTATGCCAAAGGAAAGAATAGAGACACACAATAGATCTGATTCATATTTTAAAAGTAGATAATAGAAAAATTGCAATCTACTCTGAAATAGTTGTTGATTCTTTGCAATATGTCTTCCTTCCTCATTAATTTTCCAAGGAAAGAGGTCTGTAGTACAGAAAACTCATGTACGTGTAGGAGTGTTCACTGAATATGCTATGACCTGATGGCCAGAAGTGAACATTCTCTGTCAGTGGTATTTGTTCTGCATGCTCTATTCTGGTTATCACTGAAATGTTGCAATGTCTTGTTCCCTCGAGGCTAATGCAACATTGTCCAATCTCTCATAAGGCTAATGCAGAGAAAGCAGTGGGAAAGATAAAGTTAGTTTCAGATAAGAAGGAATATTGATAATAACTCACGCAATGTATTTGCCTAAGGATCCCTGGGGGTTTAGTAGTTCAGCACTCTATTTGAACCCATTAGCTGCTCCAAAAAGAAAGAGGGGCTAGTCTGCTTCTGTCAAAAGTTGGAAAGTCTCTGTGGGGCGTTCTACCCTGTCCTGTACAGTTGTGATGAATTGCAATCAACTTGATGGCAATAGATATGATATATATGTACACATTACTTTGCCCTTTTAAAGCATAGGGATCACTAAAGTTTTGCTGTTGTCTTTATAATTAAGACATCGGTATACTAAATTAAAAAGAGGGAAGACACTAGAAACTAAGGCACAATGTCAGGCACATCACACTTTAGAATGATATTGACAATTTGGGGTAGTGGTCAACTTACTGATAATTATCTAAGAAAAGTGATAACATTCCATTGTTCCCCTGTAAAACCAGTTCAGTTACATGACAAAATTTTACATTAAGAATGTCATATCTCTCGCTGAGGCATTTCATGAAATAACCAATAGGAGAGGGAATAGCATTTATGGCTCAAAAGAAAGCCATGTCGTCAACTGAAAAGTTAATCTACTATTATTATGCAGATAAGATATTATGCCAATTAGATAAAAGGAAGCACATAGCAGGTAATACAGCCGACAAAGCAAATATTCAGTTACTCCATTGTGGACCATGTATTGGAAATCAATTCTTAAGACGGATATAACTAAGGATTCAGTTTATTGAGGCATAGTCCCAGCATTCAAGGAGCTCACAGACATAAAAGCAAGTACTGGTGGACAAAACATGCAGCAGTCACGGTGTATGAAGAGTGGCAAAGTGGCACATGTGTGGAAGGATTGATGGAGTGAAAGAGGGTCCCAAGAGATGACCTTTAGCCAAAGTTAATACAGAAACCAAAGCATACTACGGGAATTAGAGCAGAAGGCATTCTGCAGTTACAAAAGAGTACCCTATGAATCAAGGAACCCTTAGTCTATCTGGGTAAAGGCAGATTGACACAGTAACTGCAATCATGGGCTCAAACATAGAAACCACCATGAAGACAGCATCTCCTTCTGTTGTACATAAGAGTATGATGGGCCAGAACCAATTCAGGATCATCGACTAATAACCACAGATAGAAAACTAAGCTCAGATGCAAAAGGCCTTATCTGGCATGCTGAGGAATTTACACGTTTCTATGGAGGTAGACATGAGGTACCGGTGGTTTTATTCTTGACCAGTGTTACATGCTGCAAGTCATCACCCATCTGTCATTGGATCCTTGTGTATAAACATGATGCTAAATAGGGATTAGATTAGTGAAACTACAAAACTAAGTTGAAGGAGGAAGGAAAAACTGGCAATTTCCCTCTGAAAAAGAGTCAATGAAAGCTCTGTAGATTGGGGGACTTCCAGGAAGATGGCGACAGAGTGACACACACCAGAGGGACTCTGCACAATTCAGTCCAGGAGAGTGGCTCAGAGGGTAATTCAACACTGTTGGAATGCAGGAAGAGCATCATAAAGATAAGTAGGCACAGACCCAGGGATTTTGAGGGGGTGGGGGCTTTGGGCGTACCTCAGTGGAAGGCGGCTGGGACTTGACCTTGGCCCCACCACTGTTTCTACTGGAGCTGGGACCATTTGGAGCCCATAGGGGGCTTGGTCTCAACACAGCCACAGTTGCCGCCTCCTGCCTCTGGGCAGCTCCATGGGTAGGGATCGGGGTTCAGCTACATTGTTACTTTTGTTTCCATCTCTGCTCTCTATCGCCCCCTCCCCCCCCCCAGTCTTGGAGGGCTGCACTGGGGCTTTTCCACAACTCAGCCACAGCTTGCCACCACTACCTTGGGGCAGGGACTAAACCTTGCAGCTTCACAAGTAGGATCAGGACTCAGCTACATTGCTGCAAGAAAACAATGGAAAAATCATTGCTCCTAGAAGTTAGTTATTTGAAAGGATAAACAGAATTGACAGACCGCTGGCAAACCTAACCAAAGAAAGGAGGGAACAAATTTTAATACCAAGACTAAGGGATGAAAGACCCTAATGAAATCTAAAGGATAATTACACAGTACTACAAAGGATTGTATTCCAATGAATTCAACAATTTGGAAGACATGGACAAATTCTTGGAAAAACAATCCCTCCCTAAACTATCCTCGATGGATGTTAAGAATCACAACAGACCTATAGCAATGGAAGAAACAGACAAAGTTATCAAGGAATTATCAACAAAAAAAATCCCCTAGACGAAATGGCTTCACTGGAGAATTCTACCAAGCATTTAGGGAAGAACTAACACCAATCCTACATAAACTCTTCAAGAACATAGAAAAAGATGTCAAACTCCCGAATTCTTTCTACAAAGCTAGTATAAGTCTGATATCAAAACTGGGCAACGATCCCACAAGAATCGAGAACTACAGACCAATATCCCTAATGAACACCGAGGCAAAAATCCTTAACAAAATACTAGCCAACAGAATACAAAAGTATATAAAACAAATAATTCACCATGACCAAGTGGGATTCATACCACGGGTGCAGGGATGGTTCAACATATGAAAGACCATTGGTATTATTCGTCACATTGACATGAAAAACTATAAGAACCACATGATAATATCAATAGATGCAGAAAAGCATTTGAAAAAATCCAAACCCAATTCCTGTTTAAGACACTTGAGAAGCTAGGAATGGAAGGAACATTCCTCAAGACAATACAAGTAATATATGAAAAACCATGAGCCAACTTGGTAGTCAATGGAGAAAAGACTAACACAATCCCATTGAAAAGGGGGACCAGACAAGGATGCCCCTTGTTCCACTCCTATTTAATATCATGCTAGATGTTTTAGCTAACAGCATAAGGCAAAGAAAATACATCAAAGGTATTCGTCTGAGGAAGGAAGAGGTGAAACTATTGTTATTTGCAGATGATATGACTTTATATATGGAAAATCCCAAAAGTTCCACAAGGGAAGTATTGGAAGCAATAGAGGAGTTTGGCAGGGTGGCAGGATACAAGATCAACAAACAGAAGTCCATCGGACTGTTATACACATCGGATAAGACCACAGAAGAGGAGATAAAGAAGGTGGTACCCTTCACAATAGCCAAACACAAATTGAAATATCTAGGGATATACCTGACCAAAACAACAAAAGATCTATATGGGGAAAACTATAGAACACTATTACAGTAAACCAAGAGCAACCTCAACAAATGGAAGAATATCCCATGCTCATGGATTGGAAGACTCAATATAGTCAAGATGTCAGTTTTGCCAAAGGCACTATATAAGTTTAATGCAATCCAGATACTATTACCCTCATCATTGTTCAAAGAAATGGAAAAACTAGTTACCAACTTCATATAAGAGGGAAGGAGTCCAGAGTTAGCAGTGAACTGCTCAAAAAGAAGGACACAGTAGGAGGGCTTGCTTTGGCTTTAGCACATACTATACAGCCACAGTTGTCAAAACCACATGGTAGTGGTACAATGGCAGCTACTCAGACCAATGGAAAATAACTGAAAACCCAGAAATAAAATCATCAGCATACAGACAACTGATCTTTGATAAGGGCCCCAAAATATCCAATTAATTAAAAAAATACAAAAGGGGCATAGGGAAAAATCTACTGTATACAAACATTACTGGGGTGAGGACCAGGTAATATGGCAGGGCCCAGACCAAATACAGGGATACACATGGTAGCCTAATAAATGGAGATGGGGAAAGGGAAAAATACATATATATTAAAAGGAAATGGGGGGCAGGAGCACAGGGCACGAACCCACCCAAGGGGAGGGTATTATTTCTATCTCCACAGGGAAAGAGGTGCAACAAAACAGCAAGATAATGGAGTGGCGAGGACCCCAGGGAATGCTGAGGGTGAACTTTGGGGCCAGGGCATGGTACCCCAACAGACTGGACTGGAAAACACTCCTAAAGGGCAACAAACTATCCTTGAACTAACTTCAAGCTTTTCTTTCTTGTGTTTTGTTTTGTTTTTGTCATGGGTACGTTATTGCTGTTGTTGTTTTATTGTATATTGTTGCTTGGTTTTGCTCTGTCTTGTCTGTGTGCATGTTATTATCTTCACAGGTCTGTCTAAATAAGATAGGCTGGATGAACAATCTGGAGGAGAAAACAACCAGACCGACAGTTCCGGGTGGACATGGGAGAAGGAGAGGGTGGGGGTAAGGTAGCGGTGTTAACAAACTCAGGGACAAGGGAACAACAAGTGATCCAAATCAGTGGTGAGGAAGATGTGGGAGGCCTAGTAGGTCATGGTCAAGGGTAATGTAACCAAGAGGAAATATTGAAACCCTGGTGGGGACGGAGCATTATAGTGGGACAGGAGGAAAGTCAAGGGAAATAGAGGAAAGAGCTGGGAGGCAAAGGGCATTTATAGAGGTCTAGATAAAGACATGTACACAGCCAAATAAATTTATATATGAGGATGGGGAGATAGATCTCTGTGCATATATTTATAGGTTTAGTATTAAGGTAGCAGAAGGACATTGGGCCTCCACTCAAGTACTCCCTCAATGCAAGAATACTTTGTTCTATTAAATTGGCATTCCATGATACTCACCTTCTCGACACAACCACTGAAGACAAAGCGGATGATTAAGCAAATGTGGTGAAGAAAGTTGATGGTGCCCAGCTATCAAAAGATATAGCATCTGGGGTCTTAAAGGCTTAAAGTTAAAAAGTGGCCATCTAGCTCAGAAGCAACAAAGCCCACATGGAAGGAGCACACCAGCCTGTGCAATCACGAGGTGTCAAAGGGTTCAGGTACCAGGCATCATCAGAACAAAATATCTTATAGTGAATTGGGAGGGGAGTGCAGACTGGAGACCCAAAGCCCATTTGTAGGCCACTGGATAGGGTCTCGGGAAGGAGATGAGCCAGTCAGGGTGCAATGTAGCAACAATGAAAAATACAACCTTCCTCTAGTTCCTAAATGCTTCCTCCACCTGCGCACGTGCACACACACACACACACACACACACACACACTATCATGATCCCAGTTCTACCTTGCAAGTCTGGCTAGACTAGAGGATGTACACTGGTACTGATAGGAACTGGGAACACAGGGAATCCATGGAAGATGATCCCTTCAGGATCAGTGGTGGAGTGGTGATACTGGCAGGGTAGAGGGAAGGTGGGTTGGAAAGGGGGAACCTATTACAAGGATCTACATATAACCTCCTCCCTGGGGGACGGACAACAGAAAAGTGGGTGAAGGGAGACGTCAGACAGGGCAAGATATGACAAAATAATAATTTATAAATTATCAAGGGTTCATGAGGGAGGGGAGAATGGGGAGGGAGGGGGAAAATGAGGACCTGATGCCAGGGGCTTAAGTGGAGAGCAAATGTTTTGAGAATAATAAGGGCAATGATTGTACAAAAGTGCTTTACACAATTGATGTATTGTGATAAGAGTTATATGAGCCCCTAATAAAATGATTTTTTTTAAGTTATGCAAATCACAATGGTCCATTTCATTCGGTTGCAAATTGGGTCTCCATGAGTCAGGTCCTCACTCAAGGACAACTAGCAATATTTCCACCCACAGTGAGACAACAACGGATAATTGTCAACAGTGGAGTCACATGCACGATTAGATGTATGCTTGAAAAAATGAACTTTACTAGTTTTGAGGGAAAAAGTCAAGTATCACAAGGAGGGAGCCTACTTGGTAGGCATCAATGAGAGAAGTTCCTAGTCTAGAAATATAGTTTTCCACCCCCTGACTGATGTCTTGATAGAACATTATTGGAGTTTCAGCCTGGCAGCTTAGTATCTATTAAAATAGAAACTATCATACTTTTTGGGAAAATTGTGTGATAGAAATACATGAGCACATTAAAAAAATTTGTTGATCTTGGAATGTGGGCTAAAGGATACAGTTTGCAAATTCTTCATTCTCAAACTTGTCTGTGATCTCAAGGAGGGCAGATTAGACTCTACGAGCCCTCCCACCATCCCCAAATGAGAAAGCATAGGATTTTCATTCAACTGATGTGATATGAAAGTTGGACAATGAATAAGGAAGACTGCTGAAGAACAGATGCATTTGAACTATGGTACTGGCAAAGAATATTGAAATACCATGGACTGCCAGAAGAACAAACTCTCTGGTCTTGGAAGAAGTACAGTCAGAACGCTTCTTAGAAGGAAGGATGGTGCGACTGTGCTTCATGGGCTTCAAACATGTTATCAGGAGAGAGGTGTCCTCGGACCCATGCTTGGGACAGTAAAGGGTCAGCAAAAAAAAGAGGAAGACCCTCATCAAGATGGAACAAAACAGTGGCTGCTATAATGAGCTCCGATAATAACCACAACTGTGAAGGTGGTACAGGATGGCGCAGTGTTTCATTTGGTTGTACATTGGGTTGTAACAAACCTGCGCTAACTCAATGGCAACTAACAACAACAAGGATGCTGCATTCGTGTCCTGTGTGAGTATGACAAATATATGTATATATATACACACACACACACACATACCCTCATTGCCATTTAGTTCATTCAAGGGTAGACCTGTACCAGATGCTTTCAAAGTGCTAACCTTGTACTTAGCATCCCAATGGGTAGCCCAGTATCAACCAGGGCTTCTCAAATATTCCAGGGAAAGAAAAAATATTTATTGCTATTAAACTCTGTCGCACACCTGCATGGCTGGGTTTATTCCAAGCAAAACATGTTTAAACGCGCCTCTGTGATCAGTGGATGTCTCAGCCATCAGGTCCTGTCAGTAGTACATTTGTGTTAGTCCCATTAGGATGCCTTAAAACAACAACAACAACAACAACAAACCAGTCCAAGCTACACAGTGACTTCTAATGGTATTTGCTGAACCAGTCCCATTCAGTTTAGAAGTTTTGGGTGACTGTTTGCTGCGTCTCACAAAGGGTAATTGTGCTAGACTTTTCTCAAAGTACATAGGACTATAAGGGGACTTTTAGAAAGAAGTTTTATGAAAACCAAACACTACACTGAATATAAAAAGGCCAGGAAACTTTCACCAATAATCCCCCCCCCCCCCGCCGCCATTATGGCCATGCAGCTGCTCATTCCTGGGGGCATCACATGCTGTCCTATGAGAGTAACTTTGGAAAATCTTAACCCCCAGCCCTGAAACCCTGGTATTGCCCATTCAGCCTTTTATTAAATCCCCAAACTCAACGATCAATTAACCAGAACTTGATTTGAGTTTCTTGTAGATGTTAAAACTGCCATTTTGACACGGTGTAATTCAAAAAGTTTAGAAGATGCTGGGGGAAGAGATAGAAAGGTGGAAGTGTTGCCTTTAGAGGTAGATGTAAGGAAACCCTAGCTTCATATTCTGATCAGTACAGGTTTCTATGATTTCATCCAATTTTGAGGAATTAGCCTCTGAAACCTTATGAACCACCGCAGAACACTGTGTGACAGAGAGCCCAAAGATGAGCCCCTCGGGTGCAAGGCACGCAAACACACCTGGGAAGATCAGGCTCCTCAAAGTAGAGTCACCTTAATGAATTCGATGGAGCAAAGTTTACAGCCCCTTCATTTGCTGATGGGACAAAACGGAAATGAGAAGAAAGCGTGGAAAGAACCCATTAAGAATCAGAACATAAAATATACTATCAACTATGTCAAGGCATTAGATTCTGTGGACCTTGACAAATTATGTATAGATTTAAAAGAACAGGAAATCCAAAACACTTTATTGTGCTCATGCAAAATTTTTACATGGAACAGGATTCATTTGTGTGAACAGAACATGGGAATATTGTATGGTTTAAAATCAGGAAAGGAGTGTGTCACGATTGTTTCCATGCACATTTATTCAATCTGTACACAGATCAAATAATCAGAGAAGCTGGAATATATGAAGAATCATACGGCCTCGGGATTGAAGGAAGGCTTATTAATAACGTGATATACAGATGACACAACCATGTTTGCTGAAAGTGAGGAGAACTTTGAACACTTGCTGATGAAGATCAAGGATTGCAGCCTCACATATGAATGAATGATGACTCATATAAATGATGAATTATGACTCATATAAAGAAGCCCCAAGGCTGTCACTCTGAGGACTTCGGAGTGCCTGACCTAAGCCACGGCTCTTTTGTGACCTCATGTACATGTGAGAGTTGGACACTGAATAAGGAACACTGAAAAAATGCTTTTGCATTGTGGTGCGGAGCAAGCGCACTGAAAGAACCATGGACTGTCAAAAGACAAACAAATCTGTCTTGGGAGAAGGACAGGATCCTCCTTAGAAGGACAGGATCCTCCTTAGAAGGACAGGATCCTCCTTAGAGGCAGGGAGGGTAGACTTTGTCTTACATACTTTGGGCATGTTGTGAGAAGGGACCAGTCCCTGGAGAGTGACATCATGCTAAGGCCACGGACAAGATGGACTGACATAGTAGCTGTAACAATGAACTCTAGCACAGGTACAATTGTGAGCATGGCGCAGGATAGGGCAGTGTTGGATTCTGCGATACATAGGTGGCTGTGGGCAGAGCCAGTTTAACACCACCTAACAAGAACAACAACAACAACATTGCACTGGGGAATCTCCCACACAAGATCTCTTTAAACCATTAAAAACAAAGATGTCACTCTGAGGCTTCCCATACACCTGATCCAAGCCATAGTATTTTCAACAGCTTCCTAAGCCTGGGAACGATGGACAAGGACGCTGGCAAAGAACATTGAAAGTACTGGGGGCTTCCAGAGGAGAACAAAATCAGAAGTCAAATGTTACCTGGGAGATCATCGGCACGAGTTCTGCTCTGGGAAGACTCACTAGCACGAAAGAGATGCCCGAGTGGAAGGGCTTGGGCCTTGGTAAACACAGGGCACCGGACCAAGGCAGACAGCTGCAGAACAGAGGGAAATATGTTCTCCCGAAAGACTGTCAAGATGAAAGACACAAATAGAGGGAAGTGTCTAGCAGCTTGGAAATTTTTTCAACTGGAGGTAGAGGGGGCTTCTGGTTAGCGCAGACCTAGAAATACTAAGAGACTTTTCTCCCTCCATTCAAAACAACGCTCAGCTTTCCGCCAACAGATTTACTTTTAGCTGTAACAATCACACATATATCACCCAAATATAAATATAACTGATGAGCAGGGAGGTTTGTGGAGAGATTAGAAAGGCTGGAGGAGAAAATCAGGAAAAAGCATCAAGCAAACCGGCGGGCGATGCTGTCCAGTGGGCCCTTTCTCCCCCAGCCCGGTGCACCACCGAACAAGGCGTGCTTCCGTCCGCCCCATCTTCGCGACGACTGTTTCAGCCCACTGGTGCGGCGACTGGGTTCATCCTTCTGAGCGTTTTCTCATTTCTGCTGATCCTCTGTTTTGCCAAGAATGCTGCCTTTCTCTAGGGACCTGAGGCTGGTGCAGACCAGTCTCACCACGCTCACTTCCAAGGAGAATTCTGGCTGTAGAAATGCAGCCTTGCTTGTTCTCCTGGTCGTCGATGGTAGATTGGATGCTTTCCACCAGCATCCCTTCCTCTGAGGCGGTCCTTACTCACTGTCCACGTTTCCCATGCACATGAAACAACTGAAAACAAGATGATTCAAGTCAGGCACACCTTAGTCCTCAAAGTGAGATTTTTGCTTGATAGCACTGAAAAGGGGCCTTTTGCAGTAGATCAGCCCAACGCAATACGTCACTTAATTTCTTGACTACTGCTTCCACGGGCGTTGCTGGTGTCAAGTAAAGTAGACAAGGTAATTAGAGGGAAGATGCACGCAGCAATGAACTTCAATTGCGAAGGCAATTCCAGTGGAGAAAGCAGTTGTATTCCCCGGCATTTACAGAAGGTAAAAGTGAGACAGACGTGGATTGCCAAAGGCGTCAATGAGGAAACGCACAGGTGTTTGCGCTGGGAGCTCTCTGCAACCGTAGCACCCCTGCCTCTGCTGAAATTCTGGAACGATCAGTCCTTGCAGATCTCTGGGGCTCCGGAAAGGTAACTTGCCTTCCAAGTGTTGCTGCTTCCCACCCCAGGGCGCATAAAAGCGAGGCAGGGAACGCACACATTTTATAATCCAGCTCATCAGTAAGGAGATATGGTTTTTACTAGCAACCTTTTGCATGTAAAATGCTGGTTGACTGCTAGCCTCCAAAGGCCCAGTAGTTTGGTATATTTGCACTGAATTCTTAAACAGCAGGCTCCGCTCACTGGCTGTTGTGATTAGAGGTCTTGAGTCAACTCCAACGTGGAACAATCCCCAAGGAAGGACAACGGCAATACTAAGAATAATGATCTCCATTCACGAAGCAGCTCCGAGGTTCTAGCCATCAAGCCTGCAGTGCTCATGGGTTTACCCTTTTGTGGCACTGGGTTAATGCAATGGGGATAATATTTTTACAAGAAGAAAGTGGCATATTTACATATACATCCTGGCATTATGTTCCATGAAAGGTAAGAAACCTCGACGTCTCCAGGTCCAAACTGGCAACAAAGTGTTCTCAGAGAAGAGAGGGTGGGCGAGTAAGTCGCTAAGACTTAGAGCCACAGGGCTATTTCAGAACAGCTGAGGTCACGCTGAAAAAATTAGCTGACAAATCAGAAAAGGAAGCACATACTAGCTTTGGGGGATTTTAAAAAGACAAAGAAAGGCTAAAGGAGGGAATCGTTCGACACGTACATCCTAACCTTTCTTGTTTTGGGGGTAGGGCTTTGGTGTGGGAGGAAGGTTCTAGGTAGTGGGAGAACACAACGAAAGAGAAAACAATTATCAGGCAGGTTCAGGAGCAGGGGCTACCTGTAGCTAAACTTGATAGAAACACATGGGAGGGCCTAACAAGGCCTTGAGGACGCATGTTTCTGAGCCACGTTTATTTTCCTTAATTATGAATGAAACTGGGAAGTTCCAGTGGGCTTCAAAAGACAAGTGGGTTCCAAGAGGGCACCTAGTCGACGGGAATGGTGGCTCCGGAGCAGTGCAGGGCAGACAGGTGCAGGGCAGGGCAGGGACTCCACGGGCTGCCCTCATGAGCCAGACAGGAGCTGGGCCAGTTCCAGAAAAAGCCACAGACACGGTCAGCTTATTTGTGGCCTGAATGCAACACTGTGAGGCCCTGGGAGGGTGACTCATTTGCCGTCATGTGCTGCTCTCTTTCCCACCTACTAGCCATTTGTTAGGAGTTTCAACAAAAAGTTGTTTCACACTTTCTCCTCAGTGGTGTGATCTGCGCCCCCCTCTGGCGCTGCCCAAGGGACACTTTGTTCTCTGGGTCCCACAGACAAGAGAAACCATCAGACATGGCAGTGCAAACTGGATCCTTTCTCTCTGCTAAAACGCTCGACAGTGACTTCTCATCCCTCTTCAGGTAAAGGCCAACATCCTGAACGTAACGTAGCAGGCCCTGCTTATGTGGACCTTTACTCCTTCTGCAGACTCACTCCCTGCCGCTTCTCTCTTTGTTCTCTGCCTTCCAGACTGAGGAGGCTTCTGATGACCACTTAAAACTGGCCGTGGTTTCTTTTAAGTGTGATTGGTTGTTTTTTGATGGCTGCCATTGAATCGATTCTAACACAGTAGTACTGCACTCTAGCTGACTTCCACCACAGAGTTTTTTAAAAATGCTATTGCTTCTTTGCAGAAGAAGCTCCCCTCCCCACCTTAGGCTACTTCATTATAATAAACATGGATGAAAATGTAATTAGATAAAGATTTGTTTTAGTAGATAAAAACCCAGTTGACAGTTAGATCAAGATATCAATAGAGACATACCATTATAGATCTAGCTTTCCATTAACCCACAGGCAATTTGTTGTACGATGACTAAGTATGTTGAGGTGGTACCGGATTTTATGCCACTGGTATTTACAACCCCAGCAAGTGTGTCCATGGTAAAAAGATGTCAATGGAGCTTCCAGAAGAGACGAGACTAGGAAGAAAGGACTAGGAATATGCTTTTGAAAATTAGTGTACCAACGATCTTGGTGACAGCAGAACATTATCCAGTTACTTGTTTTGGACACATCACCGGGAGGATTTATTCACTGCAATAGGTGAAGTACCCAGGAGGGCAAGGAAGACCCTGGGCAAGATGGATTGGCACAGCAGCTGCAATGAGGAACTCAAACCTGCCAGGGATCATGGTGATGATGCAGTTTTGTTGTACACAAGGTCATCGTGAGTCCAAGTTGGCTCCAAGGCAGTTCCTATCTCTCTCATTAGCTACCTATCTACCGAATCACCTAGCTTTCAATCTGGCATTGGCTGTGAACATGTTATTCATTTAGCAGTCTAAAACACTGGTCTACTTAAAGCACCAAACTTAACTGTCAGTAATTCAGATGATTTGCTAAATGCCCATTTTTAAGTAAAATAATCACCTAACATCTAAGTATGCATCATTCTCACTAACCCTTGCCTGTCCTCATCTCATTCACCCTGAACCTCAGCTTGGAATTTAAAAAGCATCCCAGCGGTCTGCCTTTGGTCATCATGCTGGTCAGGCACCAAAGCCTCCCCCGGCTGTCTGCACCCAATGGTCGCCGTTATAATGTCTGTGTCATCTCCAGGAGGTCTATTTCCGGTCCATGGTGACGGATTCGAAGGAGGGCCTTCACTTGCTTTCCTGGCAATCCTGGAGCAGCGTCAAAGAGCCAAGCCACCCTCTCAATTTATCTAATTTTAGTTCTCCTCAAGCGTTTCAGCTCCCTTGCAGGAAAGCAGCCCAAGCGACTAAGCACGTAAAAGCTTTTGTTTTGCTTATTTTGGGCCCATTTAGGGAGAAGCACTTTGCCACTTCTCTCTTTACGGGTTTACTTTATACTTTTTAGTCACCAGCCAGAGGTGATAGTTTCAAATTGCTAACAAATTGGAAAAAAAAATTAGTTACCCAGGGTGATTGACTTGCTTAGCAGGTGCCCTTGAAAAGGTACTAGCTCACAACAATCTTCTTATATAGAAAGATTTCTGAAAAACCATTTTTTATATCAAGAAAAAGCACCTGTTATTACTGATGATTTTTCAGTCGCTTTTCAGTCTTCCACCCCCCAGGTAATTCAAACAACACCCACTCATGACATAGTACTTAGAGGAACCTGTAGCTTGTAGATCAAATGAGGAGGGCTAACACAATATTCCTCTGTTTTTAAAACTGGGACCCTTTATTTTGGATAAACATCAAACTCTTACATGACCTATTCCTACTCTATCACATCCCACTGCAGAATCACAGTCTTGACTATTTATTCAATTTATCTACTTGGATATGTTGAGTAAGCATTTCAAGTTAAAATATCCAAAATGAATCCGATCCATCATTTCAAAAGTCCAAAAAAGACTCCAAATCTTCATTGATCACTGCTCCCTTTCCCTCACCCGCTACATCAAAAACTTCTGTTAGCTTATTGTAATTGCTGTCAGTAAGATGTGCAGCTGTATAAAGCTGGATTAGCACAGCCGGTGGGACACCTATGCTTGCCACACCAACAAGAGAAAAAGAATAGCCAGTGATGTATTTAAGTTCAAGTGAACACTGAAGGGGGCTT
The DNA here is from genome assembly GCF_050624435.1 of Tenrec ecaudatus. Classification (NCBI taxonomy): domain Eukaryota; kingdom Metazoa; phylum Chordata; class Mammalia; order Afrosoricida; family Tenrecidae; genus Tenrec; species Tenrec ecaudatus. The sequence continues at coordinate 27,123,793 of NC_134535.1, read as the reverse complement.
GCTTCCTCATTTTGGAGGTAACGGTTTCATGGGATATCCAGCTAATGGGCTCTGATAACATATTTAATGATTCTGGTCTACCCCCTAATTCATTATATAGTGCTTGGAGTCCTAAAAGCTTGTAAGTATCTGTCCATGAAATAACAATGGGTCTCTATTCACCTGGAAGAACAGAGGCAGGGGAGTTCAGAACGGAAGAATGTATATGATGTGTACTAATTTCCTCACCATCAAAGACTTAAAGAATGCAGTGGGTGGTGATTCTCACTCCACCCCCATTGGACTTGTCTATGTGACCCATGCAAAAATCAAGGGGATCTTGGAGAATTATGGAAGATTATTATAAAGTCAACCAGAAGGTAACTTCAATTGCCTCTGCTATTGCAGATGTGATACTGTGGCTTGAGCAAATTACAGCATCTCCTGGTACCCAATACGCAGCTAATAATCTGACCAATGCCTTTTTCTCTATTCCAAGTTCACAGGACCACTAGAAGTTGCTTGCTTTCAGGTGGTAAGGGCAACAAACACTTTCACAACTCTCCTTCTTGGTTATATAGATTTTGGAAAAAAGCTCTGCTATCCTCTGCAGACAACTGCTCACCCATAAGGTTGTGGCTGGAACTGCCCATTATGAGGTTTGACTCACAGTCATAGATTTAGACTCTCACAGCAGCACTACATCATCAAATAGAAGTAGGTAATATATGTGAGACCAGGATACAGCAGGACCTAAATGTACAAGTAAGTTGCTTGAAGGTATGGGCCCAAATGCCTATGATCTCTACTCCTGTCACAGTGATGTCTTTCTCCCAGTCTACATCTATGGCCTCATGGGGAGTTCCTTATAATTAGTTGATGGAGGAAGAGAAAACTTGTGCTTACTAATGGTTCTGCATGACATTCAGGAAAACTAGATAAGTGGACAGCAGCAGCGCTACAGCCCCTTTCTGGAACCTCTCTGAAGGGCAGTGGTGAAGGGAAATCCTCCTTCAAGAATTTCACCTGGTAGTTCAGTTGGCTTGGAAGGAGAAATGGCCAAATATGCAACTATACATTAATTCACTGGCTATAAACAATGATTTGGTTAGAGGATCGGGTATTTGGAAAAGGCATGATGGGAAAATTTGTCACAAAAATGTGTGGGGAAGAGGTACATAGATGAATGGGTAAAATGAGTGAAGATGACTGTGTCTCATGTGAATGCTCACCAATGGTTGCCTCTGCAACAAAGGATTTCAAGAATCAAGTGGTTCGGCCGACCCAATCTATGGACACTAGCCGTCCTCTTTTCCCAGTCACTCCTGTCATTACCAATGGGTCCATGAACAGAATGGCCATGGTGGCAGGGCTGGAGAGTTTGTGTGGGCTCAGCAACATAGAATGAACTGGTCTTACCTTGTTTCCCATCATCCAAAGCAGTGGGCTCGAAAGAACGATGGAATGGCTTCTAATGCCACAAGATGACCAGCTGTAGAAATGAGGACTGTAATTGCTACTAATATTTCCTCTTTTTATGTATGAATCAAATATTTTCTTTCGCTCACTTATACAATATAAAATCCAAATAAGATTGGTTCATTTTTGGTTGTACATGCATTAGTTTTATCATATTAGGTGCAGATGTGATTTTTATTATTTTTCTTTATAGATTATGTGTAATTTAAGGAAATGCACATGTGCTATTTGACAAGGGGTGGGGTGTAATAGATAGGTTTTATATCAACTTAGATGGGCCAGGGTTCTCCCATATGGTCTAACATATGGTCAACTCTATGATGGGATCTTTTGTTTCGCAGCCAAGAAGTTGTTGGGAGATTAGACTTCCTTAATCTGGTCTCAGCCTTGATATAATTGAGAAATGTTTCATTTAGGGTGTGGCCTACATTTAGTATAAATTGACAGTGTGGTACAAGCTAGCTCTCTCCTACTCCTGGACTTGTGTCGTGGCCTCAGGTTTGTTGGCCTCGTGTTATGCCGTCAGATCTCAGGACCCATCAGTGGACTGCCAAACTTGGATTCAGTTGGCTGATCTCAGATACATTCAGCTTGGTGTCTACCAGCTTGTGGTCCTCCTGCTTCACCTTCCTCTTTCATCTACATATTCAAATGTCACTTGTTTTGCTTCTCTAGAGATCCCACCTAATACATGGGAAAGTCACAATCTATGTATCCTGTCTTTTTTTTCCCTCACAAAGTAGTGCACCCAGATAAAGAACCTGTACACATATACAGGTCATGTACACACATAAGAATTGATACAATTGAATTATGGTGCCTATGAAGAATATCTCAAAGTAGCATGGACGGCTAGAAAAACAAACAAATCTGTCTTGGAAGAAGCACAGTCAGAATGCTCCTTAGAGACAAGGATGACGAGACTTCGTCTCACATATTTTGGACATTGTTGTCAGGAAAGACCAGTCCCTGGAGAAGGACAACATGCTCAATAAAATAGAAGGGCAGTGAAAAAGAGCAAGGCACTCAGTGAGATGGAGTGACACAGTGTCTGCAGCAATGGGCTCAAACATAAGACCCACTATGAGGACGGTACAGGAGCAGGCAATGTTCTGCTCTGTTGTACACAGAGTTGCTCTAAGCTGGAACTGACTCAATGGATCCAAACAGCAAAACATCTACAGAGCATAAATGATGAAATTATATTTAAAGCTCTGCCATAACATGCCCATATATATACTACACATCTTGTGACATTCATTCAGTAGTTCTGAATATGTTATCTTTTATCCTATTTATGTAATAAAATTGTAAGCCATGGTCGAAAACTCATAAATCGAATTTGGTAGCAACCTGGCCATCAAATAAAAATAATTGAAACTCTGAATTTGCTCTAGGGCAGTTAGTAGCTAGGCCTAAGAGTGGAGGAGTTCTTTGCAGCCACTCTGCACCCGAGTACATTACAAATCCATTCTTAGAGTTGCTTGGACCAAATGTCTTTGATGTTTCTCTTTTTGCGCACAATTCATCCAGTCCACCATTATCCCAGGTGCCTCCCTTTAAACATCTGGCGTCCATCTAAATCTCTCACCGCCTACTTCTTACTTTTAGTCTGACTTCTTTGATCTCGTGTCTAGGTTTTCAGAAATGTTGCAATGGTTTCCTAACAACTGCTGGTCTTCCTGCTTCCAACATCATTTCTTTCCCACCTATTCACAACAAAATAGCCATGGTAATCTTTATAAAGTACAAGTTTAATTGTGTCACCTTTTTCTTCACTTTATTCAGTAAAATTAAAATCCTTAAAATTGCCCCTAGTAAGTCTCACATGATCTAATCTCCCACCCCAACTTTTTCCTCTACTAATATTCCATATTTCAAGATTCAGGTTCATATTCAATTCATCTGCACAAGCCAGTAACTTCAGAATGTTCACTAATCTTTCCCATTTCAAACTGATTACCCAAATCTATTGATTAATTTTCCCTTGTATCTCTCAAGTCCATTTCCATTTTCTACTGCTGGTAAGATTGTTTCTATAACATGAAAGTAGCCAACTGTATTAAAATATGATTCAAAATCATTTAAACTATTAATAGGCCAGAATTAGTTCTGCTTAAGGGTCACATCTGAAAAATTTCCAATGACTGCAATTTCTCTCCACATTTCGGATGGTGCCACTGAAGTGTTGGCGGCCATGAATGTATGTCTTATCATCTTCCAGTGGTCAGGGTCGGAGTGGGTAGAGAAGCCAATGATCTCCTCTAACACTTAATATTTTACAAAGAAATAATATTTCTATATACATGAAAGAATGGTTGAATAATGCAAAAACTAACAATAATTTAAAAAACACCCAGAGTACTATCTAAAATAAAGCGAGAAAGAAGATTTTTCCAAAGTCAAGTATTAGATTATTTGTCATTCCTCCCATTTTAGGAACAAGTCGCTCAAATCTCTATTGGTTGAGTAGCAACAATATGCTCAGCACCACATCTGTTTACAATGCATATTCCATCTCTCCTCTTCTCTAAAGTTGCATCTGGCCCGTGGTAGACAATCAATGCTCATGCTCACTGAATGAACACGAGGCTAGATTCAGACAACAAAGAATTGTCTTAATACCACAGTGATCACTCCTATTATTAATAGTTTCTAACTAAACACAGTAGAAAGAACCAACACAGACTCTTCACCAGGTTCTCAGTGTGGAATCTTAACTTATTCTGGATAGTTATTTAATTATCACTTCTGTCTTCACCTATGTTCCCTTAGCTGGGTCAAAGGCCAATAAAAATACTTAGGTAATATGAGCATTTAATGTTTAAATGACTTAATATATGTAAACAGCTAAATGCTATTTAAATAATTTCTTATGAATGTTATTGTTCTTTTGGCATCATCATTATTATCATTATAGCAAAGCTTCTACTTGAAATAGATTATTCTGAGAAGGCCTCTCTGTAGAAACATACGTGGGCCACACCCCAAACCACGCTCAGTCATGTGAAAGCATGATGATCAAAGTTTACTAGTGGTGGCCATGGGTAGGCAGGAGGGAGGGATAAAAGAGGATCAATGCTTAGAGGACACCGAATGTCTATATTAGTAATAATATTGTTTAGGAATGGGCAAGGATGATGGCTGAGCAACACGATGAGTTTAAATAATGACACTGAATTGAATATTGAAGGTTGTTATAACATCAAATGTTTTCTTAAATATATACTTACCACAATAAATAATGCAAAACCAAACCAAACTGTAGTAAAATGTGGACAGATTTTTAGGCAGGTAGAATCAAGGTACAAAAGCCCCAAAATCTAGGTGCCTAGCAGAAGTCCAGGGTAAGTTAGATCAAGATAAAATGAAAGAACTACCCCAAATCAAAGTCATTATAAATAAGGAGTTTGGTCTTATTCGAAGTGCAATGGGAATTCATGGGGACATTTTAAGAAGGATAATGATGCTTTGATTCACATTTTGTCAGTATATCCCTGGCTGCCAAGATAAGACTGGATTATAGCTTCCAGAGAATATTAATTTTTCACTACTTCCCATTAATTACTATTTTAAAAGCCTTAGCTTATTTCTCTAGGGAAAACATAATCCTCTGGTTATAGTTTTGGAACATTTGTAGGACTATTTTAGAACGTAAAGTGTCCCCAGTAAAGACAGATGAACGGACTTAAGTACATGAGTACACTTACACACACACACACACACACACTCACACACACACACACACACTCACACACACACTCACACACTCACACACACACACACACACACTCACACACACACACTCACACACACACACACACACACACACTCAATGCCATTGAGTCAATTCCAACTCATAGTGACCTATAGGACAGGGGAGAACTGCCTCTGCTGATTCCCAAGATTGTTAATATCACCAGAGTAGAATGCCTTGTTTTCCCTTATGGAATGACATGGGTTTAAACTGCTGACCATTCGGTTAGCAACTCAACGTGATATCCACAATGCCACCAGGGCTCCATACACAGACACACACACTCAATTTACACAAAGATTGTATGCAATTTCTACACAAAATAAAATTGATCTTCTAAAAATGTATATTAGTTGTATACAATAGGTTTTTAAAAGACATAAGTTGGCAATAAGATTAACATACACATATCAATAGGATTCTCTTATATTAAGGAAGAAGACTCTGAAAAAGAAGTTAGAAAGACAATATTATTCAAAAATATAAAGTATTTAGGAATAAACCTAAGAGAAACAAAATATTTGTACAAACTATAAAGTACTTCTATAAGAAACCAAGCGAGACTTATGCAAATTCAGGACTCTCCCATGTGTAGAGTTAAAAAGTGTCAGTATGACCAAAAGCAGTTTACAAATTCAATGCAATTCTGATTCAAATTCCAGTACATTTCTTTTTAAAAAAATAATTTTATAGGGGGTTCATACAATTATTATCACAATACATACATCCATTGTGTCAGGTACATTTGTACAATTGTTGCCATCATCATTCTCAAAACATTTGCTTTCTACTTGAGCCCTTGATATCAGCTCCTTATTTTTTCCCCTCCCTCGCTGCTCCCCCTCCCTCATGAGCCCTTGAGAATTTATAAATTGTTATTATTTTGTCATATTTTACACTGTCCGACATCTCCCTTCACCTACTTTTCTGTTGTCCATCCCCCAGGGAGGAGGTTATATGTAGATCCTTGTAATCGTTTCCCCCTTTCCACCCCACCCTCCTTCCACACTCCAGGCATCGCCACTCTCACCACTGGTCCTGAAGGGATCATCTGTCCTGAATTCCCTGTGTTTCCAGTTCCTATCTGCACCAATGTACACCCTATGGTCTAGCCAGATTTGAAATGGAAAAACTAATAACCAAATTCATACAGAAAGGAAAGAAAATCAGGATACACAAAACATTATTTAAAAACAAAAAGAAAGTAGGAGGCCTCTCCCTGGTTTTAAAACCCGTTATACAGCCACGATAATTAAAAACAGCTTGCTATTGATTCAGCAATAGAAATGGAGACCACTGGACCAGAACAAAGAGCCCAAAAATAAAACCAAGCACAGATAGACATTTGATTTTTGATTGAGGATTAAAGCACATTAAATGTGGAAGAGTCTTTTCAACAAATGCTATTGGAAAAATTGAATCTCCATCAACAAAAGTATGAACCAGGACTCATGCTTCACAGCATATTAAAAAAAGAACTAAAGATGGATTAATATAAGCCCTAAAACTATAAAAATCACCAATGAAATAATGACAAACATAAGGGCCCTAATACAAGGCACATATATACTACCAAACATAATGAATAATAACAAAATATCCACAGTACATAAGAAAAAATAGAGGCCTGGAACCTCCCAAAAATGTGACATTTATGTACATTAAAGAGTAAAAAAAGAACCCACAGACTAGGGGTGGGCATTGGCAATGGCCTATTGGATAAAGGACTCATCTCTAAAATGTATAGAAGACTGAAATGCCTCAATTAGAAAAACAAATAATCCAATTAAAAATTGAGCAGAAGACGTGAGTAGAAATCAATGCATTCAAGATGACATCCAGGTGGCCAAGAATCGTACAAAGAAATGCTTGAGATCATTAGCTTTAAGTAAAAGGCACATTAAAACAATAACAAGATAACACCTCATACTGGCACCGATAGCAAAATTTTAAAAACGAAGCAGAAAATAACAAATGCTGTAGAGGATTGGAGAGATGGGGACACTCATACACGGATTGTGGAATTATACAGCCACTATGGATACCATCATGGTGCATCTTTAAACAAGTGCAAACAGAAATATCATATAATCTCTCTACTCAGTATACCACAAAGAAACAAAGGACATAATATAAACAAGTATATGTATGCCTATATTTATCTCAGAGCTGCCTACAAAAGCAAAAAGATGGGGATAACCAACAAGCCTATCTATGGAGGAATAGATAAACTCTGATCTATATACCCCATCAAATATTATGCATCTCCAAAAAAACAAGAATAAAACTGTGAAACACCTCATGACATGGACAAATTTGGAAGACCATTATTCTCTGCAAAGTTAGTCAATCTCATTAAGAAAAATACTGCATGGTACTGCTATTACAAAAGAGCATAAAAAGGTTTTCACATCCCAAGAAGCAGACTTTCAAAGCTGCAGCAAGGGTGGGGCAGGTGGAGTGAGGGACAAAGAGATGGGAAAGAGACAAGAGATAGGGCCACCCAGGTGAGAGCCTCTGGGACCGTGTCAGTGTTCTGCTGAGTTTGCAGGGCAACTGTGATTCGAATGGTTTTCCTTGTGTGTTACACCCCATAATCCAAACTAAGAGACAGGTAAAGAAATAAACAAAGACAACACAGGGGAGTGCCGAGGGACCACCTCTGATGGAGCAGCAGCAGGGGTCCCCTGGAGGATCTCAGGGGGAGAGGGAGGCGGCCACATGGTGATCTGGGGAAAAGCATTTTGCATTGAAAGAATGGCTGGTCCGAAGACTCCAGCCTGGTGGAGTTTTTAAAAGTTTTAAAAATAAAAAATCACATCTCTGGAAGGATGTGCTCACTTACTGTAAATTAGATAGAACAGGAAAAGGATCTTGATGTCCCACTTCTTACACTTCTGAACCTTTGCCTTACCAAGCAGGAGCTCCTTGGCTCTTCTCACTTCCAAAGAAAGGAAGCATTCCAAATCTGATTGGGTAGAACCAGGTATGTTGTATTCATAGGTGTGATTGCTTTCCTTAATTTTCCCTCTGTGCTCGGCTTTTTGACATGGCTATCTCTGGTGCGCTTAGGACATTTTGTCCAATTCAATCTTATCACCGAGTCTCCATATGGATTCTCCAGACACAAAGTAACCATTAGCAAAGTTGTACGCTAGTAACTGGACCACAGTGCGTAGAGAGGAGTAAAAAGTACAGCAAGACTCGCATGTCTAGGTCTCTGGCTATTTTATCACCATAATAGCATTAAATCAGGGCTGAACATCAAAAACTTGAAACCTATCTATTATACCCACACTTGAAAAAAGACCCTACAGTCCTTCATTACCATATATGCACATTAACCAAAAATACAATGAAGTCTAATAGGAAGAGTCCTCTTATTTCCCCTAATGTATCCATACTTCAATCTTTTTCATTAAAAGACGCAATTAGCATACGCCCTGTTACCTGTGTGGTCAGTTCCTTCGTTCTTGGCTTCTACTGCTCCCACAGAAGAGGCAGGTGGACTAGCAGGAGGGCTAGAGGTGGAGCTTGGGCACCCTGTGGATGTGCTGATTTCGAAATATTCTTGGTTGTGGTTCATTCGTTGAGAATCCAGAGAAGACACAATAGACGTTCGTTGTTTAGGCTAAAATAAATGAGCACAGCAAGAGGATTGAAACTAATATGTTGACCTTCAGCACAATCTCCACATTCATTTTTTTTCCATTGAAGTACCTGGGTTTTATACCTGAAATACAATTGTTCTTTCTATAGACCCCAAATTATCTCTTAATAAATATTTTAAAAATAATAATATAAAATATTATGGCAGTGTTGATACGATAATTTTGACTTTCCCATTGATTTTCCCAGAAGACTGTAAAACAGAGTGCACAAAATTTCTCTTAATGATCAGTACTGAACATTGAAGATTTTAGTCACCTTTGATTCAACTAACATTTATTATGCACCTAGTATTTGCCACTGCCTGTGGACAGAGAGCGTGACAATAAAAGGTCCCTCCGACTACAAAAACATAATTAAAGCAGTCCTATTTTCGACTCTATATATCGCCCTAGGAATTAGTGGCATTAGATAATTGTCACTAAGTGCTACGATTTTTTAAAGTAAAGTTGTATAGAACAAGTTTCCGAATCTAAGACTCCTGTTGGTATTTGTAATGAACTTTGATTTTTCTCTTTTAAGGATTTTAATTAATCCCCACATAGCAAGAAAAAAATAATTTATACATAAAAGTTAAAGTCCCTTTGTCAGTAATAGATTGTTCCCCATAGCAGTTTTCTGCTCCCCCCCCCCATCGTTTTAATTATGTTATTTTTCCTCTGCTGCCCTCGCAGAGCTTCTGACAGCGTTCTTCAGAAAAGATGTGGTCTTCTGTACATTTCCAAAAAAATCAATCCTGGGGTTTTTTCCACTTTATTCTTCATATGGATATTATAGAAATATTAATAATCTCATTAATATTATAGTAAAATATTTTGAACCATAATATTTCTATATACCATAGCTTTCTTTCTTTTTCTCTCATCTCATAAAATCGTTTAAAGATCTTGAATAATAATACATTCCCTAGGTTGAAACAGATCAAAGGAAGGTAATGTGTATATTTTTGCAGGCACCAAAAGAGAAAATAAATAGAGTTAAGTGGCTATATGAGGCCATGTAAAGAAGGTATTGGTCGCTGTGATCTGTGGATGGCCGCAGACAAGTTCTCTCAGTCATGTTGAGGTTGCTAGGCGCCCTCAGGTTGGTTGCAACTCTATTGAGCTTACATCCAACAGAATGAAACAGTGCTTGGTCCTGTACCAGCTTTACAATTATTCTTACGTTTGAACCCATTGATGCAGCTACTGTGTCAATTCGTCTGTCAAAGTTCTTCCTAAAGTTTCGCTGCCCTGCTACTTTGCCAAGTGTGATGTCCTTCTCCAAGAACCAGTCTCCTGACAGCGTGTCTAAAATAGATGAGATGAAGTCCAGCCATTCTTGCCTCTAAGGAACATTCTGGCTGTATTTTTTCCAAGACAGATTCGTTTGTTTTTTAAGCAGTTCGTGGTACTTTGAATATTCTTCGCCACCACTGTAACTCAAATGCATTTACTCTTCTTTGGCTTTCCTTACGTTGTGGCCAACTTTCACATGTGTGTAAGGTGACTGAGTGTGTTATACAATACACTTGACTTTGTCTCCTTAGTGTGCCTTCCAAAAAGATCCAATCAAACAGGAACTTCCAAGAGGATCTGTTTGGCCAGTTAAATTCAGTTCAGAAGTGATTACTCTTGGGAATTTTAATAGATCTTCCCCCCTCCAAAGTCCACAGAATAGTCATGAGGTTTACGAGAAAGAAGTTTTAAGAAAATTGAAAACTTTACTGCTGAGGCAAAAAAATCTGAAACTTGCACTGAGAATTGCTTTTCCCACCACATCATGGCATCTGGCTCCTTCTTTGAGGGTCATAAGGGCTTTCCTGGGAGAATTTCAATGGAAAACTTTATAGCATCTACCCTAGTTTCTGTTCTTGTCCATTCAGTGTTAGTTTTGGTTGCCAAATTCAAAGAATATTTTAAAAGGAACATGATTTGAGTCCTTTGAGGATGTGAAAACTACTGGTCGGGCATGATGTAAACTGAAGGCCATAGAATTTTTCAAGGATGGGTTAGAGAAACTTATATACTGCCTTCTGAAGCATAGACCTAGGTGAAGGTGATGATGAGCAACAATAGCTTCAGATTTTGATATTCCTGTCTGATCAAGTTTCTATGATTCTGTAGTCACACTTTCAGCCTACCCATGTATTTCTCCAAAGTAATACAGACTTTTCATTTCCTAACGTTATCATTGTCCTCAAATATTTATGGATTTATTGATTTAACTCTATTCCACAGATTATTTCACTACAAACGATTCAATTCTGTTCCTTCCCGGTCATAGTTTTTGCTTTTCCAAGTAGAGACAACTTAGTCTGTGTTTCCAAATAAATATTGATAATGTGTGTATTTTACAAAGTATGTTTCATCTCTCTTCATATTTTTATGGGAGAGGTGAGGGGCTGTTCAAGATTGAAATTATGTCACCTAAAAAGTTATGTTGAAGTCTTAGGTAGCCCCCCATACCTGCGATTGTGATCTTGTTTGGAATTGGGATTTTTGGAAATATTATCAGTAAACTTAAAACGAGGACATGTTGAAGTAGATTAAATATTAATCTCTCATATCTATTATATAGAAGAGGTGAAACAATAAGCAAAAATATACGGAGAGAAGTCAGCCTCATGATAATGGAGGCAGAGGTTCATATTGCAGGGAATTCCGAGATTTGTTATCAATCACCAGACGTTAACATTGAGCATTCAACCTCACTACTCCTGCAATGCTTCAAAATGAATCAGCATGCTAAATATCCTGATAACGTAGTACATTAATAAAAGTAAGGAATTGTTTTCGGTTATCTAATAGCAATATGTAGGCGCATATATTCTTTCTCTACAACAGAAAATACCACTCAATGGGCAGCTTCTAATAACATTGGTTCACTAACATCTTCACTATTCATAAGATGTCTGTCCTGGGGCATCCCCTTACAGGAGGGTCACAGGGAGGAGATGAGCCAGCCAGGATGCAGTACAGCACTGATGAAACTTACAACTTTCCTGTAGCTCTTTAATGCTTCCTCCCTCCCCCGTGCCCCCATCATGACCCAATGCTACCTTACAAATCCGGACAGACCAGAGCATGGGCACTGGTACAGATAGGAGCTTGAAATACAGGGAATCCAGGACAGATAAACCTCTCAGGACCAATAATGAGAATAGTATACCAGGAGGGGAAGGGGAAGGGAAAAAGGAAAGGGAAAGTGGGGTGGTGGATAAAAGGGGAACTGATCCCTCACAGGGGGAGAGACAACAGAAAATCAGGTGAATGGAGACAGCAGTCGGTGTAAGACAAGACAAAAAATTATAAATTATCAAGGGCTCATGAGGGAGTGAGGGTGGGGGGGTGGAAAATAAGCAGATGCCAAGGACTCAGTTAGAAGGTAAACGTTTTGAAAATGATGATGTTAACATATGTACAAATGTGGTTGACACAGTGGATGGATGGATGGATGGATTGTGATAATAGCTGTAAGAGCCCCCAATAAAATACTTTTTTCTTAAAAAGGAAAAAGAATGTCTGTCCTTTGGTTTACTTAGTTTCAATTCACATTCAATATTCTTTATACTGGACTAAACATAAAGAATTTAAAAGCATGAGCTATAACACTCACTTCAATAGAAGCTGAAGCATTTCTATCATTCTTGAATTTGTTTGGTGGTATTGTGTTTTTGTTTCACATTGTGCATAGGTAATGGACCAAATTTTATCTTCGTGAAACTAATTGTTCAAAATGACACCCGTACACTCAAATGATTTTTCTTTTTTCTTTTTCTTTTTTATTTTTTTAAACAATTTATTAGGGGCTCATACAACTCTTATCACAGTCCATACATATACATACATCAATTGTATAAGGCACATCTATACATTCTTTGCCCTAATCATTTTCTTTTTTTCTCCTCTTTTCTTTTTTTACATTTTATTAAGGACTCATACAACTCATATCACAATCCATACATATACATACATCAATTGTATAAAGCACATCCATACATTCCCTGCCCCAATCATTCTCAAAGCATTTGCTCTCCACCTAAGCCCCTTGCATCAGGTCCTCTTTTTTTTCCCCCTCCCTCCCTGCTCCCCCCTCCCTCATGTGCCCTTGGTAATCCAAGCCAAATGATTTTTAAATAATGGCTCTGGATCCTAACCACTAAAGGTTGTATGATCTATATATATTGCAGGTTGTTCATAAGCCTTCCTTCAATCCTGATGTCACACTCGTCTTCATATGATCCAGCTTCTCTGATGACTTGTTCAGAATGCCGATTGATAAGTATGGCGAGAGGCTACAACCCTGACACACAGCTTCCCTGATTTTAAACCACGCACCATGCCCACCATTCACATAATTGCCTCTCGATCCATGAACAGGTTTAGCATGAGTTCCATGTAGTGTTCTGGGATTCCAATTCTTCAAAAAGCTATCTGTAGTTTGTTATGATCCACAGAGTTAAAGGTGTAAGCATAGTCAATATAACAGAACTGAGCAACTTTCTGGTATCCATTGCTCTCAGCCAAGATCCCCCTGACACCAGCAATGATATCCCCTGACTGTGGCCTCTTCTGAACAGGGTTGAGTTTCTGGTAGTTCCACGTTGATATGCTGCTGCTACCATTGCTGACCGATTTTCAGCAAAACTTTACTTGAGAGTAATTTTGCTCAGTGATTTCCACATTCCGTTGGGTCCCCTTTCTTGGGAAATTGGCAGCAAGATGGATCTCTTCTAGTTGGCTGACCAAGTAGCTGACTTTCAAATCTCTTAGCGCAGGCTACTGCGTGCACCTCCTGCTGCGCCAGTTTTTTGAGACACTCCAATTGGTATTCTGTTGATCCCTGCATTCTAATTTTTCACTAATGTCTTCATTGTGACTTGAAAATGTTCCAAAATAATGGTGAGAGTCAAGATATAAACTAGAAGAAACTCTCTACAGGAGTAGAAAGCCTCATTGTTAGGCAACACTAATGAATGAAGTGAGGGGGAAAATCTCTGTTGGCATGGGGCATTCAATGTAAGCATCTAGCCCAGAAGCAACAAAGCCCACAAGGTAGCAGCACACCAACACGTGTGATCCTGAAGGGCTGAGGGGACCAGATTTCAAGCAACAAAGGCGGGGGGAAAATCATATCATTGTGAATGAGGGGAGTGCATGATGGGGACTCAATGCCCATCTGTAGACAAATGGACATCCCTTGCAGAGAGGTAGTGGTTAGACCAGAGGATGCACAGCAGTACAGTTGGGATCTGAAAACACAGGGAATCTAGGACAGATGAATCCCTCAGGATCAACAGTGAGAGTGGCGATACCGGGAGGGAAGGGGGCGTAGAAAGGGGGAACCAATCTCTGGGATCTACATATAACCTCCTCTCTCGGGGATGGGCAACAGGAAAGTGGGTGAAGGGAGATGCCGGGCAGTGTAAGATAAGATAAAAATAATAATTTATAAATTATTAAGGGTTCATGAGGAAGGGGGAGTAGGGAGGGAGGGGGAGGGAAAAAAGGAAAATGAGCTGATTCCAGGAACCCAAGTGGAAGGCAAACTTTGAGAATGAAGAGGGCAACGAATGTATAAGTGGGCTTTACTCAATTGATGTATGTATAGATTGTGATAAGAGTTGTATGAGCCCCAATAAAATGATTTGAAAAGGGACAAAAAGAGAAAGAGATTGGCCATTCATGCCCACCACTTGCTCCACAAGAGAAAGATGAGGTTATCTGCCCCATAGAGATCTACAGTCTTAGAAACCCTAAAGAGCAATTCTACTCTGTTCTAGAGAGCCATGAGAGACTCAATGGCAGTAGGTTTGTTTTGGTTTAATGAAGGTAGCTCTTTAGGACTTGGCATCTGATTAGTTATGAAGGTAAGTTTAAAGTGGAAGACTTCATAATGACTCATATCTTACTTGGGTGAATGCCGTAAGCTGAGAAATTTTATGGGAAACACAAGTTTACATAGCCGTACAGTGATAATGCACAATGTTCTACAGCAGTGGTTCTCCACCTTCCTAATGCTGCAACCCTTTAATACAGTTTCTCAAGTTGTGGTGACCTCCCCCAACCATAAAATTATTTTCATTGCTATTTCATAACTGTATTTTTGCTACTGTTATGAATTGGGTGACCCCTGTGAAAGCATCGTTTGACCCCCAACGGGGTCATGGCCCTCAGGTTGAGAACCAACCGCTGTTCTAGAGAGATGAGTGTAGACTATTTAATACACAGTTATGCAAATCTTCATGACAGGTCCCTTTCTTTATTTGAGCAATGTGCTGGTAGCTCACCCTAGTAAAGCTTCAAATTAAATGCCCAAAGATAGGCAGGCCAATTAATGGAAATCCCACATGAAAACCATTGATAAATGAGGATCTGACCTCCTTCCTCTTTGCTTCTTTACAAGTGTCAAGTGGCTATTAATAGCCTGGAAGAGGAAGACCGAAAGGGAAGACATTGTACATTGACAGTGTGAAGTGATAAGAACAGGGATCGTATGTTAATCATACTCTAAGGTTAGCACACTATGGCCTGAGTGCCAAATAGAACCCACTTCTTAGTTCTTGAAATAAAGTTTTATTGAAACATAGTCATGCCCATCTACTTACGTATTGTCTATGGATGCATTCATATAAAAATGGCAGAGTTGAACAATTACGATGGAGGCCATCATGTCTAACTTACCATGCCTAAAATATTTGCCCTCTGGTCCCTTGCAGCAAATGGTTGTCAACCCCTGTTCTAAGGGGTCATTTACTACATCATTTTAATGCTTGGGTGAATCATACCATAGGTTATCTTTTATTTCTAAGTCTCACTTAGAAATGAAATTTAGGTTGGCATCATGTGACTCATCATGATCAATGGACTATTAGTGGAAATCTGCCTTCCCCATCCTTCCTGTTCTCTCCCGACGATGTAGCTGCAGAATAAAGAAGAGCCATTCAACCTACATTAAGCTTTGTGGGAATTTAAAGTAAATCTCTTTAATATGAAGCCATTAAGATCCTCAGGTTCATCTATTGTGCCCACTAACATCCCTTATCTGAATTAGTAAAGGACACAAGGCCTCAGAAAGGATAAGTGATCCTGTAAGGACCACCTAAGTAGCAGCAACACTTAAAATAGAAGCAAAGTAATGTACTCAAATCCAGAAAAAAAAATGGCTAGTGCCTTAAAACACAAAGGACTGACGCTGGATTTTAAAAGGATAAATTGATGCGATACACATTGAAATGTTTGAGAAAGCCAAAGAAGCACTGGAAACATTCATTCATCCATGGCAGGAAATTTGAAGAACAGCTGCATGGATATTTGACTGAAAAATATCCATATTTGTGCCCATTCCAAGGAAAGGTGACCCGATAGAATTGGAAAACTATAGAACAATATCATTGATATTGCACACAAGTAGAAATTTTACTTAAGATCATCCAAAAATGATTGCAGCAACACACTGACAGGGAACTGCCAGAAGTTCAGTTTGGGATTCGGAAAGGACGAGGAACAAGGAATATCATTCTGATGTCACATGGATTTTGACTCACAGCAGAGAATACCAGAAATATTTTGGTTCATGTTTCGTGGACTATGGAGGTCATTAGGATGTGTGGACCATATTAAACTGTGGATAACCTTGGGAAGAATGGGAGAATGTGCTCATTCAGACGAGGCAGTTGTGCAAACAGAACAAGAGAAATTGCATGGTTAAAAATCAGGACGGTAACATCTGTCCTGGATTCCCTGTGTTTCCAGTTCCTATCTGTACCAGTGTACATCCTCTGGTCTAGCTGGATTTGTAAGGTAGAATTGGGATCATGATAGTGGGGGAGGGGGAAGCATTTAAATACTAGCAGAAAGAGGGGGAACCGATGACAAGGATCTACATATAACCTCCTCTCGGGGACAGACAACAAAAAAGTGGGTGAAGGGGGATGTCGCATAGTATAAGATATGAAAAAATAATAATAATTTATAAATTATAAAGGGTTCATGAGGGAGGGACAAGTGGGGAGGGAGGGGGAAAATGGGGAGCTGATACCAAGGGTGCAAGTAGAAAGCAAATGTTTTGAGAATGATGATAACAAATGTACACATGTGCTTGACAGAATGGATGGATGTATGGATTGTGTTAAGAGTTGTATGAGCCCCCAATACAATTATTTTTAAAAAATAAGAAAAGAAAAAATCAGGAAAGGTGTGTGTTAGGGTTTTAACCTCTCACCCTCCTTGTTCAATCTCTATGCTGAGGAAATCATTAGAGAAGCTGGATTATATGAAGAAGATGCAGCATCAGGATTGGAGGCTTATTAACAACCATTGATATACAAATGATGAAAGGTTCCTCACAACTGGACCAATAGGGCAAATCATGATTAATGGAAAGGGGTTGAAGTTGTCAAAGATCTCATCTGACTTGGATCCACAACCAATGCTCATGGAGGCAGCAGTCAAGGATCAGAGGACATATTACGTTAGGTAAAGATGCTGCATAAGACCTCTCTGGAGCATTGAAGAGCAAGGATATTACTTTGTGGGTGAAGGTATACCTGACCCAAGCCATGGCATTCTTCATTGTATCCTATGCATGTGAAAGTTGGACACTGAATAAGGAAGACGGTACTCAATGACTTGCGGGGCTGGAGAAGAACGTTGAACGTACCATGGACGACTGAAAGAAAAAACAATTTATGTGGGAAGAAGTAAAGTCAGAGTGCCCCTTCAAGGCAAGGACGGCAGGACTTCACCTTACATACTTTGGACATGGCAGGAGAGACCGGTCCCTGAGAAGGACATCCTGCTTGGTACAGTGGAGGAGTGGCAAAAAAGAGGGAGGCCTTTGATGTGATGGGCTGACACATTGGCTGCAACAATGGACTTGGGTATAGGAGCAACTGTGAGGATGGTGCAGGACTGGGCAGTGCTTCGCTCTGTTGTGGGTCGGGAGCTATGAGTTGGAGCTTACTTGGTATCTAACAACAACAACCAACAACACATGGAGAAATAATAGCAACAAGAGCAAAGAATGAAGAAATGGTGGTAGGAACATTGGCCACTGTCCATTGGTCAGCTTGCCACACTGTGCTAGCTTACATGCTACTGTGCTACTGAAAATGAAGCCAGTAGTATTTCAAAAACCAGCAAGAGTCCACCGGTGCTGGGCAAGTTTCAGCAGAGCTCTCAGACTAAGACAGACCGAGAAGAGAGGGCTGACAATTTAGTTCCAACAGCTAGCCTATTAAAACCTTATGGATCACAAAAGAATATTGTCTGCTACGATGTTGACAACTTTGTCCCCCAAGGTAGAAAGCACTATACAATACGTGCAACAATGGACTAAAACATATCGCTGGTGGCAAAGATGGCATCAAACTAGGCAATATTTTCTCTTGCATAAGAGTTGTCATAAACTTAATCTAACTCATGGTGATTAAAAGCAACAGCAAGCAATAACTTAAAAAAAAGAGAGAATGGATCAGGAATATCCATCAAAAGACATGTGTTGGATTGAATGCATTTCAATTTCTAACTAATTAAATAGAAGTCTGACAAGTATATGAGAGAACATTTTTCACAAATTCACTGAAATTGCTACTGGAATTTCTCAAGTTTCAAGGTGTGAAACAAGTTACATACATTCTCATTCCCCTTCTCCCACCTTTCCAAAGGTTCCAAACATCCCACTTTCACAAATACCTGCTTACAGAAAGCAAGCAACAAACCCTGGAGCAAATCCAGCCCTCTGATGTCTTTTGTAAAACCTTCTAGCTAGGAATAGTGTTTACATTTTTAAATAGTTAGGGGACAAGGGGCATATGAAGAGGAATATTAGTGATGCGTAGCATGATGTAAAACTCCCACTCCAGGGTCTATAAATGTTATTGTAACAGCTACATGCATCCGCTTCTGGCTGCTTTCGGGGTACAAGGGCAGACATGAGTAGTTACAGCAAGACTGAATGATCCACAAAGCCTAACTCTTCACTCTCTGGCCCTGGACAGGAAACGTTGGTAGCCCCCGAGGTGGAATGATTTGGGAAAGTCTCCCTGAGAGGCTGCAATTGCACAGATACAGGCAGAGGGTGAAGGAGATGAAGCCAGTAAATTGTCTTTAGTCCTTCGTATAAAGTGAAAACGTATTGCCTCCTGTTCACTAAGCACGGAGAATAACCTGAAAACCGAAATAAACCCCAAACCCTTAATTTTTCTCTTTATCTCTAATAGTGATTTTTAAAGATGTGTGCTACGTGGTGCCTTGTTTCTTCAGGCCAGAGACACTCACAGCTAGTGCAGACCTTCACAGGCATGCGGGCTCTGCCCTAAAACGCAACAGGTGCACGTGCACCTGACCTCCACCCTACCCATCCTTCCTCCGACTCCACCAGAGGGAGGGAAATGTTCAGTAAGACCACAGGTGACCTGAAGTCCAAATGCCTGAACATTGGATTCCCTCTGTGAATTAGAGCTCATCGAGGGATTGCGTAGAGTTGTATAAAAATGGAGCATTTTTTGATGGATCATCTGGAATTTTATGGTATTATTCACATAGATAGGAACCACATAAAAATAAAATGAGGGCATCTATTTGCTAACTAGCATGGGATTTGGGTTGCATGCACATTTATTTTCAAATTTTCTCTGGGCTGGAACTAAGTTTGGGTTTAAATATTTCCTTCGCAGACATCTTTAGAGTATTGAAAGCAAACAGATTTTCTTAAAATATGCTGTTTTTCTAATTTTAACTAATCTTATTTAATTATAAGAGAATGTCTTCAATAGTCTTAAATATATGTTAATAAAATGTCCAAAGGACTAGAGAAATATCTTGGTGTCATTACATTGAAACATGATGCTAGCAAAAGTCAATGGTAATGCAGTTACTGAACTATCAAGGGTCAACATGAGCCCCCAGAGAAGAGAGCTCCATGTCAGACCATTAGTGGGCTGACAGACTTTCAACTCTCTCATGGATAAGTTAGATCAACACGAAACAATGGCTTGTTAAGTTGGTGGGGGGAGGGGGAAATTAGGTACCTTTTCCAAAATTATATTAAGTGGAATGTGATGGATTGGTAACGATGGACAGCCGGATTATAATATTGACTTTTAGAGCACTAAGCAAGCTGGAATATTTTGTGTATATGATGAAGGCACCTAAATTTAAACATTTGTTTCTAACAATTATGACTTACTATACTGATATTTTGATTTACCAACTTATGTGAAATTCCATCTATATCATATAGTAAATTTCCACACTGTAAAGACTGTGTTTACATTTGAGCTCTATTTTGTGCCGATTGTTCTGTTTATTTACCTGTGCTAATTCCACATTCTTCATTAAGACTGTGGTTCTCTCCCTACTCCTAGAGCTTCAATGAAATGGATGTATGCAAGTAAAAGTTTGCTGAAGATCATTCCACAATGGTTGCAGCATTACATCAACAGGGAACCGTCTTAGATTTAAATTGGGTCAAAGAGGACGTGGAGAGAAGGGTACCATTGTTGACAACAGATGGCTCTTGGCTCAAATTAGAGATTACCAGAGAGATGCTTACTTGTGTTTTATTAACTTGGAAAAGGCATTCATCATAATGAATTATGGATAGCATTGAAAAGTGGGAATTCCAGATCGTTTCATTGTGCTCATGCCGAAACTGTAATCGACAAAGGGAATACAGAAGGGTGTGAACGCAGGAAAGGAGTGTTAAGCGTTGTATCCTTTCATTACTCTTATTTCATCTGTATACTGAGACAATTCGTGTGATGAGACGTTGGACTAGCTGAAGAAGAATGTAGCAGCAGGACAGGAGGATGGCTTATCAATAGCCTTCAATACACAGATGAGACACCCTTGCTTACAGTGATTGAGAATGATTTGAAACACTTGCTGATGAAGATCAAGGTTTGCAGTCACCGGTATGGATTGCAACTTAGCCTAAAGACAACCAAAATCCTCATAACTGGACCAACAGGTAACATCACGATACACAGAAGAGATGCACGTTGTGAAGGACTTCATATTGCTTGCTTTCACAACCAAAGCTCATGGAAGAAGCAGTCGAGGAAGCAAATGGCATATTACATTGGGCAAGTATGTTACACAAGGCCTCTTTAAAGTGTTGAAAAGCATGGATGCTATTTTTTGGACTAAGATGTGCCCGACCCAAACCATGTTATGTTCAAATGTATCATATGCCTGTGAAAGTTGGGCATTGAATATGAAGAACAATGGATGCATATAAATTATTGTGCTTGCCAAGAATGTTGAAAGTAGCATGGACAGCCAAAAGAACAAACAAATCTGGCTTAGAAGTACAGCCAGAATGCTAATTGGAACAAAAATGGCAGACTTCTCAAATATTTTGAGTGTGTTATCAGGAGAGGCCAGTCCATGAAAAAGGGATCAAGCTTGGTAAAGCATGTCAGTGAAAAGGAGGAAGACCCTGGATGAGATGGATTGACAGTGACAGCAATCACAGGTGCCAACATCACAATTGTAAGCAGAACTGGGCCATGCTTCTTTCTGTTCTACATACGGTCACAGTGAGTCAGAATTAACGAGGAACAACAATAATAACAATATTAATAACAAAAGAAGCCAAGACACCCCTGTGCACTTCACTAAGCTTTGGAGAACTAAAGATCTATTGACCTATCTAATTTAACGTATGTTTGTTTCTTTGTTTGTTTTGCTTTGGCCTCTCTCGCTTTCCTGCTCTCCTGTGCTACCACCCTCCAAGCCTCATAAGCATCAATCTGTTTCTTTGTATTGATATCTTCTTTCATAACAGTGTCTCATACGATATTTGTCTTTCTGTGACTAACTTAGCTCTGCATAATCTCTTCCAAATCCATTCATGTCATGAGGTGGTTGATGGTTTCACCATTATTTCCTAGCAACCCCTGCTATTTCATGGCCACCCCTTCTCTGTCAGTTTGTTGTGCTGTGGTGTTTTGTGTGTTGCTGTGATGCTGGAAGATATTCCACTGGTATTTAAAACACCAACAGGGTTCCCCGGGGGAACACAGGTCTCCGCAGAGCTTCCAGACCATGAACAGACGATGAAGAAGGAATAAGCTGTCCATTTCAGAGGAATTCGCCACAGAGAACCCTAAGTTGGGCAGAGAAACACAGTCAGATACTGAAAACCTCTTAACAGCAGCAGAACGTCGTCAGAGAAAAAGGCAGAAGATGAGCCCCTCGGGTGGAAAGGCACTCAAAATATGTGTGAGGACGAGCTGCCTTCTGAAAGTAGAATTGACCACAGGGACATGCATGGAGTGAAAACTTTGGGAATAAAGCCTTCAATATCTTCATCTACCGAGGGGGCACGACTCAAAAGGAGAAGAAATAACTGCAAATATCTATTAAGAATTAGAATTTGGAACATATGAATCTAGGACAATTGGAAGTGACCTAAATGAAGCGAATGCATAAAAATCAATTAGTTTAGGCCTTAGTGAGCTAAATAAACTGGAATTGACCATTATGAATCAGAAAACCATATTATTTACTGTGTCAGAAATGAGAGCTACAAGAGAACTGACATTGCATTCATCTGGGGGGGAAAAGGACGTTTCAAGATTGATCTTGAATTATAATTCTGTCTGTAATTGGATACTATCTATTCCCATTTAAGGAAATCCAGTTAATACAACTATAATTCAAATTTACACACCAACTACTAAAACTAGTGTTGGAAAAATTGAAGAATTCTGACAAGATCTTCTGTCTGAAATTAATCAAATATACAATTAAGATTCAACCATAATTATTGGCAATTGGAATCCAAAAGTTGGAAATAGAAATGAAGCTAGATAGATGTTTGAAAGACCAATGAATTCTTCAAATTCCTTTTTTCAACAAAACAAAATGTGCCTGAAACCCATGGACTTCTGCATGTAAAATGTACAGAAATCAAACTGAGTACATCTATGAGGCGACAGGATGGAGCAGCTGCATGTCAGTAGCTCAAATGAGCCAGGGGCTGACTGTGGAACTGCATCAGCTGTTCACACGTGAGCTCATGTTGAAGCTGAAGAAAATTAGAATGAGGCCATGAGAGCAAAATTAAAATTGAGTCTATCCCACCTGAATTTAGAGACCCCCCTTAAAAACAAATTTGATGTAAACTTGTGTAAAATAATGACAGAAGACTTGATGGCCTCTGGAACAGCATCAAACACAACACACACGAAGAAAACAAAAGGTTATTAAAAAGCAAGAAAAGATCCAAGTGCTTGTCAGAGGAGACTGAAGCATGCTCGTAGTCACACGTATATCAAGGAGCAGTTGTGGGAACAGAACAAGGAAACATGGCAATGTTGAAAATAAAAAAGATGTGCATCACGGTTGTATCCTCTCACTACACTTATTCAAGACATATGCTGAGCCAATAATCAGAGAAGCTACACTATATGAAAACTGTGCAGCATCACGATTGGAGGAAGGCTCGTTAACCAGCTGAGACATGCACTTGACCCAACCTTGCTGCTGAAAGTGAGTAGGACTCGAAGCACTTGTTGATGAAAATCGCAGCCTTCCATATAGGTTACAACTTAATGTAAGAAAATAAAAAGTCTTCATAACTGGGCCCATAGGTAACAACATCCTGATAAATGGAGGAAAGGTGGAAGTTGTCAGGATTTTGTCTCGCTTGGATCCACATTCAATGCTCTGGGAAGCAGCAGTCGAGAGATCTTACAAACCTGCTGCCCAAGAGCTCTTGAAAGTATTGAGAAGCAGGGATGTTCATTTGAAGACGAAGGTGTGCCTAACTCAAGCCACGGGGTGTTTTCCATTGGCCACATATGAATGTGAAAGTTGGACATAAAGAATATTGAAGAAGAATCCATGTATTTGAATTATGGTGCTGGGGAAGATTATGGAAAGTATCATGGACGGTCAAAAGAACAAACAAATCTTTCTTGGAAGAAATACAGCCAAAAGGCTCCTTACAGAAGTTCAAGACTTTGTCTCCTGGATCTTCAACATGTTGCCAGGAGAGACTAGTCCCTGGGAAAGGCATCATGCTGGGTGAAGGGAGACAGCAGATGGTGTAAGATATCTAATAATAATAATTTATACTTTATCAAGGGTTCACAAGAGTGGAAGGGTGACGGAGGGAAGGAAAAAAGAGGAGCTGATGCCAAGGGCTCAAGTAGAAAAAAAATGCTTTGAAAATGATGATGACAACACATGCACAAAAGTGATTGATACATTTGATATATGGATTGTTATATGTAAGAGTCTGCCATAAAATAATTTTTTAAGTATTTATAGTCACGAGAGGATAACTTTTTGAAACTACTTTTATCTAATGGAAGTATTACCTAGTTCTGAATTCACTATAGATATTCATAAAATTATGTGGCTTCTAAATGATGGAGTTTCTCCTTATAGAAGCTTCTCAAAAATTAAAGTAAACGTAGCTATCATGCAAAAATAATTTAAAATTACATATTGTAAATGTTTGTACATTAATATTCCAATGATGTTCATGTCAAATTCAAAGTTTTCTAAAAGTAAAAGTAGTAAGACTAGGTTTAGCTTCCATATTTAGATTTTTTTGTAAAGGTAACTTTAAAAAATTTGTTTCAGTTAAAGAACATCAGGAAGTAATTATGCAATGTATGACAGAATATATGTTCTGAGCAGCCCAAATCGGAAACTCTTATCAATATGTGGGTGAAATCATTTTTTTACAACTAAAGGTGAACATTGCTTTTTTCCCAAAACAAGTCTTAATTTTTTTTCTTTGAGATAATTATAGACTCATATACAGTTGTAGGAAATAATTCAAAGATCTCAGGTATCCCTCGCTTCACACCATTCCATGGTGACATTGGGAAATAATTTTCTTCATAAGTTGACTCCCTCTCCATTTCAATGCTTTCTATCTAAATCATTCCCTTCTTGTACTTTTTATTTGCCCTCATTCCAGCGTGCTTTCTCTGGCTTCTTATTTTCAGTCTTGTAATTTGAGTCCTGGTGGTGCAGTGGTTACATGTGGGGCCCCCAGTAAGTCAGCGGCGTGAAACCACCAGTCACGCTGTGGAAGATGGGGCATTCCACTCCCGTACAAAGTTACAGTTGTGAAAACTCACACAGGTCAGACCACCCTCTCCTGTAGGATTGCTAAGAATCAGAGTCGGCTCAATGGCAGTGAGTTTGGTTATTTCAGGTTCGACGTTTGTTTTCCTTTGAATGCTTACTGTTCGAAGTGGTCGCTTGTTTGCGCTCTTCTGTCCAGCACCTTTGTGAACGGAGGCAGTTGTCTTTGAGACATGATGCTGTTTGTGTATCTGCTTCTACTTGCTGAGCAAATAGAAACGTTGTGTATGGTTGTCCTTGCCACGAGTTGTGGACAGAGGGGCAAGGATGGCTGAGTGGTATGAGAACATTTGACTACATCAGGTGGAGCAAGAAAAGAATAATAAAACCCAAAGAAAACACAAAACAACACAACCACACACAAGACCAAACCAACACCCATATGAATGGCGACCACACACACACACACACACACACACACACACACACACACACACACACACTCAAAACCAAGGGCTACTTTCTCTTTTTCATGCAACACTGTCTGCTTATCAAGGTTTTGCCCAGGATGTGCAAAGTACAAATACTTCAACAACGATTTATAAAATCATAAAAATCAGAGAATCCACCAAACAAACAAACCCAAAGTCCAGTGTCTGAGCTGGCTGCTGCTTTTTCTCTAGATGCCCATCCCATGCTCAACTTCAGGGGACCTGAGGGGTCAGGACATTAGGGTCGGTCCTTACACCTATTGCGGGCTGTGTTGGTGATTTTTCCTAACAAACACAAGAAGAAGAGCATCAGAGGAAAAGAAAAAAGAAGAAAATCCAGCCAGTCCTCACCACTGTTTGTATCACGAAGGCATTCGAGGTGGCGGGAGCCACTCCTGCAGGCCAGACCAGTGGGGTGATCCCAGCCTCGGTCTCCACACAAACGAATGTGTGGGCCAGCATCCCCCCTGGGTACCAAGAAGCTGCAGGGAAACCCTGGGCGATTCCCTACTTCCTTCTTCACACTCTTGGGCTGTGCAACATTTTCACCCCATCTGCTCCTCTTTCAGACCTCAATCACCAGCCCGGGAATGTGGAAGGAGTGTCCCAACCACACGGAATGGACTAGGTTGGGCACTATTCACTGCTCTGTTCACTCGGGTGATGTCGGCCACTCCGGAGGTACCAGGCCTGTGAGATTGCGTTTCACTTTGGATGGAGTCGTTCAGCTTGTGGTTGCCTAGTGGAGAATTCATTGTTCCCCTTTCTGGGTATCAGGTGCCAGCAATTGTTTTCTGCTGAAAGTAGGGCATTTTATTTATCACTGTCCGGAAGAGCACATGTCCGTGGACTTGATGTCCACATGTGAACACTTTCTCCTGCTTGCCTCATGGATGGTTCGGTCAACTCGGGCACTTTTTGTCCTCAGAGTCCAGGGTTCTAAGTTCTGTCTCTCCTTCCCATGCACGTCCAGATGTCTTGGGCATAGAGGGGGACATGTTCAGTGAGAATGTCTAGGTAGCCATCCTACTGGAAGCTCCTACTTGCTAACATTTTGCTGTAGAAAATTTTGTCTATATTCATAAGGGATATTGTTATTTAGTTTTCTGCTTTTGTATTCTGTCTAGAGTTCTGGATTTATCAAATAAAGTGAAAGGTGTTCTGCTCTCTTCCATTTTCAGGAGTAGGTTGCTTAGAATTGGTATTACTTCTTCCTTACATGGAACAAGTCTCTAGTGAAACCACATGGACCTGCAGATTACTTTTTAAAACATTTTCATTAAAAATTCAATTGTAAAAATTATATGGCTAGGCATGTTATCTTTTTCATCTCTGTGTGAGTGGTGATAGTTCATGTTTCAAAAGAACTGCTACATATGATAAATCGACTTGACATGTATGCAGTGGTCTGGAATACTCCTTTTCTCCCCTTTGATGTCGGCACAGTCTGTGGTGATAGCGCACTGCATCCCCATACAGGTCATTTCAGTCTTTCAGTTCACTTTAAAAACATCAGGGAGTAGTAACACAAAGAAACAAACACTAAACTATTGTATGGTGAAGAAAAGATTTTCTTTTTTTAACCAAAGAAAGGTACACATTGCTTTTTAACCTATGCAAAAGGTTATTCTGCTGTAATAACAATATCTCACATTTGTAGTCTGCTATCCCACAGATATTTTAGGTAAAACATACAACTCTGCAAAGCATTAGTTACCATATTTTACAGATAGAATACTTGATATTTCACTAAAGATGCATAGTAACTTTCAAAGACAGTTGGAGAGACCGGTTCCCTGAACAATTTAAAGTCTCTGCATACACCTTCTATGGGAATATTCTGCCATTTTTCTATGTCTAACTGAAATGTCTTATTCTACAATAGAAACAATGGTGCATTTTTATTTGTTTGTAAGAAAACTATGATTTAAAATAATTGTTTCTTCACTGGTGGTTGCAAACACAATTGCCACGAGGGCTAGCACCATGTAATAAATAAGAAAGTGAAGAGCCAAGTAAAAGCTTAAATCAGAAAAATTAGAAAATTCAAATTGCAGCGAATTTGAAGATAATGCGACATGAAGTACACAAACACTTCCATGGCACAGAACGCCATTATCAGTGACATAAGGCTTTGCGACACAGCACAATAGAGCTAATTTTAACATGAAAATCAATCTCACAGGGAGCTTTTGATAATTATTTCAAATGCTTCTTCCAGTGTTTTAAAAAATATTGTCGAGTTGCACATCAATAAGCCTTTTCTGTTTTCCCTCTTCCATCTCTGACAAAGTAAACAGAGATGTCTGTGAGGAAGGGATGCAAGGAGATAAAGTAAATGTTTGAAAAACTATAAATAATTAAGAATTGGCATGATTAACACACGAACTTACTTGGGTTACCCTTCAACATACAAAATCACTTAATTTTGAAGCATTCTCTAACTCTAAAATCCTTTCGTTCATCTTTTTTACCAACGAGAAAATTGAGTTATCAATTCAATTTACTAACTTTTATGCCTAAAGCTTCTTGCAACTTAACTGGGAGACAGAAGAGGACTAAGAGTCAAATAGATGTGGATTCAAATCAAAACACAACCATTTATTAAAAAGTGTTCATATGAGGATCAGCTGCCCAATCGAATTATTAATTGAGATACTACAATGGAAGCATCTAGAATAATAGCTCACTTGAAGGATTGATAGATATTTGTTTGCTTACTGTTGCGAGGTGCACTGTGGAGGAGGCCTACCTGAAGAAGGCACCGCTGAGTAAACAGAGCAGTAACAGAGAATCCCCCAGAAGCCGCCCTAGCAGATGGTCACTAGGGAACACTGCAAGGTGAGGGCTGGAGAACAGGAGGAAAGCCGCTTGTTCGGAAACACAGCACAGGCTTATTTGATCCGTTCTTAACATAATGGGCCTGGGGCTTGCAGTGGCGCCTCTAAAAGCAGAAAGCTGCTGGAAATTCAGCAATGGTCCCTGAGCTGGAAAAGGGGCTGAGCTCCTGGTAGGCCCTCTTAGACCCAAACCGTGCTCGCCCCCCACCCCACTCTAATTTGGAAAAGTGATGACAAATGAATCACAGAGCTGAGGAGAAAGAACAGAAGATTCATCCCAATTACTCACTGTTGGTCTGCTGAGGACAAGCCTGGTATAAGGAGGACCAAGGACCTATGGGCCAACTTCATCTAGCACAAAGTTAGAGTATTGTAACGATACCACCAAATGTGACATAAGAGATCGCAGATGCGGAGAAAGAAGTTAGTCACGAAACATGTTTTTACCAGAATGGAAATCAAGCAAAGCACAAAGATGTGTGTACATGTGTCTCGATATGATGATTTCCCCCACAGAGAACACTTAGGAAACCGTTTCTGTGTTTCGCCTGCTGATGTTTGACTGTCACCATAGCAGGTTAGAGACGAGCAACCAGTACTAAGCAATGTTAACTAGAAAAACAGAGAGTTCCTACCACCCAGGACTTTATTATCTAGTGAAAAAGTGACATAGAGTGGAAAAGTGAAGGTACGATGAAAAAGAATAGAGGCTCTCAGGAAAACCAATGGGCTACCCGGCAGGACAAATGGCTAAGGCCCAGAGGCACCTAGATCTCTGCCTTGAAAAACCAACCACCACAAACCCTACGGAGCCCAGTTCTCCTCCGGCTACATGAGGCCACCAGGGATCAAACTGACTTGACATCAGCTGGTTGGAAGGCATGCAACAAGGCATCTACCTAATTTGAGGTGCAAGGACAGATGCTTTCAGGGGAGCAATATTTGTACAGTCCTTGCAAGGGGCCTTGGCGGTGTAATGCGTTGTGTGCTGGACTGCTAACAGAAACGTCAGCAGTTTGAAACCCCAACTGATCCACAAGAGAAAGAGGAGGCTCTCTATTCTCATTAAGGGTTACAGGCTCACCACAAATGGTTGTCTCACTTAACAAATGGTTAAGCCCAAGGATCTAGAAAGTCCCCAAAGGCACCTAGAAAGAAAGAATTTATAGTAATAATTCTAAATTATTAGTATTTTCATATCTTACACCAACCGATGTCTCCCATGGAATAAGATAAACTGTGGGGGAAGGGAGACAGAGGTCAGTATAAGATATGAAAATAAAAATTTATAATTTTTTCCCTTTTTTGCATCACTGATCATTCTTTTAAAAAAATCATTTTATTAGGGTCGTACAATTCTTATCACAACCCATATATACATCCATTGTGTCAAACACATATGTACATTTGTTGCCATCATCAAAACATTTGCCTACTACTTGAGCCCTTAATATTGGCTGCTCATTTTCCCCATTCTTCCCCCCTCCTTCATGAACCCTTCATAGCTCATAAATTGTTATTATTTTTTCATATGTTACACTGTCTGACATCTCCCCCCACCCTCTTCTCTGCTGTCCATCCCCCAGAGATGAGGCTATACATAGATTCTTGTAGTCGGTTCCCCCTTTCCACTCCACATTTCTCCACCCTTCAGGCATCGCCACTCTCACCACTCGTCCTGAAGGATTCATCTGTCCTGGATTCCTTGTGTTTCCAGTTGCTATCTGTATCTATGTACATCCTCTGGTCTAGCCAGATTTGTAAGTTAGAATTAGGATCATGATGGTGCGGAGGGGGGAGGAAGCATTTAAGAACTAGAGGAAAGTTATATGTTTCATCGTTCCTACCCTGCACCCTGCCTAGCTCATCTCCTCTCCACAACCCTTCAGTAAGGGGGTGTTCGGTTGGCTACCAATGGGCTTTGAGTCTCCACTCTGCACTCACCCACATTTACAATGATATGATTTTTTGTTCTTTGATGTTTGATACCTGATCCCTTCGACAGCTCGTGGTCATACAGGCTGGTGTGCCATGGAAGAAAAATTTATAATTTATCAAGAGTTCATGGGCGCAAGGGGCGGGGGGATAGGAGCTGATATCAAGGGCTCAAATAGAAAGTAAATGTTTAGAAAATAATAATGGCAACATATGAACAACTATGCTTGATACAATTGATGTAAAAGCCCTCAATAAAATTATCTTTTAAAAAAAGCTACGGTCTCAGAAAGCCATAGGGGCAGTTTGACCCAGTCCTATAGGGTTGCTATGAGTTGAAATGGTCTGGATTTCCATGAGCTTAGTTTGGAGGTTACTTAAAGGAGGGGTAGAAATCAGCTAGGTGGAAACAGTGTAACTAGAGTTGATAGAAGCGCACTCAGGAAGGAAGGAAGGAGGATCATATGCCGGATCTAGAGGGAGAAAAAGGCAAAGCAGCCGTTGGAAAGAACGGAAAGGTGGCTGCAGTGCTTTGAATACAAAATTGGGAGAGTTTAATGAGTATGAGCATGTCTTCCCATAAATTCGTAAAGTGGAAGAGACTGTGTGTACCTTTAGGGACAATGGGGACATTTTAATGATTATATTGACTTGGCATTGTTTAAAGGCTGAAAGCAGTGGGCTATAAAAAGAGATATGCAAAAGAGACAGACACTAAACGGAATTGATAGCCAAGTGCCCTGAGAGGACACAAGGAACAGTTTAGAAGGCCTGTGTGCAGGTTTTGGTTTAGAGAGGTAGCCATATACCACCTCCAATTTACTGGGATGGAAACGTAAACATTAGGTTCAGAGGGGCATTACAGTTTGACAAGATGTTGGATTCCTCATGATGACTTTCAACTTCTCTGTGACGTGAGGGTGGAACGATTGATAATAGGCTAAAAGGAAGACTGGGTGTCTGAGAAGAGTGCCCAGATGGAAAATAGTCACGAAGAAGGCAGCCACAGAACGATGCAAAATCATCACGAAGAAGGCAGTCATAGAAAGATGCAAATAGTCACAAAGAACGCAGCCACAGAAGCTGGCGACAGAAATTTAGAATCGCTGAGTAGTAGTAAAAGTCTAGCTAAAATTGAAAACTATGGATTCAAAATGTTAAATGAAGATTATGAATTGCACAGGTCATGTCCACATATTAATATTTTCTACTCTATTTAGAAGTGAATGAAAAGGGTTTATTAGTCTCTTTCTTTTACTCTTTCATTTTATCCACTTATTTCATATATATTCTTCTGTATCTATTTCAATGTGGTATAATACAAGAAATGAGGTTGTGATTGCTCTATATATTACAGAATAGTGACTTCAATAATATAATAGTCTGACTTTTTCCTCATGATGGTTGTCTATAATATTTGTAATAGCTGCATTTCATTCTGTACATGTCTAATGGTCTTTTCCATAACCTAACTGTCAGCATTTTTATCTCTTTTAAATGCATGGTCACGTGCACAGACACGATTTTGTATCTTGCTATAGCAGCCACTTTCAAATTCAGATTGCAAACTCATTTACAATTATGACGGTAACTTCACCAATCAACTTTCTTGTCATCTTATTGTGTGTTGTTTTTCTAATTTTCTTTTTTTGCTACTTAGTTGTTTCTTTGCTGATTCCTTCACCAACTCTTCCTTCTCTCCTTTTATTTGTCTTCCTGCATCTTCTCTCCTCCCACAATGATGTAAACATCCCAATTATGTTAAAAGTAGTCATTTTATAATTCCTCAATAAAAACTCGTCTTTTTAAAAGATTATTTTTTAAGTATTGGAGCCTCGATGGCTCCACTGTACCATGAATGTTATCACACGTGTGGACTAACTTTTGACTCAGGTGGGCTCCACCTGGTGCAGCTTCTTTGTTGGATGAAGACGGCCCCAAGATGAAGACGGTGACAAGGAACTGGAGGAACAGCCCTCAATTTGAGCTTCCTCAACAGTGGTTCAACTCTCATTTTTATACACTTTCTAACAAGAAAGTAACACATTTCCATAGGACTACCTCCCCCCCCAAAATTTGCACTTTTAGAAGCTAATTAACATTATTACATGGTTGCCAAGGGCTGTGTTTTTCCACCTGGGATGTAAGAAGGTTCCTATTAGACACAAAATTTTCTTTTTAAATACTTTTATTGGGGCTCTTACATCTCTTATCATAATCCATACAGTCATCCGTTGTAGACACAAATATTTTGTCATATGCTTATGCTGCTGAGCAGAAAAGCTTAAGCCACTTGTAGATTTGACCTGGTTCTCCACTCAAGCTAACTTCTCATGTTGTCTTGTTCCACAAAGGGAGTTTAACCATCACCTAGCATTGTGGGGATAATGAAATCTACATGTAGTTTGTAGCAAGCTTTTTATTAGACAACACTAATTTTCACAGACTACTGCTCTAGTTCCAACTAGAGCTGCACACAATCTTTACATCTGTGACTTGATAAGTATTGCATAATTTTAATGAAGCTCTCATCAGAAGAGTTTGAGAATATGGGCAGGGGCTAACATTTATAGAAATAGTTCTATCATTAGTTTGAGTTTGTCTATACAAATGTAATTTTATCATGTGCATGTATCCCATTAGGGTACATAGATGCATATATGTATGCATATACATATATGTATATACACTCACTTCTATACAAATACATGTATATCTAGACACTTCTAATATAAAGGGTTATTATATTAGTTTGAATTTCCTTGATATTCAATGCTATTAAGTATGCTGCCTTTTGAACATTTAAATCTTTATATATTTCTCTTTGGAAACCTCTATTTGTATTTCCTATTCCTTTCCTGCCCCTTTCTCCCAAGGATGAATTTGTCTTCTTTATTGTCTTATACGAGCTCTTTATATATCAAGCATATCAAGTTTGTTCATATTTATGATAAATAACTACAGTGAGTTTGTCCCTATCTACTACTTTAAATGAATATATATCTTTTATAATTTAGTAAAGCTTTTAATTTCAGTTAGCCCAAATTGCGTATCTTTTACTTTAAGATGACTTCTACTGGATTCATGTTAAGTGAACACCAGTGTCTAAGACTACGGTTGAAATTCTGACCATCTGAGTTTTTACCTGTTCATCCATTCTGTTAGTTAAAAGGGAAATGACTTCTAAGCTAATAATTTGTAACTATCCTATCAGAAAGTACAAAAGAATGAGAGCACAAGTGTATTTTTAGTCTTATTATTAATCACTGTCAGTATTTTTCCTCATACATTGCCTCATGTTTGTTTATATAATTCAAGTTATTTGAAATAGTGTTTTATTGTGTGTTTTCACTAACCTAATGATCCTATTAATTCATTATTTCATGTATAATTGAAATTATTATGTAGATATCTGGCTGCATTGATATATGACTTGAGGGGTTTTGCTGTAGTTGTTTTCATTGAATCAAGTGGAAGATGCCACGACACTTTAAAATGGCTTTCTGATATTTAAGAAATGTTTGAGAGAAAAAAGAATGTGGTTTGGCAGCTGACTTAATTCTATTTAATATATGCTTTAAGAATATACATCAATACCTCAGCTATTACATATACACTTAGCAAATATTTACTGTACAGTTCCTTGCTCAAATTTCTGCTCTTATATATAGTGCTGCAATTAATATTTTACATAGCTTTCTCCTATCTTATATGATCTATAAATATATTCACAAACATGTGTTTATATGCATATATGCAAGAGAATTAAGTGCAACTTTGTCAATAATGTTTAGGGTACAGAGTAGAGAGGCTAGAAGCCCGTATGTCTATATACTTGGTCTCTAGGAGTCAGTTCAAACTTTATATGGCCACTATAGATTTTCTGCACCTTGCTCTCTCAACTCCAGCAAGACTGAAACAAAACAATAAAATACAACAAACAATCCCAGTTCTCTCCTAGATCTCGCATTTCAGTGAATGGCATCAGAATGTTTCACAGTCACTCAAGCCCAAATCTGGACATATTTTATTCATGCCCCATATGCCCGGAATTCAACTCAACAGTAGCCATTATAAATTTATGTCCCACATGTCTTAGTTCTTCAGACGTAGTTTTGCCTTAGTGAATAAGCAAGTTTGACATTTGTGCTTTGTGTCTAACCTTCATGGTTTTCTTAAACAGGGTTCAGCCACAAGGCTTTTAATTTGTATGGGTGAACATTCCATATATTTTCATCAATAAAACTTTCATATATACGTGTATACATACAGAAAGAAACAGAGAGATTAGATTGATGATACTATCATTCGAATTACCAAAGGTCCCATTAAGTTTACTAATACTAACTCTCAAAAGAGAAATTATTGCTGAGGTCAGATGAATTGTGACTAAAAGCAGAGAATACCATAGAGGTGTTGACTTTCAAAGGCATTGGGCTGCGTGTACTATAATGAGATGGATAACCTTGGGTGTCCACTCAAGGTAATACTGGATCATTTCATTGTCTTCATTTAGACCATGTACATGGATCAAGAGGCAGCTGTACAAACAGAACAAGGGAATATTGCTTGGTTTATAACCAGTAAAGGTGTACATCAGGATTATATCCTGTTACCATACTTGTTCAATCTGTATACTGAGAAAATCATCAGGGAATCTGGATTATATGAAGAAGAGAGTGGCATTAGGATTGGAGGAAGGTTTATTAACAATATGCAGTATGAAGATGACACAACCTTGCTTGTTGAAAGTGAGGAGGAATTGAAATACTTGCTGGTGAAGATTGAGGATTGTAACTTTCAGTATGGGTTACAACTCAATGTAAAGAAGACCAAAATCCTCACACCTGGAGCAATAGGAAACATCATGATAGAAGGATAAAAGTTGAAAGTTGTCAAGAATTTTGCCTTACGTGGATCCACAATCCATGCTCATGAAAACAGCAATCAAGAAATCAAATGACACATTGAACTGGGTAAATCTGCTGCATGGGACCTCTTAAATGTTGAAGAGCAAGGATGTTACATTAAGACTGTGATGTGCCTGACTCATCACTGGTAGTCTCGATTGCTTCATATGCATGTGAAAGTTGTACATTGAATAGGGAAGACTGTAGAATAATACATGCAATTGATTTGCGGTGCTGGAGAAGAATATTAAAAGTACCATGGATTGCTAAAAGGACAAACTAGTCTGTCTTTGAAGAAGTAAGACCAGAGTGTTCCTCAGAGGTAAGGATGGCATGACTTTGTCTTACATACTTTCGACATAACAGGTGAGATCAGCCCCTGCAGAGGGACATCCTGTTGGGCAAAGTGGAGGGGTGGTGAGAGAGAGAGGAAGGCACTGGAGGAGATGGATGGACACTGGCTGCATCAATGGGCTCAGGCATAGGAACAATTATGAACAGTTATGGCACCGGACCATGCAGTGTTTCATTCTGGTGTGCATAAGGAGCTGACTTATTGGCCCCAAAGAACAACAACTCTCAAGATGCTGACAAAGCTGCCATCCAAGTGGACCAGGGATGTACAAATATACATATGTACATATGTGGATTTTTGAGTTCCAACTTAATTGTAAGCCTGAATCTTAGAAAATTTAGTTCTTATGATGTGGCCCTGCTCAATACTTGCTCTCATGATGTGATAACTGAAGAGATGGGAGATATAATAAAGTGTGGTGAAGAAACCAGATGGTGCCTAGCTATCAGAAAGAATCTTAGTAGGGACATAAAGGCTTGTTTTAAAACAAGTAGTCTTCAGTGATCATTATCAGGTAGGTGAGCATTTCCAGAGTGCCGGATTATTAGAACAAAGTGTTCTTATGTTCAGGGAGTACTTCAGTAGAGGTCCAATGTCCATCTGCTTCCTTAATACTAAACCTATAAATATATGTACATAGATCTATTTCCCCATCATCATATATAAATATATTTCCATATGTACATGCTTGTATTTAGATCTCTATAAATTTCCTTTGCCTCCTAGTTCTTTCCTCTACTTCCTCTTATGTTCCTCTTGTCCCATATCATGTTCAGTCTTAATATGGGTTTCAGTAATTTCTCTCAGTTACATTGCCCTTGATCAAGCCCTACCAGACCTTCTACACCCTCCTTGCCATTGATTGTCAGTCACTTGTTTCCTTGTCCCTGGGTTTGTTAACACCCACTTCCTTCTCCTCATCTCCCCCTCTCCCATATCCTCCCAGAGCTGTCGTCTGTTGTTCTCTCTTCAGCTTGTTTATCCCACCTATGCCATCCAGACAGACATGCAGAGACAACAAAATGCACAAACACAAGACCAAGCAAAATAAAGCAACAATAAAAAATAAAACAATAGCTACAACAACAAAAAGTCAATGACAAAAAAGGAAAGAAAAGCCTATAAATAGTTCAAGGTCTATTTGTTCTACTTTACGAGTGGTTTCCACTCAATTCTGATGGGGTGCCATGCCCTGGCCCCACAGTATGTTTTTAGTGTTTCCTGCAGACTTCATTGCTCTGCTCCCCTTGCTGCTCTGTTGCACGCTCCCAGCATCTCACCTCAGGTGCATAAGCAAATACGATGAAGAAAGCTGATGGTGCCCAGCTATCAAAAGATATAGCATCTGGGATCTTAAAGGCTCGAAGATAAACAAGTGGCCATCTAACTGAGAAGCAACAAAGTCCACATGGAAGAAGCATACCAACCTGTGTGATTATGAGGTGTTGATGGGATCAGGTATCAGGCATCAGGCATCAAAGAACAAAAAATCTTATCATTGTGAATGAGGGGGAGTGCAAAGTGTAGACCCAAAGCCCATCTGTAGGAAACTAGACATCCCTTTCCAGAAGGGTCACGGGGAGGAGATGAGCCAGTCAGGGTGCAGTATAGCACTGATGAAACATACAACTTTCCTCTAGTTCTTAAATGCTCCCCCCCATTCCCCTTATCATGATCCTAAATCTACCTAACAAATTCACCTAGACCAGAGAATGTACACTAGCACAGATAAGAACTGGAAACACAGGGAATCCAGGACAGATAACCCCTCAGAACCAATAATGAGAATAGCAATACCAGGAGCGTAAGGTGAAGGTGGCGTAGAAAGGGGTAAATGATCACAAGGATCTACACATAACCCCCTCCCTAGAGGATGGACAAAGAAAAGTGGGTGAAGGGAGACATTAGACAATGTAAGACATGACCAAATAATAATAATTTATATATTATCAAGGGTTCATTAGGGAGTGGGACAGGGAGTAAGGGGGTAAATGAGGAGCAGATATCTAAGGGCTCAAGCAGAAAGCAAATGTTTTGAGAGAAAAAAATGTTTTGAGAATGATGATGGCAGCAAATATACAAATGTGCTTGACACAAGGGATGGATGGATGGATTGTGGTAAGAGTTGTTCAGGCCCCCAATAAAATGATTTAAAAAAACAGTTGAATCAACATTTTCAAATGGCAGCTCAAGAAGACCAAAAAATTTTTTATTGTAATTATGTAAATGTGCAAATCTTGAAATTAGAAAGTCAAAAAGGACGAACACGTTCAGCATATCTTAAGCTGCAAGAATTGGAGAAAAAATTCAAGTCTTCAATTAGAATATGGAAGGATTCTATTAGCAAAACATTGAATGATGCCTAGGAGTTCCAAAAGTAGATGGAAGGTGAAGAGATTATTCACTAAAGAGGAAGCAGTGGAAATAAAATAGGAGTCTGTGGACTTCAAAATATACTTTTAAATTCAAGTTATCTTGTTTTTAATTGTTAAAACTGTGCATAATTTCCTACAGCAACTACTAGTTTCAAAAATATTTTAGATGAAAAGTAAGTGAAGTATTAGATCAAATCTAAAGCTTTTTCATCGTTCTGTATTTTTGTATAATTCTTAGCAGGGCCTTAGATGTGTGACAGTTCCTCTTGGTTAATGGTCATGAAACTTCTTTCTTATTTGATGCCAATGAAACCACTTGTCAGTGCAAAATGCATTAAGATTTGATAAGAAAGCTTTGAGTTTTAGAAGTAAAATGTGTTATTTTTAAAAAGTAGTAGGAAGGAATACAGAGTTACTGTACCCAAAAGAATTGGGTGATGTTCAGTCATTTTAAGAAGTAGTATATGATCAAGAATCAATACTGAAGGGGAAAAAACATAAGCTGCATTGAAGCCATTAGCAAAAAGCAAATTCATAGACACACATATGTGTATAAGAAAGAGTTTTATATACAAGAGTAATTGAATATTAAGATAACATCCCAGCCCAGTCCAGACCAAGTCCTTAAATCCAATATTAGTCCATATGTCTGATACAAATCCATGAATTCCTCTTTATACTCATGCAACACATGTAATGACACTGAATGCAGGAAGATCACAAGCTAGTGAATGGGAAGTCTTATGGATCCACAGCAGTGGTGTAAGTGTCTCAGCCCTGGCAGGGGTCTCTATGAGACTCTTCCAACTCAGGGCACTAGGTAGCTCCATGTGTCTTCTCAGATGCAGTGTCTCCCAGTGAGTGAGCATGTGTCTCACCTCAAGCAAGCAATTTATCTTCTTAGTGTCTCCAAACGAGGTCATCAAGCTACCACCTGATTGACAGGGTAAACTCCACCCCTTCACTCTTAAGTCTCACATTGACAACAGATTATGTAACTACCACAGACCACTCCTTGTCAATTTGAGACTTTCACACAACGCTTTAGCCATATTTTTTTTCAAATAAACAATAATAAAATCATATCTGTACCTAACAGAACAAAACTAAAGTGCATACAATTCAATACATGCCATCTTCATTTAAACATAACATTCTCTAAGTGAACAAAACAAAAATCTCCTATGCCTAACCATTTCAGTTAAGTAACACCTACGCCTTAATCCTATGAACATATTTCTATGAACATATTCCCCCACCTATGAACGTTTATAAGCCAACCACTTTCATGCCTTTATCTGCCCGATTTTGGGTATCCAATTTCTATACTGTCCACTTACATCAACCCAGTGCTCTGAGGAGACAATCATATTCTTTGCTGTTAAGAATATTCATTCCAGTTGGAACCTTGTGAATGTGCACCCATAAGAAACTGTCTATAAACTGTCTATAAAGTCAGCAGCAATCGATACCAACAGGCTCAACATTCTTTTCATCTGGTCAGGTTCTGGTCAACTCAATGTGGGCTGCCTCACTTAGCCTCACCAGGGTACCCATTGGCCACCTTGCATTTAGACCATGATCCCCATCATAAATTTTCAATGACTCTAACCCCATTGGGCTAGGTCATGAACTTCAGTCCAGTCAACCCGCTCTCCTTTTCTCAAGTCCCTGTGTACCAGGTCCACAGGTGTCAGTGACCAGGCTTAACCCATCTCTCTATTGCTGCTTTTCTCCCACTTCCACTCAACAAGTGGATCCACGTGGTCACCTATCAAGCATTTCAGATTTCCACGGGCTCCTTTTAACGTTCAGTCCTAGAGAGGAGTTTTATTTATGGTTCCAGATTTTTTTCCAACTCTTGTCAAAAACCACTAGTTCAAGATTAAAAAGGCCACAGTGTTCCTTTTTCTTAAATCTGTCAAAATCCCCCTAGGCAAGTCTCTTGGAATGCTCATGTACCGAGTACTCCAAAGCACTGGGAGGGGCTTATCTTTTCAGAGCCTTCTTTGCAGGCATGTCCTAAACCCTTTTAAAAGAATCTTAATGGTTCAAGGCAAGTGGGCTTACAAACTCTCTATTTTCATATTTTCTAATAATCATTTCCATTAACCATATCAACAATAATAAGCAGAAGAAATCAGTATAAAGTAGAATCATATACTAAACTCAATTCTTAAAACAGTCAAGTTCAATCCTTATTTAACTTACCTTATTCCTTATCTAAACTATTCCATTGATACAAAATATGGGATTAGGCTTCTGACAGCATCAAGCCAGAGCCAGACTTTCTGTCAGTCATTTTGACCTTCCATCAGCCATTTTCCCTAAGCAGCTCTGAGAAATTCAAGGGGTGATTTTTCCCTTGAGTTCAAAATATATATTAATCACATTCATTCTTACCATTTAACACAGGAATTACCAAGGACTACAACTCAAGAAAATAATCAAAACTAACTTCCCATATGCTTTCCAGAATACAACCCAGTACACTGCATGGACACATCTGACCTCTGGTTAGCCAAAAAAGAAAACTGCCATGAGGCAGATGTCAAACAAGAATCCACTCTCCATCTTTATGACTTGTTCCTCTCATACCCCACTCCCAAGGTGCTATAGCATGTTAGTCTACCCAGACTGACACAGTTATCAATGCTATTGTTCGATAATTTGTGCATTCTCTTGGGGTACTTTTCTTTGCAGTGGTCACAGATTTGGATGGCATTTTGTTTCAATGTGTCTAATTTTTGAATCTCATTTTACAGTTGTTTCTGAACCTGGAGGGAGGAGGGGAAAACAGCATAGTTCATTTGCCTCCTACATCCAAAAGTTATTTACATTTTTTCATTCTTCACAGTGAAAAGTATAAAACAAATGTATTCCTTGTTTTATTCAACTGAATTAGTAATATAAATCTGCATACACATACTTGTGTTTATATTCATATACGTACAAAGAAACACCTTTACATACAGTACCTATCACAGTAAGTTAAAAAAAAGTACATACTGCTACATGGGTTGTGGGTTATATTTGCACAGATTTATCCCAAACATACTATGTTTAAACATGTCTCTGTGATACTTGAATGGCTGTAGATAACTTCTCTCAGTAGCAGTCTTCTTAGGCTTGCTACATACCATTCAAAAGCAGGTCCAGAGAGACGAGTGGCTTCTGAGCACATCTGATGGAACAGTTACGTGGAAGGCACTGAGATCGCGTAATTCTTGATATATTTTCTTGAAGGACATGGAATGATGATGGGGATTTATTATGAGGACGTTTTAAGAAAATGGAAAGCTGCATTAGTGAGGAAATTTATACTGAGTCATTTTTTTCCATCATGAAAATGCATCGGCTCGTTTTTGAGAGTAACAAAGGTTGTGCTATGAGAATGTTCTTGGGAAACCACACCCGAACCCCAAGGATAATTTCAAAGGAACATCTGAAAGGAATATGATTTGTGTCCCCCAAAGACACCCACATTGCCATTTTAATGTGGTGTAAATCATGGAGTACATGAATTCTTCAGGGAAGAGTTTAGGTGACAAAAACCTCACCTTCAGAAGTCTATAGACCTAGATTGAGGATATTTCAAAAACCAATAGCTTCATATCCTGATGTTTTGTTCAATAAAGGGTGCTATGATTTTGTAGCAATACTTTTTGACATTCCCTAGTACATACAGATGGCCTCTATATAAAATAGAGTAATGTTAATACAATACTTATTTAGTTATAAAAGTCTTCTAATTACTTGATTTTCAGCCAATTTTAGGTATCTAACCTGATTGATTTAAAATCTAGTTCTCAATATGTCATACTTATTTTACTTCTCCAAATAGAACCATCTCTCTCACATGGTTGCTCAAAGATTAAAGGAGAAACTATACAGATCCCACTCTATTACATGCTAAATAAATTACACCTATTTACTGCTGAGTCTGTGTACTCCATTTCGCAAAATTGTGAGCTGAGCAGGGAAAAATCAAATCCGAATGGAGGTGCTGGGGTCAGCTTTAAAGCAGCATATGAAATGCCCTGGACCATGCTTCCCAAATTGTGTTTTTTGGATCACTAGTTATGAAGCATATTAATGTTTTTTCCAGAGTGGCTATACAGGAAGGCTGTGAATAATCTTTTTAGTGAAGAAAAGTGTTTAACCCTGCATGTCCCTCAAACATTTGAATATGAAAACCTTTTCTTCCCAGATATCATTCACCGAATAATTACTCCAGAGCGAGTAGAATACTGGGACTGGGAGGAGTAACATACCTGGTTGTGACTTCCTCAGGTATTGGAATGTCCTATGGCGAGTCAGTGCTTCAAAGCTGGGCATAAGGGTTGACATCGTGGCTGCAGCTCTGGGACTGGGCATAAGAACCATTGTAAGGATGGCCCAGGGCCACGCGGTAGTTCTGTTGTGTACAGGGTCGCTCTGAGTTGAAATTGACTCGATGGCACCTAACAGCAACAGCGTGGTGAATCAGGGAGTCACGGGTTGGCACAGATTGTTAAGCCTTAGGTTATTAACCAAAAGGTTGACAGTTGAGATCCACCCAGAGGCACCTAATAAGAAAGGGTTGATGTTTACTTTCCAAGAAATCACAGCCATTGAAAAGCGCATGTAACATAGTTCTACTCAGACACCATAAATCAGAATCAACGTGGCAGCAATGTTGTTATTGTTATGGAGAATCTGACATACTATTAAGAGAAAGGACTGGGTATGTCTTCTTCAACTTGTTTGCTTCGGGCACTTCATTTGCCACTTCCAATTAAAAAATAAAGCTCGATTTAAGGATGTTCTTGTTAGGTGTCTTTGGATCGGTTCTAACCCATAGCAGCTCTATGCACTGGCCCTGCGCATCGTCACAATTGTTCTGAAGTTTGAGTTCATTGTGGCAATTCCTGTGGCAATCCACCTGCCCTCCTTTTCGCCGCCCTTCTACTTTACCAAGCATGATGAACCTTCTTCAGGGACTAGTCTCTCCTGACAACATGGTCAATGTATGTGAGATGAAGTTTCACCATGCTTGCTGCTATGGAGCATTCTGGCTGTACTTCTTACAAGGCGGATTTCCTTGTCCCTTTAGCAGTCCATAGTACTTTCAATATTCTTTGCCAGCACCACAATGCAAATGCATTCTTCTTCAGTCTTCCTTAGTCAATGTGCAACTTTCACATGCATTTGAGGTTGTTGAAAATAGGACGGCTTGGGACAGGTGCACCTCAGTCCTCAAAATAATATGCTTGCTATTCAAAACTTTAAAGAGGTCTCGTGCAGAAGAGCTGGCCCACGCCACACGTCATTTGGCTACTTCAATCTTTTCTCCATTTATCATGATGTTACTTATTGATCCATTTGTAAATTTTGGTCTTGTTTACCTTGTTTTCACCCATGCCGAAGACTGCGACCTTGACCATCATCACTAAACTATTCGAGTCCTCCTCACTTTCAGCAAGCAAGCTTGTGTGATCGGCATACTGCAGGTTGTTAACAAGCTTCCCTCCAGTCCTGATGACAGTTCTTCTTCCTACTATTTGCCCAGCATGCAGGTAGAATAAGAAAGG
The DNA here is from genome assembly GCF_050624435.1 of Tenrec ecaudatus. Lineage (NCBI taxonomy): Eukaryota > Metazoa > Chordata > Mammalia > Afrosoricida > Tenrecidae > Tenrec > Tenrec ecaudatus. Next base: position 27,080,393 of record NC_134535.1, on the reverse strand, counting down.
CAAGAAAATACACACCTTTTAAACTATGCAGTGTGCCCTTGTTCTGTTCACACAATTGCCTGTCAATCCATGAACGGCATGATCATGTGTGCAATATAGTGTTCTGGGATTCCCATTCTTCTCAAGCTATAGATAGTGTTTTTATAATCCACTCAAATGCCTTAACATAGTCATTAAAACACAAGTAAACATCTTCCTGGCATTCTCTGCTTTCAGCCAAGGTCCATCTGATGTCAGCAATGATTTCCCTTTACTCAAAGTCCTCTTCTTAATCTGACATGAACCTCTGGCAGTTCCCTGTCAATGTACTACTGCAATTGGTATAGGATTATTTTCAACAAAACTGTACTTGCAAGTGATATTAATAATATTGCTCTATAATTTGAGCAATATGTTGGGCCACAATTCTTTCGAATCAGTAAAAATAAGGACCTCTTCCAGTCAGTTGGCTAAGTAGCTGTCCTACAAATCCCCTGACACGGATGAGGAAGTGCTTCCAGAGCTTGAACTTGCTTTTGGCTAATGCCTTCAGTGCAGCTTGAAGTTCTTCCTCCAGTGAAGCTTGAAGTTCAGTGCAGCCCCACTGGTTCTTTCTCATAGGCTCTCTCTTGAAATGGTGGGATGTTAGCTAGTTCTTTTTGCCACAGTGACTCTTGTATATTCTTTCCATCTTCTTTTGACGTTTTTTGCATTATTCAATATTTTGTCCATAGACTCTTGCAATGTTGTAACTCTAGGCTTAGATTTTTAAATTTCTGTTTAAGACTCTAGGTCTTTGCATAACTCATGATCATATTTTGCTTTGTCTTCCACAGCTCTCTTTTGAAATCTTCCCCACCCCCCAGCTTTTTGAAGTCATCATTTTGTCCATTTGTCTTAGCTAGTCAATTTAGAGCAAGTCTCAGAGTGTCTTCTGACATCCACATGTACCTTTGCTTTTTTTTTTTCTTTTCTGTCTTTTTAAAAAACCTTTTGCTTCCTTCATTCAGGATGTTCATTATATAATCACATAGCTCTTCAGGTCTCCTGTTATTAGTGCTCAGTGCATCAAATCTATTCTTGAAATATTCTCAAAATTCAAATGGGATAAACTCAAGGAAGTACTTTGGCCCTTGTGGACTTGTTTTAATTTCTTCAGCTTCAACCTTAACTTACATACGAGCAACTGATGACGGTGCCACCATGAGCCACTGGCCTCCTTTTCGTTACCGATACTGAGTTTCTTTCCCAAAGATGTAGTAAATTAGATTTCTTTGTGTTTGATCTGGTTGCCACTTCATACATTGGTCAGGGAAGGCCTTCCTCTTAAAGCTGTCTTTGAAAAAGACTTAAAGGAAGAAAGATAGTGAGTCATGCACATAGCTTTCTGGAAGACAGCAACACTATAAAATAAAAGGAGGTTCTATAAAATTCAAGGAGTAAAGAAGAACCTAAAGTAGGCGATGTGTGGTTTATCTGAGATAATGTAAGGAGGATCACATAACTGAAGTAAGATATCTGAAGGACTAAGGTAGGTCCTCAACCTTCCTCATGCTGCAACCCTTTCATACAGTTTCTCGTGCTATGGTGAGCCCCCAACCATAAAATTATTTTTGTTGTTGTTTTATCACTGTAATTTTTGCGACGGTTATGAATTACAATGTAAATATCTGATATGTAGGATATGTTCTCATTGTTACAAATTGAATATAATGAAAGCACAGTGATTAATCTCAAAATAACAAGTCATTCTATATTGTGAAATATTTATTTCTAATGACAAATGAATGAAATTTTGTCTTGAAGCATGGTGTAGCATGGGTAACGGTCTTCACCCAGGTACTTGTTTGTGGGCGCATCTGCATGTGGGCGGACCCGCCTGGAGAGGGATAGAAGTCTGGTGTCTTGGTCCCTAAGATCATTGGAACAATGTTTTCCAATAGTCTAAGGCGACCCCTGTGAAAGGGTCATTCGATCCCCAAAGGGAACTGATGCACTAGAAAGAGAGGGCCAGATTACACAGGGTGCCATGTCCCATTTGCCTGTTAGTTTGTTATACTGTGGTGGTCTTTGTGTTCCTGTAATGCTGCCAGTTATGCTGTTGATATTTCAGATTCTGGCAGGGCCATCCGTGGTGAACAGGTTTCAGTGGAGAGCCCTGACCAAGAACAAACTAGGACTAGTGAAGAAGTAGTCCATTTCTGAGGGAATAGCCACCGTAAACCATATGAATGGTGAAACACTGATACAGTATCAGGTAAGAAGTCACGGGGGAGAGTTGCTTCCTCAAAGTAGGGCCCAACTTAATGACATGATGGATCAAAACTTTCAGAGACTCTGTTTGTTAAAGGGAGATAACGCCACAAGGTAGTTTAAAACCAGGAAAGGTGTGTGACAGGGTTGTATCCTCTCACCATACTTACTCAATACATATGCTGAGCAAATCCTCAGAGAAGCTGGATTGTATGAAGAAGAATGTGGCATCAGAATCGCAGGAAAACTTGTTGATGATTTGTAGTATGTAGATCACACCCTTTGCTTTCTAAAAGTGAGAAGATTTGCAGCGCTTGCTGATGAAGTTCAATATTGCTGGCTACTCTATGGATTACGACTCAATGTAAAGGTAACAAAGCCCCTTCCAACTAAACCACTAAGTACCATCATGATAAATGTAGAAAAGTTTAAAGTTGTCAAGGATTTCACCATGATTAGATTCACAATCAAAACTAAGCAAAGCAGCAGTCAAGAGCTCGAGCAAAGCATTGAATCTTCTGTGCAAGACCTCTTTAACATATCGACCAGCAAGGATGTTGCTTTGAAGACTAAGGTATGCCTTACTCAAATCATGGTTGCCTCCTATGCATGTGAAAGTTGGATACCAAATAAGAAAGACTGAAGATGAATCAATGTGTTTGAATTATGGAACTGGTAAAGATTATTGAAAGTCCTATGGACTCGCAAAGCACAAACAAATGTGTCCTAGAGGTACAGCCGCAATCCTCCTTAGAAGTAAGGATGGTGAGACTTCATCTCACAGGCTTTGGACAAGTTGTCAGGGGAGACCATCATGGTTGGTAACATAGATAAGCAGCAAAGAAAAGAGAAAGATCCCTACAAGATCGATCGACACATTGGATGCACGAGTGGATGCAGACAGGTTAACACCTGGGAGCATGGCGCAGGACTGGGTGGTATTTCCTTCTGGTGCATGTAGGGTCGCTATGAGTTCGATCTGACTCAAGGACACCTCGCAACAACACCAATTCTACTTTCTGGATATTTAGTTTTTATTTTTAAGGACTGCCTAGAGATGCTCTGGAGAGAAAGGCAATTCAAAGAGCAGCATCATTGAGATTTTTCTGCATGTGGAAGAAAAATGTCTTAGCCAAAGTGACAGACATAACATGAATAAGGTACACTGCTCTCTACAGTCATGTGGTCACAAAACAGAGAATTACATTTCTTGCTTAGAGAAAGGAAGAGGTATTCTCTAATATGCAGAAAGTGGAGGTAACAATTATTTCTTCATTTTACTGGTGAGTAACTGTAGCTGGAATTTCATCAAATAACAGCATTAGCATCTGATTGGCATGACTTCTAGATAGAAAGTCGGTGATGTGTGGGAGTGATTAAGAAAGGATGCGGTTCAGAGTGAGTGCTTTCTGGATTTTGGCTTTTCCCTGTAGTGCATAAGGTCAGGCTGCCCCAGACAGTGCCATTAATTCTCATTGCTTCATCACTTGTTTCCATTTGTTTGGGTTTAGTGCTTCCTTTCCAGGAGCCCTATTGGCCCTGGGCTGGAGAGCCGGACTGTTAAGTAAGGTTGGCAATGATGGCACTGTTTGAGAAAGATGTGGCAATCTGCTTCCCTAAAGATTCACAGCCTCGGGGACTCCGGGAGGGCAGTTCTACTTTGTCTCACATGGTTACTAAATGTTGGAATTCAACTCTAGGGCGACAGGTAGATTTAAAAAGTTCTTTTTATTCCTTTATATGCAAATACCCCATAAGATATGACATGCTGGAAGGTAAGAATCATCCCTATATTTAGAAAACATCAATCTAAGTAAATTCAAATGACTTAGAAAACTTACAAGAGCCCCCAAAATCTGCCAAATCCCCCAAATCATCATAGCCACTGATGGTCAGGTAATAAGAGTGAAAATACTGTTTCTCAAAAAGGCCACATTTCAAATGTGGGAAAATATGATTAACCATCATGATAATAAATCATCGTGATCATAACAATATAGGTAGCTACAGGGCTTTACAGTTTATACACCACCACAGCACAGTTTATGAATCTCAGAACATCCCTGAAATGAAGGAAGATCAAATGCCAGTCCCTTTGCAGATCAACGAATGGAGGGTGAGAAAAATTACATAATAAAGTATGTCACAGAAGCGTGGGAATAAAAGACAAAGAAGAGTGAAATTCCTAGGAAAATGTACCTGGAGGCAAAATCATGCACCTTACTCCATGGATTCCATCGGCACCAGTACCACCAGCCAAAGGCAACTGCGAGTGCATCAGACTCTACTGGGTTTTCAAGGACTGATTTCTTCATAAGTTTCTCCAGACGTTCCTTCTAAAGGTCTCCTGTTAGACACAAACCTCCAACCTTCCGGTCGGCAGCTGGGCACGTTAACCATTTGTACCACCCGGGGCTCCTCCATCTGATTAAAAATACTGGTTTCCCTTCCAATGTTTTCTTTCTTTTTTTAATGGAAGATTATTTTATATCGTATTGTGCTTTTTGTTTCTAGCCTTCTCTTCTCTCGTTTCCTCCTTTAGGCTACACATCTATGTTTCCTTTCGTTTTCCTTTTTAATTTTCCTCCCTAGTCGATTATTCTCCCTTCAAACCCCATGTCTCCGGCATATAAATATTCTACCTTGATGATTTTCTCCCTAATGAGCTAATTAACTCTAATAAAAAATTGGAGATCAGAGTTTCCCCAGTCAGTAGTTGAGTAACACTGGGAAAGTTATTCAACCTTTCTGGGCCTCAGGCTCAATCAGTAATAATAAAGAAAGAGCACTTACCTTGTAAGATTTTTTTATAATAAATGAAGTCAACACGCAATAATAGAAAGAAATGCCTTACTACTCAACAATAAAAATATTTAAAGAGATTGAAGTACATTTTATTCCTTATCTATTTTGCTATAATCCAATATACTATTCTGCACCCTTTCTGAGCTATGTGTTTCTACTTTTTACATACCCACACTTATTTCTAATTTAAAAATTTATCATATGTCTTCTATACCCCCACAGTGTCCAGGAACATGTTATTCCAGATAGGGCAAGAATGTGACCCGAGTTCTAAACTATTAATAATTGAAAAGAGCCATAGTTATGGTTTATTATTAAACCACTTTATTATCAACCTATGAAATACACCAAAGTCCAGAAGAATATGGACAATATTTATTTCGGGTACGATGACTTGTCCATCAGAGCACAGACTGCCTCATTTTTGTCAAATTGTCTCTTGAATGATTAGGGCCTTTGACCTTGTTCTTCTTTACTCCACGGGGGTCCTATCTTTTTTCTTTTCTTTTTTGCTAGAATTTCTCCCTACCTGCCCCAACAAAAAACAGCTTGAAGTAATTTCACTGTGCTAACTTCCTCTTAGGATGCAATTTAAAGAATGAAGTGGTGTCTGGATGGTACAGAATGTATCTCAAGACAAGAACTTTCAAACTTTGCAAGTTGAGGTAGTTAGTTTATTGTGCCTACCTGGCTAATAAACACATGTGGGGTTAATTGAAGGGCAAAGGGATAAATGGCTCAGTGAGCCTCACCTTTCTAGTTCTCAGGTCCCTTGCTTTCTGATGGTTGGACCAGGATGCAACTGCCTTAGCCAGTTCCCTGCTTCAGCTGGTAAGGCTCACTTCCTGCAAGACATCCCTGAGGAGAAGCTACATGGACCTACCCTAATCAAGCCCTCGGTGCTGGAGCAGCTGTGTGGAGACCTCTGCCAGAGCTGAGATGTTTACATGTTCACTGATTCGGCTTTCCTGCTGCAGTTGGCATCATTGCATCTGTTTTGTGAGATGGAGAAGGACTTTGTGGATTGGTGTTGGACATATGGGTTAATGGGTTAATGTTAGACTTGTGGGCTTGGGCAGCACTGGGTAGGGGTGTTTTCTTGATGTGCACTTAACCTTTTTAGAAAACTCTCTCTTATATATGAGTTTCTGTGGATTCGTTTCTTTAAAGTACCCAGACTAACACAGGTCGATTTCCTCTTAACAGCCAGCTATTGTTATTGCACTAAAAGTCTTTGTTCCATATTAAGCACATTTTGGGGGGTAACTTCTCAGTGCTACTGTACTCCAATAAGCTCTATCTTCCATTATTTAGCCACAATTTAGTCCATAAAACAGAGCTATAGGACAGGAAAACTGATCCAGCAAAAACCACCTCCAAAGACAAAGTCTAACAAATCCACTGCTCTGAAAACTTTTACTCCACTTCTTGAGTTTGAAATATGGAATGAATTGGATATACACATTCCTAACAATATAAACTTCACATTTTATAGTCCATAAGTCACATATCTTCCATCACATTTAGTATCATTCCTTCCATTTATCTACCAATAGGTTTTAGCTTCCCGAATTCTTAAATAAAAGAAAAAATACCTTCCTCAGCTATTTCCTTATTTAAATATGTTGTCTTATTAATTTAGTGTTTTTATCACAAATTTTTTACCTGTGTTTACTTGTGTTTTATTGACTATGCAAAGGCATTCAACTGTGTAGATCATAACAAACTATAAGTAGCCTTAAGAAAAATGAGAATTTCAGAGCAATTCACATGCTCATGTGGAACTTGTACATGGATCGTGAGGTAATTTTGTGAACAGGACAAGGGAATTCTGCAAGGCTTAAAATCAGGAAAGGTGTGTGACAGGGTTGTGTCGTCTCATCATACTTATTCAATCTGTACACTGAGCAAATACTTAGAGAAGCTGTACTGTATGAAGAAGGCGGCATCAGGCTTGGAGGAAGAGTAATTAACAATCTGCGGTATGCAGATGACACAACCTTGCTTGCTGAAGGTGAGGAGGACTCGAAGCCCTTGCTGATGAAGATCAGGGATTGCAGCCTTAAATACGGATTACAATTTAATGTAAATAAGGCCCAAATCCTCACTACTAGACAAATAGGTAACATCATGATATGTGGAGAAATGATTAAAGTTGTCAACATTTCCTCTTGCTTGGATCCACAATTGATGCTCATGGAAGCAGCAGTCAGAGATCAAGCAACACATTGTATTGGGCAAATCTGCTGCCCTTTTAAGTGTTGAAAAGCAAGGAGGTTATTTTAAGGACTAATGTATGTCTGACCCAAGCCCGGGCATTTTCAATTGCCTCACATGCACATAAAAGTTGGACATTGAATAAAAAAGACGGAAGAATTGATGCATTTGAATTATGGTGCTGGTGAAAAATATTGAAGGTACCATTCACGGTCAAAAGAGCTTAAAGGCTTGAAAGTAAACAAGCGGCCATCTAGCCCAGAAGCAACAAAGCCCACATGGAAGCAGCACACCAACAGGTGTGATCATGAAGGGCCGAGGAGACCAGGTTTCAAGCACCACAGGTGGGGGAAAAATCATGTCATTGTAAATGAGGGGAGCGCAGGATAGGGACCCAATGCCCATCTGTAGACTACTGGACATCCTTGCAGAGGGGAGTGGGGAGGAGATGAGTCACTTAGGGTTCAGCATAGCAACAATGAAACTCACAATCTTCCTCTAGTTCTTAAACGCTTCCTCCCCCCAACTATCATGATCCCAATTCTACCTTGCAAACCTGATTAGACCAGAGGATGCACAGTGGTACAGATGGGAATTGGAAACACAGGGAATCCAGGACAGATGAACCCCTCAGGACCAACGATGAGAGTGGCGATACTGGCAGGGAAAGGGGACTAGTAAGGGGGAACAGATCACAAGGATCTACATATAACCTCTCTGAGGGATGGGCAACAGAAAGGTAGATGAAGGGAGACGTCGGGCAGTGTAAGATAAGATAAAATAATAATTTATAAATTATTAAGGGTTCATGAGGGAGCGGGGAGAGGGGAGGAAGGGGGAGGAAAAAAAAGGAAAACAAGGAGCTGATTCCAGGAACCCAAGCGGAAAACAAACTTTGAGAATGATGAGGGCAACGAATGTATAAGTGTGCTTTACACAATTCATGTATGTATGGATTTTGATGAGTTGTATGAGCCCCAATAAAATGATTTAAAAAAAGAACATACAAAATTTTCTTGGAAAAATTACAGCCACAGTGTTTCTTAGAGGCAAGGATGGTGAAACTTCATCTCACATACCTTGGACATGCTACCAGGAGAAGCAAGTCCCGGGAGAAAGACACCATGCTTGGTAAAGTAGAGGAGCAGTGAAAAAGAGAAAACATTTGACGAGCAAAATTGGCACAGTGGTTACATTGATGGACTCAAACATAAGAACAGTTTGAGATGGCTCTGAACTTGGCACGATTTCCTTCTATTGTAAATAGGGTCACTGTGTGTCAAAACTGAATCAGGGCACCCACCACCACCACCACCACCAAACTGTTCAAAGATCAACCTATAATCCTGTCATTTTATGCCTTTTTAAATTCTTTGTTTCGGAAGTTTCTTTCTCCATGTTTTCAAATTGCATTCTTGAAGTTGCCTGCCCTCATGATCATCAAATAAAATGACATTTGGCAGTCTTATTTCTCCTCTTCCTCTCTACAACTTTTGAAAATCCTCACCAATCTCTTCATCCCTTTTATTTTCTTGCTCTTTTGTGTATGGTAATATTTTACTTCACAGGGCTTTGATTGGCTAATTTTTAGATGCAGGTTAGTAGACCTTTCTTTCTGGACTATGTGAAGTAAATCTAGCATGGAGATTGGAGGAAGGTTCATCAATAACTCATGATATGTCGATGACATAATCTTGCATTCTAAAAAGGAATACGATGTGATGCACTTAAGGATGAAGGTAATGGATGGTACCTCAATGTGAAGAAAATGAAAATTATCAAAACTAGGCAAATAAAAAACAGCTTGATGAATGGAGGCAGCATGTAAATTGTCAAGTTTCATTTTATTTGGTTTACCAATCCCTGCCATGGGACCAAACCAAATCAAAGTCACTGCCATTGAATTGATGCAGACTGATAGCGACCCTATAGGGCAAGGTAGAAATGATCTTGTGAGTTTCTGAGATCAAAACTCTTTACAGGAGTAGAAACACCATTTTCTTCCCTAGGAGCTGGCTGGTGGTTTCAAACTACTGACCTTGCAGCTAGCAGTCAAAGGAATAAACACCTTGCCACCGAGCCTTCTTGTCCTGAAGCAAGAGATCTAACATTATGTTGCATTTTATAGTTTTACAAATAAAAATATCATGCTTCTAACCTAAGTCATCATCTTTTTAATTGCCTAATAATATGAAGGTAACTGATTTAAGAAATTCATAAACAACAACAACAAAAAAGGTACAACAGAAAAAAAAACTTAAATTCTCTAAAAATCCTGGTGAGATTAAGTACCAATAAATCTTATTTTGAGAATTGATATTTAAATCAAGAAAAGAAATTCATAAAAAATGGATCTACAAGAAAATAGAAATTTTCCACGAACTCTTTGAAACCTATTTACCAAAAAGTAGGGCAGTGAAAGGGGAAGAGAAGATAATTGATGCATTCAAAGTGTGGACCTGGTGAAAACTATTAAATATGATGTAGATTGCCAAAAGGATGAAGAAAGCAGTATAAATATTTCCAGAATATTACTTAGAAGAAAGGATAGCAAGACTTTGGCTACGTTCCTTTAGACAAGAGACACCAATTACTCGGAAAGAGCACCATGTTTGGTAAAGAAAAAGGCCGACAAAGCCAGGGAAGCCCTCAATGGCTAGATTGGCACACTGGCTGTGACAAGGCACCATAGCAGTGACTGCAGAGGTCTCTAGTGCAGGGCCGGAGAACATTTCCTTCTGTCATACACAAGGTCACCACGAGTCAGGGCCAATCTGATGGTAACGAATCACAACGTGTGACTTCCTTCTTTTGCCTCTTTCCGTGTTTCTGGTCTATTTCCTACTAATATAGTCTTTCAAAACAAATATAAACACGTTTCTTAAACTCCATGGTGTTTGCTTTTCTGATTAATAAAAGAGGTAATAATATATAGCAATATCCTTTCTGAAGTAACATTATGAAATTAAGTTGCATTATATGTTCACTAATGAACATTATATGCTCATTCTACTCTTTACAATGTAAATATTTCTCAGGATTATTTCACTTGAACTTCCTCCCTTTACCATCAAATTCCCTAAATTATTGTAAAGTCTGTATCATAAATTACCCCCTCTCTCCAGAACACGAAACCAATATTTATTATTTCCATAGCATATGACAAATTTACCTTCCCAACATCTCCAGAGTCTTCCCTAACTCTGTTAATATCATTCCAAGATCCCAGCCCAACAGGTTTAAATCATTAGTCATCTTGGATTCCCCTAATCAGATTCATGCATCCACACATTTGAACTACTTTAGCAGAATTCCAGAAAAGGGACCCCAAACCAAAGCTCACTGACACTGAGGGAGCAAACCAATAGAAGAGGGTAAAGCTACTCCTGTGGGTTTCCAAGGCTGCAGCCGCAGAAAGCCTCGTCTTTCTGCCATGGAGCAGCTGATGGTTTCAAACTGCTGAACCTGGAGTTAGCAACCCAACGGGTAAATCACAAGTTATCCCAGAAATGTAAAGTTACTTTAACATTCAAAATGAAAAAAAAGTTACATATAAATGGAACAAAAATAAAAGAAGGAAAAGCTTATGTCAGTAGATTGATTTTTTTTAATTTATCAAGTTTTTATGCTAAAATCTTTCAGCAGACTTTATGTGGAAAATCATATGTAAAAATATATAATTTACTTTATATTTATTGTTGAAATGCATTTTAGTTGAATGCTTTCCTTAAAGATACGAAACCAGTCAAATAATTTACCTTTCAGCTATACACACAATTTCATTAAATTAAAGTAGGAAAAATAAACAAAAGGCATAATTTTAGAAAAGAAAAAATGAAAACATTATTTTCTCTTTTTTTCTTTTTTAAATTTAAATTTTATTTTGTTTTCTTTTTAAAATCTTTTCAAAATAATTTTATTTGCGGCTCGTACAACTCTTATCACAATCCATACATCCATCCATTGTTTCAAGCACATTTGTTGCCATCATCATTCTCAAAACATTTTCTTTCTACTTGAGCCCCATCTTGCTATTTTTTGCTTAAAAAATAATTTTATTGAGAGCTCTTACAGTCTTATAACATTCCATACATCAATTGTTTCAAGCATACATGTACATATATTGCTGTCATCATTTTCTTTGAGCCCTTGGTATCAGCTCATTTTTCCTCCCTTCCCGCCCCCATCTTGCTTTTTAAAACATTATCCTATTACTTTTTAGTAATCATCAAGGAACTAATTTTTCTTTTTTTAAAAAATCATTTAATTAGGGGCTCATACAACTCTTATCGCAATCCATACTACATCAATTGTGTAAACCACATTTATACATTCATTGCCCTCATTCTCAAAACATTTGCGCTCCACTTAAGACCCTGGCATCAGGTCCTCATTTTTTCCGTTCCCACCCCACTCCCCCTTGATAATGAACCCTTGATAATTTTTTAATTTAATAAATCTTTTTATTGGGGCTCATACAACTCATCACAATCCATACATGCATCAATTGAGTAAAGCACCCTTATACATTCGTTGCCCTCGTCATTCTCAAAATTTGCCTTACACTTGGGTTCCTGGAATCAGCTTGTTTTCCTTTTTTCCCTCCCCCTCCTTCCCCACTCCCGCCTTCCCCCTGCACCCTTAATAGTTCATAAATAATTATTTTATCATATCTTACACTGCCCGGCATCTCCCCTCACCCACCTTCCCATTGCCCATCTCCCAGAGAGGAGGTTACATATAGATCCCCAAGATCGGGTCTCCCTTTCTACACCCCCTTCCCTCCTAGTGTCGCCACTCCCACTGCTGGTCCTGAGGGGTTCATCCATCCTAGATTCCCTGTGTTTCCAGATCTCTACTGCACCACTGTGCATTCTCTGGTCTAACCAAGTCCACAAGGTAGAATTGGGATCATGATAATTGGGAGGGGAGGAAGCGTTCAAGAACTAGAGGCAGGTTTTGAGTTTCATTGTTGCTATACTGAACCCTGAGTGACTCATCTCCTCCCCACGACCCCTCTGCAAGGGATGTCCAGCTGTCTACAGATGGGCATTGGGTCCCTATCACTCACTCCCCCTCATTCACAATGATATGATTTCTCCCCCACCCTCAGCCTTTGTTGTTTGAAACCTGGCCCCCTTGGTCCTTCATGATCACACATGTTGGTGTGCTGCTTCTGTGTGGGCTTTGTTGCTTCTGGGCTAGATGGCTGCTGGTTTATTTTCAAGCCTTTAAGTCCCCGGACACTATATCTCTCAATAGCCGAGCAGCATCAGCTTTCTTCACCACACTTATTTATGCACACATTCATCTTCAGCATTTATGTGAAAAAGGTGATCACGCAATGATGGTTTTTGTTCCTTGTCTGCTACCCAGTCCGTTCAACACCTTGTATTCGCTTAGGCTATGTGCTTCTTCTCTGTGGGCTTTGTTGCTTCCGAGCTAGATGGCTGCTTGTTTGCCTTCAAGCCTTTAAAACCCTAGAGGCTATATCTTTTTGATATCTGGGCACCATCAGCTTTCTTCACCACGTTTGCTTACACACACGTCTGTCTTCAGCGATCATGTCGGGAAGGTGGGTATCATGGAATGACCGTTTAGCTGGGCAAGGTGCTATTGTATTGAGGAAGTGTGCATGAGGAGGCCCAATGCCCACCTGCTACCCTAATACTGAACCTATAAATATATGCACATAGGTCTATTTCCCCCATAATCATAATTTATAAATGATTATTTTGTCATATCTTGCCCTGTCTGACATCTCCGTTCACCCACTTTTCTGTTGTCTGTCCCCCAGGGAGGAGGTCACATGTAGATTCTTCTTATCGGTTTCCCCTTTCCATCCCACCCTCCCTCTACGTTCCCAGTATCGCCACTCATACCACTGGTCCTGAAGGAAGCATCATCTGCCCTGGATTCCCTGTGTTTCTGATTCCCATCTGTACCAGTGTCCATCCTCTGGTCTAGCCAGACTTGCAAGGTAGAATTGGGATCATGATAGTCGAGGTGGGGTTGGGGAGAGGAGCATTTAGGAACTAGAGGAAAGTTGTATTTTTCATTATTGCTACATCACACCCTGACTGGTTGGTCTCCTCCCTAAGACCCCTCTGCAAGGGGATCTCCAGTGGCCTACAAATGGGCTTTGGGTCTCCACTCCGCACTCCCCACCTCATTCACTATGGTAAGATTTTTTGTTCTGATGATGCCTGATATCTGATCCCTTCAACCCCTCATGATTGCACAGGCTGGTGTGCTTCTTCCATGGGGGCTTTGTTGCTTCTGAGATAGATGGCCACTTGTTAACCTTCAAGCCTTTAAAACCCCAGACGCTATATCTTTTAATAGCCGGGCAACATCAGCTTTCTTCGACACATTTGCTTATGCACCCATTTGTCTTCAGCGATCATAACATGGAGGGGAGCACACAATGATATGATTATTTGTTCTTTCATGCCTGATAACTGATGAAAACATTATTTTCAAATAATATGAGAACCCTATGAAATTTACAAAAGCAAAATAAAACAAGCAAACAAACTACTGTAACTTTTAAATTAAATTAGCCAGGTGGTAGATATAGAGGTACTATAAAAGTCAATGACATTTTTATATGCCATCAACAAAAAACAGAAATTATATATAATAAGCAATACCAGAGATTTAAAACAATTTAATAAGAAAAGCAGGTCTTTGACTATGTAAAAAAAAAAAAATCAGAACCCCTCCTAAACAACATATACAAACATAAATTAGATTAGATATATTGTAGGCCTATCTGAAAGCCAGAACCAAAACTCTTCCTAGAAAAAAAAGGAGGCATATATTAACAACATACAAAAGAAAACATACAAATCATTACATTGAAAATCAATAAATTAGATTTCATAAAGATTAAATTATTTTGTTCATCAACAGTTACCAGTAAGAAAATATTTATGCAGAACACTAATTAGGTCATAAAATTTTCAGTGCATATACTTGAGAAAAGACTCAAGTTCTCTGACATTATCAAATAATTTATTAAAATTACATATAAATCAATAATTAAAAAGTTGAGCTACCTAGTTAAAAAAAGCTGAATGGATATTTCTCAAATGAAGATACAAAATGAGCAATAACCAAAGAAAAAGTTACTTGACAATTTTAGTCACCAGAAAAATGCAAATTTAAACCCTAATGAGACACCGTTTCAAGCACATAAGAATGGCTTTTAAAAGAGGCTAAACACATCAAATGTTGCTGAGAATATGAAGCAACTAAAATTTTCACACATTGAAATTGGTAATTATTAAATATAACAATTGCTTTGGAATATCTTTGGTGGCTTCTTAAAAAGCTTGTCATTCATCGATCTCTCTGCTATCTATATAGTATTTCTTAGGTATCTATATAGGTAAAATATTAGTGTCTACATGAAAATATATGTCTACAAAAATATTTTTACAGAACTTAAATCTTAAAAAGACTTTTAAGAAGAAAAAAATCTTAAAAGGCTTTTTGGTTAGACAAAGAAATACACAGTCCCCAGATGATGGCCCATGGTTACCTTTCAGGTCTGGAATTGAACTAACTCCTGGGTTAGAATAATCAAAACTTAAGATAAAAAGGGCACTATTTACTCAAGGACAAAATTCAGAGGCTTAAAAAAGAGAGAAGAAATGGAAATAGAACACATAAAGAAAGTTGAATACGTGAAGCTACATTGAGGAGATGGCAATGGATGAATTGAAATTAAAGGTGTGGATGTAAAAATGATGCTCAGCTCTGTAAACCTTCACCCAGCTCATGATAAAAGTTTTTTCTCTATTATTATTCACTGCATACGTAGTCTTAAGGACAACCAATAGGAAATAACACAATTACCTATCAATAGAAAAACTAATGAACATACAAAAGTATCCTAATATAATGGAATTCTCTCAGCAATAAAAAGGAAAAACATGAACAGATCTCAAAAGCTAAAGAACACACACACACACACACACACACACACAAGGATTTCACTTATATAAAGGTCAACAGAGACAGTCCAAATAAGTCTATTGTGATAGAAACCATAAAGCCTCTGCAGCAGAAGGTGGGTAATTATGGGAAAGAAGTGTGAAGGTCAGGAATGGGAGAAACGCTCTCTACCTTACTTTGAGTGGGCGTTTCACCTTCGTATATAGTCAACAATCATCAAACTAAATACTTAAGATCTATGAATGTTACTCCTCATTTAGAAAACATATGGCGCCCTTCTAAGAAATCATGAAAACCTTTTTAATCCAATTCAAGTAGCATATAATTCTTTAGTTGAATAAACAAAGAAACTGATAGGCCAATAGTGCTCATATTTTTCCAAAGCTAATATTATCTAATATATCCTTTCAAATACAAAATAATACTATTTTCAAGTAAAAGTAGATGAGCCTCGTTGCATGGCTTCATCTGAACCAAACCAAAACAAAACAAAACAAAAAGTTCAGTCTTGTGGGCTCATGTACAGTCTTCTGGGCTGCGAATGGAAACAAAGAGAAAGCAGTTGTGTATAAATATTTCAGTCATTATGTATTGAAATTAGAATGCTCTACCATCTGGAAAGAATTAAGACATGAAAGAAACCCAGAGAAGCAAAGCTGAAAAGATCAAGCACAGAATATAGAACCTACATCAGTTATTCAATATGACAAACAAAAACAAATTCAACAAAGTATTGAAAAGTCTGTAGGTTTCGGTTAATGGGCACATTAATCAGAGAAGTGTAATCAGCCCTACTTCTTATTAAAAATAAGGAAAAGAGTTTCTCTATTTAAACATAAATTAACAGGAAAATATATCAGATAAAGGGATCCTTGAGGTAAAGGGGAAATAACCGTTACTTTTTGCTCTATCTATGAAATACCTCTTGACAATGAGTAAAATTAAACTGCCTCTGCCCCAGTTATTTAATATCATTCTTCCCTCAATAAACATGGAAAACATCAAAGCATGTTCAAGTAAAGAAATGGAAATTCATGAATAAGGGTTACATGTATATTTTTTAATTTCTAGGTTCATCATCTGTTTTAGAGTAAAATTATCTTTTCAATTGTACTGTTAATTTCTAATTAGTAACTTGAAAAAAAAAGTGCTTGTGTGCCCAGAAGTCAATCTCACTCTACATTTCTGGCTTTGCCAGACAGGAAGCCAGAATCAGCAAACATTTTAGAGAATTAAAACTGTGATCAAAATATAGGCTTTTATATAAGCTAACCAATAATTATCCTTTCTTTGTAGCAGTAGCAGCTCTCAACAAATTTCAATCTCTGACACACCTGTGATTTGGGAGCGCAGCAGGGAGTCCAGAATCTCTCCATCTGTCCTTCATCCATACCCTCTCCTCTCCAAACCTTTTCCTCAAATCATATACCCTCATCCAACCCTCCCTCCTAATGACTTCCTCCTTAGTCTTTTATGCCCTCTTTCCCACAATGAATACAAAGCCCCAGGGGGTCCGGATTCATTAGCAGGAACAAGCAATACCCCAAAGTCTCAGGGGCGCAAAGAATAGTAGTTCAATTGAGGTTCTAGTCTCTCCCAATTATATACCTTAACTGTTGGTGTTCAGTTACACCGCACTGACAGGCTGCATTGGTTCTAATTTAAATGCCATCATCCTGAATTTCTTGACTATCTAACTTGGCTATTTTTTCCTTCTCTAAATCGTAATTATAACATCTAAGGCAGGAAGGCGGTATCAGTTACCTTCATAAACATAATTCACAGCCAGGAAATGGAGTGAAGATGGATTTATTTTAACTTTAATATCATCTCTCGTTTTCTTCAAAGCATACCAAAATGAGCTAAACTAAACTAGACTGAAAAATATTTAAGGATTTACGGAATAATGATTCTTTAACTGAATCAAATGTAGGAATTTCATTAGAGAAATGCAGAAGAAAACTACATTTCATTCTTTGAATAATCAACTATTTCATTACATAAAATTACCTTGGCATCCAAAGAACATGCTAAGTGATGGATCTTATTAACTTGCGTTGGACAAGGTCTCACCTAAATAGCTCTGAATGCTGGAAATGTAGCAAGTGCACAATGATTGGACACATGCCCTTACAACAAAAGATAAAACTCAACATCTAATATGGTTTTGTGCAGTTTGTGGGCTACATCAAAGTTCCTTCCAAGGGAAGAAGCAGTGTTTGAAGACATTTCTTTCCTTCACATGTTGTGTTCAGCGGGAGAAGGATGAGGCTCTGCTCTGCTAAAGGTTGACAGCTGCAGAGGCAGCTCCAGAGGCAGTTCTGTGCTCTCCTATAGGATCTCTATGGGTCAGGATCAGCTTGATGGCTGTGAGAGTAAGTTTATGGACAACTGCCTTCACGTGAAAGACCTCTAATTTTTAAGTTGCATCTTCATAAAATATGTCCAATTGCATATATCATGATATTTTTTCCTAAACCTCTGATCAGGAATGGATTAGCCAACTCTTAGACTCCAGAAGGAGAAGGAAATTACACAGCTTTTGAACCATTTATTTCTTGGTGTGCCAATATAATTTGGTACATAGAACTGGATGATAAATTCCCTGGGAATTGTCAAAGGTAAAATAAAATCATTTATTTTAAAACATTCTGTACACTATAATGGATATATAAAGTTTAAATGGCATTTTATGGATAAGGATACTGATCAATAAAAATAATTTAAAATAAGTTATATTAAATATATTAAGTAAACTCTTGCTCATTTAGACAAAAACCATCTTAAAAACCCCACTTGCACTACAGGTAGCTGACAAGATGTGTTCATACTCATATCTAAGTTGATGATGAATGGAGCTGATTGGATCTGAATTCCCCTCTCTTGGATTTTATGAGGGCCATTCAGAGGGAGCCAGGTTGAGAACGCCACCAATTCCACGTTCTGGGTCCATCTGTTGGCAAAAATATACTGCAAACAGCTTCATCAGTGCTATTTCCAATAAAATATCACAGAACAGCTTGTCACAATGATATTTCTAAAGCTTGCCTGCAAACCGCCTACTGGGAAATCCAACTGAAAGGGAAGGGGGAAGAAACCCATATAGAGAAGTGGCAAAGGGGTGGGGGTGGGGCTAGAACAAAGGGTAAAGAGACACTAGCTAGAGGCAAGTGAACTCCTGAGTGGGAAACGAGAGCAATGAAAGGTACTGTATTAAACACTAACAAAATTAGCTAGACATGGTAAGGAATAGCGAATTTAAAGAACATATATGAAAATAACAGAGGGAATGAGTGTAGAGGAGGAACCACAAACAACATGGCATGTCCATAGAAATGAAAACAAAAAGAGCAGACGGCACCAAGAAATATGGCAGCTCACTAACTAGCAGAGATTGATGTTGAGGGAGGGAAAGAATACCAAATAGCCATTTTTCTAAGCTTCAAATATTTGTTCCAGTCATGCACGGATGAAGTTTTCCAGAGACTTATAGATTTTAATGTCCATCATCAAGTCCAGAGAAAGCAAATATTGTCTTGAGTCTGTTATTTTATTCTACAAGTCTGCTTCCATATCAAAATCCAATCTAGGAGCTGACCTTAAGTGGTGAAGAGGTAACGATTCAAAAACAAACTCCAGTGTAGAGTGGATGATGTCTTTCTGAGCACTTACCTGGGGTCGGATAACTTTCACAATATTTTTGAGGGCAGTGTCAGGGGATGGCGGTGAACAATCAGGTGTTGGGCCGGTTGAGCTGTTTCTATGGTTACTGGTTCCTGGAGCAGTAATTGCTACTTCGGAGGCAATATCTGTGAATAAAAATAGAATTGCCATGAACCCAATTACTCAGTTTACCTTCTAGGATTTGAAAGTATTTTTGTGAATACGAATTGATTTCAATTTAAATCTGGTACCAATTCCAAGACCATAATGAGGAATATGCTTAGAAGTACATTTTAAAGACAATGTTTATTGAATATTTTGTGTCCTTTGTTAACTGGTAAATATCATGCACTATGGTATTGTTTCAAGAAGGAAGAGTATTATTGTTAAATTCACAAAGTTACATCATCAAGCATAACTGTTAAGTCTGCCACCATTGTAAGATTGACTAAATTTTCAATTGAAAAAATATTTTATGACCTGAAGAGACTGTTTTTCACTTTAATATATCAAATAAATATCAAGTTTATTAAAGAGTTACATATCTTCTTGATCAATAAAACCCTAACCCGAGCCTCCTCAAAATAGTCTTCCCTCAAACCACACCAATAAATTAAACTTGGTGATAAACTGGCCTTTTTACAAGACGGATCTGTAATGGAAACAAGCACTTCAGAACAAAATCATCACTCCTCAATAAGCATGTCCTCACGTAGGTACAAAATTAAATGAGTGAAATTTCAAAAGCTCTAAGCTAATTGTTCGGTATTGGGTGGAAGGTGGATAAAGGGAGTGATCCCTTGATCTGCAATGTGTATAACAATTTCTGTTACCACTTACATTAAACAGAATAAATTCAAAAATACCATTTTGACATATTTAAAATACTTAGGAAAGAGGAAAACTTTTCTATAAATAATCTCCATTAGCACACGGAAAAGTTATAATATTTAAACAAAGTTATTCAACAAGGCTTTATAGTTTTTTTCCAAGACAAAATTTCATTTATTTGTAATTAGAAATAAATATTTCACAATATATAATTACATATTGTTTTGTGATGAATCACTGTGCTTTAATTAGGTTCAATTTGTAACAATGAAAATACCTCCTGCAAGTCAGATATTTACATGATGATTCATAATAGTAGCAAAATTTGTTATGAAGTAGCAATGAAAATAATGTTCTGGTTGGGGGTCACCACCACATGAGGAACTGCATGAAAGGGTGGCCGCATCAGGAAGGTTGAGAACCCCCCCTTAGAATGTCCTGAGCACTCAAGACACTGGGTGGAGCTCCAATAAAAGAATTTAATTTTAAAAAAGGAAAGAAGAGAATTGAACTCCACTTTGAAGAATTGAGTTTAGGATCTGGATGTACTAGGTTCATACTGTTTTCTTTTGACTGTTGTTATTGATATAATGGCTGATAGAAATGATCATTGGGAAGTACAGAAAGCATGTAAACTCACTGTTTAAGCTACCACTTTGAATCTTTAAATGGGTGCGGGACACACCTGTACAGAAGGCTCTGAGATGCCGCTATAGATTTTTATGAAAACTGTTAAAGCTCAAATCTTGGGGGTGGGAATATTACTTTCCTGCTATGTTTTTAATTAGTTCCAAATAATTTTCTGTCTTAGCTGAATTGATGCAAAAGAGACTGGTACAATGAATTCTGCAAGCAGCAGGGAGCTTTTCAGTTGCATGGCCAATGCCTGCAATGTAACCTGGGAAAGGAAAAGGTATGAAGTCACTTCTTGTTCATAACAAGAAAGGAGATATAGTCCCATAAAACTCCATCTAGCACATAAAAAATATAGTTCCATCTTACTGGAGAGTCTAGACATAACTCGTGAACCACAAAGCGCAAGTGTGGCACACTGGATTCCAGGCATCGTTCATAAAACAAGTGCTTAAAGATTCTGGAGCTGACCTTTCTCTAAGGCATGACAGATGTGGAGATTTGAAGTGAAATTTCAAAAGTAGGCAGGGCTCATAAGATAAGTTTGTACGGTGGTCCTCAGAGTGAGCAGGTGAGTGTTAATAGTTCATGAAACAGACCAAACCGCAGTCAGCGAGGAATTCTCTCCACTGTGTCACCCTTCCCTCTTTAATTAATTTACTATCATCTAAAGGTGTTTATTTGGGGGCACCTTGGTGTCAAATAGTATGCTATGGTGTAACAATCAACTTAAAAGAATATCTGTCTTTAAAAAGTACACAACAGCGTTATCATCAGACATGCAAGCAAAGAATACTGCAGTATAACTTGGGAATTGGTAGTCAATGGATGAAGCCTGATGGAAGAACAGGGGCAGAAGCAATCAGACTGTGGCTGGGCGAGAGGGTGGACATAGCTAAACTGGAATGGAGAATAAGGTGTACGAGCATGAAGGTAAAATGATGCTAATTGAACATGCTGTTCTACCTGAGAAGAAACTGGAAGGAACGTTAAAGGAGTAAAATCAAGTTTTATTGGTATATTTACTTCAGTATAAAATGACAAATGTTGGAGATGTGGGTTTAATGAGGGAGGGTCCGACTGATGAGCATAATTGCCCCTTCTCCATGTGTGTAGGGTGGACCTGTGCTCTGTAGGGTTGTCAATAACTAGTTACATCAGTTGATCATCGGGTGTTTCTTAGAGGACCCTCTGGATGGCCTTGAGCTTCCAACCTGTGTTCACATCTAAGAATGTAGGTTGTTTGCACTGCCTAGGGATTCAAATAATAATCATAGTTAACAATTACTGAGTAGGAGCCTGACTGAGTAATGGGTTGTGTGTTGGGCTGCTAACTTCAAGGTCAGCAGCTTGGAAACCACCAGCCCCTCTTTGGAAGAAATATGAGGCTTTCTATTCCAATGTAGTTTTGATCTCAGAAAACCGGGGCTGTCTACTCCGTCCTAAAGGGTTGCAATGAGTTGGAATTGATCCAATGGTAGTAAGTGTGGGGCTTGCAGGAACAAATATTGGATATGGATTGTGTACAGGCAACAGATGAATTCTTTTATCTACTGTATCTCATTTAACATTCAAAATGATGCTCTTAAAAGATGCTAGTACTACCACCTTCCTTTTATAGAGAGTGTTGTCCAAAAGGCAGAGCCCCACGGTGGCAGAGAAGTAATCCAATCCCTGGTTAATCCACATTACTCTGTTGCTAGTTACTCTGCCATCGATTTATAGAAGCCATTGAAAGGGACAGAATTTTCTGAAAAGTAGAGTGCAGATAGATCAAACGGTGAAATGTAAGAAAGCTAAGGGGAGGGCAACATATTAACTAGCACACATCTTAGGTGTTGTGGCATCTACACCTGAGTGTTTTTACTTCCCATTTCTTTTTTTTTTAACCATTTTATTGGGAGCTTAAAGAGATACCATCTTATTCCATAGTTCAATCACGTCAATGAATATGGTAAAATTGCTACAACAATCAGTTTCAAAACATCCCCTTCCTTCTTGAACTCCTTGATGTCAGCTCGCCTTTACCCCTCCCCTCCCTATACCCCCCTCCCCCAGGAACCCTATTCTACTTGGTGTCTCTATAGGTTCATAAATCCTGGGTTTCATGAGCCAAAACCACTTGAAAAACATGTTACAAAAATTCAAGAAGGCTACCCTTTTTATCTGAATTTGTTTATCAGTAAATAACTTCCAATCACAAAATGGTTTTACATTTATAGGCAATCCCATGAACAAAATGTTGCTTCTTTGAATCAGTATATGATCAGAGTCAGAAGTATACTCTTCTATAGAAAAAATATTCTATCTTCTAAACTTAGAGTTGGAGTATGTTTTAAACAATAATTAGTAATTTAAAAATTCAATCATTATATGCTTTACTATTATAATTATAGAAGTTTTTTTCCTGTATAGAAATTTAATTGGGAAAGTTTGCAATCACTCAATGAAAACCAAAGCATACAAAAAAAGAAAAGAAAACCAAAGCGTATAGTGTTCAGTAATCTAGATTACAATTTAATATTAAAAATTAAAATCTCTACAATGAGACATATGCAGCATCATGGTAAATGGCTAAAATATTGAAGTTTTCAAGTATCTTATTTTACTAGGCTCCTCACTCATGGAAGCAGCAGTCAAGAAATCAAAGTATGTACCGCACTAGGCAAGTCAGCTGTAAAAACCTCTTTGAGGGCTACGGTTTACCAGCTCCAAGTGATGGTATTTTCCATCCTCCCCCCCCCCCCCCCGTGCATGTTTGGAAGCTGGAGAGCTGACTAAAGAAGGCAGAAGCAGCAGTGATGCATGTAAACTATGATGTTGGTGAAGAACACTGGATAGCGAATAGACTTCCAGAAGAACCAGCAAGTCTGTGTTGGAAGAAATGCAGCCACAAGTGCTCCTTCCAAGTGTGGATGGCAAGACTTTGTCTCAAGTACTTTGGACATGGTTTCAAAAGGGATTTTCCTTAGAGAAGGGCCAAGTAGCGGGCCGGTGAAGAGAGAAAGACCCTCCATCAGAGAACATGGTGGCTGCAACAATGAACTTGACCACAACAACACCTATGAGGATGGTGTAAGACTTGGGGGTGCTTGGGCCTGTTGTACATATGGTACCTATGAGCTGGAATCAGATTGTTTGCACCTAACAATAACGATCACATATTGAAGAATTGCTTTTTTTCATATTAGTAAGTTATTTTATCTATTTTTAAAATAGCCTTTACTAGCTTTTCCTGATTAGTCTAATACATATAGGATAGTGATTATGGAAACTTAGAAAACACCCATGATTTCATCACTTAAAATAGTAATTGTCTGAGCATATCTCTATTGTTCATTTGTTTCCTGCTAAAGCTCTATCATGTCTCCAAGAAAAGGGCTCTCACTTGGTTGAAATAAAGTAGAAAGATTTATTGAAAGTATCAGACCATTCAAAAGGGGATTCACCAACTTTTCATCCAACATGTAAGTGATGATTGCATGTGGCAACTCTTTTATGAGGTGAGCGATAGGTTGGATTCAGTAGTGAAAATGAAAGAATGTTCTGACTGGGTAGGTAATGTAAGTTCTTGTGATTGGCTATTTTTAGTTAATTGTCAAGAACAAACCCAGGCAAGTTCTCCATACAAAGCCTTTTCTACATTATTTGTTAATCTCCGTTCAACCACATTCGTCTGAGGACAGTCTGGGCCTCCTTTGTTAAAGCACCAATGGTCAGAGGCACCTTCTCATAAGCAGAAGCAGAGCCTAGGACATAATGGATTGTGAGTCCGAGCTTGTATTGGCCCTTCAAGCACTGCCTAACACCACAAATTTTGGAATATCCTCACATATCCCTGATTCTTACACTATGGGTTGGGGTAACCATCTGCATAAAAAAATCCAAATAGAACAACCTGCTGATGTTTCAGTCTTGACTAATCACAGGGTGAAAATTCTTTAGTTGCAGGCTTGATTCTGTGTCCAGGTTAACAGTCTGTCAGCAAGAGGAAATTAAGACTGGTAAGAGACTGAGCAATGAATCAGTCATTTTATTTTGGTTATGTGTTCTATAATTTAGACTTCATAGTAATCATGTTGTGGATGCTATTTTGGAGAAGTAATAGTAAACTGTTATGGAAAAGGTGTTGTTGTTAAGTGCCATCAATTCAGTTCTGACCCTTAGTGACCCGATGCGCAATAGATTGAAACACCGCAGTGTCCTGTGCCATCTTCACAGTTGTTCCTATGCTGAGCCAATGGATGTCAATCCACCTCCTTGAAGGCCTTCCTCTTTTACATTGCCCCTCTAATTAACCAATCATGATATCATTCTCCAGGGAAAGGTCTCTCCTGGCATGTCCAAAGTATGTAAGGTGAAGTGTTGCCTTCCTTACTCTGAAGAGGACTATGGCCATACTTCTTGCTAAACATGATGTCATTCTCCAGGGACGGGTCTCTCCTGGCATGTCCAAAGTACGTAAGGTGCAGTGTCGCCATCCTTGCCTCTAAAGTTCTCTAGAGCCAAACTTCTTTCAAGACTGACTTCTCTGTTCTTTAGGCAAGCCATGGTTACTTTCAATATTCTCCTCCAGCACAAAATTGAAATGTATTGATTCTACTTTGATCTTCTTTAGTCACTGTTCAACTTTCACATGCACATGAGGCCATGAAGTGCCATGGCTTGGCTCAGGGGCACCTTTGTCTTGAAAGTCAAATCCTTGTTGGTCAATGCTGTAAGTAGGTCTTGCGCAGCAGATTTCCCCGTTGCGATGCACCTTTTGATCTCTTGACTACTGCCTCCGGGAGCCTTGATTGTGGACCCGAGCACAATTCTTAGCAACTTTTGACAAGCTATCAATCTTTCCCCCATATCACGATGTTATATATTGGCCCACTCATGAGGATTTTTGGTATTCTTGACATTGCCTTGTGATCCATCCTGAAGGCTGCCATCTTTGATCCTCTTCAGCAAGTGCTTCAAGTCCTCCTCACTCTCAGTAATCAAGATTGTGTCATCTGCCTATTGCAGGTTGTTAATAAGCTTTCCTCCAACCCTGATGCTACGTTCTTTGTCATGCAACCCAGTTTCTCTGAAGATTTGCTTAGCACAGAGATTGAACATGTACGGTGAAAGGATAAAACCCTGATGTACACATTTTCTGATTTTCTGTTTGCACAACTGCCTCTTGAACCATTATAAGTTCTGTCTATCCATAAACAAGAACCGTGAAGTGTTCTGGAATTCCCTTCTTCTCAAGGTCATCCACAGTTTGTTATGATCCACACAGTCAAATGCCTTGGCAAAGTCAATAAAACAGAAGAAAATGGTAAACATCTTTCTGGTATTCTCAGCATTGGACCAAGATCTATCTGACATCAGCGCTAAAATCCCTTGTTCCATGTCCTTTTCTGAATCTAACCTGAACTTCCGGAAGTTCCCTGTCAAAGTACACCGGCCACAGTTATTGGATCATCTTTAGCAAAATTTTACTGGAAAGTGATATTCATTATGTTGTTCTTTAATTTGAGCATTCCGTTGGGTCACCTCTCTGGAATGGGTACAAATACGGATCTATCTGTTCCAGTCAGTTGGTCAACTAGCTCTCTTTCACATTTCTTAGAAGTGCTTCCAGAGAACCATCAAATGCTGAAACATTTCAATTGGCATTCCATCAACTCCTGGACTCTTGTTTTCACTAAAAACAAGTGCAGCTTGAAGTTCTTTCTTCAGCACCGTTGATTCTTGCTAATATGCTGCCTCCTGAAATGGTGGAATGAAGACTAATTCTTTTTGGTGTAATGACTGTGTATTCTTTCCATCTTCTTCTAATGCTTCCTGCATCATTCAATATTTTGCCTAGAAAAGGTAGTGAAGGTCACTTAAATATTCAACAAATGTCAATTGCATTACCGCTTACATTCAGAGCACTACGTTTTCAGAAAGCTAATTACTTAATAGAAGAAAGGCTTGAGGCATTTCTTCCCTTTCTTTTCACAAATTTAGTACAGGAAACCCACCATAGGACCTTTAGGAGTTGTAATTGACTTGGTGGTGGTGAGTTTGGTCATTTTGCTTTGTTTTATTTTGCTTTTTTGTTTCATCTCCAATTTATGATGGATTCAAGTTGTGAAGAACCATACTAATTAACATCTCTTTTATGTTGTATGTACACTTTATTATTAGTAATACATACTACCTACAGTTTTGCGGCATGCAATGCCTGGGCGCTAACCTTCTCATGTACTCATTCCCAGATGAACGATTTTATCATTTATTAGTTACTGTTCAGAACACTGCCACAGAGCAGGCTGTCACTTAGTCTGCCATGCAGTCTGTACTCGGGTCAGTGCAGGATACTGTAAATGGCAAAGTCGGGCAATGTTCGAATCTAATGACACATGACAACTGAATTGTACAGTTGTCATGTTGACCACTGTTAACAGCATCTAATTCATTTTCTCATTTATATTCAACCCTCTGTCAAGGAGTGGATTCTAACTCAGAGTGATGCTACAGAACCGAGAACTGCTTCATAGTGTTCTTGCGAGTAAGTAGAAAAGTGCCACAGGGTTTCCAAGCCTGTCAGTCTTTACGGGCGCAGACATCCTCAGCGCCCTCCCCCAGAGCGAGTGGTGCGGTCCAACTGCCAACATTATGATTAGAAGCCCAACAATTGTCCTACTGCCACATCAGGCTCTTTATGAAAACATTTCTATTCTTTCTTCCATGACATTAGAAATATCAAAATGGGGGCGGGGAGGCCAAAGGGAGCCAAACAAGGCAAGAATTTTCTATGAGTGTAGAGCATTTTGCTCAGAGTGAGTTATGAGAAAATGAGGGCAAGGGAGAAGGGAAAAAATGCTGAGTCATGTGACTATGCTTCAAGTGTAAAAATTATCCATATTTCAAGAGCACTGAGTTTAGAACTTGATATTCCAGCCTCAAAGGTAATGAAGAAGAATTGACAGAGAAAGATTTAATGAATTTTGAGGAGGAAAAAAATGTTGAAGAAAGAAAAATGTGAGGTCGAGAACAAAGGGCAGTTGTCAAAAATATTTCCAGTGAAAGGAATAGCTGACGTTTTTCTACATCAAACCAGGGGATTTCGTTGCTTGGAAACATGGACTCAATGCCAACTGCTGGTTAAATTGACTGGCTGATTTGGGAAACAGTGAGGTATCATCATAAAATACATGAAGGGAAAAAAGGGCATATAATTTTCACTAATTTTCTGATGAGAAAGTCTATCTCAATTTCAGGGACAATCCAAGGAATACAGACTCCTGCACAAATGAAATTATTACCACAGCTAATGAAACTTTTTCATCCAACTCTTCTTCATCAAAACAATTTTTATTGTTTGTATATTTCTGTATGTATGTACATATTAATGTAATGGTATAACTGTAAATTCATATGTCATGTTTCCAAGACCAAAGGAAAACATATCAGATGTAAAAGACACAGATAATACAAGGCAGCAGTAATGGAAATAAAGAGACACTCACAAAAAAGTACACACTTTATGTCAGCACTGACTTAGGACGTAGTCTGAGTCACTATGGACTTGCTGGCAGTGAGTGAGTTGCTTGTTTGTTTTCAGTAGGAATGAAATGCTGGTGTAAGTCAAGGACCACCTGCTTTCAAATCAGTGGGGCTTAGAAAAGAGTTAGACCGTGCAGATCAACTGCATCTTTCTAACAATGCTTAAGGAAACAGAACACTCATCTTTCCTTTTGAAGAGTGGTTCAAATCACAATGGACACAATTCCCATAAAATACTGCCTCTTTCTCCCTTTCTTTTGTTAATGGAATATATTTAATCACACAGGTAGATCTATACCACATGTACCCTATGAAGGTAAAGGAGAGAAAGTCAACAATACAAAACAAAACACATGAAAACAACTGCCCGGAGTTGACTCTGACTCATCTCATGAGGACCCAACGGGCCCCTGGGGCTTTCCACGATGGTAAGTGTAGAGGAGAACAGCCTGTGGAGCACCTGATGGGTTCAATCTCTCTGACCTTGCAGTTAGCAGTCCATTGGTCAATCCACTGTGCCACCAGGAGTCCCTTAACAGTGAGCCACCCTGTGGGTATTTGAGTGCATGGACATTTGGCCATCTATCCTTTCCCAACAATACTCAATGAATCCATGAACCAGAACCCTGGTGGTGCATCTGGTGGTATTCATCCATTCATTCATTCATTCATCATTTGTGTCATTCACTCCCTCCATCTTTCCTTCACTCTTCCTATCTTCATGAAGTACTTCTTATGTATCAGAGAGAGCCCTGGTGCTGTAGTGGGGGCGCATTGGACTGCAAACTACAAGGTTATCAGTTGGAACCCATCGACTACTCTGTGGGAAAAGATGAAATTTTCTACTCCAGTGAAGATTCACAGTCTTGGAAGCCCACAGGGGCAATTCTAGTCTACATTGTCCTGTTGGGTTGCTATGAGTCATAATTGACTTGATGGCGGTGAGTTTGGTTCTTTTTGGTTTGGGATGTTCCAGAGAGCAGGAGTATGAAGACTAAAGGCAGGATCCATGTGCTGATGAACTCACTGTTTCTTGAAATATTGACATGTTAGCAGATATTAAACTGTACTAACTCCAGAAAAGGAGATTGAATAATTAAAATACAGTAATAAAAACATCTCTGTGTAAAAAATATTGAAGAACACAGAGAAACCGATCATCTTAAGAGAAAATACAAAAACAAAAGTTGATACAAAAATACAGTAAAAAGTTGCCCAGAAACCTGCTCCTAGAAAATCCACTGAATCCAAATCGATTATGTAAGTTTATTAGATCTCAAAAGAACAAGTGATATTTACTCAGTAGCATGGAAAATAGATAGATTCCTAATGAATTTGGAGATATTTAGGTAAACTCCCAACCACAACACTTAAAGCTGCTACCCTCAAATTCTTACCCTCTCTCTTCTGAATATGCATGCAGAAATCCTTCACAAATGTAAGTGAATGCAAATATATCTTAACATGATAAAACTGCATCGGTAAACTGAATCGGTTTATTCCAATGATTCAATAACCATTTAACATTAATAAATATTCCAAGATACTACTCAGTGTCAAGTTAGAGAAAATGTGATTATGCTTGAAATCATCATCATAACAATTTACTGAGAGATTAATTTCTGCCAGGCACTATTCCAAGTACTTTCTGTTTTGACTTAATTAATGGTCTCTCTTTTACTTCTCTGCATTCTAATATCCATCACAATTGCTACACAAAACTCATAGACAACATCCATGATTAAAGAGTTTACTAAGAAGTTAACTGGTTGTAATGCCATTCAGAATGCTCAGGATAGTTGCTTATCGGACATGTTACAAATTTCGATCAGATCTTCTAATAACCGTCCAAGGAAGCATCCCACTCCGCTGTAAGTCCAAGGTACTCAGCTCAAGCTCCGTGTGTTCCAACCCCAGTACCCGGCATTAAGTGCCCAGAAGCACTCCACTCCACCCAGGCAGCCATCTGCAGAGAAGCATTCGGCTTTACTTGCTCTGTGGGTTGGGAAGGCCACCACTCTGTTACATGCTCTGGCTCCTCATTCGGTTGCGGCTCTTCTGAGGGTATAGCTGTGTCTGGATCCAGGAGGTTCCCTGTGCAGGGACCTCAGGTCTCCCATCACCCATTCCTGGTTTGCTGGCAATGAGATCCCTCCTGCTCCTACTGAGAGGGCTCATTCTGTACAAAGCAGGATGACAATCCAAGGAATCCTGTCCAGTTACTCACAGCCTAATCCTATGAAGATTTTCCCTCACCTGCTTACCAGACCCCCATAGGAAAAGGTTGTTTGGTGGGAGTTAGAGTTTGCCTATAAGATCTACATTAAATAGTTCACTGCCCCTGCACTTTCCACCCCCAAAGAATCTGAAAAGGTCTTTGATCAAAGTCAGCCTCTGGCATGGTGGGTTACATTTTAGGCTGCTCGCCACAAAGTCAACAGTTTGAAACCACCAGCTACTCCTAGGCAGGAAGATGAGGTTCTCTACTCCCTTAAAGCGTCGTCTGGGAAACCCACAGGTGAAGTTCTACCTATAGAATAGGATATTCTACAGTATTGCTAGGAGGCAGAATCCACTGAAGGACAATGAGTTTTGTTTTGATTCAAAATAACATTCATAGTTAAATAAATATAGAGGCCTACTTTGTGAACCAGGTAGTGAAAATCTGAAAACAACAGGGAATATTACATTCAATGGGAAATCTCTCTTTGCTCTCCTCTTGGACTTCAGAGAAATAAAGCTGCACAAACTATATTCTCCATATCATTTATTCTCTTTCCCCTTACTTTTCATTGCTTGGCATTCTCTATTATATTTTGATTAGTTTCTACTCATTTTCCAGTGTACTAGTTCTTATCTGTGTATAATCCAGGGTTTCAAACTGGTTCATTCTGGTTTAACCTCCTGCTGAGAGTTTGCATTTCTATATCAGAAATATTGATTCAAAATGTCCAGTTTAATCCCCAGGTGATTATCAGTATAAGAATTACCTAGGGAATCTTGTCAAAATGTAGAATCTGATTCAGCATAATTGCCATGGAAATGCAAATTCTCAGCAAGGGATCAAACTGGAATGAACCGACTTGAAGTGCTGGTCCAATATACTTCCAAGCCATTTTCTCAAATTCAATTCTATTTTCCCATTCGAATGTTTATATTAAAGGGCCATTCCGGTGCTCTGGGTTAATGGTTGGGTTGCTAACTGCAAGGTGATCAGTTCAAACACACTGGCCCCTCTGAGGGAGAAAGTTAAGGCTCTCCGATCCTTTGAAGATTTACAGTTTCAGAAACCCTCTGTGGAATTTGGATGACAGTGGGTTTGGATTTTGTGTTTTTAATATTTATATTTGACTTTTATATCCAATTCTGAAATGTTACCATTTTGTATTTTTCAATTCCTTGACAAAATTTTCAAATTTGGATTTTATTTGAAAATAAGAAACTGGGTGTGTGTGTGTTTGTTTGTTTGTTTGAATCTATGTTGAGGTGTACCTGTATCTTAAGGGTCTTAGTGGTCTCTGCTCTAATGGTTTCCTGTTTGAATATATTTTCAATTATGTGTTATTTTTCACAAAACATATTGCATATTATGCAAAGGTATACAACTTGTATCTTAGTAAATGTTAATTCTCAGTAATTTTTTTAGTAAATGTTAATTCAATAAAGCATCAGAACATTAATTCTAATACTAGATGTTACAATCTTTGGAAAAGTCATCCTTGCAATGTTATTATTAATCTCTCTGCGTTTCAGTTTTGTTAATTATAGAAATAAGCCTGTTTAATAAGGTTTAGTTGTCCAGCTAAAATGAGAGCATACATATGAAAAATAACCAGTACATAATCAGGCACATAATAGAGTTTGAATAAATGCAAGATTTCTTTGTCCCCTATTGAACCAAGTATCATTAGACTTACAATATGAAAAAAAAATCCAAAGGATGATGCATAAATAGCAATACTTCAGAGATGAAGTGTAAAGATTGTGAGTACTTGGGCTGAATTTGAGACCAGTTTCTTTTAGCTACTAACGCAAACGGGTAGGGAAAGATTTTTTAAAGGAATAAGGTAAGGTCCCTTAAGGAATTATCTACTACAAGGGCTGGCCTTGTTAACTGTCTTGGCAGCAGAGTCAGAAAAACTGCCCGAGCACCCCACAGACTGTCTGGCAGAAGCTTCTTGAATGCCTCTTATAACTAATTTAATACATAGCACAAGATAGTGGGTAATCGAGTACTAAATTATTTAGAAAAGACTGTAACTGTCTCCATCCTCTGAATCCATGATCGGTACTCTTACACTGATGATTTGATTTTATATTACTTTGCATTGTTCATTTTCTCTTCCAGACCAGATTATTACTTGGCAGAGACTCATCTTTCCCTGATATCCTCCATAGCTCTTAGCTCCATCCAGTTCTTCAGAAATACAAAGTGAAATAAAGCGAGCACAGAACACCATCTATCACTGATCACCATTACAGATGTCCACAATGACATGGAAAAGGTGATTTGGCGTTTATATTTTTGGGGCCTATTTTGAAAAAACAAGCAAACAAACAAAGGAAACCCATATTCAAGAAAATACAGGAGTCTTAGGAAAGGTATTAAATTCCTTTTTATATTAATTACCCCAAATATCAATTACCCAGTAGACTTTGAAAAACGGTAGCCTACGCTCACAATTGTTTTGCATGTTCTATCTACTCTCCCACCTGCGACTATAAAACAGCTGATGAGAAGGAAATGAGGTATGTAAAAGCTGCTTAGAGAAGATTACTGAATAGACTTGCAATTTCCGATTAAAATAAGGGACTTATCTTCTCGTCAGATTCCCTTACTATGCATTACATTATGTGCTATAGCTGTCAATTTCCATTACAAAAAGAACTTGGAAAAGAAAGAAAAACTTTCATTTGCTGAAGTTTTTATACACAAAATAGTTTATAAATGCAATATCATTCATGTGCAAAGTTACTGCCTAGATTTTTAACATCATTCATCTGACAGGGTTTGGTCAGTTAAAGTGCATTTAAAAGCATGGTAGCTGCTAAGGATTTAGAAAAGGAAGACTAGGTGTCATCTATCTACAAAGTAGGACAAAGGACTCAGCGCAACTCACTCCCGTGAGACTGCTAGTACACCGGCAGTCCTTCAAGTCTTGAGGGCGCCGGGTAGTCCTCCGTGGAGCAGTTCAGGCTCTCCGGGCACAGGCAGCAAACAGCAAGCAGGTCACCAATAGTCAGCCAGATGACAGGGTCCCACAGTCCCCAGCTCAAGAGATGTACTTTCCAGTAGTGTGGAGAAGCAGGTCTTGAAAGAACCTCAAGTTACAGCGACACAGTCCATGGGTTAGGTGTCCCACAGGTGGTGTAGCTTGTGAATGGAGGCACAGAAGAAGCAAGGCAGCCGCACACTCGTCCGATGATCAAAGAGCAAGAGAGAGGCGAGGCTCGCGGAGCCATCTATCTCTCTGCCCTTCAACTAATCTCACATGTGTTCTTTGGCCGTGTTGGCACAACAAACCTACCTATCACCCTAGTCAACTCTCTGACAAATTAGTAAAATTTAGAAATGAAGAAATGGGCTGCATGAACATGAAAGAGAAGTAGATTGAACAAAAGGAAAGTTAAGCAAATGTGTGGAATAACGAAACTTCTGTCTTAATGATGTTGTTGTTAACTGCCCTTGAGTCAGTATGCACAACAGAATGAAACATAGCCCGTGCCCATCTGCCTCATAGCGAGCCTCTGCCCAGCAGAATGAAACAATGCCTCAGCCGACTCCATCCTCACGATGGCGGCGATGCTGGAGCCCATTGTTGATGCCACTTTGTCAATCCATCTGCTGCAGGGTCTTCTTCACTTTCTCTAAGCTACTTTATCAATTATGATGCCGTCCGTATGCAGCTTCACTTTTTTTAAATTATCTTCAGCAAAATTTTACTAGTATATGACATTAATGGTGTTGTTTAATAGTTCCACTTTCGGTTGGGTCATCGCTCTTACAAAGGGGCACAAATGTCAGTCTCTTCCACTTGATTGGTTTGTTTGTGTCTTCCAGATTTCTTGGTACAGTGAATGCTTCCAGAGCTTCCAATGCATATTGAAGCATTTCAGTTAGAATTCTGTCACTGCCAGGACCCTTGTGCCTCATGAATGCCTTCAGGACTTCTTGGACTTCTGCCCTCAGTTCTTGATCATAGGCTACCTTTTGAAATTGCTGAATGTTGACCAGTTCTTTTTGGTTCAGTGACTCTGGATATTCTTCCATCTTCCTTTAATGTCTCTTGCATTGTTCAATATTTTGCCCATAGAATTCTTCAATATTATAACTTAGGATAGAGGTTTTCATTCCTTTCTTTCAGTGTGAGATGTGCTGAGTGTGTTTTTACGGTTTGGCTTGTTAACTCCGAGGTTTAGCACATTTCATTACTGTACATGGTCTTCACATTTTTCTGTGTAGCGCTTTGACTTCATCATTTCTTTCATTGGCTTTGTCTACACTTTATCCACCCTTTAGCTCCTCTAAAACTTGCTCAGGAGCAGGTTCGCAGAGTGACTTCTGATATACACTTTGACCTTTCTTTTTGTTGTTGTCTGTTTAATGACCTTTGGATTTCTTCATTTATGATCGATGTTTTTGATGTCCTGTTTGATGTGTCGAATCTGTTCTTGAAATTTAAGTGACATATTCAAGGTCATATTTTGGCTCCACTGGACTTGTTTTACTTTCATCACTTTCACAACTGAAGTTCAAACCTGAACTTACATCTGGTCTATTCCACAGTCAGCTCCTTGGCCTCTTTTTGACTTCTTATATTGAACTTCTCCATTATTTCTTCCCACAGCTATAGTTAATTTGATTGCATGTTAATTCAATTTTAGGCTGAAAAATTTGGTACAATTTTTCAATTTGTCCAACACCAGTGCTAGTGGTTAGTGCTTAAATTTGAATAATCATTATAGTAAACTGGGTTTCCTATTAGATATATAGATATTGTCCTGTTATGAACAGCATTGTACTTCAAGACAGATCTTGACCATTTGTCTGCCAGTTTGCCATTCTGTGGGGCTTTTCATGTTCCTGTGATGTTGGAAGCTATGCAAATGGGATTTCAAATACTTGCAAAGTCACCTTGGTTGGATTTAATTTCATTGAAGCTTCTAGACTAAGAAAACACAACAAAGAAGGAAGGGGCGGTGTCCACTTCTGAGTGATTAGCCCCCAATTTGTGAATCACAGCAGGACATTTGAAGAGAGGGCAGCAGAGGCAGAGCCCCTCATATTGGAGGGGAGTCAGAATGCGTCTGAAAAAAAAAAAAAACTGTCTCTTCAAAGTAGAGGCGACTATGTTGATGGTGATGGAACAGAGCTTTCAGGATCATTTGCTTATGGGGAACTATTTAAAATGAGAGGAAACAACTGTAAACATCTATTAATGAGAAAGTGGAATGTAGAAAGTACGAATCTAGTAAAAGTCAAAGTTGTCAAAAATGAAAAGAAATGCATAAAGATATACATTCCAGGGCTTAGTGAGCTGGAAAGGGCTGGTGTTAGTCATGATGCATCACACAAGCATGTGGCTTATCAGAAATGGCAAATGTCTATGTCAGAAATGACAAATTCTGATTTAATAGAAATGGAATTCAGAATAAGAGAAATATCAAGACAAGTCCAGAAGTATAGTTATAAAATCATATAAATTTTCATTAAACAAAACTATCAAAATGTGAAGCTTTTCCCAACATGTCCACCATGTGGGTCAATACATTTCTGAAAGAGATATTTCTGCCTCTCGAAGCCTTCAGTAAAGAGTCCTGCATTCTTCTTTTTACACCGTGAGCTCACATGATTTTTATTTCCAATATCCTTTTGATTTGTAGAACAATAAGAAGTACAAAGGGGCAAAATCAATATTGTATGGTAAGTGGAGTATGGTTTCCAATTAAATTGTCCATCGGGCATCCCTTCTATTTTCATCGTGGGGAAAAAAATTACCCTATGCAAATTTTTCACCCTAATGCAATTTTTAATTTTCTTAAAACTGCTTCTTAATAAGCCCCCATGACCATCTTATGTACTTCTAGAAATGTTATCCATACTGAAGGCTGCAGTCTTTGATCTCCATCAGTATGTACTTCAAATTCTCTTCACTTTAAGCAAGCAAGGCTGTGTCTTTTGCACATTGTAGCTTGTTAATGAACCTTCTTCCAATCTTGATACTGCATATTTCTTCATATAGTTCTGATTCTCAAATTATTTGCTCAGCAAACAGGTTGAATGAGTATGGCAAAAAGATACAAGCCAGAAGCATCCCTCTCCTTATATTTAATCATAGGCTACCTCTTGAAATGGTAGAATATTTACCATTTTTTCATACAGTGATTCTCTACTCTTTCATCTTCTTTTGCTGCCTCCTGCATTATTCAACATTTTGACTATAAAACTATTTGATTTTGCAAAGAATATGGAGTTTCAGAATTGTCTTTGGTTCCGTCAGCTTGAGAAATGGTGAATGAGCTCCTTCCTCTCTTTTGGATTAGTAACTCAGGATCATATTTCATTATAATATTTTGCTTGTCTTCTCAAGCTTCCCTCTGAAATATTGAGTTAAGTTCTTTTATTTCATTATTTTCCCCATTCATGTTAGCTATGCTATATTCAAGAGCAAACTTCAGAGTCTCTTCTGACATCTTCTTTGGCCCTTTCTTTATTGCCTTTTAATAACTCTCCCCCTTTATTTCTTCATTTATGATGTTACACTGGTGGGTCCTGACCAAAATTAACACTGCTGTAAAAGATTATAGTGATATAAATACAAATTATGTGCTTGTTTAGAAATAACTCAGAAGCTAGTAAAATAAGAACACACAAATTGAGAAAAAGTGGATGGAGTACTCTGAGACCAAAACCAAAGTCACGGCCAATGAGAAGTCTCAGCCAAACCAACTTCACTGAAACTGAATTGATGCCAACTCATAGTGATCCTCTTTGCCTCTTTGAATTTCTGAGACGGTAACTGCTTACAGGAGTAGAATGCCTCCTCCTTCTCTGCAGAGCAGCCAGTGGTTTCGAACTGCTGACCACTAAGCCACCAAGATCTCAGATAAGGGGCACCTAACTCACACTTGAACCTTCATATTTATTGTTCATTGCTCTTTTCTCTCCTCCTAGCACCCCACATTGTATGGACCAATTGGACAACTGAAGTCCTGAAGGATATAAAAGTAAAGCAAAACACCCTCTGAAAAAGTATGCAGCCTGGGGAGGTCAAAAGGCACAGACCTTAAAGAACCCTGTAAAGATGAAGAAGGAGAGAGAGAATGGACTGCAAGAGGAGGGAAAAGCATACATTTGAATGAAAAAGTATATATTTGTCTTTACTCTTACCTTATTCCCAAAACAATGTATGCGGTGTCCTGTAAGCATGTAACTGCCTCCTCAACATTTATTCCTTACGTTTCCTCTATACCTTGTCTTTCCTTTTTCTCTCTGATTTACTTCATATTACTAGCCTCCATATGTGGCCATGTCTTTTAAGGGAGGTGTTCTCTGTCTCCATCCCTCAAATGGTAAGTCCTGGTTCCTCAAAGCCACCTTTTCTACCTCTGATTGTGAATTGGGTGAAGCTTTATAGAGCAGATCCGTTTTCCACTCAACATTCACATCCACTTTGCGTCACACAATGCTCAAAACCCCCACACTTGTCTCCTTTCCTCTGTGCTTCTATTTCCGTTCCCCCTACTTTCCCTAACACTTCTGAGCTTTGCCCTTGGGCGACTGTGGCCCTTTTGATCTCAAATGATAGACTCTTCTAAGATATGTCTACTTTCTAGTGTCATTGCTCACCTAACAGACCTGACGGCTGCTTGTTTAAGACAAGTCTTGGTAGTGACTGGAGGAGACATAGACATTTTCTATTTATGAGTCCGGTTTGGGATTAATAAAGCTCATACAAAGACACTCCAAGACAAGGTGAGTCTTCCCTCAGATGTGATGACTGACATAATACTTGGAGCTGCCGTGGCCTCTAGCCTGGGAGGAAGCACCACAGACAGGAGGGCAGGGCCCTCAATTCCGCACCCTGACTCTACGTTCCCTTTCAGGGTCCTTGTTGTTTAAGCCAGTTAAAGGTGAGCTCTATGCTAATTATACTCAATTACCCTGTCAAATTAATTAATTAGTATAAAATTCAAATTGCTAACAAAATTTAGAAAGCAAAATAGAGAAAAATGAAAGTAGAGTGGGAACCAAATAGAGTTTGGAGTAAGGCAGATGGAAACTGATATCATAGGTATCGATGCTCCCATTTGCTTAAGAAAATGATATATGCATGAAACTCAGATACAGAGATAGAAATCCATGTGATTTTCCACCATTTTCATGTGAATTC
Source organism: Tenrec ecaudatus (assembly GCF_050624435.1). NCBI lineage: Eukaryota > Metazoa > Chordata > Mammalia > Afrosoricida > Tenrecidae > Tenrec > Tenrec ecaudatus. The sequence continues at coordinate 27,042,126 of NC_134535.1, read as the reverse complement.
CTGCAAGAACTCACCACAAAATTGATATGATAGTTACTCTAGGTCCTGAGCCTTAGGACAGAATCAGATTCACTCATTACTATATATCATATTATTCAGTTGGCCTAGCTATGTGAATATGTTGTTTTCACAGTTATTCAAATAAAACAGAAGACTGAATGCCATCCAGATAATCCTATGAAAAGGTTGGAGTGAAACGGCTTTACATAGTTCTTTGTGTTCTGTTTTGAAATTTTTGTTGGTAGTCTCAGGATTTTTAAAATTATTATTATAATTATTAAAGTATCTTTTTATTGGGGGCTCTTACAGCTCTGCCCCCTTATATTTTTGTTTTTCTCTGTCCCTGGATCAGTGATTCGTAAAAGCATATGAAGGAAGCCATTTGACACATTGGTATATATCCATCCTGTGGTTTGCTTGTTTGTTTTTTTCTCTTTTAGTGATTAGTAAGCAATTGTTCTTTAAAAATCATTGAAAGCATCACCGCAAGACATTAGATTGAGGCTTAGTCCAGAATGAGTCACCATAAAGTAAACTTTGGATAGAAATTAGGATCCAGAAGGGTCACCAAGTGCTTCGTGATGAATACATGCAGAATGGAAACCCGTTTACACCAAATGGGAAAAAAATCAGACTGTGATTCAGCCTTAATGTAAGCCTTTAGAGTCTAGAATGCCCCAGAAATATCTGAAACTGGAAGGGCCTTTCAAAGTCAGCGGAAATTGGTGGTCCAGCTAGGCTTGGAGAGTCCTATGTTGACCAGAAAGTGGAAGCAGGCAGATGCTGTAAAAGAGTGGTCTTGCAAGAGGGAAAGCTTTTCCGCGGGGGCAGTTCCTACAATGGATTAAGAGCTGAAGTCAAGCAAGCAGTGCTTCAAACAATCAGGGCAATAAAATACATCTTTTTTATCTGAAAGGAGCCCAGGTGGTGCTGTTGGGTTCACTTTGGATTGGTTACTACAAGGTCTGGAGTTCAAAACCTGCTAGCTGTTCCAAAGTAAAAAGTGAGGCTTTCTGGTCCTGTAAAGAAACCTAGCCTCAGAAACAGCGTCTAAAGCTCCCCGTGGTAAAAGAGGGTTTGGGGTTTCGGTATAAAGGAGAATCCGGGTGGCCTATTAGAGCATCAGCTGCCAAAAAGACTGGATTTTTCTAGGTGTGCAAAATGGCCAGAGGGGCACATATGGTTATTACTCAGAGAGTAACTAAGCAAAAGATTATTGCGTCTACACTGCATATCGGCCCTACAGAACAGAGTAGAACTACTCCCTAGGCCAGTGGTTCCCCACCTTCCTAAGGCCACAACCCTTTAATTCAGTTACTCAGGTGGTGGTCCCCCCGCCCCCCCAACCATAAAATTATTTTCATCGCTACTTCATCGCTGTCATTTTGCTACTGTTATGAATCGGGCAACTCCCTTAAAAGGGTCGTTCGACCCCCAAAGGGTTGCTACCCACAGGTTAAGAACTGCTGCCCAGGCTGTCTGAAGATGTGTTTCTTTACAGGAACAGAAAGCCTTGTCTTGCTCCTATGGAGTAACTGGTAGATTCACACTTCTTTGTAGTCACCAACCCAATGCATAACCACCAGGGATCCTTTGGCTAGACTCTAAAACCAAAACTCACTACCAAGGAGTCGATGGTGACTCATCGTGAGCCTGTAGCAAAGTTAGAACTGTACCCTGAGAGTTTCCTAGGTATTAATCATTTATGAGAGTAGAAAGCTCCATCTTTCTGCCCCTCAGTGGCAGAAAGTCAGCGGAAATTGGTGGTCTAACTAAATTGGTTTCTAACTGTGGACCTTCCCGATCCACGTGGTACCTCATGTCTCCAGGCTCTTTTTAGCTAGGCTAGTCAGTTATTTAGCTAGCGAGTTAGTCATTCAAACACGAATCTTGGCATTGCTGTGAAAGTTTTTTGTATGGGAGCATCAATGATCAGCTGACTAAGTAATGCCTATTATGCTGAATAGTAGGGATAGGAGACAGGTTCATTCCATCAACTGCAAGACTTCAAGAGCAAACTTGAGTTTTCCGTGAGGAAAAATTAAATTCCTGCTGTGGACTGTAGAATCTGCTCCTGCCCTAGAGTTTTTGATAAGCTTCGTCAGACACCAACACTGCAGAAGTCAATTCTTTGTGTGTGTGTCCCCCAACGAGTTGTTCCTCTAGCAGACGGTTTCTGATACAGATGATATATTTGGGTCCTCAGAGTATGGACTTCATGTATTCTTTCAAATGAGTTACACATAATTAATACCTATGATGTATTTTCACAGTTCTGATGAAAACAAATGCCTCAAATATTGAGAATTTAGCATAGAATTCAATGCTGAAAAAACATATTTAAATGTAAGTGATCTCATTAATGTTCCTACTTTCCACACCTCACCCCCCACCAGGTTCTATCCATTTTATTTTAATGAAAAAAACCATAATTTGGGAAACTATTTGCATGGGAAAGTAAATGAATCATAAAATATTCTAAACCAGAGACAAGCACCCATAACTTAGAAGTATGAGGTCTCCATTATAGAATGCAGTATCATACTCTATGGCAGATGAGTGGTGAATAGCCTACCAAGTTATGTTTATTTCACAATTATGATTCTCAGAGAAACTTATTATGCTAAAGAGGATTTCAAAGATGGCAGTGATATCTTAATACAGGAGAGAAAAATGGTGATAGTAGACGCCCACATCAGAATTTGTAACGGAGGTTGTTTTGTTTCTAAATCACTTGCTGCATCTCAATCAAAAGAGAATTTCAAGTATGCCAAACTTTGACCCTCTTGAAAGATCTTGTTTCCTTGTTCAACAAAACTCCTACAGGAAAAGTGCTCTACTTCTATTTTTCACTCGTGATTACAATTTATTAGATTTGTTTTTCGTGTTCACTGTTACATGGTGTTCACACAGGCACTGGTGTGCATACAGGCATGCGTGCAATATAATTCTGAGAGGACCCCTGATACATATACATATATATATATATATGACAAATGCTTCAAGGAACTCCTGTTTTATAATAAAAAATGTCTCAAGAAACCTGGATGGAAATCACCAACAATCAAAAATTTGATTGGCATTTGCATTAGCCAGGAACCTGTACTTACTTTGATTGCTTAGTATTTTGGTACAAAATGTGGCCACAAATTAGTCTTTCTCTATTATTACCATCTGAACAGACACTTGCACTGAAATGTTAAAATGTCATTCAAGTGATTTAGACATTCACGAATACAGGCTTTACGTGTTTTAAGGGAAATACCATTCATGAAATGACAGTGTGTCTAGATATACTTGGGAATAAGTTAGATCGTATTTAAAATGCATTCATGAATTAGATTGAAATGTCTCAGTTTCCAGAAAACAAAATGGGAACCCAAAGTGGTGTTAATTTTAATTCATCTCTCTTCGTTTACAACCTAACAAGAATAAAACTTCTAACTGGAAACTTAAGTTTCCATTTTTCACTTTTAGAGATAATTCTATATTACATGTTAGTCTCATTTCTTCCTTGTTGGAGTATCTATACATATTCTTTGTCTTGATCTTTTTCCATTTTTAATTCTATTGCAGTTCAACCTATATGATGAAAATGGTCATTTTAATGATTTTGAAGTGTACAGGTCAGTCCCTCTCAAAACCAAGCTCACGTCAATCAAGTCCATTCCCCCTCACAGTGACCCTGTAGGACAAGGTAGACCTGCCTCTGTGAGTTTCCAAGACAGTAAATCATCATCTTGCTCCTGCAGCATGGCTGATGGCTTGCAGTTAGCAGCCCAGTAAGTAACCTATGTAACCAGTACCTGGTAACCACTAGCAAACTAATTTCTAGGCATTTTTCTAAGTGCAGTCTGACAATATATGTCCTTTTTTTGCCTAACTTACTTAGAATGTGTTTTCAAGGTCCATTCATGCTGCTGTATGTATTAGAAAGTCATTTCCCTTTATGCCTGAATAGCATCTCATATGTATATACCAAAAGCAGTTAAGCCATTTATTTATTCACGGACACTAGGTTGTCTTCTACTTTAGTTCTTGTAAATAAGGCTGCGGTTAACATCGGTGTACAAATCGCTGCTTGTATCCTTGCTTTCAGTTCTGTTAGGTATATACACATTCCTATGCATATCCTTTGATCGGAATGTTCTAGGTTTAGCACACTATTCAGATAGTCCCTATAAAATCAAAAGCAGGTTTGATAGAATATATCAGCATTTTTTATGAAAAAGAATGTGACATCAGGATTGGAGGAATGTTTATTAACTACTTGTGATATGCATATGACACAACCTTGTTTACTGAAAGGGAGGACTTGAAGCACTTGCTAATGAAGATCAAGGATTGTAGCCTTCAGTTTGCATAATAGCTCTGTGATAGTCTGGGTACTTTAGAGGAACAAATCCACAGAAACTCATGTATAAAACAGAGTTTTTTATAAAGGTTAAGTGAGCATAAAGAAAACATCCCATCCCAGTGCTGCCCAAGCCCACAAGTCCAACATTAACCCATTAGCCCATATTTCCAACACCAATCCACAAAGTCCTCCATCTCACAAAACAGATGCAATGATGCCAACTGCAGGAGGAAAGCCGAATCAGTGAATGTGTAAGCATCTCAGCGCTGGCAGGGGTCTCCACACAGCTGCTCCAGCACCCAGGGCTGCATCGGGGTAGGTCCATGCGGCTTCTCCTCAGGGATGTCCTACAGGAAGTGAGCCTTGCCAGCTGAAGCAGAGAACTGTCTAAGGCAGCTGCACCCTGGTCTGACCATCACAAAGCAATAGACCCGAGAACTAGAAAGGCGAGGCCTCTGCCCTTCAATCAACCCCACATGTGTTTATCGGCCACCAGGTTGGCACAATAAACTAACTACCTCAAGCTCAATGTAAAGAAAACCAAAATTCTTACAACTAGACCAGTAGGTATTATCATGATAAATGAAGAAAAGATTGAAGTTGTCAAGGATTTTGTGCACATTCAATGACCATGGAAGCAGCAGTCAAGAGATCAAAGGACACGTTGCATTGGGTAAATCCACTGCTTGTGACCTCTTAGAGTAGTGAGAAGTAAGAATGCTGCCTCTGACCCAAGCCATGGGATTTTCAACAGCTTTATATGCATGTCAAAGCCGTACATTGAATAAAGAAGACCAATAAAGAATTAAAAGTCTGCTAGAGGAACAACTCGTTGGGGGACACACACACAAAGAATTGACTTCTGCAGTGTTGGTGTCTGACGAAGCTTATCAAAAACTCTAGGGCAGGAGCAGATTCTACAGTCCACAGCAGGAATTTACTTTTAAGGAGCATTCTGGCTGCACTTTTTCTAAATCAGATCTGTTTGTTCTTTGGACAGTCTTGAGTATTTTCATTATTCTTTGCCAACATTATAATTCAAGTGCATCAGTTCTTTTGTAGCCTTCTGTATTTCTTGTCCTGCTTTTACATTCAGATGAAGTAACTGGAAGTACCATGGCTGGAGTCATTGTACTTTAAGCCTGGAAGTGCCGTCTTTACTCGTGGACACCTTAAAGTGGTCTTGTGCACAGATTTTCCCAACACAAGACAATGTTTAATTTATGGACTGCTGCTTCCATGAGATCCTGCAAAGAACGGTGAGGTCTTTGACAACTCCAAACTTGTACCTATTCACCATGATATGGTCTATTGGTCCAGTTGTGCGGATTGTTGTTTTCTATTGATGAGCTACTCATATTGAAATCTGATTTTCATCAGCAAGTGCATCAATTCTCCTCACTTTCAACAAGCAAGGTTGTGTCAACAGCATATGACAGGTTGTTAACAAGCCTTCCGCCAGTCCTGATGCCAGCTTCTCAGATTATTTGCCCAGAAAACAGATTGAATAAATATGGTGAAAGACTACCATCCTGACATAGACCTTTCTAATTTTAAACCATTCTGTTTCCCCTTGTCTGTTTCAACAACTATCTCCTTCCCTGTGTATAGATGCTGTATCTGAAGTCAGTGTAGGACTGTCCTGGAGTAAGATGGAAAATGACACCATTTCCACGCAGAGTTTGTCCAGGAGAGTGTGGTACCCCAACCAGAATCTTGGTGCCATTAATGCAATTGCATTTCATCTTGGGGTCCCTTGGCCCCAGGGAACCAAGAGATTGCTCACAGGTGTCCTGGGTGATCTTCCCTTGAAAGGCTGAGAAGGGTCAAGGTTAACTGCACATGGAGGCTTTTTTCCCTGATGTCTTGAGAAATAACATCCTGGAAATGTCTATTTTTTCTGATCCTCAGAGTCAGCGAATTCCATGTCTTCTACTATCCTAGAGACTGCTAATCTTCAAGGCACTGAAGCAACTAAGCCTGAGCCCTGAGGAGTAGACCAAGGAATATGCATAAAATAGAACAAAGCAAAAATAAAACCTAAGAAGACTTGGCAACCAGGAAATGAAGCTGCAAACAGAATAATAAGAATTAATCTCTAATAAAAGAGAACTGCTGGTTGAGACAGATAGTAATTTGTAATACAAATAATAAGGTAGCACATGGGTGGGTGAGAAAGCACTGTGAACAATTTTTTAAATGCAGTAGAGGAGTTGGAAGGAAGAGTAACTTATTACTGAGAATTAAATTAATCCTTTGGAATACAAAGTGAAAGGACTCTCTTAAACTATGGAAAACATGAGAAAAATCATGAGGGTGGAAATCCAAGACACCTAATATGCAAATAATAGGCATTCTAGAAAAGGAAAAAGGAACAGATGGAGACATGGCAGTAATTAAAACATAAAATTAAAAATTCTCAGTGAACAAAATCTTTTGTCTAAATGTTGACATTTCAGGCAAGATTAATGAAGAAGATTCATATGTACAGAAATATACAGATACAATCTCTGACTGTCATGGATAAAAGGGGGCATCTTACAAGTTTCCTAATGGAAATACACATGACTTACCTGAAAAAAACAACAACAACAACACATTGCTAAACTGTTTATCTGAAAAAGTGAGCCCCTAATAAAACAATAAAAAAACTGGATTATAACCTGAGGGAAATAATTAAGAATGTCCACCAACCAGACCAGAGACTTTAAGAGACATAGAAAAGAAAAAACAAATCCAACAAAAAAGGCTGGTGTACTAGAAAACTATGTCTTTGGCATATAAGTAATTAATATTTATCTGATGTTGTTGTGAGGTGTCAAGTCACATCTGACTCGGCTCCGTGTACAACAGCTGGAAACAGCCAGGTCCCGTGCTGCCCTCACCACTGTTCTTTGCACATGTTGGTACAGCCACTGGATCAACCCATCTTGCCCAGGGTCTTCCTATTTTCTGATGCCCACCACTTTACCAAGCATGATGTACTTTTCCAGGGACTGGTCCTTCCTGATAACATGGCCAAAGTACATGAGGCTTGGTTCCTTTGGCAATCATCGTGTTTTCTATTTGAATATGCATAATCCAAATGCATACATTCTTCTTTAGTCTTCCTTATTCGATATCCAATTTCACATGCACATGAAGCAACTGAAAATGCGATGACTTGGGTCAGACACATCTTAGTTCTCAAAAGAACATCTGAATTTGAAAGCGGTCTTGTGCAGCAGATGTACCCAAGGCAATGTGTCCTTTGATCTCTTGACTGCTTCTTCCGTGAGCATTCCTTGTCAATCCAAACAAGACAAAATCCTTGACAACATCCATCTTTTCTCCACTTATCATGATGTTACCTATTGGTCCTGTTGTGAGAGTTTCTTCTTCTTGACATTAGGTTGTACACTCCATACTGAAGGCTGCAATCCTTGATTTTCATTGGCAAATGCTTCAAGCCCTCGTCGCTTTCAACAAGAAGGTTGTACCATCTGCATATGGCAGGTTAATAAGCCTTTGCCCCTTCTTGATGCTGATGCTGCGTTCTTCTTCTTATAATCCAGCGTCTCTGATCATTTGCGGAGTATACAGGTTGAGTAAGTATGGTGAGAGGATGCAACTCCAATGCACACACCTTTCTTGCTTTTAAGCCATGCATTATTCCCTTGCTATGCTTGTAAACATACATTTGATAGACTTTGAGAAAAGTGAAATAAATAAAAATGTGAGTTCTAACTAACAATTCTTGAAATAGGTGAGAAATGCTACAATGGAAAGACTTTAAAAAATTTTTAAGTTGAGCGTATGGGGAGATAAAGAAGCTGTAGATGGATTCTCTATTTGCATCTGAGAACTGAACATGGAAAATTAACATTTTAGTAAAAGTTTCAAAAGTTTATTTCAGAGGCTGTTTGTCTTCTAATACCTGTGTTTCCATTTTGATCTAATAATTGATTCTCCAGTTTTCAGCGAGGCATAAGTCTATCCTAAATTCCTAGCTTCCTCTTTGGTGATATGACACAATTCTGCTTAAGCAGAGATGATATGCAACTTTCATTCTAGGGAGTTAAATTTTTTTTTCCCTTTGAAAGAAAAACCTAACGAAATTTCTTAAACTGTCATTTGATTCAACAATGCCTTGGGGGTTCACAAGACTGTATCAAAATAGAAAATTAAGTAGTAAGTATTAATATTGGGAGGAAGAATGAAAAATATTTCTTGATATTCAAGTCTGTAAAAAACCTGACAACTCCTATTTTACTAATATTGTATTAGAATAAGTAAGATTTTGGGGAGCTAGTTTGATGACAGTTAATGTTTTCAAAATGCAATACTTTCTGTATTCCAGTAATAAGAATTAACAAATGATATTAATAGAAAATCCTTTCAATGCAATAATAAAAACTATCAAAAAATAACTTGGAGAAAGCACATAAGACTTATTTGGGGGTAAGTGAAAAAAAACTTATGGCTTCAAGAAAAGGGGACCTTGATCAAACAAAAAGTGTCAAAATGTGGAGCTGTTGTTTCTTGACATAGCCTTCTCTAGTTCTAGTCCCTTCTGAAAGTAATGTTTCTAGCTCTTTAACCAATTCTGTGCTCTTTGATTTAATACCCACATTAAAACGGCAATTTTGGCATCTTTGAGAGATCCAAATTATGCTCCTTCTCACTGTTGTTTGAGTTTGGGGAACAAAAATAGTCCTAAAGGGTACGATTCAGGTTGTAAGGTGATCTGGTAAGATTTTATGGGGGTCTCCCAGGACAGCCATGCAACCCGAGGAGAAAGAGCAGACGCATTGTCATGATGAAAAAGGACTCCCTGACAAGCTCCCAGCCCTTTCTCACCAAGGCCATTTCCAAGTCCCTCAAAATTTGTTCACAAAAACCTCTGTGACCTTCCTGTGTCCTTTTAGAAAGTCGATCCAGATTACCCTTTAGAAAAATAACAATAAAGCATTTGCCATGACCAGCTGCGCTGACCTCTCAACCCAGAATCTAACTGGCCCCCAAGTCACTTTGGAAGTCGCCGGTTTGACTGGACCGGCATCTTTCAGGCACCCTAAAGAGACTAAGCCACGTGTTCCCAGAGAACTTGTGTGTAGCCATCCTCTGATCACAGAGACATATTTACATCTGTCTAGTTATGGAATAAACTTATGTAATATGGACTGAAAGCAATATGGACCAATATTTTTTTACTTACTCTGATCTATTAAAACAAGAAATCTGGATCTCTTATTGAGTAGCATATGAAATGCAAATGAGATTTGGACAATATAAAGCATAAAGATGGCAATTAAAAATATTAGTCATATATATAAGACATATAATGAAATTCTATTTAGAATTCCAGTTTTCAAAACCATCCCAAAATTTGTATCAGAAAAGGAAGAAAGCATAATACTATAAGAGAAAACAAGGACTTGCCTTACCAAATAACATAAAATAGTATAATATCATTACAAGCACATCAATCATAGAAAATAGGTAAAATATGTCTCATATACAGAATTTCACAAATGATAATTGTATTTTTTAAGAAAAGGGATTTAGTTAATCTCTGATCCTCATTCAACTGAAATAAAAAACATTTAAATCCCTATCTTAATACCATATAAAACCAAGTCCATATGTATTAAAAATGAGATTAAAACAGGGAACCAATTACAAGGATCTACATATGGCTCTTCCCTAGGGGACGGACAACAGAGAAGTGGGTGAAGGAAGATGTCGGACAGTGAAAGATATGACAAAATAATAATTTGTAAATTATCAAGGGTTCATGAGGGAGGGGTAGAGGGGTGGGAGGGGGAAAATGAGGATCTGATGCCAAGGGCTTAAGTGAAGAGCAAATGTCTTGAGAATGATGAGGGCAATGAATGTACAAATGTGCTTTACACAATCGATGTATGCATGGATTATGATGAGTTATATGAATCCCTAATAAAATGATTTTTTAAATGATATTAAAACAACAAAATAATGACCATAAAATATATCATAGCAGTTCATCAGTTTAGCCTAGGACAAACCAATCTGTCTTGGAAAAAGGGGAACCGATTACAAGGATCTACATGTGACCTTCTCCCTGGGGAATGGACAACAGAAAAGGGGGTGAAGGGAGACACTGGATAGGGCAAGATATGACAAAATAATAATTTATAAATTATCAAGGGCTCATGAGGGAGGGGGAAGTGGGGAGGTAGGGGTAAAAAGAGGACCTGATGCAAAAGGCTTAAGTAGAGAGCAAATGCTTTGAGAATTATTAGGGCAAAGAATGTACAGATGTGCTTTATACAATTGATGTATGCATATGTATGGATTGTGATGAGTTGTATGAGTCCCTAATAAAATGTTTTTAAAAAATTCCATTTTCAAGAGGAGCTGATACCAAACCCTCAAATAGAAATGTTTTGGAAAGGTTGATTGAGAACATATGTACAAGTGTGCTTAATACAACTGAATGATGGATGATTATAAGATTTGTAAGAACCTCAATAAAATGATTAATTGAAAAAATTGGGGGAAAAAAAAGAAGTACTGTCAGAGTGCTCCATAAAAGCAAGGATGGCAAGACTTTGTCTTACATGCTTTGGACATGTTGTCAGGAGAGACCAGGCCCCCAAGAAGGACGTCATACTTGGTAAAGTAGAGAGGCAGCAAAAAGAGAGGAAGTCTTTTGACAAGATGAACTGATTCAGTGGCTGCAACAATGGGCTCAGAGATAGGAGCGATTGTGAGGATGGCGCAGGGCCAGGCTGTGCTCCGTTCTGCTGTGCAGAGGGTCACTGTGGGTTGGAACCAAGTGGATGCCACATAACAACAACGACAATAAGGATAGAAGAGATGCTCTTCTTAAGTGGAGATTTCTCAGTCTCATCATCTCTGCTAGTTTAAAATGAGCCATCTCAGAAGCAGGAAGGAGTGAATTGTGGTCTCTCTATCCCAAAGATCCCCGAACGCTGCACCTCCTCAATCCAGGAGCAGCATTGGAACACCAGAGCATAGCAGAAGAGTGGCAGCAGCAGAATCAAGACCCAAAGCACGAAGTCGAGTGATGGGCTTCTCGGCCAATGGAATGAACGAACCCGAGTGCCTCTGGGCCAGAAATTATTCACGTAAAGAGTGGGTTGTCCACTAGAGGACCGAAGTCTGCTGTACCCTCATGGCATTGTTGGGTAAGCTTTGGACTGCTAACCACAGGTTAGTAGTTAAGGTCACCAGCAGCTCCTTCAGAGCACAGTGAGGCTACATATTCCAGTAAACACAGCTTCAGAACCCCTATGTAGGACCCCTATGAGTCAGAACCCCTATGTAGGACCCCTATGAGTCAGAAACCCTATGTAGGACCCCTATGAGTCAGAAACCCTATGTAGGACCCCTATGAGTCAGAAACCCTATGTAGGACCCCTATGAGTCAGAAACCCTATGTAGGACCCCTATGAGTCAGAAACCCTATGTAGGACCCCTATGAGTCAGAAACCCTATGTAGGACCCCTATGAGTCAGAACCCCTATGTAGGACCCCTATGAGTCAGAACCCCTATGTAGGACCCCTATGAGTCAGAACCCCTATGTAGGACCCCTATGAGTCAGAACCCCTATGTAGGACCCCTATGAGTCAGAACCCCTATGTAGGACCCCTATGAGTCAGAACCCCTATGTAGGACCCCTATGAGTCAGAACCCCTATGTAGGACCCCTATGAGTCAGAAACCCTATGTAGGACCCCTATGAGTCAGAAACCCTATGTAGGACCCCTATGAGTCAGAACCCCTATGTAGGACCCCTATGAGTCAGAACCCCTATGTAGGACCCCTATGAGTCAGAACCCCTATGTAGGACCCCTATGAGTCAGAACCCCTATGTAGGACCCCTATGAGTCAGAACCCCTATGTAGGACCCCTATGAGTGAGTCAGAGTGAATTTGATGGCAGTGGCTTTGCTTTTGATTCTGAGTTATAGCTGGGTGTCCTTGAGATGACACTTGCTGTGAAGTGCAGCAGTGCTTGGGAAATTTATCAGTAGCACTGAAAGAGCTTTACAAGACTTCCCAGGTGGGGTAGAGGCCAAAGGGCCAGATGGGTGAGAGGCTGAGCCCAGAGAGCCTTGCTTACAGGCATGACTGTGAAGAGGCACTCCTAAGTGGAGGGGCTGTAATTTGAGCCTTTCTGACATTGAACTGTAAACTGTAACCTTCTCTAATAAATCCCATAACTGTGAGTGTGGTCTGTGAGTTCTCCGTGGCCATTGCAATCACTTATGGGACCCAGCAGAGAAGCAGAGAGTACAGTGGGACGTATGGCTGGGATCAGAGCTGATAGAGAAGGGTGGAGGGTAAGGCATGTCTGACCTCTGCCTCATATGAATGGACTTGGACTGATATTGAGTTTGATTCTCCAGCTCCCTTGTGAAGTCAGAGGAGCTCAGACATCACCCCCTTGTCACTTTTACATAAGTGAATAGAAGTAATTCTACAATTAAATCAGACAAATGATAAATTGAGAAATACTATGTGCATGACAATTAACAAATCAAGGGTTCGTATCTAGGACATACAGAATGACAAAATCGTCTATATAAAATGGGGCAGCCATTATGACTGGGACATTCAGATAAAAACAAACCCCACCTACTCATAGGGATTCTCCCCTAATTGTCAACAAATATTTGATTAAAAGCTTGAAACAATAGACAAGCATGAATTAAGCTAACAATGTGATATTTATTTATAGCACTACTGGAAAAGAATTAAAGAAGAGATACTGTGTTAGTTATCTCTTGCTGTGTAACAAAGTACTTCAAAATTCAGTGACTTAATTCAATCAGCCCTTTTTCTTTCTTGGCTTCTATGGTCAGTAGTACAGGCATGGCTTAGAAAGTTATCCTGGGTCAGAGTCTCTCAAGTCTGAAAACAAGAGATCAGCTGGGCTATGATCTTATCTGAGACTTTGCTGAGAGATGATCTTCTTCAAAGTTCACCTAACATTTTACAAAGCTCCCAATAAATGTCCAAAGGGCACACTATTCCCCATAGGTCTCACCCCAAAGATGACCAGTGCTAGCTCTGTGGTTAACTCAGCACTCCCATTTAAGTGCTGGAAGGCATTCCACTCCACAAGCCAGCTTCCTGCCCATGGATACTGAGCTTTACTTCCTCACGTGGGCTGGGAAGTCTACTGCTCTGTCTTATGCTCTGGCTCTTAATTATGCTTCTGCCATTCTTCGGGTGTCACAGCTGTCTCCTAGATCAAGGAGGTTCAATGGGCAGGGATCTCAGTGTGCAAAAGATGTGCTCTACTGCTGGCTCTTCTTTCCTGAGAGCAAACTCTCTTCCTTCTGAGGTGGTTCATTTTATACCCCGTAGGATGACAATCACAATTGGCCCTGTTACCAAAAACTCACATTTGACTCATATCATATCATATCATATCATATCATATCATATCATATCATATCATATCATCAGTATCTTTCCTCGTCATTTCTCACAGAGACCAATCAGGAAATAGCTCTTTGGTGGGAGGTACAAAGACTAGAGTTAGAAGAGCCACATTAAATAATGCATTGCACTGCAACACCCAAGGGCAAGGGATCCCATAAAATTATAAATATCAAGAGGTAGAATCTTAGGCAACTATCCTAGAATCTGAATATCACAGTTGTGCAGGGTGGCGGGAAGGAGGCAGGGATTCAAACATTACTAGTGACAACAATCTAAAACAAAAATTGATAACATCCATTTGGGAAAGACTGGCATTATAAATAGCAGTGTCTTTGGTTTTCACAATTTTAAAAACAAAAAATTTCATGTGCCCCAAATCCCTTTAGTCCCAGGCAAACAAGGCAGTTAATCAGTTTTCTCAGAGCAAGGTTATCTGGGTTTAAGTCTTGGCTCTACACTTACTAACAGTGTGACCTAGGATAAATTATTTATCTATGCTCAGTTCTTTATCTGTAAAATAAGAATAACAACAATGCGCTTATTCAAAATGAATGAGATAATACATGCAAAGTGCATAACAATGTTCAGCATGTAAAAATTGTTCAATTACAGGTTTCCACTCAAGTACTCCCTCAATGCAAGAACACATTGTTCTATGAAACTAGAATTCCATGATGCTCATCTTCCCGATATGATCGCTGAAGACAAAGTGGGTGCATAAGCAAATGTGGTGAAGAAAGCTGATGGTTCCCAGCTATAAAAAGATATAGCATCTGGGGTCTTAAAGGCTTGAAGGTAAACAAGCAGCCATCTAGCTGAGAAGCAACAAAGTCCACATGGAAGAAACACATCAGCTTCTGTGATCATGAGGTGTTGAAGGGATCATGTATCAGGCATCAAAGAACAACAACAACAACAAAACATACCATTGAGAATGAGGGACAGTGCGAAGTGGGGACCCAAAGCCCATCTGTAGACAACTGGACATCCTCTTACAGAATGGTCACGGGGAGGAGTGAGCCAGTCAGGGTGATGTGTAGCAACAATGAAACACACAACTTTCCTCTAGTTCTTAAATGCTTCCTTCCCCCCACTATCATGATCCCAATTCTACCTTACAAATTGGGCTAGACCAGAGGATGCACACTGGTACAGATAGAAACTGGAAACACAGGGAATCCAGGACAGATGAAGCCTTCAAGACCAGTGGTGAGAGTGGCAATAGTGGGAGGGTGGAGGGAAGGTGGGGTAGAAAGGGGAAACAGATCACCAGGATCTACATATAGCCCCCTCCCTGGGGAACAGAAAACAGAAAAGTGGGTGAAGGGTGACATTGGACAGTGTAAGACATGACAAAAATAATAATTTATAAATTATTAAAAGTTCATGAAGGGGGAGAAGTGGGGAGGGAGGTGATAAAAATGAGGAGCAGGTACCAAGGGTTCAAGTAGAAAGCACATGTTTTGAGAATGATGATGGCAACAAATGTACAAATGTGCTTAACAGAATGGATGCATGTATGGATTAGGATGAGTTGTATGAGCCCCCAATAAAATGTTTTTATTTAATTGAGCCCCCAATAAAATGTTTTTATTTAATATTAGTCATTGTTATTATTGTTTTGATCAGTCTTGATCAATATGATCAGACCTTTTTCAAAGCTTTGATCTCTTTGATTAATCAAAGATTCAAAGTCAATGACAAAGGAACTAAGGAACAATTCATACATTTGAATTTTGGTGTTGAAAACTAATATTGGAAAGACGATGTACTGGCAGCATGAACAAATGAATGCAGGAGCGAGTACAGCCGGACAGCTCATTGGAAGTGGGGGATGATGTGACTTATCTAGCTTACTGAAGACAAGTCTTCAGAAAGGAACAATTACTGGAGAAGGACATCTTGGTTGGTAAAGTAGAGGGGCAGGAAGAAAAGATTCTCAATGAGATGAATTGACACAGTGGGTAATCCACATAAAACTGAGGTATAATGATGATTGTTTCAGTTTGGGTTATAGTAGAAAATAAGACAAACTGAATTGGAATGACTACAAACAGTGGAATAAATAATACCATCAAATAGTGTGCAATTATGATTGTTACAGCTTCAGGCATTGCATTTTCTTGAATCGGGCTTTATGATTGAACAGTGGCCCTCTTTATCTCTTTTAATAGTTTCAATCTTAAATTATATTTGCATGAATGAGTTTGCTTCTGTGGCTTTCCTCAACTTGGCTGTTATCTAGTCCATTTCAATTACCCTCCGAATGCGATTCCTTATCTTTCCCATTTTTAGTGAAGAAAAATATCTTCATTTTCAGCAGTGGGCCTGATTTCAGACCCCTCCCTCAAGGGATTTTCTTTACCCCTTCTTACCCTGACCCTAGAGAATCCTACTGGAATGAACAATCAATGATCATGGAAAGAGCAGTGAAGAAATCAAACAATGTGATGCACAAGCAAACTCTGCTGCAGCTGGTCATCCTCCTTCAAGTGCTGAAGAGCACAGCTATAAAACATTGGAATGGCCGACCTGTACCCTCTTCTCACACACGAAAGCTGTGTGAAGAAGAGGAAGAAGACAACATTAGAATTGATACATTAAGTGGGGTGTGATGAAGGATCTTGAATACACCATGGACTGCTGGTAAAAAGAACAAATTATTCTTAGAAGAAATCAAATTCAGATGCGCTTTAAAGTGGATAGGGTGAGATTTTGTCCTGCTTACTTTTGACACATCATAAAAAAAATTGATCCTTAAGAAGAAGCGTAATGTTTTATAGAGATTCAGTTTTTAAAAGGGGGTGGGTGGGAAATCCTTTATGAAACGGATTAAAACAATAGCCAAAACAATGGGCTCAAACAAGTCAAAGATCGTGAAGCTGCACATGATTGGGTGATGTCTTGTTCTGGTAAACATAGGGTCACCATCAATCAGAGCTCACTGGACGGCAACTAACAACCCTGAAGGACAGTCTCCTTACTACTGTTGTCCATTTGGGGATTCAAACACCACCTGGACTTTCTACTTTCCATCGTTGATATAGTTGAGCATCAAGATATTTCTTTGTTTTTCTGCACAGCCATAATTTGTAAGTTTCCTCATAGTGTATTTCATCCCTCACCAGTGAGGTGTGGCGTGGGAGAAGATAAAAGAAGGTGGCATTCATATAAATGTCGCAGACACCGCCAAGTTGACAGACCATGTTAAACTTTATCAGGAAAATACATAAATCACTTAAAGTGGAAAACATGTACTATACTCAATACTGAAGGTTCACGATTATGTGAAAACTATGCACAGCAAAGAGACGATAATGAAATCCACCATGGTATAATATTAGCTCTTTACATAGGTAGAATATTCTAAAAATAATTTACTCATCTCTTCTCTTCTCCATTTTACAATATTTTAAAATATTCAATTCCATTTTATAGTGATAACAAATGTCTTACTAAAGAAATCAAGATAAAAATTAGCATGACATTAGTCACCATATTAAAATATGACTACCCTGATCCAACATGATTTCCTAAGGGAAACAATTAATTAAAAAGGATTTAATTGAGCTCACAGGTTCAGGAAGATTCCAATGCTGCTGTGCCTCAGATTCATACAAACCACTCTTCTGTAGAGTGTTAGAACTAAGTCTGCTTCAGTGGAAATAATGAACCTGGTGTTTCTGTGAGTTGGGCAGAGGGCTGCTAACCGCAGGGTTGGTGGTTCAAACCCCTATCCAGAAAGATGAGTCTGTCTTCTCCAGTAAAGATTTATGACCCCAGAAACATTATAGAGGGTCCTGATGAGTCTATGGTCAGTATGATCCTAGGGTCACTCAGTCAGAATAAACCTGACAGCAGTGGGCGATTCTTATACATGCCTGCGATTTAATGTCTGCTCACTTTCCAATGTTCTTAAGGAACGGACTGCTTAGCTAGTTCACTGCTCTTAATGTATCCATGACACAGCTTTTACCATGTTGTTGTTTTCTTTTCATTTCCTCTGTTCACAAGGTGAGACCCACAGAAGACACTGAATAACTATAATGAATTGGGAACGTCTATAAAAATTAAAAGCCAAGCAAAACCTGTGTGATTAAGAAACCTTCCGTTTCTTGTTCAGGTTCTATATATAAATAGCAGCATAGAATGCCGTGTGGGGTAAAGTTTGGGATTCAAATATGTAACTCCGAATGCAAGGCTCATTTATCAAATCCCTCCTGAACAAGTAAAGGAGCCCTGGTGGTGTAGTGGTTATGGTGTTGGAGTCAGCAGCTGGAAACCACCAGTTTTCCACTCACGTAAAGGACTTAAGACTCAGGACCCACAGTGGGTCACTGTGAGTCAGCATAGACTCAACGGCAGTGAGTGAGTGAGTGAGAGAGAGAGAGAGAGAGAGAGAGAGAGAGAGAGCGTGTGTGTGTGTGTGTGTGTGTGTGTGTGTGTGTGTTTGGAGGTACAGTAGTTAAGAGCTACTAAGTGAAAGATCAGTGATTAGAATCCACCAGCTGCTCGGTAGAAGAACGATGTGGCAATCTTCTTCTGTAAAGATCTGCAACTTTGGAAAGCCACAATGGCAGCTTGTTTTGTTTTTAATCACATCTGCAGAAAGCTTTCTTCTGAGAATGCATTGTACAGATAGAACAGTGTTTCCCAAAGTAGGTGATCCCGCTCCCTGGGAGTGCTGGGTAATCCAAGGGGCCTGCAAAAGCACACAGCTCCACTTTATCCGAGATTATGTTCTACAGTATAAACGCTTTAAACTGCCATGGGGGTTCTGAGTAATTTTTTTCTGAAAAGGGAATGGTAAGCCCCAAAATGTGGGGCAAACCAAAGTAAGCCTACTCCTGTTGAGTTGCTTCTGACTCATAGCAAGTCTACAGAATAGAGGAGAACTGCCCCATTCTTTAGGGAGGCAGACTGCCAAATCTTTCTCCTGCAAAGTGGCTGGTGGGTTTGAACCTCCAACTCTTCCATTAGAAGCCACACACTTAACCACGGCCATAGCAGGGCTTCTCATTGCACCCATAACTTCTGCTTCTTTCCAGGACTCATATGTCTGTTTTACACTGCACACGGGGACAAGAACTGCCATTGCTTGCGTGCTGCTAGGACGTTAGAAGCTGTGCTACCCTCATTTCAAATGCCATCAAGGTCACTCAGAGAGGACAGAGCTTCCTGACAAATAAGAACTAGGAAGAGCAATCTATTTTGGAAAATCAGTGAATAAAAAAACTTATGAATAACAATAGAATAGTGTCCAATGCAATGCAGACAAATGAGCCCCCTTGATGGAAGGCATTGCACAGCAGCCTGCACTGCAACACACCAAGTACCATGAAGATGGCTCAGTGCCATCATACCAAGTACCATGAAGATGGCTCAGTGCCATCATACCAAGTACCATGAAGATGGCTCAGTACCATCATACCAAGTACCATGAAGATGGCTCAGTACCATCACACCAAGTACCATGAAGATGGCTCAGTACCATCATACCAAGTACCATGAAGATGGCTCAGTGCCATCATACCAAGTACCATGAAGATGGCTCAGTGCCATCATACCAAGTACCATGAAGATGGCTCAGTACCATCACACCAAGTACCATGAAGATGGCTCATTGCCATCATACCAAGTACCATGAAGATGGCTCAGTACCATCATACCAAGTACCATGAAGATGACTCAGTGCCATCAGACCAAGTACCATGAAGATGGCTCAGTACCATCACACCAAGTACCATGAAGATGGCTCAGTACCATCATACCAAGTACCATGAAGATGGCTCAGTACCATCACACCAAGTACCATGAAGATGGCTCCGTACCATCATACCAAGTACCATGAAGATGGCTCAGTGCCATCATACCAAGTACCATGAAGATGGATCAGCACCATCACACCAAGTACCATGAAGATGGCTCAGTACCATCATACCAAGTACCATGAAGATGGATCAGCACCATCACACCAAGTACCATGAAGATGGATCAGCACCATCACACCAAGTACCATGAAGATGGCTCAGTACCATCACACCAAGTACCATGAAGATGGCTCAGTACCATCATACCAAGTACCATGAAGATGGCTCAGTACCATCACACCAAGTACCATGAAGATGGCTCAGTACCATCATACCAAGTACCATGAAGATGGCTCAGTGCCATCATACCAAGTACCATGAAGATGGATCAGCACCATCACACCAAGTACCATGAAGATGGCTCAGTACCATCATACCAAGTACCATGAAGATGGATCAGCACCATCACACCAAGTACCATGAAGATGGCTCAGTACCATCATACCAAGTACCATGAAGATGGCTCAGTACCATCACACCAAGTACCATGAAGATGGCTCAGTACCATCATACCAAGTACCATGAAGATGGCTCAGTACCATCATACCAAGTACCATGAAGATGGATCAGTACCATCACACCAAGTACCATGAAGATGGCTCAGTACCATCATACCAAGTACCATGAAGATGACTCAGTGCCATCAGACCAAGTACCATGAAGATGGCTCAGTGCCAGCAAGCAGTACATGTAAAGCTACTCATGAGTTAGAGTTGATTCATTGGCAACTAATGACAGCTACATCTCTTCATATTGACTTTTTTCTTTGTTCTCACACATCTACTAGACATAGAAAATAGGAAGTGCTCAATAAAAGCTTCCAGGGGAAAGTGAGTGATTATTAATGATTCTATGAAAAATGACAGGTCTGCATCTAAGTTCTCATCTCTTTCCACAAACCACTAATCTACTGTCTTAGTTTCCCAGATTAGAGAAGGAGATATGATGAATTGTGACAAAATGATAATTCTGGACATATTTTGTGCATTCATTCATTTTTTTTCCCAATTTCCTTTTTTAATCGTTTTATTAGGGACTCATACAACTCTTAACACAGTCCATACATATACATACATCAATTGTGTCAAGCACATTTGTACATTCATTGCCCTCATCATTCTCAAAACATTGGCTCTCCACTTAAGCCCCTGGCATCAGGTCCTCATTTTTCCCCTCGCTCCCTGCTCCCCCTCCCTCGTGAACTGTTGATAATTTATAAATTATTATTTTGTCATATCTTGCCCTGTCCGATATCTCCCTTCACCCACTTTTCTGTTGTCCATCCCTCAGGGAGGAGGTCACATGTAGATCCTTGTAATCGGCTCCCCCTTTCCAATCCACCCTCCCTCCACCCTCCCAATATCGCCGCTCACACCACTGGTCCTGAAGGGATAATCCACCCTGGATTTCCTGTGTTTCCAGTTCCTATCTGTACCAGTGTACATCCTCTGGTCTAGCCAGATTTGTAAGGTAGAATTGGGATCATGATAGTGGGGCGGGGTGGTGTATTTAGGAACTAGAGGAAAGTTGTATGTTTCATCATTACTACACTGAACCCTGACTGGCTGTCTCCTCCCTGTGACCCTTCCATAAGGGGATGTCCAGTGGCCTACAAATGGGCTTTGGGTCTCACTCCACACTCCCGTCATTCACAATGATATGATTTTTTGTTCTGATGATGCCTGATACCTGATCCCTTTGACACCTCGTGATCACACAGGCTGATGTGCTTCTTCCATGTGAGCTTTGTTGCTTCTGACATAGATGGCCACTTGTTTACCTTGTGCATTCATTCTTTTTTTTTAATCTTTTATTTGGGAACTCATACAATTCTTATCACAGTCCATACATACATCTATTGTGTCAAGGACATATTTACATTTGTTGCCATCATCGTTCTCAAAACATTTGCCTTCTACTTGAGTCCTTAATATCTGCTGCTCCTTTCTCCCCTCTCTCCCCACTCCCCCACCTCATGAACCCTTCATCATTCATAAATTATTCTTATTTTGTCATATATTACAATGTCTGACGTCTCCCCCCGCCACCTTCTTCTTTGCTGTCCCTCCCCCAGGGAGGAGGCTATACGTAGATTCTTGTAATCAGTTCCCCCTTTCTACCCCACATTCTCCCCACCCTCCAGGCATCACCATTCTCACCACTGGTCCTGGAGGAGTCATCTGTCCTGTGTTTCCAGTTGCTATCTGTGCCTATGTACATCCTCTGTTCTAGTCAGATTTGTAAGGTAGCATTGGGATCATGATAGTGGGAGGGGGAGGAAGCATTTAAGAACTAGAGGAAGTTATATGTTTCATTGTTGCTACCCTGTACCCTGTCTGGCTCATCTCCTCCCCACCACCCTTCAGTAAGGGGTGTCCAGTTGGCTACCATTGGTGCAGTCATTCTTGACTGAGATAAAATGACATTATTTCTAATGCTCTGTTTTTCTAAACTCAAATTTATTCTAGTTATATCTAAAAAGTAACACTAAGATATTTTTAGCACTTCTACATTCTATGAATTGCCTCTTAGAGACCAACAGAAAAACAACCTATTGTTATATTCTTGCATTTCTGTAGTCTGATGTAAATAGACAATGGTAAAATCTATGTTGGGTAAAATCTAAATTAAAATATGTTCATTTGAAAGTGTTACTTTGTAAAGTGTATAAATTGGCTTTGGTTGTAAGTCAGTGAACTTTGCCAACTTTACTTAATTAGAGTAGGCCCACCACCATTGAGTTCTTTCCGACACAGTGAGTGAGTACAGGGTTTCTGAGACTATGAATCTTTATAGGAACAGAGAGGCTGGAGGGTTTGAATCACAATCTTGAGGTTAGCAGATCAATGCTCACCTGAGAGAACTGTCAGGGAGGAAGTATCTAATGAGAGTGCTAGTAGTCTTAGTGTAACATTCCTTAAGCAATATTACTGCTGTTAGTGGCTATCAAGTCTACTCTGATTCATGGTGATCCCACATGTGCAGAACTCATCCATAGGGCTGTAAAGACTGATCTTCTGGAAGCAGACACTAGACTGGTTTTCTTAGGCACCTTTAGGTGCTTGAAAGACCAACCTTTTGGCTAGTAATTGAGAGTTTAATAATTTGTCACTTGGGGAATCCCACATGAATAATATGCTATCAACAAAAGAGAATATTAAATGAATTTGTGAGTTTTCTGTAGACATATCTAAATATCTAGATAAAGCAGTGTACTGAGAAAAAATAGGCTAAATATCGGGTACAAGCTTTATGCCAGATCCTATAAATGTATACCTTTGATACAGCATTATTACCAGTTAAATGCTCTATGTAGCAGCTGCTAATCAGAGCACTGTTCAGAGTGAGTCCATGAATTAACAGCTTAATCATAAAAATGGACTGAAATTACACAACCATAAATTCCCATGACTACATTGATATTGCCACTTTGAGAGCATTGAGAATAACTCTTGTCAAGTATTCAACCAACACATCAAACAAGATCATCTAAATTAAGAGTACAAAATATGAGCAAAAATAGCAGCGCTCAAAAAGAAAGAAAGAAAGAATCTCTATCTTTAAAGCATGACGCGTTATTGCGAGAGAAGCTTCAATATTATACAGATAGTGCTTCTGGGTAAGTACTGTGCTGTCCGCTGCAGTCAGTGACTCAAACCCACCAGCCACTCCATAGGGAAAAGCGAGGCTCTCTGCCATCATAGACGTAGTCTCAGAAACTTACAGCGTGTCACTATGTAGAATCAACTTGACGGCAGTGGGTTGGGTTTGGTCATTTATCTGTAGTCTCATCGACATTCTGTCTTCCAAGGGGAATATCTCCTGTACATTCAATGTGAATTAGGGAAATGCACATTGTTTTGGCATAATCCATTTAAAATTTCTAGATGGTTCTGCTATTTTAAAGTATTTTCCAATTAAACAGGGAGGCTTGAGTCCTAGACAGAGGCAAGAAACAATTGTTGGCGGCCTTTGGAGCCTTAGGAAGGATTTGAGTATTTCTTCTAAGAGTCATGGCAAGCTACGGATGGGTTGTAGTTGAATGGGTTACAAAATTGCTTCTGTTATTTTTTAAAGATTATTTTGAGTGTGATGTGGATAATAAATTGAAGGAAGGAAAATAAGACAGGTTATTAAAATAATGCAGAAGAATGAGCCATTGTGACAGAGAAAAAGAGGAGCCATCTCTTTTCAAAATATGAAACAGGTGATTGACTGGATATGGGGGTTGATGAAGATGGACGTGTCAAAAAATAACACTAGGTTTCGCAATTGGTGACTAAGTCGTTTATTGAAATAGGAAGCCTGCAGGAAGAACAGGTATGGGAGGGAATACAAGGGCTTCGTTTTATGAGTTATGCATTAGAGTGCAGGTGTCTGTGAGATTTCCGTGAGGGATCTTCCCTAGGCAGTTGGATAGATCAGTGCGGCTGCAGTCGAGAAAAGTATGCTTGGGAGTCATCAGCATGGTAACAGAAACCACCCTACCGATGAGATTACTTCAGGAAGCAAGCAAAGCAAAAGGAGGAACTCTGAACGTATAGAACCAACAGGAAGGAATGTAAGCTTTCAAAATGACAAGAAGGCAAGATCACAGGGAGAAAATGGACATTGAATACCTGAGTATTCTATAATTGATCCAAAGATGGCCTCTGCACATTGGTCCTAAAGATTTACTTCTCTACAGCAGGGTAGAATTTGTGAGCTCTACAACCTGCCAGCACCGAAGTCAATTTTCCACACATTCAATTACTTCTAAAAATAGCCCAAAATATATGCAAATGGGAACCTGTACACAATCTTTATCACAATGGTTTAAAATAACTAAAAGATAGAAACAACTACAATGTCCATCAACAAATTAATGCTGTAATCGTCTTGTTAGGATGGGTATTAAAAGAGTTCAAAGTAGATTGAGCAAAAGGCAGAAAGACCGGAAAGTTAGGCATGTGTCTAGAATGAATAAGAGTTTGGTTTTAATATTGTTGTTAGATGCCCTCAAATCAGTATCAACTCATAGAGGCACTCTGTACAACAGAACTTAGCACTGCCGGTTGCTGTGCTGTCGTCACACCCACTGCTATATTTGAACCCACTGGTGTAGCCACTGGGTCAATCCATGTCATTGAGGGCTGTGCTCTTTTTCTGCCAAGCATGATGCTATCGTTCCCCAGGGATTTGTCTCTCCTGATAACATTCCCAAAGTACTTGAGATAAAGTCGCTCCAGAAAGGAGCATTCTGGTTGTACTTCTTCCAAAACCAACTGGTTTCTTCTGGAAGTCCATGGTTTCCTTAACAGTCTTCACCAGCACAGCAATAAAAAGACATAATTCTTCTTTGCCCTTCCTTCCATTGGCTAGGCAATTGAAAGTAACATGGCTCAGGTCAAGGGCACCTTAGTTTTTAAAGTGACATATTTGCTTTTAAACATTTTACACAGATCTTTAGCACCAAATTGTCACACTGCAATATGGCATTTGATATCTTGACTGCTTTTTCCATGGAGGTTATTTGTGGATCCAAGTAAAATACATAAGTAAAATGCATATTTGGCAATTTTGATCTTTTCTTTATCACGATATTTCTTATTGGTCCAGCTGTGAGGATGGTTGTTTTATGTTGAGGTGTAATCCATACTGAAAGCTGTATTCTGTGATCTTCATCATTAAGTGCTTCAAGGTCTCTTCACTTTCAGCAAACAGGGTTGTATCCTCTGCATATTACAGGTTGTTAATGATTCTTCCTCTCTCTTGATGCCCTGTTCATCTTCATATAGTCCAGGTTCTCCAATTCCTTGCTTAGCATATAGATTAATTAACTATAGTGAAAGGAAACAGCACTAACACCTTTACCGATTTTAAACCAGACATATCCCGTTGTTCTGTCTGATGACTGTCTCTTGATTCAAGTACAGGTTTATTTTCTATAAATCATTTTATTGGAGGCTCTTATAGCTCTTATAACAATCCATACGTCAAGTGTATCAACCACATTTGTACATATATTGCATCATCATCACATTTTCCTTTTACTTGAACCTTTGGTATCAGCTCCTCTTTTTCTCTTCCTCCCCACCCTCCCACCCTCATGACCCCTTGATAATGTAAAAATTATTATTTTCATATCTTACACAGTTTTCTCTCTCCCTTCACCCATGTTTCTGTTGTCTATCCCCCTCAGGGTGGTGGGGTGGGGGGAGTAATATGTCGATCATTGGGATCGGTCCTCCCTTTCTCCCCCACATCCCCCCACCTTTCTCCTACCCTCATGGGATTGCTACTCCTATGACTGTTCCTGAGGGGGTTATCTGTCCTGGATTCCATGTGTTGAGAGCACTTATCTGTACCAGGGTACATGCTCTGGTCTAGCCAGATTTGTAAGGTAGAATTGGGATCATGATAGCGGGGGTGGTGTGGAGGAAGCATTAAAGAACTAGAGGAAAGTTGTATGTTTCATTGGTGCTATAATGCACCCTAACTGGCTCATTTTTTCTTGTGACCCTTCTATGAGGGGATGTCCAATTGTCTACAGATGGGCTTTGGGTCTCCACTCTGACCCCCCTCATTCACATAGTTATGGGTCTCCTGATGCCTGATCCAAGTAAAGGTTTCATATGATCATAATCAAATGTTGTAGAGTTCCAATTCTTTTCAATGCTATTCATAATCTCTTAAGCTACAGAGAGTGGCTTTGAATAATCAAAAAAGCACAGGTAAGCATCTTTCTGGCACCGTCTGCTTTCAACCAAGATCTGTCTTAGTAATGATGTCCTTCACTCCATGTTCTCTTCGGAATCTGGCTTGATTTTCCGGTAGTTCCTTGGTAATTAATGTACTGCTGCAGCCGTTTTTAAATTATCTTCAGCAACACTTTACTTGTGTGTGATCTCAATCTTGTTTGATAATTTCATCTTTCATATGTTTCATTTTTCTTTGGGAGGGGCATAGATAGGGATTCCTTGCAGTCTATTGTCTTACAAATTGGTTCCAGTTCCTTGTCTGATTTCGTGGCATAGACCAGTTAGCATTTCTAGTGAGGTATCTTTTGCTGAAACATTTCGGCTGGCATTCTGTCAAGCAAGGCCTGTTTTCCTCCACTGCCGTCAGTGCAACTCGGACTTTCCTTCAGTGTCATCAGCTCTTGATTATACTCGACCTCCTCAAATGGCTGCTAATGGACCAATTCTTTTTGGTACAATGACTCTACATTCCTATGTCATCTTTCATGCTTCCTGTTTTGTTCAAATGTTTCGTACATGGAATCCTTCAGTATTTCAACGTGAGCCTTGAAGTTTTCCTTCTATTCTTTCAGATGAAAAATGTAAAGCATGTTTGTACATTTTCCAACCTGCCTTTGCAGATTCCATTATTTTCCTCTTGAGTTATCCTTTGCAATCTTTTCTTCAGTTATTTTACTTTATTCCATGTACTATATTAAAAAGTGAGTTTTAGACTCTCTTCTGATACCCATGTTGGTCTTGTCTTGCACTGATGTGCTTTCAATGACTTTTGGCTGTATGCCAACCATGATATTATCCACAACTGTTTGGTCTCTGATCATCCTGGCCTTGTTCTGATTGATGACATTAATATTCTCCATGGACTCCTCTGATAGATGCAGGCTCTTTGATCCCTGTGTATTCCTTTCAGTGAGATACATTCATATAGTTGCCATTTATATTGTTGGACAAAAAGACATTTTCAGTGATTAAGTCTTTTGCCTTCCAAGATTCCAACATGTAATCTTATGTATGGTCTCTAGCACCAAGACTATATTTTGAGGTACTGGTATTCCTTATTTCCAACTTTCCTATTCCAATCACCAGTAATTATCGATGAATCTTGATCATGTGTTGGGCTAATTTCAGACTACAAACGTTAGTGAAGTTTTTTCAAATTGCTTCAATTTTGGCATTAATGGTTGATGCAAATTTAATAACAACCATATCAATTAGTCTTCTTTGTAGGTGTGTGTTTATTTTCCTATCACTGGCAGCATTGTACTTCAAAATAGACCTTGAAATGTTCTATGTAAGATAGATATAATGCCGTTCTTCTGAAACTTACCACTCACTGCATGGTAGCCCATGTTTGTCTGATTAAAATGGCTAAAACCAGACCATTTCAATTCCTGAATGCCAAGAATATTGAACTTCAATGGTGTCTTTCAATTTTTCTAGATTCATACATCATGCCTTCCATGTTTCCCTTATTAATAATGTTTTCAGCTCTTCTTTCTTTTAGTTATGCTACATCAGCAGATGAAAATCCTGAAAGGTTTTCTTGTACACTGCATTAATATCAACTTCGATGGATAGATAAAATGTGGTATAGACATAAAAAGGAATATTACTCGACCATTAAAAAAAAGAAATCCTGATGAATGCTAAAACATGGGCCAACCTCAAGAACATTATGCTGAGTGAACGAAATCTGTTGTGAAAGAACAAATATTGTATGTGCTCACTGACATAAAGTGGGCAAACTTTCAGAAAAAAAGTCCATTAATTTGGTTATAAAAGGTGAAAGAGAGGGAGAAACAAGGTTCCTCAGGGATACTTATATGTTAATTGCGATGAAAATTCAGAGAAAGATTATGATAACGGTTACACAATATAAAGAATATAATCAATATCACTGAATAATACATGTAAAACTAGTTGAATTGGCAGTTTTATGATGTCTATCTGTACAATAAAAATGAATAAACAAGCAAACTATTCTTTGAAGGATAAGTAGACAAAACAGTCATAAGTTTAGCCATCTAGAGACTGTCTGATGAACCCCACCCCCTAAAACAACACACCTGGCATCTGCAAGCCATAGAAAAGCTACAGAAGACCCCAAAGCACTGCTGCTTTTCCAAGGTCTCTCACCTCGAGACTTAACATCTGCCACTGAAAAACATTATCTGATGTTGGTTCGAAGTTTAGGGAGCCCATGTGATAGAGCTGAATGTCCCCTGGACAGTTTTCCAGGCTGCAATCTTTATGCTTCAAGCAAACCCACCAGCTTCTCAGGAAACAGCAGTGAACTTCATCATTGTCCCGCCAGGTTTCCTGTCTCACAAGTAAGCAACCTCTTTAATCTCCTTGTTCCCTGGAAGACCCTTGGCTCATTTGTCCCCTTCTGGGTGGTCACCACTTCACTTGCCTTGGGAAGACTTCAAGCTAGGAAGGAATGACTAGCAGACAGACCTGTTAAAGTTTCATCCCATAAACGCCTGTTGTGCACTGATGCCACCTCATGGTAATTTCTTTTATTTGTTTGTTTGTTTGTTTGTTTGTTTCCTCAGCCTGGAATCCTCTGTCTCACCTCTCAAAGGGAAGGAAGGATATCGATATGGAAGTGTTACCAAACTATGGATGGAATACTGTCCAGAGGCTAAGGAAAATGAGAACCGATCAGGGTCCTTCTGGATTTTGCGACATCCAGGTCATCGGTACCTTTACAAAGCACGTTTCAATGAGCAGTGAGGAATGGCACTTTGATTGGAGCGCATGAAAAAGTGGAGAGGGAGGGAGAGAAGAAAATGAACATACTGAGAATGTGAAAGAGATAAGAAGAAAAAAAGGGATACACGAGGAGTCAGGTGGGAGCAAACACATTTGTATTCACTGTCGAGTTGTTGCTTTCATTATCAATTGCTTTGTTATTCTTGTTTTTCAGACGGAACGACATTGTTGCTGTCGCTGTTCTGAGGTGCCCTGGAGTCGGTTGGGACCCATCGTGAGGAAACACTCCAGATTCTGTGCCGGCTTCCCAGCTGTGTCTGTGCTGGAGCCGATGGTTGCAGCCACAGTGCCGTCTGTCTCCACGAGGACCGGCCTCTTTGCTGAGGACCCTCTACTTTAGCAAGCATGACGTCCTTCTCCAGGGACTGGTCTCTCTTGACCACATGTCCAAATGCATGAGCTTGGTAAGAATAAATTCATGAATTTACGAATACTAACCTTATATTCTGATATTCGAAAGAAATTCTGTCTCACAGGATGTCATACCTGGGAGAACAAATAGCCTGTATCCCCCACATTATCACCTTAATCAGGGGTTGATGTATTTATTAAATGATCATATTATTCTGTAGCTCGGGCTATTCATGCATAACAACAACAAAAACAAACAAACACAAACACCAAACACATTGCCCTAGAGTTGACTCTCCCTGATAGCAACCCTATCGGACCAAGTGGAAGGGCCCCTCTGGGTTTCCAAGACTGTGACTCTTCAGAGGAGCAGAAATCCACCTCCTCCTCCCAGGAGCGGTCGGTGGTTTAAAACAGCCTACTTTGGGGTTCCCAGCCCAATCCTAACCCCTGGGCACAAGGGGGTCTCGTATGCGACACAAATGAAATGGAGTTAAGAAGAAAATGTATAATTCGTGTTTGCTTACAACGCTTTCCCAAATATAGCAAACGTCCACTCCACTTTGAGCAAGGTCAGATGATTTCACTTTCACATTTGTAAGCTATCCTTGAGGCAGAAGGAGGGAATTAATTTACCAGCATTTCACTGCCGGCACAGCCCAAGTTTTCTCGGTCACACATTTACCATGTAGAGATCTGCTTTAATGAACGGCTAAGACAGCACTGAACACATAGCAAATGCCAATAAATCATTGCCGTTTGATAAAAAATGGTCCTTATCAGCAAGGCCCGTATTTGTATGGGGAGGAATGCTTCCAGGAGGTTCAAAGGTAGTTTGCTCTTTTTAATGAGTTAAACATTCCCACGGAGCTCCGGTTGGCATTCTCCGCTAGCGGGGACAGACATTCATCCTAGTCCAGTCTGCACTGTTTTCACGTCAAAATGTTGCCATTAGAATTAAGGAAGTGTCACCATTTCCAAAAAGGTTTAGTTATAAATAGTTGCAGATGCACCCCCAGCCTTCAACCCAAACCAGACTATTGCAGTGAGCGTAGTTGGGTGTGGGAGATTATTCACATGATGGCATCTCCATTTCAGTTGACCTGAGCCCTGGACACATTAGCAATTGCACAGAGATGACCGAGGCCCACACTCTCCTGACATGGGCCAGTGAATGCTCCGAGATCATCTAGTCTCTTTCAACAGAATTAGAAACAGTCTTCACTGGTGCTGTAAATTGCTCATTAATCAAAATGGATTTATTGAACATCCGCAATGTACAAAGCCTGAACTAAGTGCTTCAAAATAACAGGTTGCCTAGTTACCATAAAATGGGGAAAAAACTTCCCCTGCGAAGGTTAAATTTAAATGAAAAACAGACATGAAAACATTGTCTTTGAAGGTATTTCACTATCTCATAGGGACTTTTTTTGTCTTTATAGCCATTTTCTTTGAAAGGTGATAGTCGTTCACGTATCATTCATGCTTTTATGAAACTAAGTCACCGTGGTGAATATGTAAGCTCCTTTTCTAGAATCCTTAGAAGAAACAAATAAGATTCAGAACTAGCTGCACAATCACGGGGCCTAGACAGAACATTCACTGAACCAATATCAGACTTTTGTTGATTTTTACTTAATGAACAATATCATTCTTTTCTCCATGTGAAACTGTAGTTATGTAAGGCATTAGTAAAATGCTTTTTAAAAAGAGTATCCCTCATTTTCTGGTTGAATTATAAAATCATGTTGAATAAAGATTGACTAATACATTGCTTTCATATTTAAATTAAACTAGTGGAGATGATCATATTTTTATCTTGTGCCCAGAATGTGATCTTCTTTGTATTAGTGTGCTTGGGTTAATTAATAGAAGAAGAGGAATATCCACTGCTCGTCTGAGAAAAATGTACATTCTATATCTCTAGTGGCATTTCTAAATCATAATCAAGATCCTCAAATCATTTAGAGGCTGTAGTCTGTACTCTCAGACCCACACATTCTTCTTTATCCCTTCTTTTCCATGTGTGGAATTTTCATATTCAGTTTTAGAGCCTAGCCCTGGAGGCACAACGGTTAAGCACATGGTTCCTAATTGAAAGGTCGGTGGTTTGAGCCCCCAGCAAGCCTATAAGATAAAAGAACAATCGGTTCCCATTGATAAAACTCACTGCCATTGAGTTGACGACAACGCAGAACGACCCTACAGGACAGGGTTAAACTAACCCTGTGGTTTCCAAGACCGTAATCTTTATGGGAGTAGAAAACCCCATCTTTCTCCCTTCGAGCTGCTGATGGTTTGGAACAGCTGACCTTTCAGATAACAGCCCAACATATAACCACTACCCTACCAGGGCTCCTAGGAAAACTGATGGACAGTTTTACTTTATAAAATCTTTATATGTTGGAATCAACTTGATCTCACAGAATTATGACAGGACCTGGTTACCCCTGTCTGTGTCTCTGCTATTGTTTCTCTCCCAATTCCCAGAACTTTAGAATGCATTTTCTGCGTGGAGAATTCATTCTATTTTTGTCCATAAATTAAAGCCATATTATCCAACCTGGTTAACCAAATCCTCTAAACTAACCAATAGCTATAGAATGCATGCTCTAAGATTTTACTTTTAATTGCCTTTGGCAACTTCCCGCATGTCAAAATCACCAAGTGGAGAATGAATGAGCTTCACCCCTAAATGCCTCTCAGCAGTGTTCTCGCTTCTTCATTCCTTTGCTCTGGCTAGCATTCTTTCCTGCTGAGTCTGCACAGCTGATCCAATTAATCTCCCTGCTCCCAGCCTCATCTTTGTCCTGCCTATCCTCCACATGGCTTCCAGAGGGATGGTTCTAAAACAAAACCCCAATCCCATCACGTTCCTGCTTAAAGCATGTCGGTGGTTCAATATACTATCAGGAAAATTTCAAACTTCCGCGTGTCATTTATTCTTTTTTCAGTGTTCTGTCCATGCTGGCTGGCATGTGATCTGAACATACTATGCCCTTCCATGCCTCAGGGTCTCATATCGAGGGCATTCCTCTCCCCTCCGTCCATCAAGCTTATATCGGGCTTCATCTCTTCGATAAGGTGATACCCACACCCATCCCCACATCCCCTCCCAATCACCTTATGGTTTGCCTCTTTAGGTGCACTTATTAGTCTTAATTTTAAGGAGCCCTGGTGGCTCAATGGTTAAGCATTGTCAAACCAAAAGATTGGTGGTGTCAACCAAGACAGCACCTTGACAGGAAAGAGAGCTGGCAATTTACAGAAATGGTGGTTGTTGTTAGATGTGCAGCCCTGTGCACAACAGAACCAAACACTGCCGCGTCCGGCACCATCCTCACAATTGTTCTCATACTTGAGCCCATGGTTGCAGCCACTGTGCCAATCCACCTCGTTGAGGGCCTTCTTTTTTGCACTGCCCCCTAGGCTTTCCCTAACAAGATGCCCTCCTCCAGGGACGGGTCTCTCCGGACAACATGTTCAAAGAATGTAAGACTAAGTCCCACCATCCTTGCCTCGAAAGAAGACATTGGCCATACTGCTTCCAATGCAGCTTTGTTTGTCCTCAGCAGTCCATGGTGCTTTCAACCGTCCTGAAGACATGATGAGCTAGGAAACTCTATGGAGCTCTATTCTGTCCCATGAGGTCGCGAGGAGTCTAACTCAACTCACTGACATCTGACAGCCACCACCTGTCCTTTGGATGCATTTCTGATGCCTGGACATCGGCACTTATAAAAGTGACTGTATTTCTTCTGCAACATTTATCAGGATGCCCAGAACAGCATAGTGAGTGATTATTTATTGAATGAAGAAGAACGATGGGGTAGCTATCCATCAATGGAATTTGATGTCATTCTGGTGAAGTGCTTTAATAAATTACAACCTAAAAAGCCTCCTCAGACAATTCTACCATGCGTTAGCCATGACAGTCAAATAGATAGCACCTAACAACAGCAGGCTCATGCACTTCAAGAGGTGCCTTCACATTTGGAGGTCAAGTCTGTCATCAATTAAGAGCTTGTCATAAAAAGAAAACAATTAGTGACTCCAAGAAAGGTCAGTAACTGCCCTGGATCCCATAAATCTGTTGGTGAAGGCTTAAAGAAAAAGAAAAAAAGTCAGTGGGATTTGAAGGTAAGGGGACATTTTCTATGTAGCAGTTTAGCACCATTGACACTTCCAGCAAGGTGGGAAAGAGAAAATGCACCAAATGAAGTCTACCACCAAGCTAAGGAGATGCTCAGGCAGAATATTCAAAGCATAACCTGGCTTCTTCTGATTGTGTCTAATAAAATGCAAGCCTAGAGAAAACTGCCAGAGAATGATCTATTAAATACAAAGGAGACAGAAATGTTTAGATACAAAAATAAAACTGTTCCATAATGGTTGTTGGGCACATCCAGTTCTCGTCTCATGGCAAAAGTAACAGTTGCTCCCGGACGCAGTTAGCTACACACATACATAGCCTACTCCCACTGTGGCTCTCCTTCCTTGGTTGCTTCACGCAAGTATACAACCAACTGCTGTGCCTAGAGCCACTGGCAAACGTTTAAGACCTCGGGTACTTCACAATGAGTCAGGTGGAAGAACAGAAGCCTTGCTTGTTATTTGGCTCATTGATGGGGAGAACCCATGAAACCAAGACCCTCACCTCCAGACCATGGAACCACGCTCCATGAACATAAGCCACCGCAGATGCTACGTTTTTTTCTTTCTCTTGTGCTGTTGTTATAAACATATATATTATGTAACTTTCACTACTGGTTGACAGCAAACACAAATTAGTTGTGCAACACTCTCCTTAATAAATGTGATTGGTTCCCCCATCACTTTTAATCCCTCTTTTCTCCTCCCTTTATCCCTGATAACCACTAATAAAACTGGTTTCTCTTTATTTGTATTTTCTTTTTCTACCAGTGAGGTCAGACAATGTTGTCCTTTTGTGATTGGTTTATTTCACACACCATAATACCTTCAATCATGTTTGCCACGAGGCTAACAGGACTCGATGGTGCCTTGAAACTGTTAGCGACACTGTGATCAGGGATTCTATAGAAGATCCCTCGTCTAAAGGAGGGGAACGCGGAAACATCCTTTCAAATGGACATGGATCCTACACTTTGGGGAATCCTAAAAGATGGATACATCCTTGAAATTACCACCCTAACATACTCTCTAAACCTCAACGATCCCCTTGAGTCTTCTTAAAATCAAACAGTAGTTTAATCCCAGTAAAAAAAGGCCTCCCTTGGTCATTAGGTTCTTTTAAGGACTATCTGTTTGGGATCAAATCGATAACAATATAAAAACAAAGGAATCCACAGAAACCTTAGACAGTACTTAGTTTACGTTACTGGGGGAAGAACAACTTAGAAAACAAGGGTGAGCATGATTGCACACCACGAAGGATGTAATCAATGTCACTGAATTGGACGAGTAGAAACGATTGAATGAGTACATACTTTGGCATGTATATTCTCAATGACAAATAAATAACATTTAAAATGTTTGTTTACAGATGTTCAACTTGGAAAATAACTCCCCAAGCAATAAGCCCAGTGATGAAATTAGAGTGAATGTGAAAGATCTAGTTTGGTGTCTCATAGAAACTTCCAGTAAGACAAAAGGCTTTCTGAGCAAATGAAGGGCATTCTTCAGAGATCCTCTGTGTTTAACAGTATCTCTAGCAATGTTAAGGTTATAGCCCCACAGATGTCTCCAGAGGACCCAGTGCAGTGAAGAACCTTCATAGAATATAACTTTCTACCTAATTCAGTGAATTATACATTGAAATGCCAAAAGCTCTTTATGTTTTAAAACGAGATTGTATTAGCTTGGGCTGAGAGAAACAGAAAGAAGAAAATAAAGAGAGTTACATGGACCCCTAATGTTTTACAGGCAGAATGCAGGTGAGAAGTATAATCAGCTACAAATAGATGATTTTCTATGGGAAAGGGAGAATGAGTCAAAGGGTGGAAATCAGAATTCAGAGACTGAATCCAAGACCAAGAGAACACCTCCCAGGCTATCAGATGCCCTTAACAAGGAACTAAATAGTCACAGACCAGCAACTCCTCTGTGTCCTGTTTGGTTTTCTTGTACCTCTATTATTATTGTATGTTAGCTGTACAGAAACCGGATCATCGTTCTCTTTAGTTTACCATTCATCGTTGCTATCAGCAAAGGTGTCCAGGGGCCTGCATCATTTAAAGTACATTAAAGATATTTATCCACTGTACACCAGTACAGACAGGAAATGGAAACAGAGAGAATTCAGAGTGGACGATCCCTTCAGGACCAGTAGTGAGAGTGGCAATACCAAAAGGGTGGAGGGAAGGTGGGGTAGAGAGGGGGAACCAATTACATGGATCTACATATAGCCTCCTCCCTGGGGCATAGACAACAGAAAAGTGGGTGAAGGGAGATGTCAGGCAGTGTAAGATATGACAAAATAATAATTTATAAATTATCAAGGATTCAAAAGGGAGTAGGGAGCGGGGAGGGAGGGGGAAAACTGAGGAGCTGATACCAAGGGCTTACATGGAAAGCAAATGTTTTGAGAATGATGAGGGAAGTGAATGTACAAATGTGCTTGACACAATGGATGGATGGATGGATTGTGATGAGATGTACGAGCCGCCAATAAAATGATTTTTTTTTAAAAAGAGATTCATCCATATCTAAAGAATATAGATAATTCCATGCTAGACATTAAAATCAGGCTAAAATTGGCTAAATACTTAGGGGTCTTGAAAGAGGTGATTGTTGCTGTTGTAGGTGCCCTCATGCTGGCTTTGCTCCAGAGTGACCTGTATACAATAGGGTGAAGCACTGGGTTCTTTCCTTTCTTTTCTGTTTCTCTTTTCTTTTCAGCACTTTTTCTTTCTCTTTTTCATTTTAGCAAAGGTTTTTTTCTTTACTATTTTCTTTTTAAAATTTTTTTCCTTTACTATTTTCTTTTCTTTTTCCCACCTCCCTGCTTTTACTTATTGTGTCATTTCTTTCTCTTTTCTCTTACGTTGACCATGGGACAAGAAGGCAGTGGGATGACAGATATAAAACTCTGAAGGATAGAAAATTACTAACTAAAATAAGGCATCCATCAAAAAGATCCCTTAACTATAATGACAAAATCAGGATATTTGCAGATAAACAGAAATTAAAGGAACTTGTAAAACTCCTACCAACCTTACAAGAAATATTAAAGAGAGTCTATAGTCAGAGAAATCGGTCAACATGTTAGTAGAGATTCCTATTTATACAAAAAGAAAGGTAATCCAAGAGAATGTATAAATTATCAAACAACATCATTAATATCACACATAAGTAAAATTTTACTGAAGATGATTTTTTAAAGTGGTCGAAGCAGTACCTTGCTAGGAATTGCCAAAAATTCAAGAAGGATTCAGAACAGGATGTCGGATGAGGCTTTATCTTTTTGCCATATTATTCAGTTTGTATGTTAAGCAAATATTCTAACAAGGTGATCTGTATAGAAAAAACAAACAAACCCTGCAGCATCAGGATTTAAAGGCTCATTAACTACCAGTGATGTACAGGTGACCCAATCTTGCTTGCTGAAAGTAGGGAGAACTTGTGCTTATTGATGAATTTCCAAGGCTGTAGTATTGATTACACCTCAACTTAAATAAAAAAATATTCACAAGTGTGTCAATAAATGATCTCAGAATGAACAGAGAAGAGGTTGAAGCTGTCAAGGATTTAATTTTACTTTGATAAACAATGTTGATGGAAGCAGCTGAGAATCAAATGATGGACTGTAAAATACCTCTTTCAAATATTAAATTGTAAAGATGTCACGTTGACAACTAAAGGTTTGTTGTGGTTGGGTTCTGGGCAGGGGTTACATTTGTATCTACTTGGTGCTGAAAGTATTTCTTTAAACTGAATTTATTTATAAATTGTTTTCGGACTATCTGGATGGTGCTGAATTTAGATGAAAAATCTGTATGAGAGCCAACTGATGTTAATAACTTCCCAGGAGTACACCCACTCCCTCTGGGCTCTCCCCCATACTGGTCTCACAATAAACTTTTTCCTTGCAGTTCCCTTGAGGTGGAGAATATGGTGCAGGAGCACGTCTGGTGAACAGATTCTTGGATTTATGGAGGAAGGATTATTTATTAGATTCCTCAATCTGAATAAGCACATCGATTTGTTTTCTACGCCCAACCTCACAGAACCTTGAGCACCCAAGTTCAAGCAACAGGTTCAGCAAATTAAATTCCCTTGACAAATGTGCTTTCATTTAAGTTCATCAGGCTTCCTATCCAGACATTGTTTTTACTTGATGTTTTAAGGCCAATCAATTAATAAAAAGAATCATGGTCTGCCAGGAAAACATGCAAATCTTTCTTGGAAGAAGTCCAACCAGAATGATCCTTAAAAGTGAGAATGGTGAGATTTGGGCTCACAAACTTTGGACCTATGGTCAGGAGAGATCAGTCCCTAGAAAAGGCAACATGCTTGGTAGAGCGGGAGGCAGTGAACAAGAGGGGGACTTCAATGAGAAGAATTGGCAGTGGCTGCCACAATGGCTCAGACAATGACAACGGTGACGATGGTGCAGGACCAGGCAATATTTGTGCTCCGGGGCAAAGGCTCTGAGTCAGAACCAGCTTGACAGCACCTGACAACAAAAGCATTAATAAAGCATTCAGAATTTTTTTCCAACAGTTTTATTGGCAAGTAATTTACGTATCATATAACGTAATAGATTGAAATTTTAGCATGATTATGTTTCTACAATTATTTCTCTGTCTTTTGGTGGTTTGAAAAATATGTTTCTCCTCTCATTTTAAGCTAGAATTCGTGTTTGATTTTTGCAGGATGTTTGGTCTGTGTCTTGTTAACGAGGTCCAAGATTTGTTTCCTCCCTGTACCTTAAGTATTCACAGCAGTGACTGGCGTATGTAGGAACTTCAATAGAGTTTGGATTCTCAGTGAATAAATATTGTTTTCTTCCACTCTTTCATTCCTGCCTAGTTCAGTTCTTATCTCCTCTACTCCAGACATACATTTGGCCCCTGTGCCCTAGTAAAGGCTCTTCTCCTTTTCCATACAGATTCCATCAAGTGTCCTACTTTAACTGGATTTTCCTCCTGAATACACTATTTCCCTCATTATCTCTTCTGTGGATTTTTTTTCATTCTTATCAAATACCAAAGGTTCAGATTTGCATTCTCTTCGTTATCCATGACTGATTCTGGCTCCCTCGGCATTATTTGCCTTTCCCCAATATTGTCTGTCCATCTGAAGTTTGTATTATTGTGGTAATTTATTGTGCCAGTCTGGCTAATAAACACCAGTAGGATTAATTGAAGGGTGGAGAGATAAATGGCTCGGTGAGCCTCGCCTTGCTTGTCTCTCGCTCTTTAATCATCGGACCAGCATGCGGCTGCCTTGCTTATTCTGTGCCTCAATTTAAAGGGTACACTACCTGTGGGACGCCTAGCCTGTGGACTGTCACTGTAAGTTAAGGTCCCTTTAAGCCCACACAATTCGAATGTTCATCTCTGGAGCTGGGGACTGACAGTTGGTGACCTGCCTTGCTGTTTGCTGACTGGGTATATATAGCCCAGCTCTCTCTACAGAAGAGGAACTGGCAGCTCTCAAGAGTTAAAGTAAAGGACTGCTAGTGTCTCACTGCTTTATAATTTAACTGTTAATTTCTTGTATTATCTATCTATCTGTATATAATTTAATGGTTCATTTCTTGTATTATATATCTATCTTTATAAATATATATATATAATTACTAGCAATGTGGTTTTGTCTCTCTAGAGAACTCTAATACAATTATAATTTTTAACATTACTTTTCTGATGTAGTTTCTGTCCCATGGAGACTCCAGCATACTTTCATATGTCTCGATGATTTCTGTGTTTGGCTCTCACTATTCTCACCACCTCGCACCCTAAGACGACGTAGAAGAACACAATTGGAGGTACTTGAGTCAAAGTCCTAGATAGATCTTTCATTATAATGGGAAGTTAAGGTTTCAGTTCTTCAATTTTCTCTTTAGCAAAATGTGAAGAAGAATAAAACAACAAGGAATTATAATAATTATGTGAAGTAAATGTTTTCACAATTGGTATGTTCTTGTTTCCTCCAAAAAGTCTTCCTTCTGAGGTTTATGATTCACATAACAACCTACCTTTAATGCTACTAAAATGCATGTTTGGGGATTTAAATGGTCCTGCAGCAAAGCACCACAGAAAGTGGATTGATGCAGCTTAGATTATTAAAAAATACAATTAAATATCTTTATGGAATTCTCTGGTTTCAGCCAGTGTCCATCTCATATCAACAATGACTTCCTTGTTCCATGTCACTTTTTGACTATGGTCTGAACATTTGGTAGCTCCTTATCAATGTATGGCTGCATCCATTGTAGGGAGATCATCAGCAAAATTTATTAGTATATGATATTCATTATATTGTTCTATTATTTTTGCATAGTGTTGGGTCACCTTTGGAATGGGTACAAATATGGATATCTTCCAGTCAGTCGGCCGAGCAGCCATCTCCCAAATCTCTTGGGATAGATAAGTGAGGGCTTCTAGGCTCCATCGGCTTATGAAACATTTCAGTTTTCATTCTATCAATACCTGGAGTCTCGTTTTTGGTTAATGTTTTCATTGCAGCTTGAACTACTTCCTTCAGTGCCACTGGTTCTTACCCATATGCTACTTCTTAAAAATGGTTGAATTTCAACTCGCTATTTTTGGTACAGGGATTCTGTATTCTTTCCATCTTTGATGTTTCCTGCATCTTTCATCCGTGGAATCTTCCAATAGTTCAACTAGAGGCTTGTGTTTTTCTTCAGTTCCTTCCGTTTAAGATAGATTGAGCATATTCCTCCTTTTTGGGTTTTTAACTCTGGGCCTTTGCACATTTCATCATCAGAATTGACTTTGTCTTCTTGAGTTATCTTTTGAAGGTTTCTGTTGATCTCCTCTACCTCATCATGTCTTTCATTTGCTTTAGCTACTCTATGATTTAGAACAAATTTCAGAGTCTTCTGACATCCATTTTGATTGTTTTCAGTTAGGATTTTTTTTAATGAACTTTTGCTTTCTTCATGTATGCTGTTCTTGATGTCCTCCCACAGCTAATCAGGATGTGTGTTATTGGTGTTAAATGCATCAAATCTGTTCACCAGATATCCTTGACATTCAGATGAGATATAATCAAGGTTGTATTTTGGCTCTCCTAGACTTTTAAAATTTTTCTTCAGCTTTGATCTGAACTTACAATTGATTTTGTTCCACAGAGGAATCCTGGGCTGGCTTTAGTTGTTGATATTGAGCTTTTCCGTCATCTCTTGCAGTCATATTTATCGCAAAGGCAAAGAGTGACTGGATCATACCAAACTACGGATATCCTTGAGAAGAATGGATATTCCAAAGCACTACATTGGGCTCAGGCAGAACCCGTGCAGGATCAAGAGAGAGTTGTATGACCAGAGGGAGGGAACACTGTATGGTTTAAAATCAGGAAAGGTGTGTGTCGGGGTTGTATTCTCTCACCATACCTATTCAATATGAATATGGAGCAAATAATCAAAGAAGCTGAAATATGTGAAAAAGAATGTGGCATCAGGTTTGGAGGAAGGCTTATTAACCTGTGATATGCTAATGACACACCCTTGCTTTCTGGGAATGAGGAGGATTTGAAGCATATGCTGATGAAGACCAAGGATCACAGCCTTTAATATGGATTATGGCTCAAAGAAAAGAAAACCAAAAGCTTCACAAGTGGATCATCATGATCAATGGAGAAAAGATTGGAGTTGTGAAGGATTTCGTTCCTGCTGGAATTCCAATCAATGCTCATGGAAGCAGCAATTAAGAGATGAGATGACACATTGCATTAGGTAAATACACTGCCCAAGACCACTGTAAAATGTTCAAAAGCAAAGATGCTGCTTTGGGGATTAAGGTGCACCTGACCTAAGCCATGGTTTATTTTTTTCCACGCCTCATACGCCTGTGAAATTTGGACAATGAATGATAAAAATCAAAGAAGAATGGATGCATTTGAATTATAGTGCTGGTTAAGAATACTGAAAACACCATAAACTGGTAAAAGAACAAACATCTGTCTTAGAAGTCGTGCAGCCAGAATGCTCCTTAGAAGCAAGGATATTGAGACTTCATCTCACGTACTTTGGACATGTTGTCAGGAGAGACCAGCCCTTGGAGAAGGATGTTATTTTTGGTAAAGTGGAGGGGCATCAAAAGAGAGGAAGGACCTGGACAAGAAGGATTGACGCAGTGGCTGCAACAATGGTCTCAGACATAAGGACAATTGTGAGGAAGGCACAGGACCAGGCAGCGTTTGGTCCTAGTGTACGGAGGGGAGCTATGAGTCGGACCCAACCAAATGGTGCCTAAAAACAACACACCAGCATAGGTTACATTATTTTTAATAAATCATTTTATTGGTGCTCATACAACTCTTATCACAATGCATACATACATCAGTTGAGTAAAGCATCCTTATACATTCGTGGCCCTCGTCATTCTCAAAACATTTTAACAGTTTATCGTATGTTTCCCTGTTGACTGATTCTTAATTTGGTCTAGGTTTTATTTGTTGTTTTCCTTTGGGGTTGAAGTTTTAATGTGTTTTATTT
Organism: Tenrec ecaudatus; assembly: GCF_050624435.1. Lineage (NCBI taxonomy): Eukaryota > Metazoa > Chordata > Mammalia > Afrosoricida > Tenrecidae > Tenrec > Tenrec ecaudatus. The sequence goes on along the minus strand of NC_134535.1, from coordinate 26,999,929 downwards.
TGTTATTGTTGTTGAAGCGGAGGAATTATGTGATTTTCTTTATGTGAACCCCAAGATAGATAAATCCGTAGAGAAAATAACTGGAATAATAGTTTTTGGCAGAGGAGGTAGGGGGATAATAGGGAGCTAATAACAGTGAGTGCAAAATGGAAGAACATGTTCCAAAATTGACTGTGTTGATAATTATATCACTCTTTTTAAATATATTCAAATCACTGAATTGTATAGTATGTGAATTAAATATCAATAAAACTGTAAAAAAGTAAAATAAAAAAATGTTTGTTCCTATCTATAAAATTCCTCAGTGTCTTATTTATAATGGCCTTTCTGCATTTTATTTTAAGCTTTCTCAAAGTACAGCTCTTCTATTCAGCCAACACACTTTTATCTTACCAGTAAATTAGACTCATTGGAGAAGACGTACTTCAGAATTCTATCTTTGTTGCGGCGCTCTCCTTTCTTCTTCTTTCTGATGAAACACTGAGTTTTCTTAAGTTAACTCAGACTTCAGTTATTCCTACGCTGTTTTCTCTGCTCATTGATTCTCGATATTATCTTACTCTGCACCACAAAATTTCCCCCACCCTCTAAACCTGACCCAGCTTACTTATCATAAAATAAACCATCTGTTTCTTTTGTACCTGCTTTCTTATGTCTTCTCCCCTCTTCTTGAAAAGATCATCTGTATTCTGCATCCAATTTCCTGCTTTCTCATGTTCCATCATCTCATTGTTAGCTCCCACAAAACTCATTTAACCAAAGCTATTCTGAGACCGGCTTCTCCAAAGTAAGCCGTAATTGGACTGCCAGACCCCCAAACAAGAGCTCTCCTTGGAATTTGGCTGACTGTGTCACAGCATCAGCTGACCTCTCGTTTAAACCTTCCTCCCTTGTTACCTCTCCTGTGGCAGCCTGCTCTTCTCGAGAGCTAGCAGTGAAATAATCAGAAGCAAATTTGATGGCACTTCAAAAACCACGTTCAATCACAGGTACTGTCGTTTGTTGATCAAATAAGACGTTGTTGAATTACTTATTTGCAAAATAGGGTGCACAATTTCCTTGCCTAGCTCATTACTTAGTAGTGCAAATAAAGAATGCCTTTTGAAAATGCCACAAAACAAAAATTATACAAATTACTTTAAGTCTACTTCATTTATTATTAGCAGGGATGGAGAGACTTAGTCTCACATGCTTCAAACATATGATCAGGAGAGACCAGCCCCTAGAAAACAAGATCATGGTTGGTAAAGAAGTGGGGCAGAAAGAAACAGGAAGAACCTCACTAGATGGATTGGCTCAGCAGTTGATACAATGACCTCTAGCGCAAGGACACTCGTGAGGATGCTGTTTTGTTCTGTTGGGCACAGAGGTGCGGGTCAGAACAGACTCCATGACCCCTAACAACAACAACCTAATTACTTGGACACAGGATGTAGAAATGCACATAAATGATTCTTGCTAGTAAATCTCCTGTGAAATCTTGAAGGACCCAGATATTTGTGTGTATCCTAGTTTTATTCACAAGGCTTCAAAGTGCCTTCCCGAAGGCAGTACCATGCAATGAGGTTCTTGGCTGGAAGTTAAAATTAAATTTCCTCTAAATTATCTGGACTCACTTCAAACAGAAAAAAAATATTATTATGACTACATTGGGGCATTTTCATTTTGACAATGCAGGGAGAACACTGAAATATTAATGACACATCTTCAGATATACAAGCATGTAATTGGAATTGGCCAATTACATATATATATAAAATCTTACCAGTTCTTGAAGAAGGTGCCCTTGCAATTTCTAAGGAGCAAGGTTTCTTCGTAACTGCCATGTCTGTGAGATCGCATAGGAAGTTCTCAGTTTCAAAAGGAAATGTCTCCAGAGAAGCAGAGGGCACAATTTCCATAGTGTAACTCCTCTTCTTTGGATATGACTCCTGAAGAAAAAGAAAAAAAGGAAGGGGGAACCCCAGCTTTGTAATAAAGAGCTTTTTTTATTTTTAAATCCTGGACAAAATCATCAGGCATATCTCTTCCTTCGAGGAAGAAGAGATACATCAGATGACATTTATTCCATGGCTCTAGTTTTTATTGACTATATCATGAGGGACTTCTGGAAGAAAGAGCAAATGAGTTCTGAAGGAAGTACCTCCAGAAGACTCTTCATAAGGGAGGCTGGTGAGAAGCCATCTCACTTTGGACATTTCATCAGGAGAAGGACACCAATCTACTTCATACAGGAGAGGGTCAGCACAGAAGGGACATTCTCAATGAGCTGGATTAACACAGCAGCTGCAACTATGCGCTCAAACACAGGCTAAGATGACGAACATGGCACAGGCCAGGCAATACTCGGTTCTGTTATACATAAGGTCATTAAGAGTTGGAACCAAGTCGATAACAACTAACAGCATCTCTTCACCCCAAAATAACTATGAGCTGATGATTCCTCTGTCTGAATAAGTTCTGTAACCCTGTAATCTCAATATTATTAGCAATCTTTTTTGATGGATACTTACAACTGGGGCCCCTTTTATTGATTGCTCAAGCAATAACATCCTTCCCTCGGCATGATCTCTCTCTCTTAACATCTGTTTCTAGTTGTAGAATAAACTGTTATGTAATCAACAGGAATTCCCCACACTCCACTCCTTTGCCTTCTTCCTAGAACAGGCCACGTGAAGTCACATTGCAAGTTATATATGAGAAAATGTGTTGGGAGACTTCTGGGGAAATAAATTTCACCAGAAGAGAAGCCTACAGGGAGGTATTTTCAGATCTCTGACCATCCACAGGTTTCTCTTTCTGGATGCACTTTGATATTTGGACTGACGCAGACATCTTTTGAGCATAGCACAATAGGCCTAAAATAAAGGACGAAGCAATCTGAGAATGACATTAGTAGGATTAGAGAGCTATAGCCTTGATGAAATTATCGAGCTGAGAGACTAAGCCTAGGACCACTTTCTTCAGGCTTCATAATACATTTCTTATAGTTAGCCAGTACTAATTGGTTTTCCTGTCACATAGACTCAAAAGTACTCCCACATAATACTTGTTTGTGTGTGCTGCTAACTAATATGCTAAGCTTCTCTTGTCAGATTAGGATAAAACATGAGCTCAATTGTATATTATTTATTCTTCAATATATTATGAAACTTGGAGTTCATTTTACACAATTTGCACCTTGAACACAGGTACAAATTGGTCAGTAAATATTTAGTGGGTGGCTTATGCATACCTAGGGCTTTTGCAGGGACTCTGGGAGTTCCTTAAAAAGGAATGATGGACACCTTGTTCTCCGTAGATTTTCAGTCCAATAGGGAAGAAAGATTAAATGAGTAATGACTTTCACAGTCATGTTTTAAAATTTTTTGAAGTTTGTTACCCTTATAAATACCCTTCACTGCAAAGAGAAATAAGGGAAAAAATACTATATTTTAAAAATATCTTCCAAGGGATACCCAAAGTTTGGTAAAGGTTTAGTAAAAGCTCAGTACATTGGTAATGATATATACTTACCCAGTCTATTGCTCTTGAAACTTATAGAGACCTAAAGAACTGAGTAGAATTGCCCTGGAGAGTTACCAAGGCTCCACTATTTATGAAAGAAGACTGTCACACTTTTCTCCCATAGAATAGCTGTGCCTTTGAACCCTTGACCTGTCAATGAGTAGTTGAGTGCTTAACCATTGTGCCACCAGGACCCCTTATTATATTTGCAGTATAGTAGAAAAAGTATTCAAGGTCAGTGTAATTGCTTTCAGACCATATCAGACCCTCACATCAAAGAGTCAATTATGTTCACTCTACTCTCCTGAAAGCAGGAAATTGGGAGTAATTTATTTTTAACAACAAAGGGTGACAAAGTAGAAAGCGTCCTAAGAAAAGCAATCAGGACGGTGTATGATTTAAGAACCATGTCACAGAGGAAATGATGAAAGGATCGCGGTGTTCTATCCTGGGGAAGGCTTACAGTCGTGTAATAGTTTTCTCAATGTATCTGAAAGGCTGCATGTCAAAAGCTCTCTCTCAAAGACGGCTGCGCGGGAGCATGGAGAGAACAGTAGTGGTTGATTTATTTTAAAGCTCTTAAGGGCAGAACAAAGATCAATATTTATTTATAAGTCAAAGAGAGGAATGTGAGGTCAATACAAAGATAACATTCTAACAATGAATAACATCACCTATTTCTTAAAATAAAAATATACTGATAAAATAATTAGCTAACCAGTAGCACGATAAAGTAACATGAGGAATTCTTCATTAACAAAATCCTCTGGAGGAAAACAACGATTTCCCGATGAAATTAGGCATGAAACACTTTGCATAGAGAAGACACCAGTGAGCTCCATGAAAGCTGGATTTTGTCTGGTCACCACTCTGTTCTTCCCAGAATCCAATGCATGGTCTGACATATAAAAACCCCAAAACTCAACCCACTACCATTCAGTCAATTTCCACTCAAATAGACCCTATAGGGGTTTCTGAAGTTGGAAATCTTTAGGAGAGCAGACAACTTCATTCTCTTGCCAGAGTCATTGGTGGGTTTGAACCACTGACCTTGCAGTTAGTTAGCAGTCCAACATTTCCCCATCAGCGTCACCAGGGCCCTGAGATAGAGTAAGGCCCAATAAATAGCTATTGATCTATTAATAATGTGTAATATCCTTTCAAAGAAACCTAACTACCGGGTAAGATAATAATGTGCCCTTCGTATGCAAATTAATTTAAGTTTGGTTGTTATTATTTACTCCTTTGTATATCAGAAGTGAAAAAATATATATACACACACACACCCTCAAATTACAATAAGATTGTAAAGTGGCTATGAAAAGAGGAGTCTACAGATTGTCTTATGAAAAAATTAAATTAATTAGAAGAACTTATTTGTTATGGGTTTGGTTAAATTGGGATTTTTCTGTGTTTGTAAAAAAATATGAGGATTTTCAAGGCCTTTAGAACCTCGTTGAGATTTAACAACACAACAGGTTAGTCTGCTTCCCCAATACCTCTTAAAAAGTAGGCAAATATGTGTATTACAAAAAAAATAGAAATTAAGAAAAAGGTAAAGAATCACATGAAATTCAAGTGTGCTGAGACACTAATGCTAACAATTTTGTGCATATCCTATCAGACTTTCCTTCTGCAATTATGTGTGGGCAGGGGGAACCTGCCCACAACAAAGGAAAGAATAAAAATGTTTTAATAATACTAAAGTGTACCCAATTTTGTTTCCTTAAGTGAATGACATTTTTTTTTAACAAGACTACATAGCTATTTAACCATTGTGCCACCAAGGTTCGGGAATATTGGCAAAAACCAAACCAATTGCCATCAAGTTGATTCTGATTCCCAGTTACTCTGTAAATCTTTATAGGAACAGAAAGCCTCATCATTCTCCTGTGGAGTGGCTGGTGTGCTTGAACTGCCACACTTGTAGGTAGCAACCCTGTGCTTATCCAAACCCAGCCCCTCATGGCATATGTGGTCTGGTACAAACAAACAATGGGGTATACTGTTTTAAAATGCCAAAGGCAAAGAGCAGAACATTAGGTAAGATCAAGGCCCTGGTCATACTTTGAGGCAGCTGGCCACCTTGCTTGTTTCAATCTGGTATAAGCTTACTGCTAAAAGGAGTTCCAGGGATGTGCTGGTGTCGTGATTAAAGTACCTGGCTGCTCATGGGAAAGTCGGCAGATGCAACCCACCAGCACAAAGTGGGAGAAAGTGCAGGCTTTGGAAACCCAATGGAATAATTCTACTCTTTCCTAGAGGGTGGCAGCTGTACGTCCAGAGTTACTAGACAGCATTGGACTTGGAATTGGTTTGGGTAAGATGCTTGGGCAATGTAGGTAGACTATTTGGGGACTATGCTTGGTAATCATCCAGACTTAATTCTAACACTGATATACAAAATGATCTGTACGATCTGTCTACATCCCCTGTCTTCTCTGGAAGGACACCCCTCAGATGAGGTGTTAGGGCCCAGTCCTCCTTCAGTGATAACATTTCCCAAGACCTTACTCACAAAAAGGTCACCTTCACGGGAGCCAGGTGTTAAAGCTTCAATAGAATTTTTTAGGGACACAATTCCCCAAATATGTGAACATACTAAGTGCTTCCTTTAAGCAATTATACATAATTTCCTTTCAGTTTTTGATTACTTTCAAATATAAGAGGGATACACAGTAGATGAGAATAATCAATACTATGGAAATCAAGAGTGAATGCTGATCAGGGATATTTTGGGGGGGATGCCTAATAAGCCTTTAAAGCCAAATTTGCACCCTGAAAGTTAAAACAGATAACCCCACTACTTCAAACCTAGAGGTCAAACTGTGATGATGAATTTTTGCTTTCCAGAGAATTCCTGGTTGCACATCATGGGGTTACCTCAGATCCCTCCCCACATTCCCTATTTTCTTCCTATGGCCCTACTTTCACACGCCAGCTTTTCTTTTCATCAGAAAGACTCACTGAACCCAGGACTAAGTACTGTTGTTACTCTGGGCAGAGGGAAGGACAGGGAATGGGATGACAGTGCTCTTTGTTATCGCAAGACCACTGAAACCCCAGAAATTGCCCTCTTAAAAAAACAGGATATGAAATATAGGGAAACATATCTGGATGTTCAGCTTAAGAGATAAAACACTATTAGTTAATAAATGGCTGTTTCACCGGATGCCTGTGATTTGGTGGAATATCAAATCAGGTGCACAAAGACTTGGCGCTAGAAAGCTAAAACGGAAGAACATGGCTCAGAATTTCTCTAGCTGCTCTACCAGCGGGGATCGACGACGTAATGTCTCACCGAAAGTTCTCGGCGCCCCGGCACGGGTCTCTGGGCTTCCTGCCTCCGAAGCGCAGCAGCCGGCACCGCGGGATGGTGAAGAGCTTCCCCAAGGATGACGCCGCCAAGCCCGTCCACCTGACGGCCTTCCTGGGCTACAAGGCCGGCATGACCCACATTGTGCGCGAGGTCGACAGGCCAGGCTCCAAGGTGAACAAGAAGGAAGTGGTGGAGGCCGTGACCATCGTGGAGACCCGTCCCATGGTGGTGGTGGGCATCGTGGGCTATGTGGAGACACCTCGCGGCCTCCGGACCTTCAAGACGGTCTTTGTGGAACACATCAGTGACGACGAGTGCAAGCGGCGGTTCTACAAGAACTGGCACAAGTCGAAGAAGAAGGCTTTCACCAAGTACTACAAGAAGTGGCAGGATGACGAGGGTCAGAAGCAGCTCGAGAAAGACTTTAGCAGCATGAAGAAGTCCTGCCCGGTCATGCGCGCCATCGCCCACACCCAGACGCGCCTGCTCCCCCTGAGCCAGGAGAAGGCGCACCTGACGGAGATGCAGGTGAACGGGGGCTCTGTGGCTGAGAAGCTGGACTGGGCCCGAGAGAAGCTGGAGCAGCAGGTGCCAGTGAACCAGGTGTTCGGGCAGGACGAAATGATCGACGTCATCGGGGTGACCAAGGGCAAAGGCTACAAAGGGGTCACCAGTCGTTGGCACACCAAGAAGCTGCCCCGAAAGACTCACCAAGGGTTGCGCAAGGTGGCTTGTATCGGGGCCTGGCATCCCGCCCGTGTGGCCTTCTCGGTGGCCCGCGCTGGGCAGAAAGGCTACCACCACCGCACGGAGATCAACAAGAAGATCTACAAGATCGGCCAGGGCTACCTCATCCAGGACGGCAAGCTTATCAAGAACAACGCCTCCACCGACTACGACCTCTCTGACAAGAGCATCAACCCCCTGGGTGGCTTTGTCCACTATGGGGAAGTGACCAATGACTTTGTCATGCTGAAGGCCTGCGTGGTGGGTGGGCACCAAGAAGCCAGTGCTCACTCTGCGCAAGTCCCTGCTGGTGCAGACCAAGCGCCGTGCCCTGGAGAAGATCAACCTCAAGTTCATCGACACCACCTCCAAGTTTGGCCATGGCCGTTTCCAGACCGTGGAAGAGAAAAAAGCTTTCATGGGACCACTCAAGAAAGACCGGATTGCCAAAGAGGAAGGCGCATAACAGATGGTACAGCTGGTGGGATCAGAATAAAGACTTCTTTTCCAGTAAAAAAAAAAAAAAAGAATTTCTCTTGCTAGCTGAAAGAACCGAAGAGAAACTTCAAGCCATGAGTTTCCATACTGAATTACTCTGTGGGCAAAATTTTGAATGGATAGGAGGATCTCAAAAAAATATAGGGAATACACAGCCACTGTACCAAAAAGAATTGATTGATTATCAGCCATTTGAAGAGATAGCAGATCATGAAGAACTAATGACATTGAAGGAAGCTGTTCAAGCTGCAGTGAATAAAACCCACAAGCTTCCGGGAATTGACAAACGTAAATGTTTCTACAAATGGATCCAGCACGGGAGGTGCTCCCATATCTATGTCAAGGTATTTTGGAAGGAGCTAGCTGGCCATTGATGCCTAGGTGGCCATATCTGTACCCACTCCAGAGAAAGACGGTCTAATCAAATTCAGGAATGATCTCATATGTCATTAATACCACAAGAAAATAAAATCATGCTGGAGATGATTATAACACAGCTGTAGCAGCACACTGGCATGGAGCTGGCAGGAATTCAAGCCATATTCAGAAGAAGATATGATATGAGAGATATCATTGCTGATTTCAGAAAAGCCTTAGCTGAAAGCAGAGAATATCAAAAAGATGCTTGTTTTCCATTGACTAGACAAAGATATTCAATTATGTGGATCAAAGCAAGAAGAACGGGAATTCCAGTACACTTAAGTGTGTTCATGAGGAACCTTTAAATAGACCAAGAGGCAGTTGTTTGAACAGAACAAAGAGATACTGCATGATTTAAACATGATTATAATCAGGAAAGGCGTTCATTAGTTTATCACTTCCTCATACTTATTCTATCTACAGCTGAGCAAATAATCTGAGAGGCTGGACTACATGAAAAAGAACACTTCAACAGCATTGGAGAGAGACTCATTAACAATCTGTGACATGCAGATGACACAACCTGGCTTGCTGAAGGGAAGAGGACTTGAAGGACTTACTGATGAAAGCCAAAGACTACAGCCTTCAGTATGGGTCACACGGCAACATAATGAAAGCAAAGATCCTCACAACTGGACCAATAAATAGCATTATTAAAAATGGAGAAAAAGATTGAGGTTGTCAGGATTGCCTCTGCTTGGACCCACAATCAACATCCATGGAAGCAGTAGTCAGGAAGTCAGACTGTAGATTTCAATGTGCTTCACAAGACCTCTTCACAGTAGGAAGAGTAAGATGTCATTGGAGGACTAAGGTGTACCTGGCCCAAGCCTTGGCATTTTCAATTGCCTCCTATGCATATGAAAGTTGAACCCTGAATAAAGAAGATCACAGAATAATTGATGCCTTTAAATTAAGTGTTTTGGTGAAGACTATTAAATATACAACAGACAGCCCAAAGAACAAACACAATGGATTTGGAAGAAGTTTAGCCATAATGCTCCTAGAAATGATGGCCAGACTTGGTCTCACACACTTTGAATGTGTTATCAGGAGGGATCGGTTCTTGGAGAAGGGTAAGTAAAGGATCAGGGGGGTGGGGGGGTGGCCTTCAATGAGATGGACGGATACAGTGGCTGCAACAGTGGGTTCAAACGCAGCTAAGTTAGTGAGGAGGGTGCAGGACCAGGCAGGATTTAGTTCTGTCGAATGCAGGACGGCTTTGAGTCAGAACCAACATGAGAGCACCTAACAAACAAATAGTGTGTGTACGTAGTGGTGTAGACTCTGCAAAGCTTTGTTGTGGTTGGGTGCTATGGAGTGCATTCCAACTAATAGCAGCCACAGGGGGCGGAGTGAAAGGACCCAGGGATCTTCACCTTGGCATTCTCTTTACTGAGACAGATTAACAGGCCTTTCTCTCACAAAGCCACTGGGTGGTGAGGAACCCCCAGGCTTTAGGTTAGCAGGCAAGCACTTACCCACCCACCATCAGGAGCTCCTTAATAGAACCATACTCATTCAAAAATGAGTATTCGCAATTAAAAAGGCTCTATAGAAGGTTTTATATGTTGCTTACTCTATGTTTCTACAAAGTTTGAAACTATCCGTGAATCTACTGAGTCAGATTGTATCAGTGATTAAATATAAGCTCCTATGCGTCTAACTACACACCAGAGCTCACCTTGGAAGATGAACTTGGCCATCTGGTTTTGAAAGGTCACAGCCTTAAACACTCTGGGGAGCCAGTTCTATGTAAAGTAATTGTAGGTCAATTTGTCAACGTTCATGAGTTTGAACATGAGTTCAATTAAAAACTAAGAACAACACAATAAACACTTCAGTGTATATACTATTTATGAAAGTTCAGTCCGAGGGATTTTTAATTATCAAGAGCATGAAAAATGACATAGGAGTTACAGTTGACAGTGTGAACCAAAGAGTAATATTACCAAAGACATTAAGCTAATAGTGTCAGGTTTTACATAAATATGGTATTTAGCCTAAAGGAGGTGGCATATCTTCACTGCTCTTTGCTTATTAGTAATTTAGAAATTTCATAAAAGACTGAGTAAGTGGATTGGGCTGGCTGTTTTTTGCATGGTAGTGCAAGATGTTACTCCTCAAAGGAGCAAGGAGACTTGAGTGCTGGACATAGGAAAGACCTAGCAATGACCAGGAGCCCAACGGCAGAGCTCAGTTGCTTCCCAGAAGGATCACTGATGTGCTATTTTGTTGTTGTTGTTGTGGTGGTGGTGGTGGGGGGGGGGTGTTGGTGGTGGTGGTGGTGGGGGGGGTGTTGGTGGTGGAGGTGGTGGTGGTGGTGGAGGTGGTGGTGGTGGGGGTGTTGGTGGTGGAGGTGGTGGTGGTGGTGGAGGTGGTGGTGGTGGTGGTGGTGGTGGTGGTGGTGGTGGTGGTGGTGGTGGTGGTGGAGGTGGTGGTGGTGGTGGTGGAGGTGGTGGTGGTGGAGGTGATGGTGGTGGTGGTGGGGGTGTTGGTGGTGGAGGTGGTGGTGGTGGTGGTGGAGGAGGTAGTGGTGGTGGTGGTGGTGGTGGTGGAGGTGATGGTGGTGGTGGTGGGGGTGTTGGTGGTGGAGGTGGTGGTGGTGGTGGTGGTGGTGGTGGTGGTGGTGGTGGTGGAGGTGGTGGTGGTGGTGGTGGTGGAGGTGGTGGTGGTGGAGGTGATGGTGGTGGTGGTGGGGGTGTTGGTGGTGGAGGTGGTGGTGGTGGTGGTGGAGGAGGTAGTGGTGGTGGTGGTGGTGGAGGTGATGGTGGTGGTGGTGGGGGTGTTGGTGGTGGAGGTGGTGGTGGTGATGGTGGTGGTGGTGGTGGAGGTGGTGGTGGTGGTGGTGGAGGTGGTGGTGGTGGAGGTGATGGTGGTGGTGGTGGGGGTGTTGGTGGTGGAGGTGGTGGTGGTGGTGGTGGAGGAGGTAGTGGTGGTGGTGGTGGTGGTGGTGGAGGTGATGGTGGTGGTGGTGGGGGTGTTGGTGGTGGAGGTGGAGGTGGTGGTGGTGGTGGTGGAGGTGGTGGTGGAGGTGGTGGTGGTGGTGGTGGTGGTGGTTTTAAGTAATGAAGTTTGTGGTTCTTTGTTTCAGCAGCGAAAGGAAAGACGCATAAAGGCATCACATAAAACAAGTAACAGAAGTTATTAAAGACTGAAAATGGGACATTAAATTGAACTCCAATAGAAAAATGTACCTTGTGCTGCTTCTTTTTACAGCTAGACTCAATATTTTAACATGATGACACTCTCTTAAATTAAATTCAATTCAGTACTCCTTCCTTTGCTATGTGGCTCTTAATAATTAATCCTAAAGTGCATTAGGGAAAATAAGTATATGACACTAGCCAATATCAGTTTAAAAAAGTAATGGAGAGCATGGCCACCAAACTTTATGGTATATTCAAATAAGTTACAAATGACTTCGAGCAATAATTCAAAGGCAGTAAATTAGGAGAAAATATTCTCAAAGATTGTGGAAATTCATTTCAAATCCATAGGAAAATAGTGGTTACTGACTCATCATCTATGATGAAAAATAGTAAAACCCATTACTGCTTCACTTTGCACACCAAATAAATCCCAAATAATGATTTCGATAGGAAGAAAATGCATGTGTCATAAAAGTCTTGTGATGAGAGAGACCATTGACCATTGAAGCCTTAGAGAAACAGGTTGATAAATTTGAGTACATGCAAGTATTACATTTCTGTAAATGCTCTAAAATACTATAAAGCAAAAGACAAATGAAAAATTTGGGATGTTACTTGACACATATGGCAAAGAACTATTTTTCATAAATAAAGAGAATTACAAATTGCTATGAAGGAGATCATCAATCTAAAGGGGAGGGACAATGGGTAAAGATTAAGGACAGTTCAAGAAAAATCCAAAAGTTTCTTATGTGAAAAGATGCCATGTGTGGAGGGAGCACAGGGCACTGACCCACCCAAGGGGACGGTACTGTTTGTGTCTCCACAGGGAAAGAGGGACCAGATTTAAATCCAGTGTTCTGGGATGCAAATGCAGAGTGCCAGCATGGAGAGGGGAGCCAGTAGAGGGGCCTGAGGGCTCGGCCCCCATACCAGCTACGTGGACACCTGTCTCTCCCCCGAGAAGAATTTACTTTAGAGGATGGCACTGAAGCTGCAGCCAGGGAAGAGGAACATGTCTGATCAGAGCACACGGGAGCAAATGAATGGGGAGGAAGAGAGAGTGGAGCACATCTTGGTCCACCAGGCCTGGAGGAGGATATTCCTTCTCTGAACAGCCAATGCACAGAGTGGACCATATGGCTGGCTGATCCCACTATGAGACATGACATCCCTTACTGACCCATGGCCCTACAGGGAACAACACTGGAGACTCAGTGTCAGGATTGGCCCAGACTGACCCTGCAACACTAAAGGCGTGATCTATTTACAGATTTTTCTTTCTTTTTAAATTTTTAAAATTCATTTGTTCTTTTATAGGTCATTGGTTTTCTTTTTTGTTGTCATCGCTGCAGTCTATTTTGTTGCTTTGTCTTGCTATGCCTTGGGTTTTTTGGGGCGCATATTACTATCTTTGCAGATCTATCTATATAAGATAGGATGGATGAACCATCTGGAGGAGAAAACAACAGGACTGATGGTTCCGGGGGGACATGGGAGAGGGGGAGACAGGGGTAAGAAAGTAGTGTTGACCAACCCAGGAGCAGGGGAGCAAGAAGTGATCCAAAAATAGTGACAAGGAGGATGCGAGATGCCTGGTAAGGGCAATGTAACGAAGAGAAATTACTGAAACCCAAATTAAGGCTGAGCATGATAGTGGGACAAGAGGAAAGTAAAAGGAAATAGAGGAAAGAACTAGGATACAAAGGGTATTTATAGAGGTCTACAGGCATGTACATATGTAAATATATTTGTATAGGATGGTGGTGAAATAGGTTTACGGGCATATATTTATAGGTTTAGTATTAAGGCAGTAGATGGACATTGGACCTCCACTCAAGTACTTACTCAATGCAAGAACACTTTGTTCTAGTAAATTGGCATTCCATGATGCACACCTTCCCAACACAATAGCTGAAGACAAATGTGTGCATAAGCAAATGTGGTGAAGAAAGCTGATGGTGCCCAGCTATCAAAAGATAAAACATTTGGGGTCTTAAAGGTTTGCAGGTAAACAAGCAGCCATCTAGCTAAGAAGCAGCAAAACCCACATGGAAGAAGTACACCAGCCAGTGTGACCGACCACAAGGTATAAAAGGGACCAGGTATCAGACATCAAAGAACAAAAAATCATATCAGTGGGTACCCACCTTCCCGATATGATTACTGAAGACAGATGTGTGCATAAGCAAATGTGGTGAAAAAGTTGATGGTGCCCGGCTATCAAAAGATATAGCGTCTGAGGTCTTAAAGACTTGAAGATAAATAAGGAGTCATCTAGCTCAAAAGCAACAAAGCCCACATGGAAGAAGCACACCAGCCTGTGTGACCAAAAGGTGAAGAGGGGATCAGGTATCAAGCATCAAAGAATAAAAAATCATAACATTGTAAATTAGGGTGAGTGCAGAGTGGAGACCCAAAGTCCATCTGTAGGCAACTGAACACCCCCTTACTGAAGGGTTGTGGGGAGGAGATGAGCCAGTCAGGTTGCAGGGTAGCAACAATGAAACATACAACTTTCCTCTAGCTCTTAAATGCTTGCTTCCCCTTTCCCCCCACTATCATGATCCCAATTCTACCTTACAAATTTGGCTAGACCAGAGGATGTACATTGGTACGGGTACATATAGGAACTGGAAACACGGGCACAGGGAATCCAGGACAAATGACCCCTTTATGACCAGTGGTAAGAATGACGATACCTGGAGGGTGGAGGGAAGGTGAGGTGGAAAGGGGGGACAGATTACAAGGATCTACATATAACCTCCTCCCTGGGCGTTAGACAACAGAAAAAATGGGTGAAGGGAGAGGTCGGACAGTGTAAGATATGACAAAAATAATAATTTATGAATTATCAAGGATTCATGAGGGAGGGGGAGTGGTGAGGGAGGGAGTAAAATGAGAAGTTGATATTAAGGGCTCAAGTAGAAAGCAAATGTGTTTAGAATGATGATGGCAACAACTGTACAAATGTGCTTGACACAATGGATGTATGCATGGATTGTGATAAGAATTGTATGAGACCCAAATAAAATGATTTTTTTAAAAAGATGCTTGACCTCATTTATAATTAAATATATATATACACACAGAGACTGTATTCAATTGTGTATATATATAATTTGTGCTGTATACAAACTGTGTACAACAATTATACACGAATTGTTAAAGTAACAATTACACACCACCTAATCAAATAACTATAGACAACACAGAGTGTTGGCAAAGGTGGGAGAAGGAACACTTGTGCACATTGTGAAGCTGTCTAAGAGTGAATATAAGCATAAGTCTCATTCAGGCCAATTCATCCGTTGTTGCAGAAGACCTTGAGAAAGCAGATCTTTCAGCAGAATATGCTGTTGGGTTTTTGCCCTGTTGCCCGGCACTCACACCTGGTAAACTGCAGTCATTCCTTCAGCTTGGTAGGAACGAGTCCTCATGGTTCCTGCTTGGCTGTTCAGCCAAGGGCTGTGGGAGGGAACCCGCCCAGCTGCTCAGGGCTGGGATGGGGGCAAGACTTGGAGAGCTGTTCCCATAGAGATTCCAGCCACGGAAACCCTCTAGGGCAGTGCGACTGTGTCACCTGGGGTCACTATGAGGGTAAAGCCACTTGACTTCACCCAACAAAGGCAACAACAATGTCGCAGCTATGAAAGACATCAACTGCATCCAGTGTACTCTTCTCATCTCTAAAAAAATTAACTCAAACGTGTTTCAAAAAAATTCATTAAAAAATTCCACTCCCTTTTCCATTGATTTAAAAACCAACAGCTGGCTGTTGCTAATTGGGCAAAGGTTTATAGAGCAGGTCGTCCATTTCACATGAAACAATTCATATACATTGTGTTTCAGCTCATTCTTTGCACCATTCTTTAATCCAGGGGTTCTCTACCTTCCTCATGCCACGGCCCTTTCATACAGTTCCACATGTGTGGTGACCCCCAAGCATAACAGTCTTTTTGTTGCTACTTCATCACTGTCATTGTGTTACTCTTATGAATTGTTCGACCCCTGGAAAAGGGTTGTTCAACCCCCAAAGGGGTCATGACCCACAGGTTGAGAACCGCTGCTTTAATGTAACTTCCTTCCACAACCTTTTTCAGTGCTCACCTCGGTGATCCACTTCTATAAATGAATGAGACGAGAGGTCACGAATGTCATGAGGAAAAATAAGCCACCAATGGCAACTAGCAAGACCATACATGTGTCTCCTCACAATTGTGTCTGGGTTCATCGTAGCAACACTGTCTCCATCCATTTCAATAAGGGTATTTTTAAATACTTTTGCTGATGTTTCATCATTGCTACCCTGCACCCTGACTAGCAATGATGAAACCTACAACTTTCCTCTAGTTCCTAAATATCCGCCCCCCCCCCCCCCCCCGCCAATATCATGATCCCAATTCTACCTTACAGATCTGGCTAGACCAGAGGATGTACACTGATACAGATAGGAACTGGAAACACAGGGAATCCAGGGTGGATGATCCCTTCAGGACCAGTGGTGTGAGCAGTGATACTGGGATGTTGAAGGGAGGGTGAGTTGGAAACGGGAAACCGATTACAAGGATCTACATGAGACCTCCTCCCTGGGGGACAGACAACAGAAAAGAGGGTGAAGGGAGAAGTCAGTCAGTGTAAGATATGACAAAACAATAATACTTTATAAATGATCAAGGGTACATGAGGGAGGGAGAGGAAAAATGAGCAGCTGATATCAAGGGCTCAAGTAAAAAGCAAATGTCTTGAGAATGTTGATGCCAACAAATGTGCTTGACACCATGGATGTATGGATTGTGATAAGAATTGTAAGAGACCCCAATAAAATGATTTTTTAAATAAATAGAAATAAAAACTGGAAGAGCAAAAAAACCCATGTTCTTTACTGATCCTCTACTTTACCAAGCAAAACATCATCCTCCAAGCATTATCCCAAGGATGACAGCCTTCGTCTCATGTCCTTTGGACATGTCTGCAACAGTCAGCTTCCCAATGCACTCGGCATGATAGTGCGGCTGTTCACACCCCAAGGGAAGAGAACTCTTCTGGATGAGATGCCAAGAGCCACCAAATTTTAAATGTACATTTCCTTTGACCCAAGGGTATTACTTATGGGAAATTTTTACCACAATTATACTCACAGGCATGGATAAAAATGTACCAAAGTATGGCATATCGTATTAGACTGGGGGTTGTTTTTTGATCTATTATTAAGAAATTGCTGAATAAATACAAAATACCATTCACACAAGCAGGCAGTATAGTACCAGGAGGCCTCAAAAGATTGTGGGAAATGCAATGAAAAGATAATAAATGTTATCATAAATTTTGAAGTCCCCTCATCCACAAACTTTAAATCTGTTTGTGCCATTTGTGAATATTTCGGGTTTTTGACTCTTCTATTATCCTTACGACATCAGAATTTTGGATAGTGGGCCTAGAGAACATATGGCTTATAAGTAGCTGAAATGATTTTGATTATAAATGGCTGCTGGAATGTATTTCAAAAACACTGGGTTAGTAGTTCTGAATACCAACCTTCAAGGTCTGCACCTCAGCTCTGGCAAGGGTTTTTTTTGTTTTGGTTTTTTTAAAAATGTTTTATTAGGGGCTCATACAACTCTTATCACAGTCCATACATATACATACATCAATTGTATAAAGCACATCTGTACATTCTTTGCCCTAATCATTTTCTTTTCTTTCTTTTTTTTTCCCTTTTCTTTTTTTACATTTTATTAGGGACTCATATAACTCTTATCACAATCCATACATATACATACATCAATTTTATAAAGCACATCCATACATTCCCCGCCCCAATCATTCTCAAAGCATTTGCTCTCCACTTAAGCCCTTTGCATCAGGTCCTCTTTTTTTTCCCCTCCCTCCCCGCTACCCCTCCCTCATGTGCCCTTTGTAATTTATACATCGTTATTTTGTCATATCTTGTTCTATCCGGAGTCTCCCTTCCCCCCCTTCTCTGCCGTCCCTCTCCCAGGGAGGAGGTCACATGTGGATCCCTGTAATCAGTTCCCCCTTTCCAACCCACTCACCCTCCACTCTCCCAGCATCGCCCCTCACACCCTTGGTCCTGAAGGTATCATCCACCCTGGATTCCCTGTGCCTCCAGCCCTCATATGTACCAGTGTACAACCTCTGCCCTATCCAGCCCTGCAAGGTAGAATTCGGATCATGGTAGCTGGGGGGAGGAAGCATCCAGGATCTGGGGGAAAGCTGTGCTCTTCGTCGGTACTACCTTGCAGCCTGACTGACCCATCTCCTCTCCTAAACCCCTCTATGAGGGGATCTCCAGTGGCCGACACTTGGGCCTTGGGTCTCCACTCTGCACTTCCCCCTTCATTCAATGTGGTATATATATATATATATATATATATATATATATATATATATATATATATATATATATAAAATCTGGTAAGGGTTTTGTTTGTTTGTTTTTATTAAAAGATCATTTTATTGGCAGCTCCTACAGCTCTTATAACAATCCATGCATCAGTTGTGTCAAGCATATTTGTATATATGTTGCCATCACATTTTCTAAACATTTACTTTCTATTGAGCTCTGTTACTTTTTAGCAAAATTACTTTAGACAAGTATCACTTTCCTCATCTGCAAATTAGAACAGGGTTGCTGGTGGTTGTGATAGAAATAATTTATCTGATTAAGAAATTAAAAAATACATTTTTTAAAATGCTTAATTTATTGCCTATTTGTTCAATAAATACCAGCCAGTATTCCCATCCAGCCCTTCTAAAATGGGCTAAATGTGCAGGCACTGAGATATGAAGATACAATAAGCAAAGGAAAGAATGACGTACAATGCAAAACAGCACGCAGACATATATGCAAGGGACATTTCTGGGAAAAGTCACTTCTTAGTAATTGACACTGGGGCATGAGATCATATTCGCTTTTTCTTTGCTTAATTTAATTTTTTATTATGATATGGCAGTAACTGGGGGACAAACAAGAGAGCCACCCTGTGTCTGGAAGACTAAACAGGCGAATACAGTTCTTCTTTAGGCTCCAAGCCTTTTCAGTGATGGAAAAGCTGCGCATCCAATAAGCCAAGATGATTGTGCCGAAGTCTTTGGAAAGGGGTTGCTTCAACCATTTCAAAGAGAAGGAAATTGTATATCACATTAGAGGCCAAATAGGAATTGTTTGTAAATCATGTGTTTGTAACCTGGGGACTGCCTATACACGTCATTTTTAAGAGGGAGATGGGCGTTATTCTATGATTTAGATAGTACTTGATAAAGGTGATGATACTATTTCAAATAGAAATGGACTTTGGTTTTTATGCCTGGTACTGTAGTACGCAAATTTGCATAGACCAGGTGAAATTAGAGATGGGGCAGCCCCTTAGTAAGTCATGCAAACAAAATTGGAAACATTCTAGGGTGCCAAACGAAACTAAATGAAAATCAGCTCAGCACATATTCCCAATAAAGACCTAGAGGATGTACACAAGTACAAAGAAATAGAATGTAGTTCCCCAATAATGATCCGACTCAGAAGAAAAATGTATCAAGCAAAAACAATCTTAAAGAGACTACAGAGGGTGTTTGTGACAAAGTGATTACTGGATATGGCTCTACTTGCCAGAATCTTTGTAACTCCAATCAAATGACTGGGCGCGAGCAGGCAGATTGAGTAAGAGAAGATGGGGGAAGATGCTGATATGACTATATGAATCATTTGTTAAGTGTTTTTTTAACAGAGTTGATTATGATGGTACAAACATGAAACTTTAACGCGAGGATTTGTCAGTTTTGTTATCCTGCAGGGTCTAAAATGACTCATCTCAGAAAAAGAAGGAGGGATCGCATTGCCAGCAATAAAGAAGCGCCTGGAGGCGAGCATATCCTGGAACTGTGTGCTGAAACTCCTCCATCCCGGAGACACAGCGAGAGGGGGAGCAGCAGAGGACCGGCAGATGGGCAGCAGCAGAACCAGAAGCAAGAAGCGGAGCAGTAGCCTTCCAGCCCACAGAGCAAGCGAGGCTGAGTGTCTGTGGACAGGTGCTCACTTGCATAGTGGAGGCCTCCACGCATTTAAGTGGAGAAAGGAGGTTTGCGGACACACAAATCCCGCGCTGAAGTTTAGGTGGAATGCTGTAGCCTTTGCTCATTTATCAGCAAAATGTAAAAAATTTGCAGGACAGCTCCGGGGCCAACTGGAAGAGACCCATATTTGTGCCCATTCCAAAGTAAGGGGTCTCAATAAACTAAGGGCGTTATTGCAATAAAACAATATCTTTAATGTCACATGCAAGTAAAATGTTGCTAAATATAACTAAGAAGTAACTGTACCAGTACATCCACTGGGGCTGCCAGAAACACGAGCTGGTTCAGAAGAGAGTGTGGCACAAGGGATATATATCACTGCTGAAATCAAATGACTCGTGGCTAAAAGCAGAGCCTATCAGAAACCTTTATAGGCTATGAAAAAGTATTCAACTCTGCAGACCGTAAAATGTATGGGTCACTCTGTGAAGAACGGGAATTCCAGAGCACTTAATGTTGCTTATGCAATACCTGAGCATGGATCATGAGGCAGTTGTTCAAACAGAACAAGGAAACACCACGAGGTTTAAAGTCAGCTGTGTCCTTTCACCAAACTTATTCAACCGATGTGCTAAGCAAATAATTTGAGAAGCTGAACTATTTGATTAAGAACCTGGCATCAGGATTGGAGGAAGGCCAATTAACAACCTTAGCCAGGCAGATAATCCAACTTTGCTTGCTGAAAGCGAGGAGGATTGTAAGCACTTGCTGATGAAGCCCAAGGGCTGCAACCTTCAGCGTGGATTGTAACGCATTGTAAATAAAGCCCAAAGCCTCACAACTGGACAAATAGATAGCATTCTGAAACCCGGAGAACAAACTGAAGCGGTCGATGATTTCATTTTACTTGGATACAGCAGCCACGAAGTCACACGGTGTGGTACCTTTGCTGCACAAGATCTTTTAAAAATGTTAAAGAGAAAAAAAATGTCACTTTGGGAACGAAGATGCGTGCTTTCTTCAGTCATCTACATGCACGTGAAAGTGGGACCATACATAAAGAAAACCAAAGCGCCGATGCCCTGACAAGGCACAGGCACAGAATATAGAAAGTACCACGGACTACAGGAAGAATAAACAAGTCTGTCTTGGAAGAAGTACAGTCAGAATTCTTTTCAGGAGTAAAGATAGTGAAAGTTTGTCGCATGTACTTGGGACGTGTTAACAAGAAAGATTAATCCCTAGGAAAGGACATCATGCTTGCGAACATAGAGAGCGAGTGAGAAAGAGGAACACCCTTAAGAGACAGACTGACACCGTGTCTATGAGAACGACACAAGCATAGCACTGTGGTGAAGACGATGCAGAAGTGGGCGGTGCTTCTTTCTGGTGTACGTTGGTCAGTGTTGCATTCCACTACACACAGGGCACACGAGTCAGAACCAACCCAACGACACATAGCAACCATAACTACAAAGAAGCACTGCACACTGCTTGAGTAGGACAGACTAGAGCAAGGGACTGGGGGCCAGGTGGAGGCCTGCCTGGGGTTGTGGGTCCTTAGCGACTGCTCATACCAGAGAGTGTATCCCGAACATTTCTGATCTTCAACTGGGACCTATTAGCTTCCCTACCAAAACCCACAATCTTGAGTATTGTTTGTGAGTTCTATGAGGTCATTTCAATGAACGCGGCAGACGTCTAAAGATGGTCGTGACATGGGGCCATGGGAGAGACCTTGGGAGGGAGATTGATGTCAGAAGCAGTATAGAGGTTTGAAGGGAGGAGGCACAGCTGACCCTTTACTTAAAGGGATCAGCCTTGACCTGAGGTGGAGTTCATTTTCCTTCTGACTCCTGAAGCCAAATGTTCCCGCCACACTTCTTTTACTGCATTATCAAGGAACCATCAATTTTATATTTTTTAAAAAAGATAAGGATCCCAGATTGTCTATATCACAGTTCCCCAAATGTATTTGGCCTATATTCTCTGTGGTAGTCAGACTGTTTTGTCGACTTGAACCTGGATGAGAGTGGAGGGATAGAGTCCAAACTATCAATCAGGTCACAGTCCGATGATGCCTCCTTGAAGGTGTGCCTTATTTCTAATGGAGGCCAAGGTGGATCACCATGTGGACCACCAATCCCAGGAGCTGCTGGCACCCTGCCTCATTCCCATCAACCTTGGATCTGTGCGACTCTGCACCCACCAGCTTGTTATCTTTCTGCCCCCCCCCCACTTCACCCTCCTGCAGCTACATGAGTCTGAGGAGAGCTCTGGCGAGCACTGCACCCACAGACTTGAGCTGGACTGAGTTAGGATGCCTTCTAGATGTAAAAGTATTTCTGGATATAATATTCGCTCTATACTCTATATCTGAGTGTGACTGGCTTTGTTTCTCTAGACAACCCAGCCTAACTCAGTCCTCTTTTCAGAAAGAACGAAAAGAAACACTAAGCATCCCCTTGGCAATTTAAAACATTTTGTACTTTAGCCCATAATCCAGGATCTAGTACAGCTATCTGCTTTTGCAGCCCCTGGGACATTGCAGTACCCCAAGAAGGCAGCATTTCCCACTTGGGGAAACTGCCTCATGTGAAAGGATTTCTTTATAACATGTGGAGTCCAAAGCCTCGTGCCCTCTTTTTAAAAAGAAGCAGACTGAAAATTATTAGAAAAATAAACACCAAACAGTTGGATTCCAAACATCAACTAGTATCAAAGAAATAAACTTCAGGAGCAGGTACAGAAAGCCAGGGCATAAACCATGTCCATCTCTTAGAAAAATAACTGAAACTTAAGTTAAACAATAGGAAGGTAGGAGCATCACCAAGTTCAAAGGAACAAAGTGCGAAGCTGATGTTAAAGTTGCATAGGCACCTATTTAGTATTGACAGCAACAGGCCAAACAAAAGACGGTCTGAAAATAGTGAGGGGTGCTGATGACTGCTGAGATTATAATTAGGACGTGGGATTCCAAAGCCCACAGGCAAAGCAAACAGATGGAATAAGAAATACAGTCATCCGGGCTCAGACCAGAATCCCTGCGTGGTGCAAATCACTAACACACATAGCTGCAAGGCGGAAGGTCAGAGGTTCAAGTCCATCCAGAAGCACTCAGGAAAAAAGGCTTGGCTACCTACTTCCAATAAATCACCCACTAAGAATCCTGTGGACCACTGTTCTGTCTCACACACGTGGAGTTGCTATCAGTTGGAACTGACTCCATGGTAACTGGCCTAGAGGTTTCAACATTTGCAGACATGATTTTCCTTTTCTTATTGCTGCTTCTATAAACAAGCAGTCATTCAAGACTATTAAGGTTACACTTTATAGTAAACTCTAAACCCACCATTTCCAAACTCATACTCTGACTCCATCCCATCTTCTATGCCATGATTTCTGTGGTAGTTACATAATCTGGTGTCAATTTGGACTTGAGAGGATTAAGAATGAAGGGGTGGAGTGTACTCTGTGATTTGGGTCACAGCCAATGAGGCTTCTGTGTGGGCATGGCCTTCCCCTAAGGATTCTGGGAATTCTGGTATTTCTCCTTGGAGGCAGGAGACACTTCTCTCTGTCGACTGACTCCCTGGGAGACATTGCAGCTGGCAAGACACATGAACTACCCTAGTACCCTGAGCTGGAGAAGCCACATGAACCTATCCTGATGCAGTCTTGGGTGCTGGAGAAGTCATGTAGGGACCCCTACCAGCGCTGAGGTAATTACAACGCAACTGGCTCCAAAGACTTTCTACCCACTGGCCTGTGATCATCCTGTATTCGGTGTCATTGCATGTGTTTTGTGAGTCTGAAGAGAACTTTATAGACTGGTATCAAACATATGGGCTAATATCAGACTTAAGGGCTTGGACAGGACTGGGTCAGGCTGCTTTCTTAATATACAATCCCCCTTTATATAAAACTCTATTATACACATATAAGTTTCTATAGATTTGTTTCTCTAGTCTATCTACCCAGACTAACACAATTCCCATCACTTGAATGCTAAAATTCTTTGTCAAAGTAAAAAACAAAACAAAACCATATCCTCAAATGATAAAGATAGAATTAGTTTAGGGGGTCTGACAAATGACTTCCTCATGCCTGTTCAGTAAGAGATCAGAGGCCAGGTATTGACAAACCTTTTTGTTAAAGGGATCCACTAAACCTACTACCATCAACGTACTTCCTACCCATACAATCCGCCATAGGGTTTCCAAGACTACATATCGCTTGGGGAGCAGACAGCCTCATCTTTCTCCTTGAAATGGCCGGTGGGTTTGAACTGCCCTTGTGGTCAGCAGTCCAATGCACAACCCACGACACCACCAGTGTTCTTTCAGCAAAGGGTCATAGTTCAGTTTGTGCTGACTGTACGGTCTGTGTGGAAACTGCTTTGTTTAGCATGGAAACATCGACAAGATAAAAATGAAAAGCACATTTGTACATTCATTGCCCTCACCATTCTCAAAACATTTGCTCTCCACTTAAGCCCTTGCATCAACTCCTCATTTTTTCCCCTCCGTCCCCGCTCCCAACACCCTCATGAGCATTCGATAGTTTATAAATTATTATTTTGTCATATCTTGCCCTGTCCAATGTCTCCCTTCACCCACTTTTTCTGTTGTCCATCCCCAGGGAGGAGGTTATATCTAGATCCTTGTAATTGGTTCCCCCTTTCCAACTCACCCTCCCAGTATCGCCACTCTCACCACTGGTCCTGAGGGGTCATCTGTCTTGGATTCCCTGTGTTTCCAGTTCCTATCTGTACCAGTGTACATCCTCTGGTCTAGCCAGATTTGTAAGGTAGAATTGGGATCATGATAGTGGGGGGAGAGGAAGCATTTAGGAAATAGAGTAAATTTGTATGTTTCATCGTTGCTACATCACACACTGACTGACTCGTCTCCTCCCTGAGACCCTTCTGTAAGGGCCTACAAAATGGACTTAAAAATGCCACAGAGTGGCAGAATAGATTTTTTTTAAGCATCATTGTGGAGAGCAAATGTTTTGAGAATTCTGAGGGTAATGAATGTACAAATGTTCTTTATACAATTGATGTATTATGGATTGTGATGAGTTGTATGAGCCCCCAATAAAATGATTTTTTTAAAAAAG
The DNA here is from genome assembly GCF_050624435.1 of Tenrec ecaudatus. Classification (NCBI taxonomy): domain Eukaryota; kingdom Metazoa; phylum Chordata; class Mammalia; order Afrosoricida; family Tenrecidae; genus Tenrec; species Tenrec ecaudatus. The sequence goes on along the minus strand of NC_134535.1, from coordinate 26,975,152 downwards.
AAATGAAAAGCATCATTTGACATGGGCCAGGTTTGGCCCAGGGACCTAGTGTGCTGACCCAGCGATAAGAAAAAGGGGCCCCAAAATTGAGATTAAAATGGCAGCCCTGTTACTAACAAAGCAGATCGTGAAGAACGTGACTTGTGTTTATATCAATCTGTTATTGTCCCTATGAGCTACTGTCGAACTGACTCCAATTCCTGCGGCCCTGGGAACAACAACAGAACTAAGCACTGTCCAGTCCTGTGCCATCTCTACTGTCATTGCTGTGCTCAAGTTGATGGCTACAGAATAGACACTGTGTTTTTTAAGTGTTTTCCAACTGAGGGGACTCAGCATCCAGCGCTATACCAAATCATCTTCTCTAAGTGAACATCTACACCCTAACACTGTGATTGTGAGTTAGAAACCTTGTCCTTTGCTCATGAGCTCAGCACATCCTTTGCAGGTGAGAAGGGCACAGAGAGATTAAGGGACAAATCATCAGTTCCTCCTTCTCAATTCATGAATCACTTGTCTCATCTGTAGAAGAGAGAGTACTAGAGAGACGCTAATTAACATAATCTCTGTATGAAAATATGAAGCCAATAAAAAGAATTCCCAATTCTATGCCTAACAGATGAGTAATATGTTTAGGAGCAGTTGTTTGAAAATGCTTGGTCAAAAAGCAACAACAAATTTCCATCTCATTCATCGCAACAAAATGTATGCAAACTTGAAAATAATCGATATGGACTTAGGTATGCAAGAGGGAAGACTGGTGGCACAATGTGTAAAGCACTCAGCTGCTAAGCAAATGGCTGGCTCTTCAAACCCACTCAAAGGTCCTACCAGGGTGCTCCGGTCGCATACAGAGCGCAGCCTAGGAAACCCTATTGAATACTTCACCTCGGTCACATGGAAATGTCATGGGAGGAAATAAAATCAACAGCACTTAATAACAACAACAACAATACCAGATGTTTAAGCTGTGTACTAGAATAAGTGTCTGCCTGAATCTGCAAGCCATTTCCATTAACTCTCTAGTGGCCAGTTTGAAGTTCACAGCGTCATGCCATTTTTAAAAGCTCAGACTAGTACCGTATAGACCTAGCTTACAGCATTGTCAGATGTTATATTCTAATGATCCTCCAGTCAAGAGCTGTTGGATGAAAACATGAATTTCATCATGTCCTTGGTATAAACTTCTCTGAGGACATGCATATCCAAGCTTCGCTGGTTTTGCTTCCCTAGAGAACCCAGCCTATGACACTAGTTTTTCAGATCCTATCTTCAGAGTTGATAGTGTTATTGTTCCCCAAACCAAACTCACGGCCATCAAGGTAGTGACCTGATAGGACAGGACAGAATGGCCCCTGTTGCTCTGTGAGCCTGTAACTCTTGGAGCACATAGAAAGCCTTGGTCTTCTCTCGTGGCGTAATGCGTGGTTTCAAAGAGTGACTTTGAGGTTCAAAGCTTAACGTGTAAGCCCTGTGCCTCCAGAGGTCCTTAGCTATGACGAACTCTTTCTTTCAAGAGAGCCAGTGTTCCACACAGCGCTTCCTTGAAGGCTTGCTTCACGGGGCTCAACAGCACAATGTTTTGAATGATTTATATTAAATGATTGAATTACCTAATTAACAAAGGAATGAATATATGGTCATATAAACTCCACTAAACAAACAGCATTCAATACCAAGATTAAGAACACTAATTCTTAAGAATCTGGAATCTGAATGCCAACCCCCATCCCCACCCCAAGGCCTTCCTATCACCATTGTAACAGTGACATCAATTTTAAGAACACACTTCTGCAGTCATTTATCTTTCTACCTATAGAGTCAAGTAACAAACACCATATTGATTTTTTAAGTTTAACTTACAAATAAATGTAAATTATGTAAGTGTTGCTATAGTACAATGTGTTTAAAAATCTGAAGGAACTTAACATTGATGAATCATTTGTTGGTGATCGTGGCACCATGGCGGTTCCAATTGACTGCGACCCTGTATACCCCAGAACGAAACATTGTTTGGTCCTGATCTCCCCTCATACTCTCTGCTGCTTCAGCCCAGGATTGCAGTCACTGACTGCATCTCACTGGGAGTCTTCTTCTTCTTCAATGACAATCTACTTTACCAAGTGTGATGTTCTTCTCAGAGACTGGTCCTCCTAATACCATGGGAAAAGTAGACAGGAGAATCTCAGTGTCCTTATTCCCATAGTACCTATTGGCTGCCCCGCCAGGACAGATTTGTTCATTCTTATGGCAGAAGATAAATAATATAACTATAAAAATACTGAAGACTATTATGCCATACTGATAAAATGGAAATCTATAATGCTATCCCCAATCTGAACCTTGCTAGACATATGAAAGACCTGGACATGTGCATGAGAAATGTTCATAGATTAGGAAAACGTCAGTAAAATTTATCTTGGTATCATGGAAATAATATTCCTCAATTGTATGGATTAAACTTCCTTCCCTCCTCCCCCTACCTTCCCTCTACCCTCCTGGTATTGCTACTCCCATTTCTGTTCCTGAGGGGTTTATCTGACCTGGATTCTGTGTGTTATGAGTTCTAATCTGTACCAGTGTACATGCTCCGGTCTAGCCAGAACTGAAAGGCAGGACTAGGGTCATGATGGTGGTGCATGAGGAAGCCTCAAAGAACCAGAGGAATATTTGTGTTTCATTGGTGCTATACTGCACCCTGGTTGATTCATCCCTTCCTTGTGACCTTTCTGGGAGGGCATGTTCTATTGTCTACAAATGGGTTTGGGGTCTCTGCTCTTACCCCCCTACTTCTCAACAATATGGTTTTTTTGTTGCTGTTTTGGGTCTTCTGGTGTCTGCTACCTGATTCAATCGGCACTTCATGATCACACAGGCTATTGTGCTTCTTCCATGTGGCCTTGATATTTCTCTGCTAAATGTCCGCTTGTTTAACTCAAGTCATTAAGACCCTAGATGCTATATCTTTTGATAGCCAGGTGCCATCAGCTTTCTTCACCACATTTCCTTATGCACCCATTTTGTCTTCAGATGTCATGTCTTCATTTACATATGAGTTAATATATTTACATAAGTACATCCCTATGTTTATACCTCTATCTATAGCTTTGCTTCCTAGAACTTTCCTTGTTTCCTTTTACCTTCCTCCTGCCCCACCCATCACACTCGCCCTTCTTCTGCCTCTTAGCAATTTCATTCAGCTAGATTGCTGTTGCTCCAATACTCCCAGCATCTCTGCATCCTCCTCTTCCTTGTTGTTGCCTTTAGTTCCTTATTTATTCCCTTGTCTATGGGGTTGTTTGCTCACTGCTCTCTTTCCTCACTTCCTGACCCCCACAGTCCCTGCAGAACCATCAGTCCTGTAGCTTTCTCCTCAGACTTGCTTCCCATGCCTATCTTAAATAGGGAGGCAAACCAACAATAATGGAGACAAAACAAAAGATTGAATAAAAAGAGAGGAAGAAATAAAAATAAAGAAATAAAACACCCCCCAAAAGCATACAGAATTCTAGGCCTATCTGTTGACCTTTACGACTGTCTCCCCACAGGTCTTCGTGGGCAGGGAGGGCTTCTGGGAACTGCCCCTTCCAGCCTGAAGTCTATTTGGGGGCTCCTGGGGGGGGGGTTGTGGCTTGGCTTTGCTCCCTTTTCTGATCCATTATGTTCTCTTCTGGGTTCGCCCCACTGTGGGGAAGGGTCAGATCAGACTCACTCTCCACTGTGTGTAGGGGCCATTTTTTCAAACAAACATACCAAAAACAACAACAACAAATTTCTGTAGGTCAAATGCTAAATGTTCTCAAAGATTCAGGACATGCTCCTGCGTCATACTTTCCTTCAGTCCCACTGCCTGCCCTGTGTTGTCAGCCTTGGCTATGTTCCTCTCTTGGATCTTCCTTTCAGTGTCTTCCCTTGGGGTATTTTTATTTTGTTTCATATTTTCACAGAGACTCTGTGCATGCTTTCCATTTTCATTTGATGGCTCCTGCATTGGTCACTATTTTGCCCATAGATAGAATCTTTCAATATTGCAACTCTAGGCTTGAATTGTTTTTCCAGTTCCTTCTGTTTAGGATCTGCTGAGCGGAGTGTGTTCTTCCATTTGGGTTTTATCACTCTAGGTCTTTGCACACTTCATTATAATACTTTACTTTGTCTTCTCAAGCAGGTCTTTGACATATTTTCAACTCTTTTACTTCATCATTTCTCCCACTTGCCTTAGCTACTCCATGATGAAAAGCAAGCTTTAGGTCTGCAATTAAGAGCAAGTAACATCATGATAAAAAAAAAAAAGCTAAGATGGAATTTTTCAAAGATTTTATCTGTTTACATCCGCAATCAATGCTCATAGAAGTTTCAGTCAAGAGATCAAGTGACACATCACATTGGGCAAGTCTGCTGCATAAGACCTCTTTAAAGTGTTGAAAAGAAAAGATGTTACTTTGAGGACTCCGGTGAATTTGACCCAAGCTGTGGTATTTTCAATCGCTTCATACTGCTTGAATAAAGAAGACCAAAGGAAAACTGATGCATTTGAATTACAGTGCTGGCAAAGTATATTGAAAGTACCGTGAACAGCCAAAAGAAAAGAAAAAACAATCTGTCTTGGAAGAAGTACAACCAGAATGCTCCTTAAAGCAAGAATGTCAAGACTTCATCTCATGTGCTTTGGATATGTTATCAGGAGAACTTGTCCCTGGAGAAGGACATCACTCTTGGGAAAGCAGCGTGGCCGAGACAAAGAGGAAGACTCTTGACAAGATGATTTGACAGAGTGGCTGCAAAAAATGGGTTCAAACATGAGAACAAGTGTGAGGATGGCAGGGGGCCAGGTGGTGTTCTGTTGTTATACATAGGATCGCTTTGGCTTGGAACCGATTCAACAGCACCTAACAACAATATCCTTGGGTTTTGTTTTTATTCCAATAACTCTTCTACCCTTATATACCCTTTAAAAACCAGATGCCTCCTACTTCCAGCTCTGCTTAGAGGCCAAAATATCTTTCATAAACCCTGACCTCTGTCCCACATGTAAATGTGATCTAATTCAGTTATATAAACACAAGAATTAAAACAATCTCTATTTCTCTAATTTCATGTCTCACCATTTCTACTCCTCTGTTCAGTATCATTTATTCTAGTCACATAAAAATAATTTCAGTTCCTCAAATGCATTATTATGCCCCAAAGATCACATTATCCAGTAAATCCTCCCTGAAAGCTGTAAATCCTGTTCTCAGTCCACAGTTGAATTTAGATCTGTGTTTCCATGGTACCCTCTCTCGCTGCCTCTGTCAAAGCACTTTTCACACTCAACTGTGAACTTTCCACAAGGTAAGCTCCATGTGTCAGGAACCATGCCTTGCATCAGCGGACAGTTTACCCCTGGAACAAGCAGAGTCCCAGATTGATAGCAAATGCTTATTGTCGGTTGTGTGGATGGATGACTGAGGGACAGGTGGGTGGATGGATGCTGTAGGGGCTCACAGGTGGGAGAATCTAGAAGGAAAGATCAGAAAAGACAGCATTTGCGCTTAATCTCACAAGTCTTAGCTAAATTTAAACAAAGTGGAAACTATTTCTCATAGAACTTGCTTGAAGAACCTCTCATCAAAATTTCCAGTTCCCTGTGTTTAAGCCAGAAAACTGCTGACCTGAATTATCCTAACAGTTCCATATGGTTCTCAGTGTCACCACTATTTGCCTTCCCTAACCCATTTGCACCCTCCAGGCCAGCGCACATAATCTTTCCAAAGTTGAGATCTGAGTATGCACTGCCTCCTAATGCAGGCTGCCAGCTCGTTCCCGGTCTGGATTCTGCTTGCTTCTTTAGACAGTGTGGTCCCCCTCTCGGCACCTAAAGCACTGTCTTTTAATCACACATCTGCACCCGGCATATTTCAAGTATGCCTTCAGACTGCTGCATCTTTGTTCAGCACATTCTTCCTACCACTTTTTCCCTGGATAATTCCTAGTTCTCCTTCGGGGTTCACTTCCAATACTATTTCCACAAGAAAAGTTAAGTCGGGCGATCTATAACATCTCGTTGTTGGGTTCTGTCAGTTCCCACACAGTCACCGTATGTACAACAGAACGAAACACCTCCGTGTCCTGCACCATCTTCACCACGTGCCTATGTTGGAGCCCATTGTTGGAGCCACGGCGTTAATGAATCCTCTTCAGGGCCTGCCTCTTTTCGACTGCCACTCCGTTTCTCTAAGCATGCCCCTGTTCCAGGAACTGGTCTCTCCCGAGAACATATCCAAAGCACGTGAGATGAAGTGTCCCCATCCACGCTACCAAGGAGCGCTGCTTTCAAGACAGGTGGTTTTTGGAGGGTTTTTTTTTTTGGGGGGGGGGGGGATGGGTGTCTTTTGACAGTCCATGGTACTTGCAATATACTTTGCCAGTTATAATTTAAATGCATCGGGTTTTCTTTGGTCTTCCTTATTCAAGCAGTGTCCAGTTTTGACCCGCATATGAGAGAACTGAAAATACCACAGCTTGGTTCAGATGCACCGGAGTCCTAAAAGTAACATCTCTGCTTTTTGATCCTTTGAAGAGGCCTTGTGCAGCAGATTGACCCAATGTGCTGCATCATTGGATCTCTTTGCTGCTGCTCCCATGAGCACTGATTGTGGATGCAAGCAAGATGAAACCCTTGACAATCAACCGCTTGACCATTTATCGTGATGTTACCTCCCGATCTTCTGTGAGGATTTGGGGCTCCATTACACTGAATTGCAATCTGAGCTGAAGGTTGCCATCCTTGATCTTCCTCCACAGGGCTTCAAGTCAGCAAGCAAGATTGTGTCATCTGCTTATCATAGGTTGTTATTAAACCTTCTTCCAATACTGATACCAAATTTTTCTTCATATCACACAGTATGTCTGAATTTTTGCTCAACATACAAGATACAGAAGGATGGTGAAAGGATACCATTGGACGCATCCCTTCCCTGATTTCCAACCAAGCAGCATCCCCTTGGTCTGTTCTCACCACTGCCTCTTGACGCATGTGTTCCATAGGAAGACAATGAAGTATTCTGGAATTCCAATTTTCCCACGGCCATCCATAGATTGTTGCAGCCAACACAGTTGAATGCTCTCTTATAGTCAATAAAATACAAATAAACATCTGTCTGGTATTATCTGCTTTCAGCCAAGGGCATCCCTTGTTCCCAGTCTTCTTCTGCACCTGGCATGAATTTTAGGCAGCTCCTTGTCAATGTATTGGAACAGACATTGTTGAGTGACCTTCAGCAACATTTTACTTGCATGTGATATTATTTATATTGTTCTATAATTTGTGCATTCTATTGGGTCACTTTTATTTGGAATGGGAACAAATACAAATCTCTTCCAGTCAGTTGGCCAGGTAGCTGTCTTCCAAACTTCCTGACATGGAGGAGTGAGTGCTTCCAGTACTTCATTATCTTGTTGAAACTTTCCATGGGTTTCCCATCAATTCCTGTAGCCTCAATTTTGGCTGATGCATTCAGTGCAGTTTGAACTTCTTCCATCAGACCATTGGTTCTTGCTCATATGCTATGGCCTGTCATGGTGGAATGTTGACTAGCTCTTTTTGGTTCAGTGCCTTTTATTCTTTCCATCATATTTTGATACTCCCTGCATCATTACAAATTTTGCCTGAAAATTTTGTTGAATACTGAAATGAGAGACAATTTTTTTCTTGCATTCTTTCAGTTGAAGATATGCCGAGAGCATTCTTCCTTTTTGGTTTGTTAACTCTTGGTCTTTGTATACTTCATAATAATAATTTATTTTGTCTTCTCAAGCTACCCTAGGAAAATTTCTATTCAGTTCTTTTTTTCATCATTTCTACCATTTGTCTTAGGTACTCTGTGAGTAAGAGCAAGTTTCAGACTCTTGTTATATCTACTTTTCTTATATACTCTTCTTTGATCGTTTCTTTCCTGTCTTTAAATGACTGTTTTGCTGCCTTCGTGTATGATGTTATTGATGTCATCTCACAGTCCATCAGACCTTCTGTCACTAGTGTTCAATGGGTCAAATCTATTCTTGAGATGTTCTCAAAGTTCAAGTGGAATATATTCAAGGTCCTATTTTGGCTTTCATGAGTTTGGTTTAATTTTTTTCAGCTTCAACCATTTGTCATGCTGCCATGCTGTGGTGGTTTGTGTGTAACTTTTTTGGGAACTTACATCAGTGGTATTTTCAAATACCTGCAGGGTCTCCCAAAGTGTTTGGGAGGTTTCAGCAGACCTTCCAGACTAAGAAAGAACAGCCAAGAATAAATAGGCTCTCCACTTCTGAGGAATTTGTCAATGAAAATCTTATTGATACATTGAAACATTGGCATATACTAAAAATCCATGACATAGTCCTCGAAACAACAGGGAATCTAGCATTTGCATTACTATAACCTGTGCTTATCAAAGTGTCTAGCACATAGAAAGTTTTTCAATAAATATTTGTGTAGTTGATAAACAAATAAACATGAATGAATGAATGTTTGTATATTTACATTTACATTTTAAGCAAAATGGAGGCCAAGCCTCTGTCCTTGATAGTTGGGGTCCATACCACACCCTCATGCCAGAATATCTGGCATGCAATGAAGCCCTCGCCTATAGAGTTCTGAAGCAGTCACTAAGTGATGGGTGAAAGAGCGCAGTAGATGCAGTATAGTCAGTCACTGGGTCCTGCAATGAAGCACGGGGATATACTCTATCACATCATTATAAAATGATATAAAATTGTAGTCTACGTGGGAATTGGATTACAGAATGATTGCATATCAAAGAAATCACATACAAGGAATTTATCACAGATGCAAAGCTTGAAGAACTCTAAACATTTTCATGATTTAAAATGATAAAAGTTGGCTCTTCGTCATATGCATGCATTTTCACAGTGGCTGGAGCCGTAATGCAAAAGAAAACTTTCATATACTGTGCGAAATCAAACTCAAGCCTATTGAGGAAGTGGCAAGGGTCATATCTGACCTTCTTCAGTTGCACAAACCAAAGGAAAAATCCATCTCCACACTAGCCCAAGGCTGACTGGCATAATGCAGAGGTTGGACTTGCCTCTACTCTCAGCTTTTCTTTTATCTCGTCTGACACTAACTGTTCCTCCCACAACGCACTACGTCTCTTAGGAATATGACAATCTATGTAATGGCCACATAGAACTCATAGGCAATACTCGTGATTATGGAAAAAGTTAGTAGGTTACAAGCTAAGATCAGAAAATGTTAAGGGTACAGTCATTGGTCTAAGCAGCACCTCTATTTAGCTAGCAAGCACATGTCTCCCTGGTCCTTTGTTAGTCCTTTGGCCTCTGCTTTGTTCCAGGGAGTGAGAAACCCACTGCTCTACCTCATCATCTTGATTTTTCCCCTCTGCTCTGCCTAATGGTCTCCTTGCCATTGCTTCTGTGGCCTCTGCTTCCTCTGCCACTTCAGAAAGGGAACTAGCACATGCTCTGCTGGTGTGACAGGAATCTCTTTTTCTTGTTTCTGGGCTGACTCTCTTATACTCAAGTGAGAGCCCTCTACAACTTATCTGTATGCTGGGTAGGTGAATGCCACCTATTTTCTATTATTGGGAGGAATTTTTCGAGAAATGGATAGAAAAGATCTATCTAATCACTTCACCATATAACCTTTGGCAAGCTACACAAATACTAAACATGAAAACATTCATCAGCAAGTTAGCAAACATTTCTAGAATACATAATTTCTTGTCAGGAAGTTTAGGCTAACCCTCATCATGAAATGAATAGAATGTTATTGACCTTTAATTAAGGTTGTTATCATTTTAGGCAGTATCTGAATATGTAAAGGCTTCATTAAGCACCTTAGTTGAAAGAGTTTAGATGAATGGAATCATCTTTATATAAATGTTATTAAATGATGTTTTATCCTATCTCCTTAGAGCTTTTTGGTACACCAGGAATAGTAGTTCATCAAAGGGCAAAAGAGTTAGTATTTTATGCTTTGCAGGCCATAATGTGTTATAATGACTCAACTCTACAAATATCAAACAAATGCCATCAAGACAATATTTAAAAAACACGGGCATAGCTGTGCTTTAATCACATGTTATTTGAAAAAATAAGCAGCTGAAAATTGGCAGGTTACAGTTTTCAATCTGCTGTTAAGTAGACAATCGTTTCATTACATCACCATTTGTCTGGTAAAGGTACCTGATCTTTATTCGTGAAACACGTCTCCTCTACTCTCAGGTTACGTAGAGTGTAGTTGATCCCAATTTCACAGTGCAAGACTTGGTCATACAAACTAGCACAAGCTAATTAGAACATTTATTTCCTTTGGCTCCAGTGACTGGTTCAAGATTGATCAAGTGATCCACCGTGGTCTATTGGGATTTGTTGGACACGACAAAAGCAATTATCAGATTTCAGTTTGTATTAAGTAATGCATGCAGAAATAGAGGAGAAATCATTTCAAAAATTAATAACATCTCCAATAATTAGAACAGGATCAACACCAGCATAGACCTTCTAACAGAAGAAAAGGAATCATAAAAATTAGAGCAGAAATAAATAAACTGGAAAACATAAAAACCATGGAAAAAATCAACAAGACAAGAAGTTGGTTCTTTGAAAAGATAAAAAAATTGACAAACCACTAGCAAACTTAACAAAGCAAAAGAAAAAGCTGGCAAAATATCTAGAATAAGAAAGGAAATTGATGGCATAACAATATATCCAAATGAAATAAAAATAATAACATATTGTAACAAAATACTGTACTCCAAAAATATTCAAGATAATCTAGGTGGCATGGACAAATACCTAGAAACACACCCTCTACACAAATTAGTGCAAATGAATTTCAAAACCTGAACCATAGAAAAAGAAGAAATAGACAAGGTCATCAAGAAACTCCCAACCAAAAAAGGGTCCAGATGACTTCCCAGGCGAATTCTATCAAGTATTCAGAGAAGAGCTGTCACCAATTCTATACAAACTATTTCAGAACAAAGGAACAGCAGACTTCCAAACTCATTCTACTAAGTCAGCAAAATCCTGATACCCAAACCAGGCTAAGCCCCACCAAGATAGAAAACTACAGACTGATATTCCTCATGAACATTGATGCAAAATTTCTCAACAAAATCCTGGTCAATAAAATCCAACAACATATTGAAAAAATAATACCTCATGACTAAGTAGGATTCATACCAGGGCTGCAAGGACTGTTCAACATTCAAAAACAATTAAAATAATCCACCACATAAATAAGATACTGGATAAGAACCACAGGATCATATCAATTGATGAAGAAAAATGCATTGGGCAATATCCTGCACCCATTCCAAACAAAAGCACTCCGTAAGATAGGAATATAAGGGGAATTCTTCAACACAATAAAGGCCAGACATAAAAAACCAATAGTTACTATCACGCTAAATGGAGAAAAGCTAAAAACATTCCCATTGAAAACGGGAACCCAAACAGGATGTCCTTTATTGCCCTTCTTATTCAACATAATGCTGCAAGTCTTAGCCAAAACTACAACAAGAAATTCAGGGCGTACAACTGGGCAAAAAAGAAGTGAAACTCTCACTACTTGCCAACAATATGCTTTTATAGAGAGTGAACCTCAAGTTCTGCACAATAGTAGGATTATTGGAAACAACTGAAGAAGTTAGCAAGGTAGCAGGATACAAGCTTAACAAGCAGGAGTCAATTGGATGCCTCTATAATAAAGCTGAGCGATCCAACAAAGGTCTGAAGAAGACATATCATTCCCAATAGCCACACAAAAATTGAATTACCTAGGAATGAACTTACCCAACGAACCAAATGACCTGTACAAAGAAAACTACAAAACATTAATACATGAAACCAAGAAAAACCTACAAAAATGGAAGAATGGATAGACTTAAAATTCATGGAGAGAAAGACAATATTGTGAATATTTCAATTCTACCTAAAGCAATCTATAAATTCAATGCAATCTCAATGCAAATCATAACATCATTCTTTAAAGAAATGGAAAAACTAATTACCAACTTCAATGGAGAGGAAAGAAGCCCAGGGTAAACAAAGAACTTCTCAAAAGTAAGAACAAAATAAATGGTCTTGCACTACCTGACCCCCAAATATATTACACAACCACAGTTGTCGAAACAGCCTAGTGCTGGTATAATGATAGATACATTGACCAATGGAACAGGACAGAAAACCTAGCAATAACATCCACCTATAGACACTGATTTTTGAGAAAGATCCAATAAACAGTAAATGGGAAGGGGATGCCCTCCTTAATAAATGGTGCTGGAAAACTAGGTATCCATTTACAGAAGAATAAAACAGGCCCAATACTTCACCCTTATTCAAATGAACTCAGGTTTGATCAGAGGGCTAAATGTAAGAGCCAGTGCTATCAGGATCTTTAACCAAGTAAAATGGGGGGGGGGGATCTAAATGTGCTAATGCAGGTCACACACAGGCTACATGATACAACAAAGAAGGTACACATAGTGCAAGGCAAAACAGATGACTGGAACCTTCTAAAAATAAAATACTGGTGTGCATCACAAGATTCCATCAAAAAAGTAAAAGTAAAACGAGAGCCTGCAGATCGGGAGAAGATATTTAGCAATGACACAATTGACCAAGGACTAATTACAAAAATCAACAGAATCCTGTAAGCCCAAACACGGGGGAGGGGGAACTCTTAAAAGATGGGCAAGGGACCTGAACAGACAACTTACAAATGTGGACACCCAAATGACTAACCAGCAAATGAGGAAATGTTTTCATTCACTAGTCATCCAGGAAATGTAAATCAAAATAATGATGGAATACCATCTAACACCCAAACCATAGCTTAATTTGTAAAACAGCAAACAAGAAATGCTGGAGAGGGTAGAGAGAAATTGAAACTCTTTTACACTGCTGGTGGGCTTGTAAATATTTACAGCCATTTTGGAAAGTTATATGGCAATTCCTAAAATAGCAGGCAATAGAAATACCATATGACTGAGCAATACCATGTCTGGGCATATATGCCAAAGAAATGAGAGAAAGAATTGGAACAGTTACATGTTCTTTCATGTTCATTGCAGCACAGTTCACAACAGCAGGAAGTGGGAAACAGCCCAAACCCCCATCAGTAAAAGAATAGATAAAATACCGGTCTATACACACAATGGACTACTACACAGACATGGAAAATAGTGATGCAACCATGAAACACCTCATGACATGAAGGGATCTGCAAACATTATAATGGGGGAGTTAGTCCATCACAAAGGACAACTAATGTATGGACACACTACTGTAGGGATCAGCACCAGGATGGGAACAGGCTCAGGCTTTCCAGCCACCCAGTTCGCTGGGCAGGTCAGCCAAACAGCTCTGCAGAGAGTCTGGCTGGTGTCCACTAATCACACACTATCCCCTGCATGAGTGTCCTGCAGGTCACTTTGGTGAAGGGTCCTCACATTAACTGGGATCAGATTGTCGAGATAGGGGGCAGGAAGCATGGCCATTTGGTGGCTGCCATGCAAAGGTATGACCAGGTCCCCCCAGAAGAGGAGACATTCCTACCAGGGTGATGAGGGATACTGACAGGAAAATCAAGTCAAGAGGTGGGAAAGGGGGCATACACATTTGGAGAAGATCAAGGTATGTCCGTTGGTGGAAAAAGGGGGGGGGGAACCGACTTCCGAGTGGAGAAAAATATGACTGACAATACTTTTATGGACCCTAAAGAGGGAGTATGTCTGGTGCTGTCATCTGAATAAGCCACATTAGTCTGAGTTTCTGTACACCCACTGGGGACCAACCATAGAACATGTACCATAGGACACTGAGACATTGAATCCTGGACCTCCAGGGCACACAACATGCCCCAAAGGCCATACCAGAGGGATCTGATGCAGAAACCCTACTAAAGACAGCTATATCAAGAGTCCTGAACTATTGGTGGGCAGATTAACACTTACTTACGACTTCAATGCCCTAATAGCTCTATTGAGATGTGTATTATTCTGGTAGACCTGTGACTGACATTATCAGTGAATATCATTGTAAGTTTTGCCTGACCATAACACCCATTATTTGTACAATTAGCATATAATCACATAAGGATTTAGTCTGTAAAAGTGAATAATCCATGTATTGTGATATGTAGTCAGTCTATACTTCAATCTCCCTCTCTCAATAGTGTTTTAAAATTAGTACCATGGGCTAATCAATGATACTATAAACATAAGATCCTTATGCTCTGGGGATGTAATTGATAAGATCTTCTATCATAAAAAACAAAGATGTCTCTAAGGTGAACCAGAGGTAGATAAAAAAGAGACTAAGAAGTGGATTTTTGACTAGCACTTACTAATAGCTTCAATCTAAGAATAATTAGTTCTTACAGCATGGCCCTGCTCAATACGCACCTCATTAAGGAAAGAATTAGATGGTGGCCAGCTATCAGGAAAAATAGAATCTGGGGTCTCAAAGGCTTGCTTTCAAAGAAGCAGTCATCTAAGTGAGATGTCAACTAAATACACATGGAAGAAGCACAACAACATCTGTGATCCAAGGATTGTAACTTATATGACGGGGTATCCCCAAAAACAGATTTTTTTTCAAAGCTACGTGTTGAACTTTTTTGACAAAACAACCTATCACCTTCAAAGTACTCTCCATTCCATTTACCATATAAGCTGACCCAAATATCAGCGGAGGCACCTAATATTACCACAAAAAGCTGCATTAAAATGTACTGAAAAACTCAGCTTATACATGAGTATATATGGTAATACATTTGTCAAATCTGTGATTACATCTTGCAAATTCATTTGTTTGGATAGCTGATGGCACCTCCCTCATTTTTCCCCCTTTACCTCTTATACTTCATCAAATTGCTGTCCTATCATGTCCCCCTTCATCCGTGGAAACAAAAAGAAGTCACACAGAGTGAGGTCAGGTGAGTTATGTGTGTGGGGCAAGAGAAGCATGCTGTTTTTTGCCAAAAACTGGCTCACTGAGATGGCTGTGTGAATAGTTGCATTGTCATGGTGGCAAAACTAGTCCCCTGTCTGCCATAAATCAGGGCTTTTTTGGTCACACATTGTTATACAATCTTTTCAGAACTTCTAAATAGAAAACGTGATTAACAACCTGACCTGATGGAACAAACTCCAAATGCACTATGCCCCTCACAGCAAAATAACAAAACAAAATGAAAAATGAGCATTGTCTTGATCTTTTATTTCACTTGAGGATCTTTTGGGGGGCGAGGTGACGATGGTGGCCTCGACTGGCTTGATTGATGTTTGCTTTCGGGGTCTTAAGAATAGCACCATGTCTCCTCACCTGTAATGACCTTGGGGGGTAAAAATCTGGGTCACCTTGGAGCTGTTCTTTCAAAGCACAGCATGTGTCCCCTCAATGCTCTTTTTCCTGCTCAGTCAGAACCCAAGGCACAAATTTCTCAGCAACCCTTCTCCTTCCCAAATCGTCCATTAAAATTTGCTCAACTGAGCTCCAACCTAGTCCAGAAAACTTCCCCAACTCTTCAATGGTCCATCGTCAGTCTTCAAGCAGAAGAGCATGAATTTTGTCCACATTTTTGTCCGTTCAGAAAGTTGATGGACATCCCAAACAAGGTTTTTCATCAATCAACATTTCATCTCTTTTGAAATGTCGTACATTTGAGTTTTTTTCCCATTGTGCTGTCTTTGTAAGCTTTATTCAACATCACAACAGTTTCTGTGGCATTTTTCCTGAACAGAAAACAAAAATTTCACAGCCGCACACTGTTCTTTTAAATTGGTCATCACACATACACACACACACACATACACACAAATGAGGTTCAATCATGGAAGAAGGGAGACAGTGTTCAGTGTAAGACATGAATATATTAATAATTTACAGTTTATACAACTGGTCATGAGGATGAGGGGGAAGGGGCAAAAGAGAAGCTGATACTAAGGGCTCACGAAAGTAAATGTTTAGAAAATAATAATGGAAACATGTACAAATATGCTTGATACAATTGATGTATGGATTGTTGCAAGAGCCCCCAATAAAACAAACCTTTAATTAAAAAAAAAAGAGGTTGAAGCAAAACTGCTTTTATGGAAAATTCACTGTGACCAGAGAGAAACTTCGGAGGTGACACCAGCGGACGCACTAACTCTGAGCAAGTTGCTCAATGCTCACCTAACAGGAGAATGTGTACTATGAAAGCTTCTGCCTAGCAGAGCTTTATATCCGTGTTGTTGTGGTTTATTTGGGGGGGGGATGAAGTGGGGGGGTGTCCCCTCATATAATCCATATCTGAAGGAGGTAATAGTATCAGAGCTTAAGTTGTGATATTCTGATGTGAAGATGTCTATAGATGACAGGTAAGACCTAAATACATTTTCAGGATACACACAAGGACTAAGTCCCCAGTGATTTCCCTCTACGCATATTCTGGGATGGAAAGAATCTGCTTATCAGCCATAGTATTGTAGAGCGTCCATAGTGGATTAAAATGATAAATCTGACATGAACTAGGGAAACTTTGTCAATTGTTCTGCCTGCTGATACACGTTGTGCTTGAGCTACATGCTCATATTTTCTGTGTGTTTTTCATCTTGGGTTTGTCACTGTTGTATTTTGGCATTGTTGGCGGCCTTCTTGACTCTCTGTTATGGTGTTTCTGGTTTGGGGACGACAGAGACAGCAACTAGAAAAAGGGTTCCTGGGGATACAGCAGGGAAGGTGTGGGGGGTGGTCTGTGATGTCAAGGAGTTCACGAAGGAAGGGAATGTTCGGAAACTGACTGATTGTGGTAGCGATTGTACAACACTGCTTGATATGATTGAACTGTGGGATGGTATGATGTCTGGATTAGCTCTTCATGAAATGGAAAAACAAGCAAAGGTTGAAATTATTTTTTCTCCTTATATTAGTGTGCTAAGGGTCCTTATCTTGGAACGAGCAGAGAGATTTACATACAGGAGGGTAAATGTGGCAGGAAGGGTAGTAGAGGCAATAACCAAATCATCCTGCATGCGCAGATCATGCTGTGCACCATTTCTAACAGTGGACCTCACACTGAGGATAGACTCCCTGTGTGAGAGCAGAGTGTTTGCTATCGCCTCATCTGCACTGACCTCAGAACCTGTGAAGAAACAGAATGTGACAGTCACCTCGGGCCACTTGGAGCCAATATTGGAATTGTATGGGTTGCTCTCATCATGATCCAGACTTGGGAATGCTACACTTGAAAGCTGAGGGTTTTGACTTCGGTCTGGCTTTGCACAGTATTCTGGAAATTGCTCATCTTGCATCGAATCAAGGTGTGTCTGAGTCATCAAACACTTGTCCTGTGTATCCCCACTTTTCTCCCCCAGGTTAGCAGATGGCTGCTAGTACCCGCGTACATTCAAATATGTATGGATGACTATTTCATTAAGACAAGTAACATAGACTAAATGTTGTTCATTCTGGTTGTAGGATGGGGTAGGAAGAATAACATTAGCATTTATTGAAAACTTGTGTGACAGGCATTATATTGACTAGATGATTTAGACTTACTTTCCTATGTAACCGTGGCATACTCCAATGGAGTAATAAATCCACTGCCACGAGTCTGCGATTCAGACGCATAGCAACTCTGTATCAGGTTTCTGAGGCTCTGAAAATGTTCACAGCAGCAGATGCCTATCCAATAATGTAGGTTTTATTTTCTCTCAGGCATGTTTAATGAGATTAGACAACTTGTCCAAGACAACATAGTAACAAAAGCCTGAGATTATTCTACAATATTACAGTGCCTATTATCAATGAAAGGAGGCGTGGTGGAACAGTGCTTCAAACAACCAGCTGCTAATTACAAAGATTGTATTAAAACCCAAGCATTGCTCCATGGGAAAAAGATGAGACCGTCTGCTCCCTCTAAGGTTTACTCTTGGAAACTCTCAGTCAAAATCAACCTGATGACAATGGGTTTCGACCATCACGGAAAACAAACAGGTAGTCTCATTAGTCCATAAAGAAAGTTATTGATGTTTAAACTTTAAAATAAAAATCCTATGAAGGACTCTCATAGAGGATTCATTCTTAAGCTCACTGGAGCTCAGGTGACATCGCAGTAGGCTATTAAACATAAGTTCATTAGTTCAAACCCACCAGATACTCTGTGGAAGATAGATGAAGTAACCTGCTTTCATGAGGATTTATAGTCTAGGAAATACTATGCAACAGTTTTACTCTGACCTACAAGGTTGTTATGAGTCAGAATTGACTCCATGGTACTGAGTAAGCTCAGCAGGTATTCTCAAACGTAAAATGTCATCCTTAGAGAACTTTCCATTTAAACTTGAAATCAAGATAACTAGCTATAGTAGGAAAAACTAATATAAAATGAAGAATTCTGTCCATATTTTCATAGTTCAGCAAATGAAAGAGTAATCAGTTCTATTTTGTCCTAATAGGGTTATTATGAGTCAGAATTGGCTCCACAGCAATGGTATTTTAGTTTGTAATTTAGGCTAGGGGAATATTTCATTAAAGCAAAACACTTTATACAAATACCAAGAGAGAATCTGAAACTGAGGTAGGTATGCGGTGCCAACTTAGTTAAACATACAGGTGAGAAGATGGATTCATGCTTCGTACCATGCTGTTGTTTTTTAAAGATGGCTGGTTAATCTCTAATAGACTGTACAGTGAGTTCTACTCACTTATTTTTCTTGTTTCCACAATAATAATTTACTGTAATTTTTCACGCACAATAAAGCATTATCTGATGCTCACTTGAGGGTCTGAACATGTTTGCTATTCTGTTACATCCACAGACACGCTTGGCGTGTCACTTGGTCCCACGTTCTCCTTGGCGGTAAAGCACAACTGTCTACGATTTCTTTCAGAAGAGGGCAGCCCCAGGTACAGTTGAAATGGACCTGCATTCCATTTCCTTCCTTCTATTTCTAAAAGCAACCTTGAAAATAAAGTTAGCTTAGATAGTTGTGTATAAGCTGAGGTTTGGGGCACATTTTTATGCAGTTTTGTGGTAAAATTAGGTGCCTCACAAATGTACAAATGTGCTTGGCACAATGGATAGAAGTATGGATTGTGATAAGAGTTGTACAAACCCCCAATAAAATGTTTTTTGAAAAGATTGTTAATTCTGGGTGATGAATACATAGATGTTTATGTTTTGAAATTAAAATTTTACCTAATAAAAAGTTTTAGAAAAAAAAATGAGGTGCCCTGGCTGATATTCAGGTTGGCTTATACTCGAGTATATATGGTACTTCCTGTCCTTTTATAATTTTATTATGTTTGTTCAGAAACAATAAAAAACTGAACTCTGGCATGTACTTTTGAATTTTACATAAATTGTGTGATAATGTACTTACCATTCTGACACTTGCTTTTAGCATTCAACAATATGTTTTTCAGATTTGTTTGTTTCTAAATACATATTAAAGAAGATGTCTTCATTTATCATGATTTGCATGAGTTATAATGTCCCAAATGGTTTGTGCTTGTAAAAGGAAGTGTGACACGAGGGTGGTGTCTGACTTCCTCTGGCTACACAGCAGGGAGCAACATCCACCCATCTGCACCATCCTCACAATTGTCCTATGGTACTTTCAACATTCTTTGCCAGCACCACCATTCAATTGAATCAGTATTGGAATCAGTCTTGAACTGATGCTGATGAGGTGCTTCACCAGACCTCTTCAGAGTATTGAAAAAACAAAGACGTTACCTGGACAATTGAGGTGTGCCTTACCCACGCCATAGAATTTTCAGTTGCCTCATATGCATGTAAAAGTTGTACACTGAATAAAGAAAACGGAATTTGATTCACTGGCTTAAAGTCACGTACTTTTATTATTTGGCAATCTGTGAGTTAGAAGTCTCACTGGGTTAAAGTCAGGGTGTCAGCAGGGATACCTTCCTTCTGGAGGCTCTAGAACTCATTCTTTGGCCCTCTTCTTCCATCTTCAAAGGCATCCCAAAAATGCCTTCAAATCTCTCTCTTCTTGTAAGGAGTCTTGTGATTGCCCTGGGACCACCTTGATATCAAGGATAATCTTCCATCATTCAAAATGACTAACATAATCACTCTATCTAAGGCCTTTTTGCCACGAAAGGGGACATAGTCATAGGTTTGAGGAATTGGGTCAGAGCAAAATTGGGGGAAGGCGCACCTTGCTTCCTATCTGTTCTAGCCAATGGTTTTCTAATATCAAAATTCAAGTAATTCTTTTGGATACTTCCCAAGAATGCTCATTAATTTACTAATGGCTTTGTTTATAAAGCTTATTTGCAATCAATAGAATTTTTATCTTCTCCAAGTGAAGTTAATGGAGGAATTGTAATGCATAAATTTGCCTGGGTAGCAGCAATTGTAAAGTAGCATCATGTTCTTTAGCAGGTGCCTGAAAGCATTTGCAAAGTAGCTAATCTATCCTTATAACTGTCACTTAAAGAAAAGGAAGGGTAGAAGTTATTACAGCCATTTTTCAAGTCAAGAAACTAAAGAATACAGTATTAAATGCTTTCCTCAGATCACTCAGTGAGGAATACTGGAGGTGTTATGAATAGAACTTAGCTTCCCCCTACTTCCATTCAATAGCTTAAAAGACCAGGAATAATGGTACCAATGATTCACGCTGACTATCTAGTTCCTCTCCTTTATGCAATCCAAATCCGGAAGAGAAATCATCACTCAGCTATTAATATACCTCTGGTTAGCTTTTCTCCCACTTGGCTTCAAGAAGGCATTAGAAAACATATCAATAATGTCACCATATGTTTGGTAATAGATTCAACTTAGAGACATTCCTACTTGATTTCAAATTCGTTTGTAAGGTCTTAAGCAAACGTGACTTTAAAATTTTAAATCTATATTATTAACCTATCTGGTGGGTAAAAGGGAAAGCTGAGAGGAATAGGGCTGGCTCACTGAGAGCTCAAATTGAGGTGGGGCAGTGAGAAGCTGCGGACTGCAGTGGAAAGGACAGGGGCTCAGAAGTCCTTACAGAACCTGGGGGACGAGTCTCATCTCTGCCACTTGCATCAGCTATTGAACTTTAGACAAGGAATTTAACCTCTCCGATTCTCTCCCTTAAAAGTTGATACGAAGGCTAAAGAGCATGTATAGCAAATATGTGGCACATCAAAAGTCATTTAATAATGTTTTTGTATCTTAAGAAAAATGCATCATCAATAGAAATACGTGATCGTAGGAACAGATTTTCCCATTAAAGCAGACACTACAATGTGCCACCCAGGGCCTGCCTCAGGAAGGACAGGGGAGTTCTCCAAGCTGCAGAGAGTGCAGCTGATGGAAAGCTTTTCATTGTCGGCCCTGATAGAGATTGGCTTGACTGAAGAGAGATGCCTCCCTCACCCAAGGTCCTCCCTACCCCAGGGCTCCTGCCTTCAGTCTTCATTTAAGATACGAACTTCTCACAGGGTTTGCTGAGGTTACTGCTGAGACTGCTGACAAGCGCAATTTCTTCTGGTCAATCCAGCTTTTTTCAACTTCCCTTTCATGAGCGTTGATCTCAACATATAAGCTATCTTATAGCTTATACACTGCAACTATGCACATATAGCTGTGCACTAATCTCAGGAGCCCTGTGGCACAGTTGTTAGAGTTCAGCTGCTAATATAAAGGGTTGTGGTTCAAATCCACCAGCTGCTCTGTGAGAGACAAGGCATGGCAATCTCCTTTTAAGATCGCTGATTTCGTTAGATGCTATGACGTTTAATTCATAGGGACACTATGTACAAAAGAATCCACTGCCTGGTCCTGTGCCATCCTGTTTGGGGCCCATGGTGTAGCTACTAAATCAATTCATCTTGTTAGGGGTCTACCAGTTTTTCACTGACCCGATACTTTATCAAGGATGACAGTCTTTCCCAGGATCTGTTCTCTCTTGATAATATGCCCAAATAATCAAGCTAAAGTCTCACAACCCTTGCGTCTAAGAAGCATTCTAGGTGCACATTTTCAAAGACAGCGTGGTTTGTTCCCCTGGCAGTTCGAGGTACGTCAACTACTCTTCACCAACACCATAATTCAAATGCATCACTTCTTCTCCAATCCTTGTTATGCATTGTCCAGCTTTAACGTGCATATGAAGTGACTGAAAATGCAAAGGCTCAGGGTAAGCACACTTTAGTCCCCAAAGGGACATAGTAAGACTTCAACTCCCTAATAGGTCTTGTGCAGCAGATATGCCCAGTGCAATACATCGTTGACTACTGCTTCCATGAGTGCAGATTGGGGGTTAAATCCTTGAAAACTTCAATCTTTTCTCTATGTACCATGATTTAGTCTATTGGTCCACTTGTGGGAATTTTTGTTTTCGCTATGTGAAGATGTAATCCATACTAACGTCTTTGTTCTTTGTCAGTAAGTACGTCAAGTCCCTTTCACTTTGAGCAAACAAGGTTGGGTCATTTGCTTTTCACAGTTGATTAAGAGACTTTTTCCAGTCCTGATGCCACATCCCGCCTCCTGTATTCCAGCTTCTAGAACTCCCTGCTTAGCATAGCGATTGAACACGTATGGTGAATGATGTAACCCTGACACACACCTCTCCTGATTTTACACCTTCTTCTGTTACAATAACCGCCTTTTGGCCTATGAACAGATGCCACCTTAACATAAAGTGGTTTGGAATTTTCATTCTTAGCAATGTTATCCATAGTTTATTTTATGAGCCATGCAATCAAATGCCTTTGCACAGTCAACAAAACACAAGTAAATACATTTCTAGTATTCTCTGCTTTCAGTTAAGATCTCTGTTGTTAGCAATGATATCCCTGCTTCACATCCTCTTTGAAATTTGGCTTGAATTTCTGGCAGCCACAGCTGTATCTGAAAGATCTTTAGTAAAATTTTACTTACATGTGACCTTAAGGATATTGTGTGATAACTTCAGCATTCTTCTGGGTCATTTTTCTTTGAAATGAGCACAAAGCTGTTTTCCAAATTTCTTTATATAGACTATTGAGTGCTTTCAGTGCTTCATCAGTTTGTGGGAACATTTCGATTGTGATTCTGTCCAATTCTGAAGCCCTTCTGTTTTTCAATGGCTTTAGCCTATGTTGGATGTCTTCCTTCAGCACATCTTTTGTTTTGTTTTTATTCTATGCTATCTCTTGATAGTTATATGTCAACCAAGTCTTTTGCTACCATGACTGTACATCACTTCTATTTTCTCTAGGTGCTTTTACATCATTCAATATCTTGCCCATCGAGTCCCTCACTGTTGCAAATCGGGGCTTACGTATTCTCTTTAGCCCCTTTGGTAGCCCTGGCAGAACAGTGTTTGCACAATGGGCTGCAACCTGAAAGGTCATCAGTTGGAATACACCAGCCACAACTCGAGAGGAAGATGGGGATCCCTACTCCTGTAAAAAGTTACCTTCTCAGAAACTCAAGGGCAGTTCTACCCTTTCTCTAGGGTCGCTAGGAGTTCGCAAAGACTCGATAGCAGTGTTTGGGATTTTTGATCTTTAGTCCTCTGTCCTTAAGATATACTGAACATATCCTTCCCTTTTGGTTTTACAGCTCTAAATCTTCGCACGTTTCTTTATAGCTCTTCCACTGTCATGTCCTGAGCGCCTTCCAACCTGAGGGGGCTCATCTTCTGGGTCTGACTCAATGTTCCATTGTAATTAAAAGAGTTTTCTGTGGCTAATTTTTCAGAAGCTAACCACCTCTTTCTTATACCTTGTTGATTCTGAATTGAGAAACTACTGAAACCTGGCCACCATGATGATATTGTTGGGATTTGAAATCCTGTTAGCTTAGCTTCCGATATTACAGCAACACTGAAGCCACACAGCAGGGCAAACTGACAGATGAAGTGGGCCAATAAAGATTACATACGGTTGTAAATAACCCTACAGGAGAGCTATCCTCTGGTCTTTCGGGTCTCTGTGAGCAGTAATCAACTTGATGGCTCTCAGAGTCCATTTCCTAGGGAATCTATTCATCAGTAATGTTGCAGTCGTGAATGTCTTAAATAATAATTATTAATACTGTTGCCTGTGTATAGCATGCCAAAAAGAAAAAGAGGGAGGATAAGTGACACAAAATTGGCAAAATAGTGATCATTGATGAATAATTAGAACACAGGCTAATCAGTATACAGGAATTCATTTTATAAGGGGCGTTTGAAAAGTTTGTGTAAAAGTAGAATTAAAAGGTAATGGAGTCAAGATCAACTGGCATAACACTGTCTACACAGGCAATGTTCTACCTGCTACATTTGGGAGTATACACTGGGGTCTTAAAGCTTGTGAGAAAACATCAAAGTTTTGTCTTTCCTTGTTTGGAGCAAAGAAGAATGAAGAAAACCAAAGAAACATAGAAACAATTAGTCCAATGTCTCATGGAACCTCAGCCTCCATAGTCCTGAGATCTAGGTAGTGCCTAGCTACTGTCACGAATTCTCTCAATGAGATCACATTAACAGTGGTTCTCAACCTGTGGGTCGTGACCCCTTTGGGGGCTCAAATGGCCCTTGCACAGGGGTCGCCCAATTCATAAGAGTAGCAAAATTACTGTTATGAAGTAGCAATGAAAATAATTTTCTGTTTGGGAAGTGAGATCGTTAAATATTGTGCCAACCTGTCTGATAAACACATGTGGGGTTAATTGAAGGACAGAAAGATAAATGGGGAGCCTCGCCTTTCTAGTTCTCAAGGCCTTTGCTTTCTGGTGGTGAGACCACGGTGCAGCTGCCTTAGCCATTTCCCTGCTTCAGCTGGCAAGACTCACTTCCTGCAAGACATCCCCAAGGAGAAGCCACATGGACCTACCCCAGTGCAGCCCTGGGTGCTGGAGCAGCCATGTGGAGACCCCATTCAGCGCTGAGATGCTTACACATTCACTGATTTGGCTTTCCTCCCGCAGTCGGCGTCATAGTGTGTGTTTTGTGAAATGGAGGAGAATTTTGTGGATTGGTGTCAAACATACAGGTTAAGGGGTTAATGTTGGACTTGTGGGCTTGGGCAGCACTGGGTTGGGATTTTTTCTTGATGTGCACTTAACCTTTATATAAAACTCTCTCTTATACATGAGTTTCTGTGGATTTGTTTCTCTAATGTACCCAGACTAACACAGGGGGTCACCACAACACGAGGAACTGTATTAAAGGCTCACAGCATCAGGAAGGTTGAGAAGCACTGCATTAGAAGTTCCTAGATAGCATGGAAGAAAAGTATGGGATCACACCTGAAATTCTAAAAATGACTAGGCTTATTGGTCAGTAGAGATTGGGAGAAATCCCAAGACTGTGATCCTTTGTCATCATTCAGTCCTGGAACTGAACTCACACTCACAGTTCAATTCACTGTCAAAGAATAGGAAGGCCAACACAGTGAGCATTAGGCAGGTACACACTTCTTAGGGTAACCAGCTATAATATAATATAACATCTCTCCATGTATCATTGGTGATCAAAGTATAGTATGTGTCCCAGTACAAAGTTCAGAAAGCAGGAAGGGTTAGGAAAGAAGGAGAAATGGAAATGGGAAATATAGGGAGGAAATGGGATAGGTTATGGTACGCAACTTATGTACAATAAATGGGGATTGCAAACAATGATATGAAACAAAATGTGTTTGAATGGTTGAGTGGAAAGCAGGTTTTCTTTGTAAACCTTCAACCCATTTACCATAAAAGGTTTCTTATTATGTGTGATAGAAATAAAATGATAATGAAATTGTTCCACAAACTTTTTGAAATGCCCCACACTATTCTACTTTTCTGCATGTTCAAGCTTTTCCATAATAAAAAAACTGGGCATCAGTATGCCTTAAAAATACATGCATATTACAAAAATATATATAATGCATATGCTTTAATAATCTATTTTTCATATCAGTTTAATAATATGCCTAAATTCAGTTCTGCTATATTAAGAAGATATATTAAAATAAAGAAAACTCATATTTTAGAACATAGATTAAATAAGGTCTGCCAAGAATATTGCCACATAATTATTAAATTTATGGGGAAAATGTGCTGATTTCTTTAGAAGTAACTTCCCAAAGGCATTTCAAACTAAAATTTTTAAAGTTTTACTTTTCATATTAAAGTATTATTTCTTTATGCACTAAACAGATTTTTAAATGATAAAGACTTTAAATGCAATAGTGAAGCATTTCAATTTCAAAATATAAAATCTCTACATGTATGTTTTAAACAATGCACATGTTTATATAACATATTTTATTAAATAACCTATAATAGAGTGTCAAATAATCTGGCCAAACTACACCTTTCTTCTTTCTTCTCCTTCTCAGGGAGAAACAAATAAAATATGCTGAAGACTTGCAGGTAAAATGATTCACATCAGTTCTGCTACAATGACATACACCTCTGTGTATCTATGTACCTGTGCACCTATCTCAGAAATGATGGGACATAAAGTCAGAGTGACAATAAAAAGAGAGATTAGTATCTGACTCAAGTACTCATTTTTTGCATGGTAGTATTATTTGTGTCTAGTCTTCCTGTGTTACGTAAGTCTGCTGTGATGAGGAGATGCAGAAATCTTATATAAATCTGTTTTCTCCTCTTTGTACTCTTCCATGTTTGAAGGGCTTTCAGACTTTGAGGTCGTGGCCATTTAATATAATTTGATTAAGCACTTTGGTGAGTGGCATCACTGAGATTATTATGTTTCTCAAAGGTAATTGATCATTTCCATAAGCATAGAGCTGCCATCACGGTCTCTTATACAGCCAGGTAGTTACTACAGATGAGTGTTTTGCATAAGAATTTCGTTTCCAAGAAACAAAAAGAAGAAAAGAAGTGTCCAAAAGACAATCATATGAATCATGTGAATTAAGAACTGATCTAAACTTCTACAAACGTTGGGTTTTCAAAATATTTAGCTTTCTGGACTACCCATAAATACAAACAAACAAATAAAACCCAAAGCTCTATGAAATATGTACATGTTGTGCCCAGTTCTATAGGAAATATGAAAATCCCGAGAAAATGGATAAAATTAAGTAACACAGAGTGAGCTGGAAACTCACAAACCAAGCTACTAATACTGGATTTGCAACTGACTAGCTCTATGTAGCTCATTGGTAAATGTGCCGCCTCATATGCATTCAATATGCATTGAATGAGGAGACCAAGGAAGAACGAGAGCATGTGAATTGGGATGCTGGTGAAGAATGTTGCCTGTACCACAGGCTGCCAAAAGAACACATCTCTCTCGGAAGAAATTCCGTCACCCTGCTCATTCGAGGCAAGGATGGCAAGACTTCATCTCAGACTTTGAACATATGAGGAGAAACAAATCCCCGGAGAAGGACATCAAGCGTGGCAAAGTGGAGGGGCAGTGAAAAAGAGGAAGGCCTTCGAGGAGGTGGATGGACACAGTGGCTGCAACAATGGGCTCAGACATAAGAACAATTGTGAGGATGGAGCAAGCCTGGCTGGGTTTTGTTCTGTTGTGCATAAAGTCACTGTGAGTTGAAATCAACTCGATGGCGTTTAACTACAGCAACATATCTAAAAATAATGTTTTAAAAGAATGAAGTCATTCGAAGAGAGTACATGCTCTATCATTTCATTTATATTGAGTTCTAAACTATGGAAACTAAAGGAACAGCAAATCATAGTCTCTTGATCATAATTTCTCCATCTGTAAGATGAAGACACCTTAGAGCTACTTTAAGATATAGGAACTACGTACTTCAATATTAACAAGCAACCACAAAAATTTTAAACTCGAAACAACTCACTGTCATCAAGTCTATTTCAACAAATAGTGACTCTGTAGAACAGAGCAGAATTGCCCCTGTGTGTTTCTGAGACTGTTCATATGAATAGAAAGACTTGTCTTCCCCCCATGGAGCAGTTGGTGCTGTTGACCTGCCCAAGGCATACCCCACTAAACCACGAGGGCTCCTACAAAAACGTTAAACAACTAAATTTAAACAATCTAGAATTAAAACGGGAACACACAATTAAATATTTTATGAATGTTGAAAATGAATGTTACTTATTATATCAGAGTTTATATTTCCAAACATGTGGATTTTATTTTCCATATTAAATTTTCCTAAAGCTTTCTAAAATAACGTGTGCAATGAATTGAGTTTTCAAGCTCTGCATAAGATGTTTGCGGCTCATTCCTTAAAGTGGGGAGCTGAGTCCTTCTTTGTGATCTGTTCTTAGTCTGGAAGCTCCATTGAAACCTGTTCCCTTTGGGTGAATGCTGGCATTTGAAGAATGGTGACATAGCTTCCAGCATCACAGAAACACACACGCTACCAGAGCAGGACAAACTGACAGCATAGCCCCAAACACTGTCAGATACTTGGAACCTACTGAGTGCAAGCAGCACATTATCAGAGCTAGTGTCAGCGTAAGGTCCTCTGAGCTCAGAGAGCAGAGTCACCTGCAATACGACTGAGGAGATGATCTCTCGTAGGGGAGTTGACCATCGTGACATAAGTCGGGTACAATTTGTGGGAGTGAAGCCTCCAGGATCTTTATTTGGTGATAGGGAATGACTCAAGTTGGAGAGAAACAGCTGCAAAAATCTGCTAGTGATCAGAACTTGGAATATGTGAAGCATGACACTAGAAAAATTAGAAGTCATCATAAATGAGATGGAATGCCTAAAGATTGATAGACCAGGCATCAATGAGCTGAAATAGACTAACATTACCCCTTGTGAATCAGAAAAGCATATGATTTGTTATACCAAGAGTAAGGCAATCATGAGGAATAGTGTGGCATGTATTGTCAGAAATGACATGGCAAAATCAATGAGGAAGTAAAATGTCTCACTCTATGTGATAGGATTAATTTATAATCCTATGTGATAGGATTATATCGATCTCCCTTCAAGGAAATTCAATCAATGCAACTATTGTTCAAATTTATGGCCCAATTGTAAAAGCTAGTGATAAAGAAATTAAAGAATTCAACCAACATCTTCAATCTGAAATTAACCAAAATTATATTCAAGATGCAACTGATAATTACTGGCAATTGGAATGCAAAAGTTGGAAACAAAGAGGAACGAATAGTTGGAAAACACAGACTTGTCACAATAAAAAAAATTACATGAATAACAATGAGTACAAGAAAGAAGAAAATGTTCTAAAGTGGATTGTGGTGATGATTGTCCAACTCTTTTTGATATAATTGAACTATTGATTTGTATGATATGTGGGTGAAGTATTAATAAAACTTAAAAAACAGACTTGGTGATAAAAGTGAAGCTGTAGGTCTCATGAAAGAATTTTGCAAAACCAAAAACTTAGTCATAGAAAATACTTTTTTAATGACACAAAAGGCAATTATTCACATTGCCTTCTCCAGATCGAATACACAAAAATCAAATTGACTACAGCTGTTGGAAGACATGAAGGAGAAGCTCAATATCCAGTAAAAACCAGGCCAGAGGTTGACTGTGGAACAGCCTATGAATTACTCATATGTAAGTTCAGGAAAAAGCTGAGGAAATTTTTTAAAAGTCCATGAGAACCAAAGTAGGACCTTGAGTCTATCCTATTTAAATTGTGAGCATCCCACAAGAACAGATGTTTGCTGCACTGACCACTAAGGAGCGAAGACCTGCTGAGCTGTGGGAGGACATCAAGACCATCACTCATGAAGAAAGCAAAAAGCCATTATGGAGATGGGAAAGAAAGGAAAGGTCAAAGTGGATGTCAGAAGAGACTCTGAAACGTGCTCTTAATCATAGAGTAGCTAAAGCAAATGGGAAAGACGGAGCTGAATCGAAAAATTTAAAGGGAAGCTTGAGATGACTGAGCCAAATATTACAATGAAATGTGCAAAGATCTAGAATTAGAAAATCAAAAAGTGGGTAGGAAGGAGGAAAATTAGGAGCTGATATGAAGGGCTCAAGTAAAAAGAAAATGCTTTGAAAATGATGATGGCAACATAGGTACAAATATGCTTCACACAATGGATGCATGTATGGATTGTGATACGAGTTGTAAGAGCCCCAAATAAAAGTATTTCGTAAAAAATGAAGAAACTGAGAAAGAAAAGAAAAACAAAAGGTAAGAACAAGCTCAACATATCTGAATCTGAAAGAACTAAAGAAAAAAAATAAAGCTTTGAGTTCCAATCTTGAAAGATTCTACAGCCAAAATACTGAATGATGCAGGAAGCATTAGAAGAACATGAAAAGAATGCATAGGCACCATGCCAAACACAGCTAATCGACCACCTGCCATTTCAGGAGGTAGCATATGAGCAACAACCAAGGGCACTGAAAGAAGTCTCAGCTGCACTGAATGCGTGAGCCAAAATCAAGGCAAGTAAAATTGTACTGAAGATCATGCAAAACCAGTTGCAGCAGTACACTGACAGGGAGTTGCCAGAGGTTCAGGCCAGATTCAGAAGAGGATGTAGAAAAGGAAATGTCATTCCTGGCGTCAGATGGATCTTGTCACAAAGCAGAGAATACCAGAAAGATGCTTATTCGTATTTTATTAACTACGCCAAAGCATTTGCCTGTCTGACAAAACAAACTATGGATAAACTTGAGAAGAATGAGAATTCCAGAACACTCCATTGTGCTCATGCAGAATGTGTTCATGGATGAAGAGGCAGTTGTGTGAATGAAACAAGGGAATCCTGCATAGTTTAAAACCAGGAAAGGTATGTGACAGAGTTGTATTCTCTCACCATACTTACTCAATCTGGATGCTGAGCAAATCATCAGAGAAGCTGGCATATATGAAGAAGAATGTGGAATCAGGATTGGAGGAAAGTTTATGAACAACCTCAGATTAAGAGCCTCAGATATGCAGGTGATCCAGCCTTGCTGAAAGTGAGGAGAACTTGAAGAACTTGAAGGCTGACAGCCCTCAGTAGGGATTAAAAGTCCATGTCAAGAAGAACAAAATCCTCACACCTGGACTAAGAGGTAGCATCATGATAAATGGAGAAAAGACTGAAGTTATTGATGATTTCATGTTCCTTGGATCTATCATCAATATTCATGGAGCCAGCACTCAGGAGATCAAAGGGCAGGTTGCACTGGTCACTCTGCTGAGCAAGACCGCTTTGAGTATTGTCAAGCAAAGATTTTACTTTGGCAACTAAGGTGCTCCTGACTCAAGCCCTGGTGTTTCCATCGCCTCACATGCATGTGAAAGTTTTGCATTATAAATAA
Source organism: Tenrec ecaudatus (assembly GCF_050624435.1). Lineage (NCBI taxonomy): Eukaryota > Metazoa > Chordata > Mammalia > Afrosoricida > Tenrecidae > Tenrec > Tenrec ecaudatus. Next base: position 26,943,965 of record NC_134535.1, on the reverse strand, counting down.
AGAAGACTGAAGAAGAATCGATACATTTGAATTGTGGTGCTGGAAAAGAATGAATGTTGAAAGTACCAAGACTGCTAAAAGGACAAACTAACCTGTCTTGGAAGACAGAGTGCTCCTTAGAGGCAAGAATGAAAAGACATCATCTCACATGCTTTGCACATATTGTCACTGTCACGAGAGACCAGACCCTGGAGAAGGACAACGTGCTTGTTTGAGGGGCAGCACAAAAGAGGAATGCCCTCAAGGGAATGGGTGGACGTAGTGGCTGCGACACTGAGCTCAAGCTTAAGAACAACGGTGACAAAGGCATAGCCCTGGGCAGTGTCTTGTTCTGTCACACTGTTGTGCACAGGGCCACTGTGGAGCAGAACCAACTCCATGGGACCTAACAAGGACATGCTTGAGTTGTGTTCCACGGACCACCTCCCTCCAGCCTCAGAATGTGCCCATCCTAACCCCTGGTCCTTTGGTGAGGAGTCCCAGGGGCGTAGTGTTTCATCCATTGGCTGCTCACTGCCAGCGAAGCAGCTCAAAATGGCCAAAGGCACTGCCAGAGAAAGAGAAGGCTTTCTGCTGTACAGGATCTGTCGTCTTGAAAACTCAAGGAGCGGTTCCACTCTGCCCTAGAGCGTCGGAATTGACTTCATGGCAATGAACTTGGTACCTGTGCTTAAAATGCTATTTATGAATGGATTCTCTTTGTTAGGTTAATAAGGCAGTATTCATGTAGGTGGGGCTTAAATCAGTCTCTTGATTTTTAAAAAAGTTTAAGCAAGTAAGCAAGCAAGCAGAGATGGTGGGAAGGTGAATGTCAAGATCATCCAAGCACTAAGGAATAAGGACCATACCTCAGAACTGGCAAAAAGTGAAAAAACTTCCTCTAAGGCCTAATTAAGGATTCTAGACTTCGATGCATGGGTGGACAGGGGGGTTGGGGTTATTCTGTTTGTTTAAAGCCTTTGCCTTGGAGTATTTTTTATTACAGCAACCTTAGAGAACCAAGACAATAAAGACCTTATGGCTCATCGGGTAGGTGTTATACAAACCTTGTTGAAATAATCCAAATGATTGAACTATGAACCAAAATTTTTAGAATTGAAGAGTGCTTAACATAATTATATTAAAATTCAACAGTTACACTTCTAGATGCTGGTAGAGTGTACTTTTGAGCACGGTATAGACAAGTCTAACTCATATCCATATATACTCTAACATAATAATTATTTGTGGGCCTTTTCAACTGGAAAACTGCTCCATGATAATATGGAAACAACAAAGTTTTATTCTACCATATAATTTTGAGGAAATGCAAACTGGTAAAATTTAAGTGGTAAGTCTAAAAGTCCAAGACAATTACAGATACAATAATTAAGTATTTTACACATTATAATGATTTTCATATCTGTAGTAATACTAGCCATGGGGCTTTAATTTATAAAAGCAATTCTGTGCCAATAATACCAAAATATATAATATGTATCAGATTTCCATTTTACAATGCACTTTGAATATGTTACCTTAGTCAAAATAACACATTGTCCACAGTATTATCTTCATTCACCTTACATGCATCTTGAAGGATAAAGATAAAACTTTTTTTAAAAGCAAATGGGTAGTTGAACTAGGTAAAAAGAACCTGGCACTTCACAAATCTAGGACATTTTCTTATGATCTTCATATCAGTGGAGTTTCAGAAAATCTTAGCAGATATTGAAAACACAATGTAGGCCATAAAAATACATTAGGCATCTATTGGTGTAATAATATCTTTCTGTCCTTTAATTTATTGATAAATCAGTTATACTGATTTCTGAGCATGGAACTACTCTTCCCTTCCTGGAATGAATTCTACTTTTCCTGAAATTAGATTATAAATTATGTAATAGTAGAGCTGTTTATTGCCATGTAGATTTGAGATATGTTTTTAAAAATATTTCTGATCCTATCTTAATTAGATTTAGGTATTATTATGCTAGCTTTTTAAAACAAAGGTTTTTTAATTTTTCTATGGCTAGGGATAATTTAGAAGTGATAGATTATAGTGATGTCCACTCCCTTTGAGTACTCTCCAATCTTTTGTTATTGTATTTACCTGGCAAAATCCCAACTCTTGCAAAAGCTCTGCTCTGCCTATTTAGAGCAGTTTAGTAGGACTGGGAAAAATCAGGTTTCCCACTTTTCCAAGATAACACTTAGAGACTTTTTTTTGTTCTCCTGGATGCATATCCTCTAATTTCACTCTTTTACATTAGAAGAATAATCCAAGTTCTGCTTAATTAATTATTCCCTGGATCCCCACCCCTCTTGCCATATCAGGACTTTCTCCTAAAACAATATTAAACAAAGCACAAAATTATCCTTCATTATCATTTTTATTTACTTGCCAATTATAGGTGATAGTATCATCTTCCATTCACATTCCTCTTCCAAATTGAAGCATCCACTCCTTCAAGTGGTAGAAGCGTTGCCTACTGAAAGCTCCCAGCTAAATTCTTGCCCCCAGCTGCCTTCGTCAAGGTAATCAACTTTTCCAGGTGCTACCTGACATCAACTGAATAGTCAATGGGATTGTTCAGGGTCTAGCCTCATGGTCTCAGTTCTGTTATTTCTAAAGGCCAATGATAATAAATACACATGAAGAAAGATGCTTAGAGTCGTTAACCATTAGGGACAAGCAAACAGTACACCACAGCAGACCCTTGAGAGGGCTAAAAGTTAGATGGACAATGCCAAATCACAGCAAGAATGTGAAGTAACTAGAACGTTTGCGTGTTCCTGACAGAAAAGCAAAAAGCATATTTAAGTAGTAAATATACTCAGCATAAAATTCAACAAACCTAGGTATTGACCCAAGAGAAATAAAAACATCTGTCCACAAAGCCTTGTACTTGAGTATTTAAAGCCATTTGAGTTATATTACTACTACTACTACCACTAATATCACTACTCCTACTACTACCCCTACCACTACTATAGGATAGAGTGAAACTGCCACGGCGGGTTTCCGAATAGTTATCTTTCTCCAACATGGTGGTCGGTGAGTTCCAGTGGTAGCTAGCAGCCCAACACATATCTCCCTGCACCACCAGGACTCTGAAAACAACCCAATGTCCATCAACTGACACACTAATGAAAAAAAATTTTTTAAACTTCTATAATAACCATAAAAAATAATACTCATCAGCTATAAATTAAACAATTGGTATACAAACAGCAATCTCAAAAACATTATGTTGAGTTAATGGAGCCAGACACAAAATAATGTATACTATGCGTTTCCATTTATATTAAAAATCTAGAAAACTATAATGAAAGCAAACAAATCGAAGATTGCCAGGGGCCAAAATGGATAGGGGCTAGAGTGCAAAGGGGTGTGAGGGGCCATCTGGGGGAATAGTGAAATGTTTTATCTATTGATTATGGTGGTGATTTAAATGTTGCATACATTTGTCAAGTCTCATTAAATTGAATACTTACAATCGATCAATTTTATTTAGAGTAAATTACATAAGTAATTTAACTATAAGTATCAGGCACCAAAATAAATGCTTTGTTTTCATTTTCCAAGAAGTGACCCTGCTTTCATTTCACAAAATTCTTTCACCCTATACTCCTTGGACTGTCAGAAGAACAAACAAATCTGTCTTGAAAAAAGGGCAGCCAGAATGCTCCTTAGAAATGAGGATGGTGTCTCACTACGAGTGACAACACTGGAGGCACCGTGCGGGAATTGTGCCTGATCTGAGCTCACCACACTGGGATGAAATGCTAAGGGCGTGCAACAGAGCAACAAGGGGAGCAAAGCAATGAAGTCCCAGGGGAATACCAAAAATAAACTTTGGGGCAAGGGTGTGGCACCCCATCAGACTCAACCGGGAAAACATGCCTAAATGTCAACAAACAGGCCTGGGACTATTTATAGACTTTCTGTTATTGGTTTTTGTTGTTTTGCTTTCTTTTCTTGTTGTGTTCTGCTCTGTCTTTTTTTGTGCTTATTATTGTCTCTGCAGGTCTATCTAGATAAGATAGGCATGATAAACAATCCAGAGGAGAAAACAATGGGACCAACGTTCCAAGAGGACATGGAGAAGGGAGTTTTGGGGGGAAGGAAATGGGTGTTAACAAACCCAGGGAAAGAGAACAAGTGATTTAAAACAATCAATGGTGAGGAGGGCATAGGGGTTGGGTAGGACTTGTAAGGGCAATGTAACCAAGAGGAATTACTGAAACCCGAATGAAGGCCGAACATGATAGTGGGACAAGAGGAAAGTAAAAGGAAACAGAGGAAAGAACTAAGAGGCAAAGGGAATTTATAGAGGTCTAAATACAAGCATGTATATATATATAACGATAGGGATATAGATCTATCTACACATATTTATATGTTAAGTATCAAGATAGCAGATGGATATTGGTCCTCTACTCAAGTACTCCCTCAATGCAAGAACACTTCATTCTAATAACCTGGTATTCTGTGATGTTCTCCTTCCTGACAGATCACTGAAGACAAAATGGGTGCATAAGCAAATGTGGTGAGAAAAAGTAATGGTACCCAGCTATCAAAAGATATAATGTCTAGGATCTTAAAGGTGTGAAGACAAACAAGTGGCCATCTAGCTGAGAAGCAACAAAGTCCACATGGAAGAAGCACACTAGCCTGTGTGATCATGGGGTATTGATAGGATTGTGTATCAGGCATCAAAGACACAGAACAAAAAATCATATCAATGTGAATGAGGGGGAATGTGAAGTAGAAACTCAAAGCCCATCTATAGACAACTGAACATCCCCTTACAGAACAGTCACAAGGAAGAGACAAGCCAGTACCAATGAAACACACAACCTTCCTCTAATTCTTTAATGCTTCCTCCCCCCACTATCATGATCCCAATTCTATCTTACAAATCTGACTAGACCAGAGGATGTACACTGGTACAGATAAGAGCTGGAAAAACAGGGACTCCAGGACAAAAAAACCCCCTCAGAACCAAGATGAGAGTAGCGATACCAGGAGGGTAAGGGGAAACAGGGGAGCGAAAGGGGGAACTGATCACAATGATCTACGTATAACACTTCCTAGAGGGATAGACAACATAAAAGTGGGTAAGGGGAGACATCAGTCAGTTTAAGATATGAAAAATAATAATTTATGAATTATCAAGGGTTCATGTAAGAGGGAGGGGAAGGAAAGGAGGAGGGAAAATGAGGAGCTGATGCCAAGGGCTCAAGTAGAAGAAAATGCTTTGAAAATAATGATGGAAACTAATATACAAATGCGGTTGACACAATGGATGGATGGATTGTGATTAAAACTGTATGAGCCCCCAATAAAATGATTAATAAAAAAAAAAAGAAAGAAGGATGGTGAAACATGGTCTCACATATTTGGCCATGTTATCAGGAGAAACAAATCCCTGGAAAAGACACCATGCTTGGTAAAGCAGAGGGGCAGGAAAAAAGAGAAAGACCCCCAACAGGGTGAATTACCACAGTAGCTACAACAATGGACTCAAATTTAACCATGGTGAGGAAGGTGCACAGCCAGGCAGTGTTTCATTCTATTGTAAGTAGGGTTGCTATGGATTAGGAACAATTCAACAGCACTTAACAATAACATTCTTTTGATATAGTTTATTGTGACAACTTGGCCAATAAACACATGTGGGGTTAATTGAAGGGTGGAGGGATAAATGACCCAGTGAGCCTCGCCTTTCTAGTTCTCAGGTCTCTTGTTTTCTGATGGTTGGACCAGGGTGCAGCTGCCTTAGCCAGTTCCCTGCTACAGCTGGCAAGGCTCACTTCCTGCAAGACATCCCTGAGGAGAAGCTGCATGGACCTACCCCAATGCGGCCCTGGGTGCTGGAGCAGCCGTGTGGAGACCCCTGTCACTGCTGAGATGCTTACACGTTCACTGATTCAGCTTTCCTCCTGCAGTTGGCATTATAGTGTGTGTTTTGTGAGATGGAGGAGGACTTTGTGGATTGGTGTTGGACATATGGGTTCATGTTAGACTGTGGACTTGGGCAGCACTGTTTTCTTGATGCGCACTTAACCATTATATAAAACTGCCTCTTATACATGAGTTTCTGTGGATTTGTTTCTCTAATGTACCCAGACTAACACAATTTTCTTGAACAATTTGGCTCCCTTTACAATATTTAACATATGATTAGATTTACATGGAGCTTTGCAGGAACACACCAAGAATCAGGGATGAGGAGTACTTATTGGTCTGCTATAGTTGGTCTTTGGCAGGAACCATATGTTCTAAGACTTAAAGGCAGAAGAAACAAAGTCCATACAGGTCTACAGAAGATCAGGCCATCTTTGTTGGTGGTGCAAGAAACCAAATGAATCACCATGGAAATTAATCACCACAACCAAACTGTGTGAGAAGCCCTGCGACCATGTGGTCTGGGTGTCTGAGCTCAGTAGGGAATGTAAAGGAACCTTACTAGCATAAACGTAAATACACAAACTGCCACCTATTTTCCTCAGAGGAGTTGACATATGGGAAAGGGAAGATTGCTAGAATTCATTATACATGTTGAAGTTTCTGTGTTGAAAGTTTCTCAGTGTGCTGTGTATTAAACGTGGTCCAGTGACTGGGAATTAAGGAATGCTACCAACTGGAAGTACATAACACCTTGCTTTTCATATTTCTAAGAGACAAATAACACTACCTTCTGCTTGTCTGCCACCAGAATTACTCTATTAATAAGTGACTTATTAGGCAAATGACCAAGAAGTAAATTACAAAATTATGTAAATCATAAATAAGAAATGGCTAGACTTTTTAAATTAATGCTAAATTGTTTCTTCAGAGTACGTAACGTTTTATAAATTTCCCAGCAAGTTAGATAATAGTTCAGCAAATATTCAGGAAATCCATATATTCTACAACGCAATATTCTAGGTGGTGTATAGACAGCAAAAACAAGTGGAATGCCAAGGACTTTACATTTTACTTGAGAAAGTAAAATATAGGCAGACAGATGCAGGTATACATTACTAACATCATTCCTTTTCATGGCAACAATGGCACATATTGGCTACAATATATTAATGTGATGATTCAATATCTACATATCAATGTTTAGATTGACCTCAATATTTCTATTAAAAAGATTTATATTATGAAAAAAATTTATACAGTGCATCATTTTACTCTTGAAGAATCTACAGCCCCTTCTTTTGTTTTCACAAGTATTCATTTTGGGGAACACTGTATCTGCCATAAATAAGAGTTCACAGCTGGCAGAGAAGGAGGGAGGATGATACAGAAACAACAGAGGGATAAATGAGGCATATAATAATTTATCCAGAAAAGAGTACTATTAATTCAATTTTATAAAGTCAGGGAATATGCACAAGAAGACAGAGTTAGCAAAACAAAACTCTATTAATTACAGGAAGGCACTCCCAACTTCAAATTTCTGCTGTGTGTGTGTGCGTGTGTGCGTGTGTGTGTGCGTATGTGAAATTCTACTATTTTAAAGCATAGTACCATATACCTTTTGACTAGAGGATTTTGATGGTATTATAAGTAATACTGCAGGATAATTTTCAAAGATATGCCAGGACCAGAAATCTAAAGAGAAGATGAAGCAAATGGCAGGACCAATAAAGAAGCATTTGTATCAATATTTGATCCCACTACTCTGTTCCATACGCAAAGGTTACTGGTACACACAAAAGCGTGCACCTCCATATTTTAAGAGCATTTGAGGGGGATCACATGGCCACAGAGACGGTATGAAAGTCACGCTTCACAAATGATAACTTCGGAATTTTAGAATAAGACACTGAAGAAAGACCTTTCTCATCTAAAGAATAAATTAAATAAAAGTACACTCATGGAATTGAAACTGAGGAAAATGGACAGCCTGCAAAGTTTCTAATGAGCAAGTGATAGAAAGGGAAGTTGTTTTACAATGGTGTGATTGATCAACAAGGTGTATAACATATCCTCTCTAACCTTTTAGATTTTAAGGACCGTGTACTTTTATTCTGAATAATCAACTATCAAAACCCCTACGGAGTACAGCTCTGCTCTGACACACATGGGATTGTCAGGGCAAATGGTCTCCTTGGCACATAGTAGTTGCAGTTCTCACTGTCTTGTTTTAGTGAATTATATTTGTATATTAGAAAGGCTGTTTTTAAGTTTGTGTGATTCTTCAGCTAAGAGAAACTGGGTCGTATTAGTAACACAAAAATAGAAGGTTGCAGAAAGGGCTGGGTATTGTAGCTCCACATTGATGGATGACAATGCTTCAAAAAAATTTAAGGGGATATAAAAGAAGTTAAAAGTTGGACATGCTGCAATTTAAAGTACTTTTAACGTATCCAAAGCAAGGTGTTTATCCCATAAATAGTTGTGTAAGATCAGTAGTTCAGGAAAATAGATAGAAAAGAGCTGAATCCACAAATAGTATAATCAATGGCAGTGGATTAAATGTGTAGAAGCTGTTGAATTGGAAAATGTTTGTTGTGTATATCGTTGGCACAATTGAAATAAAAGAATTACATGAATAACAGTGAGTACAAGGAAGATGAAAATATTCTAAAACTGACTGTAATAATGAGGCTACAATCCTTCTGCTTGGATTTTTGAATTGTATGATATGTGGATGAATTGCCAGTAAAACCTAAAGAGAGAGAGAGAGAGAGAGAGAGAGAGAGAGAGAGAGAGAATAGTTGAATCTATGGAGTAGCATTGCCTTGAGAATCAACACTTGAAGTGCATATGGTTAATGTACTCAGTGGTAACCAAAAATTGGGAGGTTTGTGTACACCATGAAGTGCCTCAAAAGAAATGCCTGGTGATCTACTTCCCCAAAATCAACCTTTAAAAACTGTATGGAGCCCAGCTCTACTCTGGCACACACAGGGTCATGGTGAGTCAATGTCTACTCATTTAAGGGGTCCCTGAGTAACACAAATAGTTAATGTACTTGGCTAGTAACTAAAAGACTAGAGGTTCTGATCTACCAATGGTGCCTTGGAAAAAAGGCCTGCTGATCTTCTTCCAAAAAACCAGTCATGGAAAGGCTTTAAAGTCCAATATCACACTGATACACCAGTGGCTACCACGCCGGGGAATTATCACAATGTCAACTGAAAGAAAACAACCAAACAACATTTGGGGATAGAAAAGAGCAAGAGACATTATGCAGTCAGGCTGCTCGGAGGAGACTCCAAAGAGAAAAATCTTACAGAAACCAGGAGAGGACAGATAGCCATAAACACTGAATAATTCTTCCGTCAAATTCTACAAAGTATACAGAGGCAACTAACATAATTTATTACCTCACCTTTCTATTGTTGAAAAATCCCCCAAATACTGCATAAGTATAATGGACCAATGCAAAGTTTATTCAGAATAACCAAGACCTAAAGGCTTCAGCTCTGGAAAATTAAAAGGTGCAACATGCCACTACTCCTAAGTCTTCAAGACAAATTGCAGAGCGCGTGAAAACGCTGTGAGCGGAATACTCTTAGAATTAATAAACTGCCTGATTATTCAATATAAGTTCACATGATTTATACCATAAATTCATCTACATTCTACAGAGGGAGAAAATCGATTTCCTCTCTTCCTTCTAAAAGGATTTCTGAATTCTGGGAACAGATGATTAATAGAGGGCTGTTGTAAATATGTGCTTAGAGAAAAAAAGCTAAACTTTTCTACATAAAGACGTTACTCTGAGCCAACTATGAGTAAAATTAGATATTTTAATTGTTTTTGCAAGGAAATTACAAGTTATATTGGGCTTTCTAAAAGAGCTTTCCTATGCGAAGCATATCATATCCTAATAGAATGGTTAGCACAAGTTAAGAACAGAGTTAATAACCTGCTTCCAGCCTCTCTCCACCTTCAGCTCACCTGGACTTGAGTGCTATGAGTCTTGTTGTTTTTAGGTGCCAAAATCCCCAACAGAATGGAACAGAGTCCAGTCCTGTGCCAGCCCCACAAAAGTTACATGTGAGCCCACTGTTGCGACCACATTGTCACTCCATCTTCTCAGGGTCCTTCCTCTTTCGATCTTACTATCCACGTTATGAAACAGGGTACCTTCCCCAGAGACTGGTGTCTCCTGGTAACCTGCCCAAAGCATGTGGTAAACTCTCTTAAATGCTGCATCTCATAGTAATATAGCATAGATAAATAATTTGTAAATATCAAACTGATATGTTTGCACATTTCCTCTGAATTATGATGCATTGTGTTTCCCTAACTTTTTTGTTTTGTTTTTGTTTTTGTTTTAAACGTTTTATTAGGGGCTCATACAACTCTTATCACAGTCCATACATATACATAAATCAATTGTATAAAGCACATCTGTACATTCTGTGCCCTAATCATTTTCTTTTCTTTCTTTCTTTCTTTTCCCTTTTCTTTTTTTACATTTTATTAGGGACTCATACAACTCTTATCACAATCCACACATATACATACATCAATTGTATAAAGCACATCCATACATTCCCCACCCCAATCATTCTCAAAGCATTTGCTCTCCACTTAAGCCCTTTGCATCAGGTCCTCTTTTTTTTTTCCCTCCCTCCCCGCTCCCCACTCCCTCACATGCCCTTTGTAATTTATACATCGTTATTTTGTCATATCTTGCTCTATCCGGAGTCTCCCTTCCCCCCCTTCTCTGCCGTTCCCCCTTTCCAACCCACTCACCCTACACTCTCCCAGCATCGCCCCTCACACCCTTGGTCCTGAAGGTATCATCCACCCTGGATTCCCTGTGCCTCCAGCCCTCATATGTACCAGTGTACAACCTCTGCCCTATCCAGCCCTGCAAGGTAGAATTCAGGTCATGGTAGTTGGGGGGAGGAAGCATCCAGGATCTGGGGGAACGCTGTGCTCTTTGTCGGTACTACCTTGCAGCCTGACTGACCCATCTCCTCTCCTAAACCCCTCTATGAGGGGATCTCCAGTGGCCAACACTTGGGCCTTGGGTCTCCACTCTGCACTTCCCCCTTCATTCAATGTGGTATATATATACATATATACATATATATATATATATATATACATATATATACATATATATATACACACACACATATTTTTTTTGCATGATGCCTTATACCTGGTCCCTTTGGCACCTCACTTATTAGATAAAATTAAGAAAATATTTCAAGTGTTGGGCTTGTTCCTCTCTCATTCCTCTTGGTATAAACTAAAAACATTTAATATTGTCTTTAAAAAATTGCCATGCCCAAACTGTGTTGTCCAGGAATTAAGTTAGAAATGATTGATCCAAGTAGAGAAGACTTGGGGTAACCTTCTCAATCCTCCCACATTTCTCTTGGATGGAGAAGCAGGAAGGTATTCAGGTTCCCATAGTGCTTTGAAAAGTCAATGAAACATTTGAAAATGATGATGGCAACATATGAACAATTGTCCTTGATATAACTGATGTATGGATTGTTATAAGAGCTGAAAAAGGCCCCAATAAAATGATTTATAAAAAAAGAAAAAGAAAAGTCAATGAAACAGAGCTCAAAATTAGAGAACTCTGTCACCTAAGGTCAGAGTTGCATCACTGAACATACTGTCCTCTAACACAGAGCATGTGATCATAAATATGTCATGAAGATAGAGTAAGTCTAAGGACAAGGGATTTTATTAGCATTTACAACGTGCAAACATTGATTTCTAAAACCTTTCCCGAGAGCAAGTGCCATTTGAAAGTAAACCTGAAAGGATAAGTAGGAATCAACCAAAGGTAGACATGTGGGAAGCCTGTTCCAGGTAGAAGATGATTAGAGGTAAAAATAAAACAATACTGGCTGAATTGATAGAAGTAAACAGTGGCTGTCTCTAGGTAAGGGATTAGAGACAAAAGCGTTTTCAAATTTTCTGCAATCAACATGCATTTTGTGGTAATCATTGAAACAATAATCCGAAAAATATAGATTTAAAATCTTTGACTTCTTTAGAATCATTCTAATTCTATATGGTAATTTTCTTACTTTAAATTGCTTCTAAATTTAATGTACAATATTTCTCAAATTATGGAAACTTTAATGTTCTCCTGTAGAAATGTCTTCTATTTCCCCCTAGAATTAGGTCACTTCAAGATAAATGTACATTCTTCTTTTCTTTATTCTGTATATTCTGTATCACTAGTACTGTGCTAGACACATAATGTGTTCACATTTAAAATAAAACCTATTGTCATCAAGCCAATTTCTTCTACTCATACCCATCCCGTAGGACAGAGTACAACGACCACTTTAGATTTCCATGGTAGTTAAGATTTTCTGTCAACTTAAATTTGTATGAAAGTGTAGGGATGGAGTCCAACCTGTCAGTCAGGTCACAGCCTGATAATTCTTCCTTGGGTGTGTGACCGTTGTTTTTTTGTTTTGTTTTGTTTTTTAATAAGGGTGAAACTGGGAATATCTTCCTCTCTGTGTCATTTCACCTTTCTGGACTTCACTGAGACTCTGTCTGCTTCTAGAGTCAGCTCCGTGTGGGATTCTTGAACTTCAGGGCTGTCTGTACACACTTGGCACCTATGGGCCTGTGATCTCCCTGCATCCCATTTCACCTTTCTGCATCATTAGCCTGCACCTATGTGAGTCTGCCTGCCGCTACATGAGTAGGAAGAGGATTTTAGCTTAGCATTAGACTCATGGACTTGATTGTATCAGGCTAATGTCCTCCTGATATAAAATTCCTTCTTGATAGAAAGCTCTTTTTATACACACATGAGTGTCACTGAATTTGTTTCTTCAGACAACCCAGCCTAACAGTTTCCAAGACTGTAAATTGCATCAGGGGCAGACAACCTCATCTTTCAGTAGGTTTCTTTTGATTTTTCCTTAATAATGCAGAGCTGTGGTGGCACGATAGGTTAAGCACCGGGTTCAAAATAAGAGGTTGGTGATGCAAACTCTATAGAAGACAGAAGGGGCAACTTCTAGGAAGATGGTGACTGAGTGACACATACCAGAGGGACCCCGCAAAAATCAGTGCAGGAGAGTTACTCAGAGGGAAATTCCACACTGCCAGGTCGAAGGAGGAGCACCATAAAGATAAGTAGGCACAGATCCACTAGGTTTTGAGGAGCTGGGGGCTTTGGCTTACCACAGATTGCTTTGGCCAACTACGGTTTGATCTTACCCCTACCACTGTCTCGGCCTGACCTGGGATCATTTGGAGGCAGTTCAGTGGCTTTATCTCAACAAAGCCACAGTTTGCCACTGCCTCGGGGCAGGGTTTAAACCCCTCCAGCCCCACAGTTCGGGACCAGGCTCAGCTATATTGTTATTTTTTGTTTCTCTCTATTCTCTCTCTCCCACCACAGTCTCAGCTGCTTTGGGGCAGGGTTTAAACCACTCCAGCCCCATGGTAAGGAATTGAGGTTCAGCTATATTGTTACTTTTGTTTCCCTCTCTTCTCTCTGTCCCCCTACAGTCTCAGTGGGCTTGAGTTTAGGGTTTTTTCCCTTTGTTCTCTTCCCTTTACTCTTATATACATACCACTGCTGACCTCCAGACCACTCCCCTTAGCCTAGAGCATTTACACCTGCCCTCCACCAAGCTGGGAAAGCTCTACCCTGTGCAGCATAACCTGAGGCTTGGGGAACTCCACCCACTGTCCACCAGGGGATATCCCACCCAACTGCTTCAAGGGAAAATTACACACACATACACACACACACCCATTGCAGTGCTTAACACGTGGCTGGGGAAATCCCACCCACCTTCTTCATGAGAAATCCTGCCTACCTGACTGGGAAGTTCCTACCTGTCCTCTGTGGTCCCACGTGACTGAGGGAACTTCCTCCCACCTGCTGTAGTGCCCCACATGGCCTAATGTAGCTCAGTCACATGTACCAATGCTCGATGCTGATGCAGGAACCTCTGTTCGACTTCCGCAGTGATCTACCTGACCAGGCAATTCTAGCCACCATTTGAAGTGCTATAAACCCAAGTGGGCAGCCCACCAACTTTTTGTGGCACTCCTGTTGCAGTTGGCACCACCACACACCCTCTGCTCCACAAGCTACCATGGGCCACACCATCACGGCTTCTGGTGAGATCACCCAATACAGCACCACCCTCGTGGGTCCACAACCATCCAACAAATGTCCCCTGATAGTACCATGCAACTTGCCCTCCAAATAAAAGAATACTGGTTGACTAGAGAAAGAATGAAGCCATGGGAATAAAAAGCATTAGGCCAATTCCACAATGCAATCAGCTGCAGGTAGTTCAAAGAAGCATTCCTAAGAGTCTCCCAGAAAGAGTCAGTACTCTTCAACTCCCTGGAAAATGTCACCTGGCTCCTCTACAACGAAAGCCAAATGGTAATGAGCCCCAACAACCTCAACGAAAAAACAGGAATACAAAAGGCAATGGCAGATGTCCTGAACCTAAGGGCATGCAGAAAAGTTGATCTGCCACAAAAAGAAATTTTAGAATGCTGCTTGGAGTCATACAGGATATGAGGGAAACAATACAGAAAAAAGATGAAATGATAGAGGAGATAAAGACCATCCACCAAGGGAAATACAAAAGCTTAGGGATGAGATAAAACAAGTAACAGACTAACGAACATCACCAACCATCTGGAGGAGGCAGTGAACTGCACTAGTAACCTAGAGGAGAGTTGAGCAGACTTCAACAAACATAAACAAAAATCTGATAAGATCATGAGAAGCTCATGAAAACCTAAGAGGTATGTCTGAAGAAGAACACCATCAGAATAACTGGGTTACCAGAGGAAGACACAACAAAGAAGTCATATGCAAAAATAGTGAGAGAATTCTTGGAGGAAAACTTCCTCAGCTTAATTAATGAAAACCAGGCAACCATTCAGGAGGTTGAAAGGAGACACCAACTAGACTGAATCCCAAGAAGAAGTCACCGAGGCACCTATTAGTTAAACTATCCAACTTTGAGGAAAAGGAGAAAATCATGTGAGCAGCTATGGAAAAACAAGCAGTCACATATAAAGGTTCCCAAATAAGAATAAGCTCAAACCTATCAACAGACATTATGAAGAAGAGGAGAGTAACATATTCAAAAAACAAGGAAAATAATACAAACCCAAGAATATGCTCTCCAGCCAAATGATCTATCAGGACAGATGGAGAAGTACGAGTCTTCCCAGACCAGGAAAAACTCAAAGAATATGTTAGAAGAAGCTTAGCCCTACAGATAGGAAATGGAAACACAGGGAATCCAGGACAGATGATCCCTTCAGGACCAGTGCTGAGAGTGATGAGACTGGGAGGGTGGGCTGAGTTTGGGGTGGAAAGAGGGAACTCCTAACAAGGATCTACAGATAACCTCCTCCCGGGGGATGGACAACAGAAAAGTGGGTGAAGGGAGACGTCAGACAGTGTAAGATATGACAAAATAATAATAATTTATAAATTAATAAAGATTCATGGTGGAGGGGGATGGGGGAGGGAGGGGAAATATGAGGAGCTGATATCAAGGGTTTAAGCAGAAAGCAAATGTTTTGAGAATGATGATGGCAACAAATGTACAAATGTGCTTGACACAATTGATGTATGTATGGATTGTGATAAGAGTGGCATGAACCCCTAATAAAATGATTTAACAAACAAACAAAAAAAGAAATGCAGCCCTACAACAGATCCTTGCCAACTCAGTATGGGGAAAAAAATCAGCACTCTCTGAGCATAAATAAAAGACTGCCACATAGAACAACCCCACACAGAGAAAAACAAAAAGAAAACAAGCCCCCAAGAGAGCACTGACTTGAATGGAAAGAAGTCAAGAATGAGCACACAAACACATACAACACACTGATAAGAAAGGGAGGTCAGAGAATACCCAGAACAAAAGGAATAAGATGAAATCACAGAGTCCACATATGGAGGTAATAACCCTGAAATCAGTAGACTGAATTCAGACTTTAAAAGACTGAGGCTAGCAGACTGTTTTTTTTGTTTTTTTTTTTAAGAAAACAGAATCCATCAGTCTGGTGCCTACAGGAGACAAATCCCAAGACGACAGGGAAAAAAAAAAATAGGCTGAGAATCAAAGGCTGGAGAAAAACATACCAAGCAAACAGCAATTCAACAAAAGCAGGGGTTGCAATCATAATCTCAGATAAAATTGACACCACAGTGCAAACCATGAAAAGAGATAAGGAGGGATACCATATAATGCTGACGGGAACAGTAAACAAAGAACCACTACGCATATTAAATATATATTCCCTGAACAAGAGATTTGATAAATATGTCAACCAAACGCTCCAAAAGATGAAAAGTGAAATCACAACCTCAACAATTACAGCAAGTGATTATAATACACCACTCTCTGAGAATGATAGATCACAGGGAAAGAAGCTCAACAAGGAAGCTAGAGATCTAAACACTACAAATAGACAATTAGACCTCATAGATATTTACAGTGCTCTTCATTCAAATACAAAGAATTCAAATTCTTTTGAAGCCCACATGGCATATACTCAAAGATAGACCACATGCGGGGGCATAAGATTAATCGGCATAAATTTAAGCACATTGATATCATACAGACCTCTCTCTCTCTGCCTCTATGCCATAAGGCTGGAAATCATTAAAGGTAATATAAAGAAACCTAGAATAAACAATTGGAGGATAAATAACTACTGCAAAAGGAGTGTGTACTGGCCCAGATCAGAGATGAAATTAGGAAATTTCTACAAACCAATGAGAATGAGAACATGACATAGCAAAACTTATGGGACACATCCAAGACACTTATCCCAGGAAGTTCCATAGCAACACATGCACACATGAAAAAGGAAGACAGACATGATTGGTTTGCAGGCACAAAATTTACAGCAACTAGAGCAGCCAACAGGACGATTCTACTGAGAGCAAAAGAAAAGAAGTAATAAAAATCAGGGCTGAGATTCAGGAGAGAAAATAATAAAACTATGGGGGGAAATCATTACTCCTAGATGTTGGTTCTTTGAAAGGATAAACAGAATCAATAGACCACTGACAAGCCAAACTAAAAAAGGAAGGAACAAAGTTCAGTAGCAAGGATGAGGGATGAAAGAGGGGACAACAGACCCTAATGAAACCAAAAGGATCATTACACAGTACTACGAAGCATTGCACTCCAATAATTCAACAACTTGGAAGACATGGACAAATTCTTGGAAAAACAATCCCTCCCTAGACTATCCACGATGCACATCAAGGATCTCCACAGATCCATAGCAATAGAAGAAATAGACAAGGTTATCAAGGGATTACCAACTAAAAAAATCTTCTGGAGCAGATGGCTTCACAGGAGAATTCTACCAAACATTAGGGAAGAACTGACACCAATCCTACACAAACGCTCCCAGAACATTGAAAAAGATGGCAAACTCCTGAACACCGTCTATGAAGCTAGTATAACTATGATACCAAAACTGGGCTGGGATCACACAAGAAACGAGAACTATAGACCAATATCCCTAATGAACATCGATTCAAAAATCCTTAACAAAATACTGGCCAATAGAATATAAAATATATAAAACAAATAATTCACCATGACCAAGTGGGATTCATACCAGGGATGCAGGGATGGTTCAACATACGAAAGACCATTAGTATTATTCATCACATTGACATGAAAAAGTATAAGAATCACATGATTATATCAATAGACGCAGAAAAAGCATTCGACAACATCCAGCACCAATTCCTGTTTAAGACACTAGTGAAGATAGGAATGGAAGGAAAATTCCTCAAGACAATACAAGGTATATATGAAAAGCCAACGCCAACGTGGTAGTCAATGGGGAAAAGACTAACACAATCCCACTGAAAAAGGGGACCAGACAAGGATGCCCCTTGTCCCACTCTTAATTTATATCATACTGGAGGTTTTAGCTAATAGCATAAGGCAAATAAAAGATATCAAAGGTATTCACTGGGGGGAGAAAGAGGCAAAACTATTGTTATTTGCAGATGATATGATTTCATATATGGAAAATCCCAAAAGCTCCACAGGGGAGTACTGGAAGCAATAGAGGAATATGACAGAATGGCAGGATACAAAAAAAAATCAACAAACAGAGGTCTATCAGATGGCTATAAACATCAGATAAAACCACAGAAGAGGAGATAAAAAAGGTGATACACTTCACAAAGCCAAGCACAATTGAAATACCTGACTAAAAGAACAAACGATTTCTATAAGGAAAACTATACAATACTATTACAAGAAACCAAGAGTAACCTCAACAAATGGAAGAATATCCCATGCTGGTGGATTGGAAGACTCAATATAGTAAAGATGTCAGTTCTGCCCAAGGCACTATATAAGTTTAATGCAATCCCAATACAATTACCCTCATCTTTCTTCAAAGAAATGGAAAAACTGATTACCAACTTCCCTCAAGAAGAAAGAGTAGGAGGGCTTGCTTTACCTGACTTTTGCACATACTAAACAGCTACGATGTTCAAAACCACATGGCGCTGGTATCGTGACAGAGACTCAGACCAATGGAAAAAAACTGAAAACCCAGAAATGAAATCATCAGCATACAGACAACTGATCTTTGATAAGGGCCCCCAAAAGTATCAAATGGAAAGTAGAGGTCTTCTTCAACAAGTGGTGCTGGAAAAAACAGATGTCTACTCGCAGAAAAATGAAGCAAGACTTATCTCACTCCATGCACAAGAAAAAACTCAAGGTGGATCACAGACATCCAGGTAAAACCCAGAACTATTAGGGCCATCAATGAGGGAATTAGGACAAACCTAAAAACTTTTGCACAGGGAATACAGAGGCTATCAGAATTAGGTAAGGACACAAATATAGATGAGTCACAAATTGACAAGTGGGATATACTGAGATAAAACACTTGTTCACATAGAAAAAATTCACGAAGAGAGTAATAAGAGAGCCATGAACTGGGAAAGGATCTTTAGCAATGACACCTCAGACAAAGGCTGGATTACTAAAATCTGCAATACTCTGCTGGCTTCCAAAAACAACAACAACAACAAATCTAATAGCCCATTGAGGAGGTGGGCAAAAGGCCTGAACAGAAGTTTCACAGGGGCAGAAATCCAAATGACCAATAAATATAGGAGAAAATGTTCCCGATCATAGCCATAAGAGAAATGCAAGTTAAAACAACAATGAGATACCACTTAACACCCTCAAAGATAGCCCAATTCAAAAAGTCAGAAAGGAACAAGTGTTTGAAGGGCTGTGGGAGAAAGAACCTCTCATCCACTGCTGGTGGACCTAAGTATGTACAGCCACTATGGAATTCGATCTGGTGATATCTAAAACAGATGGAAACTGAGCTACCATATGACCCAGCAATCCCCCAACTGGGCATATACCCAGAAGAGGCAAGAAACAAAACCATGGCCAGACAACTGTGCTCCAATGTTCATCACGGCACAGTTCACAATTGCAAGGAGTTGAAAACAACCCAAATTTCCATCAACTGACAAGTGGATTAAAAAACTGTGGTAGATACATAAAATGGAATACTACACATCCCTAAAACGCAGTGATGAACGTATGAAGCACATCACCACATGGGAAGAACTGGAGGAAATTATGCTAAGTGAAGTAAGCCAAGCACAAAAGGACAAGTACAACATGAGTTCACTGAGGTATGCTTAAACAAAACAAAAAAATGAGAAAGAGGCATAGGGATAAAGTTACTGTATACAAACACTCCTGGGGTGAGGTTGAGGTAGTATGATGGGCCAGACCAAATCCAGGGATACATATGGTAGCCAAATAAAAAAGGGGTGGGGGATTTAAAAAAAAAGACATTGTTAGCTGGGAAACAAGTTACTAACCCATCCAAGGGGAGGGTATTGTTTATATCTCCACAGGGAGTGAGGGACCAGGCTTCAACCCGGTGCTCTAAAATGTGAATGCAACATACCGACATGAAGCAGGGAACCAATAGAGAGGTCTGAGCTGTCAGCCCAAATCCCTACTAAGTGGACAGCAACCCCTGTCCCCAGAAGAATTTACTTCAGAGGACAGCACTGAAGTTACAGCTCAGGGAGAGGGATATGTCTGATCAGAGCACCCAGGAACAAATGAAGGGGGAGGAAGAGAGAGTGCAGCACATCCTGGTCTACCACACCTTGAGGATGATATTCCTGCTCAGAGCAGCCAATGCATACAGAGGACCATATGGCCAGTGCCACTATGACACACAACATCCCACACTGACCCATAGCACTACAGGTGAAAAACTGGAGACACAGTGTGGGAATTGCACCCAATCACACACACACACACACACACACACACGGAGGCAAAATACTAAGGGGGTGCCACAGAACAGCAAGTGGAGCAGAGCAAGGAAGTCTCCAGGGAATACCAAAAATTTACTTTGAGGCAAGGGAATGGCACCCCATCAGATTCAACCAGAATACACTCCTAAAAATCAATAAACAGACCTGGAAGTACTTACAGGCTTTTCTTTCTTTCTTTTTTGTCATTGGTTTTATGCTGTTCTTGTTTTTTTTCCTTTTGTTGCTTTCTTTGCTCTGTCTTGGTTTTTGTGCATCTTATTATAGCTGCAGGTCTATCTACATAAGATAGGCTAGATAAACAATCTGGAGGAGAAAACAACAGGACCAGCAGTTCCAGGGGGACCTAGGAGAGGAGGAGGTGGGGGAAAGGAAGTGCATATTAACAAAACCAGGGACAACGAACATCAAGTAATCCAAAGCCAATGGCAAAGAGGATGTAGGAGGCCTGAAAGGGCTTGATCAAGGGCAATGTAACCAAGAGGAATTATTGAAACATAAATGAAAGCTGAACATGATTGTGGAACAAGAGGAAAGTAAAAGGAAATAGAGGAAAGAACTAGGAAGTAAAGAGTATTTATAGAGGTCTAAATAAGGGCATGTACATATGTAAATATAGTTATGTATGACAATGAGGAAATCTATCTATATGCATATATATATAGGTTTAGTGTTAAGGTAGCAAATGGACATTGGGTCTCTTCTCAAGAACTCCATCAATGCAAGAACATTTCTTTCTAATAACCTGGCATTTCATGATGTTCACCTTCCTGACATGATCGCTGAAGACAAAGCAGCTGCATAAGCAAATGTGGTAAAGAAAGCTGATGATGCCTGGCTATCAAAAGATATAGCATCTGGGGTATTAGAAGCTTGAAGATAAACATGTGGCCATCTACCTGAGAAGCAACAAAGCACCACCCTGTGTGATCAAAAGGTGTCGATGGGATCAGGTATCAAAGAACAAAAATTCATATCATTGTGAATGAGGGGGAGTGTGGAGTGAAGACCCAAAGCACATCTGTAGGCTATTGGACATCCCCTTACAGAAGGGTCGTGGGGAGGAAGATGAGCCAGTCAGGGTGCAGTGTGGCACTGATGAAACTTACAACTTTCCTCTAGTTCCTAAATACTTCCTCCCCCTCCCCCACTATAATGATCCCAATTCTACCTTACAAATCCAGCTAGACCAGAGGATGTACACTGGTACATATAAGAGCTGGAAACACAGGGAATCCAGGACAGATAACCCCCTCAAGACCAATAATGAGAATAGTGATACCAGGATGGTAAGAGGAAGGTGGGGTAGAAAGGGGGAACCAATCACAAGGATCTACATATAACCCCTCCCTGGCAGACGGACAACAGAAAAGTGGGTTTAGGGAAACACTGGACAGTGTAAAACATGACAAAATAATAATAATTTATAAATTATCCAGGGTTCGTGGTGGGGAGTAGGGCGGAAGGGGAACGATGAGCTGATACCAAGGGCTCAAGTAGAAAGCAAATGTTTTGAGAATGATGATGGCAACAAATGTACAAATGTGCTTGACACAATGGCTGTGTGTATGGATTGTGATGAGTTTTATGAGCCCCAATAAAATTATTTTTTTAAAGACAGAAGATGCAAATTTGTTTGAGGAAAGATTAATAGCCTCCAAAATCCTTGGGAGCAGTTTTACTATGTCCTACAGAGTCACTATAAATCAGAATCAATACTATGGCATGGGGTTGGTATGGGGAGGATGACAGTTAACTTTGGAAAGAAAAAACTTAATTGTGCTCATGGGAAACCTATAGACCAAGAGGCTGTCTAACAGGACTGTGGGTATTGCAAGGGTTAAAATCAGGAAAAGTCTGGGTCAGGGCTGTATCCTGCCAACATACTTGTTCAGTCTGTATGCTGAGTGAATGAGCAAGAAGCTGGGCTATGTGAGAAACATACAGCATCAGGAGTAGAGGAAGGTTTACTAACAGCCTACAATACACAGATAACACAAACTGAAATGGGAAAGAACTTGGCACCTTAGTGAGGAAGGCCAATGGCCACAGCATTGAAACAAAGTACATCTCAATCCACATATATCTGGACCAACAAATAGCATCATGCTAAATAAAGAAAAGATAAAAATTGTCAAGGATTTCATTTTATTTGCATCTACAATCAACACCGATGGAAGCAGAAGTCAATTAATCAAATCAAGTGGTCCATTCCATGTGGCAGATATGCTGTAACAAAGTTCTCAAAAGTATTTAAAAGCAAGGGTATCATTTTGAGGACTGACACACCTGACTGACGCCATGGTATTTATCACCTCAAAGTACGTGAAAGTTGGATAGTGAATAAGGAAGCATGGAAAAGAATCTATTCATTTAAATTATTATATTGGTGAAGAACATTAAATACACAATTCACTGTCAGAAGAATGAACAAATCTGTCTTGGAAGAACTACAGCCAGAATGCTCCTTAGAAAAGAAGATGATGAGACATGTTAGCAGGATGGATCCGCTCCTGGAAGAGGGACCATGTGCTTATTAAGCTAGAGAGCCAATAAAGAAAGGATTGTCTTCAACAAAATGGATCGACATGGTAGCTGCTACAACAGGCTCAAACACAGGAATGATTGGGATGATGGCACAGGACCCAAACTTGTTTTATTGTTTCACAGAAAGGGTTGCTATTAATTAGATTAGACTTGACAGCACATAACAATAAGAAGTTACTGAAATAAAGAATAATAATTAAAATTACTTTTATATTACCATGTTGAAGAAATTGTCTCATTTGGTAAAAATAGGTTATACTTGGATTAGAATAAAACTTACCCCTAATCGCTTCTCAGCTTTTTGGCTTTGATCAAAACTTAACCCTATATATTTCCTAAAATCTTAGCAACAGATGTTTTGATATCTTTCTAGGATAAATATATGGGAAAATACACACATACAAACACATTCATACTATTTTGGTGGTCAAAGTAACCATGACTACAGTTTTTAGACTCATACAAAGTGTTATTTTCATACACTTTGTGTTGGTTGAAAGAATAATCTATTTTTGTAAATAAAATCTGTTTGAGGTAACCTTCCTCTCATACTGCAATGAAATACCTAAAAATTACCCATCAATCTAACAAGAAGTACCTTCTAAGAGTAATTATTTTTCCAGTAGAAACACACCAGAAGGAACTTTTATAGACTATATATGCCCTTCCCCCCACACCATATTTAGGATAGAACTTTGGCCAACATTAAGATGATACATATATTAATGGTGTTCTCTCTCTTCCCTTGGGTAAGGAATAACTCTCATATCCACTATTTCAAATCCAAATCAAAAGTATGAGACAGATTTTATTGGGGTTATCAGGAAGAAAGAGACATAATGAAACATTGAACATCATCAGAAAGACGTAATCCTTGGTCAAAAGCCAGTGAGTCTTGCTCTCCCATAAATGCAGTATATCCCTCATATCCAAAAGGGCTTTGCAAGCTATTGAATAGTCTTTCCCAAAAGCTATTGCTGCTGTATCAACCTTCAAATTATATTTAGACATTTTTACTTCTATTATGACATTGCATAAAAAGAACAATTAATGTGTATATCTATAATTATTTAAACTAATACTTAATGGTCTGAAAATGGGTCATTTTTCCAAAAACCCTCTTTGAATAAGTAGACCATGCTTCTTATACTTTAAAACCAGTCTGCAATTCATACTAATACAATATGACTTTATTGCCAAAAACAAGGTTTTACCTATCTTGGCAACTTTAGCTCTATTGAGTAAATGTATATGATTAGAACTCTATTTTTGATTGATCTAACATATGAAATTCTCTGTTTTATGACAGCTCAAAACATATGAATATGAACTACATCCACAGAATGGATGATGCACTTCCTTTCTAAAGTACTTAAATTGGAGGTGAATAGTCCTATCATGACAAAGCACTGAAACAGAAGGGAAATTTCTATTCAGTCACTACAGCGTGGCTAGGGAATTTGACACTGTCAGTCTCAGAAACTCTATAAAGGGTCGTGATGTGTTGGAATCATTTTAGCTGGCAGTGGGTTTGGTAGGTTTTATCTACCCTGCAATTCAAAATAAATATCTTACTTAATAGTTGAATAGAGGTTGGAAATGAAAAACAAATGAACAGACTTTGTTATTTATCTTCTTTTCTTTGACCAAATATTTGAAAAAGGTTTTTTGTTTGGTTGTTTTTCAATAAAGAGCCATTAAAAGATTGACAGAAAAAGAAAGCATAAAGAAGGAGAGAGAGGGAAGAAAGAGATGATAGAGGCTAATGAAGACAAAGATGGCAGTGACCGTCCTTATCATGAGAAGTGGCACTACAGTAACCCAAAATCATATTGACTTCACTCTCAAGGACCAAATATACATATTTTGTGGCCCAGAATTTTACCTTCTTATGGAAAAATACGTTTGAAATCCTGAAGTACAATAAGATGATTTATGTAAAATACTTAAAAATTGCCTCATTAATAAAACAGATAGGTATCAAAAAGGATGTTCTATACAAAAATATACTACACTATAGAAAATAATTTGTTAAAATAGTTACTAATTTTTTCATGTAAATACTAGCGCATTAATAAAAGAAAACAATAATTGACTTCAAAAAATATTCCTTAGTTGAAGAAACTCAATCATTCCAGAAGTACTAAACTAATAATAGGCAACACTTACATTTAGTTTTATTTGTTAAATGAATGTATGTGCGGGCATTTTAAAATCCTATTAGGTTTACTTGAAATTCTCTTTTAACATGAGTTAATACATGTCATCTTATGTTAAAGGGAAGATCTTAGAATGCTTACGTGGACTAATTCAGTACAAATGTATTAACATGAATATATGAGTTTTGAATTTTCTGAATTAATTGACACATAATATTGGGATTTGGGGGAAGTGTGATTTATATATGTCAGCATTAAAATGAACTATTAATCTCATCAATCTTTATTTTTTGCTTAAAAAATAATTCATAACATTCACAGGCAATTGAGAACAATTTGTACTATTCATGACATTTTCTCGAAGCACCGGGACAGATGTTTACATAGCTTATCAAAACAATTGTACTTGACCCAGGGAAAACACTTGTACGAGTCTTCCCATTGAATACCCTATAGCATATGAGTAACTAACTTTATAAGCTTTGGAATTTCTTAAACTTAAAATATTTCCAAAAACCCAAGCATTGCAATCATGCAATTTTCTGTTTATAAAGGCATAGAGACCCTTCCATCTGGGTCTGATAGAATTGTTTTCTCACTTAATTACTATATGACCATATGAGTCAACTACGAACATTTCTAATACTCAGGTAAGTAAAATTAAGGCTAATTCTAATTCTGGTTAGGTGACTTGCTCGAGAGAAGGAGCTGTTACTTAAGATGAACTCATCCTCAAAGTCGATGCTCTATTACAGATAATGCATTGCTTTATTGATTTGGATTGGATTTTCAGGAGTTTTAGACATCACTGGAGTTTGTGTGAAAAATTAAGACTGAATCCTAACTCTTCTACTTATTGTGTAGCATGAAGTCAAGTTCTCTTAACCACAATTTTATAGGTAACAATCAGAGCTAAATCCAGCACATATTAATTGCTGTTCATTGTTCTAAGTACTGCACAGTTACTAACGCACTGAGCCTTCATAACAACCTCATAAGGCAGATTAATACTCCCATTTTGCACATGAGGAAAATGAGGCTCAGTTTTTAAATAACTTGCCCAAAGTCATTAACCACTCTGGGACAGATCATGGACTCCTGCAATAAAGAAGAGCTAGACCTGCTGTGTTGCCTCTTTGTAAAAATGCAGATAAACAACATCTATCATGCAGGCTGATTGTTAGCATACATGATAATGCATGTATAAAAAATAACAAAAACACCCACTGCCATTGAATCTATTCTGACTAATAACAGCACTACAGGATGGGGTGAACTGCCCCTGTACATTTCTGAGACTGTAGGTTTCTATTCTTTTTGAGAATAGAAAGCCTCATCTTTCTCCAATGCACACACACACACACACATATATATATATATGCAGGTGCTTTAAAAAAGACTAAAGAATGCTTAGTTACTGTGAATAAGAATGCCTTTTTCATCCTGTGGAGAAAACAAGATAATGGGAAATTTCCTTATAACTGTCTATAGAAGGCAAATATTATTGTCATAACCTAATTAAATGAAAACATTGTTTAAACTTGCACATCTTTGATAGTATTGAAATAAGTATGTAATCTATCAGTTTTACCATTAGGTCAACCTAAGAGAGCTTGCACACAACTTCTTAAATTATGAGTTTTTGTATCAATTAGCAAAGTATGATTTCTTGTTAAATGTTTATGATATAGATTTTAATAGATATGTATACCATCTGTGAAGTATGAGCTGCCTGATGCCAAGGCTTGCTATGAAATCATTTTAAAACCAGAAATATACATCACCAAAACTAATCTTTCAATATATTCTTTTATATAAGTCTTTGTATATATTTATTTTCAATAAATATAGATTTGCATTTATTTTATGTAATTCTAATCTCCAAAGCATGTTTCATCTCTAAAGTTCTATGATTCCATAATCACAGGACAAAAAATGAACATATATGTAGCAAAGAAATGCAAAATTGGGTATAATTGTGAACTTTCTTACAGTTAAAAATTTTATCATCAAATGAATTATATATACATGTGTGTGTGTGTGTGTGTATATATACACACACATACATAAAAGACTTTTGGAGAACTGAGTCATAGTAGTTGCAGGGGGGTGGGGGGCGGGTAGCATTCAAAAAAAAAAAGACTTTTGCTTGGATCCATAATCAAGCAGCAGTCAAGAGATGAAAAGACATACTGCATTAGGTAAACATGTTGCATGAGAGCTCTTTAGAGTGTTGAAAAGCAAGAATGAGGACTAAGGTGCACCTGACCCGAGCCGTGGTACTTTCAATTAACATGTGAACGTTGGACATTGAATAAGGAAGCCAGAAGAAAAATTGATGCCTGTGAATGGTGGTGCTCATGAAGAATTTTGAAAGCTCCATGGCCTGCTAAGAGGACAAAGCACTCAGTCTTGGAAGACGGATGGCCCGAGTCCTCCTTCGAGGCAAGGACAGAGACACTTCATCTGACTTACCTTGGACAAGTGGTCAAGAGAAACTAGTCCCTGGAGAAGGACATCGTGCTTGGTAAGTGGAGGGCAGTGAAACCGAGGAAGGCCCTCAAGGAGATGGACTGACACAGTGGGTGCAACTATGGGCTCAAATCTGGAAACAATTGTGAGGACAGCATAGGACCGGGAAGTGCTTTGGGTTGCGCACAGGGTCGCTACGGGTCAAAACCAACTGGTTGGCCCCCAGTAACATGTATGTAAATGCTCTGACCCGCTCACACTTCTGGACTTTCACCAGGTGTATCTTAAATTTAGATCAATTACTGTGACCTAGTGACGATAAAAATAAGAATTAAAGAAGCATATATATTTTTGAGATTAGAGTTTGTGACCAGAGAGAAAAATAAGGATGTCACATTCCCCTTGGATAAATTCCCTGAAATAGAATCGCTGAATCAAATGGTCAATTTAGGTTTAACTTTTTAAGAAACTGTCAAACTTATTTCCCAAGTGTCTATATAATTTTATATTCCTATCAGCAATGAACAAGGGATTCATTTCCTCTACCATATTCTTACCAATACTTAATAATTTCTGTCATTGGATGATAATCAATAGTGTATTTTCACTATGGTTTTAATCTTCCCTCCCCTTATTTACTGAGCTCATTATACATTTGTTTATCTTCTTTAGTGAATTTTGTATTCAAATGTTTTATGATTTTAGTTAGATTTATTCCCGTATTTGAGATGTAGAAATTCTGTATATTTTCTGAATGTGAGATATTATTGTTTGTTAGGTGCCGCCCAGTCAGTTACAACTCACGTTGACCTAAGCCGAACAGAATAAAGCACCGCCCAGTCCTGTGCCATCCTCACAATGGTTCCTATGTTTGTGCCCATTTTTGCAGCCCAAATATCAAATCATCTCCTTGAGGGTCTTCTACTTTTTCACTCCCCCTCTACTAAGCATGATGTCCTTCTCCAAGGACAGGTCACTCCTATAACATGTCCAAAGCACATGAGATGAAGTCACAAAATCCTTGCTTCTTAGGAGCATTCTAGCTGTACTTCTTCCAAAACATATTTGTCTGTGCCATTGACAGTCCATGGTACTTTCAAAATCGTTGCCAGCACCATAATTCAAATGCACCTGTGTGTGTACTATATGTGGATAAATGTTATTTATGTGGGTTCACTACTTGTAAATTATATATATATATATTACACATTGGTTGTGGGAACACCTCCCAGTCCTGCACCATCCCTACAATTATTTGACTCCTTTTTTGCAGCCATACCTTTTCTCGAGCCTATCTGAAAATTGAGGCCACAAGGCAACCAAGTAGCTTGAATTCAAAAAAGATGGATTGCTCTAAGAGGAGATGGAATACAAACATTGCCTTACTCTGTGGCAGAGGACGGGAGGAAGACATGCCAAATGCCTTACAAAATGATTAACTAAATGGAGCTTTCAAGATACATAAAGAATAAGTTGGTATAGTTAATAGGAGAAACTGAAACCCACAATTATATTTGGGAATTAAAGAATCTAGAAAAATGAAGATCAAATAAAACTCAATGCAAGCAAAAAGAACATAATATAGAAAATAAATATGAAACTTAAAGCAAAACACAATAAAAACAGAAAATTTATATGTGATCCTTGGAAATATCGATAAAATTGATCACTCTCCTGCTAGCCTGATCAAGACAAAATAAAAATAAATATGACAGATTATTATCTCAGTAACAAAATAAGGATATCATTATAGATCCTAAAGATATATAAATGATATTGAAAGAGTAATTTACAGAATATTAGTCCATCAATTCAACAACTTAAATGAAATGGATCTATTCTTTGGAAAAAATAAACTAGGAAACTCACTTAGCATGAGATTAATGACCTGAATATTCTGATATATCTTTAATATTAATTTGTTGTTCAAAATATATCCAGCCTCTATTACTTGTCTGAATATGAAGTAACATCATTTCTGTATAAATTCTTACAAAAAATAGAAATAACACTCCCAACTCATTTATGAGTTTGTCAGTATGCTGATACAAAAAGCAGAGCGAAACATTATAAAAAAGAAAACTACAGACTAGTACCCCTCATCAGCATATAAAACTCTTCAACCAAAAATTAGCAAATCAAATTACAAGCTATACAAAGGATAATGCATTATGACCAAGAGGAAATGGAGGCTGTACTAGAGTGCAAGATTTATTCAGCTTTCAGAAAGGTAAATCTATGTTACCCACTATATTAATAGATAAAGAAAAAATATAGGTGAATAAAAGCACTCGACAACATTCAACATTCATTGATAATAAAAGGTTTCATCAAATTAGGAATAGCAGAATGTTTTCTCAGTCAGATGAAGGTATCTATAAAATGCCTACAGAAAGAATAGATGCTTTCCATTTTAAGATTGGGAATTGCAGGGGCAATGAATTATTTAATATGGCTCTTCTAGTCAAAGTCTAACTCCCCACAAATGACCTTTCCTTACATGGATCTAATAAGAATGTTGGAGAAGATACTAATAGGATTCCTCAGTGAGTAACTGACAATAGTATTCCCTTGAGTGTCAGCCTGCTGTGTAGAAAATGAACCCTCAGAGAAGCAGGAGGAGGGATGTCAGCAATAACTAGGAGTGGCACATTCTCTGGACCTGAGGTCCCTGCACAGTGACCCTCCTAGATCCAGAAGACAGCTGTGTCATCACAGGAGGAGCAGCAGAACCAGGAACCAGAGCATGGAGGAGAGGTGGACTTCCCAAGCCATGGAGCAAGCTCATATGAGTGCCTTTGTCCAGTAGATTGGCTTGTAGAGTGGGACGCCTCTGGGCCCTTAATTAAGGAAGTTGGACTTGCTGACCCAAGAAAATTGAGTGGAATGCCTTCATACAACAGAATGGTATGCTCCTTTGCTGGTTTATAAGCAGACTGGAAAGAACTATGCAATATGTTCTGATAAACAACTCAACCCTAAGCGTTTCTCACTGGCAATATAACTTGTTAATTTTCATAGTAAAGGCTTTAATCATGAATTTTGTCTGTGAGTTCTGTGTAGCCATTGAAATGGATATTAGAAACTAGAAAGATAAAATAGTGAACATTAATTAAGGAAGCACAAGCATAAAGCAAGGAAACATGTTCTCATCATTCTTATTCAAATTCATAATAAGGGCTCTAGTTAAAACAATAAGGAAACAACAACAAAAGCAAAACAGACAGATTGCACAGGAAGAAATGAAACTGTCTGTACTTCAGAATCTGAACACAAAAGCTACTAGAAATAATAAAAGTGCTAACTTGGTAGTAAGTTTTCAGGCTATATGTTTAATATATAAAACTAGATTATACTTCTATATAACAGTGAACAAAGAGGAATTGCATTATTTTTAAAGAACCATCTATGACATCACCAATAGCTATAAATATTTAGGTAAGATGTTTATTAAAAATGTGGACAATCTAAATGCTGGAAGCTACAAAACATTGATTTTTAAAAAGTCAAATATCTAAATAACGGAAAAATAAAGCAAGTTAGTGAATTGGAAAACTCAATATAATTAAGATTTAAATTATCCTCCCAAATATTGATAGATTCAACAAAATTGTAAACAAGATTCCACTAGTATATTTTGTAGATACAAGCTACATGAGTCTAACATGTAAAGGGAATGTGATAGGTTTATTGTGCCAAGCTAGCCAATAGGAGCATGTGGGATTAATGAGGTTGCATGCAGTTTGGTTGGAAGGCAAAGAGATACATGGCTCTGCAAGACCCAACCCCCCTTCCCTTGCTCTCTGGTGATCAGAGTATGCTGCTGTTTTAGCTAGTTCTCTGTCTCAACCTGTGAGCTCTACTACTTATGGACCCAGCCAACTAGTGGACTGTGTTGCTAAAACTTGAGGTTCCTCTGAGATCTGCTGGTGTGTACATCTCTTGAGCTTGAGGCTGGTGGATCCTGTTACTTTTGCATTGCTTGTGTTTGATATCCCATCTGAGCCTGCTTCAATAAGCTCCTAAACTATTGACTGTTTTTGACACACCCTGCTGTTTGCTGCCTGTGGGCAGACTCTGCTTGCCTTGGTTGAGAGAGGGCTCTGCTGTCTGTTTCCTTGACCTTGGACTGGCAGCCCACATGGGTGGAAGGACTTTCAGTATGTTAACTGTTCCATGAAAGTGAGTTGAACTGAACCCTCTGTACTGCTGTGTAGACTAACTAGCTGTTATATTCCTTCTACTGTATGTGTATATACATATATACATATATACGTATATACGTATATATATATATATATAATCATAAGTGTCCTGGTTTTGTTTTTCTAGAGAACCCTTCCTAACACAGGGAAAGACAAAGGAATTAAAACCGCTTGGAAGAGAAGAATAGAGTTGGAATACTCATAACACAAAATTTGACGACTTACTTTAAGGCAACATCAGCAGTTCACAACCACCAGCCCGCTCCACAGGAGAGCGATGAGACTTACTACTCCCATAAAAGAGTTACAGTCTCAAAAACCCACCAGGACAGTCCCACCCTGCCTTTAAGGTCACTATGAGTCGGAACTGACTTGAGAGCAGTGAGTCTGTTTCCCTCTAAAACAACAATGATCAAGAGAGCACGTCACTAGTAGAAGAACAGATACAGAGGTCAGGGTAAGAGAGTCAAGAGTTCAGAAAATTAAGCAAAAAAATAATTCAATTTAAAACATGAACAAAAGGTCTGAACAAAAACTTCCCCAAAGAAGATATATGGATTACCAAAAGACCATGAAAAGAAACTCAACTTCATTCATCACTAATGAAATGCAAATTAGAACCACAATAAAATAGTCCCACATATCTACTAGATGTTATAGGTAAGATAAGAATGACTGGCAGCACTAATGCTCATAAGGATGCAAAGCAATTTAAAATGCCACACTTCTATTGGGAAGGTCTAATGGTACACCGCTTTGGAAAACCCTTGGGCAATTTTTTATAAATGCTCACTTACCACTTGTCAGGCAATCCAAACATCACATTCCTAGGTAATAAGAGAAATGAAAATGCACACTCATACAAATACAAGAGGGCGGGCGCTTTAGCACCTTTACCATCAGAAAAACAAAAAACAATGCTGTATCCATGGAACAAAATATTAATTAGCAATTAAAGCAACTGAACTAATAATAATATCTATAGAAATATGGATCCATTTCAGATGATTTATTTTAAGTTAGAAAAATGACTTGAAAGACTACATGCTATAGAATCCAACACAGGTGGCACTCTGAGGAAAGCAAAATGACAGGGCAGAAGCCAGATCAGCAGTTAAGGGCTGGATGTGGGTTGACTATAAAAGGATATTTAGTAATTGGAGGGAATGGAGTCATTCTGTATCTTCATTGTGGTGGTATCTACATAACAATTTGTATTTGTCAAAATCTACAAACTTGTTCTGTAGGAAAGCTAGACAATGAACAAGACAGACTGAAAACACAAAGAACCATAACCAATGAAAAGAATTGGTGTATTCATATTGTGGTGTTATAGAAGACTACTGAACATATCATAGATTGCCAGAAGCACAAGCCAATATGTCTCTGAATATATACAGCCAAACTACTCCATAAAATCAAGGATGGTAAACTTGGATGTATTTACTTTGGTCATGTCATCAGTAAAAAACAATTGTTAGAACAGGATATCATGGTTATGCAGTAGTTCCTCAGCAAAAAAATGAGGTAAATATAGATTAATCCAATAATACTGAAACAATGGACTCAGACATTCTAACAATCATGAAGATGACTCAAAATGAACAATGTTTCATTCTTTTTATACAAGATTGTCATGAGTTGCAGCTGACTTCATAGCAACCAACAGCAGGTACGTAGACATATAATTAGATCTTAACAAATAGGGCTAAATATTGTTTACAAAAGTAAATCCTCCACAAAATTATTTTCAAAGGTCAAACATTCTTCATTCACATATTATTCATTAATCATCTTTGAGCTGCTACTCAGGTCTAAGCTAATAGGTGATAAATGTAAAAAGAAATTAATCAACCCGCCCCTTAATGCAGAAATGCCTTCTGGTGGGAAAGTGAGAAAAGACAAGACAATAAACACATGGCACAATGGATGTACAATCACCACGATATTATATATTTTTCTAATTGGTTAAGGAATTTTAACATACTCTCCATAAGATTAGAGATTGGTAGAGTCTCAGCAAAACAAAATCCAAGATAATTTTCCACTCCTCAGCCTGCCACATATTTCCTCAATACAGTCTGATCTGTACAGCAATCGTGGTGTATCCTTTCAAGTACTTCATTTTAAAAAAAAACAAAACAGACATTTTCAGTAGTAAGAGGCAATTAGTGAATTTATTTTCTGCAGGAAAACCTGATCATTCTTACTTTTGGAGTATTTCCCCAAGATAATTTCACAACAACAGATTTTTTTTCTGGTGAAATGTAGTCATCATTTTTGTCAGACCTTTAAAAATGTCAAGTGAGCCCTATAAAATGAAGATTAAGGCAGTCGATCGGATCTTCAGCAATCAGCAATCCTGAACACTTTTGTTAAATCACACTGAAGAGTGCTATGCTTCTTGGCTCCTGTGCTTTCAAATCCAGAAAAATGAACTGCACACCTGAGTAAGTTTTTTTAACCAAATATTAAATCCCTTAGATGGTCTACCTCTGAATCCATAAAATGAAAGGGAGAAAGCAAATGTGGACCTCTAGGCTTATGCTAAAAGTTGGAAAATATTCTAAGAAGTAGAAACTACCACCTGAATCTGAATCCACAGAATTTAATTCTAGATATGATCACTAATATGCTGCCATGTTCTGTACATAAAAATATAGTCTCTCATTCTTGGAGGATGATGGAAAGAGAGTTTGGGCATTTTAAGAGCTCCAGGTCAGGGAAGAATGACTTAGTGGAAAGATATACTGTAAAAGACATGTTTCAGTTCTTCATTTATTCAGTATATATCAAGCACAAACTGCCAGTCAGGACTGCCTTACAAAAATAATTCTCCTTTCCTTCAAAGAGCTCATCTTCCAATTGACAGACATAGGTGGAAGATGGTAGGGGCCTGCGAGGATGCTGAAGAAAATGCAATTCTTCCCCAAAAGTCAAATGTATTGAGCCCATACTAGTTGCCAGTTTTCATAATTATATAGTTCACTTCTTCAACCCTCACAGATAACTTACACAGTAAATTCCATTATTCCCATTTGAATAATATTCCCAGTCCATAAGGAAGCCAGTTAAAAGATATAACAATTATTCAATTATTAAGTGTTCAAACTACTTGTAACTGGATGACCTGTATCTATTTCCTTTCTATCTATCTATCTATCTATCTATCTATCATTATCATCTACCTATCCATTTGCATACATACATAATATACACATAAATATAAACACAATATATATCAGCCACATAGGAACAGAGTACTGACTTGTCAGAGAGAGGCAGAAAGGCTTCACAGAGTTTGCCCTGAAAATGAACAAGAATTTTCAGCCAGAGAGATAGAGGAGGGGCATTCCAGATAAGAATGTATGAGAGCAGTCCACGCCCAGAGAAACAACAGTAATAATATTGGGTTCCAATGCTACTATCAACAAATTGCCACAAAGTTTGTATCTTAAAACAACAACCAAAAAGTCCAAAGACTAGAAGTTCAAAATCATGGTGTGCACACCTCATGGCTTCACGAACTTATCTGACCTTCTGCCCTCTTTTCAGGAAAAGAAAATTCCTCAGCACCCCCCTATACATTGTACACTGAGCCACGCTCCCCCTTGGGGACTCCAGGGAAGAATGGATTCCTTGTCTCTTCCAGTTTCTCATGGATGCAGCAGTCCTCTGGTCGAGACTGCACCGCCTCAGTCTCCCAGACCATCATCTTGAAGTGTCAGCTTCAGCTTCGCATTGCCTCTTCCTGCGTGACCGTGCCAACTCCACCACTGTCTTGTCTCCTCTTTGAAGGACATTTAGGAGAGCATTTAGGACCCACCAGAAAATTTAGGATAATCTTTCTATCTCAAGATTCTTACCCACATCTGGAAAGACCCTTCTACCAAATAAGGTAACATTCACAGGTCCTGGGGAGCACGGCCTGATATTGGGGGTGGGAGGTGGAAAGAGGTGGGTGACACATGGGGAATGTGAATGGAGGGGTAGGTGGGAGAAGTACGGCAGCAAGAGTGAGAGAGGAGACAGGGGCCGGTAAGCAGGGACCTGATGATAACGGTAATGGGTACAATTGAAATGTTTGGATTTTCAGAACTACACTGTGGCATTTGCATGCTGGAGAAAGATTAGTAAAGAGAGATTAGTAGAAGGTAGGAGATTGTTAAGACTCTGAATAAGATATGACTATGGCTATTATTGACAGGTCATAAATAAGAGCAAGGGACAATTTAGGACAGCTCTGAACTGTCTGGCTTTGGCTGGTGGGTGGGGAGTAGAGATGTTAATGAAGAAAGATGGTGCAGATGGCAGGGTGGTTGGACTTCGGTCTTGTTGAGTTTGAAGTGTACTTATGACATCTACTTGATTGAGAATATGGTAGATAATTGAATACTTAAATCTGGGGCACAGTGACACACATTTAAATCTTAGTTCTTAAATATGGATTTAAGAGCCACCATTCATGAGCATGCAACCCAAGTTTTTTTACTTAATGTAAAAAATGTCCCTTACAAAATGCTGTGAGCCTCTTTGGGTAGAGAGCAAACGTTTTGAGAATGATGAGGGCAATGAATATACAAATGTGCTTTAAACAATTGATGGATTGTGATAAGAGTTGTATGAGCCCCTAATAAAATGATTTAAAAATGCAGTTCCTCCCCCCACCCCAACTATCATGATCCAAATTCTACCTTGCAAGTCTGGATAGAGCAGAGGATGTACACTGGTGCAGATAGGAGCTGGAGGCACAGGGAATCCAGGGCGGTTGATACCAGGGGTGTGAGTGGCAATATGGGAGGGTAGAGGAAGGGTGAGATGGAAAGGGGAAACCGATTATAAGGATCTACATGTGACCTCCTCCCTGGGGGGTGGACAACAGAAAGGTGGGTGAAGGGAGATGTCGGACAGGGAAAGATATGACAAAATAATGATTTCTAAATTATCAAGGGCTTATGAGGGAGGGGGGAGCAGGGAGGGCGGGGAAAAATGGACCTGATGAAAAGGGCTTAAGTGAAGAGCAAATGCTTTGAAAATGATGAGGGCAAAGAATGTACAGATGTGCTTTACACATTGATGTATGTGTGGATTGTGATAAGAGTTGTATGAGCCCTAATAAAATGTTATGATAGATAGATAGATAGATAGATAGATAGATAGATAGATAGATAGATAGATAGATAAAATGCAGTGAGCCTCAGGTAGAGCACAGAATGCAGTTTCTATGCAATTGCTCTAAAGCAGACACGTTAGACAAGTATGTGATCTAGAAGGGTCAGATAAGGCTGGGACTCTGATTTACCTGATGGTTAGTTATTAAAAAATTGGTCCTGCCCCTGAGTTAGTCAACAAAGATATCCTGTGACTGGTCTAAGATTTAAAGAACCTTCTTATTCTGTTTGCTTGCTCCCAGTCAGCAGTTATTTCCCCTGGTTACCCTGAAACCCGAGTTAATGTAAAATATCTGTATGTCACTTCACAAATGTCAATTTCAAAGCCAAAGGGATATACTATCTCTGGACGGTATTCTGATTTCAAATCGAATACCAAGACTGTCTGTGCGGACCTGTGGTGGGCTCCTCCTCGGTATACCTTGCAAATAAAAACCTCTCTTTCTTCTTCTGACTTGGTGTGCAGAGAATAAATTGGCTGCCAAACTCCAGAGTAAAATACCTGCATTTCAGGTGACAAGCCTGGTTGAAAACGATTAAATGATTATTAACTTGATGGAAGCACAAATTACTATGATTTCTGGTGTGAATGTGCCCCCAAGAAATTCCTCCAAAATTTTATGCTATCTTGATTGCTGCAGCTTGGTCATGGTTGAGATTTTACCACTAGACTTTGCATCATTTGCTCATTTTATTTAATAAGGCACTACCTGCATCATTTTGGGAAAATCTTATCAAGTCTGTAGCAGAGGAAACAGAGAATTCAGTGTCCTATGTGATGTCTGATTATAAGTAATTGGGGTGCTGGAGCTAGGGACTGTTACATGGTGAAGAGCTCTGCCAGTCCCTAAAAGGCCGCTGGAAAATGAAAATATATATATTACTTATATGAGCCCTCTGAGGAACTAACCATGAAAATTTACCCTACCCCTTGTGTCCTCAAAGCTTCTCCATCCCATAGCAACCCTAGCCCCACATCATCTCCCCTGCAAAACCAAACCACTGCAGTGTTTTTGTGCTGCTGAGGAGAGAAGAAGGAGATTCTGGCCTTTATAAGAGCACAAAGAACACTCCTTACATGCTGCTGAAAGGACAGCAGCAGGCAGAGACAGAGAACAAAAAACTGCAGGAAGACTGGATCCTGCGGGCTCGACAAGCAGGTGTTTCTGTGGTCATCAATTCAGCTATTCATAGATGGCTTGTTCTGGGCCAGAGAATCCCGCTCAGAGCAACAATGCCGCAGCGTTAGCCCCAGGAGATGTCAATCTCGCATGCCAAGACACACTGTTAGCTCGAGAGGGACTTTGAAACTTAACTGGGTCAAAAAATTGCTTCCAAGCAGGTTTTCTTAATCTAATATAAACTAAAGCCTGAGAAAAATCAAAGGAATTTTAAATCTTTTTAAACCCTACCTATATCGCCAATCATATTTTTATTACTTTTCTTTTTCATGAGTACAAAAAATCTTGTGTTCCAATGTAAGTACTTTACATCATACTCCCTAAAAGACCCCCAAAAAAATGAAACAGAAAGAAATCCAGCTGATTTTTTTCCACATCAGTCCCTTCTGAAATGTCTTCTTTCAACTTGCAAAGTTGAGTCTTAAAAGCTCAGCTAGAGTCCTACTTAATGTACAGACATTTTCTGGGACCGGCCCAGGTATCAGGCATACTTCTTCAATATTTATGCCTTAATTATTGTCAAATTTGGGAATAAGTTTCCTTCCTGAATGTAGTCTATGCCTCTAACTAGATTATAGACCCCTTCAGAGAATTCAGCATATAAAACCTCCTTAAGGCAAATGTTAAATGGTGAGGGTGATAAAAAGCAGATTCCAGAATACATTTCAGCCTGGAACGATGGTCTAATTATTTAACCAATTTTTAATTCTGAATATCATTTTATTTTTAATTAAGGATCGTCACCTGCTTCTTCTCAATATAGTTTTATTTTTATAAATGTTATTGATTTATCTCTTTCCTTTTGTATCTCTCTGTAGATACAAAATCTAGAATAAGATTGAGTCTTTAGTTTAATTTTTCCACTAACTACATTAGCAGTTTAAAGGAAAGCAGCTAAAATAACTAAGATAATATGCTATTTTGCATACATGATGTGCTTTCAACAGAAGTAATGCCTCCCAATTTGAAACGTTATTTTATATCCTAGATGCCAGGTCGGTAGAGGTTTGCCACAAGGAGTGAAAACCAAAAGTCTTATTAACACGGAGCTCTTTTCAAGGATGACTACTATAATTATGTAATTTAAATTTCTCAATTTAAAAATGCCTTTAACGTTTGTGGGGAGAAAGGCAGTTTTCTAATAAGCAAGTATGTAAGCCTGGATGCGGATGGCAGGGACTGAAGAGGAAGAGTGCCACTCAAGTGGAAACATGACCAGTGGCTTCCTGTCCAAGAATAGCAAATAGATGTTGTAATGTTTAAGGTACTCCATCTGCCAGCACTATTGCTGCTGGAGAAGGGCGAGGGCTCACCCATTTGATGTACAAGTGGATCTAGCAAAGCAATTAATCAGGGATTGACTGTTCTCCCCTTGCCATCATTCTCCTCAAATCTTTCCCAAGAAAGGTCCGCATTTTTTCACTGCGATCGCAAAGCTCAGATGTAGGACTATGTCTGCCACCTTGCCCACCATGAAGCCAAGTCGAGATGAGTCAGTTCAGAAATGGAGAAAAGACAGAGCATCTAAGAGCAATCTTGAATCCAGTCCTGAACATTCCGCTACATTAGCTAATAAATCCTCCACAAGCAACCAATTTAAAGGCTAGTTCATGACAAATGAGTTAACCTTAAGATGAACCACCAGGACAGAGCAGGGACCAATTGCTTATAATATTTTCCTTCTTATCTCTATTAGCTTACTAGGGCTGCCAAGCCAAAGAACACAAAGTAGGTAGCATTAAACAAGAGAAATGCTTGGTCTCAGAGCTCTGGAGACACAGAGTCCCAAGTCAGGCCATGACAGGACCACGCTCCCTATCAGATCTAGAGAGAAACTTTTCCTTGTCTATCTGTGGCAGGAATTGTCTATCTGTGGCAGGAATTGTCTATCTGTATCCTAGGAATTTCTGACATTCCTTGGCTTGTAGAGGCATCTTCACAGAGCCAGCTTCCCCTAGAGTATTTTACAGTGTAAGTTCTCCTCTTTTTTAAAATAAATCATTTTATTGAGGGTTCTTACAACTCTTATCACAATCCATACATCAATTGTATCAAGCACATTTGTACGTATGTTGTCATCATTTTCAAAAAAGTTGCTTTCTGCTTGAGCCTTTGGTATGAGCTCCTCTTTTTCCCCTTCCTCCCCCACCTTCATGACCCCTTAATAAATTATAAATTATTATTACGTTCCTATCTTATTTTGTTCACAGTCTCCTTTCACCCGTTTCTGTTGTTTGTCCCTCTGGGCAGGAGGGCTATACGTCGAACATTGTGATTGGTTCCCCTTTCTCCCCGTTCTATCCCCCCCCCAGTCTTCCCCCCACCCTCATGATATTGCTACCCCTATTACTGTTCCTGAGGGGTTTATCTGTCCAGGATTCCGTGTGCCAAGAGCTCTTATCTGTATCAGTGTACAGACAGTGTGCCAAGAGCTCTTATCTGTATCAGTGTACATGCTCTGGTCTAGCCAGATTTGTCAGGCAGAACTGGGGTTATGATAGTGTGTGTTGGCAGGTGGGTGGAAGGGAGCATTAAAGAACTACAGGATGTTGTGTGTTTCATCGGTGCTACACTGCACTCTGGCCTGCTCACCACAAATCCAGCAGTTTGAACCACCAGCCATTCCTGTGAAGAAAGATGAGGTTTCTGCTCCTGTAAGATTTGTAGCCTCATAAAAGTAAAGGTCTAATTATTCTCTATGAGTTGCTATGAGTTAAAATAGATTCAATGGCAGTGGGTGGGTGGCGAGTGTTCTCTTTCATAAGAACACTACTTAAATTGAATGAGGACCTACCTAACTGGGAGTGGCTTCGTATTAATTTAACTAATAACATCTGGAAAGACTCTATTTGAAAAAAGGTCAAGTTTACAGTTATTGGAGATTAGGTCGTCTACATAGCTTTTTGAAGACACAATGCAATCCACAGTGACATCAAATCCCATCTTCTGCACTCTAATACCCATTGCCCCTCATTTCTAACAGGTATTTGGACCTACAATTTACATACCATACAACACCATCTCTAAATAGATGAAAAAGGTTGTGCAACCATAGACAAGATCACCTGTAGAACACTGTCTTTTGTCTTCATTTTTATTAGGTCCCCTCCCGTGACCTTCATGTTACACCTAAGAAAATCTCTTCTGAGCCTTATGCTGATAGGACAATTCATGAGCCTCAAAAAGATTAATGAGGAAATCAAGAATATTAATGAGCATACTTGTTTATATATAACTAAACATATACTAGTAAATGTAATAAGAAATGAAAGATATCTATGATATAATCTAGTTCAGGAAATCCTAAAATTTACTTTAAAAACCGTGTTATTGAAAAAAGGGCTCTGTAGTCATATATATTATATATTACTATTATTATCCTTTTGGAGATTCATAAGACATATCAACTCCTAGAAGGAAGGAGGGAAACATATTCAATTCATAAACCTGTTGGTTAAGCACTGGATTGATAAACACAAGGTCAGAGGTTCAAACTCACCAGCTCCTCCAAGACTGTCTGCTTCTGTAAAGATTTATATCCTCAGTAATCCTATATAGGATCACTAGGAATCTACTTGGTGGCAGTGGGTTTAGGTGTTGATATATGACAGTCCAGAAAAGAGAACTAGCAATCACAATATGATTTAGGAAATGCTGATCTGGTATATCACCTTTACTTTAAACAATAAGAAAAGGAAAAAGGAAGGAAGAGGGGGAGAAAAAGGGATGAGACCGGGAGGGAGGGAAAAGAGGAGGGAGGACAAGCCAGAAGAGTTAAACAGCTGTGCAGGTCAAACAACTCTAGACAGCTGCGGACTAGACCCGAACCCAGTGTTTGTGAATTCCTGTGGTAGCTACATAATCTGGTGTCAACTTGAGGATTGAGAGTGTAGGGGTAGAGTCAGTCACATCATAGCTTGATGACCTCATTTGGAGGCACTAAGGAGATAAATAGCTTGCTGGAGGTGGCACACATACTCACTCCCTGCCAGATATCCCCGTCGAGAAGACACATGGAACAACGCTAGTGCTCTGAGGTGGAGGAGCCATGTGGAGACCCCTACCAGGGCTGAGATGCTTACAACACCACTGGATCCACAGGACTTTCCACCCACTGGCCTGTGATCTTCCTGAATTCAGCACCATTGCAAGTGTTTCAGGAGTCTGAAGAGGACTTTATAGATTGGTATTGGACATATGGGCTAATATGGGACTTCTGAACTTGATCTGTACTGGGCTGGTATGTTTTCTCAATATTCAATTGCTCTTTATTAACGCTCTTTCTTATACACATATGAGTGTCTGTGAATTTGTTTCTCTAGTTGACCCAGACTAACACACTTTGCAATCTCACCTTTCTTCCATGCCTCACTTTTATAAATGTCATATTAAAAGCATGAAATGTTTAACTCGGTTTCTTCATCCAGGCTAAAATACTCTTTTCATAAAAGTCCACATTAATATGTGTTCTAAGCATACCCAGAATTTATGTATCACTGTCTTACTTTCTACTGTAATAGTTAGCCTAAGTAAAGCCATTTTATATGAAGTAATCATTCTGCACCAGTCCTAAAGTGCAACCACGGGCCTTAGAGCATTCTCAGAAAAAAAAAACCAAATAGCCCCGTGTTCTTAGAACCAGCAAAAGACTATCCTGAACCAGGAAATTGTGCAACCGCAAAGTCTGCTTCTGTACCAGCTTGCTTGCTCAGCTGCACAGCTCAACTGTTGGATGAAACCCTAGAAAAGCCTAAGTCTGTAAGCAGTAGGGACCAGCCAGCCAAGCTCCCTTTTCCTTTCAGGTTGCTGGTCCCTGCACAGGTTCTTCTTCTTCTTCTTTTGTTAATAAACTCTTTTAATTCTTCCAATCTTACGTCTCAGTTGTTCTTGTCCGGCTTGTGTACAACACTACATATGTACCCATATTAACAATATGGTAATGAAAGGTCACTAGAATACAGACTGAAGGGGGTTGTCTTCCCGAATGCCTGCATAGGGCCACGATAAAGGGGCTACAGAGGAATCAGGCACACTAATGTGGACACCTATGAGAAAATCCAAACTAAGCATGCGTAGACTAGGGGCCGCCTAGGTGCAAGTGAAACTAAACCTGGCCAAACCTAGGCACATGACATCACACAGTTGCACTTAAATTCAGCCAATAAGATCGGCCAATACCCTCATCCACTTCTCCCCAGCCAGTGGGGCTAGAGGGCTAGAGGGAATGAAGGCAGGGCTTGCAGCCCCACATGTCTTCTTGGCTCCTGGAGATTTCCCGGTTCCACAAGGGTGGTTTCTTGCTTCTGTAGTCTTTCCACATGGCTTTTTGCGTTCAGGCACTAACTCCTGCATAGTTCCCATGCAGCCTTGGACGCTTTCCAGAAACCATGTGTACTTTTTTGAGACTGTAATACCTAAAACTTTCCTTTGTCTCATAAAAGTCACTAGGATTACAAAATTGTTTCTGCCATATGAATTCTTAAGGTTGAATTATGGTGCATTTGTCACATAAGTAAGATCAGACTTTAGAGTAGGTTAACGAGCAGCAACTACAACATCTACGTAGGAAATCTATGTAGGAAATTTCCTATGTCATAGGAAATCTACGACATCCCTTTCTCATATAAAATCTCAGGTGGGTTGTGCTATATTTTTAATTTACAGTTTGAGATTTCAAAATTATGATAGCACATTTCATGGAAGCATTAGAAGAAAAGTCCATATGAGGTGCTCCATAAGAAAATGGATTCAGAGAGAAGATTAGTAGGATTGAATAGAAAGCCATACACCATGTGCCTACCTAATGCAAATCCTAAGAACTTATTATTTAAAGCAGGGTTAGTCACGTATCCGTCCTTGAAATTCCACAAGAAATACACTTCAGAACAGTAATAACAGGG
Source organism: Tenrec ecaudatus (assembly GCF_050624435.1). Taxonomy (NCBI): domain Eukaryota; kingdom Metazoa; phylum Chordata; class Mammalia; order Afrosoricida; family Tenrecidae; genus Tenrec; species Tenrec ecaudatus. The sequence continues at coordinate 26,900,039 of NC_134535.1, read as the reverse complement.
GGGAAGTTCCAAAATGCTGTCCAGGTAGAATCACCTACCTGGTGCTCCTGTTAGATCAGAAAATTAAGAGGAAAGGAGACCAATAGTGGGAGGCAGGGTGTACTACGGTCTGTGGATCACACCACCCCCTGTGATTTTTACCCAAGGAGAGATTCAAGGGCTCACAGAAACACTCTAAGTTTATTGAGTCTGCCTTCAGGCTCCACTAACCCCTTGCCGGGTCCAGCGGGACAGCAACTGCCACCCCTTCCTGCACCCAAGATCCAAGACCCAAAGCGTGCAGTAGTTTCCCCAGAAGGGTTCACACTGGCGATCTCCTCCCTGCAACCCTCCTTACTCCTGCATTCCTAGACTTTGCCTCTCCTCCTCAGGCCAGGAACAGAGTGACTGCAGCAGCCATCCCCTTTCCCATCTCCAGCATGGGTAAGTACAGATAATTAGATGCTAATTTGCTACAATTAGAGAGCCTCTAGGCTATTTACCTGTGGTAGAGCATAGATCCCAGGAGCACAACCTGCAGATCTGTGCAGAAGGGTGCCAGGGTGACACTGGAGGGCAGCCAGGGAAAGTCAGATCCAGTGTACCCCAAACCCACTTGGATAATCTGGTCCTTCTTCCATGGGGGACAGCACAGTAAAGCCCTGATATCAATTGCACCCTACAGTTTTTATTAAAAAAAAACTTTAAAAATACTTTCAATCCAAGGCAGTGTTCCCTGTATAACTTTGAATTAAGCCACCAGAAACATGGTCCATTAACATAGCTTTAATGTAACAAAACAGGCAGATAGCAGATCTGAGTTTTAACATAACAAAACAATAAAAGTTAACAGAATCTGAAAGCCATAGAATTGGAAAAGCTGACTAACTGATTTCATACTCAGAAGAAAGAAGCCCAGAATTAGCAGAGGACTTGTGAAGAACAAAGTTGGAAGGTTTGCTTTTTCTGACTTTAGCACATATTAAACAGCCACAGTGGTCAAAACAGTATGACTGGTATAATGAAAGGTATTCAGACCAAAGGAAAATAACTGAAATCATCAGCATACAGACAACTGATTTTTGGTAAGGGCCCAAAAGATATGAAATGGGAAACAGATGTCCTCTTCAAAAAATGGTGCTGGAAAAATGGATATCTACCTGCAGAAAAATGAAGCAAGACCCTCACCTCACTCCATGCACAAGAATAAACTCAAGGTGGATCACAGACCTCGAGTAAAACCCCAAACTACTAGGGCCATTAATGAGAAAATTGGGACAAGCCTAAGAACTTTGGCGCAGGGAATACAGAGGCTATCAGAAATAGGGAAGGACACAAACACAGAGGAAGCACAAATTGACAAGTGGAATATACTGAAGATAAAACACCTCTGTACATCGAAAGAATTCTTCAAAAGAGTAATAAGAAAGCCCACAGACGGGGAAAACATCTTTAGCATTGATACATCAGACAAAGGCATTACTAAAATCTACAATATTCTGCTAGCATACAATGTGAAAAAACAGACAATTGAGGAGGTGGGCATAGCACCTGAACAGATGTTTTATAAGAGTGAAAATCCAAATGGCCATTAAACATATAAGAAAATGTTCACAATCATTAGCTATAAGAGAAATGCAAATTAAAGAACTATGAGATATCACCTAATGCCCTTAAAGAAAATATCAAAATCAGAAAACAACAAGTGTTGGAGGGGGTGTAGTGAAATAGGAACTCTCATCTACTGCTGGTGGACCTGGAGGTATGCACAGCTGTTATGGAAATCGACTTGGTGACACCTCAAACAAATGGGAACCAAGCAACCATATGACCCAGCAATCCCCCTACTGGGCAGACACCAGAGGAGGTAAGGAACAGACCATGGCCACACATCTGCACTCCTATGTTCATCGCAGCGCAGTTCACAATTGCAACGAGTTGGAAACAACCTAAATTTCTATCAACAGAAAAAAGGATGAAACACTGATACAAACATGCAATGTCGTACTATGCATGCCTAAAAAGCAATGATGATGTGTGAAGCAGATTGTCTCATGGGAAGAGTTGGAGGAAATTATACTAAGCAAAGTAGGCCAAGCACAAAAGGACAATTACAACCTCAGTCCACTGAGTTAAGCTTTAAAAACTCAAGGGACTTAGGGGGAAAGCCTCTAAATGCATGAATTCCTGGGGTGAGGTCCAGGCACTCTAGCAGGGGTCAGACCTAACCCAGGGATGACTATGGAAGTCAACTAAAAAGAAGGTGGGGGAAGTAAAAAGGACATAGATATTGGGGGAGCAGGGCACTAACCCACCTACAGGGAGGATACTGTTTATGTCTCCACAGGAAAGGGAGAGAGGGACAAGACCTCAGCCTGGTACACCAATACTCAAAGGAACCATATCGACATGAAGCAGCAAACTAACAGAGTCTTGGGGGTCAGCCCCAATCCTAGCTATATTGACTCCCTGCCCAAAAGATTGCACTACAGAGGACAACACTTAAGATACAGCCCAGGGGAAGTGGAGGGTCTGCCCAAACCACATGGGAGCAAACTAAGAGGGAAAGAGATGTGAGAGAGAGAGAAGACAAGAGGAGAGGAGAGGGGAGGGGAGGGGAGGAGAGGGGAGGGGAAGAGAGGGGAAGAGAGGGGAGGGGAAGAGAGGGGAAGAGAGGGGAGGAGAGGGGAGGAGAGGAGAGGGGAGGGGAGGGAAGGGGAGGGGAGAGGAGAGGAGAAGAGAGGAGTGGAGAGGAGAGGAGAGGAGAGGAGAGGAGAGGAGAGGAGAGGAGGAGAAAGAGAGCAGAGAGGAAGAGAGAGGACTGCATCCTAGCCCACCAAGCCCCGAGGATGACACTCCTGCTCAGAGCAGCAAGGCACAGGGAGCTCCATAGGCTGGCCCCACCACTAGACATGACACCCCCTCACTGGTCCACAGCACTGCAGGGGACAGCACGGGAAACACCGTGTGGCAGTTGTGCAGTCTGGCCTCCCCCCACCAGGGCGAAACAGAGAGGATCACAACAGAGCAGCAAGGTGAGCAAAGCAACAAAGTCCCCGAGAAATCCCAAAAATAGACTTCAGTCTCAGAGGGCAGGGCTTGGTCTCGATTGAAAAGCATACATAGAGGTCAGCAGACAGACCTGGAACTATGTATAGGCACCCCTTTCTCCTCCTCCTCCCCCTCCTCCTCCTTCTTCTTCCTATTCTTCTACCTCCATGTCTATCTATATAAGATAGGCAAAATAACCCTATGGAGAAAACAACAGGACTAATGGTTCTCAGGGTACAGGATAGAGAGAGATGAGGAAAAGGGAATTGGGAGCCAACAAACCCAGGGGGTTTGATCAAGTTCAGTGTAGCCAAGAGGAATAACTGAGAGCCAAATGAAGGTCAAACATGTAGTATGACAGGAAGAAAGTAAAAGGAAATAGAGGCAAGAACTAGGAGACAAAAGACATTTATAGAGGTATAAGTATATGGATGTATAAATGTAAATATATTAATATATAACAATAGGTATATAGGACTATGTACATATATTTATATGTTAAATATCAATGTATCAGACAGACATTGGACCTGTACTCAATTCCTCCCTCAACAGAACACTTTGTCTAATAACCTGGTATTCTGTGATACTCACCTTCCCAACACAATTGCTGAAGACAAAATGAGTGGATAAGCAAATGTGGTGAAGAAAGCTGATGGTTCCTGGCTATCAAAAGATATAGTGTCTGGGGTCTTAAAGGCTTGAAGTTAAACAAGCAGCCATCTAGCAGTGAAGCAAATAAGCCAACATGGAAAAAGCACACAGCCTGTGTAATCTCGAAGTATTGACGGGATCAGATATCAAGCATCAGAAGAGCCAAAATAAACAATCATATCAATGTGGATGGGGGTGGATCAGAATAGAGACCGAAAGCCCATCTATAGACAACTGGATATCCCCCACAGAAGGGTCACAAGGAAGGGATGAGCCATCCAGAGTGTAGTATAGCACAGATGAAACATACAACATTCCTCCAGTTCTTTAATGCTTACTTCCTCCCACTATCATGACCCCAGTTCTAGCTTAGAAATCCAACTAGACCAAAGCATGTATACTGGTACAGATAAGAGCTCTCAACACATGGAACCCAGGACAGATAAACCCCTCAGGAACAATATTGGGAATAGTAATACCATGAGGATAGGAAGAAGATGGGGAAGAAAAAGGAGAAAGGGGGAGACAGTTACAATGATCAACATATAACCCACACACACACATACACACAGGGGGATGAACAAAATAAATGTGGGTGAAGGAAGACAGCAGTCGGCATAAGGTATGAAAACAATAATAATTTATAATTCATCAAGGATTCATGAGGGTGGGAGGGAAAAAAAGGAGCTGATACCAAGGGCTCAAGTAGAAAGAAATGCTTTGAAAATGATGATAGCAACATATGTACAAATGTGCTTGATACAATTGAGGCATTAATTGTTATAAGAGCTATAAGAGCCCCAATAAGATGAGTTATTAAAAATGCATTTCATAACTTAACTCTTTTTCTTATCATCGGTAACTTAATTTTTCACACATGAGAAATTCTCATTTAAATGTTCTGTATATCCAAACAAATAGTACTATTCTGGTGGCATGAAGAATACACTATGTGTTTAATATTCATGATATTCATTTCAACATGAACAAATCCTTCAGTTAAAAACCACCAAGCATATTCAGTAGAATTTTGGAGAACAGGATTTGAAATTTAATCGATTTTGAATTCTTAAAATTCACGGTAATGCAGAGGCATAAAATGCCTGGGTTTCAAAAGAAAACAAAAAAGGTAGAGCTGAGGCTGCAAACTTTACATTCCAAATAAAAATAACTTTCATTTGAATTGTAGTTAAAGTCTTATGATTTATTTTGAATTGATATCCTTTTATTTCCTCTGTGATGTAACGATGAGCTACAGCCACTGCAAAATAGCAGTAAAGGCGCCTAACACTCACCTTCCACCAGGTATGATTCCAAGCACTCTCTAGATGTTGATTCCTCTAATGGTCACATCAAGTTTGTGAAATGGGACTCCCCTCTTTCCACTGCACTGTTAATGAGACTAAGGCCCCGAAAGTGTAAATAACTTGCCTAAAGTCACACAGCCAATAAGAGATAAACACAGACGGGAGCTGAATTTTGAAAGGTCACCGCTCTAAACCTGCAATGTGAACAGTGCTAAACTCTGTTTCTTTCATCTCATTGTGATATGCTGAGTTAACATTATGTTTCAGATAAACCCATTTTGTCATTTTCACTTATACTGCTGTGTAGTTCAGTGGTACATTCTTGAATTGACTAATAACTCCAGGTGTTGGCACATTTTCTTAGAATGTTTGACTTTGTCTTCTCGAGCAGCCCATTGACATTCTCCAGGCCGCTCTCTCCATGTGCTACTCGGATTCAGAGTAAGTGAGGGAGTCTCTGTTCTTTCTGTCCTGTCTTCCTAATGGCCTTTTGTTTTCTGCATAAAGGATGTTCCGAATATCCTCCCTAAGCTCGTAAGGCCTTCTGACATTAGTGTGAATGCATCCAATCTGTTCTTGTGGTTTCCTAAAAATTCAGATGGGAGATTCTCAACGTCGTATTTTGGCTCCTGTAAACGTCTTTTCAATTGCCTTCAGCTTTTACCCGAACGTACACATGATGGTCTGCACCACAGCCAGCCCCCGGCCTAGTTTTAGGCTGATAGCGAGCTTCTCCATTGTCTCGTCCCACAGAGATCGTCAGTTTGATGTATGTTTATTCCAGTTGGAGCGGGCCACATGTCTAGCTGCTGCTGGTGTGGTTGAAACAAGTCGTCTGCCATGAAGATGTCACTGGTCTTGCAAAAAGCTGTCACATGATCCCCCGCTTTGTTTCTAGCACCAAGGCCGTATTTTCCAGCCACTGCTTCTTCCTCTTTTTCCAATTTTTGCATTCCAGTTGTCATTAATTATCAATGCATATTGATTGCCTGTTTGATCAAGTTCACACTGAAGACACTGAAAAAATTCTTCAATTTCTGCATCACTAGCTAACTGGTTGATGCATGAATATAACTAATAGTTGTACTGACGGCATTTCCTCTTATGAGGCAGGTATTCTTGCATCACAGACAGCACCGTACTGCAACAGAAGTCTTCAAATGCTCTTCTTGACGGTGAATGCAAGGTCATTCTTCTTGAGTCTGCCAATCCCAGCATCGTAAACTGCATGATTTTCTGATTCAAAATGGCCACTACTAGTTCATTTCAGTTCAGTCACACCTTGCCTACTGATCTTCACACATTCCATTTGATTTTTGATGACTCCCAGTTTTTCAATAAGTTCATACATTTGTATCCTCCAAGTTCCAATTTTTAATAGATGTCCCAGCTGTTTCATTTGGAGGGGTGATCCCTCAGCACATGAAGGTCCTGAAGTCATGTCATTACATTGCCCTTGACTTTGGGACTTTGAGAAGGCAGTTCTTCTTCACTTACATTATCAGCGCCTTCGGACCGGAGGGACACGTCTCCTAGCGCTACCGCCAACAATGTTCTGTCGCTACTTGTGACATTTCAGGTATCTGATGACGTTTCAAAGCTTCCCATAGGTTCCAGTGGCTAATTCATGGAAGGTGACATTTTATTCCTTCTTCATCGTCGGCTCTTTGTCTGGCTGCTTTGCTGAAACCTGTTCACTTTGGTGACCCCGCTGGTATTTGACATGCCAGTAATGGGGCTTCCACCCTCACAGAAACTCCCAGGTCGCCACAATATCACAAACTAACAGACAAGTGGAGGAAGCACTCTTGGGGATGAAACAAAAGAATACATCACCGATGTAAAAAAGTAAGTGCTTTGAATGTTAAAAGAAAAGTGGTTGTCTGTGGGTAGGAGAGGATTAAATGAAACATTAAGAAGGAAGTAGCATTTTAATTGGACCTTAAAACCTTTAGAAATAATAATCATATCGCTTACTAGCATTTGGATAGTTCATGACATGTGGGACAAGTTCTTGAATACCCAAGAAGCTATTTACCTCGTGTATAAATTATTTTCTAAAAACCTAGGGCAGTTCCGTACCAACCATAAAACGATGTTTCCTTCTGAAAAATCTGTTCAAATGAGACATCAAAAAAGATCTCAGTGAAATTTTGCTTACAGCTTAAATGTTTGGAAATTAGTAGCTTGTGTATCCTTGTAAAAACTGACAATGATTACTTATTGTGTGCTTTGGGTTCACTACATTCTCACGTTTTCTCCAGATTTCCAAAGTTCTGTACAGGAGAAAACATTTTCTCTCATGAAAATATTTCCAAGTAAGCCATATTGGTGTTGATTTTATCACCTGTGTTTTAGTTTCGTTATCATAATTCTTATTTATTTACTTATTCCATAGTGTTGAAGTCAATAAACTGCAGCCTTCCATCCGATTTCTTAAGTAAAATATCTTGAACGACATCAGCGCTCATTGACCTTCATATTGTCTCTCTGGCTGTGTTTCCACTACAAGAACAAAACGGAGTTCTTCGGTCAGAGAGTATCAGGTCCTGAAAGCCTAAAATATTAATATCTGGATGTTTACAGACAGAGTTTGCAAACCTGTGCCATAGAGCATTCATTCAACTAACATTTATTAAAGGCTTTCAATAGTGTGTGATTTGTGGGCATCTAGTATAGGCTGTAACTTCACTAAACCAAGTTGAAAATGAACCCATACCATATAATATCATAAACTAAATTAGCCATCAAGTATAAGGAACTTAGACAAATTTGCTGTGGAAAAATAAATGCAACTGCCAACTCAGTTTATAATATTATTTACAGGTATTCTACTTTTACCGCGTCTACTAGTGGAGAACATGTATTGTGTATTTATTGAGTGCTAGACCTGTGATAAACACTTAGTATAAGCAATAAGGATCCCTACTGATACAGTGGATAAAGCACTCAGCCACTAGGCAAAAGGTCAGTGACATACCTGCCAGCTAGTGCGGGAGGACTTTGTGGCAGACTGCAGTAGTTGTCATTCATCATATAAGGTTGTTAGGGGTGAGGATTGACTGGACAGCACATGACCACATAAAAAAATATATGTCGTTTAATGCTAACTAACCGCTAGGACATTGATACTATAGTTATCTCCCTATTACCGTCAATGAAAGTATGACTCAACATAACAGTGTACCTGGGGATATCAAAACAGAGATTGGAGGCTTCAAAGGCATGGCAGTGTCTACTCTGACCAAAGAAAATAATAATAATTAATGTCATTTACAAATAATATAATTTGGACTGGCATTGTTCTCCATTTAGGTATAAATTCTCTCTTTGATGGATGATGGACATTAGTGGGGCTGCATGATTGGGCAACATCACATAGTTAATAAGCAGCAAAACAACAAAAAAACAAATCCACTGCCATTGAGTCAATGCCCACTCATAGCTGCCCAAATTTAAGGCAGTAGACAGTGTCATTTTTCTCGCTGTAGCAGCTCTTGCATTGAGCAGTCCAACCCAGTGCTGCCCAGGCTCCTTAGGAAATGACAAAGGCAGGATTAACGTCTCTGTCTATTTGACTCTTCTGAATTTTGCCATGTTATTTCCAACCTTTAAAAGCCCTGGTCGCCCTTCTGTAGTAAGAGAGAGCTTCAAAAAGCACATGGGAAAACTCCATTATCTTTAATTCCCTATCTCCACAAATTTCTGAAGCTCCCTCATACATGAAATGGAATCTCATTTAAAAGCAAAAGCAATACTTTCATTTTTATGAATTAATATATTTGCATATATACCCAAAGTTGTTTATACCTCTATCAATGGTTTGGAAGTATTGGCCTATGTACATATATTTATATGACAATGTATTGAGAAAGTGGACAGACTTTGGTCCTCTCTTCAAGCCCCACCTCAATGCAAGAACACTTTGTTCTATTAACCTGGCATTCTGTCATGCTCACTCTCTGACATGATCGCTGAAGATAACATGGATGCATAAGGAAATGTGGTGAAGAAAGTTGATGGTACCTGGCTATCAAAAGATAGTGTCTGGAGTCTTGATGTTAAACAAGCAGTCATCTATCAGAGAAGAAACAAGCCCACATGGAAGAAGCATGCCAACCTGTGTGATCAAGAGGTGTCGATGCGATTAGGTCACAGGCATCAGAAAACCCAAAACAAGTACTCATCTTGTTGAGAACGACGGAGGTCAGAGTGGAGACCCAAAACCTATCTGTAGACATTTGGACATCTTCTCACAGAAGGGTCACAAGGAGGGGATGAGTCAGCCAGGATACAGCATAGCACCAACACAACACACAACATTCCCCTAATTCTTTAATGCTTCCTCACCCCCACTATCATTACCCCAAATCTACCTTACAAATCCTGCTGGACCGGAGCATGCATACTGGTATAGACAAGAGTTCTTAGCACACAGAATCCAGGACAGATTAACCCTTCAGGAACAGAAAGGGGAGTAACGATGCCAAGATGATAGGGGGAAGGTGCAGGGGGTGAGGGGGAGGGAGAGAAAAGGGGGAACCGATCACAATGATTGATGTATAACACTCCCCCCTAAAGAAGAAGAACAGAAATGTCAATGAAGGGAGACAGTTGAGGGTGTAAGATATGAAAATAATAATAATATATAATTTATCAAGGGTTCACGAGAGTGGGGAAGGAGGGGAAAAGGGGGGTTTAATACCAAGGGCTCAAGTAGAAAGAAAATGTTTAGAAAATGATGGCAACATGTGTACAAATGTGCTTCATACTATTGATGCATGGATTGTTAAAAGAGCTGTAAGAGTCCCCAATAAAATTATGTTTTAAATAAATAAATAGATAGATAGAAAGATAAAAGCAAAAGCAGTGAATTTTCAATAGCTGAACAATAAAATGTCATGTAAGGAAATGAAGGAAAGAATAATTGGCATACTTGAAATAGCTAACAGAAAACAAGACATATGAAATGTAATTCTCGATGTAAATTCAGGATCCAGTCCTAGTTGTTGCTAAGCTCAAATACAGAATACACCCTGATAGAGCTTGATTGAGACACTAAAATAATTGGAAGTGATCATTAATTCTTCTTCTGACACAAATGAGGATGCGTGAATATTATTACACTGACGTAATGAAATATCCCCTTTTCCAAGTGGAACATTCTATGTCAAACTTCTGCTGAGGAAGCATTTGAAGATGCAATATAAAGAATACTCCTTTCTTAGAGCATACCTATAATCGAATGATAAAAGTGTGAAACTGCAAGGAGACTTAAAGCCTCACATTTACTGGTTAATAACTGTCTCTGCATTGCTGTTAGAGGCCGTCAAGTGGGTTATACCCCATGGCAACCCTATGTACAATACAACGAAACACTGTCTGGTCCTGTGCCATCGCCCTGGTGCTTCAACCTGTTACTGTGGCCACTGTATCAACCCATCTCCTTGAGGGCCTCACCATAAACAAGTTAAAATCTCTGCACCTCAACTTTTCCATCTGAAATGATGCTTATAGAGGAGGCTACACAGGGCATCAAGCGTGCCCTCTTAGAACACATCCAACCCAGCGAACTGCAATGTGTAATTATACCCATGTTCCTCAGGGAAGATCAACAAGAGAAAATATCATTTTCCCAATTACTCTCTTTCCTGGGAACTTCTAATGGCATGTAGACGGTGTAGGTCTCAGAGGAATTGGCTTGTTTTTAAAAGAACAAGCAGTATCTGTTGTGCACCTACTAGATATAAAAATGGGCTAATGGACAAAAACAAACAACAGCACACTGCCCCTGAGTAAAGTGCAACTCATAGAATTTCCAAGGCTGCGCTCTTTCTGGAAGCACAGGATTGCCTTTTTCTCTTACAGAGCAACTAGTGGTTTTGAACTACTGACTTTTTGGTCAGTAACTTAGTGCTGAGCCACTCTGCCGCCATGGCCAGGGCTCTTGTGGATGGGGTGGTAGGCCTCTGGGGGGAAATTAGGGCATCTTAGATACTGGGGGAATTATGAAAACACTCTGAGAAGCTGGGAAGTTCAGGTTCTTCATATCCACACTAGCTTCAGTGTGGCAGAGGGAAACATTGCAGTATCTCAGACACTACCTCAGTACGTTCAGGTCATATAAAGTGGCCCCTTGTGCAAGTCACTGAAAGCTCACATCTTGCAATATTCTGTACTCTATGAAAGTGTCCTGTGCTTGGTTAGTTGGGTTAAAGGTGAATTTTTCATAGCACCTTCGATCTAATTAAATAATATTTTTCTTCACAAGCTAATTGGCCAGAATCCATTAACTTATTTTGTGACTCCTCTAGTACCATCTCTTTCTGCAAATATATTTATTTTGTGAGATGTCAAAGTGTCATATCTGTATGAGCAAAAATAAATTCACCTGTGTCGGCAAAAAGTAAAGACAAGAAGGCTTTCAGAAAGAAATTTTAAGAAGGAAAATGACTCCTTAAAAAGGGAAACTTTGATTATTAAAATGTAAAATATAAAGACCTGGGAAATATAGATGCAAAAATCAGAAAATACAAAAATGAAAAAATAGAAGATGAGTATGAGAGCTTCTCTATATAATAGTAGGCATCTCGGAAGAACAATGAGAATGAAAGGGGGGAAATCAAGCAAATAAAAGGAACAATATTTTACAGAAGTGAAAAAATACAATTCTGATATTAGAATGGACAGTTTTTACAGAACAATATATATTTTGAGCCCCATGACACCAAAAAATTTAAACAGCAGACCTTCAAAGCCTTAAAAGAAGGAAAAAGTCGGTGTCACAGGAATAAGAAACACACCGACCTCTAAGTTCTCCCAAGCAGATGAGAAAAGACAGCTGCATGACTTTGAAATTCATGGAGAAATTAGAATTTAACCTAGAAATTTATTATCAGCCACATGGACAAAGAAATACAAGAAGAAAAAAATATATTTTACATCATGTAAGACTCAAAATGCTTGCCTCCTCCACTCTTTCTTGAGAAATTGCTTAATTATATTTCCACTGAAGTACAGTGAAGAAGAAAATAAAATCAAGGCACAGCAGCCAGAAACAAGGGATCCAGTCCAAGAAAATAATAATGGAAGGCTTTTGCCCCTTTGACAAACCCATCAAATAACTGATAGGAGACCAAAGCAGAAAAATAGACATGGGATATGGTATAGGATTGAGGTACCCAGAAAAAAATGTGACTTACTATATGATAAGAAAGAGAAATTTGAAATCCAGTGAGGTGATGATAAAGGAAAATCAGACAAGAAAAAGAAGGTCGATTTAAAATTCCAGGAAAGAGTTGACTAGAGTGTTGTTAGCTTAGCACTCTTCAGGGAAAAAATAGGCTGACTTTAACAGGCTGGGAAAAAATAATAAAAGCTGACTTTGATAGACCAAGAAGAACAAAGGAAACCAAACAACCACAAAGTCTTTAATGAGCCCACATGCTTCTGAGTCTGCATGTCCACTCATGCGACTAGTCGTTCACAGCAGATAATGGAACAGGATGAGGACACAGACCGGAGCTAATGGAATGTTTCACCAGGCTTCCACTCTCAGGAATTACGTGGTGCATTTCTCCCTGGTGTTCTCCAGCATCATCGTGTAAACACATCCCTCCTTAGCATAAACTGGGTACAGCCAAATATGAATTAATAATAAGAATCAAGTAACACGTAATCTAGAAGAAAAGGGGAAGGGTTATTTAGGATCTAAGTATGAACATCAAAACCACCATCTTCAGAGCACAGTAAATTGTAATAAATGACTTAAGACAAAATATTAGCTCCAAGGTTTGCTTTCTAGTAGCAACCTGTGGCCCTCATTGAGGGCAGCCATGGGGTTATCAACTTTGATATCTAGCCGACACTTCTAGAAGCAACTTGTGGGAACCAAGTGTGGGGCTATAGATTTCGGCATCCAGAATTTCAAAAATAAGAAGATCCCAGGTCTCAGAAGTTTCTGTGTTCTAGAGCATCTCTAGAACAGAAACAATGCCATTCGGCTTTCATGCCATAAGGAATTCAAGCTATTAGACTTCAGGGTGAACCACGTAAACAAACAATAGGAAAAACATCTCACCAGAGGTACCACAGTGCCTATGGGACTAATCTAACCGACATCACAATTCAAATAAAATAGCTGAAGGCATACTATAAAACGATGAATGAAATATGAGGCGAGTAAAGTCATTTGACTTGAATGTTGACTTGAATCAACATGACAACTGATTGAAGGGTTACTTAAAATGAGTATTCTATTTTAAAAATAAATATGTAAACATGACTCATTGGTTAAAAGTGCATAGCATCAGCCTCTGGACAAAACATAAAAACTTACCAATGTAATGGGGTAGTATATAAATATTAACAATCTTGACAATTGTTAATAGATGCATAGTTGAGAGAAGACAGGAAGTGAGAAGTTAAGGAGTAAAATGGAAGAAAAGAGTGAGGGCTCATTTCCTCAGTTTACAAAAGACTAAACTGAGTGGCACTGGCTATTGTTGAATACACGTGGCATCTGAATATAAATATTATTTAAAGTTCCTGAAGTATAATAGTTCTCAAAGTCACCAAGGTTAAATATGCAGTAGAAACACTAAACTATCATAAAAAATAACCTTTAGAAAAGGACGGTTTGAGTATGATTAAACTTAACTTTTATTAAAACAAATAAATCATTTAAAATTGATGAAGCAAGAGGAGAGATACGGTCATATTATTTAGACAGAAGATAAGCTTTGAGATTCATTCCGGGTTATGATAATGAGGTTGGAGAAACATGTATCATAAAGATTTCTAGAGTATTGTATTGTAGGATATATTTATGTATTTATTGCTGTTTTGTGTACTTACTGAAGGAGATCTTGTGTTGCCATGAGATAACAATGGTCCGCCATTAGATTGCTAAACATAAGGTCAGCAGTTCAAACCTTCAGTTGCTCTAGAGGAGGAAGATAAGGGCTTTCTCCCATAAAGACCTTGGTAACCCCATCCAGAGTTCCTATGAGTCAGAATTGATTTGATGGATTTGGTTGGGTTTGGTATACTTATTGATCCTCAAGATGAGCCCTTTAATTAATAAATGCTTACTATTAAGCAGAACCAACTCAATGGCATCGACAACATGAAGTACATACTATGACAGTCTTGAAGAATTTGTAGTCTATGAAACACCACCTGAAAGCAGATATGCTCAGTTAAATAACTTGAAAACGGAATTTGTTCAGTGATATTTTAGTAATAATGTTAAAAGTCTTTGTTATCATGGGAAGGAGATACAAAATGCATATAAAATAAGTGTTGAGAGTTAAAACCTATATTCCAAAACTAAAAGCAAAGAGGAAAGTACAGAAACATATGAGAACTTAGAAGTAATACTAAAGAGACAATTAAAACATATGTGTTGGTCTCCAGTTTCAAGACTGCTGAGTCCATACCACTGCTACTCTATATGTAATGGTTGATATAACCAATCAATAACAGAAGAAAATTGATTGCTTATAAATGTTAGGAAGTCAGAGGCATAGTTATCATTATTTGCAGATTTAATTGCCCAACTAGAAATCATCAGAAATATTTTCACAAATCATAAAGATTTTTCATACCTACCAGCAATAACTACTAGAAAATGAAATGGGGGTAATATCTGTTCACAGTAGAAAAATACTGACAAATAGCCAGGAAGATAATTAGCAATATATTATTTTTTAAATTATACAAGTGCTCAACATAAAACTAGACTTCATTAAAATCCGCTATATTTCTGAATAAGAAGGTTTGAAAATGCTATTTATCTCCTAATTAATCTCTAAAGTTAGACAATTTTCCAACAAAAAGCTCAATTGAGAAATGTATGCAAATGTAATACTTGAAATCAATAGAGAAAAGCTAGACTATTCAATAAATGCTTCTGGGAGAATTGACTATAATATTGGGGTGTGGATGAAACCCAAAGTAAATTAGAGGGCTTTTTGTTTTGTTTTTTAAAGAAGAAATGAGACACCGAAGTAGCGATGGACTTCGGACCTCTGTTAATGTTCTCCCTCAATGCAAGAACACTTTGTTCTAACAACTTGGCATTCGGTGACGCTCACACTCCCAGCACAATTGCTGAAGACAAAATGGGTGCATAAGCAAATGTGGTGAAGAAAGCTGATGGTGCCTGGCTATCAAAAGGCATAGCATCTGGGGTCTAAGTTAAACAAGCAGCCATCTAGCAGAGAAGCAACACGCCCACATGGAAGAAGCACACCAGCCTGTGAGATCATGAGGTGTTGATGGAATCAGGTAACAGATATCAGAAGACCCCAAACAAACATACCATATTGTTGAGAATGAGGAGGGTTGGAGCAGAGACCCCAAACACATCTGTAGACAATGGACACCCCCTAACAAAAGGGTCAAAAGGAAGAAATGAGTCAACCAGGGTGCAGTATAGCACTGATGAAACACACAATATTCCTCTGGTTCATTGAAGATTTCTCACCCCCTACTATCATGACCACAGTCTTGCCTTTCACTGCGGGTTAGACTGGAGCATGTACACAGGTACAGATAAGAGTTAAGTGCTCACAACACATGGAATCCAGGAGCAGGAATGGGAAGTAGTGATACCAGGAAGATAGAGGAAAGGTGGGGAGAAGGGGAAAAGAGGGAACCAACTGCAATAATCAGGACATAATCATCCCACCCACTCCACTCCCAGAAGGACAAACAACAGAAACCTTGGGGGAAGGGAGACAGTGGTCAGTGTAAGACACAAAAATAATAATAATTTATAATTGATCAAGGAGTCATGAGGGTGGTGGGAGAGAGGGAAAAAAGGAGGAGCTAATACCAAAGGCTCAATAAAAAGTAAATGTTTAGAAAATAATGATGGCAACATATGTGCAAATATGCTTGATACAATTGATGTATGGATTGTTATAAGAGCCATGAGTCCCCAATAAAATGAACTTTTAATTTTTTTTAAAAAAAGAAGCTATGTGCATATAAAAGGAATATAATAGGATGATTTTTATAAGTATGGGATTGGTCAAGGTCAGCCCAAGCAAGACACAAAATCCAGAAGCTTTAAATAACTATACGGACAGATTGAGCTTCACAAAAATGAAAACTTTTGCACAGGATACAATAGCAACAGCACCAAAGGGAAAGCAACAAACTGAAGAAGAGTTCCAAAACATTTTTAACAGATAAAAGCTTGATAACCAAAATATATTAAAATACACTTAATATAAATTATCTGAAATAAAAAAGTTTAAAGAAATCATTGCTCTATACTCATAAGAAGAAATATAAATGCCCAGTAAACATATGAAAAATGTCCCGTAAACATAAAAAAGAATTAGTGTTTCTCATTAATAATTAAGGACACGTGGCTTACAGCAACAGTGAGAAATAATAACAACCTTTAGCCATCCAATAAAGTCTGACTCACAGAGTGAATTTTTATAAAAGCAGATTACCACATTTTTCTCCTAAAGATGACCTTTTAGTTGGCAGCTAAGCACTTAATCATTATGCCATCAGGCATCCTAGAAAGAGCAATGCCCCCTAAACCAAGCCCACTACTATGGGGTCTGACTCCCTTACAGGACAAAATAAAACTCCCCTCCAAAGTTTCTAAGTCTGTAAAGCAATAAGAGACTAGGCTGCCACCATCTTTCTGCAACAGTTGACCTGTCAACCAGCAGCTGAGTACCTAACCAGTGTGCCACCAGCACACCTCGAAATAATAATAACCAAAGCAAACTTACTGCCATTGAGTTCATACTGACTCAGAGCAACCCCCTGCGGATTTCTGAGACTGTAACTTTATAGGAGTAGAAACCCGAGATGCTCCTTATTAAAAATAATAGTCATTCAATAACTATTACATAAACAACACAACTCACTATGGCTTCGGCATGCCCTTTCTCTAACCCTCCAAAAAGATTAACTTAAATGAACAGAGACAACTGCCTTCCAAATACGTATGAATGTATAAACTAGAATGAAAATTGAATGAATAAATATGGATGAATCATTGAATGAATGCATAGATGCAAGAAATAATTTTCAAATTATCCTACAGAAAATTATGGTGCCATAATGGGTCATCATTATTTCCTAAGATTTGTGGCATTTACTTACAAAAAAATCCTTGCTTAAAAAATTAGACGTGCTTCTAAATAATTCATATAATGTTTAAATATATAAAGTGAGAAGTTAAAGTCCCCTAGGATCTTATGCCTCAGATATACCCAATATTAACTGTGTTATATACAAATGTATAATTCTGGACTTTCTATGCACATACAAAAATCACGCATATTTGAGTGCACATATGATATGGGATAGATAGGTTTGTACAATAATTTTGTAACTTGCAAATTCTACCAACATTGTCTGATTACTGTCTCTGGAAATACAGACAGAATAGAGAAAAATTGTATTTGTATAGAAAGAAATTTATATAGGACCTTAAAATTGCATAATTTGACCAAAATCATAATGATCCTATAAATAATCATGAACTAACGTCTGCATTTTATAGAAGAGGTATCAAAAAGTGAGGTGATTGATGAAGAAGATTGTTCAGCCAGTAGAGAGTAAACAAGGCAAGGCCTTGGACTAACTGTCAAACTCTTCATGGTGGAAAACACACATCAGACTGTGTGTTATTCAGAGCACCTAAGAAAAGTAGAACAACTCCCAACACAAAAGGTATGACATCACAGAGTCTGCAGATGGAGATAATAACCCTGAATATCAATGGCCTGAACTCAGGCATTAAAAGACTGAGACTAGCAGACTGACTTAGAAAACAAAACCCATCAATCTACTGCCTGCAGGAGACACATCTCAAGGCTACAGACTAAAATAGGCTGAGAATCAAGGCTGGAGAAAGGCATACTAAGCAAACAGCAATTCAAAACAAGCAAGGGTTGCAATCCTAATCTCGGATAAAATTGAAATCAAAGTACAAACCATAAAAAGAGATAAAGGGGGATGTTATATAATGCTCAAGGGAATGGTAGACAAAGAACCACTAATCATTGTAAATATATATTCCCCGAATGAGAGACCCACTGAATACACACTTCAAAATATGAAAAAATCACAGCCTCAACAATTATAGTGGGTGACATGAATACACCGTTCTCTGAGAAAGAAAGATCACAGGAAAAGAAACTCAACGAGGGTAGAGATCTAAACACTATAATTACACAATTTGACCTGATATATATTTACAGAGTTTTTTATCCAAATACAAATTCATTCACATTCTTTTCAAACCCACATGACACACATTCTAAGATAGACCACATGCTGGGGCATAAGGCAAATCTACATAAATTTAAGCACTTGATATCATACAGACCTCTCCTCTGACCACTGTACCATAAGACTGGAAATCAACAGAAGATGAAGAAAATAAGAGCAAACAATGGGAGGATGAATAACTCTCTACTACAAAAGGAGTGCATATTAGAACAGATCAGAGATGAAATTAGGAAATTTCTAGAAACCAAGGAAAATGAGCACATGATGTACCAAAACTTACAGGACACAGCAAAGGCAGTTATCAGAGGAAGTTTCATAGCAATACATATACATATGAGAAAGGAAGAGAGACTCATGACTGATATGCTGACACAAAATTTACAACTAGAGCAGAGGCGGCAGGACAATCCTACTAATAGCAAAAGAAAAGAAATAATAAAAATCAGGGGTGAGATCCAGGAGAGGGAAAATAGGAAAACTATAGAAAAAATTAATGCTGTTAAAAGTTGGTTCTTTGAAAGGATAAACAAAATCAACAGACCACTGACAAACCTAACTAAAGAAAGGAGGGAACAAATTTCAAAAGTAAAAATAAGGGATGAACGAGGGGACATTATGACAGACCCTAATGAAATTAAAAGGATAATTACACAGAACTATAAAGGATTGTACTCCAATGAATTCAACAATTTGGAAGACATGGACAAGTTCTTGGAAAAACACTCCCTCCCTAGACTATCCTCGATGGAGGTCAAGAATCTCACCAGACTCATAGCAATAGAAGAAATAGACAAGGTCATCAAGGGATTACCAACAAAAAATCCCTTGGACCAGGTGACTTCACTGGAGAATTCTACAAACCATTTAGGGACGAACTAACACCAATCCTACACAAACTGTCAGAAAAAAAAAAGGTAACCTCCCAAACTCCTTCTATGAAGCTAGGATAACTCTAATATCAAAACTGGGCAAGGATCCCACAAGATTCGAGAACTACAGACCAATATCCCTAATGAACATCTATGTAAAAACCCTTAACAAAATACTAGCCAACACAATACGAAAGTATATAAAACAAATAATTCACCATGATGAAGTGGTATTCATACCAGCGATGCAGGGATGGATCAACATACAAAAGACCCTTAGTACTATTCATCACATTGACAAGAAAAACTATAATAACAACATGATAATATCAATAGATGCAGAAAAAGATTCGACGACATCCAACACCAATTCCTGTTTAAGACACTTGAGAAGATGGGAATGGAAGGAAAATTCCTCAAGACAATACGAGCTATTTATGAAAACCAACAGCCAACATGGTATTCAGTGGGAAAAGACTAACACAATCCCACTGAAAAAGAGGACCAGACAAGGATGTCCCTTGTCCCCACTCTTATTTAATATCGTGCTGGAGGTTTTAGCTAACGGCATAAGGCAAAGAAAATACATCAAAGGTATTTGTCTGGGGAAGGAAGAGGTGAAACAATTGTTATTTGCAGATGATATGATTTTATATATGGAAAATCTGAAACGCTCCACAAGGGGAGTACTATAAGCAATAGAGGAGTTTGACAGAGTGGCAGGATACAAGATCAACAAACAAAAGTCCATCAGACTGTTATACACATCAGATAAGACCACAGAAGAAGAGAACAAAAAGGTGGTACCCTTCACAATAGTCAAACACAAATTGAAATATCTAGGGATACACCTCACTAAAAGAACAAAAGATCTCTATGGGGACTATAGAACACAATTACAAGAAACCAAGAGCAACCTCAACAAATGGAAGAATATCCCATGCTCATGGATTAGAAGACTCAATATAGTCAAGATGTCAGTTCTCCCAAAGGCACTATATAAGTTGAATGCAATCCCGATACAATCACCCTCATCTTTCTTCAAAGAAATTGAAAAACTGATTACCAACTTCATATGGAGAGGGAAGAAGCCCAGAATTAGCAGAGAATTCCGCAAGAAGAAGGACACTGTGGGAGGGCATGCTTTACCTGACTTTAGCACATACTACACAGCCACAGATGTCAAAACCGCATGGTATTGGTACAAAGACAGATACTCAGACCAATGGAAAAGAACTGAAAACCCAGAAATAAAATCATCCGCATACAGACAACTGATCTTTGATAAGGGCCCCCAAAATATCCAGTGGCAAGCATATGCCTTCTTCAACAAGTGGTGCTGGAAAAAAATGGATATGTACCTGCAGAAAAATGAAGCAAGGCACTTATCTCACTCCAGGCATAAAAATAAAGTCAAGGTAGATCACAGACCTTCAAGTTAAACCTGGAACTATTAGGTTTATCAATGAGGGAACTGGGACCAACTTGAGAAATTTGGCACACAGGGAATACATAGGCTATCAGAGATAGGGAAAGGCACAAACACAGAAGAGGCACAAATTGACAAATGGGATATACTGAAGATAAAACACTTGTGTACATCGAAAGAATTCACGAAGAGAGTAATTAGAGTCCACGGACTAGGAAAACATCTTTAGCAATGACACATCAGACAAAGGCCTTATTACTAAAATCTATCATACTCTGCTAGCTTCCAAAAAGAAAAAAAACTACTTGCCCACTAAGCAGGTGGGCAAAGGGCCTGAGCAGAAGTTTTACAGGGGCAGAAATCCGAATGACCAACAAGCATATGAGAAAATATTCCCGATCACTACCCAAAAGAGAAATGTAAATTAAAATAACAATGAGGTACCACCTAACACCCTCAAAGATAGCCCAATTCAAAAAATCAGAAAGCAACAGTGTTGGAGGGGCTGTGGGGAGACAGGAACTCTCATCCACTGCTGGAGGACTTGTAAGTATGTACGACCACTATGGAAATTGATCTGGCGATATACAAAACAGATGGAAATCTAGTTACCATATGACCCAGCAATCCCATTACTGGGCATATACCCAGAAGAGGCAAGAACCAAACCAAGGCCAGACATCTGTGTTCCAATGCTCATCACGGCACAATTGCAAAGTTTTGGAAACCGCCCAAATTTCCATCAACTGACGAGTGGATTAAAAACCTGTGGTATGTACATACAATGGAGTACTACGCATCACTAAAAAGCAGCGATGAATATATGAAGCACATTGCTGTATGGGAAGAACTGGAGGAAATCATGCTAAGCAAAATAAGCAAAGTACAAAGGAAAAAGTACAACATGAGTCCACTGAGGGAAAGAGGGACCAGACTTCAACCCAGTGCTCCAAGATATGAATGCAACACGCCGGTATGGATTAGGGAACCAGTGGAGAGGTCTGAGGGGCTAGCCCCAATCCCACCTACTACATGGATACCAGTCCCTCCCCCAAAAAATAATTTATTTCAAAGGACAGCATTGAATCTGCAGCTCTGGGAGGGGACCATATCTCATCTGAGGACATGGGAGCAGATGAAGGAGGAGGAGGAGAGAGTGGAGCACATCATGGCCCACCAGGCTTTGAGGAGAATGTTCCAGATTAGAGCAGCCCAGTCCACAGAGCAGACCACATGGCCAGGCTCACTATGAGACATAACATCCCTCACTAACCCATATCCCTATAGGGAACAACACTGGAAGCTGAGTGTGGGAACTGTACCCGATCTGGTCCTGCCACACCAAGGCAAAACACTAAGGGGGTGCAACAGAACAAGGGAACAGAGTGGTGAGGTCCCCAGGCAATGCAGAAGGTAGACTTTGGGGACAGGGCATGGTACCCCAACAGACTGGACAGGAAAACATGCCTCCTAAAAGCCAACAAACGATCCTTCAAGTACCTACAAGCTTTTCTTTCTTGTGTCTTGTTTTGTTTTTTGTCATTGATTTGTTGTGGTGGTGGTTTTGTTGTATAGTGTTGCTTTTTTTGCTCTGTCTTGTTCTTGTGCATGTTATTAGCTCTGCAGGTCTGTCTAAATAAGATAGGCTGGATGAACACAATGGAGGAGAAAACAATGGGACCAACAGTTCCAGAGAGACATGGAGAGGGGAAGATGGGGGGAAAGGTAGTGGTGTTAACAAACACAGGGACAAGGTAACAACAAGTGATCCAAATCGGTGGTGAGGAGGGTATAAGAGGCCTGGTAGGGCATGATCAAGGGTAATGTAACCAAGAGGAATTACTGAAACCCAAAGGAAGACTGAGCATAATAGTGGGACAAGAGGAAAGTCAAAGGAAATAGAGGAAAGAGCTAGGAGGCAAAGGCCATTTATAGAGGTCTAAATAAAGGCATGAACATATGCAAATATATTTATATATGAGGATAGGGAAATACATCTATGTGCATAAATTTATAAGTTTAGTATTAAGGTAGCAGAAGAATATTAGGATTCCACTCAAGTACTCTCTCAATGCAAGAATTCTTTCTTCTGTTAAATTGGCATTCTATGATGCTCACCTTCCTGACACAATCGCTGAAGACAAAGCGGGTAAATAAGCAAATGTGGTCCAGAAAGTTGATGGTGCCCAGCTATCAAAATATATAGCATCTTGGGTCTTAAAAGCTTGAAGGTAAACAAGTGGCCATCTAACTCAGCAGCAACAAAGCCCATATGGAAGAACCACACCAGCCTGTGTGATCACAGGGTGATGAAGGGATCGGTTATCAGGCATCAAAAAACAAAAAAATGATTTCATTGTGTGATCACCTCCATGATGTAATCTCTGAAGACAAATGGGTGCATAAGCAAATGTGACGAAGAAAACTAATGGTGCCCAGCTATTAAAAGATATAGTGTCTGGGGTCTTAAAGGACTGAAGGTAAACAAGCAGCTATCTAGCTCAGAAGCAACAAGCATAGAAGAAGCACACTAGCCTGTGTGATCACAAGGTGTTGAAGGTATCAGGTATCAGGCATCATCAGAACAAAAAAATCTTATAGTGAATGAGGCGGTGAATGTGGAGTGGAGACCCAAAGCCCATTTGTAAACCACTGGTCATCCCCTTACAGAAGGGTCTCAGGGAGGAGATGAGCCAGCCAGGGTGCAATGTAGCAACGATGAAACATACAACTTTTCTCTAGTTCCTAAATGCTTCCTTCTCCCCCACTATCATGATCCCAATTCTACCTTACAAATCTGGCTAGACCAGAGGATGTACATTAGTACAGGTAAGAACTGGAAACACAGGGAATCCAGGGCAGATGATCCCTTCAGGACCAGTGGTGTAAGTAGCGATACTTGGAGAGTAGAGGGAGGGTGGGTTGAAAAGGGGGAACCGATTACAAGGATCAACATGTGACCTCCTCCCTGGGGACGGACAACAGCAAAGTGGGTGAAGGGAGACGTCGGACAGGGCAAGATATAACAAAATAATAATTTATAAATTATCAAGGGTTCATGAGGGAGGGAGGAGTGGAGAGGGAGGGGAAAATGAGGAGCTGATGCCAGGGTCTTAGTTGGAGAGCCAATGTTTTGAGAATGATGAAGGCAATAAATATACAAATGTGCTTTACACAGTTGATGTATGTATGGATTTTGATAAGATTTGTATGAGCCCCTAATGAAATAATAAAAAGACAAATTATTAAAACAGAACTGTATTCCAGAGGGTTTTCAATAGCTGGTTTTTAAAAGGTGGATCACCAGGACTTTCTTCCAAGGCACCTCTCAGTAAACACAAACTATCAACATTTGAGTTAGCAGCTGAGGTTCTGAAAATCAGGGCATGAACATCTATAGGGAGACAGCTTCGTGCCCAGCCCTGTGCACAATAAGTCTCAACCTATTATCATATCCACTCAAAGTTCAAACTCTCATCTAATTCTCAAAAGTTCAAGAGTACCAGATGGTATGATCTAAATCAGGTATGGATGACAGACCCTCTGGGTAAAATTCCTCTCCATTTGTGGATCTGTAAAATGAGAAAACAAGCTATCTGATTTCAAAATGCCTGGTAGAAAATGCGTAGGATAACAATTACAGACATTACCATTCAAACAGGGGGAAATTAAAGGAAAAAAGGAAAGAATAGTCACACGGAATTGTGAAATCCAATTCAACAAATTCTATTAGCTTTTAAGAATTGGTAATCATCTTTTGCAGTTCTTAGCTCTGTCCTCTGCATCCTCAGCGACACCCTCTGAGTCATATTTCTAGTTTCATGATGAATAACACATAATTGCAGCTTATTAGATTTATAAGCACATATCCTAGCTATAGAATTTGGGGGATCCAGTGGGATTTTTGTTCTTTCATGATCTCTTTCGGGGTTACGCTGGCGATGATTCTGCTGAGAGCCTCAAGAACCCGTTGGTTTCTAGTGTGTGTCACAAGAAGTCACTTCCTTGGACAAGAGGACTTTCCACAAACTTTTTCCTGGATGATCACATTTCTATTTTTGCCTTCCTCTGAGGGGCTAGAGGCATCCGTGACTCTCTTCCCAAAGCCCTCTATGTGACTGATGTTTTGATTGTTCCGAAGTTAGCTAGACACATCTTTGGCTTTGTCTTCAAAGCACACTTCCCAGAGAGTGAACCTCCAAATCGTAGCATTTTCTGAAAAGTGGATAGCCTGAGAAACTTCACAATAATTAAGTCTTAGTTTTTTGTTTGTTTGTGCTTGCTTAGAAATACTTCATTCAAATCATGTTCTTACTTTGACATTTTTTTAAGCGACAAGAAGAAACCAGGTACATTTCTTGGAAATCCCCTCAGCAATCTTGGAAGTAATGTCACCTTAAAGATCCTGCTTTCCACAAATCTAAACCATAATTTTGCCAGTCTTTCTGCCACTACATACCAACTACCTGCAGTTTTCAGAAACATGTTGCTCACTTTCTTCTGAGCCCTTATTGTTACCATAGATGTCCTTAATATTCATATTGTACCACATTCTGTGTCTGATGACGTAGGCATTCTCTCAGAAGATGTGTTATATCTACTGCTCACACTTCCTTCTGAAGACTCATCATTAGCACCTTAATGTTAACATTGCTACTACCATTCCATTCATGGAATTTTGTGTTAGGTGTTAAGTTAGTTCCACCTCATAGCAACCCTAAGTACAACAGAATGAAATACTAGCCAGTCCGGCACCATCTTCCCAATTGTTATATCTGAGCCCCTTGTTACAGTCCCTGTGCCAAGCCAACTTATTGAAAGTTATCTTCGTTTTTTTGTTAACCTTCTATTTTACCAAGTATTAAGTCCTTTACTAGGGACTGGATTCTCCTGACAACAGATCCAAAGTACATGGAACATATTTCAGCTGTCTTTACTCAGAAGAAGCATTCTCGCTTTATTTCTCCCTAGAAAGACTTGTTTGTTCGGTCAGTCTGTGTTACTTTCAATATTTTTCACCAACACAATAATCCAAGTGAACTGATTCTTCTGCATCTTCCTTATTCAATATTCTACTTTCAAACACCATTGCTTGAGTCAGCTGCACCTTAGTCTTGAAAATATCATCCTTGCTCGTTGACACTTTAAAGTGGTCTTGTGCAGCAGGTTTTCCCAGTACAATACTTCTTTTAATTTCTCGACTCTCGCTTCCATGAGTATGGATTGTGGATCCAAGCAAGATGAAATCTTTGACAACGTCGATCTTTGTTCAATATAGCATGATGTTATCTTTTGGCCTAGTTGTGAGGATTTTGCATTTCTTTACATTGAGTTGTAATCTATACTGAAGGTTACAATCCTTGATCTTTATCAGCATCGAGTCCTTCTCATGTCAGCAAGCAAAGTTGTGTCATCTGCATATCGCATGTTGTTAATAAGCCTCCCTTCCTCCAAACCTGGTGCCACATTCTTCTTCCTACAATACAGCTTCTTGGAGTGTTTGCTAAACATATGGACTGAATAAATATGGTTAAGGGATAAAACTCTGAAACACACTTTTCCTGATTTAAAGCAATTCAATATCCTCTTGCTCTGTTCAAAAGACTGCCATTTTTGGTCCATGCACAATGACGCATTCTATATCTCTCCTTCTCAAGTTTATCTACAGTTTGTTATGATTCACACAGTAAGATGTCTTGTGCCATCAATAAAACACAAGTGAACATCTTTCTGGTATTTTTTTTCAGTCAAAAATCCATGTCCATAATGATGTCAATCATTCAGTGTTCTCTTCTGAATCCAGCTTGAAGGTGTGGCAGCTCCCTGATGTACTGCTGCCATGGTTGAATGATCTCCACCAACATTTTACTTATTCTTGGGCTGCAGGAAAAGATGGTGGTCTCCACAGGAGAGCTTGTGATTTTATCTTGTTGGAAGAACTTGAAGAAGAGCAAAAAGGAGTGGGCAGTGGTTCGATTAATTGGGGCCTTGAGGAGAATGAAGATATGATGCTTACCAGGCAGATAGGCACGCTTATGGGATGGAAACCACCAGTAGTACAGAAGGAGAAAGATTGGGCTTTCTGTTCCAGTCAATACTTGCAGTCTCAGAAACCCACACAGAGTCATGATGAGTAGAAAGGATTTGATGGCAGTAGTTTGGTTTTGAAGGACAAATTATTAAAACAGACTCTAGAGCCTGAATGTAGAATGTGGACCTAAACATCTAGAAGCACCTCCATCAGTTAGATTTGTAATAAAAATTAGTATGAGTGAATGAATAATTCCAGAGGAAAGGGTTTTATGGATATCATTCCATTACCGTCTTGTCTTCAAGGTGTCTCCTGAGAAATTAGAGCTTAGTCTTATTAGTTTCTCTTTGTTCATATAGTACACCAGGATTAGCAAAAAGCAAACTTCTTATAGCATTAACACTGCACTTCAAGAGCTAAGATGACTAATGATGTTCAAAGAAAATATGAAAATTTCATGCTCTTCAAATTCCTCCAGTCTCTACCCAATGTCCAATGTTACCCCAACACACTGCCACCTTGCTAGGCACTGCAAACAGCAGCACTACACTGCCAAGTACAGAATCGGTAGGTGGTTCCTATTGTCACGTTAGCAATTTATCAGAAACTAGTGGATTAGAACAATCCACACTTGTCCTTCCTGTTCTGGTGGTCACAAATCTAAAATCAATCTCATTGCGCTACATTCTAAGCGACGGGTGAGTTGACTTATTCAGGAAGGTCTTTGAGATAAATCCTTTCTTGCCTCTTTAGTTTCAGGAGGATGCTCATGTACTGTGGTTCATAATTGCACTGTGTGCACCATCACATCTCCTGTGACTCTGCCTCCGTGCCTCCTTCTTATCGGGAGCACTGTGATTACACTGCAAGTGCTGTTAGGTGCCACTGAGTCAGTGGCAATTGAAGATATCACGTCTTAGTTCAGGCACCCCTTAGTCCTCAAAATTAGCTTGCTTTTCAACACTTTAAAGAGGGCCTCTGCAGTAGATTTACCTAATGCAACTCATCTTTAGATCTCTTGACTGCTGCTGCCATGAGTATTGATTATGGATCCAAGCAAGAGGAAATCCTTGACAACTTCAGATCTTCCTCCATTTACCCTGATGCTACTTTTTGAATCAGTTGTTAGGATTTTCATCTTCTTTACATTGGGTTTTGAGTTGTGATTATATTGGACACACTTAGATAATCCAAGATAATCTCATCTCAAAATCCATAACCCAAGCTCTTCTAAATAGTCACTTTTCTATTTAAGTAACATATTAACAAATTCTGAAAATTAAGATGTAGACATGCCTTGGAGGGGAAGGGAAATTATTCTTTAACATAATCCTGTTCATTTCTAATTGAATTATGTTTAAAATGTTTTACCCACACTTTTAATTACATAATTTTAAGTATTAGCCCTACTTACTGTTAATATAACAAATAATGTAGATATAATCATAATTAACATTTTGGCATTTCAAGTTTCAAATGTTTTGAAAGTTTTGAAGAAGAACTTCAGCAACAGAATAAGGCTATATTCTGAATTACACAATTCTTAGAGCTGCTGTTAAGTGAATATTAACTTGACGCATTACCATTGTTAGAATATTTGTGAAATATGTAGTAACTCTGTTTCAAGAGGTAACTGTTAAGCCCCTATCACAAAGCCAGAAGGATCATAGAGCTGAAAGATACCTATGGGATCATCTCAATTTTATGGATGAAAAAAATTAAGGGCCAGAGATTAAAATATTCCAATGACATAATCTCTAATGGAGAGGAGAGGAGCATAAATTTGCTTTCTGAATATCTAATGGCCAACTTCGGGAAATCGGACCATACAAGGTGCAAGCTTATGGAGAGCTGCCACATTTAAATAAAGAGACTTTCTTACCCTCAAGTTCAGGTGGACTTTTCTGCAGCTGTTCTCAACTACTCAGGCAAATGTTAAGAACGTAGACTTCTAAGTAGCTAGAAAGGTGTCAGTAACTTCACCAAATTCATAAAAATAGAGACATACAGGGGCTTCAAAAAGTCTGTGAGAAATGCCATTATATTTTAATTAAATTTTCCATGACCGTTTTGAAGCTCTGCAGTATTTTCCATAGTGGTTGTCAGCCCAGATAGAACAGGTGCTTCCCCTGATGGTCTAATGACTGGTTTGGGGAAATCTGTAAAAGCATACAGGCTCTTCAAGTAAGATTGTTTCTAGTTTCCTTGGAGACAAACCTATTAGTACTGTTCTAATGGAACCCAAAGAATAATACCCTGTAACAGATATACACGGCATAAAATGCTTTTAAGGATATTGTATGCCTGTTATTAAAGGACATGACTTACATTAAATTATGCTTTGTCCAATGCTAACTATCCAATTATGCCTTTAAAAGAATACAAATCTGCTTGGATATATTTCAACCTAATATTTCAATATATTAGTTTGGTTATTCAATGTATATTAACTCTACTGCTTTTGCTAATTACAATATAAGTAACATAGATTTGAAGTGAAAATTAAGATATAAGGAATTTAGAAAGACCACAGAGAATTGTTATTAATATGTTAACAGGTCTCTCAGTATTTCAAAGAAAAAATATTTCTTATATTTTCAGAAATAACCAGATATTTCTATAGGAAAAGAAATATTTGTATAAATCTATAGAATGAACAAAAGACTTAAAACAAAACATTAAGTGTTAAGAGTTGAAAATATGCAAAACTTTTTCCAAAGTGCATGGGAAATATGCTACAATCTGAGTTAATATTTATAAATATTGCAAAATTCCTCAGAGCTTCTATGTTATTAGTTACTTTTGTCAATTTGTAACAATCCCATGGGAAATACTAGCACTGTCCCATATGTTTTTTTAAACTGTAATCTTTGCCAAGTAGATCTGTAAGTTTCTCTCCCGAACCGGGTGGGATCAGACAGTTAACTTTCTATTAACAGCCAAGCACCTAACTTTTATAACACCAGGACTCCTTCAGAACATTTAGAGTTGACACAATCTGATAAACAAACAAACAACAAACCCAAACTAACCACCACAGCATCTATCCCAACTCATAAGGACCCTACCAGGCAGAGGGTTGTTCCTTCAGGTTTCCAATGTTATAAATCTTTACTAGACCAGAAAGCCTCATCTTTCTCCTTAGAGAAACTGGTCATTTCAAACTGCTGATAGTGAGGCGGAAACAGGTGTAAATGTGTTGAGTAAGGTTCTTTTCACTGTATAGTTAAGGCACAGATGTAGGGGAAAGACTCATCAGTTAGTTGAGCATCTATTATCATCCTTGTTTTAAATACGAGAACTCAAATCCACAAATTACAGGATAAGACCCCTCCCCCCCAAAAAAGGTAAGAAATACCAAAGTTGAAAAGGAATTAAGTATGAAGGAACTTCCAAATGAAAGTGTATTTGGATCCAAGGTGGCTAATTGGGCTAATTGGTTACACTTGAGCTGCCCATCATAAGGTCAGTGGTTAGAACCACCAGTAACCCAGCAGAGAAGCAACAAGCCCACATGGAAGAAGCACCCCAGCTTGTGTGATCAAGAGGTGTAAATGGGATCTGGTAATGGGCATCAGAAGACCCAAAACAAAGAAACAAAACCCTATTGTTAAGAACAAGGGGAGTCAGAGCAGAGGCCCCAAACCCATCTGTAGACAATAAGACATCTCCTCACAGAAGGTCACAAGGAAGGGATGAGTCGACCAGGGTGCAGTATTGGGTTCCTTGAAACTTCCTCACCCCACTAACATGACCCCAGTCCTGCCTTTCACTGCAGGCTAGACCAGAGCATGTGAACAGGTACAGATGAGAGCTAAGAGCTCGTGACACATGGAATCCAGGAACAGGAATGGGAGTACTGATACCAGGAGTGTAGAGAGAAGGTGAGGAGGGGAGGGGAGGAAGAGGGAACCGATTGCAATAATGGACACATAACACACCCCACCCTACCAGGGGGTGTGGGGGCACAACAGAAACCATGGGAGAAGGAAGACGGCAGTAGGTGCAAGATACGAAAATAATAATAATTTATAATTTATCAAGGGGTCATGAGGGTGAGCGGAAGAAGGGAAAAAAGAGCTGACACCAAGGTTTCAATAGAAAGTGAATGTCTAGAAAAGAATGATGGCAACAGATGTACAAATATGCTTGATACAATTGATGAATGGATTGTTAGAAGAGCTTTAAGAGCCTCCAATAAAATGATATTTTTATTTTAAAAAAGATATAAAGATTTGGAAACCGAAAGAGGTAGTTCTTCCCCCTCCTAGAGAATCACAGTGAGTTAGAGTCATTTAGGAAGCAGCCATTTTCCTTTTTGACCTGCGCAATGTGAACAGAGGCTGTAAGTCGGATACTGCAGAGCCAGAACATAGCTCGAGAAGAGTGGGGCGAACAGAAAGAAGAGCAAAAAGGAGCATGCAGGGAAGGGGTGAGGGCAATGTAGACAGAGTGCTACAAATGTAAAACTTCATAATAATTTCCCTAAAGAATTTGAAGACCTAACCTTCTCTTTTTCAAATTATGCAGTAAACATTTCAGAACACATTTTAATATATAGAGGTCAATGGATAATTTATGTTACATGTTTCAGAGGTAAGGTTGACTCCAAGCTTCTTTACAAGAAAATTCTAAATTTCTTTTAAATGTGTGCACATATCGAACTATTGAATTACATGACATGTGAATCATTTGCCAAAAAATTTTTTTAAGAGTTTCTGTACACAGGTGGAAGAGTTGTGCCATCTTATAACAAGACTCGAATATTTAAATTTTAATAAAGGAGTGTGCACTCTCTGGACGTATTGTGGGTTTCAGAACATTTGAATATTTATTATGCCAAACTTACTACCAGTCAGCCAGTTATGTCATGGCCACCCTGTGGGGCAGAGTGGGCCTTCTCCTGTGGGTGTCTGAGACTGTAAATCTTCATAGGAGTTAAAGGTTTCATCTTTCTCTGGCACAGCGGCTAGGAGGTTAGAACAGTTGACCTTGAGGTTCGCAAACATAACCTCATACACCACGAGGGCTCCTTATTTATTGTACAGTAACTCTTATTTCTGACCCATTAAGATAACAATTGGGATTGTTTCTAATGAAGATGAAGTGAAATTTTGGGGAAATTCCAAGTTCATGTCATTTCCACTGTTCAAATACATCTTTAGCTCAAAGGATACCATGTGAATTAGAACAAAATAAACTGCTTTAAATAAGGCCAGCACACACTTTCTCTATCCCAGGCTAGCTAACACTACATTAAAATAACTTGATTTTTTTAATGGTGAGAGCATGTTCTATATCTCAAAATCAAGAGCTGATACAGGAAAACATGCCATTTTTGTAATCAGCAGGTGAAATCTACCCAGAAACAAGTCTAATTCTTGAGGCACCAAAACATGTGGTGGCCAGTGATAATCGGGACTGTAAAAAAGAGATGATTAATAAACTTGCTGTATTTTTTCCATTACTAGAAATAATACATTTCTCCAGTAAAAACGGTAAGTTATAAAAGAGAAAATAAAAACCACACCATTGATAGATAAACACTGCATTTCACAAAACATACATCTGCATCGAAATATACACAGATGAGTTTATGTAAATAAGAGCACCATTCTAATGCTGGTTTGAAATCTGTTTGTTTCACTCCTTTCGGGGAAAAATAAATGTCAAGGATATCTTTACATGTCAACACATAAGGAACAAAATCAACACTCTCTCGGCTGCAGATTTAGTCATAAGGCTTGTTTTGTTTTGTTTTTCCCCACAAGCCCCTGTTGTAAGACATTCCGGTTGATCATTTGAGGGGAGGGGCGACAGTAAATATTGATAAACATGCTGTACTGAGTCGTTTCCCACTTTGTCCAGGGATCTTCTCTAAGGGAGTATCTACAGGCAGACGTATATTTTTATCTCTAATATTTATCAGAACACTTGTCTAACTTCTTTGGGGTTATTTTTTTTTTTGTTGGTGTTTTGTTTTTTTAAGCAAACGACCAGTATGCATAGGCTCCAGTCCTCGGGCCCATTTCCTGGCCCTGGGAGGGAAGCTGCAGTTTGGAGGTGCTGCGTTTGGGGGAAAGGAGGAGGCAGTGTCTGTGCCCAGCGGGGTCCTCTGCTGATTGACGGAGACAAAGTGGTGTGTCACAATGGGCGGGGGGGGGGGGGGGGGTGAAAACGCCACTCCGAAGGGTGCTGCTGTGGGCCAAGGTGGAGGCAGCCAGCGGAGCAGTGGGCAGTGGATTACCACCTGCGGTTCAGCTGATAGAATCGAAAAGCAGAAGCGCCTGGGAAGCAGTGGGTTGGGTTCGAAGTCAGGCCCCTCACAAGAGAGCCCCAACATCAGGCAACCGGACTATTCCGCACCCCAACATCCCTGAGCCCCAACATCTTCACTCCAACGCCTCGGTAACCTAGCGTCTGCCAGACTTTTGCGCCCCCCGACATCTCTGCGTGTGGACCACAGAGGGGGAGCGGCCAGAGCCCAGGTGTCGGAGCGTTTCTGGCATTGAGCCAGCTGGCCATCGGCGCCAGTACCGCATCCTCAACTGATTCTGGGGCAAAACTTCTTTTTTAAGAGTTATATTCAGAGGACTACGGTTCTCCTGGAGGCGGTGTGACCAGGGCGCCTGGCGGTAAGACGGCATGAGCAGTCGGCCTTCGTTAGCGCGTCACGCGACTGAGAGCTGCTCGTCCCTCAGCATGTTTCATATCGCCATGGGGAAGCTGCAGCGACAGCTGTACAGCGGAGAGTATACGCTCTTCAAATACGCACCAATGTTTGAGAGCGACTTCATCCAGATTAGCAAAGGAGGGAAGGTGATGGATGTGCACAGCCAGGGCGCACTGGTGACCGTGGGCATCGTCTGCACCAGCCCCAGACTCCAAGTGCCTGATGTCATGCTCCTGGCCTGGCCAACTGCCAATCGAGAGAGATACATTACATGCAGGTGTGCCACCCAGGACAAAGGACACAGGTGGACACGGGCCTTGGAGCTAACGAGGCTGATTCCCTTGAAGTTCGTAAGGTTATCCATCCACGACGGTGTAAAACAGCAGCTCCGTCTGAAGCTTGCCACCGGCCGCTCTTTTTACCTTCAGTTGTGCCCCACTTCCGATGCAAGAGAAGATCTTTTTGTTTACTGGGAAGATCTCGTTTGCCTCCTGCGGCCACCAGTGGAGGCTTATAGCAGTACCAAGGCCAGGCCAGTGAGAAGCACAGTGGAGGTGCCTACGTTTGAGGAAGAGAGTAGGAGTCTAACAGTAAGTCTTTGTGCTGAGTCTAGAGATATCTAAATATGGTGCCGGGTGTATTTGGAGACTGCTTTCGCAGCGTTTTGATGTTCTCTGAGGCTCGTGTGAACATGCACTGCATTGGAAGAGGCCTCGCCCCTTGGGGCGGATCCTAGTTCTTCTCCAAAGTGTTCCTCAAGATGTGCTTTCAAGAGAACCCTGAGCTAGTGGCTTCCCTAGTTTTATATGCCAGTTGTGATACCATCTATAGCATCCTAACCGTGAACCCTATTCTTAACCCTTACTACCCCAACCCAGGCAGCCTGTCAAGTTGTAGCACTTTTTTTTTACTATATGATAGTCCTACTTTTATTCGATTCATAATGTCTCCTGTGACTGCCATGTATTGGTTTTTGTACACACTAGTGGCAGTGCAAGATGCTTGTGTGCGTGCGTATCATTTATTAAACACTACCCTGGCATTGATTCTAACTCCTAGCAATCCTGTAGAGCAGAGGAGAGGTGGCTCAAGGATCTCTGAGAATATGCATCTTACTGGGAGCAGGCGATCTCATCTTTGTCCCCTGGCGTGGCTGGTGGGTTTGAACTGCTGGCCAACCGTGTGGTTTAAAGGCCCAATGCCTAACCCACAGTGCACCATGGTTCCTTGTACATTTTGCTAGTAGCTCTTGACATGTAAATTGTGCATAGACCTTGATCAGTTGTTTCACTTTCAGGAATCCACTCTACATAATTACTA
Source organism: Tenrec ecaudatus (assembly GCF_050624435.1). NCBI lineage: Eukaryota > Metazoa > Chordata > Mammalia > Afrosoricida > Tenrecidae > Tenrec > Tenrec ecaudatus. The sequence goes on along the minus strand of NC_134535.1, from coordinate 26,865,454 downwards.
ATGTATAAAATAAAGATATATGAGGATGCTCACTGGCCTATTTCAATAGTGTCCCCTCCTGGCACTGGAAATGGTCTTGAAACACTGGACCGACCACCATGATGGCCCCCGTAGTAAGGACTTCTTTAAGTATCCTAACACAATTTGATTGATGGCCTCAAAGCTCTGGAATGGTTTGGTAACTGCAAGGAGTAGATTCTTTCTGGTTTCGCTTTCTTCACTATTTTTTCTTCTTGCCCTAGGGACAAACCACGATCTGTGAAAATGGAGATCAAGAACAGATCAGCATTAGGAGCCTCCACATAGACCCGGAGGTGTTTGGGGTGACCTCTTCTGGTCATGCAGGAGAGGACGAAACAAGCCATGCCTCCTACAGTCTTCAAGAAAGCATACACTCTTCTAGTCAAGTCACACAGCACATAGTGACTGACAAAGGGGCGGGGCCAGCATCCAGAGTGCCGACAACAGGCCCCGAGGCAGACACTGTGAATGTGACAGTGATTGAGCCCATGGCATCAGAAACGTTACCACTGGCAGGAGCAGCTTCCTCGACCCAGAAATAAGTGGAGCCAGCAACGGCACTGGGGTGCTTCCAACATGTCCTCCGCAGAAGGACTTCATAGTGTTGTGTCAAATGCTCCACGCATTCCCTTCTCGTAAGTGACGTCTAAGAGCCCCCCAGAGTGCAGGCTCTCCTCCGAGAGCAGTGTGAGTCTCGTGATCACAGGAGCAGAGATTACCTGCGAGCTTGTTTCGAAAACAGGCACCTTCAGCTCAGATTTGCAATGAAGGTTTCCTGAGTGAGTGGGAGGGAAGCCAGAGGGTCTTCCTTTCCAAGAGGGAAAGTAAAGAAACAAAGGAATGCTCATCACTATAGGACACGAAAAACAATGAATACCAGGAGAATAAAAATAATGGGGGGGAGGGGACCATAAAAGCCATCAGAGCAAAATAACTTCCTCCCCAAACTCAAAAAACTTCATCCTCAGACCTATCACAAAGGCAGGAGTCGGCGCTCTCAAAATCTGGGGAGGAACCAACCTATAACCAACTCAGAGTCTTAAAATAAGGGTCTCCGTTGGGATGGCTAATAGTTACAGAACCTCAGTCCTTCCTGGGAAAGAGATTAATTCTAGAGACCTAGTTGAATTGACTCTCTATAAAAGAAGCTCACTATCAGACTGCACCAGATGGAGAGGGTGACGTCTCGCCTGAGACTACAGAGAGCAACAGCATCCATCAGCGCACTCGGTCATCCACTCGGATTCTCTGCTGTCATAGCAAATGCTCCATTAACAGGAAGTGTGCCAATAAAATGACAACTCAAGGTCAGCCTCTGAACCACCTTAATAACTTTTATTTGATATCTGGGAGTTATTAAATGACAGGATAGATCACAAATTATTGAAGATTACTCTACTTTCCCAAAGATCATTATCCATTAATGATCCTAAATTTAGAGCCAAAGAAAATTCTTCAAAATATTTCCTACTGTATAGCCAGGGGCAGAAGGAACCAATAGGAAGTGGGGAAATTGTACATAAAGTTAGGGAAGCACCAAATTAAAGGGTTTGGTTTTGTGTTAAAAAAGAGGTTTGACCTAGTTAGACCAGAGGATGCACAGCAGTGCAGTTGGGATCTGGAAACACAGGGAATCTAGGACAGATGAACCCCTCAGGACCAACAGTGAGAGTGGCGATACCGGGAGGGAAGGGGGTGTAAAAAGGGGAACTGATCTCGGGGATCTACATATAAGCTCTTCTCTGGGGGATGGGCAACAGGAAAGTGGGTAAAGGGAGACGCCGGGCAGTGTAAGATAAGATAAAATAATAATTTATATATTATTAAGGGTTCATGAGGGAGGGGGAATGGGGAGGGAAAAAAGGAAAATGAGCTGATTCCAGAACCCAAGTGGAAGGTGAATTTTGAGAATGATGAGGGCAATGAATGTACAAGGGTGCTTTACTCAATTGATGTATGTATGGATTGCGATAAGAGTTGTATGAGCCCCAATAAAATTATATATATATATATATATATATATATATATATGAAGCTTAGAGATGGTTCTCAACTTGGGCCAACTTGAGTTTATGAAAACAAGAAAAACACTTGTGCCGAGATGTGGATTTAAGGCTCATCTAATAAATAAACTAATGTTAAATTCAAAAAAAAGAAGAGGTTTGAGTTAGAGCGCTGCTACTCGTTCTCTAAGAGACCTTGATTAATTTAGCTAAATGTTTCCTCCTTTAAATGGTTACATGGAGAGATTATACATGTGAATTATATGACAAAGAATAGGCAGAGTCCTGATGGTATAGTGGCTACGTGTTGAATTGTGATCCGCATGCTTAGTAGTTCAAAACCACCAACAGATCCGTGGAAGAAAGACTGTACTTTCTACTCCTGTAAACAGTTCCAGGTTCAGAGGATTGCTATGAGTCTACACTGACTCGATGGCAGTGAAGAGATGCAAATGATTGTTGCTGGCATGAGTGCTAAATAATAGAGTTTATTCATATTTTCTAAAATGGGCTTCATTACTCCATTATCTTAATTCTTTGCTAGTTTAAATCCTTACTTAACTCATCTGACTGAACTGAAAATAATCTTGAATATTATAAAGTTTTACATTTGGATATTTTTAGGATATCAAAAGATACCCAAAATAGCCTCTCCTGCAAAAGTTCTATTTACAATAAATGAGCTTTATAGTTTCTAATATGAAAGGGTCTCCTTAATGAACCTTCTGTAATCCAGTCATGGTGGAAGAATAAGATGTCATGCCACTTATTCATAAGCATGAACTCCAAAGTACAATTATTTTCAAATACTATGGACAGGGGAAAAAACCCTCTGGATGAAAACTGAATATAAGACAGACAAAAAATGTAGATAAAAATGGGAAACTGGCAAGATTTTTGTTCCAACTTCCAGAGAGTCACCTTGAGTCGGAACTGACTCCACCACACCCAAGCACAACAATGCAAACTTTGAACAAAGAATAATTGAATGTTAGAAGTGTAAGACCCATAGGATAAGCCAAGGCTCTCTCATTTTGCAAGTGAGAATTCTCAGCCCAAGTTAAAAATTATTTGTGACATAATTTTACAACCCAGAACCAGAACTTGTAGGTAACCTGGCCCTTGATTACGTCTATGTTCCTTCGATAACCTTCGTGTTGTCTGAAGCTTATACTATGCTTTGAAGATACAATATACAATTTGAAAAACATGGCTATGCTCATTGCATTGATCCCAAAGGCTCCTGTCCCAAATGATAAGGTAGACTGGTTTTTCACAGGCCCAGGATGCATCGTGTGTACTGATTAATGATTTTTTAATGGCCTGTAACAATGTTTCCAAATATAAACAGGAGACGGAAAACTAAAATCAATACGTAATTAAATCTCTGTAAAACACTACATACAGATTATATTCAGTAGGTGTGGTTCCGAGTTGGCTGATAATCATGAGGTAAGGGTTTTGAAACCACCAGTCACTCACCTGGGAGAAAGATGAATCTTTAAACTTCTGGAAAGATTTACAATCTCAGAAACCCACAGTGGCAGTTCTACCCTGTCTTACAGGGTCACTATCAGCCAGAATTAATGAGGGCAGTTTGATATATTACCACCAAAACTTATGTTTCCTATTATTACATTTGATATAATGCCAGAGACCTACGGAGGTTTTCAGATATCTACAACATAAGCTATTTAAGGGTAAGGACCGATTTTTATTTTTGAAATCAAGGGCTACTACTGCATTTACCAGTTGATTATTACATTTGGTAATTATAGAATAGAATGATTATTAAAATCATTGGATATTTATTTTTCTTTTCTAACTTTTCAATATAAGTTTTCAATACTGTTTCTCTGACTTAATCTTTTCAGTATCATTATCCGTTAGTAAATATAGTTTCAATCTGTCCCATTTATGATTATAAAATCTGAGGTTGATTATTGTCAGGTATTTATTAGGTCGCAAGGATTTTTAAAAGAAAATCAGGGTAATAAGTAGAAACATATCATGTCACCTCTTCTAATCAGATATAAGATAATGAACATAAGAATATAAAAAAGCAAATTAGACTTACTATCTGTAAATGAATCATATGTCCAGAAACACCTAGGTACTAAACTAAAATTCAAATAATAAGTTCAAAGATGCTACGAGTTGTAGGATAAATTTACATTCGACATAACTCTAGCATCAAAATATTAACCATTACACACTAAACATAGTCATATTATAAAATGAAGATTTTTATATGTATATGATATACATATTGATAAATGTTAAGCTCATCTCCAATAGAAGTCACACACATACAAACACAATGATAATCTATATAGTTAGAATATTAAAAAACAATTAGGGGGAAATGGATGTGTCCCCCTCTATTAAAAGAAAACCTCACTGCCATCAAGTCAATTCTGATTCAAAGGGACCCTGTAAGAGAGAGTAAATCTTCCCCTTTAAGTGTCCTGGATTTTAAATCTTTACAGGAATAAACAGCCTTCTCTTTTTTCTCTGAGCAGTTTGTGGGCTAGAACAGCTAACTTTGTGGTTAGTACCTCAGTGCGTTAAACAAAAAAAATACTGAGACTCAAGCAAATTTATAGATTTCATGCAGTAAAAAAATCCCAAGAAGGACACTTTTAACATTTGGAATAATCATAAAATATAAATATAGAAAACAATCATAGCAGTGAAAAGAATTAATATAAAATATTTATGCTACTTTATATTTCAAGGAACATATTTTTTAAAGAAAAATTCAGAGATCCCAGAAGTAAATGCACAAGGAAAGAAATTTTTGTTATTGTTTCTAGACACAGAGGATGTCAGAGGAAACCTAGATACTAACAATAAAAAATGAAAGAAAACAGGTAAGTGTATAGAGCCATAGTCGATGTTTTTTAAAAAGAAATTCAGGATGGGAGAGATTGTAAAAATAAAACAATAATTTTAAATTTCATAGCTTTAAAACTACACAAGGCACTGACACATTCAAATGAAGACAAAAGAAAAGCTTCCCACTGGGAAATGTTGTGTGATGAATACAACTACTAAAATATTAACCACAATATTGAAGGAAATAATACATTTATTGAAGTAATACTAGTCTTTACATAAAATTGAACAATTGGAAAATCTAATTTTTACATTTTATAATTTTCAAAACATGTGAAAAATTCAATTACTCCTGGGTCGACAGAATCAGGTAATGGGCACCAGAAGACCCAAAACCAACAAAACATTGTTGAGAACGAGGGGGGCTCAGTGCAGAAACCCCAAACCCAGCTGTAGACAATAGGACATCCCCTCACAGAAAATTCATAAGAAAGGAATGAGTCAACCAGGGCGCAGTATAGGATCAAGGAAACCACACAATATTCCTCTGGTTGTTTGAAGCTTCTGCACCCCCTACCACCATGAGTCCTGCCTTTCAGATTTGGCTAGACTAGACCATGTAAACTGGTACAGATAAGAGTTCAGACACACAGAATCCAAGTTAGATAAACCCCTCAGGTACAGAAATGGGAGTAGTGATACCAGGAGGGTAAGGGGAATGTGGGGGAGAGAAGGGAAGGAAGCGGGAACTGATCCCAATGATGGATGCATAACCCCCCACCCCCACCAATGGGGATGAACAACAGGTAGACCAGTCAGTGTACAATATGAAAACAATGTTATAATTTATCAAGGGGTGATAAGGGAGGGAAGAAGAAAAGGGGAGCTGATACCAAGGACTCAAACAGAAAGTAAATGTTTAGAAAATGGTGATGGCAACATATGTACAAATATGCTAGATATAATTGATGTATGGAATGTTATAAGAGCTATAATAGCCCCCAATTTTTAAAAATAAAGTTTAAAAATGTAATTACTCCAAAGCCAGTAAAATAACAAAAGAAAGTAAAATGAAATTAAACAACAGCATAAGTTCGAGTGATAAGTGTAAATTCTTAAAAACTAGTATATTAGATATAATCATGTTATTGATGGCATTTTGAAGAGTAGCATGATCAGTAATTAAATTTAAATATGTTTCAAGAAGTCTACTTTTTGAAATATAGTAGAGTTTTTAATTAAAGAAATCTTTTTAGAAAGTAAGTTAGTTTATCTGGGATTTAATGGTAAACTCATCTTCATTTCTCTGGGTGGTCTTTCCTGCCAGTTCCTAAGCCACACTCACTTCCTTGCCCCACAGTCAGGCCACATTGTGCCTGATTCCAGCACTTTCTTCTGTCCTTCCATATGTAAAGTAGATGAGGGTATATTATTAAAAACAAGATCTCATACATATGTAGAGATGTAGAAATGAAGCAAATCAACAGTTAGAAGGAACAGTAAATGTCAATGGACTTAATGCACCAATCAAAAGACAAAGTGTAACAGACTGGACTAAGAAACAATATCCATCAATCTGCTGCCTCCAAGAGATGCACTTCAAACTCAAAAACAGACAGAGTCAAAGGATGGCAAAAAGTTTACCAAGCTAATGGCAATCAAATAAAAGCAGAGGTAGCAATACTAATGTCCAACAGAATACACTTCAAAGTACATGACATAACAAGAGACCTGGGCATTACATAATGCCCAAGGGGTCAAAAAGCCAACAACACATAACCATAAATAACACAGATGTGCCCAACTAAAGACCTGTGAAATTCATCAGCCAAATCCTCAAAGAAATGAAGAGAAATCACCAGATCAGTAATAACTATGAGACTTTAGCACACCACTCTTAAGGAAAGAAAGATCAACAGATAAGTAAGAAGCTCAATAAAGAAAGAGATAAGCTGAACAACAGAAATAACTCACCTTTATAGATATATACAGAGTTCTTCAACCAACAGTTATATATATATATATTAGAATTAGGGATGAAATGGATGGTATCACAACAGATCCAAATGAAATAAAAAGAATAATAACTCAGTACTAGGAAAGACCATATTCCATCAAATTCAATAATCAAGATGACATGGACAAATACCTAGAAAAATACTATCTTCCTAAACTAACCCATTAAGAACTTAAACACACCCACAGCAGAAGAAGAAATGGACAAACTCATCTAGAAACTCCCAACCAAAAAAAGCCCAGGACCAGATGGCTTCCCAGGAGAATTCTACCAAGTATTCAGAGAAGAACTGTCACCAATTCTACACAAACTATTTCAGAATAGAGAAAGGAACAGCAAACTTCCAAACTCATTCTAAGAAGCCAACCTAACCCTGATACTAAAACTAGGGAAAGACCCCACAAAGATGGAAACCTACAGACTGATATTCCTCATGAACAAAGATGTAAAATTATCAACAAAATCATGGCCAATAAGAATCCAACAACAAAAAACATCATTACCAAGTGGGATTCAAACCAGGGATACAAGCATGGTTCAACATTTGAAAAACAATGTAATCCATTACATAAACAAGATACAGGATAAGAACCAGGGGATCATATTAATTGATGCAGAAAAAACGTTGACACTATCCATGCATAACAAAATCTGTTAAGATGGAAATAGAGGGGAAATCCTCAACACAATAAAGACCATATATGAAAATCTAATAACCAATATTATACTCAATGAACAAAAGCTGAAAACATTCCCACTAAATAAGGAAACCCAACAAGGGTGTCTTATCCCCACTCTGATTTGACATTGTGTTGGAAGTCCTTGACAGAACATTAAGATAACCACAGGAAATCAAAGGAGTGCAACTAGACAAAGAAGAAGTGAAAATTTTGCTATATGCAGATGTGATTTTAGAGAGAGAGAATCTTAAGGTATACCCAATAGGATTGTTGGAATCGATTGAGCAGTTTGCAGTGTCTGGATATAAGAATAACAAGCAGAAACAGATTGGCTTCCTATATTCTAATGAAGAGAATTCCAGAAAAAGATATCAAGAAAACTATATCATTCACAATTGCCACTCAAAAGTTGAGCTACCTAGGAATAAACATAATGAAATAAACAAAAGACCTGTACAAAGAAAACCACAAAACATTACTACAATAAACAAAAACAGACTAACACGAATGGAAGAATATATTATATCCATGGACAGAAAGACTCAGTATCATGAACATGTCAATATTACTTAAAACTATCTACAAATTCAAAAAATCTGATTCAAATTCCAACGTCATTCGTTACAGAAATGGAAAAGCTAATTACCAACTATATGGAGAGGGAAGAAGCCCAGGATAAGCAAAGCACTCCTCAAAACAAAGAACAAAGTAGGTGCTCTTGAACAGCCTCACCTCAAAACCTACTACACAGTCACAGGTGTCAAGACAGCCAGGTACTGGTATAATGATCGATACATGGACCAATGGATCAGAGCAAAAACCTCAGAAATAAAAACATCTGCATACAGACCATTGATTTTTTACAAAGGTCCAATAAACATTCCATGGTAAGGGGAGAGGCCCTCTCCAATAATGTGTGCTGGAAAAATGAGATATCCACTGAAGAAAGAAGATCCATATCTCACCCCCTGCACACAAAAAAACTCAAGGTGGATCAAAGACAAATCTAAAACCAAAAGTTATCAGCATTAAACACCAGAACATTGAGTCAAATGTGGGTAAAGGGAGACAATGGACAGGGCTGCCAGATATTACAAAGGAAACACACACCGTGGAAGACAAAATAAATAAATAGGATCTGTTAAAAATAAAACACTGGTATACATCAAACAATTTCGTTAAAAGAGTAAAATGAGACAAAAGGGGCCGCGGCGGCCGGAGCAGGACGGGCGGGAGCCCGGAGGGAGCTAAGCATCGCGGACAGCGAGCGAGATACAGCGCCAAGCCTTCCTCCTCCTCGCCCTCCTGGCGCTCACTTCCGTGGCGGCCAAAAAAGAAAGACAAGGTGAAGAAGGGCGGCCCGGGCAGCCGTGAGCCGAGTGGGCCTGGGGGCCCTGCACCCCCAGCAGCAAGGACTGCGGCGTGGGTTTCCGTGAGGGCACCTGCAGGACCCAGACCCAGCGTATCCGGTGCAGAGTACCCTGCAACTGGAAGAAGGAGTTTGGAGCCGACTGTAAGTACAAGTTTGAGAACTGGGGGGCGTGCGATGGGGGCACAGGCACCAAGGCCCGCCAGGGCACCCTGAAGAAGGCGCGGTATAATGCCCAGTGCCAGGACACCATCCTCGTGATGAAGCCTTGCACCCCGAAGACCAAAGCCAAGGCCAAAGCCAAGAAGGGGAAGGGGAAGGACTAGAGGCCAGGTCTGGATGCCCCCACCCCCTGGCCTGCCCCTTCAGAGATGTCACCCACCAGTGTCTTCATCTCACTCGTTAGCTTTATCAAACACACCGGCCTCTCCCCTGCCCCCCACACTCCCCACCCCACCCCCACACACACTCCAAGTGGAGAGGGACTAGGGTTGTTTTCTGGAACGTTCCAGGCTCCTCCCAAACAGATTTCACTCGTGCACGCTCCCCACAACCTTTTGTACTTCCCCACATGGCGCCATTACTAAGAAGCAAATAAACCGTTTTCCGTACCCCCCCCCCAAAAAAAGAGTAAAATGAGAGCCCACAGATTAGGAAACGATATTTAGCAATGTCATAATGGACAAAGGGCTAATTGCTAAAATCTACACTATACCACAAGGCTACAACAAGAAAAGCAAAACTAACAACCATCTGATAAGGCGGGCTAAGGACATAAAGAGATGGTTCCTAAAGGATGGCAACCGAATGGCTAATAAGCACAAGAGAAAATGCTCTTGTTCACTAGCCACCGAGGAAAGGTGAGTTCAAACAACCATGAGATACCATCTAACACCCATAAACATAGTCCAATTTTTTAAAAACTGAGAACAAATGCTGCAGAGGGTGTGATGAGATTGGGACTCTTCTACACTGCGAGTGGGCTTGCAAATACGTATCACCACTCTGCAAAGTGACAGGGCAATTCCTAAAACAGTGGTGATTGAAGTACCGCGTGGTTCAGCAATACCATAACTGGGCACATACCCCGAAGAAATCAGAAACAGATCATGAACAGACATATTCTCCCTCACATTCACTGCAGTACAGCTGACAATAGCAAGAAGTTGGAAACAGTAAATTCCCATGAATAAAAGATTGCATAGAAAACAAAAACTCTGGTATATACACACACAATGGAATAACACCCATCCCTAAATAAACAGAGATGAAACCATGAACACCGCATGACATAGAGGGATCTGGAAACATTATGCTGAGTGAAGTTTATCAATTACAAAAGGTCAAATCTTATCTGAGTCCACTGCTGTAGGGACAAGCAGCAGGAGGGGCACAAGCTCAGGCTTGCAAGACCTAGGAGACATCCCGATTGGTGCCAACGAACCATGTACCACCCTAACCATATACCACCCACAACCATATACCACCCTAACCATATACCACCCTAACCATATACCACCCATAACCATATACCACACACAACCATATACCACCCACAACCATATACCACCCACAACCATATACCACCCTAACCATATACCACCCACAACCATATACCACCCTAACCATATACCACCCTAACCATATACCACCCACAACCACATACCAGCCACTTTAGGTGTGATTCTCGAAAGGCACTTTGGCAGAGGGATCCTCATATCAGCTGAGATCAAATTGTCAAGGGAGGGGGAGGGGATATTGAGTACTGAGAGGCTGCTGTGTAAAGTTAAGAAGAGGTCCCCCAGACAGGTGAGCATCCCTATCTGAAGGATGAGGGAAACTGATGGGAAAGTCACATCAGGAAAGGTGAAAGGGAGCAGACAAATCCATGACTGCTAGAAAAAAAGGGACTACCGACTTCCAAGTAGGGGGTAAATGGCCAAAAATACTTTTAATAACCAGGGGTGTATACCTGGTAAAATTCACCAAATAAGCCATATCGGGGCTTTGAATCTGGGATCTTCAAGGTGCACCAGACACTCCAAAGGCTACACCAGAGAGATCTGATGTGGAATCTCCACTAGGTAAACTGGACTTGACCTCAAACACCCTTTTGACCTGATCACTTAATACTTCTTTATGCCTGATGAAGCAGTAGACAACTGTCAGTGGGTACACAATCATTGATATCAATATCCTACATGCTGTATTAAGATGTATATTATTCTGGCAAACCTGTGACTGACATTCTCTGTGAATATTGTTGTAAATTGTCCCTGACAACCAACTCCTATTGCTTGTGGAAATAGCATGCGGCCATGCGAAGGATCGATTCTGTACAAGTGACTAATTCAGGTTTTGCGATATGAGTTAGCCTACATTGGCTCAATATTCCTCTCTCAATAGTGCCTTAAAAAATTAGTACCAGGGGTGTGTTAGTCTGAGTAGACTAGAGAAACAAAATTCATAGTCACTCATTTTATAAGATAAAGTTTTATATAAGGATAAGTGTACATTAAGAAAGCATCCCAACCCAATCCAGACCAAGTCCATAAGTCCAACATTAGCCCATATGTCCGACACTGATCTACAAAGTCCTCCTCAAACTCACAAAGCACATGCAATGATGCCGAATGCAGGAGGAAAGCTGAATCAGTGGGTTTATAAGCATCTCAGCACTGACAGGAGTCTCCACACGGCTGCTCCAGCACCCAGGGCTGCATCGGGGTAGGTCCATGTGGCTTCTGCTCAAGGAAGTCTCACAGGAAGTGAGCTTGTCAGCTGAAGCAGAGAACTGGCTAAGGCAGCCGCACTCTGGTCCGGCCGTCAGAGAGCAAGGGGCTACTGAACGACAATATTAATGGAAGATCTTTATGCCACAGGTAGATGATCAATTAGATTCTCTACGATAATTAACAAGGAGATCTCTAAAGGAGCCAAAGGCAGATAAAAAAATATATAGATCCAGGATAGGGTTTGGGACTCCCACTAAATCCTAGCTCCAATTGAAGAACAATTAGATCTTACATCATGACACTGACCAATACCTACCCTCAGGAGGGGAACATAGACGATATGGATGCTACAGAAAAGGGTAATGAAGAAATCAGATGCTGCCTGGCTATTGGATAAAATAGTATCTTCAGTTTTAAAGGTTTATTTCCAAACAAGCAGCCATCTCAGGAATATGTCAACCAAGTCCTCAAGGAAGAAGTACACCAGCATTCGTTACCAAAGGATTGAAAATAAGATAATCCAAAGCCAAAGGGAGGAATAGTATCAGAGACTAAAATATGAGGTTTGAAGAAGGTTCCTGATGACACAATGACAGTGGAAGCCCAAGATACATTGTGAGAACTACATAGGAAAGAAGCCTCTGATAATTACCCTCTATCCATCATAGAGTAATGGGAAGATCCTGGTTACCAAACATTGTGCATGGAAGAAACTTCCATGGGGATAACAATGATAAACCTGACTTGAACGGTTAAAACCTACTCAGTTAATCCCCAACCACCACCACCACCACCACCATCACTACCACCACCTCCACCACCACCACCTCCACCACCATCACACCACCACCACCACCACCACCACCATCACCACCTCCACCACCATCACACCACCACCACCACCATCACACCACCACCACCTCCACCACCACCACCACTACCACCTCCACCACCATCACACCACCACCACCACCACCACCACCATCACCACCACCACCTCCACCACCATCACACCACCACCACCACCACCACCATCACCACCTCCACCACCATCACACCACCACCACCACCATCACCACCACCACCTCCACCACCACCACCACCACCAACACCTCCACCACCACCATCACCCCAAAGCATGTTTGGGCTGCCTGATCTGATCTTCAACATTTTCTGTGGTTTTTTTGTTCATTTGTTTTCACATTGGCATCTATATGAGATGTATTTTGTCATTGGGGATAGCCCTCTTAAATTACTATCTGCTGTATGTCATTCTGTTTTTTCAGTATAGCAAACCCAGGGTTGGTGAACGATAGGAACAGCAAATAGAATACGGGCTCTTAAGGGATACATTGGAGGAAAGGGAAGGAAGAGAGTGCTTTGGAGCTGATTGTGGAAGCAATTGTACAATGCTGTTTGATGTGATGGAACTGTGGAATGGCAAGGTGTCTGTATTAGCTCCCAATAAAATGGTTTGGGCGGGGGGCGGGCAAGAAAAAGGAAAATTTTTAGTTTTAAGTGAAAAAATAGATCTCCAGAATAAATGCATTTGCTACTGATTTCTTCAACTGTACTTCTGACCGACTACATGCTATGAACAGACATGGCCTTCCCTTAAGGAGCTCCAAGTTCAACATATAGAAATATCTTTTCAAGGTTGGAAAAACGGCCGCCCAAAAAAGTTCACTGTCATTGAGTCATCACTACATAGCAACGTACATAGTTCATATAAGGTGCAGGGAGTTTTTAGGTGCTATATACTGATTTGATTATTTCGTTTTCTACAGTAAATTAATATTAGAATCTTGCCATGTTCAATTTATGAAATGTGTGATGGTTTCCCAGGTACCAACTACTTGATATATGATACAAATATACATATGTAGGGATTATGTGTATTTGCCATGCATAAATCAAGATCAATGATATACTATTATTGTTATTTTGTGTCTTACACTGTCCATTGTGTCCCTTCACCCACATTTATGTTATTCATCCCCCTGGGGGATGGGCTTTATATCCAACCTTGTGATGGGCTCTCTCTTTCTACCCCTTCCACCCACCCCACCCTGACTATTCCCCTACCTTCATGATATCGCTACTCCTACTACTTACTGTTCCTGGGAGTTTTATCTGTCCTGAATTTCATGTGTTGAGAGTGCCTATCTGTACCAATGTGTATAATCCAGTCTAGCCAGATTTGTAAGGAAGAACTGGTTCATAGTAGTGGGGGGAGGGGGAGAGAGGAAGCATTCAGTAACTAGAGGAATGATGTGTGTTTCATAGGCGATATACTTCACCTTGGTTGAATCGTCCCTTCCTTGTAACCCTTCTGTGGGGAGATGTCCAATTGTCTGCAGATGGGCTTCACATCAACATAATTGTTTGTTTTGGAGCTTTTGATGCCTGATACCTGATCCTGTTAATACTTCATGATCACACAGTCTGGTCTGCTTCTTCCTTGTGGGCTTATTTGCTTCCCTCCTAGATGGCTGCTTGTTTAACATCAAGATTTTAAGACCCCAGACACTATATCTTTTGATAGCTGGGCACTATCTGTTTTCTTCACCACATTTTGTCTTCAGAGATTATGTCAGGAAGGTGAGTATCAAAGAGTGCCAGGTTATTAGCGCAAAGTGTTCTTGTGTAATTTAGGGAGGCCTGGAGTAGAGGCCCAAAGTCTGTCTACTATCTTAATAGGTTAACATGTAAATATATGTATATTGGCCTCTATCCCTTTCATTATAAATTAATATATTTACATATATACATGTCCGCAGGTATACCTCTATAAATAGTTTTTGCCTCCTACTTCTTTCCTCTATTTCCTTTCACCTTCCTCCTGTCCCACTAACATGCTCACCCTCCACTCAGCTCTCAGTAATTCCTCCTGGATACATTGCACTCGGTCAAACCCCACCAGGCATTATACACCACCTCACCACCAATTTTAGAACTCTCGTTGTTCCCTTATCCCTGAGTTTGTTGGCTCCCACTTCCCTCCACCTCCTTTCCCAGGAGCCCCAGTCCCATTGTTTTCTCCTCCGGATTGTTTGTCCTACTTATCTCACATAGATAGACATAGAGAAAAACAAGCAAACAAACAAACTTCCAATAGATTGTTCCAGATCTGTCGGCTGACTGTAGAGTGTTTTCCAATCATTTCTGATGAGGTGCCAAGCCCTGTCCCCCAAGTCAGAAGTCCATTTTCAGGATTCCTCAGGGCCTTGGCTTCTTTGCTTCCCTTGCTGCCCTGTTGCACTAACCTTCACATTTCACCCCGCTGTACGTTGGGCAGACCCGACACACTTTCCGCACAGTACTGTCTCATTTTTATCTCCAAAGAGTGGTGATGAGTAGTAAGCCTGATGCTTAACCCATTATACAACCAAGGATCCTGTGAGGCTATAACACATAGCAGGTATTTGAAGATTATTCTACAAAGATACAGAGTCTGGGGTCCTATAGGCTTGAAGATAAACAAGCGGCCATCTGAGAAACAAAAAGCCCACATGGAAGAAGCACACCAGCCTGTGAGATCACCAGGCAATGAAGGGATCAGGTATCAGGCACCAAAGACCAAAAAATATCATAGCATTGTGAATGAGAGGGAGTGCGGAGTGGGGACCCAAAGCCCATCTGTGGGAAATTGGACATCCCCTTGTGGAAGGGCTGCAGGGAGGAGATGAGCCAGTCAGGGTGCAGGGTAGCAACGATGAAACATACGACTTTCCTCTAGTTCTTGAATGCTTCCCTCCCCCCACTATTATGACCCCAATTCTACCTTAAAAATCTGGCTAGACCAGAGGATGTACATTGGTATAGATAGGAACTGGAAAAGCAGGGAATCCAGGATGGTTGATCCCTTCAGGACCAGCGATGAGAGTGCTGATACCCGGAGGGTTGAGGGAAAGTGATGGAGAAAGGTGGAACCAATCCCAAGAATCTACATATAAGCTCCTCCCTGGGGGATGGACAACAGAAAATTGGATGAAGGGAGACAGCAGACAGTGTAAGAAATGATAAAAAATTAATAATTTATGAAGGGTTCGTGTGGAAGGGGGGAAGGGGTAGAGAGGGAGGAAATGAGGAGCTGATATTAAGGGCTCAAGTAGAAAGCAAATGTTTTGAGAATGAGGGGGGAAACAAATGTGCAAAAGTGCTTGACACAATGGATGAATGGATGGATTGTATAAGAGTTGTACGTGCCCAAATAAAGTGATTAAAAAAAAAGAATTACAATAGATGCAATGGACAGTGTAAAGACTTCAAATTGGTGGTCAAACTTTTAGTGTTCTGGTCTCATTGTTTAGATTGTACTCCCAAATCTTCAGTGGTGCACAGTAATACTGCAATTTTTATTATGCTAAGAGAAATTCCGTGGATATGGTTTTTAAAGAGTCCTAATATATTTTCCCAAAACTCAATCTTCAGATTATCTTTTTAAATTATTTAAACATAAATTAAAATTTAATTTTAAAGTGTCATTCTTTAAAAATGATATCTTTCCAGCATAAATATTAAAATTCCTTGAAAAGACCGTTTTCCAAAAACTAGCATTAAAAACCAAACAAGACAGACACATAAAGATCATGTTAATTATGTGTCTGCAATTAGCACATGCCTATATCACAAACCATATGCCATTTAACTAACCCTTTAACAACAACAACAACAACAACAAAATCACAAAGCAAGCCAGACAGTAATTGTAATTTTAGGGAATAAAACATTTACCTAAAAACATCGGCAACCATCTTAACGCTTTGCCATACTTTAAGAAAAGTAGACTTTTACCTGTGCAAGAATGGGAAAACCAAGATTCCTACATCCATTACAAGGGGTTAATGCTTCCCAAATTCCTGAGGGCCCACAAGTGTTTTCATCATCATCATCTTCTTCTACTTCTCCTGGTGACAAATTTATTGTAGATGAAGTTCTCTGAAATTAAATTTATATTATACCAACATATTATATCATTGTTATTTAGCATCAAGATTACATAAATCACTTGTGATATATCAGACAAGAGTATATAAGCTATAAGCAGACAAGAGTCAGCTTACTTCTAGGTATAATTCCATAACTGTACTGAGTCAAAACCACGCATAAGCCAATTAAAGTTGAAAATGAAGTAACATAAAATATGGCATTTATAAAGAAGAATAAGATATGGTAATAACATGAGAAAATATTTGGATAGCAATACATAAGAAAAATCTTATTCATCAATGTTTAGGCACAAAACTTTTAATATGCTATTAAAGGTATAGCTATTGAAATAGGAATTGCTAAAGAGGCTTTTTTTTTACAATGTCACAAACAGGAAACAAAATTTCATAGTGTACATATACCAGGGGTAATAGTTTGATTCATGATGAGTCTCCCATGTTGAACATATTGATTTATTTGTGTTACCCCCCCAAAATCTCAATGATAGCAGTAAGGCAATTTTAAAAAATTGGTTTAAGCCACAATGACAAGGATATTAGTTAAGATAAGTAGTTAAATATTACCTGATTTACCAAAACAAACAAGCTGAAAGCAAAGTATTGACAAGGCAATCACAAAAATGCCAGACCTTTTTATGACTCGGGTCAGGATGCCTGAGAAATTGGAGAGCCTGACGCCCTGTGAAAGTGTAGGTGAGGTGAGCTGAAGGAGCACAGAAAGTCCTGTTTCTTTTTCCACTCAGGAAACTAGACTATCACCGCCTAGTAAGAAATTGAAAGTTTGTTTTTCTGGAGAGGTTGAAGTAAAGGCACTAGGAACTTAAATACAAGTAGACTGGGCCATCCAGTGACGTCCCACATTTGCTTTAGAGAACATGACAGTCATGTCCCTTTGTCCTGGTTATGAAACAAGAATATTTGTCTCAGACATTGACCTTCCAAGAAAACTATCCAGAATTACTCCATAAAATGGTGGGCTACATATCATAGCACATCTTGTGAAGTTCATCAACAGCACCTTTCACCACGCTCCACCAACACGGTTCCTAGAAATATACACCAGTACCTATAACCTCTGTGCACTGGGAGAAAGGCTCGACTGTAGACCAAAATAATTACACAGTTATGAATAGAACCTTCAGTGAGATCCAGGATACTGCAAACATGAGACGAGACCAGAAGGCTACAAAATAAATGAATACATAAACATCCAACAGGACTGGAAAAATAAGTATGAGGGAATTTCCAAGGTAAACGAGAAAAAAATATGAAGAGAAAACTAAGAAATTTCCAAACAAGATGTCCAACACCTGGAAAACATGTGCTCCAGAAATTAAAGAGTAGAAGTGAGAGGAAATGATCAAATGTTAGAATTTTTCCCAGAAGAAAAGTACCAAGCCCATAGGGTCTTCATGAAAAAAAAAAGTCATATATACAAATAAAAGGAGCCCTTGTGGGCACTGTGAGCTGAAATTTGAGCTAATAACCATAAGGTCAGTGGTTCAAACCCACCAATCACTCCTCAGAACGAAGCAGAAGCTGTCTGCCTCTATAAAGACCAAGTCTCAGAGACTCAAAGAAGCAAGTCCATGCTGCCCCAGAGGATCGTTTTGTCGGAATCAGATCAAATAGAGTAGTTATTTACAAGTAATGTTTTGTAATTTGTCTAGATATATTCCATCAGATGTTCAGCACAACACTGTAGATTGTTACTACATAACATATACATAATACACATGATTTATTGTAAGAATTTAGTTAATACACATAATTGATTGCAACAACCCCCCAAAAGTAGTTGTTTTTAAATATAATAATTTCTTCTTATTGCATTAAAACTTTATTTTTATGTATTTGCATCTTAATTTGAATTTTATCAATTCTCTTTTATTTTTACTTGTCTTTTATTTAATCCTTTTATTAGGGGCTCATACAACTTTATCACCATACATACATAAATCAGTTGTGTAGAGCACATTTGTACATTCATTGCCCTCATCATTCTCCAAACATTTGCTCTCCACTTAAGCCCTTGGCATCAGCTCCTCATTTTTCCCCTCCCTCCCCATTCCCCATCCCTCATGAACCCTTGATAATTTATAAAGTATTTTTGTCCTATCTTGCCCTCTCTGATGTCTCCCTTCACCCACTTTTCTGTTGTCCGTCCCCCAGGTAGGAGGTCACATGTAGATCCTTGTAATCAGTTCCCCCTTTCCAACCCACCCTCCTCTATGTTCCCAGTATCACCACTCTCAGCACTGGTCCTGAAGGGGTCATCCATTCTGGATTCCCTGTGTTTCCAGATCCTATCTGTACCAGTGTACATCCTCTGGTCTAGCCAGACTTCCAAGGTAGAATTGGGATCATGATCGTGCGGTGGCGGGGGTAGGGGGTTGGCGGGGGGGGGGGGGGGGGGAGGAATGGTGGCGGATGAAGCATTTGGAAACTAGAGGAAAGCTGTATTTTTCATTGTTGCTACATCACACCCTGTCTGGCTGTCTCCTCCTTGAGACCCCTCTGCAAGGGGATCTCTAGTGTCCAACAAATGGGCTTTGGGTCTCCACTTGCACTTTTATCGATTCTCAGAAACAAAAAATTATGACGTAAAAATTTCTTCAAGAAATTATTAAACTTAAGATACAAAAAATACAATTGCAATCAATGCAGCTTTTACTATCACTGTTATTATTCAATTATTTTCATACACAAGATAACTCTTTGAGGTACTAATATATTGCTCATTTAGTGGTGGTTAGGCGACATTGAGTCGGTTTCAATCCATCGTGATCCTATGGAGGCTCCAGCTTTCCTTCGGTTCCTTGAGTTGGAGAAAAGTCCTGTGTTCTTCCCTTTTTGGTCTCTACCTCCAGGTCTGGGCATAGTTTGGTATTCCTGAACTTTTAACTTTTCTCTTCTGCTTTTTTACTTTGTCATTTTTTTCCACTCGTGTTAGCCATCTATATTAAAAAGCAAGTTTCAGAATCTCTGCTAACATCCACTATGGCTTTTCTTTCTTGCCTGTCTTTAAAAAAAAGCATTTTATTGGGGGCTCGTACAATTCTTATCACAATCCATACATACATCCATTGTGTCAAACACATTTATACATTTGTTGCCATCATCATTTTCAAAACATTTGCTTTCTACTTGAGCCCTTAATATCAGCTCATTTCCCCCTCCCTCCTTGCTCCCCCTTGATAATTTATAAATTATGTGGTTATTATCATATAATTATTATAGTATAATATGTAAGTATATATTGTATAAAATAATATATTTAGAAATTATTATTATTTTTTCATATCTTACACTGTCCAACATCTCCCTTCACCCACTTTTCTGTTGTCCATCCCTCAGGGAGGAGCTTATATATAGATCCTTGTAATCGGTTTCCCCTTTCTACCCCACCTTCCCTCTACCCTCCAGGTATCACCACTCTCACCACTGGTCCTGAAGGGGTCATCTGTCCTGGATTCCCTGTGTTTCCAGATTCTTTCTGTACCAATGTACCTCCTATGGTCTAACCAGATTTGTAAGGTAGAATTGGGATCATGATAGTGGGGGGAAGGAAGCATTTAAGAAGTAGAGGAAAGTTGTATGTTTCATCATTGCTACCCTGCAACCTGACTGGCTCATTTCCCGCGACCCTTCATTAAGGGGGTGTCCAGATGCCTACAGATATTTTTGTTCTTTGATGCCTGATACCTGATCCCTTTGGCACCTCGTGGTCACACAGGCTGAGATGCTTTTTCCATGTGGGCTTTGTTGCTTCTGAGATAGATGGCTGCTTATTTACCTACAAGCCTTTTAAGATCCCAGATGCTAAATCTTACCTGTTTTTATAGTCACCTTTTCTTTTCTTTTTTTTTAATGATGCTCTTGATGTTACTCCACAATGTATCTGGTCTTTAATCATTAGTGTTCTGAGTATAAAACCTATTTCTGAAATGGACTCTAAAATCACTTGGGATATATTCAAGGTCATATTTTGATTCATGTGAATTTCTTTTAATTTTCCCTAACTTCAACTTGAACTTGTTTCCAAGCAATTGACGGAAGGTATGTTGCACAGTTCACCCTGACCTTGCTTTGACTGATGACACTGAGTTTCCTCATCTCTCCTCAGAGATATAGTCATTTTGATTCCTGTGAATCCCATGTCTATAAGTACTCTTTGATTCCTGCATTTTATGTTATTGAGATATGTCATTTGCCATTAATCGGTTGCAAAATTCATTTTACAGGTAAGAAAACTAAGGCACATAGAGACTGAGTAAAAACCCACAGTTAGAGAGGTATTAAATGGTAGAAGAAGAAAGCTTACCCAAACTGCCCAACTCCAGAATTTGTCCCCCCATCCACTGTTAATTAGTATAATATTCTACAACAGAGAAAGCTCAACCTAAGCTCGCTGGCACTGTGTCCCTGTACAACAGAACAGAACAGCCCTCTTGGCCTTCTGCGGCTTTATAGCCTGTACTGGAGCAGAACACCAAATCTTTCTCCCACAGAGTACCTGGTAGACTTGAACCACAGACCTTAAGGAAAGCATCCAAATTTTTAATCGACTGCAGCAATGATAAAAGGCAGCATATTATAAGAACAAAACTCATCCAATTGAAGTTCATGCTAAAACAAAAAATCTCAAAAAGCCCATATTTGCTGAATGCTAGATGGTATTGCTCCTGAGAGCATTTTGTAATCTGTGATAAGAACTGAAGTTTGGTATACTTGCTACACAGCATATTTTCATAAATAGAAATTTCTAAATTCAGTAACAAAAGGTGATTGTCCCAGAGATATCTGAAATCCTACAAAGCTATAGGAGAGAAAAAAATCCTTATAGTATAAAACCTTAATCGCTATCATTAAGAACATCTAGTCTCTGATCAAAGCTGTCTATTCCAATCAAAAAGGCATTTCTCTTATCATTCAATTATC
The DNA here is from genome assembly GCF_050624435.1 of Tenrec ecaudatus. NCBI lineage: Eukaryota > Metazoa > Chordata > Mammalia > Afrosoricida > Tenrecidae > Tenrec > Tenrec ecaudatus. The sequence continues at coordinate 26,843,898 of NC_134535.1, read as the reverse complement.
AGTTAATGGTTGATACCTCGATGTCCACATGGCATGGCACCATTCATTATTACATACTTGATGAAGAACCATCAGTTTTCATAGATTATTCAGTTACTTTCTGCAAATTTGTTTCCTTTCTATTATAACTACCCATCTCTACCAGGACATTCATTATTCTCTATCTCTCCCAAAGATAAATTTTGTTTCTATATTTCCCCACTCAAAAATATCCAATTATTTCCCATTGTGTGCAGCATAATGTATCCACATTCCCTAATTTGCCTCCAAAGTGCAAAGGTCAAACTATTTTTCAGTCCTTTATTTATTTTCAGCCAAGACGATATTCTAGACATAATTCTCACCCTAGACTATATTCCATTATTCTCACCCTAGAAAATAAAAAGGGCCAACAATAGTTTGACCCTCACTATATTCAAGGAGCTCTGGTGGCGAGTAGGTTACCAGTTGGATCACAAAGTCAGCAGTTCAAATCTACCAGCCACTCTTCAAGAGAGAGAGATGATGCTTTCTAGTAATCATTTCCAGTCTCAGAAACCCACAAAGTTCTATCCCGTCCTACAGCATTGCTACGAGCCATTAGCAACTCAATGGCAACGATTTTTGGTTTGAGACTACATTCAAACATAATTATATACCATTTCCTAGTCTTGTGCGTTGGAATTTACCATATGGCACACAAAACAATATTCATGTGCCATGATTTTATTCATACCTTCTTTAAACAGCATATTTTAGTGGTTAGGAATCTGCACAACATTCAACAGTCCTATGTTTATTTACATCTAAATGCTCTTGTGTATTAGCTTTGTAATTTCCAGCACGTATTAGTCCTGACAGCCTCACTTGCCTGACCTGTGGAATGGGAAGATAGAATACAGAATTTTTTTCTTTAATAATTAAGTGATGTAATGCATGTAAAGTACCTGCTACATAATAAAGTTTCAATAAATACTACCATATTAGCATCATTGACTATAATCCCATTGATTCTTAAAAGTACCACCATATTCAGGTTTCCCACTCCATGTGGACTACTCCAGATATGCTACAAAGTAAAATGTTGTCACTCACTTCTAAACATCTTTGTGTATTTCAGACACACCTTGAAATAAGAGAAATGATCTAGAGGCAAAAAAACAAACAAACCCCAAAAACCTGTCTTTGAAGTCCTGGCTTTGCTACTAAAAACTGTGTAACTGATCAAACCTTACTGATTTTGTTTCCTTATCTGCAAAGGATATCTAATAATAATCCCCACTTGGTTGGGTTATAGGAAGATTAAATTAATTGCTTAATAGCAACTGGCATACAAAAAGTAATCAACAGAAATTGTTTTATTAATTCCTTTATAAGGAAAGAGGTCTACATATACATACACAGGGCTAACTTACTGAACTCAATCGTAAGCTATTAGAACACAAACATTGCCTCCTTTACATCTGCACCTTATACTGTACACATAATGAAACATAATATTTGTGAAATGAATTACCTTCCAATTATAACTTTTATTTGATTATCTATGAAACATTCCTAATATTAAGAGCTACATGTAATTGTAAAGATCATAATTGATATTTTAGATTTTATTTCAGATTAACTATTCAGAGTAACAGTAAGAGAAATGAAGACATGGATCAGTGGGTTAGCACTGCCCCCTAAAGACAGCCTGTAAATTACCTGTGTCAATTCATCACTTTCCACCTGGTTTCTTTATAATTAAAGATGCCCCAAAAAGGTTTTATCATCCTAAATATAATAAAAAATATGTATGGGAAGGAAAGAAGCCACACGAGAGTCCTTAAACTCAGAGGGTTCTCTTTATATCAAACGTCTTTATGTTTTTTTGCTAGCGATCCAACTGCGTTACGTAAAGCTCCAGAGGTGGAGCAAGCCCGCGCATGAAAACCCCTAACTTACATCTATACAGGTTGAGTCTATTGGCTTTCTTGGTTATAACGTTGCCATTATGTAGATTACAGATTAAATTCCTATGTCACAGGACAAAATAGTCAGAATGCATAGAAAATATAGTAATGTGTGCAAATAATCCATTTGACTACCTCTTAAAACTACCACTTGTCTGTCGATGTGTCATTCGGTGATGGTCTAAGTGATGCCGTGCTGCTGGAAGCTATGACACTGGTATTTCAAACAGCAGCAGGGTCACTCAAGGTGGACAGGTTTCAGCAGAGCTTCCAGACTGAGAATAGAATATGAAGGAATAAGAAGGAATAAGAAGTCACTTCTGAGAAGATCTAGCGTCTCAGGTCTTAAAGACTTGAAGATAAACAAGTGGCCATCTAGTTCAGAAGCAACAAAGCCCACATGGAAGAAGGACACCAGCCTGTATGATCACAGGGTGTCAAAGGGATCAGGTATCAGGCATCAAAGAACAAAAAATCTCATCATTGAGAATGAGGGGCAGTGCAGAGTGGGGACCCAAAGCAACTGGACACCCCCCTTACTGAAGGGTCACGGGGAGGAGACGAGCCAGTCATGGTGCAGTGTAGCAATGATGAAACATACAACTTTTCTCTAGTTCTTAAATGCTTCTCCCCGCCCCCCCCCCACTATCATGATCCCAATTCTACCTTACAAATCTGGCTAGACCAGAGGATGTACACTGGTACAGATAGGAACTGGAAACACAGGGAATCCAGGGCACATGATCCCTTCAAGACCAGTGTTGAGAGTGGTGTGGTAGAAAGAGGGAACTGATTAGAAGGATCTCCATATAACCCCCTTCCTGGGGGATGGACAACAGAAAAGTGGGTGAAGGGAGATATCGGACAGTGTAAGACAAAACAAAATAATAATAATTTATAATTTATCAAGGGTTCATGAGGGAGTGAGGGAGCGGGAAGGGAGGGGGGAAAGTGAGGAATTTATACCAAGGGCTCAAGTAGAAAGCAAATGTTTTGAGAATGATGATGGCAACAAATGTACAAATATGCATATGGATTACAATTCAATGTAAAATCAATCAAAAGCCTTGTGAATGGACCAATACGTAACATCATAATGACAGTAGAAAAGGGTGAAGTTGTCAAGGATTTTGTCTTGCTTGGATCCCTAAGCAACGCTCACTCAATGGCGGCAGCAGACAAGAGATGAAATGACGCACGCTGTTGGGTGATTTTGCTACAAGAGATCTCTTCAAAGTGTTGGAGAGCAAGGGTGTCACTTTGAGGACCATGATATGTTCGATGGCCTCCTATGCTTGTTCCAGTTGGACATTAAATGAGGAGGACAGAAGAATAATCCATGCCTTTGAATTATTGTCCTGGCAAAAAAGTATTGAAAGCACCAAGGCTTGCCAAACGAGCAGATGGGTCTGTCTCCAAGGAAGGGTGTAAAGGATTCCTTTAAATGGTGACACTTGATCTCACATACTTTGAACCGGTCACAAGGAGAAACCAGCTCCAGGAAAAGGGTATCATGCTTGGTAGCAGAGGGAAGTGAACAGGAGGAGGCGCCCCCAAGGGATGGATCGACACAACGGCTGCAATGATGAGCTTAAACAGCAGTGTGAGGATGGCAAAGCACCACAGTGTTTTCTCTGGCTGCACCTGAGCTCACGCTGCCTTGGAGCAGTTCATGGTACCTAACTAACCACAGCAAATAACACCTCTTCAAATGCCATTCGCTAATTTGATGCTAGCTTAGTGATCCATGTTTTAAAAATTACTTCAACATCAGAAAGAAGCTTAAACTGGTATCCGACTACACATAAAAAGCAAACGCCAATTTTGTAAAAATTAAGGATATCTAAAGAAAGTTTCTTCAAATTCAGCTTGTATTTTCAGCATGATTTAATACAAAAGGAAAAATGTGAAACGGACAACTAAATTATCCTCTTAATAGATTGTTTTATATGAACAGATGCTTCTATTCCATATCAGTTCGCTTCTCCAAAAAAATCATATATGCTAAGGTGTTACTAATATAAAAATATACACCCATTTTAATATACACTTTGAAAACTTTTGATAAATGCATACACCTGTGTAATCACCACCATAATCAAAATAAGGAGCATTCTCATCACTTCATATGGTTAGCCTGTGTACCTGTGGTTAAATGTTCTTATTTAATTACAAAAAGAAAACAATGATCGTTTTTCTGTCAATATTAGTTACACCTTTCCTAGAATTTCACACACACTAAATTATTCCTATAATATACTCTATATGTTGGCTTCTTTAACTCAGCATAATGTTTTGAGATCTATCCCTCTCTTATGTGTAACCATAATTTATTTTTAATGCAAAGTAGTATTCAAGTGCATAAATATACCAAAATATGTTTACATGTCTAACATGTAACACCTATTGAACATTTGAGTTGTTTCCAGCTTAGGGGCATTATGATTAAAGTTGTCCTGATCATTCATGTTATAGTCTTTGTGTAGACATAAATAGCTAAAATTCTGGGTAACATTAAGTATATGTTAAACTTTGTAAAACAAGGCCAAGATGTTTTCCAAAGGATGTTCACATTTTACATTCCCATCAGTTATGTGTAAGAGTGTCAGGAGCTCCACACTCTTCAAAAAATGCAAACTCACTCCCATTAAGTCGATTAGGACTCGGTGGCAACACGTAATTTCAGCCATTCTAATAGAGAGCTGGTGCTGTGAGGTGCTGTCTAGTCATTTCCCAGCCATCTAGATTCTATGTACAATAGCACAGTTTGACTTTTAAAATGCAGAATGCATTCATTGATGTAAAAGCCATTGAATGAATACAATATGCCAAGTGATATCATCTCCTTAGCACCATTATTTATATAGAAATGATTAATTTGGTGAAAAAGCATGATTATGGAATAAATACAACTGATTACAAATGACAAATGATACTTGACAGGTTGGAGGGCAGATATTATTTAAAAGTTTGTGTAAAATAGGAGAAATGTGGTGGTCTAGCAAGAATAATGACAGAGATGAAAAGAATTCAAATGTGATTTATTAGGGATAGTGCTGGAATAGGTAGAATTAAATCCAATAAATTGAATGAATACATAATTCTCTGTCCCAGTAGTAGCAACTGGCTGAATTTCCCTTGTAAACTTGATCATTTAGACAGGCATATAGTATTACAATGGTTTTGTCTCATCCAATTTGAAAAGGGGAAAGTCATATTACTGAAAACATCTAATTTTTATAAGAAAACTATAAGTGATATATTTGCCTTATTTTAAGAAGAGGTTTTGTCAGTTTTCATGAGATAGTAACAGTATAAGGTTATTTAAAATTTAACTAACAGAACACTGGGTAATAGTTATTAAAAAAGCGGCCATCTCGCTCAGAAACAAATAAGCCCACATGGAAGAAGCACACCGGCCAGTGCGATCACGAGGTGCCCAAGGGACCAGATATAAGGCATCATGCAAAAAAAAAAGATATAAGTGTGTGTATGTATGTGTATTTATGTGTATATGTATATATGTATGTGTATATATATATTATATTAAATGAAGGGGGAAGTGCAGAGTGGAGACCCAAGGCCCAAGTGTCAGCCAATGGAGATCCCCTCATAGAGGGGCTTAGGAGAGGAGATGGGTTAATTAGGGTGTGAGGTAGTATCGATGAAGAACACAGCTTTCCCCCAGATCCTGGATGCTTCCTCCCCCCAACTACCATGATCCGAATTCTACCTTGCAGGGCTGGATAGGACAGAGGCTGTACACTGGTACATATGAGGGTTGGAGATACAGGGAATCCAGGGTGGATGATACCTCCAGGACCAAGGGCGTGAGGGACGATGCTGGGAGAGTGGAGGGTGAGTGGGTTGGAAAGGGGGAACTGATTACAAGGAGCCACATGTGACCTCTTCCCTGGGAGAGGGACAGCAGAGAAGGGGGGAAGGGAGACCCCGAATAGGGCAAGATATGACAAAATAACGAGGTATGGATTACCAAGGGCATATGAGGGAGGGGGGAAAAGGGAGGGAGGGGGGGAAAAAAAGGAGGACCTGATGCAAGGGGCTTGGGTGAAGAGCAAATGCCTTGAGAGTGATTGGGACAGGGAGTGTATGGGTGTGCTTTGTACAATTGATGTATGTATATGTATGGATTGTGGTAAGAGTTGTTGGAGTCCCTAATAAAATGTAAAAGAAGAAAAAAAAAAAAAGAATGTACAGATGTGCTTTATACAATTGATATATGTATATGCCTGGATTGTGATAAGAGTTGTATGAGCCCCTAATAAAATGTTTAAAAATAAATAAAATAAAATAAATAAATAAAAGATCAAAAAAAAAATTATTATCAACCTTAGATAGAAGATAGGTCTGTGATAACAATATAATTCCTAAAAGAAATGAAACAAGTGGGAAAATTCCACAACTGCTCTAGCATTCTGCCTGGAACTGATAAACTAAAAATGGCCCAGGGAGGAGAAACAGACAAGAATCGGGTACTCACATAGAGATTAGAATTTGCATACAAAGAACCACAGAGGAGGGACTTAGCTAAATAGAGAAAGAGATTCAGAAAACATCTAGTGGAAACTTCCTGTCTTTGATTAAAAAATTGAGCATACGTATGCACCAGAAAACAAACAAAGCCTTCCCAGGAAAGAACAATACAGGAGAGAAGTAATAAGAATACTACCTGTTGTTCACACTGGGCCCAGACATTGTTCAAGTTGCCATTAGCTTATGCGGAAAGATCTAGCTGCATACGTGGGCAATTCAATAGCAATCCCAGAAAGAGCTCTTATGTCTTAGTGGTGAGACTAAACTTGTATAAGAGTAATATTACTCCACTTAAAAAAATCTTAAAAGCATACCTTGAATGGATTGTGGTGATATCCAAGTTACTTTATTCTATATCATAACAATGTGCAGCATTTTTAAAGGAATTCAGTTAAACTTAGAACTCAACAATGCAAAATTGGCAATGCCCAGCATCCAATAATATTAAAAACAACAAATTTACTAGTTTTGGAAAGAAGGAATATTACCATGTGAACAATAGCTTGTAGAAACAGACCTGAAAATTATGCTTTATGTAACTGACATACAAAAGGATAAAACATCTAATATACTTAAAGTATAAAATACATTAAAATATATCAAACATACTATAACAGTTTAAATGAAGAGGACAATGTGAGGAGAGAATTTTTATATAGACATATTGAAATAGAGAATATAGAAATAAACATATGATATTTGAAATGAAAAATAACCTGGTCACAGTTAATAATAAATTTGCAATTTAAAGGATCAGAAAAATGGAAAAAATTGCAAATGAAACTTCCAAAAATTGAGCATATAGAAACAAATGATTGAAAAGAAAAATCCCAGAGCCATATTGCCCTGTGTATAATACCATGTAGTACAACATATGGGCAATTGGGGTTCCAGAGAAAAGGAAAAGTAACAGAGAAAGAATTGAAATCAGTGATTGAAAAAGAGGTAATTATAAACACAGAGACCAAGGAAAGAAACTCACCAGTGCCAAACCAATCAAACACAAAGAAAACTGGACAAAGGCAAGTCATAATCAAATTACTGAAGACCTTTAAAATAAAAAAAATAGTAAAAGGGAAAACAGGGTATATTATGTGCCAAATAACAAATATAAGAAGGACAGCAGATGTGTCAGTCTTTCCAAAAGCTATTTAAGTAAGAATGAAATTAAGTAAGAAATTAATAGCAGAAAAATAGCTTCGAATTGTCCCCCAAATTAAGAAGTTTATTTTAAAAATCATACTTTTTAAATAACCAGAAGGTCAACACAACCAGGAACCAAAAATATTTTACGCCTACCAACCAAACAAAAAGCATAGAAAATTAGGAAATATTTTTGCCAAATGAAAATAACAAATAATATTCAAAGTGGAGGGTTATGCTAATTAACTGCCTATAGGAAATTCATGGAATTCAATGCTCATAAGAAAGTTAAAAATTCTTAAAATCATTTATCTAGCCTTAATAAATGATATAAAAGTGGAGGTTAAACAGAGCTTCTAAACTCAAAAGAGAAATGAAATAATAATTAAAGCAAAATCAATAGAATAGTAAATTAACAAATAATAGAAAAAAATCAATGGAACCAAAATCTGGTTCTTCAAAAAGATCAATAACATGCATGAATTTTTGGAATTATCAAGAAAAATACAGATACAAATTGCAATAATAAAACATGTCATGTTAATTGAGATCCAAAAGAATTAAAGGATCATAGGAGAGCAATCTATAAGTCTTTATGTCAATAAATTGTTAAAACTAGATGAGATAACATAATTACTTGAAAAAGTTATGAACAGTGATGAAAGAAAAATTATTAAATATAAATATGTAAGTATTGCCTTAAAATAGAATTAATAACTAAAGTAGTAGTTCATTGGGTAAAACCCTTCTAGAAAATAAAAGATTAGAGAACAAAAATAACGAAGTCAAATAAGCACCTACAATGTAGGCAGTGGATTTCAATAGATATTTCAGAAAAGAAGATATATGAATGACCTCCAAGCATAAGAGAAGATACACAGCATTGTGTTTGTTGTTGTCAGGTGTCATGGAGGCTATTTAGACTCCTAGGCCCCTGTGTGCCAAAGAACAAAACACTGCCTGGTCCTGTGCCCTCATTACATTGTTCTTATGCTTAAGCCAGGGTGCCAATCAATCTCATGGAAGGCTATCCTTCCTTTACTTTGCTGCCCATCAACTCTACCAAGCATGAAGTCCTGTTCTAGATACTGGTCTTTCCAAACATGTCTAGAACACAGGAGACAAATTCAGACATTCTTGCCCTTAAAGAGAATTCTGGCTGTACTTCCCAGATAGATTTGTTTGTTCTTTTGGTAATCCATAGTGGCAGTTACATAACTGCCTGCCAACTTGAGCTAAGGTGTGGAGTCTAGCCTGTCAATCAGGTCATAGCCAGTAATGTCTGTGTGTGGGCATGGCCTTCTCCAGAGGATTCTGGAAACTGCAGTCTTCCTCCCTGGAGGCAGGACACACACTCTCTCTGTGAGACATTCCTGTTGACAAGCCACATGGATCTACAGTGATGGAGCCAGAGACCTGGAGCTGGAAGAGCTATGTGGAGACACTTCCACTGCCACAGGATCCACAAGACTTCCCACACACTGGCCTGTGATCTTCCTGCATTCAGCATAATTTCATGTGTTGTGTGAGTCTAAAGAGGAATTTATAGACTAGTGTTGGTCTTATGGACTTGATCTGGACAGGCCTTGGATTAATACACAATTACTCTTTGATATAAAGCTCTCTTACATATATATGAGTATCTCTGGATTTATTTCTCTAGTGCATCCAGACTAACAGATCCATAGTACTTTTAATACTCTTAGCCAGAACCATAATTCAAACATCTAAATTCTTCTTGGTCTTCCTTATTCAATATTGAATTTTCACATGCATGAGGTGATAGAAAATAGCAAGGTGTAGGTCAGTCTCTCCTTAGTCCCCAAAGTAACATCCTGGTTTTTCAACCCTTTAAGGAGGTCTTGTACAACAGATTTATCTAAGGCAAACATCATTTGATCTCTTCCATGACCATTGATTGTGGATCCAAGCAAGACAAAATCCTTGACAATTTCTCTCTTTTCTCCACTTATCATAATGTTACCAACTGGTCCAGTTGTGAGAATTTTAAAATTTTTACATGGATTTGTAATTCGTGGTCTACATATTGAAATGTTTCAACAACTGATGAAATCCCAGAAGCACATACTGATCTCTGCCAGGAAATCTGAAAGACAGCTATTTTTGCCAACTAAGCAGCAGAGATGCATACTGGGATCCATTACAAAAAAGGTGACCCAACAGAATGTGCAAACTATAGAACAATATCATTGATATCCCATGCAAATAAAATGTTGCTGAAGTTCATCCAACAACAGTTGTAGCAGTACATTGACAGAGAGCTGCTAGACGCAGTGGTTCTCAACCTTTCTAATACCGTGACCTTTTAATACAGCTCATGTTGGGGTGATCCCCCAACCATAAAATTATTTTTGTTGCTACATCATAGCTGTAATTTTGCTACTATTATGAATTGGTGACCCCTGTGAGAGGGTTGTTTGAACCCCCAAAGGGGTCGTGACCCACACGTTGAGAACTGCTGTTAGAGCCTCAAGCTGGATTCAGAAGAGGATATAGAACAGATATAATTTCTGATGTCAAATTGATCTTAGATGAAAGCAAAGAATACCAGAAAAATGTTACCTTGTGTTTTATAAACTATCCCAAAGCATTTGACCTTGTGAATGATAACAATAGATGGTCTTGAAAAAAATGGGAATTCCAGAACACTTAATTGTACTCAACAGGAACTTGTACCTGGTTCATGAGACAGTTATACAAACAAAACAAGGCAATACTTTTGAAAGGTCAGTGTCAAGGATGCATCCTCTCACCAGACTTACTCAATCTGAACGTTGAGCAAATAATCAGAGACGCAAGATTGAATTATGAAGAATGTGGCATCAAGATTGGAAAAAGGCATACTAAGAACTTGGGATATGAAGATGACACAACCTTGCTTGCTGACAATGAGGAAGACGTGAAGCACTTGCTGATGAAGATCAAAGATTTCAGCCTTCAGTATGAATTACTACTCAAGGTAAAGAAAACCAAAATCTTCACAACTGGCCTAATAGGTAATATCATGATAGACTGAAAAAAGACAGAAGTTTACATGGATTTTGTCTTGCTTGGATCCACAGTCAGTGCTCAAGGAAGCAGCAATTAAAAGATCAAAAGACACTTTGCATTCTGCAAATATACTGCACAAGGCCTCCTGAGAGTCCTAAAAAGCAAGAATGTAATCTTGAGGACTTAGGTGCACCTGACTCCTGCCATGGTATTTTCAATCACTTCCTACGCTGTGAAAGTTGGACATGGAATAAGAAAGACTAAAGAGGAATCAATGTTTTGAATCATGACACTGGCAAAGATATTGAGCATACCGTGGACTATCAAAAGAAGGAACAGATCTGTCTTGGAAGAGGTACAGCCAGAATGGTCCTTAGAAACAAGGCTGGAAGACTTCATCTCATGTACTTTGGACACATTGTCAGGAGAGACCAATCCTTGGAGCAGAACATCATGCTTGGTGAAAGAGAGGGGCAGCAAAGAAAAAAAAGGAAATCCTTGAACAATATGGATGGACACAGTGGGTGAAACAATGAGTTCAAACATAAGAACAATTGCCAGGATGGTGCTGTACCTGGCAGTGTTTCCTTCTGCTACGTACAGGTCCACTATGAGTCAGAACAAACTCCACAGCACCGAACCACCACTCTCACTACCTTACTACTCATGTTTATTATATATATATACCATTCTTTCTATTATATTTTTATCTGTTTTAGAGAGAAGCTGTTGTTCAATAATATAAAAGTAAAATGTTGGAAAAGCAAGAATGTCACTGACGATACCTGGATTAACGGTTCCTTGGGGGTCTGGCAGGGGGAGGTGGGAAGAACTAGGGAGCTAATAATGATAAGGACAAGAATAAAGAGCATGTTCCAAAACTGACTGGGTGATGAATGTGCAAATCTTGAAGTGACTGAACTATTGAATTGTACGCTATGTGAATTATATGCCAATTAAACAGTTGGGGGGGGGGGGAGAATGTCACCAAAATGCCAATTAATTAAACCACCATAAATGAACAACTGAAATATCTCATATAAAAAGAAAAATGAATGAAAATTAGACTAAGTCTATTAGAACAACAGAAAACTGATTAACTCCAGATGACGATGATACTACATCAAAGAATAAATAAAGTGAGAATGGAAATTGGATTATTTTGCACACCCTGTTAAATTAATATTAATATAGCCAAGGGTAGGTTAAGGACACAGTGTAACTAAGAGATGTGGGACAGATGGTGGAGACTAATGATTTGATGCTTTTGGAAGAGTTTCATGATTCATATTATTAGTTAAAGGAAATGGAACAACAAGCAAAGCTCCTCATTTTGAAAATCATGAGAAAATATGCCTTCTAAAACAGCAGAGGAATATTATTTTGTGATTTTAACATCAAAAGAATAGATATGAAAGACTAATATATACAGACTAAAGCAAGATAAAAAACTTGAAGCCATAGAAAGTAAGACCAAATAACCAAATATAAAATCCCACTTTAAAAATACAACAGGTTTTAGATACACCTGTGTTTATTTGAATTTATTAATTTATTTGAATGTAAAGCATTCAATTAAGAACTTTAGCTAAACTCATGGGAAAAAATCTAACAAGCTAAAAAATACTTAAAGAATGAAGCAAACACATAATCAAAAGCAGAAACTAATATAAAATGTTTTAAATGCTTTCAATTAGAAAGTTTCAAAGTATGCTTGTAATTTGAAAGCACTTTCATTAAAAATTACTGGATACTCTTTTAATATAATGAAATAAAACTGCAATACCCTTGAAAAGATGTTGATGGCTATAAAAGTTAATGCTTTACTTTTGTACAGCATTGTATGCTTCAATAAAGCATTTTCACTTATGTTGTTTTAACTTGCAGCACAAACCTAATTATGTTAAATTTAGATAAAGAACTATGAAAATAGAAATCTAACTAGTTTTGTTTTTCTATAAAAGGGTCAAATTTCCCTTCTAAGCAATTGAGGTGCAACAACTAGATGTCCTAATAATCTCTTAAAAATTAGAGCAAACAAACTACAGAATCATGATGTGTTTTGTAAACATTAACAAAATTAAGCTAAGCATGTAAGGGTAGATATATGATTTAATTTCTCCCAGTTCACACACAAAGACAGATCACACGAATGTATAGTAGGAAGATTCTTTAAAAACTTGAACCTAGAGCACTACTTGGTCAAAATTTTCTTCAGGAAACAAAAATTAGGTATGAAAATAATATTTTAAAATATTTACATATACCATGTCTCATCCTCCTCTCAGGAGAGAGATAGACGATTTCCTTCAGATAGACATATCACAATGTAAATTAAATTGTATCTCCAAAGAAATCAATTTTGCCTTCAAAAAAAGCAATCAAATTTGTTGTTATTTCTCTCTCTGTGTGTGTATGTTATATAAAAGTAGACCTACCTAGTGAGGTTTTTCAGGTCTTTTTTAGTGCAAACCATTGTATTGTGTGTGAGGCTTCTAAAGCTCGTGTGCCCTCCTAGGTGTTATCCAAGGCTACAGTATCAGTTTGTCATTGACTTATGCTCAAGATTAATTTTGGTTTTAGACTCTTTTCTAATCCTAAAACCATCACCATTCATTTCATGGGTCCCAGCAAACACCTGCATGCAGACTGGGAAGAGGGAGAAGAGGAGGCTGAGACAAGCTTCAGAATCAGGTCGCTGAGCTGAATGTCTCACCTCCCACCAAATGTTAACCTGATCGATTTGAAGTAAATAAATAATGCTATGTGAAACAGATTCCTTTCCCACGTATGAAAGTTTGTGAAAAGTGAAAGTAGGGTGTCCTTACTCAGCTTGCTTGTAGTCCTAGTATCTAGAGACGTGTATGGGGAAACTTGGTTAATTGACATTAAACTACATTTAATATGCTTCTTTCGTAGGCTCAATAAAATAAACAAAAGTAGTTGCCATTGAGTCAAGTCCAATTCATGAAACACCCATACATTTCAAAGTAGAACTGTATTTGATAGCACGTTCAATGGCTGTGACTATTCAGAAGTAGAACATTATCCTTCAAAAACTCCTCTGGGTGGATTCAAAGTGCCAACTTTCCATTAGTAGCAGGGCATTTCACCATTTGCCCCACCCCGAGATTGCTGTATGTTAAAGAATATGAACAAAATGCACTGCTATTGAGTTAATTACAACTCACAGTGACATTTAGAACTTGTCGATACTGCTAGGTGCCTTTCAGTTGGTTCGGCCCCTATGTGTCACACTGCTTCGCCCTATGCCACTCTCACAATTGTTTATAAACTTAAGCCCGTGGTTGCAGCCACTGTGTCAATCAACCCAATTTGTCCAAGGTCTTCCTCTTTTTACTGCTCCTCTCCTTTAGCAAACACAATGTCCTTCTCCAGGGGCCGGTCTCTCCTGGTAATGTGTTCAAAGGACATGAGATGAAGTCTCACCATGCTTGCCTCTACGGGTCACTTAGGCTGCATTTCTGCCAAAACATGTTTGTTCTTATGGCACTCTGTGAGACTGTCAAGACTCTACTCCAGAGCCATCATTGAAACTCGTCAATCCTCTTCAGTCTTCCTTATACAATGTTGAGCTTTCACATGTGTATGAGGTGATGGAAAATAGCATGGCTTGGGTCAGGTGCACCTTAGTCCTCAAAGGTGCCTTCCTGCTTTCCAACACCCTAACAAGGTCTGTTCATAGGCTTTTCACAATACAATGCGTCCTTTGGTTTCTTGACTACTGTGTCCATGGCCATTGATAGTGGATCCAAGCTAGACAGCTTGACAAATTCAGTCTTTTCTACATTTATCATGATGTTACCTTTTGGTCCAGGTGTGAGGATTTGGGCATTCTTTACATTGAGTCATAATCCATACTGAAGGCTGCAATCCTTCGTCTTCATCAGCAAGAGCTTCGAGTCCTCCTTGAAGGCAAGGAGGCAAGTTTGTGTCATCTGTATATCACAGGTTGTTAATAGGCCTTCCTCTCATCCTGATGGCACATTCTTCTTCACATAATACAGATTCTCTGATGATCTGATCAGCATACAGATTGACTATACAACCCTACTCCACACCTTTCATAATTTTAAACCATGCAGTATTTTCTTGTTCTGTTCACACAACTGCCTCTTGATCCATGTACACGTCCCACAGTAGCACAATGAAGTGTTCTAGAATTTCTATTCTTCTCAAGGTTATCTGTTGTTATGATCCACACAGTTGAATGTGTTGTCGTAGTCAATAAAACACAAGTAAACATATTTCTGATGTTCTCTACTGTTCAGCAAGATCCAGCTGACATCAGCAATGCTATCCTTTATTCCAAGTCCTCTTCTGTATCCCGCCGGAACCTCTGGCAGCTCCCTGGCAATGTACTGCTGCAATCATTGTTGGATGATCTTCAGCAAAATTTTACTTACATGGGATATCAATGATATTGTTCTACAATTTGAGCATTCTGTTAGCAAACTGACATTAATGACCTTCTAAACTTTGACCGTTATTTCACCTCTACAAAGTTAATATAAAGAAGGCAAAAATGCACATATACTTTTGTACAAGGTTATTTATATCACAGTATTATTTATAAGTCTATAAGCCATATATGTATAATAACAAAAATAATTAAATCATTTGTGACATAATTTGTACAAATAAAAACTTTAAAAAGCTTAATGACATGAGGAAACTCATGTGCTAAATACATGACTAGAAAGTACACATCATGCCTTACCCTTTGATAAAAAAAAAGAAAAGAAAGTGCACATCATGATCCAATTTCATTTATATATTTGTTTGTTCATGGTAAAAACTAAGATGAAATACATCGAAATATAACTCTACATCACAAATATATTTTTGCTTTCTTCAAGCCTTTCTATTCTCCAAATTGTTTGCAATAGAAAATAATATTTGTATGAAATGGAATCAGAAGAACATGCACTTCTTTGTGATAGCAGTCAACTGATGGCTGAGCGGTTTGATGAGGGAGCTATCAGAAAGGACAGTCCTATGACAGCACCTGTTCATTTCATTATCTTCATGTCTTTTCACTACAATTTCTATTTTCTAAAAAAAAATTCTAAAAATAGGGCCTGATTTCATCACATTTTTTCAGATAAATGAAACAAATAGTGTTAACTTGAGTTTATAAAATATACTCTTGGATCTCATTCTTTTTTAGGCCCATGGCTTTTAGAAATGTTAATATAACATGATAATGAATGGACTCTAATTCAAAGGTCTGTACAGCTACATCTAAAGTCAAAATCTGGAAACAAAAGGAACAAAAATTGGCAAGAAGTAGCAAAGTGCCTTTAGATTATTGTTTTTTTAATGTTAAATTATGAGTGGGAGAATGTAGTGGAGGCATAGTATGGCACACAGAAAAACTTGAAGCATATTGAAATCAAGGCATCTTGAGTTCAGATGAATAACATCTATCTGAAGAAAAAGGAAGGGGTTGTAACAAGAAGTTTACAAACATTGCAAGGGGGTTGTAAACTTTATTTCCTAAGCACTCCTTGCTCCTAAAACCTATGTTCTCCTACATCGTCCATGACCCACATCTTATTACAAATTTCTAGTTTCCTAACTGTCTCCAGACCCTGTAAGTGATGGAGTGACTTCTGTGCCTTCACCAGAGCGATAGGAGTCACTCATCAGGCTGAATCAATTGCCTCCTGAAAAACGTTGGCTTTTACCAGTTAAGGTGATCAAGAAAATAGCAAAGAATGTACCTTCAATTACACGTAATTTGGTAGCATTTTTTTCAGGTGTGAGGGAAAGAATTTGATGACTGTACTTAAAAGTGGGTTATTGGGAAATAATTTTCAAGTTCTTTTCAGAAGGCATCGCATAGTTAGATTCTCTTCTGAAATTGCTAGGACTTTGAAGTAAAAAGAGTCTGCTGTTGAGAACATTGCTAAACTGCAGTTACCTCCTACTGGTGACCAGAATGACCTAGCCAAATCACCCACTGCTTATGTTACTCTGAATAGATTATCCGCTTTTAGCAGACACACCAAAGGAAAGGAGTTTATTTTTAAAATTGTAGGCTAAAACAACTCTACCTTGGCAAGATAGCAACATTTCCAAAGGGAAGATATTTTACATCTTGCGTTCATTTTTCTGTGACCCAGTGATCTTAAGGGAGACTCCAAGTAAGACAGAACCTAATCTATGCTGAACTGTTCACGAGCATCAGTCCAGGAAAGACAGTCTGTTTCTATAGAATATATTTCCTTTCCTTCCCAATTTCCTGCTGGGTCAACTTAACCTAAAAGGTGACAAAAGTCAACTCTTGGAGACTAGAGAAAACGCTAGACTCACCTGACATCTCAAGTCCTAAAAAAAAGGACATGGTTGTCTCTTGTGTGACATTCATTGGGCAAGGGTCAGAGAGTGGAACCTGTTCTAGGAATCCCCTCTCCCATGAAATATGGAACACACGTCAAAGACTCCTGTGCATCCCTGGGGCTAGGAGAGAAACTTCTCCTGTCTGTTTCTTGGGAGAGGCCAAATGTTACTTATCACTGAAGTCCAGAAACAAGTAGCACAGAGAGGAGATACAATGTTGGGCTAAGCACAGCCCATACATTTTTTGCACCAATAATAGTTTACCTGTAAAGCTAAGTGTTCCCAAGAGCATGTGTGTTAGGGTGAGCTGGGGACTTGCGAGAGCTACCCTTTTATAATATTCCATTTTTCAATTGTCATTTGTCGGAGACTTTTCAAGAGAGTCCAACAACCTGAGTAAAATAGGTTTTGAAGAACCCTATAACAATAATATGAATAGATCGAGAAAGAGAAAGGTCCACAAGTCTTTTAATGTAACATAGCAGTGTAAAAGAAAATAATTTAGATGAATAACAAGAATAGGAGCAGTTTAAAAAATACTAAATTAATAAAAGACATGGGAGTAGACTTAAAGAAAGCTGTACTGTGAGATTCTAAAATAAAATCAATAATTTTGATTTAAAAAAATTCAATCAAGAAAATGCAAAAGAAAAATATTACTGAATAAAAAGTAATTTAGTATTTTAGAGCAATAAATGAATGAAATATACAATAAAATTAACTATAATCCATGTCTCACACCACACACAAAACCCAATTCAAAATCAAGAATCTTAATGTGAAAACTGAAGCCATAAATTTCTTAGAAGATAGTGTAGGACGCTTCATAAAAATGAAATACTTCCTACATTGAGGGCATTTATCAAAAAAATTAAAGGATCACTTATCAGTGGTTCTCAGCTTTCCTAATGCCATGATCCTTTAATACAGTTCCTCATGTTGTGGTGACCCCCACAACCATAAGATGATTTTCGTTGCTACTTCATAACTGTAATTTTGCTACTGTTATGAATTGAGCAACCCCTGTGAAAGGGTCTTTTGATCCCCAGTGGGGGGGGGGCGTGACCCACAGGTTGAGAACCTAAATACTGGGAGAAATTTTTCAAGAAATATAGAACAGATAAGGAACACAGATGGTGCGAAGGTAAGTGTTCAGCCAGTAACTGGGTTAGTGATTAAAATCCATCAGTGGCCCCACAGAAGAAAGACATGGCAGTATTATTCCATAAAGATTATAGACTACACTCTAGGCTATGTTATGGGGAAGTTCTATTCATATGGGGTTATCTAGAATTGCTATAGAAGGTGAAATCAACTCAATCACACACAATAATAACAACTTCGGTTAAGGCCCTAAAATTCAATGTAAAGATGCATAAATTTATCTATATGCATTTATATAAAACACCCACCACTTCACAATAATAAGACAACAGCAAAATTAAAAGTTGGACGAAAGATCTGAACAGATTATTCATGGAATAAAATACGGATAAGGCCAATGGGCACATGAAAATATAGTCAACATCTTTAACTATTAGGAGTATGTAACTCAAAACCATAATAAGGTACCAAATCAAATTCATTAAAATGGTACCCTACTACCATCAAAGATTTGAACAACAACAACAATCCAACAGAAAGCAACAAAGGTGGACAATGTTGTAGAGAAATTAGAACTTGCGTTGCTGATGGGAATGTAATATGGTACTGCCATTGTGGCAAACACTTCTGTGGTTCCTGAAAAATTGGATCAAAGAATGACCACAATACCTAGTGGTCCCAATTCAAGATAAGGAAAGAATGCAGACAAACCTGTAGACCAGCATCCTCCAAAACAGCCCGAAGGTGGAAACGCCCAGAATTTCCATCCGGAGGTGAATGGACTAAAATGTGGCATAAACACACTATGGACTAGTATGGAGTAGTAAAAAGAAATGAAGTTCAGATACATGCCGCAGCACGGGTGAACCTTGAACACATTATGCTCTCAGTAAAATAAGTTGGTGGCAAATGGGCAAAATACTGTATGACTTCACTGATATGAAATAAGCAAGTAGAGAGAAACCAAATTAACCAAAGGATACTAGGATTGTGAGAGAGGGAAGGATGGAAAGTTTTCTTTTCTTTTTTATTAATTTTTGAAGGGCATTGAGTTTATGTTAATGGTGGAGGGGCATTTTAGAAAAGGATAGGAAAAATGATGGTATGAAAAATGTAATCGATATCATTGGTTTATAAATGCAAAAGTTGCTGCGTTTGCATATGTTTTGATGTGCATGTTTCACCACAGAATTTTAAAAAGAAAAACTAAATAGACATCAATCACGTATTTTGTTGTTAAATGTTATCAAGTTGGTCCTACCTCATAGGAACCTGTGGATGTAAACAAAATAAAATACTGCTCAATCCTGTGGATTCAGTGCTTGCCAATTTGTGATAAAATAATTTTAATGGAGGTATAATAATAACCAAAGTAGAGAACATCTCCCTAACTAAAATTAAAAGAGCATGCCAATTTCCCAGAAAGATTGATAAAAATAAATATAGTTAACCTAATGAAATTTTGAACTCTAAGAAAAAGCAGAGATCCATATTGTGCCCAGGTCCATATATGAAACCATTCCAAAGACAGGTAAACCCAACAGAATGCATAAATTATGGAAGATTATCATTAATATCAATTTTACAACAGCATTGGCAGCTGTGCATTGATAGGGAGCTACAGAAGTTTAGAACGGATTCAGAAGAGGACCTGAAGCAAGGGCTATCATTGCTGATATCAGCTGGATCTTGGCTAAAAGCAGAGAATACTAGAGAAATGTCTACTTGTGTTTTATTAACTAAGCAAAGGCATTCAACTGTAGAGACCATACCAAACTTAGCATTGAGACGATTTGGAATTCCATAACACGTCATTGTGCTCCTGTGGAGCCTGCATATGCATCAAGAGGCAGTTGTATGCCATAGATTAAGTCTGTGACAGATCCTGGGATCTTCAGGGACACAGAAGGAGATCGAGGAACCAGACACAGAATCCAGCTCCAGCAGAAGGCGAAGCACCAAAGAGCACTTGACTCTGTTCAGTCTCCCTCTTATAAACAAGGAGGTGTCTGCCACATGTTGTGATGGTATTGATGGGGAGGGCTTCACCCCAACTTTCACTCAGGAATGTCTACTTCACATAGACTCTCACCATCACCGGAAGGTTATTTCCAGAATTATTTTAATGTTTCAAGAAGGATCCCCCCCAAAAATGATGTAATCAAATATTATATACATATGCACACACAGACTAAGGGGTACCCCCGCAAAAAAAGATTTTTTTCAAAGCTATGTATTTAAATGTTTTATATGAAACAACCTTTAACCACCTTCACAGTGCTCTCCATTACATTTAATACATTTGTCAAATCTGTGATTCAATTCCTGGACACATGTTTCAAACTCATCTGTTTGGATAGCTGACAGCACCTCCCTCGATTTTTCTTCATCTCTTCTATTTTGTCAAATCGCTGTCCTTTCATGTCCCTCTGATTCACAGAAATAAAAAGAATTCCCACAGAGCAAGGACAGGTGAGTCAGGTGTGTGGGGAAAGAGGCATGCTGGGTTTTGCTAAAAACTGGCACACTAAGATGGCTGAATGAGCAGGTGCATTGGTGTGGTGGCAAAACCAGTTCCCCATCTGCCACAAATCAGGCCTATCTTGTTGTACACTGTTACTCAATCCTTTCAGAACCTCCAAATAGAAAACTTGATTAACAGTCTGACCTGGTGGAATGAACTCCAACTGCACTATCCCATCACAGCATGGAAAGAAAAAAAAAAAAAGAATAATTTTGACCATTGATTTCACTTGATGAACTTTGGGGGGCAAGGTGATGATGGCATCTTCCACTGCCTTGATTGATGTTTGCTTCAGGGTCATAAGAATAGCACCATGTCTTCTCACCAGTAATGACCTTGGGGGAAAAAAGTCTGGGTTGCTCCGTACATGTTCTTTCAAACAACAGCATGTTTCCGCTTGACGCTCTTTTTCCTGCTCAGTCAGAACCCAAGGCACACATTTTACAGAGACCCATCTCATTCCCAAATCTCCCATTAAAATACACTGAACCAAGCTCCAACACGGTCCAGATAACTCCCCCATCTCTGCAATGGTCTGTCGTTGGTCTCTGGGCACAAATGCATAGATTTTGTCAACATTTTCATCCATTTGGGAAGTTGTTGAATGTCCAGAATGAGGTTTATCATTAATCGACATTTAACCTTTTTTGAAATGAGAAAACCGCTGATACACTTGTTTTTCCCATGGAGCTGTTCCTGTAAGCTGTATTCAACATCACAACAGTTTCTGTGGCATTTTTCTGAGCAGGAAAGAAAATTTCACAGCCACATGCTATTCTCTTAAATATGCCATCACCGAAAAAAAAATGAGGTTTAAGCGAAACTGCTTTTGAAAAAATTCTCTGTGACCAGAGAGAAACTTCCCAGGCAAAGACACTGGGTGCACTAACTCAGAGCAAGTTGCTCAATGCTCACCTAGTGGGTAAAATGCACACTACTGAAGTTCTGCCTAGTGTAGCTTTTTTCTGTTTTGGGGGAGCATCCCCTCATATGTGTGTATATGCACACACATGAAGTATTTAAAGATATAATTTTTAAACATTCATGGAAAAATAAAAAAATCCCTTTCATTCAATTCTATTTTCCTATAAACCTTTTGAGAGAATGGAACATTAATTTTACAGTGTGGGGCTAGAAAGTTCAAAATCAATAGAGTAAGCCAACAGGCTAGAAACTTTGGCAAGTGTCTATGTTTCAGTCATTATGTAGAATTATTTTCTGAGAAATCAGTTTATGATCTTAAGCCTCTAAATCAATATGAATGTAGCGACGCTATATGATCAGTTAATTCCCTCAAAGTTACAGACTCTAAATGTGAATCACATCTACAAAATACCTTCACAGCGACATTTAGACTAATATTTCATTTGAAAACCAGACACCATAGTCTAGTGAAATGAAGACATGAAATCCACCATCATGAGACAAAGGTTGGTTCTGGGAAATGTCCATTTGAAGAAAAGAAGCAGTTATGGCTTACGTGCCATCCAATAGTTTCTGACTCAAAGCCACCCTACCTGTGCTGCCTGGTCCTGCACCACCCTGACCAGTGTATGTTGGAGCCCATTGTTGCAGCCACTATGTCAATCCTCCTCCTGGACGGGCTTCCTATTTTCACTGCCTCTCTATCAAGCATGATGCTCTTCTACTCAGTCCCTCCTAATAACATGATGAAAGTATGTGAGACAAAACCTTACTATCCATACTTCTAAGGATCATTCTCTGTACGTAATTATTCTAAGATAAACTCACTGCCACTGAATCAATGCTGACTCCTAGCCACCCGCAAGGACAGTGGTTCTCAACCTTCCTCATGCCGTGACCCTTTCATACAGTTCCTCACATTGTGGTGACCCCGAACCATAAAATTATTCTTATTGCTACTTCATAACTGTCCTTTTTCTATTGTTATGAATTTTAATGAAAATATCTGATATGCAGGATGTATTTTTTGTTACAAACTGAACATAAAACATCGTGATTAATCACAAAACATTATGTAATTATATATTGTAAAATATTTATGTGTTCTCCGATGGTCTTAGGCAACCCCTGAAAAGGGTCGTTCAACCCCCAAAGGGGTCGTGACCCATAGGTTGAGAACCACTGCTGTAGGACAAAGTAGAACTGCCTCAATGGATTTCTGAGACTGCAACTCTTTATGGGCACAGAAAGATTCATCTTTCTCCCTTGGAATGGCTGGTGACTCGAACCGGAAACCTTGTAGTTAGCAGCCCAACACATAGCCACCCTACCACGGGGGCTCCAACTTATTCCTTCTTCTGGCAGTCTGAGATATTCAGTAGTCTTCGTCACCACTACCATTCAAAGACATCAATTCTACTAGGATCATCCTTATCCATTTCTAGATTTCACATGTATGTGAGGCCATTGAAACTACAATGGCTTGGGTTAGGTGCACCTTAATCTTTAAAGTGAGCTGAGTTGCCAAGGCAATAAATCACGTAATTTCTTTACTGCTGCTTGCATGAGCGTTGACTGCGGACTCAAGTACAATGAAATTGACTTCAGTTCTTTCAGTTTACCATGATGTTGTCTGTTATTCCAGTTTTTATGACTTTTGTTGTCTTTGTTGTGACTATTACAACAAAGAGCAATATAAAAAGCAATATAAAATATTTTAAAGATTGCCTGTATATGAAAAATATAAAAAATAAACAATTACCTACATGACACTAGATTAGTTAAAAGCATCTCAATTTGTCCCAAACTGGAAAAAAAAAAAACTCCCCAATTCACAAGCCATGGATTTCCTGGGTAGTGACGATAGTGAACCATTAGACTAGTTGAAGATTGGCTGTCAGGAACAACCAAGAGATGGAGTCTCAAAAGACAACTTGTTAGATCACAACCTTGAAAATCCTAAGACGCTCTTCTAGTCTACAGTCACGGGATCCCCATCACCTGGAATCAATACAGTGCTTTTAAATATAGCTCGTTTTGTTTGTTTGTTTCATTTTCCAGTATGTCTAAGAAATCACTCATTTTACTGGGATCTTTCTCATGAAACTTTAAAAGTTTCAAAGTGAATTTATGATGTAGTAACGAATCACATATTAAGCCATAATATATGAAAATCATGAAACCCATTTATAAATGGCATATCTTATTGAACCCAGGTAGAATCTTTTTTTAATCATTTTATTGGGGGCTCATACAACTCTTATCACAATCAAGCACATTTGTACATTTGTTACCCTCATCATTCTCCAAACATTTGCTCTCCACTTAAGCCCCTGACATCAGCTTCTCATTTTCCCCTCCCTCTCTGCTCCCCCCTCCCTCATGAACCCTGATAATTTATAAATTATTATTCCGTCACATCTTACACTGTCCAATGTCTCCCTTCACCCACTTTTCTGTTGTCTGTCCTCCAGAGAGGAGGTTATATGTAGATCCTTATAATTGGTTCCCCCTCTCTACCCCACCCTCTCTCCACCCTCCCGGTGCCACTGGTAAAGTCTTTTTTAAAGGGCCTGTAATCTTAAATACAGAGGTGGTCCACAGGCTTAAGGCAATGCTATCAGCTAGTTCTTTGTGACAGCACTCAAGCTAAAGAAATCAAGCACCACTGCAGAGAGTGATGGTCATGTCTGTCCTTGTTTGACATTGAACCTCTAACACCTATGACCAGCACAGGCTTCAGTAGGAATACTGTCTTTGTGAGGCACCTATGTTTAAATGTCATTAATCAGTAAATAAAGTCTCCAGTTTGGTGGAGAAGAGGATGTGCAATGTATCTGTATGTAATACTTTGACCATAGAAAAACACAGTCATCTGGTTCCAACTGGCAGCAACACTATAGGTCAGAGCAGAACTACTCCCTGTGTGTTTCTGAGGCTGCAACTATTTATGGGCACAGGAAACCTTGCCTGTTCCCTTGGAGAGGATGGTGGGTTCAAACCACACTGCCCTTATGGTTAGCAATCCAACTTGAAACCCATCATACCACCAGGGCTCTTTATTTCTATCATAGTGGACAGTGAAACAAAAAAAGATTTTAATTTGATTTAGTTGGAATCAGTTTGACAACAACTGAAAGGCTTAGACAGGAAGCCTAAGCAGGTGTGAGCTTGTGTTCACGGGGGAGGAGTGAGCTGGGAAAGGATGTCAAGAATGACACAAACTTGAATATACTCAATGTCACTGAATTGTGTGCACAGAAATGGTTGAATCAGGATACATTCTGCTATGCATACTCTCAACGAAAAGCTGAAATAAATTGTATCTCTCAAAAAGCTGATGATGCTGGCATTAAAGTAGAAGAGTATACACACACACTAGTTATTTTTTTACACACACTCTAGTTATATGAATGGCTTTGAAGCTCAAACTTAATTGTAGCTATAACCTAAGAACAATCAGTACTTGGGATGAGGCCCTATTTGATATTTATCACGAAGGGCTCACTAAAGATATAGGCGCTAGAGCAAAGCACAGTGAATAAATCAGATGGTGCTCAGCTAACAGAAAGAATAGCATCTGAGGTCTTAAAAGTTTGCCTTAAAATTGGCAGCCATCTAAATGAAGTGTCAGCTAAGCTCATCAGTATTTGTGATTCAGGGATTGTAATTTAAAAAATCCATGATCAGAGGAGGTAATTGTATTTCAAGTTTAAGCTCTGGGAACCTGGTTTGTAGAAGGCTCTGGATCATGGTGAAACTCCAAATCCATTTTCAGAGCCTTCACAAGGACTGAGGAGCCGTCACTGAGTTCTCTAAAATCTTTGAAAAGAGATGTAATTAGACTTGCCCTTAGAGACAGCACATCAGGAATGCAAATATAAACACCTTCCCCACTCCAAAGAAACCTCACTGCCATTGAGTCAATTTCTACTCAGAGTGACCCATGGTTAAGTTTAGCATAATTGTTTCCCCTTTATCCTATTTTCATTTGTTCTGCTTTGTATTGTTTTCTACTTTCTTTTGATTGAGATATTTCTAGGTTTTATTTTGCTATTGTTGTTGAGTTTTTGATGTTTGTGTACGTTGTTTTAATGATTTTCTTTCTAAAAAATCCAGGGCAGGTAAATCTACAGACTCAATAACTATACTAATAGTTCTTTTAAGGTTATGGCATGGGAGATTGAAGGAAATGGGGATCTAATAATAAAGAGTACAAAAATGAAGAAAATAATCTAAAATTGATGTGACAACTGCACAACTCTAATATATTCAAACCACTGAATTATAAGTTACATGAATCATATGTCCATAAAACTGTTCAAATAAAATTCCAAATGAATGTTAAAATACATGTCAACATCCATAGAATGTTCCTGAATTTTAGAACTGCCTGATGGAAAAACAAAATTATGGAAATCTTACCCACTTGAGCATTCCCTAAACAAAGAAACACTATCCTCCCAAGCCCCATACTGTGATATTCTTCACTGCAAAGGTTTGAAAAGAAATTGTTTCATGAGGCCCTAATCCTACCAAGAGGGAGCTTTCTATGTATTCATTCAGAGGAGAAAACGAAGGTTAATGGGTAGAAGCTTGGGGGAGGCCGATTTTAACTCAGTATGTGACAGTTGTTTCCCTCTGCTTGCCTTGAGAAATGTCAGCTCCTTATTAGCGGACACATTCAGGCAGACACACAGATGGCCCTGAGAAGCTGAAGTTTTGCTGAAGAAAGAAGCTTGGTGCTGAGAATCAGTTAGTGAAAAATGACCTGTAAGATCTTTATAAGATCTAGGATTCCATGAATTAAGTAAACTGCTAATTTTGTCATATGTGTACTATTTTTCTTTAGAAAACTATTAAGCTTTTATGAATTCTATTTTGAAAGTTTACTTCTCCTTTTTATTTATATTTTACTAGACATATCTAGTTGTATAAGTCCTAAAATGATTATGTCATTCCTTTTAAAATATTACAGGTACACTGCGTTAGTTTGCTAGGATTTTACAGTTGGCAGTGAATAACTTTATATCATTACTTCCAATTGAAACCACAGGTAAATGTCACAGAAGTTTCCAAAACTAGCAAGTAAATCCACTAGAAAGTTTGACAACTTTACTGCAGTTACAGGAAATCATTGATATTCACAGTTTTTAATACAAGTGTCTAAGGCATATGTACTGAGAGACTAGTGTGTGGAAACCAGTGACTTAGCTAGTGATTGATGAGTCTGATTGCCTGTTATCTTTTCTCAACTTAGTTTTGTGTTTTGTTTCATTTTTACCATTCAGTTTGATATGGAGAGTGACTATATTGAGTTTGTTAAAGTTTTCCCTTTAGTCGTCCGTATTCAGTTATTATAATCAAGTAAAGTCTATTTTTATTTGATTACAAATATGACACATACAAAACTACTCTATAAAATATGTTAAGATACATCCTTTTTGGAACCAAGCCACCAAGGTTCCCAAATCTTCTTTGGCTACAGTCTTAATCTCTGAAAACCTTCATAGGTAAAACATCTTAGGTAGAAATCTAAAACAACTAGTAGATAATATTGTGAATGATAAATGGAGAAAATTGAAGTGATCAATAATTTCATTCTACTTGGATAAGTAATCAACATCCTTGGAAGTAGCAGTCAAGAAATCAAATGATGTATCAGATGGTATAAGACCTAGTTAAAGTATTAAAAAGGAAACACATTATCTCTAGGATTCAGGTGTACCTGACACAAGCCATGGCCTTGTCAATCACTGCATATGCACATAAAATATTTTTAAATCTCAAACTTACTGTCATTAAGTCAATTCAGACTCAAGGCAACCCTAGAGATTAGGGTCGAACTGCCCCTGTGAGTTTCCAAAACTGTAACTCTTTATGGGATTAGAAAGCCTCATCTTTTTACCTTAGAGTGGCTTTTGAACTGTTGAGATTAAATAGTGAAAAACAAAGCAGAAGAATTGATGTGTTCAACATGTGGCAGTGGTGAAGGATGTTGAACACTAGTGCACTACAAAGAAACTATAAAAATTAGTCTTTGAAGATATACAACCAAGAACACTCTTTAGAAGCAAGGATGGGCAAGCATTGGATCACTTACTTTGGGCACATCATTAATCCCAATTAGTAACAAAGGGATCTCATGGCTGCTGAAGTTGAGTGAAAGTCAGGAAAACTCCTAATGAGATGGACTGGCACAACACCCACAATAGGGTTAAACACACTAGTGCTCATGAAGAAGGCACAGGACCCAACTTGACAGCAACTAATAAGAACTATCATCAGTGTGGCGCCCCTCTTTCTCAAAGAGATGCTGTGCTCACTCTGCTCCTTTGAGATTGCCATCCTCGGTGCTATTTTTGGTTTCCACCCTGGATATGATGATAAATGGAATGGATCACTTGCTGCTCCAAAATTTGTTTTTTAATTCAGCAGAATTTAATGAAGTATGACCATTCCTTTTGAAAGATGTTTCCCCTTACTCCCAATGATTTCACACCCATCTTCTTTCCCTTTTCCTCGCTGGCCCCTCCTTTTAAAACTCTCTTGCAAATTCTTCCTATTATGCTGAGCCATTAAGACTTCAGTTGTGTTTCGAGGGCTTAGGCCCAGATGCTTCTAGCCTCACTCGCCACAAAAATAGAGCATTGAGTACCTTGGCTCCACCTACTACCTGACCTATTGCCTACATGCTGATAATCATGAACTGTGCCTGCAGCTCCAGACATGAGTGACCATTTCTCATCCTGGTATCACTATTCAAGTGATGAACAGACTGTTTAAACTCAACTTGTCCAAAAGGAAACTCCCAATTCCCCCATCCCGCCATTACCATCAGCTTCTCCCCTAGGTTCAAACCCTGACGGAGCAGCAGAGCCCCACAGGGTCGGCAAGGTTGCGATATTTAGGACTGCCACTTCCTTCCTTCCTGACCAGCTGGTGGCTTCAAACCACTGACCTGTCAGCTAGCAGCCAAGCGCCTTAACAACTAGCTACCAGGGCTCCCCGCTTTGGTTTCAGTACATGGAAACCCACCATCCACTTAGTTCTTCAAGCTAAACACTTAAGAAGTCACATCTGATTTTTCTAATTTTCTTATCCCGTCTATTCATTAACAATTCTTTTTAATACACATTTTTACAATATGGCCAATATTTAATCACCTCCTACTACCAAACTCAAATCATTTTCATTTTTCACCTGGAATATTGCAATAGCCTTCTAATTATCCTCCTTTCCTCTATTATTGTTTTATTCCAGTATCTTATAAATCCATTTTTCCATTTTGAAGTATGTGTGTATATACATATACTTATGTATAAAAAATTCCAAATATAAGTAGATACAGATATAAATATAGACATTGACTACAACTATCAACAATAACATGCCCATAACAATAAGTATTACCTAAGGCCAAAGTCATGGTTTCTAGCATTTCCTCTGTAAGTTGTACCAAGCTCCTTAGAAAACCAGATAGTGAGAAAACAAGGATACCCTGCAACATTAGGGTTCACTAGGAATCACATGCTCAATCCTAACACAAGCATGTCAAAGAAAACAGAAGCAAGCTTGAAGGGGCTTCTATCAACCACATTAGGACCTACTTGAAAATCAAAATGGTTAATGACAGGAATTAACTAACTCCTTGATTGAAAAAAACATACCAGTGCAGACAAATAAACAAAGGGGCCTGGAAAGTCATTTTATAACAGCTTCAAGTAACCATCATCTGCAAAGCCATGGTGGCAGGATATTTAGGGTGTGGGAAAGGGCACAGCCCCTCAAAGTTTTATTTAAAAATATACCTCACACACCATCAAAATCAAAAGGGAAGCATTTCCCCAGGAATGGAATTAGAAGGCAGGAAGGGATAAGAAAGGCCAAATGGAAATGGAAAACAGTAGGAGGAAGGGGGACTACATTGTGCTTTCATTGTAGGGATTGCTATCAATGGGGTGAAATAAAATGTGTATTAATTGTTGGCTAGAAAACAGATTTGCTCTATAAGCCTTTATCCAAATCACAATAGCATTTTACACACACACATACATACACACACCTTTCAATGAAGAAATGCGACAGATTCGGAATTAACCAAGAGCTCAATCAGACTTAACATTACTAGGAGAAGACCCTCTCAGGTGAGGCTTGAGAATGATGCTTTCACCTTTACAGAATCTTTATCAAAAAGATGCCCAACCCCTTACCTATCAGTTGAATACATTTGCTTCTCTCCACTGCACCGTCATTCCCTCACTCATGCTATCAGCGTCCTGAACTTGGAACACGGTGACACCCCACACACACACCCCTGCCGGCCAGGTACTCTCCTTGTCCTCGGTCTTTAGTTTTCCACCACTCACATCTCTTGCCCACACTTTAGCCAGAGAGTTTTTTTTGCCTAAACTTTAAATGCGATGATATTTTAAAATCGATCCCTTCTCAATGACTTCCTAATGCCTTAAAACTACATCTCAATCAGTTATCACGTCTTCATGAGACCCTCCAGATCCCTGACTATTTCTCCAGTGGCATCTCTCACCACTTCCTCAACCTCCACCCATAAGCTACCTCATTATGTACATTGTATGAACCTAATAGGTCTTTTATGTATTGTCTATTCTCGAAAAAGTGTTTCCCCCTACTTTTATCTTCTTGATATCTTGGCTATTTGGGGTTTATTATCAATAAGTATCTATTTCTCTTCTTGTGGACCTATGAGAGTTTCCCACTACTCTACAGACCTAGTTTTCCCAGAGTTTGGGTTTTGTTGTTATTGTTGTTTTTTAATTCTTTGGACTATAGTACTTACTTTGTCTTCCCAATCTCCCTTTGTGTCCTTTACTATCTCAGAGTTGCTTATCTCTCAGTGTTCATTCATTCACTCAAATTCATTTGATAACATAGGCAGTATATGGATAATCCTCCCAAGTTTCAAGGGACCATATCTGATCTCCTCTGGCTACACTGGAGGGGGGGGGGGGTGACAGGGGGTGGGGTTAAAAACCAACATCACACCAACCCAAGGCTAATTTCTTATTTCTCTATTCAGTTAGAAAAACCATCACAATTACCAAACAGGACTCATAGACCATATTAACAATTGTGGGACTTTATTAAGGAAGCAAACAGGACACAAGTCAAGATCAGAAAACATTAAGGGGACAGCCCTTTGGTACTCAGCATCTCTTCTCCGCCATACAGGCAGGCATCTCTCTCTCTGGTCCTCGGACAATCAGTCACACTGCTCTTTGTCCTCTGCCCTGCTCAGGAATGTGTACAAAGCTCCTTTATCACTGATAGATGCCCAAAAAGCACCCCACTCTGCAGGAAACCTCCTGCCCAATGGTACCCAGTTTTACTTGGTTTATGGCCAGGAAGCCTGCAGCCTCTGGTGCCTCTGCCACCATCACCACGTCATGGACAGGTATGACCTGTGCTCCTCTGGCAGCTTTTCTTTGGCGATGGGGGTGAGGTTTCTCTGCTCTGGTTGCTGAGATGGGTGGCTCACTTTATACCCAGAGGAATGGCAAAACTGGCCACAAATCCGATTTGTGTGTTCCACCCGATCATTTGATAGATGTTTAAAGACTGTGGCAGGAAGAACCATATGAAGTAACTTCACGACACTGAGATGCTATTCCTGGGAATGCATTAACCCCACCTCATGTTCCCCATGGACACTCATGTGGGCAAGCACATGTGTTTACATATACACACGGTGTGCGCAGATGCATGCGCAGTCCTCGAAATCCACTCCTCCCATAAGTTTCTTCCCAAATAACAGGAACAGAGATGGCAAACCTTCCCATGTGTTTTATTACTTCTAATACTGCAGCGCCCATGAATATACCTCCCAAATAACAATGATTCTTTGCATAAACATTTTAATTATTTAACTAACTCAAGTAGTCATTTAATATGGCTCAGCTCTGGCTCTTCAGCATTGACTTCTTAAATGATAAAAGCTGAGGGAGTAAGTAAATAACTAAGCATAGCTTTCATCCTCTACATCCACAGACCTGTCACGAGAATCATTTGAAGCAATACTTGATGCTGATCATAGGGCAACACTATGCACCCTGGCTGCACGATGAATGCTGACTGACGGAATGCAGACAATGCCCTTGATAAAAGCTGATGGACAAGGCCTTCTTGCATTACATTTCTATATGGGCTGTAACTTCTGGCCCAGTCCTTTCTCTGCTAAAAGATGCAAAACTGTAATACTTGGTATGACTTACTCAATACTGTATACTTTATGAGTAGAAAAAAAGGTATAGGTCATAAATGTAAGCAACTGAAATATGGAACAGTAAAATGAAAGGATTTTGGTCAAGTTTTCTATTTGAATTTCAACAAGCAGGTGCTGGTACTGATAAATGTAACCTGGAGACTTAATTCAGTGAAATCTTCTCCAAGCATATTTAAAATAAGCTGTTTGCATTTTCCTGCATGTGATTATTCAAAATCCCGAAAGCATCCTTTAAATATGGATTATAAATCTGGTTACCTTAAAATGAACCTAGAGGGACCTCCCCTCCCACCTAGAATTTTTTAAAACTAAGAAATGGATATAATAGAAGAATTTTGAGTTCAGGCAAAACCTTCTGATTACAAAATTCATGTTTGTTTTAAGTACAGTTAGTTCTAACAGTCTGCACAAAAGACACTCAGCTTTTTTTAATCTCAAAATATTTTAATGATACTAGAAATTTTAATGTTTTAATTATTTTAATGCATGTAATGATACCCCTCGATCTAGATGGTACTTATAAAAGTTAATGGGGAGAGTTTAGGGGGCACATGTTCCAGTTGCTGGGATCCACCGTTCATAATCAGAAACTAATTTCAGAGTATGCTAGAGCATTTTTCTTCTGCAGTTCAGTGAGACATGTGATTACTTGCCCTTAGCAGTCTCAGGTCATTGGCCTGAAGCAGAAATGAGCTTTGCTCAAGGATTTGCAGAACAGTGTTCCAGTCCCTGCCCACGGAACTGGTGCTTATCTCTTACTGACAATAGCTTATAGAGAGATAGGAAACCTACAAACCCTAATATTCTATTTCCTACAAAATTGAGCTTTCATGGGCACATGACCTGGGTCCCAATTAACAACATCTTGTAACGTAATTTCGTTACCACATTTCAAGAACTGCTAGCTTCTCCACCTGGGTTGGAGAGATCCTCAGTGGACTGCTGACCCCAGTTTGCCTTATTCATATCTCAGAACCTTCCTTTATTCCACCACTTTGGGGCTACAAGGGACAGAAATCCAACCCAACCTAATTTAAGCATAAATGATATTTTATTAGCTTGCAGAACCTAAACAAGAGGATGTAGCTGAATCTTAATGAAATGAACCAGCCACATATAAGCTGCTGGGTTTTTTTTTAATTCATTCTCTCATACTTCCCATCTTCTTGCTCTTCAAGATAAAAAAGATAACCTATACACAGCTAAGTTTTCTATCTGAAAGCTTCTTCGGCCATCACGAAGAAACACTAAGTCTCTTAACTCTCTCAATATCATCTTGAAAAACATTCTGATTGGCCTGACATGAAGTAGGACATTTTGAAATGCTCCATTGTGATCCAGGCATAGGGTGACATAGGGTGTATCCTGATACACCCAGGACAGAAGGGCTTCCAAGGTCCCAGGACCTACAGTGCTAAAACAAGGAGAGTGCAAAGCAAGCCAGTATGGTTGGTCATCCTGTGTATCCAGAGAAAACCAGCAAGCTACTTGCCATTGAGATTTCACCTCCATATAACATTACTCCATAAAGTACCCCCCTCATATTGGTACCACCAGGAACTTCACACAAGGTCATCAGTATCTATTAATTTAATAACTTCACTCGTAGGCTGTGGTAGATTATAAAGATGGTTACAACTCTTCATAGCTACTCTGTCAGGAGGTAGAGTCTATTTCTCTATTCCTTCACGAGCCCTGGGAGCCCTGATGGATAAACACTGGATTGCTAACCCAAAGGTCAGAGGTTTAAGCCCACCAGCAGTTCCAGGGGAAGAAGAGGCGATCTGATCCCAGAAGATTTATAGCCTTGGAAGCCATAGATAAGGTCACTAAGCGTCTGAATTGACCTGATGGGGATGGGTTTGGGTTTTGGTGTGGCCATAGTCAAAGCTATGGTCACAGCAATGTTAAGTGAACCAAGCCAGAACCCCGTGGGGACTTTCAGAGACCACCGCGTGAGCCGTCCTCAACGAACTTTCTCGAGAGCAAAAGGCCACAGAAGAGCATCCCTATCGTCCCAGCTACCTCAGCTGAAGTCATCCTTGATCGGCAGCCCCAAATGACCTACTGGCTGGGTGCGGTCACAGGAACAAAGCAAGCAGAGGTCAGCTGAACCAATACGCATCAGAAGAGTTGCCCAGGTGATCCCAGCCCAAACGGCCCCAAATGCACACAGCGACCTGGAGTGGGGTGATTATCCTAAGTTTGGGGTGATATAGTAAACAATAAAACTCAGGAATAACACTGACCTAGTAAATCTCTGTTGACTATTTATAATGGATGTGCTACATTATAATGTCTATGGTGCCCAGAATTCCTAAAACTTAAAAAAAAAAAAACTGAATTAACTAACTGAATTAGACTGCTCTCTCCAAATGCCTATGGTTTTTCTATTTTAACTGGGGCACACTATGTGATGAGGGCAACTTCCTTCTTCTCACTTTACCCTTTAGTTTCCCCTAAATCCATTACACTGCTTCATTTGTTATACCCCCTGCCATTACCTGGGCTAGTTCTCCTTGCCCCTCGTGCTCACATGTCATGACACCCCTCTTCATCTCAACTCCACTCAAACAGCATCTTTCTGTGAAAGCAATCTGAACCTTGTCCTTCTTCCTTGGGAGATTAAGTCATTCCCTGGATTGTACCCAATTCCCAAGAGATACTTCTATATTGCTCATGTAATCCTGCTTCATTACAATTCCCTTTTAAATACGTCTGCTCCTTATTCCCATTGAAGCTCTGCTGCTAGATCTTTGAATTCCATGTCCTCAACACAAAGCCTCACATGCTGGAAGGACGCCATAATTGTCTGATAAATCGGGGAAGAAACTGAAAAGGGGGATATTTTAACTTTGGTTTTAGACATAAGATGGTCTATGCCTACAGTTGCCAGGATCTGTCCCTGAATGATACCAAACCAAGACCTCACAGCCATCGAGTCAATTGCAACTCACAGTGACCTTACAGGACAAGGGAGACCTGCCCTCATGGGTTTCTAAGACTGTAACTCTTTACAGGAGTAGAAAGTCCATCATTCTCCCACCAAGTGGCTGGTGGTTTTCAATTACTGACCTCATAGTTAGTAGCCCAATGTGTAACCACTATATCGTCAGGGCGCTGAAGAATAGCCATTCTTTTTGATGTATATGTACATTTGAATTACAAAGAACCGTGGATCCAGGAGAAAAATATGCTAAAATTCAGTCATATGATTTGGGTCTTTAAGTAAGTTAATTTCAAGTGTGGCTTTGCTGTAGGCCCCAAGTTTATGACTTGCTCTCCATTATAAATTAAATAGCACCAAAATAGATGTGCCAATCAGAACAGAAAGCATGAGCATAATCAGCCTGGTTTTCTGGCAGGTGGGCTGGAGGCTGGCGAAGCAAAACTCAGTAAGGAAAATCCCCGGTGGGCTGTCGTGGGAGGGATCGTTCGGCTTCTTCTCTCCGTGGGCAGATGGAGCCTGCTGGCCTCTCAGAGTTTCTGAGAAGGCAGTGAAGAAGGACGCTTGGGAGGCTCATGTGCGACAAGCAGAGTGTTTGGCTCAGACTGAACAGCAGCATGAGATGTGCATCCCCAGGGGAGCTGACTGATCCACAACTCGGTTCCAGCCATTCCTAGCACAGCATCTGTGCAAAACAATATCACTGCACAAATAGGAATAGCATTTCTATATGACGTTTATAACTATATATATATATATAGTTATAAACGTTTTATATATATATATATATATATATATATATATATATATATATATATATATATAAAACTCACTTCTAATGCAAACTAGTGCCAGAGTCAAACATGAGCTGGATTAGATTTCAGTTCTGTCTCCTCTCCTCAGCACTGGAGGTTCCCCAGCCCCTAGCTTAGTAATGACGTTCTCAAGTCAGCCCGGGGAACCAGGAGCTGTCTAGTGGTTCTTGAGCTAATTCTCTACCACGGGGGTACAACTCTGCTGTTCCCTCTCATTAGAGCTTGGTACCTAGGCGTTCACAGAGGACAATGCTAGATTAAACACGCACGCCTACATGTCCTTTCCTCCCTCACAGATGGCATTATCATGGTAGTCATTTTTCTTGTCTTGTTTTATTTTACAAATGCCATAAAAATGATATAAATATTTTAAAGGTATAAATACAAAGAACAATTGTAAAAAGGAGAGGAAAGTACTGTAACAAATTCTAGAGCCCCCTTTACCTAATTGGCCCTGGTAAGGTTCTTGAGTGGCTTGGTTTACACCCAGCTACTAACCAAATGGCTGGCAGTTTGAACCAACCCAGAGGCATCACAGAAGAGACGTCTGGCAATCTACTTCAGTAAATATGGCCCAACACAGTGGGCCTGTGGTTCTCTGTTCTACTCTCTAATACATGAGGTTGCCATGAATTAGAATCAACTTGAGGCTGGTGAGTTTTGGTTGTGGTTCTTATTACTAGATCAAGACAAAACTCTAAAGACATAGACATCAAAGTTCACGCAACAAAACAGTCCAACAAGATCAACCTAAGCCAAAGTTTACAGAGTCAATGGAATCTAAAAGACAATAAGATCTTATAGCTTTTAAGTTTCTGAATGATATTTATTTCTAACTCTAGAATTCTATCATTGGGACCCAGCTATCAATTCAGGGTGAGATTAAATCAAGACATATGTGCTCCTTCAAAACAAGAGAAGGCATGGAATATAGAAAGCAGGGATCCAACAATTGAGAAAAACAAGAGAATTCCTCAGATGACAGTGAAGAGCGATCAGAGATTGATGCCTCTTTATGTGGGGTAGAGGGCGCCCTTAACACATACATGTGTGTGTGTTGTATGTGTATATGTATATTTATTTAGTTATCAGTATGATTAAAAGATGTTCAGAGATATGACAAGTTTTATACATTTTCTGCAGTGTTGTGGGTTAGGCCCTGGTCTGCTGACCTTAAGGTCAATGGTTCTAATCCACCAGTCACCCCACAAGATATCAGCCTGTTCCCATAAAGGTTTACAGTTTCAGATGGGGTTGCCATGAGTCAGAATAGACTCTGTGGCCATGTTTTGGATTTTTTGTATATGCACAGAAAACTAATCTCAATTTTAAAAAAACATTATTAACTCCCAAAGGGGGAAAATGGGGCAGAAAAGAAACCAGTGTTTAATATGTGGTTTTGTAAACATTGTAAATTATATTTGAATTGGGGTGCTGGAGAGGAATATTGAAAGTACCATGGACTACTAACAGGACAAAGAGATCTGTCTTGGAAGAAGAAAGGCTGGAGTACTCCTTGAGTCAAGGATGGCGAGACTGCCTCGTATACTTTGAACATATTGTCAGAAGGGAGCAATCCTTGGAATAGGACATGCTTTCTGGTAAAGTGCAAGGAGGGCAACAAAAGAGGAAGGTCCTTGACAAGCTGTATGGACACTGTGGCTGCATCAACGGGCTCAGGCACAGGACGATTGTGAGGATGCCCAGGACCGGGAAGCATTTCGTTCTGTTGGGTATAGGGTCACATGGGTTGGAGCCAACTCAATGACAACTGACAACAACAACCACAAACAATATAAATAGTGTTTTAAGCCACACGATGCTGGTAATATACTGGAGGGATAATAGTGGGATACATGTGTGCGTGCATCTTTATGATAGTGTGGTGAGACAGGGGCAGGTAGGAGAGACAAATCTTCACTTTCCATAGTTGAAAGTCAATGGTTGTTACCTAAAACTTAAAATTTCAGAAGTAGCAAAATAAACAGGTTAGAGACCTAAAGATAAAAGTCGATAAAAGTACAGATAGTAAGAAGAAATGAGAGTAATAGAGAGAAGAAGATGGTCAGGAAATGTTAATCATTAAATAATAATAACAAGTCCCACAGAAGTACTTGGTACATTAAACCACATCCTTTAAACTTAGATTTTTAAGTAAAACTAAAAGGTGAAAGTATTCCATAACTGTGCTTTGGCATAAAGGGTTGGGGAAAGCCAGTCTGCTTTGAATGTGCTGGAATTTCACAGCAGTTTCTCACAGATCAAAAACGGAAAATAAGTGATAAAATATATGGTATACAGGACATCAGATTTGAATCCAAGTCTGAGTAGTTACTAGAGCTGCTGCCAAGGTTTTCCACTTCTCTAACGCCTGCCTCCCAGAGGAAGAAATACAACAATGCCAACGAAAGCTTTATAGAGACAAAGGGCCTGAAAATACAACAACAGTTTTATTCCTTAGGCATTTGTTAAGTCTCTACCACATGTCAGGCATGCTTAAAGTTATTATTCCTTGTAATGTAATGTTACATAATTTGCCTAAATTCAAAGTGACGATTCTTATTCATGAATATTCTTGGGTAAGCTTTATAAAAAGAAATACTCAGCAATCCCTCATAACGTCCTTCTGTGTTGGGGTATATGACAGATGGCTCCCACTGATTCCTATGCCTGATACCTGTTCCCTTGTATGATCACCTCACTTTGGGCATAGTTCTGTGACTTGCTTCTAATGGGTAGAATATGGCAGAGCTGATGGGATGTCACTTCTGTGGCTATGGGGCATCAGGCTGTCACTCTATCTTCCTGGCAGAGTCTCGCCCCTGACCCTCTCCCTTTGGGGTTTTGATGAAGTGAACTGTTTGTGGCGAAGCCCATGTGGTAAGAGAGTGAGCACAGCCAACAAGTATCCAATGTCCAGAGTCTAAGAATCCACAAGGAATTGAGGGCAGCCTGCCAACCCCACGTTATCTTGGAAACAGATTCTTTAGCTGGGCCACAAATAAGTCCCTGACACCTCTCAAGGCTGACACCCAGCTCAGTGCTACCCAGATTCCTGACCCACAGAAACTCGGAAATAAGAAATGGATTGCTTTCATCTGTTAGATGTCTGATAGTATGAGAAGAGATTGGTATAAGCCCTCACCAAAGAGAGAGAACCCAGGGGTGGCTCAGGTGGATAACACTCAGCTGCTAATCAAGAGTAGAGTCCATCAAGAAGGGACCAAAATGGCCTCCCAAGGACTGCCAGGCTATTGACTTCCAAAGAGTCAGCCACTGAAAACCCTACGAGGCCTGGTGCACTTTGACATCCATGGGGCTGCCCGGGGTCAGAACGGACTTGGCAGCAATTGGTTGATTTCTTTTTGTTTGTGTGTTTGCTTGTTTCCCTAACCAAGAGAGACCCTGACACCAGCCCCTCACCAACCTTTCGGTGTTATAATGCAGCGGGTCGACTTCAGCCTGGCACAGAGGTGACAAACCTGAGCGTGAACTCTGGCTTGATTGTATCATTCCCCCTGTACCTTCAAGCTGTTCTGTCCAAAAATCAAGGCTGCGACCTCAGTTGACTTCATTCTGGGCTGTATCATCCAGAAATCATCAAAATTACCTCCCAAAATGAACGAATTTAAACAAATTGCTATTTTTAGTACGTCAATCACATGTCACCCAAAAGGTAAAGTGCTTTTTTCAGTATTCTGGGCACGGGGGGAGGGTGGGTATGTGATCAGAGGTAACGCACTAAGGAGAAGTTTCTATTTAATACAATATAACACTAAAAGGAAAAGCAAGTTTTTGACCCTCCAAAAAGTATACTTTCTAATTCTAACATGAAATGTTGAACAAACCCAGGTTTCTGGGCACATGGAGAGGAAATTGCCTTTGCTTTGAATCTAGAACAAAAGATGATATGTGGGTGGCAAAATGAGGAGCTTACAGTGCATGCTTTATCGTACAGGAAGCAAGGGCAGCAGGGAACTAGAATTAAAGAAGCAAAAAAAATGTGTGACAGCCAGGTAAGCAGCAGTAGCCATTTGACATTCCACCTACCAGCTCTCCCAGACTTCCTTGCTGCAGAGTTATCCGAACTGTATTGTTGAAGAAAACAGAGGCAGTCCCCAGATTACGAACGAGTTCCGTTCCTAAGTCTGCCTGTAAGTTGAATTTGTAAGTAAGTAAGGAGAGTTAGGTACGGTTCATATTTAATGTCACTCAAATGCTTCTCCTACTAAACCAGGATAAGTCAAAAAGTATTGCTATAAAACCATAGAACCTTTTATTAAATACCAGTATCAAAATGTAAATCTATTGTATCTCAAAATACCCTCCATCTAGGTCCTTATGCTCCTAAAGATGGCGTCTTCATCCAACTCCTCCCTAAAGAATTCTGCATCCGTGCTTGGTACCACATCAAAACAGCAGATGGGGCATCCTCCAGCACTCACATTGGGATCCTTTTCAATCTTCTTTGAATTTTGAAAAAACAACAACTAAAAGGCTGAAGAGGCAAGATTCAGATTGTCGTGTAGCTGGAGTAAGGTTTCCCCCCAAAATTCTCATAGGCTAGCCATTGATCCCCTCAACAAATTAGCAGGTCCACTGTCATGATGGATAAAAACAATCTGTTGGCAAAACTCTCTTGGCCTTTTTCTCACCAATATAATTTTCAATTGTCTGAAAACTTCTCAATAATAAGTCCTTTGATCATCCTGAGTCCTTCAGGAAAACCTATCAAAGTTATACCTTTGAGATACCAAACATAATTACTGTAACTTCTAAGCTGGCCTCTCTACCTTGAATGTAACCATCTAGCAAATCTCCCTTAGAAGCCAATGTTTTCATAGGCCAATTTTTCAGGCACTCTAACAAGACTAAGACACGTGTATTACTCCGAGAATTATTCAGCATCCATCTATTGATCAAAGAAATATATTTTAATATATTTTGTTTATAATAAACCCATGCATGAATCAGCTAGAAACCGAGGTCTTTGTGACTTACCCTCATATAGCCCCCGGTGATGCTGTGGGTTAGGCTACAAAATCAGCCGTTCAAACCCACCAGCAGCTGATCTGGGGGAGAAAACTAAGGCTGTCTGTTCCCATAAACACTTAGTATCTCAGAAACCCTATACAGAGTTACTATGAGGCGGGACTGACCCAAGGCAGTGGGATCTTGGTTTTGTATAGTATACCTTTCTATGCATTAAAAAACCATTTCTGGATACAATAAACCATTTTTCACATAATAACTCAGTAACAGTATAATGTTTTGATGCATATTGTAAAGTGGCAACCT
Source organism: Tenrec ecaudatus (assembly GCF_050624435.1). Taxonomy (NCBI): domain Eukaryota; kingdom Metazoa; phylum Chordata; class Mammalia; order Afrosoricida; family Tenrecidae; genus Tenrec; species Tenrec ecaudatus. Next base: position 26,803,019 of record NC_134535.1, on the reverse strand, counting down.
TTTGTTATTACAAATCATTGTATGTACTTCAAATGTTCAATATAACAGGCTTTCCTGAGGTTGATTCAAAACTCTGGGTAGTTTACAAGTTGGATGTCGCTAACCCATGGACTGTCTATAATTTGTCGTTTCGAAGACCTTATCATACGGACTCAGAAATGATGTCTGTGTGGGGAATGCTCCACAGAGAATCCATACACAGCTGTGAATCAGTCCCCTGAAGAGTGAACTGAATGGGAAATCGCCGAGACAGTCTGTCACTTCTCAAAACTTCCATACGTAATGCAGAGGTTAACACAGGGGTCAGAATCTGTCAGCACCACGCTTCCCGCAGCTGTCACACTAGGACAAGCTGTCGCCATCCTGGAATAATGCTCGCAAGCCAAATTCTTTTGAGTAGGATGCAGAAAACCAGAATGGAAATCGACAGCAGCAGCCTTGCTACCTAGATGGTTTTGTAATCCAGCTGAGGGCCAGGGGTTGAAAATGACAGGGCACATCAGCCTGCAAGTCTTTCTTTCGTGAGCTGATACCACAAATAAAGCAGAAAGGGCAAATGGCTACCTACGACCCTATTGGTCCTATTTGACACTACACTGAGGTCTAGTGCAGGCTTATGTTGTTCTCCACAGGTGACAGAACACTTGGGTGAGTTTTCTTTGCTGCTGTACCACATCCAAATGACCACGTACTTGGTAACTTCACACTTGTGTTTCATTTTAGATCTGGAGGTTAGAAACCTAAAACCAATTTCACTGTACTAAAAGTCAAGGAAAGAGTAAGACTGGCTCTTTCTGGACATTCCAAAGGAGAACCTTTTCTATGCCTTTTCCAGCTTCAAGAGACTGCCAGAGTTCCTCACCAGCATGTCTTGCCTGCTCTCGCTTATGACCTCTTTTTTCCATCAAAAAGACAATGTTCTACATCCTACTATGGTAATTAGAAGCTTGGGTATTAATGCTAGGGATGCAAGTATTGATTTTTCCCTAGCCAGAGAAAAGAAGAGTTTTTGAAAATTAAAGGTGAAAAGAAACAATTAGTCCCAAGGGACTCACAAACAAGGCAAACCATAGCCTTCGCTAATTTAAGACAAGAAAAACTAGAGGGTGCCAAGTTACTGCTGAACATTCTGATCTGGACCACAGAAAGTCCCGGAGAGAATGGGGCAAAATATGTGAAACAAAATTTAAATTTATAAAAAAGACCAGACTGACTGGTCTGATAAAGACGGGTGGTACCCCTAAGGCTGTGACCCTTAGATACCCTTCAGATCTAGAAATGAACTCCTGACCAGGGAGCACCTTGTGACCAAAAAGTTATAAGATGATCACATTAACAATAACACTCATGATGAACATACTCCTCAGAATACTCCATTACACACACCAAAAAGGCAGCATTTGCCTAAAATCAACACTCAGAAAGTGGAAAGGGGCAGGAAAGATGAACCAATGGAAACAGAGAGGAAGCAGAAAGTGATTCGTCTACTGCCCAACGTACCAGAAAGCCTAGAAGAATTTGACATTTTGTTCTGCATTTCCCCCCTTTTGATCAGGATTCACCGATGGGTCAACATGAACAGTAAGGGCAGTGAGGCATCATCCAGTTCTGATCTCATGGAAAAGGAGTCAGTTGTCCGCAGAGGCCATTGGTCACACATCCCAGATCTTCCTAGTCCTGATTCTCCTTCTCTTATTTCAGGTGAATAGACACCACTTGTTATGCCTTGAATGGTCTCTTTCAAGTTTTGAACACTCAAGGGTCTATGCAAAACACTAAAAGGAATCACTGCAACCCTAAGCCTGCTATTAGACCAATTAACTAGGATGTCACATGAAACCATTGCCCTAAAGTTCCAACCAAAGAACCAAATCCCATGAGGTGCTTGGGTATACTAATCAATGCTTTAAGATGAAGCTGTTCACCCATGGTAAGTAAGGTGGCTCATTACATAAATAATTATCTGAAAAACACTACATTCACGTTGATTGAAATACTTGTTGTTGTTGTGAAGTGCCGAGCCAAGTCAGACCCACAGCACCGCTGTGCACAAAAGAAGAAACACTGCCCCGTCCTGAGCCACCCTTACAGGTGTTCCTTTGCTGAGCCCAGTGATGCAGTCACGGTGTCAGTCCGGCTCATCAAGACAGTTGAAGAGTATCAACGAAGATTGATAATTGAATATTATGAATCACAATTATTTTGGGCATCTAAACCTGTTCATTACAGAGTGGGAAAAAAATAAGAGCAAATTTTGTAGGTCAATAGCATTCATATAATCTCATAAGTATTACTATAGGTTAGGGTCAGGAGATTGGATAAAAGCCTATTAAAAGTAAAGATATGAAGAATTTCAATGACACAATTAAACTGTATTTGTAGAATGATTCACATTATAATAATTCCTGTGGGTGTTGAAATGTACAGCAGCAAGCTTCAGGCAGTTTTCATCCAAAATACTTTGAACATATTTTAAAGCAGTTGCTCTGATACCTGACTGGGTAATTATGTTTGAAGGCGTGCAGGATGTAAAGTGTGATGGTTAGGTTTATTGTGCCAACCTGGCCAATAGGAACATGTAGGATCAATCAGGTTGTAGTTTGATTGGAGGGCAAAGAGATAAATGGCTCTGCAAGGCCTGCCCGACTCTCTCTTGCTCTCTAGTGATTGCAGCATGCTGGAGTGTGCTGCTGCTTTAGCTAGTGCTCTGCCTCAACCTGTGAACTACACTACCTGTGGGACGAGCCAACCTGTGGATCGTGGATCCTGTCTAATTACCTGTTATATTCCTTCTCGCTGTATAAATACATATAAAATCATAAGTGTCCTGGTTTTGTTTCTCTAGAGAACCCTGCCTAACCCAGGAAAAAAGAAGAGGAACTAACTTTCATTAAATGGCTACTATGTCTCGGGAACAGAGTGCCAGGCTTCACAAACTTTAATGTTAGTTCAGTTATGGATCACAGCATTAGGTAATGCACCAAACTCTCCGAAAACTCACTGCTGTTCCCTCAATTCTGACTTAGAGGGACCATATGGACAGAGAAAAACTGGCCCTGTGGGATTCAAAAACTGTAAATCTGTTGAGGGAGAGAAAACCTTTTCCCGAGGAGAAACTGATAGATTCAAACCACCGGCCTTGTCGTTAGCAGCCCAGTGTGTAACCCACTACATGCTGTGGGCTCCTACTGATGATATAGGTAGTGAAAACAGTAAGAAAAAATAATACTTAAAAAGAATTAGCTACCTTTCCCATGTCTGTCAGCTAGTAAATTGAAAACACCAAAATCATCGCCATTGAGTCTATTCAACCCATAGCCACACCATCTAACTGGGTAGAACTGCCCCCATGGGTTTTAAGACTGTAACTCTTTAGGAGAGAAGGTAGCCTTGGCCTTCACTTGGCAGTAGCTGGTGTTTTCGCATTGCTGACCTTGCAGTTAGCGGCCACCAGGACTCAGTTAGTAGATGGGATGGCTAAAAGTTAAGGCTACACTTGTTGAAATATGAAAGTCCATAATGGACTTTTCAACATACTATAACAGATGTACACTGTTAAGAAATCAGTAATGATTGTTGCAGAAACCTTCTAATGCTGAATGGGGCAGATTTAAATATTACCATACACCTTAATAGCGGGTAATAGTAATAGGTCACAATGGCTTTAAAACTGTTTGTTGGGCCCTGCCTACTAATGACTTCACAATGCACAACGTCCTGTAAATAGTCTTTCTCACTCATGGGTCCCTTTTCACTACTCTGACCCTCTCTTAGCTAGGTCCAAAAAGTGCTCTTATCCCCCCAAATAAGCTCTATGATGAAGGGCAATTTCTCACTTCAGTTCACATACCTTTAGCTGAGCTGAGATTACCTGTGGATTTTCTGAATAAGTGTAGTTTGTGCATTGTTTTCCATCATGTACTTTCTAAAATTGATTCAGCTGAGATCTGATATTTCAGCTCAGACTACTCTACAGTTGACTGTTGAAAACCTGATCCAGCAGGAATTTGAGTCATTAGCAAAGTGGGAAATCACTTGTTGCCATTGTGCTGTGAAGAAGGGAAGTCCCCTTGTATGGTATTTGACCCTTTTGACTTTCGATCAGCGTTCTTTGAAAGCGATGGGGTAGCTGGAGCTCACTAGGTAGAATAAAATAGAAGGCAATGCCACTGAGATACCCATAATTCCTTGGTATAACAAACGCTGTAGGTCCAGCCAGCTGGTTTCTTGTTTAAAAATGGCTACACTTGAATTTGTATTCTTCCTGGCCAATGGAAATCAAGGTGATAAATACAGGCAAAGCATGACTGAGACCTCAAGGGTAGGTGACATAAAGATCTATATAGATATAGAGATGTAGTTCATAAAAGAAAGCGATTAGTGGGGTAAGTAATAAAAAGAACTGACAACAAATTATTCTTTCCTTATAATGCCTAACAGTAAGAGTCGTCTCATTAGGAGGATGGGGGGTTCTCCACGGGTACTTCGGTCATAAAGAAGAGAACATCCCTAGTTCTTGCCGTCAATATCTAGCTGGAGCTGAGAGCACAATGTGAGAAAGATTTGCATCCTAAAGTTTCAATTTGTCATTGTATATGTACCAAGAGACCTATTCAGGCCGAAAGCAATCTGAGATGCCACTCACAACTGTATCTCCGGGGGGAATCAACAACAAAAGCCCATGTATTTAACCTGAACTGATCATCATCTTACCTGACTTTTGTCCATTAAACACCAGGCCAATTTATGCTCATTATTGATTTATTTTCTTTTATTGATTTACTTTTTTTTAATATTCCTCCAACTCCTTCTTCTCTTTGAATTGAATCACCACTACTATATTATACTACACTGAAAAATCCAGGAATATTCAATAAATCCAATGAATTTTATATCCCTGGACTTCCTCCTCCCTCTCCTTTCTTAGCCCTAGTAGGATTCATATGTATAATACATATAAACCAAAAGAGAGACAAATATAAATAAATGTAAATACAATTAGTAATGTTGTTGTTCTTACTTTGATTTGAAACTCATTTATATATTTCCTCAATATAAACTGAAAAATTCCATGGATACAAATAAAATGGAAAATACAATTGCATCTGGATTTACTAATTTTTTTCAAATAAAGAGCTTTAATTTAAATTAAAGTCTTACAGAGTAAAAGATTGTCAGACAAAGTAAATAATAAAATGGTCTTTACAATATATTTGTATGGTATGTTAAATTTTACCATAACATGTGCATCAACATGTATTACATAGGCCACCACTTACATGCCAGTTTAATGTACTATGTGGCTTACATGTTGCTGTGAGGCTGGAAGTCATATTACTGGTATTTGAAATACTAGCAGTGTCACCATAGTGGAACAGGTTTCTGCAATTCTTACAGATTAAGAACAGATTATGAAGAAGGAAAACTTCCTGAACGAGCGCTGAACATTGTCGGAGACAGTACCAGAAAATGAGCCCCTCAGGCCAGAAGACACTCGAAACTTGACTGAGGAAAAGCTGCCTTTTCAAAGTAGAATCTGCCATAATCATGTGAATGCAGTACAGCTTTCAGGACCTTGATTTTCCGATGACGCACAACTCAAAATAATAAAAAATAACTGCAAACATCTCTCAGTAATTTGAACTTGAAATGTATGTAGTGTTAATGTAAGAAAATAGGAAGTCCTCAAAATGAACTGGAAACGCATAAAGCACATCATCTTAGGCATTAGTAAACTGAAAGGAATTGATATTAGCCTTTTGAATCAGAAAATCATGATTTACCATGGACAGGATGAAAAATTCAAGAGGAATACCATCGTACTCTTCATCAAAAAGGATGTTTCAAGATCTATTCTGAAGTACAGTACAGTCTTCGATGAAGATCAAGGACTGCAGCCTTCAGCAGGGATGACAACTCAATGTACAGAGACCAAACCTTCACAACTGGGCCAGCGGGTAACACCATGATAACTGGAGAAAAGGTTGAAATTGTCCAGGATTTTGTCTTGCTTGGATCCACAAGCAATGCTCACAGAAGCAGCACTCAAAAGACCAGCCGATGCATTGCTTGGAGTAAACCTGTCGCAAAATAAATCCTCATGGGAGTAATGAAAAGCAAGGCTGTTACTTTGAGAACTAAGGTGTACCTGACTCGAGCCATGGTATGTTCAATCGCCTTGCATGCGCACGGAAGTTGGACACTGAGAAAGGAACACTGAAGAACTGATGGATTTGAATTGTGGTGTTGGTGAAGAATATCGAAAATGCCACAGACTGTCAAAAGAACAACCAAATCTGTCACTGTTATTTCATCAACTCCTGGAGCATTTGGGGGGCTGGAGGGGGGAGGCGGCTCACGCTTTCACAGCAGCTTGGACTTCCTTCAGTTGCCTTGGTTTTCTCATATACTACCTCTTGAAATAGTTGAATGTTGACTATTTTGGGTACAGCGACTGTATTCTTTCCATGTCCTCTTGATGCTTCCTCCATGATTGAATATTTTGCCCATAAAATCCTTCAATATTACAACTCAAGGCTTGATTTTCTTCATTTCTCTCAGTTTCCGGTATGCTGAGCATGTTCCTCCTTTTGGGTTTTATAACTGTCGGTCTTTGTACATTTCATTATAATAGTTGTTTTTGTTTGCTGTTGTTTTTTCTGGAGCTGCCCTTTAAATTTTTCTGTTTATCTCTTGGACTTCATCCTTTCTTCCCTTTGCCTTAGCTTAGAACACGTTTCCGAGTTTCTTCTTATATCCACTTCAATCTTTTCTTCTTTCCTGTCTTTTTAATGGCTTCTGCTTTCTTCAAGTAGGATGTCCTGGATTTCTTCAAATAGGATGTCCTGGATTTCTTCAAGTAGGATGTCCTGGATTTCTTCAAGTAGGATGTCCTGGATTTCTTCAAGTAGGATGTCCTGGATTTCTTCAAGTAGGATGTCTTGGATTTCTTCAAGTAGGATGTCTTGGATTTCTTCAAGTAGGATGTCCTGGATGTCCTCCCACAGCGCGTGAGGTCTCTGTCACTAGTGCTGGTCACATCCAATCTGATCTAGAGATGTTCTGAAATTCTGGTGGGATAGCCTAAAGATCGAAGTTTGGCTCTCGTGAACTTGCTCTCATTTTCTTCAGTGTCAAGTTGAACTGACATATGAGCAATTGATGGTGGATTCCACAGTCGGTCCCTGGCCTGGGTTTAGCTGCAGATATTGAGCTTCTCCAGTGTCATCCTTCACATGCAATCAATCTGAATTATATGGACTCCATTTGAGGAAGCCCCATTGTATAGCTTGTTTGTTTAGTGATGCTGAAAACCCATATTTGCTATGAACAAGTTATTGGTATGCAAAATTCTATCAGGTGATCTCTAGCTTCCTTTCTGTCACCAAGGCCATATTTTGCAACCATGTTCCTTCCTCTTTGTTCCCAACTTTTGAATTCCAATCGTCAGTAATCAGTAATGCATCTTGATTACATATTTGATCAATTTCATACTGAAGAATTGGTAGAATTATTCAATTTCTGCAACCCTAGCTTTAGAGGCTGGTTCATAAATTTGAATAATGGTTGTACTGATTGAATTTTCTTGAATGAGAACAGCTATAGCCCTATCACAGAGAGCATTGTACTTCAAGGTCGATCTTGAAATATCCGTTTTGACAATGAATACAGTGCCATTCCTCTTGATTGCATCATCTTCATCCCAGGACACCACATGATTTTCTTATCAAAGTGGCCAATACCAGTTCACTTCAGTCCATTAACTCTTAGAATATCAGTCTTTATGTACCCCATTTCATTTTTGATGACTTCTAATATTCCTAGGTTCATAATGCACACACTCCAAGTTACACTTATTAGTAGATTTCTGCAGTTGTTTCTTCCCATCTTGAATCAGGGACCATCAGACATTAAAGGTCTCAAAGGCTTTCCTCTCACAGGCTTTCCTCTATTTACGTCATGAGGGTCAGCAACTGTTTTTGAGGAAGTGAGCCTCCGTCAGTCCTATTTTGAGTGTCTGCTGCCTTGAGGGGCTCGTCACCGAGGACTGTCTCTGGGAATGCCCTGCTTCTGTTCATTAGGCCCTCCGTGCCTGATACGGTGCTGATGTTTAGGGTTTTCCACAGCTAATATCTCTGAAGTGGACAGTCAATTCCTTTTTTATAATCTATTCTTAATCTGGAGGCTCTGCTGAACCTTGTTCACTTTGGGGGGTCCCTGCTGGTATTTGAAATTATAAGTGACATAGCTTCCAAAAAGTATTACAGCAACACACAAACTACTACAGTACAACAAACTGACAGAGTAGTGATAGTGGTAACTTAGTAAAACACCAATTTATACTATTAAAATTCTGGAAATGTGGAAGTAGTACTAGCAGTAATGAGCTTTTCAGGGCTAAAATTAAGATAGCCAAAAGCTATGCTATTTTGGGTGGCTTTAATGAGGAATCTATTACTTACCTTTCCTGGCTTTAAGAGATGGCATTCATTCTATGACTTGTGGCAACATCATTCAGATATCTGCTCCTTTCCAGAGCCTTCCTTCCCTTTAGTCTCTATGTCACTTCACCTTCTTTGACTGATCCACCTGCCTCCTCTTCATATGGATTTATGTGATTGTATTGGGTGTACTCAGATCCAGGGTAATCTTCTCATTGTAAGATTCTTAATTAATCACACTTGTAAGTCTTTTTTTTGCCATATTCGATAACAGAACCACAGGTTCTGAAATTTAAATGTGGATATATTTGGGTAAGAAACAGAACAAAATCTAGCAAATCCTGCATATTTTTCTTATTATGAAAAATGTCTTTATTTTATCTTAAATTTGTAAAACACTTTTTCGAATTATAGAATTATGTATACAAGGGGGCTTCAGGTGTTCATGATAACATTAAAATAAAATATCATGAGTTTTTCCACAAGTTTCATGGGCCCCTCCTATATGCAATTAACAGGAGCCCTGTAACGGGTATGCAATTGGCTCTACTCCACATGGCCAGTGGTTCAAGACCACCAGAATCTCCACAAAAGAAAGACTGGGGGTTTCTATTCCCGTAAACAGTTACAGTCTCAGAAACCAACAGGAGGTCGCTATAGGTTATCATTGACATAGAGGTAGTGAGTTTATAAGCAATTACTTATTCATTTGAAAGGTAATTTTGTTGGGTATAGAATTCTAGATCAGCTTATTACTTAGTACTTTTAAAATATGCCATTGTCTTCTGATTACATAGTTTGTGATGATAAATAATTTATCATGATTACTTTTGTGTTTCCATAAATTATTAGCATATTTTTCTTTTTGCATCTAAATTTTTCACTTTATCACTGGTTCTTAATCATTTGAATATAATTTACATTGGTGTATTTTTCTTCATTTTTTTCCTCTTTGGAATTTATTGAGCTTTTTTGAATTTGTGTTAATAATTTTCATCATATATAGAAAGAATCTTGACATTATTTATTCACATGTTGTTTCTGCTGTGAAGCCCATTGGGACATGATTAAATTTATGTTTTTCTATTTGTATCCCACCAAACTATAGCAGAAATGAAGCACACATATATTTACCAAAAAGCCACATCCATAAAAATAGATTTCAATATATTTACAATAATTGAAATCCTGCAGAGAACATTTTCTGACCACAGCAAATAAATGTTAAAAAGATTTCTAGAAATCTCCAAGTTGGAAATCAAGCAACAGACAAAATAAATCTCTCCAAATAAAATATGAACTAGAACTCTCTCTTTTGTATATGCCATGATATTGCATTTAGAAAATCCCAAAGAACCCACAGAAAAGCTACTATAGCTAATAAACAAATTCAGCAAACCATAACAACCAATATGGAAAAAAAATTAAGAAAGGCTGAAAGACCTAAATCATAAACTCTTCCTGAAATAAATAAATGAAGACTGAAAATATATCCTGTGTTCATAGATTAGAATGTAGTATTGTTAAGATGTCAATTTCTATTAAAACATAGCTATATTTTGGCAGATATAAAAAGATGATCCTCAAATTCATATAAAATTACAAGTCTATAATAGACAAAGTAATAAAAACAAAGTTGGAAGATTCACCATTCCTGATTTCAAAACAGAGTACCAAGTTATATTAAACAAAAAATGCATGATACTGATAAAAGATATACCAATGCATAGCCTTGCTATCAGAATGCATTGGAAAGTAGAGTAATGCAGGGATAGTTCAGTTAAAATTTAACACCTTATCTTTTATTCTTCCTTTGATGCATTTTAAATTTATTCTATTTTTTACTATTTTCTGTTCCTTTCAACTGAAGTTTTCTGTTTGATTTTGTTATTGTCATTGGGTATGGGGTTTTCTGTTTGTTTGCTTGCTTGCTTTTTGAATATTTTTCTTTATATGCAATCCAGAATATGCTAACCTATAAAGACAGGATGCTGAGCAAAACAGAGAAGCAAGATTATAGGAAGAAGAATGTGGCATCAGGATTGGAATAAGGTTTATTAACAATGTGTGATATGCAGATGACACAACCTTGCTTGCTGAAAGTGAAGAGAACTTGAAGCACTTGCTGATGAAGATCAAAGGTTTTAGCCTTCAATGTGGATTATGACTCAATGTAAGGAAAACCAAAAGTTTCAATAGTGGAACAACAGGTAACATCATGGTCAGTAGAGAAAAAGTTGGAAGTTGTGAAGGATTTTGTCTTGCTTGGATCCACAATGAAGACTCATGGAAGCAGCAGTAAAGAGATCAAACAACACATTGCATTAGGTAAATCTGCTGCACAAGATCTCATTGGAGTATTGAAGAACAGAATGTTACCTTGAAAACGAAGGTGCGCCTGACCCAAGCCATGATATTCTCCATTCCGTCCTATGATATGCATTACATCATGTGATATGCATTACATCATGTGATATGCATTACATCATGTGAAAGTTGGACATTGAATAAGGAAGACAGCAGAAGAATCGATGCATTTGAATTGTGGTGCTGGAGAAGAATATTGGAAGTACCATGGACTCCTAAAAGGACAAACATCTATCTTTGAAGAAGCATCATGCCCACACAGAAGCAAAGCACAGATAAAAACAAGCAGACACCATCATGTTTGATAAAGTGGAAGGGTAACAAAAACGATGAAGGCCTTCAACAAAATGGGTTGACACCGTGGCTGCATGGCTGTCCTCAAGCACAGGAAGAGTTGTGAGAATGGCACAAGACCATGCAATGCCATCATGCTGTGCATATGGTCTCTGTGGGGCGGAGCCTAACCAATGCCACCTAACAACAACAACCTAGAGGCAGCAACTGAATTAGTACTTTCTTGGGGTTCCTACAGGGGGTGGTGAGGGCAAGGGAGCTACTAATAATGAATTTAAGAAAATATTGTAAAATTATTTGTGGTGAGGATTACACAACTCTTTCTAATAGCCTTGAGCTATTAAATTGTATGATCTGTCAATTATATATAAATAAAACTGCTCATTTCATTTTTAATTTGAGCGTTCACAATCCAAAAATAAAGCCCCTTATTTGTGGCTATGGCGCTCACCTGAATGCCAAGCTTCGTACTGTGGTGACTTGCTGGTGGCTTGGAAGGTAGAGATTATGCCACCAATATTTCAAAAACCAGCAGTGCCTCCAATGGTGAGTAAGTTTCAGTAGCGCTTCCAGACTAAGGTAGACGAGGAAGAATGATATGATAGTCACTCTGAAAATATTTTCAATCTTTTCCTATGCAAACTGAATAAGGAAGACCAAAGAAGACTGATACAACTCAATTATGTTCTTGGCAAAGAATATTGCATATATCCTGGTGTGCCATAAGAAAGTACAAAGCTGTCCTAGAACTACAGTCAGAATACTCCTTAGAAGCAACGATGACGCATTATTTTCAACAGGTCATCAAGAGGGACCAGTCCCTGGGAAAAGACATCATGCTCGATAAAGTATAGGATCACCAGAAAAGAGGGAGCAGCTGAATTAAATGGTCTGACACAATGGCTGCAAATATGGGCTCAAGCAAAGTAAAAATTGTGAGCAGATGCGGGACGAAGAAGTTTCCTTTTGTTGGATAGGTCATTGTGTGTCGTGTATCTTGTAGGGTCACAATGAACCATAACCAACTCTGCAGCTTCCAACAATATTGTTATTATTTGATGGTAAGCGTGGGTTAAGTTGGTTCTGACTCTTAGCAACTTTATATACACCGGAAAGTTTGACGCATTACCTGGTCCCATGCCATACTCACAAGTGTTGCTAAGCTTGAGAACTGTGTTGCAGCCACTGAGTCAACGCATCTACCTGAGGGTCTTCCTTGTTTTTCACCTGACCTTCCACTTCACCAAGCTTGATGTCCCTCTCCACGGAGCATTGTGGCTGTACTTCTTCCAAGAAGCAGTTCGCTCACTGCCACTGTGTCAATGCTGACTCAAGGCAACCCCCAAGTGGGTTGTGGATACTGTAACTGTTAACGGAAGTAGAACACCCCATCTTTCTCCCTCAGAGCTGCCGATGGTTTCAAAGTGCCCACCATTCTGATTGCAGCCCAACATGTAACCAGCACAGCACCCGGGTTCCACTCTAGCAGTCCACAGCACTTTCAATATTCCTCAGCGACAACCACTTCCCGGCCTTTTGGCGAAGGTCAAGTGTAATACTCTTCATCTACCCCATAATTCAAACGCATCGATTCTTCTGTGATCTTCCACATCCACTGTCTAATTTTCACCTGCATGTGAAGCATGTGAAAGAAACGATCATGGCTTGGGACAGGTGCACTTTAATCCTCCCAGTCCTTGCCTTTGAACACTTTAACGATATGCAAAAGCTGGACAAAGCAGCAGATTTGAGTGTGAAATTTGATTTTCGATAAAGGTGCCTAATTTGCACTTTGTCTGTAAGGCTGGCAAGACTTCAGCTGATCAGCTTTGGAGGGACCAGTCCCTGGATAAGAACAAAATGCTTGGTGAAAGAGAAGGCAGACAAATTGAGGAACACTCTCAACGGATGGACTGACAGTGGCTGCAACAACCAGTGCAAACCTAAGAAGGATGGAGAGGATGGCATGGGACCAGGCGGCGGTCTCCTTGAGGGTGGACCTCAGTTGCATATCGAGGACAGCTATGAATCGGAACCGGCTCCACAGCGCCTAACAAGAACAGCAGCAGCAGTTTAGTCAGTGGGCAAAGAAGAGTACTCGCAACAAATGTTTTTAGGGCAACTTGATTTTCACGCGCAACAAAAGAAATAAGCTGTATTCATACTTCACCGCATATGCAAAGATTAACTCAAAATTGATCAATGAATTTAAAAACCAAAGCTACTTTTCTCATGTCTCTCAACTCTTAAACCAATCTTCCCACAAACCTCCTACCTCTCTAACTTCACTGTTCAACTTCTTGACAAAGCAGTTTCTCTCTGCAATCTTCCCGTTTTTGCCTAGGATTCATTCTTTAATGCACTACCACTTGGCTTCCTATGCTGTGAACTTTACCGAAATGTTTGCAAAAGACAATGCTCTCTTCTCAATTGTTAAACTAATGAAGCCTTTCGGTAGCTTTCCAAGAGCCCTGGTGGTTAAGCATTGGTCTGCTAATGCAAGGTGGGTAGTTTGAAACCGTCAGCCGCACCACAGGGAAATAAAAGAGGCTTTCTACTCCCATAAAGAGTTACGGTGTCGGAGTCCCACAGAGGTCCTTCTACTCTGTCCTGCAGTGACACTATGAGTCAGAATTATCTTGATGGCAGTTAGTTTGGTTTTTTTGTAGCTCTCAAAAGATACTGTTAACTACAAATACCATCTCTCCAGGTGGACCACACACCTAATTGCTTCTCCTCCTGTGCTCCCAATGACGCACCCTACTGTCTGAGCAATTCCACCCTAAGTTCCTTCTACATAATTTTAGAATTCAGCATTACTTCAAAGTGTGATACCTATCACATTGACTATTCTAGAATAACTTTCATTTTGATATATTCTTTTAAAATAATACTCTTGGTAATATTGTTGTTATTTTCTGCTGTGTGTGTGTGTGTGTGAGAGAGAGAGAGAGAGAGAGAGAGAGAGAGAGAGAATATCTCATTCCTCACTCTAGCACTTAGCTGAGGGGCTTTGGACGTCCTGAAAGCAGCTGAAGTGCACATCTTCATACAGTTACCAGACTCAATTTCACAGCAATGAGTAAATGAAATGATACCCAGTAAAACTCCTTGTAATGGCCTTTGCCTATAGGCCCTTTGAGATCTCATTCTACATCTTTTGGACCATGTCACCTCTAGGACTCTACCCCTCACTCAATCCAGGCACTGTCCCACCTCAAAATATTTGCTCTTGGAGTTTCCTCTGCATGGAATATTAATCCCTCAGCCACTGGAAGGTGAATTTCTCTGCCTCTTTGAGGCCTTTGTATAAGGTTGCCAGCTCAGTGAGATATTTTCTGAGTACTCAGTTGAAGTTCACCACCACCACCCCATTTCACTTCTGATACTTCTTTCACCCCTTTTCCTACTATTTTCCCTCCAAAACAAACAAATAAAAACTCCCTGCCATTGAGTCAACACTAATTCATAGCAACCCCTTGTGGATTTCTAAGACTATAATTCGTTAAGTGAGTAGAAAGCTCACTCTTTCTTCCATGGAGCTTCTGGTGGTTTTGAACTGGCAACCATGCAGATCCCAATCCAACACATAACCACTACACCACCAGGGCTCCTCCTATTTCTCCTTAGAACTCATTATCTTATACCATCCCATATAGTCTTACATTTTTATTTCATTTTCCTACCCACTTAACTGTAAGTCTGTGAAGAACAGTGTCTGGCATGTGGGAAATGTTCAATAAGTATTGGCTACTAGTAGCCAATAAAGATTTATCGAACAATACCTAATTCTGACTTGGAGTCAGAATTAATTCAATGGCAATAAGTTGGTTGGTTGGTTGGTTGGTTGGTTGGTTGGTTGGTTGGTTGGTTGGTTGGTTGGATGGATGGATGGATGGATGGATGGATGGATGGATGGATGGATGGATGGATGGATGGATGGATGGATGGTTGGTTGGTTGGTTGGTTGGTTGGTTGGTTGGTTGGTTGGTTGGTTGGTTGGATGGATGGATGGTTGGTTGGTTGGTTGGTTGGTTGGTTGGATGGTTGTTTGGATGGATGGTTGAGTTTATTGTAGTAAACCTCATAAGCTGATCCTGGCAGCTCTTTTGTAAAATTTCCTGAAATCAGCTTCAGCAGCAACAGCCCTTTGCCTTGCTCGCGTGTGGCATGCCGCACAAGGGGAGTGTAACACAAGGACATTACAGCTAATATGGAAGTACGCAGGTACTCATAAGAAGGGGATCAGTTTGAGGGATAAAATATCCTACAGAAATCAAATACATATAAGAAAGAGGAGAAAACACTTAACATATAAAATACATGCTTTTGGCCTGTTTAACAAGAAGCTGTCATAGTGAAACCAAAATAAACAATTATAATGGGTACTAAGAAAGATTGAATTATCACAATGAGATGATTATTACATCAAAATCACAAAGGTAAGATTGAAAAGCAGACCTGTGCAAAAAAAACCCAACAAATCCATGAAGTCGAATATATTGGTTTTTTAGAATCAGTAAAGCTTAACAAAAATATTAAATATGAGTAAAACAGAAAAACACTAAATTTACTGTAAGATTTCTAGATTGAACAATTGTGTAAATGGTGATTAACTTATCCTGAAAATAAATAAAGAAACTAGGACAAGGTGAGTTAGATTTTAGAAACATCAAATTTGGGATACCTGAACAATATCTAGGTAGATATGCCCAGGATGGAGCTGGAGTTACAAATATGGTACTCAAGAATAGGTTGCCATTGATGATGTAGCACTGTGAATTTTTGACATGAAGCAGAGCCACAAGAGTAGGGAGAATTCCAAATTTTAAAATATAAGAGCACGTTGGGCAGGTGATTCCAAAGCTAATCCAGCAAAGTAGTTTGACAAAACAGGGAGCGGGGGTTGCAGCATCAGAGATAATGAAACCGAAATGGTTCCATGGAAGAAGAATCAATGCTGTCGAATATGGTGCCGGTGAAGAATATTGGAAGAACCACGGACTGTCAGAAGATCAAACAAATCTGTCTTGGAAGAAGTACAATCATATGTTGCTGATATGCGAGAAGGGTGAAACTTAATTTCACAAGCTTTGGGCACTGAGACATTAGTGCACGGAAAGAAGAGCAGTGGAAGGGCAGTGAAAAAGAGGAAGGCCCGAGATTAGACGGTTGACGCCATGGCCGCAACAGGAGGCTCAGTCATCACAATTGTGAGGTTGGCACACAACCAGCAGTGGTGTGATTTTGTTGTTCAGAGAGTCAGCACAAGATAAAACCACTTCAGGGTCCCTAACAAATAAAGCAATGTTCTTTAGGAGCCAGGTCAAGTCCTTCCGTCACATATCACGTTACATGGCTCCACTTTTCATAGGGGTGTTATTTTCTTGAAAATAGTAAAGAATGATTTAGAATAATCTAGCTTTAGCTCTAAAACCACAGAAACCTATATTATGTGGAAGGGGGCTATATAGAAATTAGAGATAACAATATTAAATAATGTATAGGGAGCCATGAAAATACATATTATAAGTCAAGGCAGAATATCTAAATGTAATTGTTCAGTTAGGCTTGGTTAACATATTATAAGATGTAGTTAGGACTATAGACGGTGAGCCTGTGCACGAGCTGTGAATGAATTAGTATTGTATGTAAGAGCTGAGAAATTGAGCATCGATCACATGCTACTAGCACAATGTATTATTTTCACCATTTTGACTTAAGTGGCAAATAATGGGGTTTTATAAACTATTTGATATGGTTCCGCCAGAGCCTTTGTCCCTCCCAACAAAAGACTGGGCAGCATTATGCATATTTGAGGTGTTTGTAACCCACGAAGTAGATTTATTTAAAGTGTTGAAAAGCAAGGATATTACTTTGAGAACTAAGATATGGGTGACCCAAGACATCATATTTTCTATAGCTTCAAATCCATGTGAAAGCTGGACATTGAAAAAGGAAGCCCAAAGAAAGACCAAGCCTTTTGAACTCTGGTGTTGGGGAAGAATATTGAAAATGCCATGTCCTGCCGAAAGAACAAACAAATCTATCTTGGAAGAAGTATAGCCGGAATGCTCCGTAAAGACAAGGATATGGACCTCACCTTACATACTTTGTACATGTTAGCAGGAGAGACCAGTCTCTGGAGAAGCACATCATGCTTGGTAACGTGAAGTGACAATAGAAAAGCAGCAGCAAGACAGGCTGAGTGCATTAAGAACTACGATTTATGGTTTGACCTCTGGGACAATATGACAAGGGCCACCACATGGAAAGGAACCCTAGTGGCACAGTGGGTTAAGTGCTGACCAGTGAAACAAAAGGTCGGAGGGTTGAACCCACCAGCGGCTCCAATGGAGGAAGAGTAAATAGTTCGCTCCTTGAAGGATGCAGAAACCTTATGAAGCAGTTCTATATTGTCCTATAGGGTCACTCTTAAGCAGAACGGTTGGATAGCAGTAAGTTTGGGGTTTGGTGCTATGGAAGGCACATATTTTTTTTAATCTCAGTACTTTTCTGCTTGGTAAATGAAAAACAAACCCAGAAAATAGGCCTTCGGGTGCACACCAATATTTAAGTTTTCTTCTTAGTCCTTTAAATATTTTTCTTCTACGAATACTTAGCAATGATTTCCTAGCTTCTGTTCACATCCTTCTACTGTTCCAGGCAATGGTTATCATTGAGTCTCTTTCACCCAACTGGCCGGGAAAGCTTGATAACAGATTCCTTTAACCTCATGCAAACAGAGGAACTTCCTCTATGTGCTTCCCCTAGTTTAGAGCAAATCAGGCAGAAACTCTGCCTTAATTCCTCAGATAATATCTGGCTTAAGTCACCTCTTCTAAGTAGGCCCTTAATTATAGTAAATGAGGATTATTATCAGTCTCTCTACAAAATGGACTTCTATTGGTTTAACACCACAGATACAGAGAAGGATATGTTCTAAGCACCAAAAATAGGAGTTCCCTAAAATAATAGACCTTCAAAAACATAAGAATCGGGTTCTATTGAAATTTCTCAAGCATTTTAACATTTGTGCAGCTTGTCATTTTAAAAAATTGCCACCGAGCCAATCCCTATTCACAGGGACCACATAGGGGGTGGAGGAACTCCCCCAGGCGGTTTCTCATGTTGTAAAGCCTTACGCAAGCAAACTGCCATGTCATTCTCACATGGGGTGGCTGGTGGTTTCAATTGCTGGCCGTTTTAACCATTGGCCTTTCCAACCCCAAAAAACGCACTGTCATAGAGTTGATTCCACCTCAGAATGACCCTAAAGGAGAAGGTAGAACTACCCGGGGCTTTGCGAGACTGAAACACTTCAACAAAGAGAGGGTCTCATCTTTCTCCGGAGGATGGGCAATGGGTTCCCACGGCTACCTGTGTTTGCAGTCCGATCTGTAAGCATCACATCACCATGGCTACCTGCCCAGTTGTGTTATCAGGACTCCTTAATATGCCGTTTCCATGATTTAATTGATTGTTCTTTATAAAGTGAATTCTAAGTATAATCATTGTGAGTATATTCTTGCAAGTCTACTTCTAAAACAGGTCTATTTTCTTTGAAAAGATAAGTCGTCTTTTCTCTCTGAATACCATTTTAAATGCAACTTGAAACTTTGTGGGTTGAAGAGGAAGAGAGGATCAATAGAGTCAGTCTTATTTCACTGCAAATGGGGAATCCGTATCTGTATGTAGCCGTAGAGGGACACTTGTGCTCAATAATTTTAAAGTTTTATGTAACTTCATTATTCTTCATTGTTTGCCCTGTGAGCTATTGACAGCAACGAACTGATCGCTAACAAATGCACTCTGTGGACATTTCCCAAAAGGAGAGTCATTAGTAATGAAGGAGTGTGCCTTTCAAGCAAACGCTCCAACTGCATCTGAGAAGTCTAAAGCCCCATGACATCTTTCAATAGAGGCTATTGAAAAAACTGCATACATCTTGATAACTTGTCCAATTTCAATTGTGTTGATCCTAAAAGGTGTATCAGTAACAGTCATAATGAGGGAAACGTGTTTCCCAAGGCCAACAATGAAGCAGAAAGTCATTGAGGATATTTGAAGACTCAAACTAACAATTGTTGAGGATGGTGCAGGACGGAGCAATTTCCGTCTCTTTTAGGACACTCGAAGTTGGAGCTGATTCAATGGCACATAACAAAAGCAACAGATTGACTTGCACCGATTACCAGGTCACTTTCAATGTCACCTTTTCTGTTATGTTACACTGGACCCTCTCCCAACCCCCCGGACATGCCCTATCTTATGCACCGTATTGCCTACATTCCTCATAGTCCCTAATGTTGCTGCTGCTGGGTGCAGTCATGTAGGCTCAGAACCCCAATTACTGTGAACACAATGTGCACTCTTGCCCTAGCCTCACAACTGTTTCCATGCCTGAGTCCACTGATGCAGCCACTGTGTCAACATAGTTTGTCAAGAACCTGCCACTTTTTCACTTTACATGAACCTGATGTCAGGGACTGGTTTCTTCTGACAATATGTCCAAAGTATGTAAGATAAAGTCTTGCCATCCTTGCCTCTAAGAAGCCCTCTGGCTGTACTTCTTCCAATAAATATCAGTTTGTCCTTTTAGCAGACTCTGATATGTTCAATATTCTTCTCCAGCACCAAAATTCAAATGCATCTACTCTTTCATGGTCTTCTTTATTCAATGGCCACCTTTCACATGCATGCCATGCAATGGAGAATACCATGGCTTGGGTCAGGTGCATCTTTGTCCTCAAAGTAACATCCTTGTTCTTCCAAACTCTAATGACCCTCGTGGTGTCACTATTCCCACTACTGGTCCTATGAGATTTATCTGTCCTGTATTCCAGGTGCCCAGAGCTCTTATCTTAACCAATATACGTACTCCGGTCTAGCAGGTTTTGTAAGGTAAAACTGAGGTCATGATAGTTGGTGGGGACGTCAAGAACTAGAGGCATGTTGTTTGTTTCGTCAGAGCTATATTGCACCCTGGCTGAAACGTCCCTTCTATATGGCTCTACTGTGAAAGAATGTCCAATTGTCTAACGATGGGCTTTGGATCTCCACGGCAACTCCTCTCATTTGCATTGATATACTTGTTGCGGATTCTTTTGATACCTGATACCTGATGTTGCCAACTCATGATCACACAGGCTGGTGTGCTTCTTCCATGTGGGCTTAGTTGCTTCCCTGCTAGCTGACTGCTTGTTTAAATTCAAGTGTTTTAGACCCCAGATGCTATATCTTTTGATAGCCAGGCACCATCAGCTTTCTTCACCACATTTGCTTATGCACCCATTTTATCTTCAGTGATCGTTTCCAAAAGGTGAGTATCACAGGATGCCAGGTTATTAGAACAAAGTGTTCTTGTGTTGAGGGAATACATGAATAGAGGGCCAACATCCATTTGCTAACATAATACTTATCGTATAAATATATGTACATAGACCTATATCCCTATCATTATAAATTAATATATTTACATATATACAGACCTATATATAGACCTCTATAAATAGTTCCTAGTTCTTTCCTCTATTTCCTTTCACTTTCCTCCTGTCCCAATAGTTGGATTTTTTTTAATTCAAGTCTTAGTTCCCTTCTCCTTTGTGCTTATTAATTCTCAAACAAAGCTTCCTGTCCTGAATCACTCCCAAGCTTCCTCCTAAAACCTCTACCTTGGAGTTCTGCAGTCACCCCAATTAGGCAGGTCTGAAACTGAACTCACTCGCTCCCAAACAACGCTAGTTTCCCTCTTGGTCTCATTATTTCTATTGTTTTCTGAGCTACAGAAGATCTACTTGGGTCTTCTTTTCCACACAAATCCAATGGTCACTTAATTGATTTCTCTGCAAGCTCTAGCTTGCTCTCCCTTCACTCAAACACTATTTTACATTTAACAACCAATTTAAAAATCTTCAGTGACTTCCACACTCATAAAATATCTTTCACACACTTATCCCATTCAAAGTTCTCATTGGATCCTTATCTATCTTGATAACTCTCTCATTTCCATTACATCAGCCATCCAATTTAGCCCAATTGTTCCAAAAACAGTATGCAGTCTCACTTATATGATGTTGCTTGGATATTCAACATAAAATGTTCTTCTTTCTCTCCTATGCTTAACAAAATCCTGCTTTTCAAAATTGGACTGGTAACTGAAGACGCTCATTTTACATATGTGAAAAATGAGCCATTTTCTTACAATCCTTGCCAAGAAACAACATTTAAACTCATCAATCTATCAAAAACACGCACATGGGTACACTCACATTTATCTAACCAGGAGTCTGAAAGAAAAATAATGATGTATAAATGCCAATTTTCCCCTTGTGTATCCAAATCACTTTTGTCCCAGGTGTTCTTTTTCTAGCCTTAAAGGCAGTGACTTAATCACATTTCTTCTTCAGTCCATAAAGTCTGATAATGTGTTTCTTATTATTCTAGCTAGGTAGCTCATCTTATTAATGGAAGCATCACGACTAGGGTTCACTTTAAAAATTGATATGGACTAGCTAGTTCCATTCTATGTGGATGCTACGGATTATAACCGCGCTTCTTCCCAGAAGTCTTACGAATGTCAATCATAATGTTCACGGGACAGTGACTACACTTAGAGAAAGGAAAAAGAGCTTAAAGCGTATGCTCCACTAATTTTATTTCCTTCTATTGGATTTGAATGCAACATTTAATTTTTAATTACTCTCCATATTATTGATATTTATTAAAAATATCTGAAGTAAATCTTCTTAGTATTGGTTTACTAATTTTCTTGGGGGTCATTTTTCTTTCTTTAGACTCTGGGACCAATATTTCTGATGAGAATAATCACTTCCCAAATTGTATGACAAAAAAATTTTGAAACCAGCGTTTGTTTACCTATCACACTAACATTTTAAAGTTTGTTTGTTCATTCATTTAGCAAACATTTATTATCTACTATATGCCAAGCTTTTTTTCTAGACAACAGAAAAAGAGCAATAAGCAAATCCAATCACCAATGCCCTCAAGAAAGTTATCTTCTGGTTGAAATAGAGAGAAAATAAGGACCTGCAGCAACATGGTAAAGGTACTGAGAGACATAAAGCTCATGGTAGAAATGGAGAGTGTTGGGGATGAAAATAGAGGCATATTCACAGCAAGGTGAAACCTGAGCAAAGGCCTGTAGCTCTTCCTAAATACAGAGCATCAGTAGAATCGCCTGAGTCCCTGCATGGTGAAATCAGGTAATGTGCTCACCTGCCGACCTAACAGTGGGAGGGTCAAGTCCACCTAGAGACTTGGCCAACCGCTTCTGGAAAGTCAGTCACTAAAAATCCGATGGAACACAGATCCACTCTGACACAAATGTAGACCACTTGATTCAAAATCAACTTCATGGCAACTGGGTATCATAGTCAAAAGTCAAGTAAGATTTGGGCAGAATAACCTGATGATTCCCATTTATTTCATTCAACATTTTTCTGCCATACCGAAATAATTACCAAAGCCAATGAGAATGCCTAGGAATAAGAAGTAGGTTGTAAGCAACCTCAAATATGCGATAGAGACAGGATTGCTTCCGAAGCTCTCTCCCCAGACGGCCGAGTCATGACTCAAAGCTACTTTATGCTGAAACATGGGACACAGCCCATTTTGAAAGCTCCACTCTTACACTCACGAAAGCAACTCTGTTCAAGGAAAATGGAGCTGTCCCCCAAGCTCTGGATTGGGCACACTGTCCAACCTGAGTGATCAGGGTACCCACGATAACTGGCTCAGTAGTCAATATGTGATCACAGTTGGAAATTTCACCGAAATATGGGGAAAGAGACCTTTTACACCAGGGAAGCTGCTAGGTAAAGCAAAATAAACCCTGAGATAGTTACCATTTGGACATCATGGGGAGGAAGCTTGACTGAAAGAAATAGTTTAGAGATGGAAAGAGACGGATTCCAGATTACACTGTCTGAGTCCTAGGACTGAGCATAATAGAAGCTGTAATTTTTCATTTGCATGAAGCAACTGTTCCTTTTTTGCTTAATTCTGTTTGATTGTTTCTGAAGAGCTTCACAATGCTACAAAGCAGAAATTTAGAAAGTTTGCTCTGGCTACTTCAGCGCTGGCCTGGACTAATCCACATATGGGCATCCCATCTTTGATGGCAACAGTTTCACCATGGGACCTAAAAGAGGATCACTGGGCAATTTCGAAGTAATGAAATCTAACTTTCCTTAAATATAAGGAGTCAATTCAAAGGCAATGAGGCTATATTTGTCACCTTTGGATCGAGTGCCGCAGAAAGCATCCCTAAGGATTTAAAGGCCACGGCAGCAAGATGGATGAAAAATATTACTTTGGTGGAGGAACCGGAACAGAAAAAGTGAAATTCTAAAGCAAATCAGATGAAAGCAAATGGAAGTTCACTGGAAGGAAAGCTAAAGAAAGAAACCAAAAATAGCATGTCAAGGTATGCTTTCATATCTACGCAAATGTCTAATCCAACTTTTAACAATTATTTTAAAAATAATTCCTGATTTGTCTACCAGGCACCTCTAATAATCATTAACATTGGATTCCATAGTAAGTGTCTTAAATTCAAAGAAAGGAGTCACTTCCATTTATTTTTTTTTAAACAAGATCTCAGATTCTTTCTCCCTGAAGCATATTAGACCTGTTGATATTGTTTATTTAAATATATAAATTAGTGAGTGAACCACTATTCATCACCTGATATGTAGTATCAGTAATGTGGTATAAGTAAATGTACCAATAATTATATGTAAGTGTTCATAAATATTTATTCTAAATATAAGTAAAAGACCAACAATCTGTTTAATAAGCCAGTGCTTATAGATAATTGCAAAATTCTTTTAGAATAAAATAAAATTTAGAATTATCTTGCATAAAGGCATTATTTTATTATATAAAATATATGCGATACTTTATATGAAAACATTTTAATTCATAACTATGCGTGCCAGACTGCCTATAAACTATAAGGAAAGTATCTATGCATGAAGACGACAAAATCAGTATGTAAGAGGGAGTTCCAAACATTCATGGAAAAATTCCATGATCTTTTAATTCCATTTTCCACAAAGTTCATTTGTACATATGCATAGGAATTTCTTAAATAACAGCAGCTATGGAATAATTTTATTTTAGACTAATAAGATTGTTGAGAGCAAGGGGGCAGCACTTGCCCAAGGGTGAAGTTCAGAAGGGTTAGGAGAGAAGAGAAGAGACAGGAAACACAGGACAGGGGGTCAGATATGCGACGCTGTAGTGAGGTCACTGCTGTGACTGAGATACCACAAAATGCAGATTAATTGGTGAATGTAAAACTGACGATTTGCTGTGTAAACATTCACCCAATTCACAATAAGGAGTTAAAAAGTAACGTGAAATATATTACATGGCCAACTCTGGCTAATTCTCTACCAAATCTATTTTCTCTATGTCTTGGGCACGTACACCATATTTCTCAGCTTCCCTTGCAGGTTGGGACGGCTGTGTGACTGTGTAACTGAGAGCAAGTCCATGGAAAATGAAGGAATGTACTGTACATCCTTTCCAGGCGTATCCTCTAAAGCCTCCCCGCTATACCCACCACAATCTTTACCATATTCTACCTTTTTATAGACAAGATAAGTGAACTTGGAAACTTTGTGTCCAAGAAGGGAAAGCCTCCAGATGGAAGGTGTCTGGGCCCCCAGATTCCCACTTGGAGAAAAGTCACCTACTGATTGGGATCATCTAATTTTTCTGAGTGTACAACAAACTTCTATTGTATTTGAACTACTGTATGCTTCTGTTTTATTTATTTTATATTGCTCTCAGAAAGTGTTAATTATGAGATCTCTAATAAGTGATCACCAAGGTTCATGATTTGCTGTCACTCCTCCAAATAAAAATTTTAATACTCAAAAGTTCAATGACAATACATGTTCAATTCAAGAAACATTTGGTGTTCACAAGTAGGCTATATCTAAAACAACATTAATTTTCAAATCTATTCTTGGCTTACCTGCAGAAAATCTTAAGCTTTCTTTAACATTAATTGCCACCATTTATCTTATCAATAATTATGATGATCCATTAATTCTTTCTTTATGTTTATATGGCAAAATGTTTTACTGTATTTTTTACACTAAAAATATTTGTCTTCTTCCAACAAAGCAATCAAGCTAACAAACAAAAAGAAAAATAAGAACCACTCGGTAGTTCTACACATTCCTATAAGGTATCTCAAAAGTAGCACAATGTCTCTGGAAAATTGCCAGAAAATAACAAAGACATAAAATGGGTTTAGAAAGTAGCCCCACTGGTAAGATGTCTTTCTGTAGGGGCAAATGTGCAGTCAGGATAATAGATGAAAACAAGAGAGCCACATCCAGGCAAGATTGTGAAGTTGAAATTCTCCATTTCCAATGAAGCATTGTGTTGTTCATTTTTTTCAATACCCAGCCATCCATTCATCGTTTTGTTCACTAAATTGAATATTGATCTCCAGTGCTGGAATCACTCAACAGCAATGGGTTTTGATTATACGGCAAGGATTGTAGTAGACAGGGAATGCAATGTTGAAATGTACATGCGTTTCCTTGAAGGACTCGGTAGCCTAGTACATTCAAGAAGAAGAAACCAATACTTTTGCAATTATGTATTAAAATTACAATTGCAATAAATAATAGCGCAGAACATTGGGAGGGACCCAAGACTGCAGCGTGTACCAGAAGAGCACTTAATCTACACTGGAGTAGGGGTGAAGTGACTCAAGGACGAGCTAAGATTGGGGGAGTGTACTTCTATACAAGTTAAGTTTTGATACATAAGTAGAGTTTAAAATGTCAAAATTGGCAAAGGGAGGGGATAGTAACAGCTTTACATGTTTTTTAGTAAAAATACATTTCTACACTTAAAACCATGTGAAAATGCATGGTTCAATAAAGAAAAACATGTTGAAAGACATGTGGAATAACATGCAGCAGATTCGTGGAAACACTAGTGAGCGGGAAAAGCAAGAGTCTGTTCACAACACTCTTGTATTTTCCCTTTCCATCATCAGCTAATGGCTGTCACCTCACCTTTTAACTCCCCTTCTAAATCGTATTCATTAGGTACTGGGTTGTCAATGGCAAGGCTGACAGTTCAAACCCACTAGCTGCTCCACAGAAGAAAGATGAGGCTCTCTCTCCTCTAAAGATTTATAGCCTGGGAAAATCTAAGAAGCAGTTCTGCTCTGTCCCACCGGTCTCCATGAGTCTGAACCACCTCAAGGACAGTGGATTTTCGGTTTGGTTATCTTGTTCAAACAGACGGAATCACCTTTCCATTTTCACATAAAAATATTAATTATAAGGCTATCTCCTTTTTCCACATACTGTTATTGAATAATTACTAGGTGTCAGTCACCATACCAAAATCTGGAGCTATAAAAATAAATAGCTCTTCTTTCTTTATTCTCCACATGCTTTAAACTATCATTTGCTAGACAGTTTGGTAAAATACTTTATCACTCTATATTTTAATTATTTGGTAATATATTTGCTTTCTCTGCCAAACTCTCAGCCCCTGAGAACAAGAAAAATGTCTCGTTCATTATTTATCTGTCCTACAACGGTAGCTGGGACATTGCAGAGGTACAATGAAAATGTATGAGTTGATGAACTGAAGCAGTGCAGAGGAGAAAATGGACCAAGTTTAAAACAAAAGCCTATCATTTTAGTTTTTTCCAAAGTCAAGTAAGACCTGTAAGATATGTGAAATATCATAATGAACAGTTTTTATTTGTCAGGATAGTTACAAATTTATTGAGGAGTAATAACATCTTCCAACTGTTATCGTACCCTCGACAAGGATACTTGTATTAGAATAAATAACTTATAATTCTGACATTTTTTGAAAACATTGTTATTGAAAAGATGCTCAGTGTTACTAAAAAAAAATTAAACCAAACTCAGTGTCATTAAGTCAATTCTGACTCATTGCAACCCAACTACCTTTGGGAGTTTGCAAGATGGTAACTCTTTATGAGACTAGAATGCCTTGTCTTGCTTCTCAGTATTACTAAAAAACATCATTAAAATTTATTTGTTTATCCATACAATATACATTGAGCACAAAGTATTAGCAAAACAGGAAGCAAAGTACTATGCAAACCACTTGTCATTTATACCACATTATAATGAAAAATAACAAATTAATTGTAATACAAGTGGTCTCTTCTACTGATACATTCTTACAAAAGCATCACTCCTACAACTACATTTTTGTTTTGTTTTATAGATCTTAAATGCCAGTTTAATAGAACAAAGTGTTCTTGCATTGAGAGTACTTGAGTAGACGCCCAATTTCCATCTGCTACCTTAATACTAAACCTATAAATATATGCACAAAGATCTATTTCCCCATCATCATATATAAATATATTTACATATGTACATGCCTGTATTTAGACCTCTATAAATGCCCTTTGCCTCCTAGTTCTTTCCTCTATTTCCTTTTACTTTCATCTTGTCCCACTATCATGCTCAGCCTTCATTTGGGTTTCAGTAATTCCTCTCGGTTACATTGCCCTTGATCAAGCCCTACCAGGCCTCTTACACCCTCCTTGCCACCAATTTTGGATCACTTGTTGTTCCCTTGTCTCTGGATGTGTTAACACCACATCCTTTCCCCCACCTTGTTTTCTCCCCAGATTGTTTATCCAGCCCATCTTATGTAGATAGACCTACAGAGATAATAATATTCACAAAAATCAGACAGAGTAAAACAAAGCAACAAAAGAAAGCAACAACGACAAAAAATAAATAAAAGCCTGTAAATAGTTCAAGGTTCTGTTTGTTGACCTTTAGGGGTGTTTTCCAGTTGAGTCTGAAGGGGTGCTAAGCCCTGGCCCCAACCAAAGTCTATTTTTGGTACTCCCTGGGGACCTCCTTGCTCTGCTCCCCTGCTGTTCTGTTGCACGCTCTTAGTGTTTTGCCTCGGGTTGGTAGGGTCCAACCGGCACGAGTCCCACACTGTCTCTCCGTGTTGGTCCCCATAGTGCTATGGGTCAGTGAGGGATGTTGTGTCTCATAGTGGAACCAGCCATATGGTCCTCTCTCAAGGCTTGATGGGCCAGAATGTGCTCCACTCTCTCTCCCTCCTCCTTCATTGTTCCTGTGTGCTCTGATCAGACATGTCCCTCTCCCTGAGCTGTAGCTTCGGTGCTGTCCTCTGAAGTAAATTATTCTGGGGGGAGTGGCGGCTGTCCACGTAGTTAGGATTGGGGCAATCTTGTCTCTCTTTATCATGATGTTAACTTTTTTTTTTAACACTGAGCTAAAATCCATACCGAATTCTTCCCTCTTCAATCTTCAGCAGTAAGTGCTTAAAGTCGGCCTCACTGTCAGCCAACAAAGTTGTGTTATTTGCATATTTCAGGTTGCTGATTAGCCTTCTCCAATCCTGATGCCTAGTTGTCTTCACACATCATTTCTAGAATTATTTTCTCAGCCAACAGATTAAACAAGTATCATGAAAGGATACAACCCTGCCATACACCCTCTCTGATTTGAAAGTGGGCTGTATAGCCTTGCTCTGCTGGAAGGACTGCCTCTTGGTCTGTGTACAGGTCCCACAGAGCACAGTGAAGTGTCCCAGGATCCTCATTCTTTTCAATGTTATCCATAGTTTGTTATGATCCACACAGTTGTATATTTTTCCATACTATATATTACATAAGTAAACATCTTTCTAGGGTGCTCTACTTTCAGTCAAAATCCATCTGACATCCAAAAAAAAACCCTCAAACTTACTGCCATCAAGTCAATTCCAACTTTTAGCAACCCTGTAGAACGGGGTAGAACTACCCCTTTGGGTTTCCAAGACCGTAATTCTTTATAGGAATTAAAAAGCCTCATCTTTCTCCTGAGGAATAGCTAGTGGTTTTGAACTACTAACCTTGCAACCAACACATAACCACTGTGCCACTAGCCTCAGGTGTTCCAGCCATTTCCTTTTCTGATTCTGGCTTGAATTTCTGGCAATTCCTTCCCTATGTTCTGCGGTAACAGTTTTGAATTATCTTCAACAGAATTCTACTTGCATGTGATATTACTGATATTGTTTGATTATTTCTTTTTCTTTCTTTTTTAAAAAAATTATTTCTGCATCTGGGAAGTCACCTTGCTTTGGAATGGGCACAAAATATGAATGTTTTTTGATCAGTTGGCCAGGTAGCTTGTCTTCCAACATCTGCTTCACAACTAACATACTGCTGTTAAGCAGACTGATTAGTTGGTAAATTTTGTGCATGCATGGTATGTTTATAAACTATAAATTCAGCTGATGTTCAGTATTTTGTTTTGTGTTTATTTTCAGGTCAAATATAATAGTTTTCCATTCTAGAATTTCCTTCTTTTGGCTTACCATTTTCTTGTGAGATTGCTCATATGTAAAATGGAAGAAAATGTCCTTGACTGGAATCATTAAAGATGTTGCTATGGTGATAGGGTCGACGCAATGTCCACCAGAGGGAAACGCCACCAGTCCTGCACCATCCTCACAACTGTTGTTATGCTTGAGCCCATTGTTGTAGCCAAGCATCGGTTCAACTTGTCCAGAGTCTTCCTCTTTTCTGCTAACCCTCTACTTTACCAAGGAACCCCGATGGCACAGTGATTACACATTGGGCTGCCAATGCAACTCTATCTGCGATAGTTTATTGTGCCAGCCTGGCCTATAAACACAAGTAGGATTAATTGAAGGGCAGAGGGATAAATGGCTCGGTGAGCCTCACCTTGCTTGTTCTGTGCCTCAATTTAAAGGGGTACACTACCTGTGGGATGCCTAGCCTGTGGACTCTGTCGCTGTAAGTTGAGGTCCCTTTAATCCCACAGAATTGAAATGTTCGTCTCTGGAGCTGGGGACCGACAGTTGGTGGCAGTTGTTAACTTGCCTTGCTGTTTGCTGCCTGGGTATATATACAGCCCAGCTCTCTCTACAGAAGGGGACTGGCAACTGGCGGCTCTCAAGTCTTAAAGGACTGCTAGTGTCTCACTGCTTTATAATTTAACTGTTAATTTCTTGTATTATCTATCTGTATATAATTTAACGGTTCATTTCTTGTATTATAGCTATCTTTATAAATATATTTATATATAATTACTAGCAATCTGGTTTGTCTCTCTAGAGAACCCTGTCCAACACACTATCCTATAGGGTTGCTATTGAGTCAAAATAGACTCAGTGGCAATGAGTGAAAACTGCTTTACCAAGCACGATATTCTTCTCCAGGAACTTTA
Source organism: Tenrec ecaudatus (assembly GCF_050624435.1). Lineage (NCBI taxonomy): Eukaryota > Metazoa > Chordata > Mammalia > Afrosoricida > Tenrecidae > Tenrec > Tenrec ecaudatus. The sequence continues at coordinate 26,772,646 of NC_134535.1, read as the reverse complement.
CCGAGCATCACTTTCTCCAGGGACTGGTCTCCCCTGAGTCTAAAGTGCATGAGACTAAATCATGCTGTCCTGGCATGTAATGTTTGGGCCCCTTGTTACAGCCCCTGTGTCAATCCATCTCTTGGATCGTCTTCCTTTTGATTGGCCCTCCCTCTACTTTAGCAATCATGATATCCTTAGCTGTATCAGTTAAGGCTACTTGCTCGCTAGCTTTTTGTGCTGTTAGGTTCCATCAAGTAGGTCTGACACACAGCAACCCTGAAAACAACAGAACAAAACACTGCCTGGTCCTGCATCGGCCTCACAATTGTTCCTATGCTTTGGTGCATTGTCGCCACTGTGCCAATCCATCTCGTCGAGAGCCTTCTCATTTGCTGACCCTCTACTTTCCAAAACATGATGTCTTCCTCCTGGGCTGGGGTCTCTCTCCTGACCACATCATCTCAAGTACTTGCTTCCAAGGGTTATTTGGCAGTACTTCTTCCAAGACAGGTTTGTTTGTTCTTCTGACAGTCCATGGTACCTGCAATATTCTTTGCCAGCACCACAAGGCAAATGCATCAATTAATCTTCAGTCGTCCTTATTCAATGTCCAGTTTCCATACAAATATGAGGTGGTTGAAAATGCCATGCCGTGTGTGAGGTGCACCTCAGTCCTTACTTCTAAACGCTTTAAAGATGTCTTGTGAAGCAGATGTGCCCAGCACAATGTGTCTTTGGATGTCTTGACTGCGGCCTCCAGGTGTATTGATTGTACGTCCAATCCTTCACAACTTCAATCTTTTCTCCATTTATCATGATGGTCCAGCTAAGGGGAAATTGGTTTTCTTTTTATGGAGTTGTAATCCATATTGAAGGCTGATGCTATTCTTGATCTTCATCAAAAAGTGCTTTAAGTCCTCCTTATTTTCAGCAAGCAAGGTTGTGGCATCTGCATATCAAAGATGGTTAATAAGTCTTCTTTCGGTCCTTATGAAAGTAAGGAAGTTACTGTATTTTAAAAAGATTTAAACTATTCCTTAGGGTGTGAACAGGTATTAAACAAGCAGAAGACAGGAGAATGAAACAGAGTAAGATAGGAGAATGAAACAGTAATGCAAAAATACCCATAACATGTTTCTCAAATTCCAAACCAAACCCCCTGCCATTGAGTCCTTTCTGACTCATAACAGTCCTACAGGACAGGGTAGAGCTGCAACTGGCCCTGCGAGTTTCCAAGGCTGCAACTCTTGGCAGGATTAGAAAGCTTCCTCTTTCTCCCATGGAGTGGCAGGTGGTTTCAATCTCCTGACCTTGTAATTAGCTGTGAGCACCCCAATGCTTAACTCCTATGAAACCAGACTATAATATGTTTAGGTGATGGCAAAAGTTGGAGTTAAGAGGGAAATAACAATAAATATCATTAGGCAAAGAAGAATGAGAACAGAATGGGAAAACCTAGACAATCTTGACATCTAAGAAGAAGGATTTGCCCACTACACAGTAGGCAGAATAAGGCACATCACACAAGCGTTGATGCGCAAACTTCCATTTCATGAGGCCTCGTTTGGCAGTGCATGACTCGTGCGGGTCAGAATGAAGAATACAGTAAACCATGCTCTGTCTGTCAGCTTGTTATACTGTGGTTGTTAGGGTCTTGCCGTGATACTGGAAGCTGTACCACTGGTACAAGAGAGTCTCCCAAAGTTTGTGGAAATATAAAATTAAAAGATAATGGAATTTTTCCAACACCATTTTGAAGAGTTCTCATATTTCAAATGCCAGCATGGTCACCCATGGTGGACAAGTTTCAGCAGAGCTTCCAGACTAAGACTAACACGAAAGGCCTAGTGATCTATTTCCCCAAATCAGTCAAGGAAATGCTGTAATCACAACGGAACACTGTCCCATTTACTGTTGGAAGAGAATGCATGCTAGACATGCATCACACCATGAGTCAGAGTGGACTCATTGGCACCTAAGAATAGCAACGGCAAAGGGAGAGGGCGCATTGGTTCAGCATCTTCTGTTTATCCAACATACTTTTCACATTTTGTCGCACATATTCTTCACAATAGCTCTTTGTGGCATTTATTCTTTCACTTGTTTTTCAGGAACTGGAACTCAGAAAAAGTAAGGCTCTGACTCAGGCATCTGTCTAGCTCACAAATACGAAAGCCAGGATTCAAATCCTGACCCGCAGAGCTCCAAAGCCTAGGCTCTTCACAGCACACAAGGGAGCGAGCTCAGGAACCATTTAACCCAAATGTAAAGCACCAGTGGTTATTTAACCTTTCATCCAACAAGTACTTATGGAGTATCTAGTCTGTGCCGGACATCATTTTAAGCAGAAGGCGATGGCACTGAAAAATCGCAAAAATTAAACAAGGGAATAAAAGAACTTCTGCCCACATTTTAATCAAGAGAAAATAGTGAGCACAATAAATAATGACAATGTACAGTACGTTGGAATAAAGACAGCGTGATCAAGGTGATGAGAATGGCCAGTGGCTCGTGTTTAAGGAGGTCGTCAGGGAGGCCACACTAAGGTGGGCGATAAATCGGGATGGGAAGAAGCAGTCATTAGCACATCTGGGAAGAGATGCTCACACAGAGGAAGGAGCAAGCACACCGATATGGGGACAGGTGGCGTGGTCGAGGAGGGGTGCTGAGCCCCGGTGGCTGGGGCAGAAGGAGGGAGAGGCAGAGGAGTAAAACTGTGATAAGAAAAAAGGAGGAAGGAGAGGTCTGTGGGCGTTGTGAAGCACAGTAAAGAGGACTATGTCTTTTCCTCAAGCCAAGTTGGCAAAACACTGGTGAGATTTGAATCGAAAAGTGACACAATTTAATTGACAAGGAATTCACTGTGGATCGTAAAAGCAGAAACTAGATCGCCCATTTGAGCGCTCTTCAAACAATCCCACAAGGATTGATAGGAGGTAGACCAAGGCTGTGATAACGGAGCTGATAACCAGCATCTAGATTCTGGACATATGTTTAAGGGACAGCTAGTACGATATGAAGGGCATGCTTTTAGGGCATCTAAAATTAAAATAGAAATAGCTATGAACTTAGAGGAAGCAAAAACTTTTGAGACTTGCTTCCTTAAAGGAGATCAAATCTTGAAAAATCCAATCACTTTCCTTGGCCAGCAAGACCCCGTATAACCTCACTTTCCAATCTCGTTCTATGCAATTTTCCATCTAATTGCCTGCAGCCTACCCCACTGGCCTTTCTGGTCCTTAAGCATCCCATGCTTTTGCCCACTCCAGCAAGAATATTTCTTTCGGTTCCAAGAATATTTGCTTCTGTTTCTTTTGCTAGTATTTCATATGATTGGCTCCTTCTCCTCTTTTAGATTAGTTTAAACCTCACTCCTCACAGCCTCCTCTGTGAGAAATCTCATTCCACTCTGAGTTTCTCGATCTCATCACCATGTGTGAGTCAGAATATCTTGGCTAACAAATATATCCTCAGGGCTATGAAGAATTAAAGCACACCTTTCATTTATAAACAGGACAAAAAGTTTGGTGCGCACCTTTGCATATCTTCTCTGTTCACTGTGGACTGTGACATTTCTGTTCCAGAAAAGGCCAGATTCCAGCATATTTTTTGGTGGAGTTTACAATAAAACACCACCGTCTCCAAATCATAAAATTAAGAACTCTTAGGACAAAGAACAAAGATGCAAGTCCTTCATGATAATAATACACTCTATCTCCCTCTTTTCTCCTCCCTCACACACACATTCCTATCCTTCCTCATAATAATACACTCTATCTCCCTCTTTTCTCCTCCCTCACACAAATATTCCTATCGCGTGTGGTGTGCTAATTATATAATAGTTGGAAGGTAGATGGCACCAGCAATAGAAGGAAGGAAGTTATTGTAAACATGAAGCACATTGATGTTTATGAAAATCTCTTTTCCCAAGCCTGACCTGGCACTTGGCCTGCCTCCCACGAAGAATCCCATGGAACCAATGCAATCTCTGAAGATTGTGCTGGCTAAACGGTTTCATCTGAATCTACATTGCCCACATAAAGAGCCCTGGTGGCAGACCAGGTTAAGAACTGCACGGTGAGCAATTCGAACCCATCTTTCTCTCCATAAAAGAAAGATGAGACTTTATGCTTCTGTAGGTATTTACAGCTGCAGAAACCCAAAGGGGCAGGACCTATACTGTCCCATGGGGCAGTTCAGAGGCAGAGTTGACTAAATGGTGCTGAGTTTGGTTTAGTTAGTTTTTAAGACCTTGGAGGTCATAGCTGTGACCGAATCGAGCTGGTCCTCAACAGCTACAATAGGATGAGTAAAAGGAAAGACATCATTCATATTAGATTTTAGAAGAGCAGTTGAGTAGTCCATTAATTGATTAAAAGAATTTCATGGAAAACAGTATAAATAAGGAATGATGACCGGCGCTTGGGATATAAAATACAAAATTAAACATTGTTTCTGCATCTATGGTTTCATTTCTAACAGGGGTTTATATTTGAATGGAGAACGTAGCAGAGACAAAGAAATAGAAGGGGAAAGGGTATGGAGAGCAGAGAGAGCTTTAAGGAACAAATGAAGAGGAAAGTTGAATGTAATCTATGAGTTGGAAGGGTTAATAATGAAAGTAAAGTAGCTATAATATGCAATTTTTGAATACCAGTTTATACTTCGTTTTGTATTTAGTACCATTTGCCATTTAAAGTATGAAAGAATTATTGGAAAGTAAATTGTTAGTATAGCACAGATGAAACACACAACTTTCCTCTAGTACTTTGGTGCTTCCTTCACCCCACTATCATGACCTCAATTCTACCTTACAAATTGGATTAGACCAGAGGATGCACACTGCTACAGATAAGAGCCCAAAACACAGGGAATCCAGGACAGATAAACCCCTCAGGGCCAACAATGAGAGTAGAGATACCAGGAGGATTAGGGGAGGGTGGGGAGAAAGAGGGAGTGGATCAAAAGGATCACCCTAGAACCCCCTCCCTAGGGGATGAACAACAGAAAAGTGGATGAGGGGTGATGGAGGACGATGAAATATATGAAAATAATAATCTATAACTTATCAAGGGTCTGTGAGGGAGGCCGGGTGAGGGAAGGAGGGGGAAGAAATGGGGAGCTGATATAAGGGGCTCAAGTGGGAAGAGAATGCTATGAAAATGATGATGGCAGCATATGTGCAAATGTGCCTGACACACTGGATGAATGTTTGGATTGTGATAAGAGATGTAAGAGGCCTCAATAAAAGTATTTTTTAATCATCTTGAAGCAAAAACTCAAAGAGACAAGTACATTACTCCAGAGTTGGAAAAAAATAAAATTGTTCCCTAGAATTAGCGCCCTAAATTTGTGCTTCTGGTCTCCTAACCTGTGAAAAAAATAAAGCTCTGTTTGTGAAAATTTTTTAAAAAGAAAAGTAAATTGTTGTGCAAAGACTAAGTAGAATAGGATTATAGAAACAAGGGCAAAAAGGAAATTTGGTACGAGGTTGCAACGGATATGTTTCAGCAGCGTAGAATGCAATGATGGCAGGAAACCACATAGCAGGTCAGTTTGTCCCACTTATTTGGGGAAAGTCCGTCTCCACTTCCTCTCTCTGCTTCTCCCTGGTTCATTTGAGAGCCTGTCATTGCGTATTCCATGCCTAGTCTTGACTCGTCATTCTCCACATGGAAGACATGGCTTGCCATAGCGTATTATTTGAAAGCACGGGCTTATAGCTATCAATTAAGTGGAACTATTTTGAAACCACGAGCAACCAAAACATGTGGGCTTTTTAGTGACTCCATGATAGAAATAAGACTCCTGGCAACGCAAAGACAGACAACAGTAGACCACTTGAGAAATCCCCTGAGATTGACGCAAGCCACTTAGTATCTTTTCCATCTACTGTGGATGACTTTGATTCTATCACAGAGAATCCAAGTGCTTCAGTTGTCAGAAGTCGAATTCCATTAGTATTTAATCATGGGCCCAATGGGCTCAGGATAAACTATGTTAGAGGTGTGAGCCGTTTCTGTACCTTTTTTCTGGGTTGCTAATCCTTCAGAATTAATTTGCTCAAGTTGAAAACTATTTCTCCTGGACACAGAGATAAGTGATTACTGCCTATGACATATCTCCGGAAGCTCAGGTTCTAGCCTGATTTTCTTCTTAGGCAGGCTGTCAAAGGCCTTCATGCCAAAATAAGATTTCTAAACGGTGCACCTTGAAATCGAATTACAATTAGGTGCGCTACAGCAAGTGAACAAAGTACACGTGACAAGGGGATGAAAGTTGTCAAAAACTAAGATCCATTCTAAACTATCCCCACCAATAAACTTACTCTTTCTGTTTAATCCTTTAAAAAAAAGTAAGATCATCATATCCAGTATGTGAGGTGAGAAGAAATTTGAATTATTATTAAACTTTCAGAAAAACATTACAATAGGCTCCTGAACATGAAATACAGACTTTCAGGTAAGTCATAAGCTGACTTATTTTGTTAAGGAGATTAAGTTCACGTTTGAAACCACATACATATCAGAAAGAATGAAAATGTCTAAATAAAACTTGTTTGATGCACCTGAAAATTAGAAAACATAACTTCAGAGACTTCATACAATTCAAATGGATAAAAAAATTTAATGTTTTATGAAGGGTGTTTACTTACTGTCTACAGATTACTCATAATACTGAGGGATAATTTAATTTGAAAGATGTTTTAGGAAATTGTATATAATAATACTATATATACATATAAGTTAGATAAATCATAATGAGTAGGAATCATAAACATTTAGAAAGAAAACAAGATGTTGGCTTAAGCATGTTTTCTTTATAATTAATTAAATTAAAATTAGTCCACTTTGATTTATAATGAGAATAAACATCTACAGACCTACAGACTATGTGATATATGTTGCTTTTACTTCCAAGTAAAACAGTAACTCAGGCCAATCTAAGAACAGAGGGCCGTTATTCAAAAATCCCAACAAATCCTGGACAAAGTCTACGAATCATAAAAACCACAATGTCATTTCTTTGGCAAAAGAGATTATAATTGCTGTTTTTTCTAAGGCTGACAAAGTGATATTGAACACCTTTTTTAAAAACATAGAAAACAAAGGCTTGGATGAATCATGCAACTTCTCCAAGGTCACCCTAGTAAACAGCAGAACAAGAAGGCAAACTCAACCCATGTTTTTCATGACTAGACTATAACCACCTAGTGAAAAATGATTTGAGCTTCCATGCTTGCTTGGAAAAAGCTGTGCTTAGACTGTAATACATCACCAATAGTCAAACATGGTTTTCCATGACGATATTGCATTCACAAGAATGGGTGCACTCTTACCTCCACTGTTTTCCTGTTACACACTGTTCGTTGATTGAACTTTTATTCAAAGACTGCCTGCAAGGCATTGTGCTAGGCAGGATGCAATTACAGAGATGAAACATGAATCCTGCCATCAAAAGAAGTCTAAAATCAGATAAAAATATAAATACCGACAAGATAAAGCAGAAAGAAATGGGTCATGATAGGTAAAAGCAACTGTGTTGAAATTCAGAAGAATGGTTCTTTTATCCTATTTACCATTTACCATGAAGGTTTTCTTATTTGTATTATAAATGCAAAATTCCCTAAAGTCTTATCATCTTGATGATATCTTTTTGCACACAGATTTTGATACTGTATTCTTGGTTCATATACCTGCTAGAAAAGACTTCTCTGAAGAGCAAAGATGTATTTGATGGACTAAAGTATGCCTGACCTAAACCAAGGTAATCTCACTTTTCTCATACGAATGACACAGCTGGACAATGAATAAGGAAGACTGTAGAAGAACTGATTTACTTAAATGATAATGTTGGTGAGAAAATATACCATGGTCTGCCAACGGAGCCCTGGTAGCATACAGTGTTGGGCACTGGGCTGTTAACTCCAAAGTTCACATGTCACACCCACCAAGCTGTCCTGCTATCTGCTCCAGTGAAGACTGATCCCCTCAGATTCCCCGTGCAGTGTCACTATGAGTTGGAATCAACTCAACAGACTCAATGGACTTGAGTTTGAACATAGTGATGAATGAATTTTCTTGGAGGAAGTGAGAAAACTGGAATGTTCTTTTGAAGCAAGGATGGTGACATGTCATCTTACATACTTTGGACATGTTATCAGGAGATGTCCTGGAGAAGCACATCATTCATTGTAATATAAAGGGTTGACCAAAAATGGGCAACATCCTCAACGTGGATTGACCGGCATGGATTGGCTGCCACATTGCAACATTAAGCTCAAACATAGCAAAGATTGAGCAATGAGAACGCCTCACGACCAGACAATGTTCCTTTGTGTCCTTTATGCTATAGTCACTGTGAGTCTGAACTGACTCAACAGCAACTCACTGTTGCAATGAACAGTGCACACCTTGGATCAATGATACTTGTTCCCAAGTGTTAAAAGAGGTTAAGGGAATTCTAGTTCTATGCTGGTTCTAATACTTGGAAAAACAGATTAGGAGAATCCAAACCTAGGAACAGCAGACTTGAGTCACAGCTTCCAAAAAAATTGCTCAACTATATAAAACGTGACTAGTTGAAATAGGAAAGTTTTATCTGAATGTCATATCCATTCTTCATGAATTAATAGTTTCCATTGCTTAAGATTTCGTTCCATTATTTCAATTAATCCATTTGAGTCTGGTAAGAAATAACCTCTGATTATGTTCCAGAAAAGTTACTTCCCACAATGCTTCTCCACCTGGTGGGAATTGGATGAAAAAACATAGACATCTCTTAACAACACTGAAATTGGTCCATTCCTGATCTTAAGCTGCAATTAATTAGGTCTGAATGTATGTGTAAGTAAACTTTGTTTCAGGGGATCTAATTTGTTCAGTTCTACTGGCCTTTAAGATTTGATTAATTTGGTAGTAAATAAATCAATTTTCCTAAAGCAGATGCAGACTGCCTCCCAGAGAATATTCACAAGCAGTTTCTAGAGGCTTCGTATAAAAACTGAGGAGGTGAATCTTAAAATACCAAAATAAAATCTCTCACCCATCAGAAAGCTGACATGTAATTAAAGATTTTGCACTGTAGAAGAAAATGAAATGACAAAAATAAAGAGGTATACCGGAGGGTAAAATCCCACAAAACCTGCCAACACAATCCTCTTTGAACAATAAATCTTAAGCTGCTTCTTGCATCTCAATTCTCCCTAAGGAAATAAATACAGGTATAATGTGTTTCATCTCTGGACCCTCTGAGTTATTCCTTGGATACACAGGGTAATGAAACAATAAAGTTTTTTCTCTTTGTAAATATGGAAAAGAATACTTTCCAGGTACCTAGGTTCTAATATGAGCTTCATCTAATCAAATTTCTCCACAGCACGGGATTTAAGAAATGTATATATTGTTTATGTGCCTGGGGCAAGTGAACCCATACTAACTGGAAAAATACATAAAAGGGATAGGAAACATTATAGATTATTTTATATCTTCTCAAAAAATCTAAAATTTATGAGTTGGTAGAATGTGAAGATATTTATGCAAAATTTACATGACAGATTACATAATATCCTAGCTCAACTTGGAAAATTGCTCCATATGCATATTACAAAAGCATTTAAAACAGACTAACTTTTGAATGAAAATTTATGCAAAGCAAAATATAATTTCAAACTTAGTCTGGTCTTCACTTATAAGCAAAACCTCCGATTTAAGACAGTCAATCATAATGAGAATTTAATTTTTAATTCACTCAGATTGGTAAAATTGTCCAAACTACCACCTTAAGGCGAATATTTTAATAAAACCAACCATCTCCGATTTAAAAATAAGCCTTTCCATAAGATGGCTGACTTTGTATTTTAAATTACTAAACCAGAGTGCCCTCTATTGGAAGAAAAAGGCAAACAAAGCTAAAGTGAACTAAAGTACCTAAACCATACAGTATTTCTAACTACATTCATTACATGTAAAACTGTATTATTAATCATCTGAATACTATAAAGCATATTTTCCTTACATTTTGATCCCCTCTAAATTCCTTTTGGATTGACTGGCCCCACCACAATGAACAAGTCGGATGCTTCAGGCCTGGTGAAATTAAACTTTAACCCAAATTCCTGACTTCAAAACAATAAAATGAATTGCAATGAACAAAAATGTTTTTCCATATTAACATAGCATAATAAAGAAATCATTATAATATAGAGCGTCAGTTAGACTACATTTTGGATCTTCCTTGATGATAAAACTGAAAACACTTCTCTAATTCAACTGATCTTTAAAAGAGCTTACACTGAGGTGGTAGATAAACCTATGTCAGCTTGAAGATGTATGAAGGTGTACGGCTGGATTCCAACCTGTCAATCAAGTCACAGCCTGAAGATACTTCTTTGGGAGAGTAGCCTGCTACACAGGCGGGCGCTGTTAACCACCTTCTCTCACCCCCTTGCCTTCCTGCCTGCTGGGACCGAGTCACTGACCCAGACAGTGGTCTAAACCCTGCCATGTTTCCACTCCTTGGATTCACACAACTCTATACCCACCAGCCTGTGATCCTCCTGCAGTCTGCAGCATTGCATGTGGCTGCGTGAGTCTGAAGGGGGACTTAGGCACTAGCCCTGGACATATGGACTGGAGTTAGACTGGGTTGGGACACTTTCTTGATATATAATTCTTGATATTAAACTCTTTCTTTTTAAAAAATGTTAATCAATCACCTTATTGGGGGCCTCTTATAGCTCTTATAACAATCCATACATCCAGTGTATCAAGCCCATTTGTACATATGTTGCCATCATCATTTCCAAAACATGGTCTTTCTACATGAGTGTCACTAGATTTGTTTCTCTAGTCAACTCACCTAACACAACGGGGGCATGCATAGATCTATGAGATTTTCTGCCAGGTCTACAATTCTACAAACTAGTGGTGTTACTGAGACCTCAGTTCAGGCTCGTCATATCAGGCCTATATGACTTCAGTAAGTAGACTCCTGGTCGACTCCAGTAGTGTGCAATCTTGTCTGTTAGTTCATAAGAATAACCTGAAGGGCTTTTGAAAAACACCAATGCTCAGAGCCCTGCCTGGATGTTGTATGTCCTTAACGTCTCCCCAGTTGAAAATAAGTGTCTGCCCATTTGAATCTAGGTGAGTGATTGCTGAGGATTATTATCTGAATTTTCTCCCCAGAACATTGCAGATACAGTTAGCACATTTAACATCCCAAACGTGTCAAGTTTATTCTTGTCAATATCAATTATCAATATCAAAACTTCTAGCTAGCTCCTCAAATCTCATTAACTGCTCCTGTTCTCTGACAAAAGGTTTAGTGGTCAGGGATCTGGCTCCAGCCCCAGGGAGTCTATGTTCCAACTCATGGCTCTTCCAGTTACCTTCTGTATCAACATGGGGAACTCACAAAATATCTTTGCCTCCCTTCTCTCATCTATAAAAGGAAAATAATGATACCACCTGTCTCATTGGGTTGATGTTGTAAGGTGCTTTTGAGTTGACCCAGTGACCCTATGTAGAACAGAACCAAAAAAACTGCCTGGGTCTGGGCCATCCTCACAAATGATATGTTTGAGCCATTATATCAACTTCTGTCTCAATCTGTTTCCTTGAGGATCTTCCCCCTTTTCGGGGGCTGATCTTCTGCTTTAACAAGCAGGGTCGAATCAGGTGCACCTTAGTGCTTGAAGTGGCCTCTTGGCTCTTTAACACTTTAAAGAGGTCTGTGCAGCACATCTGCCAAAGGCCAGGCATCGTTTGACTTCTTTGATGGATGTTTCCATGAGCATTGATTACAGATTCAAGTAAAATGAAATCCTCGACAATTTCAATACTTTCTCCATTTATCATGATGCTGTCTGCTGGTCCGGTTGTAAAGATTTCCATTTTATTTGCCTTGAGTTATAATCCATACTAAGCTATCCAGACTTTGATTTTCAGCAGCAGCAGCTGCTACACATCTTCTTGGCATTCAGCAAGCAAGGCTGTGCCATCTGCATATTTCAAGTTGGTGATAAGTCTTCCTCCAAACCTGGTATCACAGTCTTCTTCACAGAGTCCAGTTTCTGGGGTTATTTGCTCAGCAAACAGATTCAAGAAGCATGGTGAATGGCTACAACCCTGAGACCCATATTTCCTCATTTTAACCATACAGTTTCAACCTGTTTATTCAAATGACTTGTGAAGTTTATTAACTCAGTTAATGCAAGTGCCTCATACAGGTTGGTTGTTATCATTGGTTTTCCAAATGTATTTACCACGAGTTTCCAAAACCAACTACTTCGGGAAACCATTTTCACTCTGTGTTCTTGCATATACTGTTTCTGAAAACTAGAATCTTCTCTCATGCATTTAGTCATTTCTATACAAGTTGTTGTTAGGTCCGGTCATATTAGTCCCAAGTCATGGTGACAGTAGAATGAAAACTGTCCCCATCCAGTCCCGTCCTCACAATTGTTGATAAGTCTGAGCTCACTGGTGCCACACTGTCAATCTGTTTCATTGGTGGCCTTTGTCTTTTTTCCCTGACCCTCTATTTTCCCAAGAATGATGTTCATCTTCAGGAACTGGTCTCTTCTGGTAGCATGTCCAAAGGATGAGGCAAAATGTTGTCATCTTGGGTTCTGGGGGACATCCTATCTGTATGTCTTCTAAGATAGATTTGTTTGTATTTTCAATATGCTCCACCAATGCCATATTTCAAATCCATCAGTTCTTCCTTATTCGTAGTCCTTAGTCATTGTTTTCTCAATGAGTTGGGTGCACTTAAACTTCAAAGTGCATCTATGCTTTAAAAAGGTATTTTGCAAATCATATCATTGAAAATGAGGGTGAGTGCAGAGTGGAGACTCAAAGCCCATCAGTAGGCAACTGGACACCCCCTTACTGAAGGGTTGTGGGGAGGAGATGAACCAGTCAGGGTGCAGGGAAGCAACGTTGAAACATATAATTTTCCTCTAGTTCTTAAATGTTTCCTCCCCCCACTATCATGATCTCAATTCTACCTTACAAATCTGGATAGACCAGAGGACGTACATAGGTACAGAGAGTAACTGGAAACACAGGGAATCCAGGACAGATGACTCCTTCGGGACCAGTGGTGAGAGTGGTGATGCCTGGAGGGTGGAGAGAATGTGGGGTAGAAAGGGGGAACTGATTATAAGAATCTACGTATAGCCTCCTCCCTGGAGGAGGGACAGCAGAGAAGAAGCCGGGGGGGAGACATTGGACAGTGTAATATATGTCAAAATAATAATAATCTATGAATTATAAAGGGTTCATGAGGTATGTGGCAGTGGGGAGGGAGGGGGAAATGAGCAGCAGATATTAAGGGCTCAAATAGAAGGCAAATGTTATGAGAATGATGATGGCAACAAATGTACATATGTTCTTGACACAATGGATGTATGTATGGATTGTGATAAGAATTGTATGAGCCCCCAACAAAATGATTAAATTTAACAAAAAAACATAAAACAAAACCAAAAAAATGAAAAGGCATTTTGCAGCAGATTTTCCCAATGCAGTACATGGTTTGTTTCTTGACTTCTATTTTTATGGTCATTAATAAGTAGATAAATTGATAAGTAGTAGATAAATATAATTTGCAAATAAAATATTTAGAATATTTGCTCAAAAAATGTTTACTGAATGTATCATTAGTTGAAGGACCCGAGCAAATACCCAAATGTATAAGACATTTTCAGATACTGGTCTATTAAAATCAAGGCTTTCAAAAAGTCTGTAGGCTTAGAAATAGAGAGCCAGAAGGAGTCGGTTTAAAAAGCTGAAGGCAAGGCCTGATGACCCCAGTAGATGTCCCTCCCTGGTAGACGGCCCTAACTACGAGGCTGCTCTAACTGACTACGGGGCAAACAAACAGGTGCCACATGGAGAAGCTAGGCAGTGAAACCAGCCTATATGGGTTTGAAACTTCTCTTGACCACTGAGACCAAAGTGAGTGGGGCAGGTCAAGAAGGTAATGGTACTGAATAAACTTCACATGAGGAGTATATTAGGTAACAATAAACAGAATAAGTAGGACAATTCTTTGTATACACATAGAAATGACTAAATAATGTTAGCTGTGATGACACTCCGGGTTAGACATCAGGTTGCAAACTACAAGGCTGGCAGTTCAAACCTACCAACTGCCTTAAGATCACAAAGGCTGGTGTGTTTCTTCCTTGCTGAAAGGATCAGTTATCAGGCATCAAAGAACAAAAAATCACATCATGTATGCTCACCTCCCTGATACGATCACTGAAGACAAATGGGTGCATAAGCAAATGTGGTGAAGAAAGCTGATGGCGCCCGGCTATCAAAACATATAGCATCTGGGGTCTTAAAGGTTTGAAAGTAAACAAGTGGCCATCTAGCCGAGAAGCAACAAAGCCCACGTGGAAGAAGCACACCAGCCTGTTTGATCACAAGGTGTCAAAGGGATCAGGTATCAGACATCAAAGAACAAAAATTCATATCTTTGTGAATGAGGGGGAGTGTGGAGTGGGGAACCAGAGCCCGTCTGTAGGCAACTGGACATCCCCTTTACATAAGGGTCACGGGGAGGAGATGAGCCAACCAGGGTTCAGTGTACACTGCAGTCAGGGTGCATTGTACAAGCCAGTCAGTGTGCAGCAACGATGAAATATACAACTTTCCTCTAGTTTCTAAATGCTTCCTCCCCACCCACTATCATTATCCCAATTCTACCTTACAAATCTGGCTATACCTGAGGATGTACACTGGTACAGATAAGAACTGGAAATATAGGGAATCCAGGATGGATGATCCCTTCAGGAACAGGGGTGAATGTGGCAATACTGGGAGGGTGGAGGGAGGATGGGGTGAAAAGGGAGAACCAATTACAGGGATTTACATATAACCTCCTCCCTAGGGGATGCACAACAGAAAAGTGAGTGAAGGGAGACATAGGACAGTGTAAGATATGACAAAATCATTTATAAATTATCAAGGGTTAATGAGGGAGGGGGGAGTGGGAAGGGAAGGGGGAGAAATGAGGAGCTGATGCCAGGGGCTTAAGTGGAGAGCAAATGTTTTGAGAACGATGAGGGCAATGAATATACAAATCTGCCTGACACAACTGATGTATGTATGGATTGTGATAAGAGTTTCATGAGCCCCCAATAAAATGATTAAAAACAAACCCACCAGCTGCTTTATAAAAGAGGACGCTATCTGCTCCTCTATGGATTCTCAGTCTGAGAAGCCATGGTTAGGGTCACTGTGCATCAGAATCAACTCAGTGACAGTGGCCTGGTTTGGGGTCTGATTACTGTGGGGTTCAGTATTTGGATACCAACCCCAAAGCTGGATGTTGGGATTTACTCAGAGGCGCCTCAGAGGAAGGATTAGTGATCTGCTTTCAAAGGGCCACAGTCATGAAACACCCTAGGGAGTGAAGTTCCAGTCAGAAACGCATGATGTCATCATGAATTATTATTAACTTTATGGCAACTGTCTTGGTTTGGGTTTTTTTGGTTATGATTAGTATGAAATCAGTCTACTTGGGTTTGAAACTTCTCTTGACCATGTCTACCATTGAGATAGGGCAAGAAGCATAGGGCTATAGGGTGTTAATAGTAATGCATAAGCCTCCTGTCAGGAGTCTAGTATATAACAATAAAACAGCAATAAACAAGTCAATAAGAGGTAAAGTACAACCTCAATTACAGTGTACCTGAAATTACAGAACATCTTAAGAGTCGACTTTGCACATTGAACAATGAAGACCTGACAGACTGTGGGGCGGCATCAAGATCAAGCAGGAAGGAAGCAATGGTCATTACAAGGACAAGAAAGGAAGAAAAGATCGACATGGATGGCAGCTAAAGACTCTGAAGTGTGTTCTTACTGCAGAATCCTTAAAGGAACTGAAAGAAAAGATGAAGTAAAATCGTTGAACAGAAAGTGTCAAAGGAAGCTTCGGAAGACAGTGTGAACGGTGCAAAGAGTTCAAGTTGGAGAGCCAGAAAGGAAGAACACACTCACCATTTACAGAAGGTGGCATCTGACCAAGAACCAAGGGGTGTTGAAGATTTCAAAATTGTAATCAAGGAAGGAAGGCTCCAGGAACACTGGAATACCAATTAAAATGTCTTAAAACTTATAGCACAAGAATCACTCAGAGTTTATGCTAGGAAATTTGGAAGACAGCGACCTAGCAAACCAACTAGAAGATATCCTTATTTGTACCCACTCAAAAGACCCATTTTGTGCCAACAAAATGTAGAAAGCATAAAACATGTGTGTGTGTGTATGTTACAGCATATGTATATGTTAAAACACATATATCATTAATATTATATCCGGTGATATTGTGCTAAACAGAGCTGCCAGAAATTCCAGCTTGAATCAGAAGAGGATGTGATAGGAGGGGTATCGTTGCTGATATCAGTGAACTCTGGCTGAAAGCAGAGAACACCAGAATGAGGCTTACTTGTGACTTATGAAGTATGGAAGTGCCTTCAACTGTGTGGGTTATAACCGACTATGGACAACACTGTGCAGGCTGGAAATCCCAGAACAGTTCAACTTGCACGTCCTACTGTGCTCATGTCAAACCTGTCAACAGCCGCGGAGACAGCCATTTGGACAGAACCAGGGAATACTGCAAGGTTTACAATCAGCAAACATGGGTGTTGTGTTCCCTCTTTTCTCCTCACTGATTCAATCTGTAAGCTGAACAAATAACCCAAGCAGCTGGACTCTCTGCAGAAAATGCAGCATCAGGAGGAAGGCTTATTAACAACCTGATACTTAGAGAGCACAACCTTGCTTGCTTGCTTGCTTGCTTGTTGAGGAAGAAGACTTGAAGCACCTGCGGATGAAGGCCAAAGTTGGATGGTAACTCAATGTAAAGAAAACCGAGATGCTCTCAGCTCGAAGACCAGCGGACAAGATCATGATCCATGGAGAAAACACTGAAGTTGTCAAGGAGTCGCTTTGCTTGACTCCACACTCAACCTGCTTGGAAGCGGCAGTTAAAACATCAAATGACATGGCAAATCTGCTTAACGAGAACTCTTTCAAGAGTTAAAAAGCAAAAATATCACTTTATTATGTTGTCTGGCTCTTGCTATGATATCTTCAATGATCTTATCTGCATATGAAACCCAGCAATGAATAAGGAAGATCTCCGAAGAATGACGACATTTGAATGCTGGTGTTGGCAAAGAATGTTGATAGTACCATGGCCGGTCAGAAGAACAAACAGATCTGCCATAGAAGAAGTACAACCAGAATGCTCCTTAGAAGTGGTGATGGGGAGACTGGAAAATGCTGTCGCGTTTGGTAAAGCAGAGGGCCCCTCAAAAAGATGACGTTCAACAAGACAGATGGACACAATGGACTCCAACATAATGGTCATCGTGAAGATGGTGCAAGCACAGCCGTGTTTTATTCTGTCAGACACGGGATTGTTATGAGTCAGCGCTGACTCAGCAGTACCTGCCAACCACCATGTCCTAATGTGCAAGCTCCATCCCTGGAACTTGACCACTCAAAATGCCGGGTTATTAACTTCATGTAAACACACCACTGCACCGACCAGAAATAAGGTACCATCAGTTATTCATTCTCTGGTTTGATTCATTTGAATTACTTGCTTCCTAAGCTCTAGTTCAGAACAGATGTGCAGAGAGGATGTAGTTTTAACTGGGAAATACTGGAGGAAGAATTCTTTTTTTAATCATTTTATTGGGGGCTCGTACAACTCTTATCACAATCCATACATCCATCCATTATGTCAAGCACATTTGTACATTTGTTGCCATCATCATTCTCAAAACATTTACTTTCTACTTGACCCCTTGGTATCAGCTCCTCATTTTCCCCTCCCTCCCTCTCCCTCTCTCCCTCACAAACCCTTGATAATTTATAAATTATAATTATTTTGAAAGAATAAATATTTCAACGATTGAGGAGGGTCTCGCTGACATGACAAATTAATGGCCTGCAGTGTCGGGGAAGGCCAGTAAAGAGCTGCAGCCTCAGACATCCTCTATGGAACCCAATGCCAGGAGGTTTGGGATTGTATTTTGGTTTGGGTTTTTTGCTTTGTTTTGTTTTGTTGTTTTTGGCTTATAGTGGTTCTCCTGCTATTCAAATCATCAGTGGTTCAAACCTGCCAGTTGCTCCACAGAATAACGATGTGGCAATCTACTTCCATAATGATTTGAAACCTTGGTCACCCTATGGGGCAGGTCTACTCTGTCCTATAGGGTCATTATGGAGTCAACTCGATGGCAACAGGTACAGGACCAAAAAAAGTTTATAAGTCATAGTAGTGAACTGAGATTTGCTAATATTTTTCTTCTTATTATGTTGATTTGAAAATTCAAACAAGCAAGAATCCCCTACTCTTGATTTAGATTCTGAGCTTCGAAGAAATAAGCTTCTTGGTATTTGCATAAGGTTATAGAAATATACGGATTAAGCTTTTCTACAACAGAGAGAGAGAGAGAGGGACTCAGCTCTGTCTTCTTAAAGTCAAGTTTGACTCAGTTTGTAGGAAAAAAATTTGAGAAGACCAAAAGAAAGTGCTCTTTTTTTGAACCTAGTCATTATGTCAAAAAAAAAAAAAGAAACCTAAAAGGGGATTTTGCAAAGAACTATGAATTCATGTGTGATGAGAAAGTTTAACAGCAGAGAGGAGAGCATCACACATGTAAGTCATTTATCTAAGTGTCCCTTCTCCTTCAGAGGCAGTGACAATAAGACCCCAGTGGACATCAGAGCACGAGGCACAGAGAACTTGGCATTCGATACCGGCAGAAGCTGAGGACAGGCTGGTGAGTGATAACCTGCACCTTGCTGGTGAACACACCGAGCTTACAATCACAGACATGTGGTGTCCATCTCCCCTGCCCTTACTTACTACACTCTGACTGCCATTTTTCCCAAGTTCTTCCTCTGAAATCTTGCTCAAATTTTCTAGGTAGTGGTCTGATATTGTGTGGCACAAATCTTCAAAAGAGTAATCCTTTTCTTGGCAGAGTTTTATTTCATCCAAGAGTTTGGATAATTCTCCAGTCACAGTTTCACCTGCAAGAAGGTAAAGGGGTTCAGAAGTTTTAAGGAAGGTCATTGCTAAAGGTTAATATGAAATATTAAATATATTACTGGTACAGTGGAAGAAATCAAGACATGACAAAAAATTAAGTAGGCGGCCGAAAGCAAGATACCAAATGATATTTAAAACTAGAGACAAAGGAGAAATTCCTATATTGCCTATTCGGATTCTATTTTCAGAATAGAAATGCCTTGAAGACTTACACAGAAGCAACATATATAATTATCTGGAATCACAGTGCCTCAAGTTTTATGTTTTAGGATTTGCATTTTATTTCACCGGCAGAATTCATCAACCGTTCATTAAAGAAATTTGAAATGGTGCAGGGGACCTACTTCCTATAAGCCTTAAATTATGTAATTGATTCTATAAGTAATGATAAATTAGGATTATATCAATTCTAATGGCCTATACTGTAAAGGACAGGGGCTGCTGGGGAAGATGCGTGTGCTGTCAGACTTTGAATAGATTATAGATAACACTGAAAATGCACTTTCCAAACAGTCTAAGAGTGATACTTTGTACCTATACTTTAGTTTGAAAAAAATGCTCCATCAGTCATGTTCCAGATTTTGAAATTGTATTCTGCATTAAAAATACATTTGTGGGGTGGGGGGGACCAGAATCTACTGACTTGTCCCCGTGTATATGAGACTCCATGACAGCAGCACCGCTCTGCTCTGTTTACTGCTCTATCCCGATAAACGACAGTGTGGATAGAACAACGCTCCACGTTAAGTTCCTCTGCTATTGCAAGGCTTTCATGATTAGCTACTCACTTTTGGTCTTTTGGGAAGGAGACTCAGCAGGAGACGAAATGAGTGTTTCTTGTGCTGCATCTTCCTGTACATGGTCTTCAAAGACGGTTGATCTGGCCACGCCTTCTAAGTATTCTGTGTGTATACATATATATATATTTGAAATTATATACTTGAATTTATTTGTTTAATAAAAAATAAATTATGTTTTAAGTCCAGTAGTCATTTTTTTCCGTTTATTTTCTTATATCAAAATATATCCAAGATTGTTTAAAGAGTCTCATGATTAATTATTAATTTAATGTTTTTAATTAAACAAGGGACCCAAGTGCTTTGGAAGAGACTGGTGAGTTCTTTTTTCCCTCCAAAAATCAAGTTTGTCACATATTTCCTGCTAAAAATCGCAATAGCCCACCTGGCCTTTGTAAGTATTTTCTAGCTGAAGATTAAAAACTATAAACTTAAAAAAAAACCTCTATAAACTTATTCAAAAATCCATTGAAAAGATGCTTTGAATAGATTTTATCTCAAAATTAGGAATCTAAAACTCAGATAACTAAGATAACCAGTCAAGTAGTACATAGGAATGAAGTGACATGAATTTGTTTGATAGTAGTGCTGTAATCTTACAATATAAACATCTTCCATCCCCAAAATTAGTTTCACAAAGAAAGAGCGTTCTTCCTCATGGTTCTTTAAATAATGGCCCATAGCCAGTCTCTTTTCATTTTTGATAAAGCCATATAGTAACAGCAACAGCAGCAGCTCAGACTCAACTACTGCTGATGTGCACCAGTCACCATTCAAACTATTTGATATAAATTCACTCCCTTGAAACACTATTCCAGGTGCTATTACAAACCTAGGCTTGAAGATGACTTAAGGAAGAGGATTAATAACTTAGTAAGTGGCAAGGCCGGCATAAATATGGGGCAAGAGAACACCTTACTCTGCCTTTACATCAATCCCAGGGAAAACAACATGACAATGCAAGAACCAACAAAACCTGATATTCATCCCCAAAGTCATATACTGCCAACCTGGAGCGCCGGGAGCAGTGTCCCACAGAAAGCCGGACGATGACGTGAAATGGAAGCCTCCGTGTGTTCAGAAGCTAGAGTTTTAGTGTGGACAACTAACTCAGCTTATATGGAAGTACAGTGAGAGTCCGAAATATAGGTTCCAAACAAAACATAGCTGCTATCTGCCAGGAGCTCAGCCCAGAAGCTCATAACATATCTCTGAGAGATGGAATAAGATCCCTTCCCACAGAGATTTTTGATTTACATTATTTATTCAAAAGGAACGTTTTCCTTAAAACACTGTTTTAAAAGTCTGTGTTTTCATATCTTCATACCAAACAGTTTCTTCCAAAGGACAATTCTACTAGGCAAACTCTACCCAGAAAAGAAAACAACCTATGGGATTCTGCCTGGAATTACTTTTTTCCTCCCTTGAGCAGTTCAGTAGGCTGAGCTCCTCCTCCCGGACACACACGGCATTGCCATCGATTATAAATCAGCTTGGTTCCAGTAACAAGCCTCTCACAAAATGGGAATAGTGGCACCTCCTAAAATGTACAGGAGTTTAAAGGCTTCAAAGAGGGCCCCTGTGCCCTATCACTAAATGGCTTGCTGATGCATCTTGACTAGGTAAGAACTCATAGTTACTCCTAAAACACTGCTGTCTACCTTGAACTCGTAAAACATGTTTTTTAAATGCTCCCCCTTTTAAATTGGGACATTTAGTTTGCTTCTCCCAAAAGACATGCTAGGGACACGTCTTGTGCTTTGTTTGGTTCTCATCTATTTTCTTTTTTGTTTTATGGTTTCCAGTTAGAGGAGAAAGTCTAAAATGTGATACAGTGTGAGCATTTTTTTTAGCTGATTCATTCAACTTGACTTGAATGTGTGTCTACTTCTTTGGCTCATCTCTCTAGCTAGACTTCACTTACAATTGACTTCTTTATTGACAAGAGTTTGGAGGAACTGCAGCTTCCATGAGTGGTTTGGCGATAAAGGGAACACATAAGCACCTCCTGTAATGCATCTGCCTCTCTGTACCCCACTCTGGCCTTGGTGTACTCTTGTATCTACCTGGCTGTGCCTGACGCCGTTTTAATGCATGTATCCCCTTGCAGAACAAACCTGTTCTTTAGCTTCCCAACTGGTACCCAATGAAACCTAAGCTGTCTTCTTCCTCCATTGCACATGTGCAAGCTCCAAGGACTGCAGGGAGGAGACCTGCTGAATGGTGTGGGCACTAATCGGAAAGGAAGGAAGGGTCACACTGGTTTTAAGGGGATAAACTGTACTCAGGGCCAACGGGGTGAGTACTTTAATCCAATATTTTAAATAAAGTTTGAAATACTATGGGGACATATGCAATTCTGGAAATAAAAAGCAATTCCTACCTGGCTGTCAAACCTTCAATAGGCCTACTGACTACAACTCATCAAAAGTACATGAATGATCTTTTTCAAAGACAAATGCTGGCAAGATTGAATCCATTTGGATTACTGGAGTTAGAAGTTATGGAAGAAGTAATATGTATCTTTTCAGCTAAGTGCCATTGTTGTTTGTTTGAGATGAACTTGTTTGTCACTAAAGACTCCAAGTCCATTTTAATTTTACTTTTCCTCCTCTTTTTCTTTTCTGTTATTGTATTCTTTTAAGCCACTCAGACCATTATCTGAGGAAGAAGGCATCTAGAGGGGTTTTTTGTTTCAATTTTTATATTTTTTATTTATTTACAGAGCCCATCTGTAGTAGTTATATAATCTTTGTCAATCTGAGAGGATTAAGAATGAAGGGGTGGGGTGTAGCCTGTCAACCATTGTATAGCCAATGAGGCCTCTGTGTGGCATTCTGGGAACTCCTGTACTCCTGCTTAGAGGCAGGAGACTATCTCACACAAGAAGACAGAGCCACGTGGAGATTCCTGTCAGCGCTGAGATACCTCTACCGCCACTGGATCCACAAGATTTTCCACCCACTGGTCTGTAATCTTCCTGCATTCTGTGTCATTGCATGTGTTTCTTGAGTCTGAAGAGGGATTTAACATTGGTACTGGACATATGGGCTGGGATGTTTTCCCAATATTCAACTCCTCTTGTATATAAAGCTCTTTCTTATACACATATGAGTGTCTGTGGATTTGTTTCTCTAGTCTACCCAGACTAACACACTATCTCAAGAAATGAAATCAACAATAATATCCCACCAAACCCTCCATAGATGTGAAGCTAAGTACAATGTTTGTTGTTGGTGCTAATTGGCGTGCGCGTACCAGCTCTGCCAGTGAGAATAGGTTACGTGAGTTTGAGCAAGTCACTTAATCTCGAGAGCTTTAGCTCGCAAAGGGCAAAAAAGGAAAATAATGTCATCTGATATATGTAGCTCACAGAGTGTCTATAAATCAGACAAAATAAGTAGAAAGTGTCCCAAACTTCTAAAAGTTTTATTCAAATGTAAGCTAGTACACATATTCATTACCATTTAGCAGTTGTATTCAGGTCAAATTCATAACTGCATGCTTACCATACAAATTTTAGAAAAATTACTTCCCAATAACAAGTTTGTAGGGGAAAAGATCTTCCCTTTTTAATAATGTTGAGTAGTTGAAAGACAGAAATAAAACATGAAATAGTCTTGTCATTTAGTTTGAAAAACTGCCTGTATTGAAATGTAAATATTAGTTCAAAACCCCAGAGAAAACTGTATTACAGTTTTAATTTCATCTTGGTTTTAAGGAAAACCCATCCATCATTTACTGTCGTGTACCTTGTAAGAGCGTTGCGATCTGCAGAGATTTCTGAGATGGGTGTTCTTTCAGAATGTCTAAGACCGTTCTACCTAAGCTGTCCTTTATGTTGGCATCAATTCCTAGGAGAAACAGAAAAACCCACAAGATGTACAACACTGGAGAATCATCCGGAAACACTGTTCATACTCTCAACTTTTTCTAAATCCAAATGTAGACAGACCCAAAATTCCAGGAGGTTTACAAAAGCAAAAGGCCACAACACACATACCTACAGGCATGCACGCACGATTTTAGCAAGATAGAGTGTGGGCATTCACTGGAACGACCAATCAGGAACATTTTTGATAATGAATTGACTCTTGTAGGGCATCAAACTACTTGTTAGGATTACTAATTAGGAGCCCATGGTGTGTTAAAGAAATAGCAAGATATCAAGCTGACAAGCATTGGCTTAGAATGTGAATCCCTAAAGTATAATTGTCATGCAACTGATATGGTCTGGACAGTATGATCAAAATACTTAGTAATTGATAATTATACAGAATGTACTATAAGAACAATCTAGAGTACTGAGAATATGAACAATCCTATCATCTTAGTGATATGAACAATCTTAGACTAGAGTTAATTGGCTGCCTCGGATAAATCAAACGTATGCATAATTATGTTTTCTATGCAAGATTATATTCCATGTCAGCCACACCCACCTTGTACCCAGTAACTGAATTGCTTCAAGGGTGAAACTGAACCTCTTAGGATATTTCTGTTCTAAAAGTATCTATTTGCAAAAGAAATCAAATTTTAATGAACCAAACAATTTTGTTCATTTTATTGGGGACTCAACAATTCTTTTCACAATCCATACATCACTTGCATCAGGCGAATTTACTTTATATTGAGCTCTTGGTATCAGCTCCTCTTTCTTTCTCCCCCTCTCTCCCCACCCCCACCACCCTCATAACCCCTTGATAGATTGTACATTGTTATTATTTTAATATCTCCACTAACCGCTGTCTCCCTTCCCCCATGTTTTCTGCTGTCCTCCCCACTGGAGAGGAGTGTATGATTATGTGTCAATCATTGAAATTGGTTTCCCGTTTCTCCCTTCTTCTCTCCCTCATCCCCCTACCCTTCTGGTATCACTATGCCCACTCCTGTTCCTGGATTGTGTGTGTTGTGAGTTCCCATCTCTTATCTATACCCGTGTACATGTTCCAGTCTAATCTGAACTGAGAAGAAGCACTGGGGTCATGGTAGTGAGGGGTGAGGAGAGGAAGCCTCAAGGAACCAGAGGAATATAGTGCGTTTCATCGATGCTTTAGTGCACCCTGGTTGACTCATCCCTTCCCTGTGGCCGCTCTGTGGGGAAATTGTTCATGAGCTTTGGATCACTGCTCCAACTCCCCTCGTTCTCAAAAATATGTTTTTGTTTGTTTGTTATGTGTCTGCTGATACCTATTACCCAGTCCCTATGACTCCTTATGATTGCACTGGTGGTGTGCTTCTTCCATGTGGACTTGTTGCTTATCTGCTGAATGGCAGCTGTGTAACTTCAAGCCTTTAAGACCCCAGACACTATATCTTTTAATAGGTGGGCACCATCTGCCTTCTTCACACATTTGCTTATGCACCCATTTTGTCTTCAATGATTGTGTTAGGAGAGTGAACAACTCAGACTGCCGATTTTTTAGAACAAAATTGAACCAAATAAATTTTATTTCAGCTCCCTAGAAAAGTCTGTGAGCTTTCCAAACACCCAAAAGCAAACACAGTCCCAAGTAACATGAAAATGTGGTCCCAAGTAAAATGAAATCCTTGACAACTTAAATATTTTCTGTTGATCATGATGCTTGTCTATTAGGCTAGTTGTGAGTATTTTTCTTTAACTTTTTATGTTGAGATGTAGTCCATAATGAAGGTTTACAGTTGGGCTGTAATCCAAAAGGTCAGCAGTTTGAAAGCACCAGCCACCCTTTGGAGAAAGATGAGACTTTCTACTCCCATGAAGAGTTACAGTCTCAGAAACTCACAGGGGCAGATCTACCCTGCTCTACAAGGTAATTATGAATCAGCATTGACTTGATGACAGTAAGTCCGTGAGTCCCAAATATTAGTTTATTATGATAAGATTATTAAATAGCTGCTTAAATTTATTTAGGGATGTTTTACCAGCATATATTGAACTGATGCCTCAAATCATTTATTCCATCACTGTATTACATGTGAACATTAAACATACATAAAATCGTTGTATAAACACTATCACAATTCAATAGTTCTGCCAATGTTTCTCATTTACATTTAATGGAAAGAAATTTAACCATAAGATGAAAAACTCAAGAGCAATTTTCAAGTGTAAATTTTTGTTCATACCTATTGATATTGATATATATATATATATTCTGACCTCAGCACTGCTTTTATTTCATCTCAATAGGCATATCCATGAAGGCAAATGAGTAAGACCACTTTAATGTTGCTTCAAAGCATTCCCTCAAAAATGAAGTGCGATAGCCTTCAAACAACAGCTACTTGGTGGATGAGGTAATAAGAAGGAAAGTTTAACTTATTGATAGGGACTCTGATCTCTTATAGTACAAAGCACTCAATATACAAACGCAGACATAATACTCTGTTCTTTAATGAAACCAAGCAATTGTCATAATTTCACAGTGATGAACCCCTCCTACAAAAGAGGCCGATATCTCCTTTTAAGTTTAGAAATCTGTACACTCATTCTTGAAATCCCTTTCAAGTTCTAAAGTATGACGTGGGTAAGCTATTCCATTTCGAAATCAAACTGGCTGTCATTAAGTGAATTCTGACTCTTGTCCCTCTAGGAGAGCTCTAGAGAACTGCTCTTATAGGACCTCCCGGGCTGGAGCTCTTGCAGACGCAGACTGCCATATCTTTCTCCCAGGTAGCAACTGCTGGAGTGCTGCACCTCTTAACCACTGCACCCCCAGGGAACCCTTGTTTTATTTATGCTAACCTTACTAAACACCCCGAAGCCAATTCCTCCTAGTTCTTGGCTCCTGCTATTCTAGAAATAGATATTTAACAGGATCACACATTCACCATCTAATTTAGGTTTTTTAAGGTTCTTAGCTAATTGGGGGATCATAAGTCCCTGGCAGCCGTTCATGAAAACAAAAGGTCCCTAAATCAGAGATTTGGAACATTTTGCATTCAGACGCATACCTATCATCCAGAAGAGAATCTAGGGACTTGGGACTAGACCCGAAGCAATTAAGCTACATGGGAAGACCAATGCCAACCCTTACCCGAATCCCATGATCAGTTTGTTGGGCTTTTAGATGGTAAAAGTAAGTGCTCAATCACTGAATTCTCACTGTTCAGTTAGTCACAAAATGCTAAGCTTCAAGGTTTGCTGTCATTGAAACAGCTGACAAAACAGATTTACCCAGTTTTTCAAAACAATACAGCTAGACATTATTTTTATAATCTTGTATGCTATATTTTTACTCACAATATTAAATGGATATTCATTTGGGATATCTAACTCTGAACATTTCTGGCAATTTCTCTAATGCATTTAAATGTTATGTAAATGTATAAAATCATTTCAGAGAGTTCATTTACTAAAAACCCATTGATCAAATGAAAGTACATATTTATATCAATCGTATCCAAACACTGAGATGCTATTCAACATCATGTGAGTTGGTGTTGTTAGATACCATCAAACCTGTGCCTTAGATCCATACAGAATGAAACACTGCCTCTCCTGTGTCGTCCACACAATAGTTCTTATATTTGAACCAGCTGTTGCAGCCACTGTGTAAATGTGTCTGGCTGAAAGACTCTCCCTCTTTCTCACTGAGCCTCTGCATTTCTCCAGGGGCTGGTCCCTGTTGATAACGTGAACAAAGTAGCAAAGACAAAGTCTTACCCTCCTCACTTCTATTGAGCATTCTAGTTGTACTTCTTCAAAGACAGATTTGTTCATTCCTCTGCCAATAGAATCATTATTTTTCTCCAATGCCTTATTTCAAAGGCACTGGTTCTCCCTCATTCTTCATCATTGTCCAGTTATCCCACACAGAGGAAGTAATTGAAAATTCTATGGCTTAGGTCAGGCCCACCTTAATCTTCAAAGTGAAATCATTGCTTTTTAAGACTTTCAAGAGATATTTTTCAGCAAATTTGCCCCGGAATGTGTCATTTGACTTCTTGATTGGTTCTTCCTGGGCATTGATTGAGGAGGCCTGGTGGCACAGTGTTTATGAGTTGGGCTGTTAACTGCAAGGTCAGCAGTTTGAAACCACCAGCCACTCTGCAGAAGAAAGACAGGACTGCCCATTCCCAATAAAAGTCACCATTTCAAAAACTCACACAGCAGTTCCTCCCTATCTTGTAGGGTCACTATGTGTTGGCATTGACTAGATGGCAATGAGTTTGTTTATTTGTTTGTTTGCTTGCTTGCTTGCTTTTGGGCAAGGCAGGGGGATGTTGGCTGTGGTCCCAAGTAAAATGAAATCCTGGACAACTTAAATATTTTCTGTTGATCATGATGCTTGTCTATTGGGCTAGTTGTGAGTATTTTTCTTTAACTTTTTACGTTGAGATATAGTCCATATGAAGGTTTCAGTCTTTGACCTTCGTTAATAAGTGTTTCAATTTTTCTTCACTTTCATCAAGCACTGCGTGTTGCAAATCAGGTGCCTAGCACAGATTGCTAATAAACCTTCCTCCTACCTGGATGTACCATCCTTCTTTATACAATCTAACTTCTCATCTTATTTGCTCAGTACACAGATTAAATAAGTATAGTGAAAGGATACAGCATTAACACACACCTTTCCTGATTTTAACTACACATTATCCCCTCGTTCTCTTCCAATGACCTTCTCTTAGTCTGAGCACAAGTGCTGTATAATTATTATTATTAAGTGGCTGGGATTTCCACTCTTTGTGATGTTATCCATAGTTTGTTATTATCTAGCCTTTTAATTGTCAACAAAACACAAGTAAACATCTTTCTGGTGTTCTCTGCTTTCAGCCAAGATCCATCAATAACCCTCTTCCCATGTCCCTTTTTGCATCTGACTTGAATTTCTGGCAATCTCCTATAAATCTACTTTACAGCTATTTTTAAATAACCTTCAGCAAAATTTTACTTACATGTGCAATTAATGATATTGTTTGATAATTTGCATTCTGCAGGGTTATCTTTCCTTAAAACGGGCACAAATATAGACTTCCTATCTGGCCAGGTCAGTAGCTCTGTTCCAGATTTCTTGGCCTGAGCACTTTCAATATTGAGTCTGTTTGTTGCATCATCTTCATTCTTGGAGCTTGCTTTTCGCCAGTGCCTTCAGTGCACCTTGGATTTTTTTCTTCTGTACCATCAGTTCTTAACCACATGCTAATTCCTGAAATGGTTGGACTTTAACCAATTGCTTTTGCTACAGTAATTCTGTGTATTTGCTCCCTCTTCTTTCAATGTATTCTGAGGCATTCAATGTTTTTGCCCATAGAGTTCATGCAGCCAAAGGCTTGAATGGTTTTCTTCAGTTCGTTTAGCTGATAAATGCTGAGTGTGTTCTTCCCTTTCCGTTTCTAGCTCCAGATCTGCGCACATTTCACTACAACACTTTTCTTTGTCCTCTCCAGCTGCCGTTGGAAGTCTTCAGTTTGGCTCTTTTATTTCATCTCTTCCTTAAATTGTACCTACGACATGTCCAAGAGCAGCTTCAGAATCTCTTTTGATTGATTCTGATCTTTTCTTTCTTGTCTTTTACATGAGCTTTTGCTGCCTTCATGAATGGTGTTCTCGATGTAATCCCACAGCTCATCCGCTCTTCCATCAGTAGTGCTCTGTGTATCAAATCTATTCCTGAGATAGTCTCTGAATTCAGGGGCCTATTCTCAAGGCTGTCCCTTGGCTCTGGTGCACTTGTTTGAATTTTCTTCAACTTTATCTTGCATATGTGCAACTGAGAGTTTGCTCCACATTTGGCTCTTGGACTTCTGACTGATGACATGGAACTTCTCCAGTATCTCTTTCCACTGAAGTAGTTGATTTGGTTCCTTGTAGTCCTCCCACGGAGGGGCACATGCATAGTTGCCATTTATGTTATTGAAAAGGGTATTCCCCCAAAAAAGAAAGAAAAGGGCATTCCAGTGAATAAGTTGTAGGTCTTGCAAAATTCTATCATGAGATATATTACACAGCTTCTGTCACCAAGTCATATTTTATAAATACTGATTCTTCCTTTTATGTGTCCTTCTTTTATATTCTAATCACTAGTAATTATCTGTGCATCTTAATTGCATATTTTATCAATTTCAGATTGCATCAATTGGTAAAGATCTTTAATTTCTTCATTGCTGACATCAATTATTGGCAAGTAAATTTGAATAACAGGCCTATTCACTAGTCTTCCTTGTCTGCATATGGACATCACCCTATCTGTGACAGCATTTGTATTTTAGAATAGATGCTGAAATGTTGGGGGGGGGTGATGAATACAACACCATTCATCTCCAATTGGTCCTTCCTGACATATGTTTTTCCAGTTACCAACATTAGCTCATTTCAGTCACCAATGCCTATTCTATCAATCTTTAGGGGCTCCATTTCACTTTTGATGACCTCTAATTTGTCTGGACTCATACTTCATGCAGCTCACGTTCTAAGTGCTCATGAGTGTCGACAACTATTACCTTTCATATGGGATCCTGACAATTCAGCAAATAAAGGTCCCCAAAGCATCATTTCATCCACATCCCTCAGATCCAATAACTTTGAGGAAGCAGTCTTTCCCAGTCATATTTTGATGGCATTGCAACATTCCCAAACAAGGCTCATCTTCTGGCATTATCAGGCAATGTTTCACTGCTCTCCCCCATACGGATTGTACTAGTCAATTTGTTCTAGCATTTTCTCACCAGGTCCTTCTGCCTAGTCTGTCTTAGGGTGGAAGCTCTGCTGAAATCTGTCCACCACCGATGGTCCTGCAGATACTTTCAATATGCAAGCCACTACAAAATGACTAACAGCTATAGGTTTGCATGGCATAAATTTGGATTGACGGCAAGAAATAAGCATGATTTGTGAAGAAAGCTCTGTTATTTTCTTTTTCTTTTTTAATCTCGAAATAAAGATGGGATCTATTACCTGTTTCTAAGAGAACTCGCACAACATCCACCTTCCCAAACAAGGCTGCTTCATGAAGTGCACTCCCCTTTTCTGTCTGGAAAAAAGGAAGAAAGAAAAAAATAGATGCACTTGCATTAGGAAGGCTTATTGGTTAAAACATACTGTATTAATAGAAATGTCCGGTAATCCCATGACAGAAAAATAACAGAATAAAGAAGGAGTTCTCCAGAGAAAATCCAAATGCTTGTGCTTATGGGAACCCTCTGCTTCTGAACAGTGCCGTGGTCCGCTCAGGTATGTAGGTAAAGCACGCACCTTCATTTAGCCTTGGCTATCTTCATTGGTAAATTTGACTTTTAGTAGAGTAAGAGTTGTAGTGCTTACTTCTTGAGGTTTTTGTGAATATCCAATGACTCAACTGACATGCATTTATTAAACACCAACATAAAATCCCTGGGTGATGTAAAAAGTTTGTAACTGGCTGCTAGAGACCAGTCCTTGAAATGCAGGTGGAAATCTGAAGCCCATATAGTTGGCTTCTATAAAGATTACGGCCAAGAAAACACTAAGGAACATATCTAATCTGTAACATGTAATATTAGCACCATGAATCTCAGCCAACTGGAGGGTAATGAGTTTTCTCTTTGGTTGTGGTTAGTTTGGGGGGGTGGTCTACGCCAAGATAGTTCATGGATGTTCTGAAGTGTGGAAATATAATCCTGGACCTCTAACATTTGCACTCTATTTGGGATGCCAAATGCAGAAATAAATTCTTATGATAAATGAAGCAAAAACAATGTCGTGGATCTTTTTTAAAACACAGATGAACTGTTTCTGGTCCACTCTACCCTTTCCCCAGGCCTCGAACCCACTCTCCAGGCATATGGAAAGTCCTGTGTAGCATCATTCACTATGTTCTTCCCCAGAGGTCTTCAAGGCTGATCCATCGGCCTGATAGGATCTAACTCCTTGGCCTATTCATCACCTACATCAGCATGAATCAGAATCACATGGAGAGCTTGCTGAAACCCAGAATGCTCAACCCATTCCAGAGTCTATGATGGTGTTTGGGATGAGGTCTAAGAATTTCCATTTCTAACAGCGTCTTCAGTGTTACTGGGTCTACCAATAACACTATGAGAACCAAAGCTCCAGGCTACATCTCAGATCTCAGCTTAATTCTGATTTCATTTTTAAAGTTGTCCCTCACTCTCCCTGAAGCCCAGTGCTTTTCTTGTGCGTCCACGTTTCCCTGATCATAGTGCTCATAGTACACTATCACGTTTTCATGTGATTTTCTATTTTCCCGAACAAACCGAAGCCAGCCCATGTAAGCGGAGACTGTGTGGATTTTTCTTTCACCTTTCTGTCTGCAAAGTTTAGCACAGAATATTTAAAACAGAGATTCTCGAGGATGGTTTTGAGAGTAAAGGGATGGAGCAGGGGCGTGAGGAAAAGGAGCGCATACCACTGGTGTGGATTTCAGAGAGATTACCGCTAGGCGGAAAAGCCAGAAAGGTTTCAAGGGAGAGATGATCGGAGCTCTGCTGACATTAGATCTGCATGTGATGTGTGTTTCTTTTTCTCACGAGGATCTAACAATTGTCTAGAAGGTAGGTCTGGAGTATTGTGTGTTATGAAAAAAATTAATATAGTCAATCCCAATATGGTATCCCTTGTATGCATGAGATGTGCTTTCTATTATGGGATTCTAATATGAATCTGAAATAGAAACAACATGTAAAATAATAAGTCATGTAAAAAGGCCTGTAATTAAGAAGAGCTCACTGTACGGTCTACAATGGTTTAGAAGTTCATTATGGAAGAAGGCTCATAGCACACTGAAGATCTACTGATCAACGTGATATGACTGTGTCTTTGAGAAGGGACACAGGAATGACTTCATCTCAGCCACATGATGTTTGTAGGAACTAATGAAGGGAAAATACAATAATGATCTATAAATATACAGCACTGTTGATAAGAAATTATGGAAACTCATTCCATTCCTTAAAATACATGATACTTCAATAGAGTAATTACTTTATTTTTCTCCACTTTCTGAAAAAAACATTCCTTAAAACAATCCAATGTTTCTCACTCTCATTCTGTGTTCATCAACTTACTGATAACGAATGTAATTCACTCTGACAAGACGTTTGATTTTGAGCGGGCTTGGGACTTGAAGTCAGGGAAAGTTTTGTTTACACAGTGCATCTTTAAATTCTGAAAATACATGTGGCAGCATGTTTAACACAGGTCTGGTCTGCGATGGTGCCAAGGAATTCCTCAGAACCCCAGAGAAAGAACACACATGCAAAGTAAAAACTGGGGATCAGGACTGGAACAGACCACTGCCCGAAGGGACCCATGACTTATCCGTGGTAGACAATGTTGGGACTCGAACCAACTGCTCACAGGGCGAAAGAAGGAAGCAAAGCACAAAATCTGAAGTTCGAGCAAACTGAGAGGCCAGATCTCAGAGACCCAGGAAAAACCCTAGCAACCCCAAAGAACAACACTCTCGGGGAGAAAAAGAAATTGCACAAAATAAAGTAGGGACGTATGCCTGCCCACCTAGTTCTTGGTTCTTGGTGGAGTAGAACCAAATAAATAAATCCCCAGTAAGACTTTAACCATAAAGTGCCCTCCAAGAGCTTGGGACCCAAATTACATGAGCTCTCTCACCTCTAGATCCTGTGGCAAAACTGCAGGATACAATAAAGCTGGGTTTGTTGTAATATCTTGTTAATAGTACCTCCTCCAAATGCTTAGCAGGAGCCAATAGAAAAACTCTTGGGGGGTAGGGGACTTTAAAGCCAAGTGTCAAAGAGTTCACAGATAAAAGTCTATGGAACAGGAATTCAAAACTAGAAATGATTTAACACCAAAGAAAAGCCACCATATGCCAGAATTGGTAGGAAGAGTACACACAAAAAATAAGGTCTATAAAACTTCAATATTGATAAAGAAATCCTGATGTCTACTTTTTACACTAATTAGGTTTCCCAGATCCTTTGAGGCAGCATAGTGCGCAACCACAAGCTCCCAAGTTTCAAAAAAATATTACTCAGCGTTTTCCCCTAGCAATTAAAAACCCTTTTGCCTGTAACCCAGGATAAAGTGTTGTAACTGTTTTTGCAGCACCCCGGGAATAATTCCTGCACCACCAGGGGGCAGTATAGCCCCACTCTGATAAACACTAAAGTAGACAGGTTCTTTTGAAATGTCAAATTGGGAGTTGAACGTGATGAGGGCTAGACCAGGGTGCCAAGAGCAGCTTAACTTTTAAGCTCTGTGAGCACGGTACTTCATATCATATACTCTTTAAATTCAAAATATGTATTTAATGCTTTCAATACCTATTTAAAATTAAGTAGGTTATTAAAGGCATTAAATAGACTAACTATACAACCCAAACCAAACTGAACCCACTGCCAATGAGTGAATTCAGACTCACAGTGACCCTGGAGGACGGAGATGAACTATTCTACTGGGTTTCCAAGACAGGGGAGCTTTACAAGAGCAGACTGCCGCATTTCTCTCGCATGAAACGGCTGGTGGGTTCAGACCACTGGTCTTCTGGCTAGCAACCCAACACTCACCCACTGTGCCAGCACAGCTCCTCAAACGCACAGCAGATAAAGTAAATGCACAGTGTTTTATTAACCAAAGGAATGGCAAGAGCGATCACTATTCTGACTGTTCGTTAAAAGCATTTTGGAAACCCTTATTTAAATAATAGCATCTGCAGTGTTCCTATTCTGAAATTTCATACACACAAACATTTTATATTCTTCTAATATAAGAATACTAAATGTTCATTAAAAACTAGCACTTTCATACAATGAGAGACACTGGAATCATTGAACAGAAATTTTAGTAGATGATTACCATGGTTTCTACCTATAAAATGAATGCATTTTTGCAAATGAAAGTTGATATAATTAGCTACTTTGGTAGGATAATTTGATAATTCCCTAAGGGGGAAAAATGTTCTCAGCAACCCAAGGTGAATATTTATTCCAGGAACTATTAACTACTTAGTTATCACAAAGAATATAGGATTTAAGTAAGCCAGATCTATGGACTTTTCTTTTCCAATATATAGACTCTCCATCTACTAATTTAATTCCTTACATCAGAGATTAGAAAAATGTTAGACTATTTTTCTTTTCTTTTTTTGAATTTTCTTTCTTTTTTTTATTATTTTATTGGGGACGCATACACCTCCCATCACAATCCATACATACATCAATTGTGTAAAGCACATTTGTACATTCGTTGCCCTCCTCATTCTCAAAACATTTGCTTTCCACCCAAGCCCATGGCATCAGGTTCTCATTTTTCCTCTCCCTCCGCCCTCCCCACTCCCTCATGAACCCTTGATAATTTATAAATTATTATTTTGTGATATCTTGCTCTGTCTCACATCTCCCTTCCCCCATTTTTCTGTTGTATGTCACCCAGGGAGAAGGTCACATGCAGATCCTTGAAATAGACTATCTTTCCAGATTAAATTCAGCTTTTAATAAAATCATGCACGCTGTACTTTATTTCTTATTCTCATCAAATTACCACCACTTTTCCTATGAATCAGATTTCTCCATTTTCTTGGAAGGCATCTTTTAAAATAAACATACTTTCCAAATCAACAATTGTGCAGTTGGTAATATAGAAAGGCCAGATGTATCCAGTAACCACGTGGTATAAAACACTCAGAATATCTCAGCACCTTTCAAGGAAAAGAAAACAAAAACTGAGTGAGGAAAAGAGGTGAGTGAGAAGAACCTAAATATGGAATTATCAGCCATTGATTTGCTGAGTCGAACAAAAGCAGTTCTCCCTGTGATCAGAAATGTCTGTTAAAGGCAAGCCTCTCCAAAGCTGAGAAATACAGGTAGCAGGAGAGAGAGAGAGAGAGAGAGAGAGAGAGAGAGAGAGAAGCATACCCTGGCTACCCTCCAGGAAAAACATCACAGACACACAAAGCAGAAGTGCCCAGCTAACTTTCAGCATAAAGCACAGTTTCCTTAGCTGACATGCAAGTTCGTGAATAAAAATAAATGCCTCTTGCTTACTACTTGTGTTAGACTGGGTTGACTACAGAAACAAATCCAGTGACAGTCATTTGTGTGCAACAAAAGCTGTATATCAATAAGCAATTGACATGAAGAAAACATCCCAGCCCAGTCCAACTCAAGTCCGTAAATCCGACACTAGTCCATAAGTCCCTCTTCAGACACCTGCAGTCATAGGCAATGATGCAGAATGCGGGAAGACCATAGGCCTGTGCGTGCAGTCTTGTGGATCCAAGGGTGCCGGTGACACCCCAGGGCTCTGGAAGCAATCAGGGTCGGCCAGCAGGGAGGTGAAGGCAGAGAGAGAGAGGGGGGAGGTTCCCAGGGCCCCCCTCAAGAAAAGGCCACGCCCACAAAGGCACCATCAGGCTGCGGCCTGATGGACAGGGGCTACCACATCTACACTTTTATATATCTTCAAGTTGACATGGACTTATGGACCGACCACACTACTGTAGGCCAGGGGGATGTGTACTTGCTTATTATGCGACAGTTGGTGGCGCAGCTTCCGAGCTACCGTTTTCTGTTTAAAGATGTGGTGGGTGAAAACAAAACGTAAAACTGAGGACATTTCACTCAGAAAGGATGGCCAGCGCTTGGCTTCATGGGGCTTAAGTTTAAGATAATAAGTAAACTAAATTCTTATATCTTTGAACTAGTTTGTTTCTTTACCTTGCCGCGAACTAACCCAATAGTTTCAGTTCACACATTCCAGGCAAGCAGGCACCGAGCTATGAGGAAACCTGTGTCGCCACGCACTGACCGCTCAAGACTGGCACCACTGGTCTCCTCAAACAGACACAATTCTGAGGACGGAAGCGCATCCAGGGGTGGTGAGCACACACCAAAAGATTAAAACCCGCTGGACTTCCTATGCTGCTAGGATTATAGCACCCCTATGCTGCTCCATCTTCTTTAGACTAAGCACTTTCATGCTGCGGTGACTCTGCACCTTTGTTTTGACTTTGTGTCCACTCTTAGAAATTCCTAAAGATTTCATTAGGCACTCCTTGAAGGCCGGCCGGCCCGCAGGAAGAATGTTTGCTGGAGGAGGAGCGGCATGGCTTTACAGAAGAAGACAGAGCAAAAAGGCTCAACTCTTGAGCATCTCACGGATAATGGCCTGTGAGGTGTGGCAGGGCTCGAGCTACAGAACTGAAGCGCAGGCTTTCAGGCTTCTTGGATGCACCTGAAATAAAGAGAAGCCAAGGAGCCCTGGTGGAGCAGTGGTTACAGCCAGAAACTCAGGTGAGAACTGGGGGACCAAAAGAAAAAGGAGGAAGTGACGGAAAGAAGCAGAGCCAGCCTCACAATCATCGCTGATCTGAGCTCACTGTGGCAGCTGCCCTGTCAACGCTTTGACCTCAACGCTTTGACCTCAACGCTTTGACGGACGGCCACCACCATTTGAGCCTCTACTTTCCCAAGCAGGCTGCCTCTCTCCAAGCACTGACTGGTCCCTCCGCATGAGTACACGAAACAAAGTCCTGCCATCTTTGCTTCTAAAGAGAATTCTGGATACGCTTCTTCTAAGACAGTTTTAAGACAGGTGTGTTCATTCATCTGGCAGTCTGAGAGATAATTCAGTATTCTTCCCCACCCATTCAAAGGTATCTGTTTTTCTTCAGTCATCCTCATTCCTTGTCCATCTTTCACATGAATATGAAGCAATTCACAATAAGATTACTTGAATCAGGCACACCTTAATTCTCCAAGTACCACATTTGCTTTTTAACACCAAATAAGGTTCTTTTTTTTGTCCTTTTGCACTTGGCTTACTTCACTTAGCATAATTTCCTCCAGTGTTCCCACGCGGCGATGTGCTTCATGCGTTCATCACTGCTTTTTAGCGATGCGTAGTACTCCAAGGTATTCAGGACTAGTGGTGAGAGTGGTGATACTGGGGGGTGGAGGGAAGGTGGGGTAGAAAGGGGGAGCCAATTACAAGGATCTGTACATAACCTCCTCTCTGGGGGATGGACAACAAAAAAAGTGGGTGAAGTGAGATGTCGGACAGTGTAAGACATGACAAAATAATAATTTATAAATTATCAAGGGTTCATAAGAGAGAGGGGAGCATGGAGGGAGGGGGGAAATGAGGAGCTGATACCAAAGGCTTAAGTGGAGAGCAAGTACTTTTGAGAATGATGAGGGCAATGAATGTACAAATGTGCTTGACACAATTGATGTATGTATGGATTGTGATAGGAGTTATATGAGCCCCCAACAAAATGATTTTTTTTAAAAAAAGGTCCTTTTGCAGCAGATTTGCCCAATGCAATGAGTCGTTTGATTTCTTGACGGCTGCTTCCATGGAGGTGGATTGTGGCTCATTAAGGAATTGCAAATCAAAACCACTATGAGATATCATCTCACCTGGAGCAACAATGGTCACACCAACAAAACGCATGTGTGAGAATGTGGAGACCCTGGAACTCTGATCCTTTGCTAACAAAGGTGCAGCCACTGTGGGAAACAGGTTAGTGATTTCTCAAAAAGCTGAACACAGAGTTGCTGTACGGCTCAGCCGCCCCGATCCCAGGTACACAGCCAGCAGAAGAGAAGGCTGGATCACTAACAGGTGATGTTCTGTTCGATTGTGCTTAGGGAGGCTCTGAGTTTGCATCTTCACAACAGCGCCTAGCAACCACCACCGCCACTTGTGTTTTCTATTAGTTATTTATTTAAATTTACTCTACATCCCTCAACATTCATAAGAAACATAACTGACTTAATTGGAGGCTTCTAGTTCATACATGAACAGGTGTATTCTGAACACATGTTTAAACATGTCACAGCAATTAGTGAATGGCTACAGACAAGTTCTCTAAAAAGGACATTTGTCTATTACGGTGCCTTCAAAGCTGTTCCATCAAAACGACTGCAAGGAGATGCAGTGGACAGTTAAATTCCAAACAGAGAGGTAAGTTTAGATGATTATACTAAACGACTGGGGGGGGGGGGAGATTCCCAAAGCATCATCTTCACAGATTTCCTCAAAGGACATAGAAAAGTTATGGGGGCTTACTAAGAAGGGGTTTTCAGAAAACTGAGAACTACATTGGCGAGAACAAGTTCAGAAAGTGTGTGCTGAGGACTGGCCTTGCAGCATGACAATGCACTTGCTCATTCTCCAAGAGTAGCAAAGACTATCCTATAAGAATTTTGTGGAGAAACTTTACCCCACCCACCCTTCAGTGTTGACCCTGCCCGGTTAGACTTCTTTTGATTTCAAAAACTCAAAGGACAGTCACGAGATCATGATCTGCGTCCCTGGGGCATGTCGAAACTGCCATTGCAATGTGGAATGAACAGTTCTTCCCAGGAGGGTCAGGAGCTCGACACAGCACCTTCAGAAGTGGAGATCCCTGATGAAGGTTATGTCAAGAAGCAATATTTTGTTTACTAACGGTTTCTATGATTTTGCAATGATATTTTAATTACCCTTGTATTATGCTTGTGTTTTTATATTAGTTTGAGTATGTTTACTATGAGTTTCTCTCAGTAGAAGTTGGAGAAACTTACGGTAACTGCCTAATCTGCACTTCCTAGTAAAGCAACATTCACTAAGTAACGGCCATCTAATCAATGCCAACTCAACTGTTAGCACCCCAACAGGAAAAGGCAGAACTGCCCTGTGAGTTTCCAAGACTAACTCCTTATGGCATTAGAAAACCTTGTCTTTCTGCAGTGGAGTAGGCTGGTGGTTTCGAACTGCTGGTCTGAGAGTTAGCAGCCCAACCTGTAACCACTAAGCTACCAGGGCTCCGGTAGTAAGGCAACACCACTACCTACTTACCCAAACTCGGGTTTCATCTATAGAAATAATTATCAAAAAGAAACTTTTCATCTATCCAAACCTATTTTCTTGATACCTTAACATGACTGTCAGAGAGGCAAAAGTAAACCTTTCTAAAATGCCATACCCACTTAATAGTTTATAATAGGAATATCAAACTATCCTCTGCTAAATACGAAATTATAGATGCCCTACATTTTTGCACACTTTCACACAAACTGATTCTCTTTGCAGAAATATTTTAAAACTAAAGCATTTAGACATACAGTAATAGGAAATTCCTCTAAACAGGAACTGAATGCTGATTTCTCACTACTTCAGATATATGTTACAATTTTAAATTACTCACAGAAAAATGAAGCAATAAACTGCTACAGAAAAAATTATCCCACATACACACTACAGTTAATGTTGGCAATTACAAGGAAAAGACAAGATCCTCTAAACCATCTCTAAGTTTCAAAGATTTATTCATAATCACTTGAATATAATTGAAGTCTAAAGGTACATTACTATAATTTACCAAATGGGATTACTTTTAATACTGTTAGTTCCCAACTGGTTAATTAGAGCAATTTAATGAATATTAAATCCACTGAAACAGCTCAAGGCTACTAGATGATATTATTCATTCTTAGTCCTTAAGGATATCTATCAATAAATACCTATTTCAAATTTAATATTTAAAAGTTTTATAGTAAACCAGGTGGGGAAAACTTGGTGACAGCTAATTGCCACAATATAAGAAAAGTGAAATATTCATCAAAAAAGGGCAATGAAACCAAAATATATTTTCCTGTGAACAAAGCAATACTAAAAAGAAAGGAACATATCAAATAAGGCTAACTGTATCTGACAGAAAGGAGCCCTGACAGCCCCATGGTTAAGCACTGAGTGAATACCAAAAAGTTGGTGGTTCAAACTCACCTACAGTTTCTACGGAAAGAAGACCTAGTGATCTGCTACCATGAAGATCACAGCTTGGCAAACTCATGGGGGTAATTCTACTTTGTCAATGGGCAAGCTGTGAGTCAAATCAACTTAATGGCATACAATAACTGGTGAAAGAGTTCTCTCTTCTAAAATCAATGACGAGGAGGGTGTAGGAGGCCTGGTAGGGCTTAATCATGTGCAATGTAAGTGAGAGGAACTATGAGACCAAATGAAGGCTGAACATGATAGTGGGACAAGGGGAAAGTAAAAGGACATGGAGGGAAGA
Source organism: Tenrec ecaudatus (assembly GCF_050624435.1). Classification (NCBI taxonomy): domain Eukaryota; kingdom Metazoa; phylum Chordata; class Mammalia; order Afrosoricida; family Tenrecidae; genus Tenrec; species Tenrec ecaudatus. Next base: position 26,731,812 of record NC_134535.1, on the reverse strand, counting down.
GTTAAGAGGCAAAGGGCACTTATCGAGGTCTAAATACAGGTATGTACTTATGTAAATATATTTATATATGAGTATAGGGAAATAGACTTTTGTACATATATTTATAGGTTTAGTATTAAGGCAGCAGATGGACATTGGGCCTCTATTCAAGTACTCCCTAGATGCAAGAACACTTGGGTTTACTAACCAGGCATTCCATGATGCTCACCTTCCCAACATGATCGCTGAAGACAAAGTGGATACATAAGCAAATGTGGTGAAGAAAGCTGATGGTGCCCAGCTATTAAAAGATATAGCATCTGAGGCCTTAAAGGCTAGAAGATAAACAGATGGCCATCTAGCTGAGAAGAAACAAAGTCACATGGAAGAAGCACAACAGCCTGTGTGATCATGAGGTGTTGATAGGATCAGGTATCAGGCATCAAAGAACAAAAAGTCATATCATTGTGAATGAGGGGGAGTGTAGAGTGGAGATCCAAAGCTCATTTGTAAGCAACTGGACATACCCTTACAGAACAGTCGTGGAGAGAAGATAAACCAGTTAGGGTGCAGTGCAGCACCGATGAAACATACAACTTTCCTCTAGTTCCTAAATACTTCCTCCCTCCCACTATCAATTCTACCTTACCGATCTGGCTAGACCAGAGATGTACACTGGTACAGATCAGAGTTGGAAACACAGGGAATCCAGAACAGATAAACCCCTCAGGACCAATAATGAGAGTAGTGAGACCAAGAAGGTAAGGGAAAGGTTGGGGGAGAAAGGAAGGACCGATCACAATGATCTACATATAACCCACTCCCTGGGGGACGGACAACACAAAAGTGGTTGAAGGGAGACATTGGTCAGTGTAAGGCATGAAAACATAATAACAATTTATGAATTACCAAGGGTTCATGAGGGAAGGATGGTGAGGGAGGGAAAACATGAAGAGCTGATATCAAATGCTCAAGTAGAAAGAAAATATTTTGAAAATGATGATGGCCATAAATGTACAAATCTGCTTGACACAATGGATATATGTATGGATTGTGAGAAGAACTGTATGAGCCCCCAATAAAATGATTTTTAAAAGAAAATAACTAGATGCCAACAAATGTATTGATTACAGTTACATATATATTTATATGCACATATATACATAAATATATATAGCAAAAGAAAAAAGAGTTATCTCCCTGAGACATATTGTAGAAACATATAACTCACATCCTGGAAACCTGAGAGATGAAATCTTAGGAGGAGCATCAATGAAAGAGGTAATACAACACAAAACTTCCTCACTCTGCTCAGCTGCCATCCCTGCTTAGGTATTCGTAAGGGTCGAAACCTGCTTTATCCCTTTCCCCTGGTGGAGGAATTAAAAAACCCACACACTGTCAAGGGCCAAGAAGGAAATTTGAGGAAAGGATGCCAATCATAATACAAGACAGGAAAGACGAAGTGGGGCTTTGAACAGGGAACACTGCGGCTAAAGTCCTTCAAATGACCGCACAGCTCTTCTCCACATGGTTGAACTATTAAACTGCATGACGTGTGAATTATATGCCAATTAATTAAATAACCAATAAAGATATTTCAACTTAAAAAAAACTAAGTTCTTCAAATTCAATATTTTAAAACACTCATCCAGACAAATAGTGCACAAGGCTAAATGATGCCTAGAATTGAAAGTCCTAGTGGACTTTCAAAGGAGCGTGGTGGCATAGTGGTCATCCACTGGGCTGCTCATCACAAGGTCAGCAGTTTGATACTGCCAAGCCGCTCCAAGGGAGACAGATGAGGCTTTCCAATAACTATGGAAGTGTATGATATATGAATATTATATAAACTACTTAAAACAAGGAAAAGAAACCCAACTTGACCAATGGTTACCAGGGGTGAAGGAAGACTATTCGTTTAGGGGACATTGAGTTCATGTTCATGGTGGTGAAATAATTAGGCAAAGGATACCAATAGTGGTTGAACAACACAAAGAGTATAATCAATGGTACTGAATTAGACACACAGGAGTTGTTGAATTGGAGAATGTTTGGTTGTGTATATTTTTGCCACAATTGAAAAAAATATTTGCACAAATAACAGTTGAGCACAAGGAAGGAAGAATAATATGTTCTAAAATCAACGGTGGTAATGAGTGTACAACTCTTTGTGATATGCTTAAACTATTTAACTGCATGATATATGGGTGAAGTGCCAAAAATATGTTTAAAAAATAAGTAAAGAAAAAAACAATGAGGCTTTCTAGTCCTTAGAGTGCTTTGAGGGTGCCCAATGAATGGCGGCCTAGATCTACCATAGATGTACAATTGTAATGCCCGCCTTGCTTCATCATGACATGAATTAACCTGTAGGCATGGATCTGCTGCTGTGAATAAATATTATTGTAAGATTTTTCCTACTACCAACCCAAATTGGTTCTGTAAATATTGTCCAGTCACATAAAAGTTTAATCTGTACAAGTCAACAAGTCATGTATTGCAGTTCATAGCTGGCCTATACTTACATAATTTCCTCTTCTCAACAGTTTTTTTTAATTCCATCCCACTGGCTAAACCACTGGCATTATCAATGTATAGTGGTTACACATTGGTCTGCTAACTGCAAGGTCAATGATTCGAAACCACCAGTCAGCTCTGATGAAGAGAAACAAGGCTTTCTACTCCTGTGAAGATTTGCAAATTCAGAGGCTCATGGGGGCAGTCCTGCCCTGCTCCATAGGCTCGCCTTGAATCGGGACTGCCCAGGGGAATGATTGATAATGTTCTCTAACATAAATGACGATGATGTCTCTAAAGTGAACCAGAGACATACACAAACAGTAGATGTGTGGATACATTTGTGGCTTGCACTTAATTCTAGCCCCAGTTGAAGAACACTTAGTTTTTATGACCTGGCCTGGCTTGATGCGCGACTTCACGAAGACATCAGTGCACACATGGATCCTGTAGCATCGTGTGGTGAAGAAACCAATGGTGCCCAGCTATCAGTAAGAGCCTGGGGTCTTAAAGGCCTGTTTTCAAACCAGCAGCCATCTAAGTGTGGTGTAAACCAAGTCTACATCGAATGGCACATCAGCCTGTGTAATCCAAGGAGTATAAACAATGTAGTCCAAATCTAAAGGAGGGTATCAGTGCTTAAATTGTGAAAATATGCTTTGCAGAAAATTATGGATAACAGTGGAGGTGCAAAATCTCTTTGGAGATTTCACACATGGATTCAGTCTCCGGTGAATCCCCTCAAATCATAGTTGAGAGAGGTGAATCGCCCTGTTATCAGATCGAGAGCCTCATAAAGTTGATTATGACAGAAATACTTAGGTCAAAATGATATCTTATCATTTGATCTCCCTGTTGACACATTATAAAGCTGTTTCATTTTTTTAGGTGAAAGGGAGATACACATGGATTAAGATGACCATGGACTGATTTATAAATTATTATTATTATTCCATGTCTTACACTATCTGAGGTCTCCATTCACCCACTTTTCTATTGTCCATCCCCCAGGGAGGGGATTATATGTAGATCATTGTGATCAGTTTCCCCTTTTCTCCCCCACCTTCCCCTTCAACTCATGGTATCACTACTCTCATTATTGGTACTGAGGAGATTATCTGTCCTGGATTCCCTGTTTCCAGCTCTTCTCTGTACCAGTGCACATCCTCTGGTCTAGCTGGATTTGTAAGTTAGAATTGGGATCATGATAGTGGGTTGGGGGAGGAAGCATTAAAGAAGTAGAGGGAAGTTATATGTTTCATCCGTGCTATACTGCACACTGACAGGCTTGTCTCCTCCCTGCGAACTTTCTGTAAGGGGTTGTCCAGTTGCCTACAGATGGGCTTTGGGTCCCCACTCTGAACTCTCCCTCATTCACAATGATCTGAATTTTTGTTCTCTGATGCCTGATGACCTGATCCTATTGACACAGGCTGGTGTGCTTCTTCCATGTGAGCTTTTTTTCTTCTCAACTAGATGACCACTTGTTTATCTTTAAGCCTTTAAGGCCCCAGATGCTATATCTTTTGAGAGCTGGGCACCATCAGCTTTCTTCACCACATTTGCTATGCACCCGCTTTTCTTCAGCGATCGTGTCAGGAAGATGAGCATCATGGAATGCCAGGTTAATAGAATAAAGTGTTCTTGCATTGAGGGAGTACTTGAGTAGAGGCCCAATGGCCATCTGCTACCTTAATACTAAACCTATAAATACATGCACGTAGATCTAGTTCCCCATCATCATATAAATATATTTACATAAGTACATGCCTGTATTTAGACCTCTATAAATGCCCTTTGCCTCCTAGCTCTTTCCTCTATTTCCTTTGACTTTCCTCCTGTCTCAAAGGGACAGTTCTAGCCTGTCCTGTAGGGTTTCTATGAGTCAGCGCTGACTGAAAGGCAGTGAGTTTTTGGTGGACATTCACGGCCCTGTTCAAATATCTTTTCCATCAATATCTTCCCGTGCTCTCTCTCTTCCTCACCTACATTTCCCTCAGTTACATATCCGCAGCACTTTGCCTGGGCCTTTCTTATATCATACATGGTAGTTTTTCTCTTTTCTAGTAAATTCAGAGTGTAAATATTCGTTATTTTTATTCCCTGAAAGCAAAAAATAAAAATCAACTCTTGTACAAAAAAAAAAAGATGTGCCACCCACATGTATAAAATTGGATTTCAATTTTTTTCCTTTCTGGTCAAGTCATCAAGTCCACGGGACAAATTAAGTTCTTCAGGGAAGCCGGACGTTTACTGATCTCAAATAGCCATAGTGGAGGCCCTTGCTTATTAAGCAGTCTACACATCAAATTCAGAAATATTCCAGAAATGCTTTAAGAGCAGTAAAAGTCAGATTTGAAAAATTCAGCATTCATCACCTATCTTGATATTGAGCCAACTTTAAGAAGATAACGTTGCAGATCGCATACAATAGTAAACGATATGTAATTCCAAAGCCTCTTGAAGGGATATTTTTTTCTTTTTTCTTTTACTATGAGAGCTGGACAACAATATTGTGCCTATTTAAAAAACTACATGAATTTAGAATAAATGAGAAATTATGCAAACAGAAAAAAGACCTTATGATTCTTTGAACAAGTAAACGTGTTAGGCAACGCCCTAATGAAAACTCTGATTCGCGATATGGGAAAGCTTAAGCTCTTTTAAACTTCAGTAAACAAAACTGGAAGGCCAGGTCTCAAGTTCTGAACAATTCCCAGGAAAAGTAACCCCACACCTGGGCATTAGTTACCCTTGCAGTATGTGAGTCTATTGTTTGCAAAACTGGCCACAATTTTTCCCATCTGTGTATTCACGCTGTTTTCATGAGGTGGGGCTGCCTGCTGCCATGAAGATCTACATGTAAGCCTCGGAACCCGCCTAAGTTGCTGTTAGAATTGGCTGGCTAGCTATGCGTTTGGCGTCAAGAGGCAGACTCTACATTCCCACTGGCTTTTTGACCTGCTTTGGCCAATGAAATGGCAGAGCGATGGTGTGCTGGTTTGCTCCACGCATCCAATTCTCTTCTCTCTCACTCAGAACTGCACTGATGCTATGTGAGCAAAACCCCAAGCTGAACTGCTAGATGGTGAAGAACGCAGCAAGCTCATGGCCACCACAGACAAACTGCCAGCCAGCCCTCCCCGCTGAGCCACCTAATGGTCTAACTCAGCAGACAGACGGAAGTCCAGAGAAAAATAACCCATCTGAGTTAGACAACATTCCCAACCCCCAAACTATGTGCTACCTACATTGTCATTGTGTTAAGCCATTATACTTTGGGACAGTTTCTTAAGGTGTTGTCAGATGCTGCGGAGTTGCTTTAGACTTGTGGCGAGCTAAAGTGACAGAGCCAAGCGCTTCGCAGGGTTTTCTAGGCTGAGCAGATCGCCTGTCTTTCTCCTGTAGAGTCTCCTGGTGAATTTGAACCACTTCCCATTCAGTCAGCAGCCAAGCTTGTCATCCTTTCAGCACCGAGGCTCTCCAGCTGACTAATGCAGGTTTAGTTCTCTAGTGATGCTCTAACGGAATGGCCATGGTGGGGGTGGGGCTGGGGGGAGGCGTGGGGGGCACGCATTTTAACAAGCAAGAGCTGAAAAACTGAGCTCAAGGGCGAGCTCCCAGGAAAGGCTTCCTCTCCCGGGAAGGCTGGGTCTCTTTAGGGTCTGCTCCCTGGTTCCTTGCAGATCTTCCAGTGTCTTGACACCTGTCTCACCCCAGCTCTTTTCTATTACAAATGGATTCAGACATCCCCCTACTTAATTCTGCCTTATTAGCATTACAAAGACCACCCATTCCTAAATGGAATTATAACCTCCCGCCATAAAGAGATTAGGATTTACAGCACCTTGTTTGGGGGGGCACAATAATAAGAACCAAATTCAGAAAGGGCCCTGGAATGCTGCCAACTTCAATGCAAGAGACCTTCATAAAAGTGAACGCAGAAAACTGGTTTTGTGTAAGGGGGGGAGGGGAGATATTTTAAACAATGTACTGACTGCTTCTAATTTAAGACAGTGTTTTAAAATTAACTTGAGGTTGCTGTTTCCTTGTGAAGAAACAAAACTGCCCTCCTTTGAGGCTCAACTCAAGACAAACCTATTCAATAAGATTTCTTCTGACAGTCCTTCAGCAGCATATCGGTCTGTCCTTCCTTAAAGAAGTATGAGGGGTCTTAATTTCTTTCACAAATCTTACAAAGCTATACATTATAGTAGAAAGAACTCTGGACTTGAATTTAAAACTCTAACGGTATCCAGGTTCATCAACTATGTGTCCTTAGGCAAATTTCTTATGTTTTTAATCTGGTTCTTTATCTGCTCACTGGAAATTAATAGATCTCAATCCCATAGGACAACTGTGAAAATTGAACTGAATTTTAAATGCTAAACACAAAGCATATGCTCCAATGATCAAAGTGCAATTTTTCATTCATTCATTAAAAACTGGCTGGGTCCCAAGAGTATGTCAGGCTGCATGCAAGGTACTGGAAGAAAGGAAACAATTACTCATGATACCACATAGCTGTCATCTATGAAAAATTCTTCAAGTGAATAAGGCTCCCAACTCAAATAAAGTTCGACCATCATGCTTGGCTATTTTCATACTTCCGAACAGCATATATTATGTTGAGCAAAGGTGCTACAAAAGATCTATTTAAAATGTCAAAGAGCAAGGATGCTGCTTTGAGGACTAAGGGACACCTGACTGAGGCAATAGTATTTCCATGGCCTCCGATGCTTGTGAAAGTTGGACAGTAAACAAGGAGGACTGCAAACAAATGATGCATTTAAATGTGCCGATGATGCATTTGAATGGAGGGTGCCATGGACTTCCAGAAGAACAAACATCTGTGTTGGAAGATGGACAGCCAAATGCTTCTTAGATGCAAGGATTCATCTCATGTACTTTGGACACGTTAACAAGAGAAACCAATCCCTGGAAAAGGACACCGTGCTCGGGAAAGTAGAAGATCGAAGACAAAGAGGAAAACCATCCAGGAGATGAACTGACACCGTAGCAACACCAATGGTTTTGAACATACTACCACTTGTGAAGAAGACATAGGACGGGGTAATGTTTTGTTCTGTTATATGTGGGGCCAGATATCTTGGAACCATCTTGAAGGCACCTAGCAACATTACCACCACCATGTGGCACAGTGCCTTGACTCTGATAGCTTCAAAAATACTAGTGGATTATAGGGAATTTCATGGCCATTGGGTAGACGCCAACCCACAGGGACCCTATAGGACAGAGTAGAACTGCCCCTAACCTTTATGGTTAGCAGTCTAATGCTTAACTATTAGGCCACGAGTGCTCCCTGGTGGGCTACAAAATGGCTGGATGTCTACATACATGTTTGAACCTCTGGATCACCAAGCCTCGCGTTGTGGCACCCTGCCCTATGGCAGGACTATCAGAAGGCTCACCTGACAGCTTACATCCATCCCCGCTTCCAACAGCACCTGCACAACTGCTTTGTGCCCGTTGCGCGCAGCAAGGTGCAGAGGTGTGTGCTTGCGAGTGTTGCAGCTCATTAGGCTGGGGTGCGCACTGATGATCATCTTGACCACTCTAAGCCGCCCATAGAGCGCTGCCAGGTCCAAAGGCGTTTCTAGCTTGCTGTTCCTGATCGTGGGGTCCGTGAGCTCTTCCAGAAGCACAGCAACGACGTCTGCGTGTCCATATTGAGCCGCACAGTGAAGAGCAGTCTCGTTTTCATTGTTCTGTTTGAGAAGAAGATTCAAAATTTAAGCAAACTTTCAGAAATGTGCTTAGTTATCCCAACCCTGCAGACAAGGTAAATCCTGGGAGACTTTGGAAAATCTCCATTTATCCATCTCAGTGAGTCATGCTTCATTGTTTGTACACTTGATCAAAGTATCAAAGCAGCAACCAAGAACACCGAACTCACCACCATCAAATCCATTCTAACACACAGATGGCATAATGCCTTATGTGTTGGGCTTCTAACCGCAAGGTCAGCAGTTCTAAACCACCAGCCGATTCATGGGAGAAAGATGAAGTTTCCTGCTTCCATAAAGATTTGCAGTCTCAAAAACCCACAGGGGAAAATTCTACTCTGTCCTATGGGCTTGCTATGAGCCTTGCATCAGAGACATGTCATTTTACTAAGTTTTCCTACCTTATAAATTCCAGTTTCCAAGAGTGATAAATGATTCAGCTGATTTAGCCGGTGTTCCTGCTGAGACCAGATGGTCAGTCCTGCCTGCACCAGGTGCCACACCTCGCTGACATTTGTTGGTGAGGGAGATGAATAACGATTATAATTCCCTTTCTCAGACTGGCTTTTCAAAAGGCAGGTGAAATGACAAGCTGGTGATAATAAGTTCACAAATTAAGTTTCATTCTATTTTCCATAAAAACACAAAGTATCGCCTCTTTCTGCAGAGAGAGGACATTCTGAAGCCTCACAATGAGTTGGCAGGCAGCCCTGGAGAAGCAACCGGGAGCCTCACAGCCTCACAGAGTTAGGGAACCTTCTAGGGGTTTCTGTTGTAAACTAAGGAGCCTCCCCCAGCAATATTGCAGGTTAAAATGGTTAGGAGAGAGCACACTGGAAAGCCAGATGCTAAGACCATTTGGGCAGCAAGGTATATGTAGGTGGGATGTGAGCATGTCAGGAGGAATAATTCAGGAGAAATGTGAACACAATAATATGTTAGCAACAAAACTGCAATGATTCTGCATGCAGGGTCTGGAGACCAAGAGGATCAATGTCACCGCAGGGCGCCCTCGTGGTGTGGTGGGTTACACACTGGGCTGCTAACTACAAGATGAGCAGTTCGAATGTCCCAGTTGATCCAGTGGAGAAAGGTTAGGTAATTTGGTCCCATAAAAACTGATAGCCTCAGAAACCCTAGGGAGCAGGTCTACTCTATCAACGTGTTGGCAATGGGTTTGGTTTAGGATGTGGTCATCAGAAGTAACATATCCCCATGTATCAGACAGAGTTGCATTTCACTCATAAATTCTCACAACACTCTCAAGTAAGGACTATTATCATTTCCATTTTACAGATGAGAGAACTGAGACTCTGAATAGTTGGATAGCTGGGTTTTGATTCACAAGATACATTCATTACTACCATATAATGGTAGAGTCAGGATTTGAACCTGTTGAGTTTAGGCCCCAGGTCAGTACTCTTCATCATCTTCCACACTGCCATCCTCAATAACAACAGTTACTACAATGACTTAGTGTCCAAAGGCTTCACAATCAACGCCCTGGTTATCTTTTACAATGATGCTAAGAAAGTTGGGACTGTTATATCCGTTTCATGGATGAGAAAGCAAAAATAAATAAGGCCACATGACATATCCAAGTAGAGTCAAGCTCTTTTGGAAAACTGTCAAGATCCAAAACCCGCTCAGGCTCTTTCCACCCTACCACACTGGCTCCCCGTGTTGCTAGATGTCACAGACGGAGATCAGGAAATCAGCGGTCTGAAAATAGAATTTCGAGAGGCTGTAGCTAGAAGTGGGAGAAAGATGCAGCCTTCTATTCCCATCAAGAGTTACAGTCTCGGAAACCCCCAAAGGCAGTGCTTCCCTGTCCCTTAGGGTGGCTGTGAGTTGGCATGGACTTGATGGCAGTGAGTTCAGTTTTGAGGGTTTGGGTATCCAGAAGACCACCACCGAATCTGGACTGGGAAGTGGCTATATAGACAGCTATAGCCCAAGAAAGGGTCGACAAACCCAGTGAATTATAATCTTACAACCTGGCTCTGGGTGGTACAAGAACACAGATAAATAGGTCTGAAGTCTAGAGGGACAATCTGAAACTAAGAAAGAATGGTAAGGAGGGGGAGCACTTGGAAAGACCTCATTATGCAGAAACCTGCAAAAGGCAGAAGCAGCGTAAGGAGGAAACAGGTCAGAGAAGGGAACCTCAGAGACAGTGAAACTGTGAGAGCCGGAACTCCACAGGGCTGCCTTCTCTTGCCTTTGCCTGGATGTCGTCAGCACTTTTCATCACTCGCTATTGGTAGAACATATTTGTGTTTTCCTTCTCTGACAGGAAAACCAGCATCAGAGAAGTGGTAAGACTGCCCTTGTCAAGGGTGGAAAACTTGAGGAACTTGGAGAAGCAAGGCAATCCCAGCAAGTTTAGACTCTCTTGAGCTCATGGTTCTTCTTACAGGAGGATCAGGAGAGGGCATCTGAAGGTCAGCTCCAGGGGGGGCATCCTTGCAGAAGGTCAATGAAGAATGAAGAGTGGACTCCCTAGCTGGAGGCGTCATGGCTTTAAGCTGTCTGGGGAGCCATCCCTGTGCCTTGTTTGAACGGTTTACCACTTGCTACTGCTTCATAGAGGCTTGGGTTCCCTCTTATCCAGGTGCATTTTATAAACTCGAGGGGGGGGGAATCAGTCTTATAGTTTGTAACCTTAAACTATAATAGAAAAATATGCCTCCTGTCCAAAGCAAATTTCTCCTTCGTTGAAAGGCAATTCAATCTTTTTCTTCTTTTTTTTTAAGATAGCATTTCTTGGAGAAAAGAGAAAGAACAATTGCAAAATAACCATTCCTCAAAGGCCTTTCCAGTGCTTACCAAGCATTTAGTTTCAGAAATTATAAGAACAAATTTGAAGCTTTCCCCCCTTTTTTAATAATACTAATTAGCATTGTTCAGATCTCAAGAGAAATTACTTCAATCATGCAAGAGCTACTCAGGAGAAAATGTTCACAGATTTTATCTGTGATAAAAACACACTTAGAGAATCACATCAGCACAGGATACAATTGTGGCAGCTTTACAAGCAAATGTCTGGATACTTATGAGGGTCTAAGACAAAACCCTCTAATTTGAAATAAATTGGAGGTGATGCAACACTAGTTAATAATTGCTAGTCAGTCTACCAAGAACATCTTTGAAACGTCTTAGTTTATTTTTGTTTATTTTATTCTCTGAAAAACTAAGACACTCCAGGCGTAGAAGTAAATTGACTGACAACACTATTTACCAAAAGATCACTCTTCAAAGTCAAGCTCACAGCAACTATCTACGACTCGCTCACTCATTGCTACTGAGTTGATTCCAATTCACAGTGATCCTACAAGACACGAGTAGAACTGCTCTTGTGGGTTTCTGAGACTATCACTCTAAGGAAGTAGAAAGCCTCATTTATCTGCTGTGGTGTGGCTGGTGGTTTTGAACCGCTGACCTTGTGATTAGCATCCCCACTAGGTTACCAGGGCTCCTTATCTACCACTAAGTTGGGTTCTAGTTTTGATGAATAGCAACAGGAATATATTCATAAGATATGGTTTCTCACAAAGCAGGTCCATAAGCAAATGTGGTAAAGAAAGCTGATGGTGTCTAGCTATCAAAAGATATAGTGTACGGGATCTTAAAGGCTTGAAGATAAATAAGCAGTCATCTAGCTGAAAAGCAACAACGCTTTTATGGAAGAAGCACACCAGTCTGTGTGATCACAAGATGTCAACAGGATCAGGTATCAGGCATCAAAGAACAAAAAAATCATATCTTTGTGAACTAGGGGGAATGTGGACTGGGGAGCCAAAGCCCATTTGTACACAACTAGACATCCCCTTACAGAAGGGTCATGGGTAGAAGATGACCCAGTCAGGGTGCAGTGTAGCAACGATAAAACATACAACTTTCCTCTAGTTCCTAAATGCTTCCTCCCTCCCACTATCATGATCCTAATTCTACCTTACACATTCAGCTAGACCAGAAGATGTACACTGGTACAGATAGGAACTGGAAACAGGGAATCCAGGACTGATGAACCCGTCAGGGCCAGTCATGAGAGTGGTGAAACCGGGAGGGTGGAGGGAAGGTGGGGTAGAAAGGGGGTACCGAAGATGAGGATCTATATATAAACCCCTCCCTGGGGGACAGACAACAGAAAAGTAGGTGTAAGACATGACAAAATAAAAATAATTTATAAATTATCAAGGGTTCATGAGAGAGTGGGGTGAGGAAGGGGAGGGGAAAAAGAGGAGTTGATACCAAGGGCTCAAGTAGAAAGAAAATGTTTTGAGAATGGTGATGGCAACAAATGTGCTTGACACAATGGATTGTGGATTGTGATATGAGTTGTACAAGCCTCCAATACAATGATTTAAATTTTTTTTAAAGATATGGTTTCTCCAATTTCAAGGTCCAAGTCTTGGTTTTCTCAGTTATTTGGGAATGAGTGGCTTTAAGCTATTTTGCTTTTCTGAACCTAATTTTTCATCTATCGATTTTGAGAGGTAATATCTTTTCAGAGGATTGTCAAGATTTCAAGTAAATAAGATACGGCGGGTAAAACTGGTTAGCTCAATACCTGGCTTATCTTATGTCTCACAAAATATCCATTACGATTTTCATCCCTTCTTTCTGTTGTGTAAGGTAGTATAGGTTATAATTCATTAAAGCATCCCTATCTCATCAGAATTAGGGGAAAGCTATATCTGGGATTCATAAAAATCAAATTCCCATGTCTGAAAAAAAAAACTTTGCATGAGACAGCTATGCGAGCACTACTGGCAATTTTATGTAAAACACAAATAAACAAAGTCAGAGAAGTGCACCATTATAAACCTGAAGAAACTTAGAACTTCTTGCCAATACAAAGCACGAATGCAACAGAAGCGAGGAGGGAAGTACTTTCATTTCCCAGCTCCTAAAAAAGACACTCTTCGTGTATCTGAACGATCTGTTCGACCTCACAGAAAACACGTCTCGTTACAACATATTCCTGCAATTACTTGTCCTTTAAAATTCTCATCTTCCAAATATAAATGAACAGTAGGATTTTTTTCTTATAATCGTGTAAAAAGAATATTTTGGTCATAAAGTCTAATATCCTTTTGTTTTTCCTTGGATTTTTTTCCTTTCAATTTTTTACTAATTATTTTATTGGGAGATCTTACAGATATTAACAAGCCACAGTTCAATCAGATCAAGCATCAACATACAACTGCTGCCACCGAAACATTTCCTTCTTCTTGAACTCTTTGACATCAGCTCCCCTCAACCCCCTCACTCTCCCACCTTACCCCCCTCTCCCAGGAACCCATATTTTTTATATATCGTATCTTACACCATCCAATGGACCCATTCACCTAAAAGTCTGTCATTCATTATGATTTCAGGTCTGCTTTGCAGCATTAGATGCAGTTTTTCAGAATAACCACCAGATGGCTCATCGCATAAATGATATTCTAACTTTCTGTTTTCCAAGGAACAGAAGAACATTCTCAAAAATTCCCTTCTATGATGAGATGGAAATAAAGAGATCCATGACTCTCCTGCGTGTTAAAGAGTGACTTTCTGAGTGCATTCTCATGTCAGAAAAACAAAAACCATTTTTGGCAACGTATAAGAATCTTCAAGGTGGTAATGTTAGTGAGAGATTTTGCCAATTAGTAAAATAGTTTCCCCATTAGTCCCTCCCAACAACTGCATCTGGCTGGAAGTAATTGTCTCTTTTCCTTGGCTGTTTACAAGGAGTGATGCCCTTTAGTACCTGAACTAAGCTTTGACCCCAGGCCTGCAGTCTGGATCCATGTGAACAATACGCTAATCGTACTTTATTAGCTATTTGCATTGCTATTGGACAACTGCCAACCTAGGGCGCAAAGCCATGGTTGTAATTCAATTGTTGGGCTTTCAAACACAGCTTTACACAATGGGAACAGTAGGGGGCGTGCAGAGCCCAGGATGTTTGCGACCACACTGCATGTAAGGACCGGATTCGGCTTGCCTGGATTTCTGGTCTCATTCATTCAGAGCACTGACAGTGGCATGCCTCCTTTATGTGTAAAGCACAGTTGTCATTTTCAACTCACACTTGAAAAGATAGACATGTAAACACAGGTAGGAAATGCCTCCTTAAAGACATGGCTCGTAACAGTATGCACTGTTCTTTGCATTTTGATGCACATCATGTTGACAGCGGAAGGGCGATGTAAACGGCACAAGGCATTACACAAATGATCGCGATCATCGTCCAGCATTGGAAAAATTGTAATCACTCATTTGCATTACAAATGTGGATTCTGTTCTATCCTTAAATATTCCGCATCCATAATGCTGGCAAAAAATATGGCAACAACTTCCTTCGTGTGTGCTTATCTTTTTTAAAATAATAGCCTTGTAAATGTCCCCACTTTGGAACCGGTACATCAAATCCAAATGACAAGTAACTTTTCAGTTCAGCAGTAGAAAGGTGCTTGGCAGGGTAAAGATTGAAGCAACCAATTTGCCCGTATCACGCTGGCTCTGTACATGGAAAAAATCCATGGCAGGAGCAAACGTTCGACCAGGGTACCTGTTCGTTGACTCTGGAATGTGAGGGCCCATGGTGAATCAGAATCTTCACAATTTCCACGTCTCCTTTCCAGGCAGCCAGGTGAATAGGAAAATAACCTTTATTGTCCGCGACATTTGTGGATGCCTCATACTGCAGGAGCTTGAGAACGATGTCCCTAGGGGAGAAAAACCAAACCAAACAATGAAGAGCTGAACAACGCAGATTTGACTAAGCAAGCAGTTATGAAGACATACCAGGCTGGGCTGACAATGACAAAGGAATCATCCGAGTGACTGAGACCGGAAAGGAAGCATATGCGTTTACCTCGTCAACAGTTGGTTCTTTGACTCACCGGGAAAATAACCACCACCATGTGGACAGAGAAGGTGTTGGTTGACTGGCTAACAAAATGACTGAGTAGAATTCACTTGGACAAAAAATATTGTATTTCCTTAACTCGAGGAATTAAGTAAAACCCATAAAAGGATACTTTCTCCAATTCTTACAGGAGAGAGATTTTTCCATATTGACCATTTCTGAGAGTTAGCCTGCAGGAAACGTTACAGTGAATAGCTAATTTTGTTTGGTTACCTAAAAGAAAAAATTAGACTACTGAGACTTATGTAGGTATTTTACATTATGGAAAGTCACAAACTATTTCTACTAGGCTTCCAGCTCAGAGAAGCACAAGCGTAGTCCAAACAAAATGTATTTAAATAAATCGCTGGAGCCCGTGGATGGCTACAGACTGTGCCCTCGGAAATATACTTGTCTCGGTCGCAGTAGGGTGCTTGAAAACAACCCCAGTCAAAACAAATCCAATCAAAACCGTGGCTTCCACCAGGCTCTCTGACCAATTCAAGACAGAGGTTCTGGGGACTGTAGGGATTCCCCTCGTGACAAGTCCACACAAAGGACACAGAACAATCATGGAGCCCACTGGGAAGGAGTCTCAAGAAGACAGAAAACTGCATCTGTGAGAAAATGGTCAGGAAATGTGCACCACGGATTGGTTATTTTTTCCCCCATAAGGGACATGGCACCTGCTCATTCCTCAAGGGAAGCAAAGGCTGGCCAAGGGAATTTTTCTGGGGAAATCTTACCTGATCCAATCTACAGCTCTGATCTTACCCCTGTCCATTTCTTTATGTTACACAACTCTAGGAACTTTACAAAGGGGCACAATTTTAGTCCCTGGAGGATGCCACAACCCCCGTTGGATAGGCACTACGTCAATAGCACCGAGTTCTTCCGGAAAGGGTTAAACACACATGGAGGTTCCGTGGGGGAAACAAGAGCTTCACGTGTTGATATTTCTGTTTTATAAAGATGTCTATGAGCTTGTGGCAATAGTGGCTGACTTCCCCTAGGATACCATTCTGTACAGCATTGGAATCAGAGATTTAAACTGCATACACAAAGCAAGCAGAAGACATACAAATGGTCTTAATGAGGCAGTTGCAGAACAAACAGCAGGAGTGGAAAAATTTAATAACTTTTGTCAGTCATGACACATATCACACTTCGCATGTGTCCTGTTCCTATTTCTGTACTCCCTGGTATTTTTCCACCAAGCCTAAGAAATTATTTCAAGAGGGAGATTCATTTAGGAAGATAAATTCCACTGTGTTACAGTGTCCACACATCTTCAACATACACCACCTGCAGAATTTTGTACTCAATATCCACCAGATTTTCAAAGATTAAAAAAAAGCTGAACTGCAATACTCCGCCTCAGGATGAACGACTTAAGAATCACGAGTATGCATTCTGTGGATTTTTATATCAAATAATAAAAACAAGCATTGTAAAAAATTCCTTATTTTCATTAGAATGCATCTAAGAAACGAATGTTTTAACTTACTAAATTATACATACCAAATGCACATAAGTGATACATACCATTACTCCCAAAATTCTAAAATTGCTAAAATGAATCACAGAGAGGAAAGTAATTGTTACAGGAAGAGCTAAATTTATCTTAAAATCAGCCTCTAAATTGAAGTAACCAAATGCGAACAGTTGAAGAAACTTGGAACTCTGCTAGTCCAAAGAGAAACACACATGATACCACGCAAAACTACAGCAGATGTCGGAGCCCGTCACTGAGGACGTGCCATAAACTAAAAACATTGCAGTGGGCTGGTAAATGGCATGAAGTCGTAATTCAAGACTTAGGAGTACATTTTAAAATACGTTGAGCATATATAAGTTTAGATAGGTCCCCAAAGTTCTAATTTTCCTAAAGATAAGGTTTCACAGAAAAAAGAATCAATCATTTTAACATTCCTGGTTAAAAACAGCAGTGTTACTTTATAAGAGCTGAACGTGGCTGACTTGACTTTGAGTCCCAGTTCTAGAATCTCCTATGCGACCCTGGAGAAGTTAGTCTTATTTTCTACTTTGGTAGATGGTAATAATGCCTACATTATTATTATTATTATTATTATTATTTCTGTGCCCAAAGCAATGGGAGCCTCCAATGCTCTAAACTCTTAAAGCAAATGTGGCTGATGGGCATCACACACAAAACAGCACCTTCCCACAGCAAAACAAAGTATCAAATTCCATTACAGTTAATAGTAACTTTCTTAAACAATTATAATATTTTATAATATGAGACTAATACAAATAAGTCTATAGGAAGATAAGAAATTCTGAAAGTATTCATTTTTGCTACTATATTTAATTTGCATTCATTTTCTGATAGATGTAAATACACTCTGGTTAATATAAAAATGTGTCTCAGTACATATTCTGAGGAAAGGTACATGAACTGAGGAAATTCAACACCTAAATTTCAATCCCGTAAAAGCAAGATTACCTGTAATTAAGTCATAACCCAAGACATTTATTTTGTTCCATCCTCCCTTCCAAGACAGTAGTCCGAAGACCACTGAAATAAGTGCAAACCATCTTCATGTTTGCAATATTAACAAACCAATTACATTCTCAAATTCAATAACATCTTTTGATTCCAAATATTTATGAAGCTTTCATGGCTCTTTACTGAGAATGAAGTTGCAAAGGGGCCCCCCATGGTCCAAAGACTGCAGGAAAAGGCATGCTATTCAGCCGGAGCTCTATCCAAGTACAGCTCCTTTACACATTCAATTTCCTCAGATTTCTAGATTACAGAGTGAATACAGGCAAATTATAACTGGTTAATAATTTTTTTTGCAGGAAAGATATTTCTAGGTTCTCCAAAGAATAACTTCATAAATGAAGCTATATTGATTTCTAGATGTTATATCCCTCTTTCATTAGAAAGCCTAACAAATTACAAATGAAATATATAGATTGATAGCTCACTGTGTGGAGTCAAGATCCACTTAGATATATGATTTGGATTGCAGGGAATGGAGTTGAGGATTCAAACATTAAATATTTAAAGAATGAGAAGCAAAAATATCAAATACTTTAGCTCGATACCTACCAAAGAATAAACACATATTTCAAAAATACAGTATCAACCTCAAGCTGACATTTTTCTAAAGAGCAGACAAGAATCTCAATATGCCTCCATATAACTTATTAAGACTAAATTTAGGGGGGTGAATGAGAAAATGTCTAACCAGAGAACGAGAATAGAAACAAAATAGAAATATATATATCCTTAGTAAAACCTTACAGGAAAAATAGTAAGATTCTTTAAAAGAGAGGAAAAAAAGAAAGCACAAAAGGAAGTCAAAAAGGAAGGGAAAGAAGAAGGCAGGGAAGAAGACGGAGGAGGAGGAGGAGGGAGGGAAGGAAGAAAACAAATATCTGCTCTTTGGAAGAGAAATGGGATTCAAATTTGGGACAGAAACACAAGAAGGACCAAATGAGTCCTCCCTATTAATAAATAGGTAAATAAATAGATAGATAGATGGACCCCAATTCTCTAGTCTAGCTGGGGAAATTATTTACTTATCCTTATTTCTAAGGGGCTTTGTGTCATTGATTGTCTCCTGTCGTTTGTAAGTACTGATGAGTGAATGGCCCATAAAAACACCAAGGAGGCACGCTTTCTACTGTGTCCGGATTCGCTAAGTAGAGGCGAAATCTTCATTAGGAAATACTGGATTTCAGGTTGACAATATGCATATACTGCTCCACTCCTGACTTGGCTAGCATGGATAATTCATGATGTCGTTAAGTGCTGTTGAGTCCGTGCCAACTCCCAGCGACCTCTGTACACCCGAAGGGAACGCCTCCCGGCCCTGCGCCGTCCTCACGGCCGTGCTTAGGTTTGGGCCCATTGGTGCAGCGGCTGTGCCAGCCATCTCACCGAGGGCCTTCCCCTTTTCCACTGCCCCTCTGTGTTGTTGAACAACAATCGCTTTCAGTAATTTATATTACAGAAGGCTCTAGGTTCTCTGTCGACACTAAGCACAAACACCTGCATTCAAAAGAAAAGAATGAACCAGACTTCATTACTTTTTCACCACTACTTCTAGCCCCACGATGTCCTGAACTGCAGCCTAGAAATCATAACACTGATGGAAACAATCGAATGCACATGGCTACAGCAATGGAAAACCCTTAGGAATCATGTATTCCTAAGGCTGAATCGGGAAGAATCAAATATTAATCACCTATGCCAAATGAGAATAGGACTCCCTGGAGAATGCAGTGGTTAAACACTGGGCTGCTAATATTCAAACCCGCCCAGAGGCACCTCAGAAGATGGGCCTGGTGATCGGTCTCCAACCAGTCACGCAGCCTTGAAAACCTGTGGAGTAGGTCTACTCAGAATCCACGCCACGGAGAATGGTAAAGGCAAAGGGACCTTTCTTCTCTCCTTTAAGTATATTTTCTTAAACATTCCGAGTAAGTAAAACCCTTGTGGTACAGTGGTTAGGCTTTGGGCTGCTATCAACAGGGTCAGCAGTTCAAAATCACCAGCTGCTCCTTGGGAGAAAGACAAGGCTTTCCACTCCAATAAAGAGTTACACTCTGGAGGAGCGTGGGGTGGAGACTCAAAGCCCATCTGTAGGCAACTGGACATCCCCTTACAGAAGGGTCACGGGGAGAAAATGAGCCAGTCAGGGTGCAGGGTAGCAATGATGAAATTTACAACTTTCCTCTAGTTCCTAAATGCTTCCTCCCTACCCACTATCATGGCTACCTCCCAAATCAGGCTAGACCAGAGGACCACCTTCCAAATCAGGCTAGCCCAGAGGACTGGTACAGATAGGAACTGAAGCACAGGGAATCCAAGACAGATGATCCCTTCAGGACCAGTAGCAAGAGTGTCAATACCAGGAGGGTGGGGTGGAAAGGGGAAACTGAACTAATTACAAGGATCTACATATAACCCCCTCCCTGGGGGATGGAAAACAGAAAAGTGGGTGAAGGGAGACATCGGACAGTGTAAGATATAGCAAAATAATAATAATTTATAAATTATCAAGGGTTCATGAAGGAGTGGGGAGAGGGGAGGGAGGGGTAAAAATGAGGAGCTGATGCAGGGGCTTAAATGGAGAGCAAATGTTTAGAGAATGATAAGGGCAATGAATGTACAAATGTGCCTTACATAACTGATGTATGCATGGATTGTAAGAGTTGTATGAGCTCCTAATAAAATGATTTAAAAACAAGCAAAGAGTTACAGTCTGAGAAACCTCAGAGGTAGTTCTACCCTATGCTGTCAGGTCACTATGAGTCAGAAACAACTCAAAGACTCTGAGTTCATTGAGTGTACTACTTGATAAGGGAAGGCAGCCCCAAAATGCATCTTATGAAAAAGAAAACCAAGTGTTTAGGACACTGCTAGGTATATAGGAAGCCCTTAGATGAGCTGGGTTGACACAGCAGCTGCAACAATGGGCTCAAACGTAAGAACAAATGTAACAGACCAGGCAGTGTTTGGTTCTGCTGTACATGTAAGTCAGAAGTGGCTCAACAGCACCTAACAACAACAACACAGACATAGGCACAAAAGTGAGAGCATGCAGAGCCCTGGTAAAAATAAACACTTGGAATTTGAATATTGAAGCTCTGAAACCAATTCCATCCTAATATTTAAGTGGCTGTTAGGTCACTTTGTGTGAAGATGGTGCAGGACCAGGCCAGGTTTCCATCGGGTGTGTGCAGTGTTGCTCTCAGTTAGAACTGATTCCAGGGCACCTAGCAACCCAACACAGTCACTTAACCCAAATAGCCTGTATCTCCGTCTACAAAGTAAGGGGTATGATCTTTAAATATACAGTCCAGGAATAGTTTAAATAATTAAACATTTAAAACTCCTAATCTCATAATTGAAGCAATGTGGGGCATAACTGAGCTACAAATAATACCAGAACAGTGTACCATTGAAAGAAGTGATGAAGAACAGCCAGTCCATGTACTGTATCATTGAAAAGAGTGACGAAGAACAGCCAGTCCATGTACTTAATACAATGAACTGAGGTCTACGGGGTTAGGAAATTGTTCCAGGTCACACAACCAGCAGAGACAGGATTCAAATGTTCCTTCTTTGTTCCAACGCCTAATAAGCCCTGGTAGCACAAATGGTTAAGCACACTAACGGAAAGGTTGCTAGTTCAAGCCTGCCTCCATGAAAATAGCTATCTAATTGGGGGGGGGTGTAAATTGGATGCTATAAAATGACATCAGATAGATTAAGAACTGGATCAAAAGGAATGTGATTTAGGAATTCCAACACTAAATAGTAAATTTATAGTATTTGATTGGATGATTTTCCCAAGAGAATGATCATGCTTAAATTTATGCACTACATTTTAATGAGGACAAAGGTCATAGTAGTAGCAGAACCAAAAAAAACCAGTAATTGTCTTTCAATGAGCCCTTTAAGGTCACAGGTAGGACTAAATGCCTGTATCGAAATCCATAGAATGAGGATGATGATGCAACAAACATACAAGTGTGCTTGACACACGATGGATGTATGGATTGTGATAAAAGCTGTACGAGCTCCCAATGAAATGATTTTTAATTAAATTTTTAAAAATTAACCCATAGAATGAAATACTTGTGAGGTGGAACACTGAAAGGGAGCTGGCATGTTTAAGGTATCCATAAAAACGAAGTGCAGTGGACAGACTCACTTGGATCATTCAAGTAAAAGAAAACCCCTTATTTTAAGAGGGGGTGGATTATTTTTCTTTTGTTTGGGGAAGACGGAGCATCGGAGTCATTCAGAGGCCTTGCACTTGACTCGGTACTAACCCATGAAATTGCCCAGATAGGACAACAGAACTAAAATGAGAATCGGGGCTACACACTCATTCACTCCCTATATGGCGTACAGGCACATTCTTTGAGACCTAGAGCAGCAGTTTAACATTTTTAAAGTTGACCGTAAAACCAGAAATATCCCCGAAGTCTTCTTAAAACCAGACTCAGAGACTAGTTCAGCTTAACAAGTAAAGGGTGTCTGCCTTGAGCATTATGCTCTTTTACGAATGAGTCTATATGAGCAACATCCCCTGTCATCAAGCTGGGTCCGACATAGTGAGTCTGAAGGACACGGAAGAGCGGCCACAGGGAGGGTTCCGAGCCTGTAGGTCTGTGCAGAAGCACACTGACACACCGATCGCCCTCACGGAGTACGGCAGATTCGAACCCCTGACAGTTGGGTAGTGCTGAGCGCTTAACCACTGTACCACTAGAGCTGTTAGGAAATCTCTCTACCCGGGATCAAAGTGCCATCATAAGGGGAAGGTTAGATGTGACCTTGGGCCACTGTGGATTGATGGTAATGGGGAAGCCGCAACTCAGAAAAGGAGGGTGAGAAAGGCTACACAATTCAAAGTATGTCCCCAGGGTCATGGAACCCATACATTTTGCCATGTGTCTTCTCAACAATAATAACAGATTGTGTATGTGTGTGTGTGTGTGTAATATGTCCTTGTTGTTGAGAAGACACACATCTATTAAAATATATATATATGACATCTTGATTTTAGAAATGTAAACTCAGAAGAGCCATGATGTGTGACAAAGAGAAAGCATTTTAGCTCCATGTAAGTGCCCGTGGTTCAGACGATCGGGCTCTATGGTTATTTCACGCTTATGAGCACAGCCAGGTTGTATGAACATAAGGAGACATTTAAAAGGGAGGGGGTAACACTATTCTCGCTCCAAAGTCACCCAGGACTAGGCCCTGTCACTTCCTCGGTTCTCCCTGCGCAGTATTGTCTTTAGGGTATTGCGTCACAGTATCCAATCCGCACACAGTCAGTCTCAACAACACTCCTACCGAGTGCACCTGGTCAGGGCTGCTGCCAGGTGCAAGTCCAGACTCAGCCAAGGCCAGCGGAGGCGTGGCGACAGGAGAGACGCAGTGAGATGTCAGTAGCTGCATCCGCTGTAACTACACACACAAGGTACTGGTCCAAATAAGTGGCACTTACTTATGTCCATTTAAGGCTGCGTGGTGTAAAGCCGTGTAACCCGAGCTGTCTGTGGAGTTCACATTGGGGCCTCGCCAGATGCTGCAAATGAAGCACAAGCGCAGAGTTAACGGTTGAGCAGAAGCGTGCTTGGAAACAAGCTGCACGCTGCCCGTGAAAACGCTAGGCAGGGAGAAAATGATTGCCATCTCTCATGCATTCCGTCAGCACAACACGTCCTTGATTAAATGCGGGGAAATTGAGGAGGCCTGTGACTCCTTTCAGAAATTAGTAGCAAGCGTATGACCGCTGCCACCTCTTAAAGTTCAGGTCCCTAAATCCCCGACTACTGTCTATCATTACTTAAATATTGGAAGCAAGTGGTACTCGGCTACTATACAAGCAGAGTTCCAAAGAGAAAGACTCCAGACACCCACGCACTCCCCTGTAACACACACATTCCAAGATGGTAGTGATTTATGGAAGCTATAAGATATTTTTGCACTATGGGAAAATATAATCTCTTCTTGCTGTTCTATTGCTTCCAAGAAAATAGAGTCAGTATTTCATTCTTGAAAAGTATAATTGAAGATCTGGACTCTTCCAACCCATAAGGAGATTCTAACACTTTTGCAGTTATCATTGATTTTACTGTACAATATATTCTGGGTAAAACATGGAACTCTAGTAAAGCATCCGTTTTACCCTTAATCATTACACTTGAAAAATTAATTTTAGCTTTTGGACAAAACAATGCACTGAAAGAAACTTACTCAAAATTGGCCAAAAAAATAACCACATCTGCCGTCCATAATGGTATTGTTTTATCAAAATTAGTTCATGAATTCACTAAATATTCACAGTACAACAATTATATGTCACATATTGCGCTAGGTACTGAAAGCAAAAAAAAAAATCTGAAGTCAAAATCTTTCTTTACACGAGTATGGTCTAATGAAGGAGTCAGCCTGATGGAGTAGTTTAATTATGTGCTGGGCTGCTAACCACAAGGTCACCAGTTCGAACCATCAGTCACCCTGAGGGACAAATATAAGGCTTTCTCCTCCCATAAAACTTACAGCCTTAGAAATCTGCAGGAGCAGTTCTCTACTGTCCTGTGGAGTAGCGATGAGTAGAATCTACTCAATGAGGGTGGGTGGTGTGGTGGGGGTCGTCTAATGAAGGAGACAGACATGTTAACTACTAACACAGAGCATTACAATAGCTGAAGCACCAGATCTCCGAGAAGAGGGTGGCTAGGAATTCCAGTTAAGATTTCATAACAGACTTAAAACTAAAACAGAACAAAGAAAATGAACAGAATTCATCAGTCCAAGAGCGAGTCTAAAAGAAGAATCAATATGATACGGGGATAAATTGGAGGAAAAAAGGAAAAATGCAAAAGCCTCAGATTTCCATCTTGGATGACTGGAAGTAAGATTATTGCTAGGGGAAGAACAGTACAATAGAGAAGAAGGAATGATTTCAGGTTGAGAAATCCTGAATTTTAAGTTTCTGACATACTGAAATTGCACTGTCTTATTTATTGTGGTTATTGTACAAGATATGAGACAGCATGGTAATGAAATAAAAATAAGCAAATCAATGGAACAGAACAGAAAAATACTCTACCTAGACCCATCCATGCATCCATGAGGTTTATTTTCAACAAAGGTACAAATAAATTCATTAAAGTGATGGCAGGCTTATAAAAGTGGTGCTAGAACAAGTAAATGTTCTTTAGGGGGAAAGAGCTTTGTCATATAAAAAAGTGAACTAAAAATGAACACAGATCTAAAATGAAAACCTAAAGCCATAAACTTCTAAAACAAATATAGGAGAAAATCTTTATGACTTTGCGATTGACAATGATTTCTTATATATCACACCAAAAATGTGACACACACAAATAATTTGATAAACTAATGTACATGAAAATTTTGATTTACAATAAAATTAAGAACTCTTGTCTTCCAAAATCACCGTTTAGGACACTAAAAGAAAATGAACTGGAAAGAACATTGTTAAATCACATTCTCCAACCAGATAATTTTATATCCAGTATCAATAAAATATTCTCACAAAATAAGAATTTAATAAGAAAATTAACAACCCAATGAAAAGTAAGCAAATTATCTGAACAGCTCTGTTATCATAGAAGGCTTCTATCTAGCAATATGATCATGAAAAAGATGTTCAGCAACATTTGTCATTAGGGAAATGCAAATGAGATCACATTGAAATAATTCAACATAACTGAGTGGCTACCA
The DNA here is from genome assembly GCF_050624435.1 of Tenrec ecaudatus. Taxonomy (NCBI): domain Eukaryota; kingdom Metazoa; phylum Chordata; class Mammalia; order Afrosoricida; family Tenrecidae; genus Tenrec; species Tenrec ecaudatus. The sequence goes on along the minus strand of NC_134535.1, from coordinate 26,706,413 downwards.
TTACAAAAAACTCATAGCCAGAGATTATTTGTATATCTGTATATATTTACCTTAACTCCAAATATATTCATGAATGTGGTAGGGCATACAGGTGGGGAAGTTAGTAAAACTTCTTACTCATAATCAAACCCCATGAAGAAATGAGTGCCTGGGTCTGGAGGCTCAGGACTATGGTCTTGGGTACATGTGACAGTAACAACAAGGTCAATTGGCATAACGTCATCCATAAAGACAGTGTCCTGCGTTCTACTTGGGTGAGTAGCTTCTAGGGTCTTAAAAGTTGCTGAGCTTCCAGCGACCATGAAGCTATTGGTCTCTCCTTCTTCACAGTAGAGAAGGAAGATGCAAATGCAGAGCCACGAGGAAACCAGTGGATCCAGAGACCAGAGGGACAAGAAGGAGTCCCACTACCACTACCCAGGGCCCTGAAGCGGATCACATCAGAAAGGTCTTGAATATATGGGAGAAAAATGTGGAACAGAATTCAAAATAATAAAAAAACACCAGGCTTATTAATCAAATAGTCCTGTGGGACCCCTCAGGACTGTGGCCTTTAGTCCCCCTGCAGATCTGGAAACGAACTCACCCCCATGTTAGAACAATCAACCATTTAAGACGCAAAGAGCAGCATTTACCCAAAGACCACATTCAGGGGCTATAAAGGGAGGAGGCTAGGAAACAGGACACACGGGGAGGAAGAGAGATAAAGATGCACATTGAATGGCTGAAGTATGAGTTCAAACAAAATGTGTGTGTTATTGAGTGCAAAACCAATGATCTGCTCTGTAGATATTCACCAAAATCACAATAAAACATTTTTTAAAAAGATTTGTTATAGTAATAATGACAAAGGCATGAACAAGTAGAGCTCACATTACTGGTGAAGTTGTAAAATCATACAACCACTTTGGGAAATGAGTCTGATTGTGTGCTAAAAAGTTAAATATGTACCACCGCATAAGGGAGCCATTCCATTGAAGGTATTTAGTCAAGATAAATGAAAACTTGTTTCCACACAAAGACTGATGCATGTATATTCATGACAGTTTTATTTCAAATAGGTCGAAATGACCCCAGGTCCATGAACAGGTGAACGATACACCAATTCTGATATAGCCCTACAATAAGATACTACTCGGAAACATAAATTAATAAAATACTGAAAGGAGCTATCCAACAATATAGATGGATCTTCAAGTAATTATGCTAAAAGAATTCAAATGCATAAGGCTAGAGATTGGTGTAAGTCAACAATTCATGTATTGCAGTCTCAAAAACTGGCCTATACAGGCATCATTTCCTTGTCTCAACAGCCTTCTAAATTTTATACCAATGACTAAATTATTGACACTATAAAGAGAATCACCTTATGCCCCAGGAAGATGATTCATAATGTTCTCTATCATAAAATGATAATGACGTGTCTAAAATGAACCAAAGATATGTTTAAACCACAGATATATGAGTGGGTTTTGTGCTCACCCTTAATTTCAGGCTCCTCTAGGAACAATTAGTTCCTATGACATGGCCCTACTCAACATTGCCCTCAAGAGATCAGTGCTATCATCACAGAGTGTGGTGAAGAAACCAGATGGTGCCTGTCTACCAAATAATAATAATAATTATAGAGCATGGGTTCTAAAAGTGTTGGCTTCAAACAAGTAGCTGTCTAACTGAGGCTTCAACTAGGTCCACACAGAAGGCCACCAATAAAACTGGTGATCCAAGGATTATAAATAAAATCCAAATTCAGGTAAACAAGCGGCCATCTAGCTCAGAAGCAACAAAGCCCACATGGAAGAAGCACACCAGCCTGTGCGATCACGAGGTGTCAAAGGGATCAGGTATAAGGCATCATCAGAAAAAAAAATCTTACCATAGTGAATGAAGGGGGAAGTGCAGAGTGGAGACCCAAAGCCCATTTGTCAGCCACTGGAGATCCCCTCACAGAGGGGTCTAGAGGAGGAGATGAGTCAGTCAGGGTGTGATGTAGCACCAATGAAGAATACAGCTTTCCTCCAGTTCCTAAATGCTTCCTCCCCGCTAACTATCATGATCCGAATTCTACCTTGCAAGTCTGGATAGAGCAGAGGATATACACTGGTGCAGATAGGAGCTGGAGGCACAGGGAATCCAGGGCGGATGATACCTTCAGGACCAGGGGTGTGAGGGGCGATACTGGGAGGGTAGAGGGTAAGTGGGTTGGAAAGAGGGAACCGATTACAAGGATCTACATGTGACTTCCTCCCTGGGGGACGGACAACAGAAAAGTGGGTGAAGGGAGACGTCGGATAGGGCAAGATATGACAAAATAATAATTTATAAATTATCAAGGGCTCATGAGGGAGGGGGGAGTGGGGAGGGAGGGGGAAAAAGAGGACTTGATGCCAAGGGCTTAAGTGGAGAGCAAATGCTTTGAAAATGATTAGGGCAAAGAATGTACAGATGTGCTCTACACAATTGATGTATGTATAGATTATGATAAGAGTTGTATGAGTCCCTAATAAAATGTTTTTTAAAAATCCAAATTCAAAGGAGGTCATGGTGTCAGAGGATGAACTGTGAGCACCTTGTTTGCAGAATGTTATGGGCGACAGCAGAAGGCCAACATCCACCTGCAGGATTCCCACATGGATTAAGTCTCCAGTAATGGGAACAGCCTTGCTATCGGACAGAGAGTATCGCAAAGTCAGTCGTGGCAGATGTCGTTAGGTCAAAATGTAACACCTTATCATTTGATCCCCCTTTTGACCTTTTTAAAAGTTGATTTAGTTTTTAATATGTTCTGCTTTCTTTTCTATTGACGTTTTTCTCCTTATTGTTTTGTTATTGCGGTTGTTTTATTGTATTTTTGTTGGTGTTTCTTATTTTTGCTTTGCATGGTTTTCTGTATATGAAAGCCAGGATGTGCATATTTATATTACCTAGAAGCATGTCAGGGGAGATTTGGGGATTTGGGGAGGGGGGTGTAGCTAAAAACAATGAATATGAGAAGAAAATGTTCTGAAATTGATTGTGGTGATGACTGCACAACTCTTCACAATATGACTGAAATATCGAATTGTATGACATGTGAATTATATGTCAATAAAAATTTTTAAAAGACTACAGATTGGGTTGTTCTATATATATAAAACTTGGGGAAATGTACACCTGTCTACAGTGACAGGAAGGAGTTAGGTGTCTGCCTGGGGAGGGGGGTGGGTTGAGGAAAGATGGAGGAATTACAAATTTGCATAAGAAAACTTCTGTGAGTAACAGACTCATCACCTTAATTGTGGTAATAGCTTATGTCACATCTTATGAAACAGTGCATGTTAAATATGTGTACTTTTATGCCAACTTTACCATAGTAAATTTTAATTTTTTTAAAAAAAGCAAGATTGAATAATAATTAGATTCTCAGGTCCTCTACCTTCTCAAGAAAGCAGACTTAGGGTCCATCTGTCTCCCAGGCAGAAACTTCAAAATATCCAAGCTGTTATAGAAGTAGAAAGATTTCCCTTTCTGACCTGGAGTATACTGGTGGATTCAAACTGCTGACCTTGGGGTTAGCAGCCCAACTGGTAACCTAGTACACCATCAGGGCTCCTTCCAACACAGAAGGAGACATTTATTCTCAGCTTGCTGTTGCAGAGAAGTTGCCCTGGTAAGAAGGGTCCTAAGTTAATGTGTACTGAATATTGGAGTCCCTAAACACCTTCCACTAATCAGCTTTTAAAATGTCAGCATCTAGGCTTTTATGAAGGCAGCTCTGGGCAAAGTCATCAGTTTGAAGCCACCACATGCTCACCAGGAAAAACATGAGGGTCTCTACTCCAGTAAAGATTTGTAGTCTCCGAAATTGATAGGAGCAATTTTTCTCTGTCCTATAGGCTCACTATGAGTCAGAATTGACACAATGGCAATCAGTGAGGGTTTTTTTGGTTTGTTTTATTTTTTGAGGTTTCCTAGGCCCCAATGAACTGATCCAATCAGAACCTCCTACAGTAAAGTTCGTATGCTGAAAGGGCCTAACAACCAGGGCCCCAAACACAGGGAGACAGGGGAAGTCCTCCCCGTAGCTGCCACAATTGCTGTAATGTACAGAATCCCGCTGGAGGTCACTAACTGAGAGTTGGGGACAATCGACACTCACCACTGACTCAGGGGGAATCCAAGACATGACTGAAAAGCCAACTATCGTTCCAGCCCAAAACCATGAACTCAGAGCTCCCCTCAGTTTTTGAAGGCTATCATTCAAAAGATCTGGCATAGCATTAAACTCTCAAACTTGAACCAAGGGCTACCATCTGACATTATCTGTCTGCTTTCTGTGTCCCCACTAGAATGGAAGTTCCATCGAGACAGTCTGTCACCCCTGTATCTCCCGTGCTTGGAATGATGTAAGTAACTAGTAAATATATATGTTATAAATACATTGTTATAAATACATTATGAAAAAACAGTTACCTCACTGACAATTAACCAAAGAGAAAAGTATATAGCACTGTATTTTTTTTTATCAAATTGAAAGAAAAAGATACTACCCATTGATAAATAAAGGACAGTGAAAATGTAAATGGATACACTTCTGGAAAATAATGGGAAATATATACATATACACACATATTTATGTATGTAAAGCCTTAATATTATACAAACTTTTAGAGGTTTGCAATTGCATTTAATAGAGTGTGCCAAGATGTAGCTCAATGAGTATTTATCACCAGGCAATAATAAAAAGAGCAAAACTCTGAATCATGGTGCTGGTGAAGAATCATGAAAGTCCATGGACTGCCAAAGCACAAACCACTCTGTCTTGGAAGAAGTATGGCCAGTGTGCTCCTTAGAGGCAAGGATGGTGAGACTTTGTTTCCTGTACTTTGGACATTTTTCAGGAGAGACAGTCCCTGGGGAAGGCCATCGTGCTCTGTAGAGTAATGGGGAAGGAAAAAGAGGACCCAGCGGCTGCATTGATGGGCTTCAGCCTAAGAACAATTGGCAGGATGATGCAGGACTGGGCAGTACTTCATTCTGTAGTACGCATGGTCACTATGACTCAGAATTTACTCGACAGCACCTAGCAATACCCTTTAGGATAATTATTCCATTTTTTCTCCTATGCTAGATTTCTATCCAGATCTTATTACTCTTTTTTTGTATCTAGTTTTTTTAAAATGTCGTTCCTTGTTCTCTAAACAACACCTTGTGGCCTAGTAGTGTGGATGCCTACTGACTCCTCCTGATCTTTACCTCTTGTCCACCCCTATGGAGATCAAGAACTCACCAGAATATTGACAAGATGAGGCTCTTAGAGGGAGGGAGGGAAGTTAGAGTATGCGAGGGCCTTCTCCTTACAGAAGCATTCCCAGTGACTATGCCAATGGGTGTCAGTAACGCCTACACAAGCACCTAGAACTACCAATTCCCTTCACTTCAGACCAGCCAACTGACTGTGCTAGTTCTTCATGGGGGCTTTTCTGTCGAAAAATGCATTGTATAGCATTGGAGTGGGGAAGACTTTCTTAAACAAGAGCTAAAAAGCAGAAGCCAGCAAAGGAAAGATTTAACATATTCAGCTATTGCTTTTTAAAAAAAACCTTTTAAATGGACAAAAAACTACAAAGTCAGCTCTCTAACAACAGGTTGAAGAAAATATTTATAAAACACATATCAACAGACAGATATTGATCTACTGCCTCTTTTTCTCAGCACCACGCTGATAAATTAAAAACTTTGGGACTAGAATGCATTGACCTGGATAAAGTGCATGCACTTGCTTCTGCAGAGACCCTCGATCATCCTGTCACTAGGGGAGGATGTGGCATCGTCCACTTTGGGACACACTCCTTAAAAACAAAAGCAAACAAAAAAACTTTCCTGAAAACTGATAGCAGAAAGACAACAAAAGGGGAAAGACTGGCAAAGTATGGGAAAAGACAATTCACAGAAGCGAACATGTAAAGTGCTGACTATGAAGCATTGATTCAGAGGTAGAATCCTTGCCTTCCATGCAGAAGACTAGGGTTCAATACACAGTCAATGCACCTCATGCTGAGCTGCCCCATCTGTCAGTGGAGGACTCCCTGTTGCTGGGATGCTCAGCAGGTCTGGGCAGAGTTCCAAATTAAGATGGGGAAAAAAGGGGGCTGGTGACTTGAGGCAGAAAATGAGCCAATGAAAACCCTGAGATCACAACTGTTCTAGCCACACCCAGTCGTGAAGATGTCACCAGACCACTGACCTCGGGGTCACCAGGAGCCAGGGGCCAACACCAAAGCAACTAAGAAAAACAATAAGCGTTTAAAAATAGACTCAATCTCACAATGATCAGCAAAGTGCCAAGTCAAGTGATGGTGGTCTATTTTTCTAACGTCATAAGTGCATTTTCAAAAGAAATAATTGATATTGAACAAGGGAGATGAAAATGTGAGAAACTAGTTACCCTCACAGATCGCTGATCAAAGTATAAATTGTCATCACCCCATGGGAAAGCAATATGATAGTAGCTAATAAAATGTCTTTGGCCTAGCAACTATGCTTTTCAGAATTTAGGTAAATGAAATAAAAATATCAACACAAAGACTGTATACATAAAAATACTTCATGTGGAAGTTAATAATAACAAAGGTAAAACTCATGAGTGTGCATTTAAATGATAGAGGTAATTAGATTCCATCCACACCGTGGACCATCAACGATTACAAGACCTGAAGAGCCCTGACCATGCCGTGGATGAAGGTAGGATATTCAAATCCCCCAGATAGTCAAAGGAGAAATGTCTGCTCCAATAAAGATTTTTAATCTCAGAAACTCGATGGAGCAGTCCAACTCTGCCCTTTGGGGTCATTGTGAGTCAGAATAGACTCAAAGGCATCCTATAGATGCTGACCTGGAAGGTTACCCAGGAAAACATATTAAGCAAAAAAAGAAAATGTCCAACTATTATGTATATATATTAGAGAATACTATAAATGCTTTCCATCTATTATTTACAACAAACATAATGCAAATGCTTTTATCTCCAGTGTACAGATGAGATATATTTGTGTTAGCATAAAATGCATGCAAATATAAATAAACCACCACAGAATTGTTTGCCTACTTTGTAATCAACATGTGTTTCTTCGAGAGATAAAAGGAACGCATTAAAACAGAAAGGGAGAAGTGCAGGTGCATTTTAGACTGTGAAAGCCTTATAGCATATCCTTAAGTTTGGGCTTTTTATTTTGTCTGTAGTCAATTTAGAACGGGAGGGTAATCAGAACAATAACGTGACAATTGAGATTTTGTGTCAACCTGGTGGGGCCAGGATTCTGAGTGGCTTGACTGTTAATGCCTAATAACCTCCCATGGTGTGGTCTAACATGGTGTAACCATTTCCATAGTGGGATCTGCTATAAGTAGCCAATTATTTGTAAAAAGATAAGGATGGGGTGCAACACCCTTAGTCAGATCACAGCTCTGATCTGACCAATCAAACATTTCCTCAGGGGTGTGACTACTTCCAATGTAAGAGAACATGTGGGAACATGTGCTTGCCCTTTGCTAAGTTTAGAGGCTGAATCTGGTTCGTCCACCTCTGATTCTTTGAACTTGAGTCAACAGCCTGCCACCTAACCTGCTAATGTTAGATTCACTCACCTCAGCAGGTACAAATCTGTTGTCTTCCTGCCAATCTTGGGATCATCAGCTCTTGCAGCTCCAGGAGAACCCTCCAGGAAGCCTCCAGCCTAAAATCTAACCCATGGACTTGGACCTTGCCTAAACTTGGAACTTGCCCCTTTCTACAACTATGTGAGCCACGTTCTTCACATCAACCTTTCTATATGTAAGCATCTGGATTGGAGGAAAGCTTACTAACCGCTTGCAATCTCCAGTTGACACAGCCTTGCTTGCGGGAAAGGAGAAGGTCGTGAAGCACTTGCTGATGAAGAGCCAAGAAGACAGCCTTCACTATGGATCACATCTGTATGTAACGAAAATCCAGCTCCCCCAAACGGGACCAATTGGTAACATCATGATAAATGGAGAAAAGATTGAAGTTGTCAAGATTTCATCTTGCTTGGTTCCACAATCAATGCTCATGAAAGCAGGCGTCAAGAGATTGAATGGCACGCTGCACTGAGCAATCAGCATTGAAAAGCAAGGAAGTTACTTTGAGGGCTAAGATGTACCTGACCTAAGCTAAGGTAATTTTCATTCAATGCATGGTGAGAGTTGGACGTTGAATACAGATGACAGAGGAAGAATCAATGCATTTTAATTAGGGTACTGGCAAAGAATATTGAGCGTACTATGGACTGTCAAGAGAACAATCTTAGAAGTACATCCAGAACATTCCGTAGAAGCAAGGATGCCAAAACTGTCTCAGGTACTTTAGAGATGTTCTTAGGAGAGACCAGATGCTGAAAAATGACATCGTGCTTGGTAAAGTAGAGGGACAGCCAAAGAGGACCTCTAGCTGAGGCAGTGGGCAGAGCGGCAGTCAGGCAACTCAGCTTCCAGAAAGCTCTCAGTGCCCCCAGGTCCACAGGCATCCAGCAAGCTCCCTCCCCACAGCCAAGATGCCCAAAAGGAAGGTCAGCTGGAGGGAAGTGCGGGGGCGGGGGCGGGGGGGGGGCGAAGGAGGAGAGGGAGCCCAAGAGGAGAATGGCCAGGTTGTCAGCGAAACCTTGTGCCCACAAAAGTGGAGACAAAACCAAAAAGGCAGCAGGAAAGGATAAATCTTCAGACAAAGTAAGTGCAAGCCAAAGGGAAAGTGGGAGCAAAGGAAAACGGGCTGCAATGGCTACCCAAGAAACTCAGGAAGATTTACCTGCCCACAATGCGGAGAGTGCAGCTCCTGGGGAAGCAGGAGGAAAAGCAGCCAGATTTGATTAAGGTTTATCGACCATGTCTCATCAGTGGGCCCTGTTTTCCCCCTTCTTGTCCAATCCAGAGGAACTTTTACCAACTCTTATGTAAAGGCAAGTTTTCTTAGTTACTCTAGAAACATTTTTATGGAGGAATTTTCTTAAGTATAAATGCTTTAAGATGCAAAATCATCAACTGATTGTTTATTTTTTGGTGTTGTTACAACCAGAAAAATGTGGGATATTGAATTGTGGGAAGATTTGACTATCTTAGGTGTCTATAGATATACCGTGGGATGGGGAGGTAGTTTTTGTATCCTAATACAAAAGATACTTACTGGTAATTGAAGTCATTGCCATGAATTTATATGACTTACATATTTAAAATTTTGTTTCGATATTATTGTGGTTTTTTAGCAACATGTCTGAAATCCATTCCATCATCATGGCTTTCTTGTGAGAACTGTGTGCATTCTGTAGCATCTGTGGTTCTGGTGGTCCGGTTTTCCTGATAACCTTGTTATGTGCTGTGAAGGGTTGAACATCTGAGTGTGTAATGTGTGTGACATTAAATTGTGAATCAGTGGGGATTAAGATGTGACAGCTTATCAACATTTGAAGATAATGGTATTTAATAACCTCTTAAAATTTTTGCTTCAAAATTTATAGCTGGGAAGTCACTGGGATTGAGAAAGAATTTAATCTATATTCTATTTGGGGATTTTGGTGCGTGCAATTAGAATTGTGTACAAATTGTTCATGAGTTCTCTGTACTGTTCTCCAAACAAACAATAAAATGCCAGGGACAAAATAGAAAAAGAAGAAAAGAGATTGGAAAACCCTCAGCCAGATGAATTTGCCACTGTGACTCCGACACTCGTCGCAAACTAAGAACCGTCTTGAGGATGGTGGAGGCGCAGACAGTTGATTCGGTTGCATGTAGGGTCACCGTGAGCCAGAATCGACTTGACAGCACCTAACCACGCCCTTAGGATAATTATTCCATTTTTTCTCTCGTGCTAGATTTCTATCCAGATCTCGTTACTCAATGGCACCTAACAACAGCCACATATTATCAGAGATATTAATTTCATTCACTTTGTTTCTTTAGAGAACCCAGTGTAAGACAGAATACACACACTTATGCACGAGGAGATCAGTGTCTTCCAATGTGAGCTCTTGTGGCAATTGGGAGATGAAAAAAGTAAACAGGTTACTAGTATGTTTTAAAAGTCCAAGTGACAAAGAACTCATATATTAGTGGCTACAGAAGAAGGAAATTCAGTTAGACATTTCTAAAATAAACCAGTGGGAGACCGGATCCATACCGATGTCTTGGGAACAAGAGAATAACTGGTTTCTACCATGGACCAAATAGATGGCTGAGATGATATCGCTCATAAAAAAGAGCTGCAGGGGCAACCGTGCTTCAGGGGAAAGTCAAACCGCAGTTTCTACGGAGGAGAATACGGGGTTGCTCATCAATACAGCCAGCAGCAAGAAACGGACATGAAATGAGAAGATACTGTAAATTAACTCAAATATTTTCAGTTCCTTGCATGTTATGAGACTTCATAAATATTTATGATAGGAATATAATGATATTTACAACTAAAGTAAAATTTGGACTCTATTGATTACACTTACCTATTATCCTCATGCCTCATTACTAAAAATTGAATTAATTATAATAGGAAAATGAGAAGGAAAAAAATTCCAATGAATGTCTCATTTTTTATACTGAATGGAAATGGTTACATTATTTTTTTTAATAAGGGGGCCTAGAATAGAAATTTAGCATATATATAAACATATTATTCTTCACCTATTGACAGAGCCTCCGGGCACATATTCACATATCTATAATGGCAGTCACACACACTTAAAACATTATAAGTAAGTCAAACTCAAACCATCCAATTGAAACCTTGACTTTAAAAATAAACCTAGCTGCTTGAAAACTGAGGCTTGGGCCAAGTGTTCTGCTTGCACTCCATTCTCCATCTTTCTGAAAATGTTATCAATTTTTTAAAGGACAGAAAATGAAACTTTGAGACCTGTCTTGCATAAAAGAAACCATTTCTAAGCACCTTACAGAGTAAAAGAAAAATGTCAGGGTTAATAAACCTTTGTACACACATTATATACTAATTCTCATTAATATCACATGCGAGTAAAATTTTACTGAAGGAGCTATCAGACATGGAAACTGGATTCCGAGGCAGAAGTGGAATGAGGGATATATCATTGCTGAAAGATCTTTGCTAGAAGCAGAGACTAACAGAAAGATGTTTGCTTGTGTTTGGTTAACTATTCAGACACATTCAACTGGGTAGATTATAACAAACACTGGGTATCAGAGAAAATAATGGGATTTCCAGATGATTTTATTAGGTTCATTCAGAATCTGTACATAGACCAAGACACGAGAGGCAGAGGATACGGCTCAAAAACAAGCAAACAGAAAAACACGGCCGCTGAGTCCATTTTAACTCTTAACAACCCTAGGGCAGAGTATAACTGGTCCCTGTGGTTTCCAAGGCTACACAGGAGCAGAAATTCTCCCCTTTGTCTGGCAGAGAGGCTGGGGGGTTCCACCTGATGACCTTGCAGTTGACATGCCAAGGCATAACCAACTACACAACCAGGGCTCCTGCATGGTTTAAAATCAGAAAAGTCAAAAAGAAAAAAAATCAGATAACGAGGTATAAATTACCAAGGGCACATGAGGGAGGGGGGAAAGGGGAGGGAGGGAAAAAAAAAGAGGACCTGATGCAATGGGCTTAAGTGGAGAGCAAATGCCTTGAGAATGATTGGGGCAGGGAATGTATGAATGTGCTTTATACAATTGATGTATGTATATGTATGGATGGTGATAAGAGTTGTATGAGTCCCTAATAAAATGTAAAAAAAGAAAAGAGGAGAAAAAATGATTAGGGCAAAGACTGTACAGATGTGCTTTATACAGCTGATGTAAGTATATGTATGAACTGTGATAAGAATTGTATGAGCCCCTAATAAATTGTTAAAATTTTAAAAAAAGAAAAAAAATCAGGAAAGGTATCAAGGCTGCATCTTTTCATCATACTGGTTCCATCTGTGTGCCGAGCACATAATCCTCAAAGCTAGACTATATGAAGAATAATGAGGGAGCAAGATGGGAAAATGGCTCATTAACAAACTACCATATGCAGATGTCACAGGCCTGCTTACTAAAAACCGAGAGGACTAGAAGCAATGACTAATGACGATCAAAGACCACAGCCTTCAGCATGAATTGCAACTCAATAACAATAATAATAAATTCTCACAATTGGACCAATAGACAACATCAGGATAAACAGAGGGGAAGAAAAAAAATAAAACCAAACTCACAGCCATTGAGTCAATCCTGACTCATGGGTACTCTATAGACGAGGGTAGGGAGACATGCCCCCATTGGTTTCAGAGACTGGAACTCCTTACAGGGGTAGAAAGCCCCACCTTTCCCTTCTGGAGCTGGCTGGTGGTTTCTAACTTCTGACCTTGGGTTCGCAGCCCAACACATAACCACTACACCACCAAGGCTCCCTAATGGAGATGAGCAGCTACCAAAAATCTCACTGGGCTTAGATCCACAGCCAACACGCAGGAAAGCAGCAGCTAAGAAACCAAGCAACATACTGCACTGGGCAAATCTGTTGCACAAGACTTTAAAGTGTGTTTGGCAGGCTTTGCTTTTCTACTGTATTGTTTAAAGTGCTAAAGAGCTCCTCTTTGCCACCCTCCCTGATCCTCTATAGCTGCGGCCATGAAGGCAGAACTGTGCAGTTTCAGCAGGTACAAGATTTACCCAGGGCGCTGAAGGAGGTACGCCAGGACCAATGGGAAGGTCTTCTACCTTCTCGATGCAAGATGTGAGTAAGCATTCCTTTCTAAGAGGAACCTTCGGCAGTCGAACTGAACTGTTCTCTACAGAAGGAAGCACAAAAGGGGGCAATTGAAAGAAATTCAAAAGAAGAGAACCCAACATGCAGTCAGATTCCAGAGGGCCCAGCCCTGGTGCACCTCTTGCTGAAATAATGGCAAAGAGAAATCAGAAGCCTGAAGTTAGAAAGGCCCAATGAGAACAAGTTATCAGGGCTACCAAGGAAGCAAAAAAGGCTAAACGGGCACATAAAAAGACAGCCATGGCTGCTGGCAAGGCTTCCCACAAGGGGAGCACGTAAGCACACCATTGTGAAGCCTATGGAATTCCCGATCCCCAAGTTGGTGAACACGCTGTGCTGGCAAGGGAGACTTCCAAATAAAGATGCATCTGTAATTCACGTTTGTGTGGATTTGCACCCTTACACAAGGCATCTTGGATCTACAGGGTAATAGCTGAACAACAAACTTAAGAATGTTTTTAATGTGTGTTTTACAAAAATAATGCTTCTATTAATTGGCATTGCAGTGCGATAAAATTCATAGGCCAAGTAGTAGAGACAGGGATTCTGGTCCAGAATCTATTTAGTAGTCTTAAAGTATAATCGTTCTCTTAGTTAGAGAGATGATCAATAAAATGGTATGAAAATTCTGGTTAAAAAAAGAATGAAATTCTGGTTGAAAAGGTGAAGGCTAGTTTTGTTCTGCTGAAATAAGAGCAGCAATATAGTCCTTTTGAATACATAGCTGAAAAGTCATAGGATGGAGGATGCCTTACTTAGCCCAAGTTAATTACTAAACGAATAATATTTTCCTGTCATTTTTCTATCCATGGAAAGTAACTAATTACTGTTTAATAAATATCATTTTTCCACATACTGGAAAGATTTGATAAGTCTAAATTAATAGACATAGAAAAAAGGATTAAGTCATTGTTGCTTTGGTAGGCCTGCTTATATTAGGTTTGCTTTGAGCTTCTTTGTGTGTCTCAAAATTAGCTGTTGCCTAAGCCAAACATGTGTAAAACGTATCTGTTTTGCTTCCAGGAAATTAGCTTATAAGTAAGCACTGCTCCTTGAATAAAGACCTGTTTTGATCATTATATACTGTATTTACTCGAATATAAGCCGACCCGAGTACAAGCTGAGGGACCTAATTATTACTTGGGAAACCAGAAAAACTGATTGACTCGAGTATAAGCATATGGTGAAAAATGCAGAAGCTATTGGCAAGTTTCAATAATCAAAACAAATGAAAATAAAATTACTAAAACTTGAGACATCGGTGAGGTAATGTCTTTAAATATTTATTTTAAATAAAAAACATAAATAAAAGGACAAGTCATTTAACCTTAGTAAACCAGCACAGTAAGTAGAAAATAGGTTCAACAGAAACAATAAGGTATCAACCATGATACCTTAAGAGTACTATTCCCTGAGTTCAATCAGCAACCAAGCTAAAATATAAAGACTTTAAAATCCTTCAAAACTGGATTCCTCATCATCATCCGTATCCCAATGCAGAGCTTCAGCTGGGGTGAGGTCACCAAAGACGCTGTCCTCACTGAGATCGCCGTCATCACCATCACTGCTGTCATTTTCATACAAAGCACAGTCTTCACTGCCATCCATAGCATTACTAATACTACATTTCTGGAAGGCACGTCGCACCATGTCTTCTGGAATGTCTTCCCATGCATCTCGAACCCACTTTGCTATTAACTCTATGTCAGGCTTCATGAGATTTCCTCCTTTTGTTAGTCGGACTTCACCAGATGACATCCATTCATGCCACATCCTTCGCACACGGTCTTTAAAAGGCTTATTCAAAGATACATCTAGAGGCTGCAGTACAGATGTAAGCCCACTGGAATAACGGCTAAAGTAACTTTACTAGATTTTGCCAATTTTTTATGTCATCTGATAGGTGGGCTCTGAACATATCCCAAACAAGTAACAATGGCTTTTTGTTTAAGGCTGCTCATGGTCGTCAGCTCCAAATTTCTTCCAGCCTCTTTTTTGTTCCGTCTTCATCCAGCCAGCCTTTAACATGTGCACACATGGTAATTCTTGGTGGGAAATTGATCTTTTTAGGCAAGATCTTTCTTTTAAAAATAATGACAGGACGCAGCTTAGTTCCAGTAACCAAACATGATAGAACAACTGTAAATTGTCTTTTTTTCATTTCCTGTGGTTTTGAGAAAAATGGTTTTTTCTCCTAAACTTGCCACAGTTCTGTTACTTGGAAGATCAAAAGTCATGGCAGTTTCATCCATATTCCCAATATCTGCCAGGTCATAATTATAAATCCTTATTTGTTTTATAATAAATGATTGGAATGACATAAGGTAATTTTTCCTTCAAGGTCTTGTGGCAGTTTCTGGGAAATCTTTGTTCTTTGTCTCAAACATAGTAGGTCAAACCTATTCATGAAGCAGGTACACCATCCTTCTGATGCAGCAAATTTTTCCATGCCTGGTGCTTTATATTTGTCATCCTTAGGCCTTTGTAGAGCATGTATGCGGATTCCCATGCGTGTTATGCAGTAACCATTTTGACGACACTCCATACCCATTTATGCAATTCAGTCTCTAGAGCCCCATAAAAAGATGTAAACCACGAGCTTTTTTAACTTTTGGAATCTGTTCCAAGTCAGCCTTCATTTTCCGCCACTCCCTCACTTGCTTTTTTCAACACAGAATTCCCTACTTGCAATACTATATTGCTCTCTTCTGCTCTTGACACAACCTTCATTTTGAAACCAGCCTCATATGACTGGCGTTTTTGTTTTGGTTCAAGAGTATCCATTTCTAATAGGATAAAAAACAAGACTTTGGAAAAGAACTTTCATGGTAACGTCCCACCCTTCCCCGCGACGTGTTAGCTGGGAGGAGATGGGGGGAGTCTGTGTGGGCAGGGGATGCAGGATGTGAATTAACACAGAGACCAGAGGGGAGAGACAGAGCGCAGCACAGACACATCCTTACCAGTTCAGCTGCCACCCTAAGTGAATCACTACGGGTGCTTCTGCGAATTGGAGCTGCCCACGTCTAGGACGGCTCTGATTGGTTAGATGTGAGTAAGCAAACATTCAAAGCCCTGCAGTGTCAGCAGGGTTTTGAATGAACATCGGAGGAACAGCAATCACCTGCAAGATAACGGGTGTTCGTCCTGTTACCTCGAGGGGGTGGGCAAAGAGATGTTACACCTCGCTGGGGTACCACTGACCCATATATAAGCCAAACCCCCAAAGCTCTGCTTACACATGAGTATATACGGTAAATAAAATAGCACTAAACAGCAAAGATGTCATTTTGAGGTCTAAGGTGCACCTTACTACTCAAGCCATGGCAGTTTCAACCACTTCATGTATGTGTGAAAATTAAACAATGAATAAGGACAAGTGCAGTGGGGGAAATTATGTACTTGGGGCATGTCGGCAAACAACGTGGAAAGTACCACAGACTGCCAGAACAAACTAATCTGTCTTGGAAGAAGTACAGCCAGAATGCTCCTTAGAAACAAGGATGCTAGAGCTAATTGTATATACTTAGGACATGCTGTCAGGAGAGACCAGTCCTTGAAAAAGGACATCATGCTTGGTAAATTATAGGGTCCATGAAATAAAAGAAAACTTTCAGTAAGATGGCCTGACCCAGTGTCTGCAACAATGGGCTCAAACCTAACAACAATTGGGAGAATGGTGCAGAGCTGGCAGTGTTTCGTTCTACGGTGCACAGAGTCACAGTGAGTTGGATCTGACTCAGAAGCGCCTAAAAACAACTCCACAAATGTATCATCATTGGACCTTCTACTAACATCTGGACAAGTTTCATTAGGAACAACATAAACTGTTTCTGCTTCTCTTGACCTTGTCAGCTAATGTGTTACGGTTCTGAGGTCACCGCAGAGTTCAGATGTGACAGCTGACTGCAGCACACCTCAGGCTGAAACAAACGAGTAAGAAAGGTCTCTCACAAGTCAGATACCTATTTCAAGTGTTGCTGAATAAAGTCCCTCTCTTTTTCAATTTTAGAAGAACGAATGCATGACATTGAGTGCTAATAAAATAAGCAATTATCTAATGATGAAACAATTTTATCATATGCTTGTAAAGATCACGTAAGAGTCAAGTAAGTCTATATCAGCATTGCTCAATTTTGCACACAAGAATATTAAAATTTTCTGGGAGTCACATTTAAAAAGGAAATGGTAAAACTGCTTTCATATGTTTTATTTAACATAAATATCTAAAGCATTATTATCACTATACAAAATTATTGAGGTATTATACATTCATTTTTTTGTACTTCAATTTCAGTGCTCATTCTATACTTATACCATCTCTGAGTAAAAGCTGCTCATTGCAAGACTGACAAACTCATGTAACCAGTGGCACTATTTTGTTCTTTTATACATAGTTACTAATAATTATAGCTGACCAGATAAGTATTTTGTACTGCACAGTACAGTATAGGTCTATGCAATTATTTCCAGGAAATAAAACTCTTATGATTAATTCTAATAAAGTAAAATACTTTCTAACAATATCTGAAAACACTGTATTTCTGGTAAACAAATGTCCACTTAATTAAGTCAAAAAGTTTCTGAAGCATTCCTTAACTTTTGGGACTAAATGAGTAATATATCAAGTCTATGATCATATCACAGACTACAATGCTTTGTTTTATAATAGTGCATTAGGGGCCACCACAGCCAAAATCATGTCTGTCAGTCATTCTCGAATGATGAATACGGGTCTTCAGCAGCTTAATGACGGCCTGTCCCACCGTCGGCTCCTGGACGGGTTTTAGTTGCAGATATCAAGCTTCTCCATCATCTTGTTCCACAGATATAATCAATGCGATATCTGTGTATGCCCTCTGGAGAAGTCCATGGGCTTCGTCCATTTGCATTGTTGAAAACTACTTGCTGTGAACAAGTCATTGTTTCAACCCTCCACAACCAATTCAAAGAGCAAACCCGGATTTCAGCCCATTATAAACAGAAATAACTGCTTGCTTGGTAATTTTCTGGTTTATGATCTGTCTATAATGTATAACATGTATGTGCCACAAAGTATCACATTTTCTATTATGAGAAGAACTTTGTAGTCATTCAGAGAACTATAACATGAAGGAAATAGGGGAGGGAATCCAGAGTGCACAATTCCAGCCAGGTTCATTTAATAGTCTAAAGAGTGCAAAATATCTTCATCTTCTCCCAGTGACTTCTCTACGTGGGAATACTTTTCTAAAAGCAAATACAAAAGGCAGATGAATCTCTATCATTACACACATGCCCATTTCACTAATAAATGGTCTTTCTATTAGGAAGCCAGATGGCAAAGTGTTAAAAACCTCAACTATTAGCCAAAATGTTGGTGGTTTAAGCCTATTGGTGTTCCATGGGGGAAAGATATGGCAGTTTTCTTCCATAAAGATTTAAAGCATGAGATGTCTGATAAGGTAGGGAACTAGATAGATATATCATATAAACCCTTACAACAAAGACATAAGAATACGGATGAAATATATACATATGATAATCCCAAGGCTCTGAGCATAAGAGAAAGGGATATAAAAGTAGAATGAATAGTGATCAGGAAAAAAGTTGAACAAAAGCAGTCAGACATGAAATAGCTTCACTTGCTCAGGACCAGCCTAACAGGGGCTACAACAAAAAAGGAAGCAGGTGCTAAGTGATTGTCTCTCCAGCGTACACTCACCACTACCATGAAGTCTTGGAAACAACAGACAATTACAGTTCACACTAAGAAACAAGATAAAATGGCTCAAACCCATGACCAGTGCACAGAGCCTTGACCTGTCTCAGAAAGGAAAGGCATTGGAACTACCTGATAAGGAATGTAAAACAGTATGTGGACCCCTTCCATGGATGGAGAGAAAGAGCAATAAAAGCACAATAAATGCAGGCATTGTTTTTGAGGCATTCAGGAAGACAATATAAGAAAAAACTGAAAAATAAAGGAAAAATTTTAAAACATACTAAAACAGAAATCCAGAATATTAATAAGATTTCAGAAATAGATAATGAATTCTAAGAGGAAAGGAACAGAATTGATTTAATAGAAGAGCAAGTGAGTAGACTTGTTACTCTTTAATAAATGTCTTAATGTTTAGTCTGCTAATTCAAACCAAATTCACTACCACTGAGTAAATGCCAACTCATAGCAACCCTATAGGACAGGACGAGCTGCCCCCGTGAGTTTCTGAATCTGAAACTGTCTACAGGAGTAGACAGTCCCATCATTCCCCCTTAATCTACTAAAGTAACCATTAAAAAACAGCAACAACAACCTTTCTAGGAAGCTTAAGAGTTTTGTGGGACACCATCGAGAAAAATAACTTATAGGGGACAAGAACTGGGGAACAGGAAGAAACAATAAAATCACAGAGTAACTGCTCAAAGAACGGTTGGAAAAAAACTCCCTAACAGCATGAAAGATGAGAAGATAAAAATTCAAAAGCTGAACAAATCTCAAGCATGATAGACCACCCCCCACAAACACACACACAAATTCCCGAGACAATTTGCAATCATACTTCTCAAAGACACAGACAAGGAAGGAATCCCGAGAACAACTCAGGAACAACATAAAGCATTTACAAAGGGTAACCAGGAAGACTGAGCTCTGATTCCCCCGCATAAACCACACAGGCAAGAAGAGATGATGTAGACAAAACTGGGAAAGAAAACAACTGTCATGCAAGAATCGGATGTTGATGGTGGTGGTGGTGGTGGTGGTGGTGGTGGTGGTGGTGGTGGTGGTGGTGGTGGTGGTGGTGGTGGTGGTGATGGTGGTGGTGGTGTCGTTGTTGTATGCCATGGAGTCAGTCCTGGCTCACAGCAGCCCCATGTACAACGCAACTCAACATTTCCCGGCCCTGTGCCATCCTCACAACTGTTCTTGTGTTTGAACCCATTGTTACAGCAACTGCGTAAATCCATCTTGTCAAGGGTCTTCCTTCCTTTTTTTTTTTTTAAATTGGCCAAGCATGGTATCCTTCCCCAGGAATGGTCTCTCTCAACAGTAAGTCCGAAGGGCATGGGATGAAGTCTTACTACCCTTGCCTCTAAGGAGCATGGTGGCTGTACTTCTTCAAGCCAGATGTTTCTTCTTTTGGCAGCACTATGGCACTTTCAATATTTTTGCCAGCATCATAATTCACATGCCTCCATTCTTTTTCTGTCTTCCTTATTCAATGTCCAACTTTCACAGGCATATGAGACTATCGAAAATACAGTGGCTTGGGTCAGGTACACCTTGGTTCTCAAAGTAACCTTGATTTTCAACACTTGAAAGAGATCTTCTAAATACTTGAAGTTTCCCCCTTAGTTCATTCCGTTTAAAACATGCCGACTGTATTTGGGCTGGGAGGGCGGTGGAGAGTGGGGGGTAAGGCAGGGAGAGTGCTAGGTTTTCTAATTCTAGGTCTTCACACATTTCATTATTTTACTTTGTCTTCTAAAGCTGCCTTTTAAAATTTTCTGTTCAGTTCTTTCACTTCCTTATTTCTTCCATTGGCCTTTTCTGTTTCACTGACTGACACGTTACCAAGTAAGAAGCCCTTCTCCAGGGCCTGATTCCTCCCGGTGTCGTATCCAAGACCAAGTCTCCTAAGTATCTCCATCCTTGCTTCTAAAGAACATTCGGCTGTACGTATTCCAAGATAGATGTTGTCTGTTCCTCTAGTCCATAGTACACTGACTATTCTTCACCAACACCATGACTCAAGGACCTTGAGTCTTCTTCCGTCGGTCTTACTCACTGCCCAACTCTCACCTGCATATAAAGTGACCGAAATTTCCACGGTGAGTGTGCATCTCAGTCCGCACAGAGATACCTTTACGTCTTAACACATAACAAGGCAAAAATCCTCACACCGAGACCAATACACAGCATCATGATAAATATTAAAAAGTGTTAAATCTGCAGGAAATTTGCATAATACCTTGTTCAGTCTCTTCACTGCTGCTTTCGTGGGCAGTGAGGGTGGATCCAAGTGAAATGAAGCCCTGGGCAACATTATTCTGAAGCTTGATGCACACTGAAGGCTGTGGCCTTTGACCTTCATCAGCAAAAGCACAGGTCCTCTTTGCCTTCAGGCCATGATCTTTGAGTGGTTAGCAGTTTGGCCTCTTTGCGCAGATATGCAGCTTGACTAAGCATGCTGAAAAGATACAACCCTCACACACCTTCTCCGATTTTAAACCACCTCGTGTCCCATTGTTTGTTCAAACAAGTGCCTCTTGGTCTGCGCACAGCTTCTGCATGAGCACGATTGTCTGGAATTTCCATTTTCCACCATGTTATCCAGTTAGTTATAATCCGGAGCCAAATGCCTCTGCATAATTGATTTAAAAAGTGAGCGTCTGTCTGTTATTTTCTACTTTCAGCCCCGTGTCATCTGACATAACAATAGCATTGTGTCGTGTCCTCTTCTGAATTGTACTTTAACTTCTTCCTGGGCATGTATTGCCGGAACTGCTTGTTCTTTACCCTCAGCTCAATTTTCCATGACTGTGATATGAATGCTGTTGTTCAATGGTTGCCAGACCCCAAGGGATAGATAACCTTTCCTGGAAATGTATGCATGTACACTAGACTTTAACATCACTTTAAGGTTTCTTTTCTTTAATTACCGTATAGCCTTGTGTATTAGGAAGTTTTCCAGCACATTTTAATGTAGTTTTTGTGGTAAAATTAGGTGCTTCCCTGCCCCCCCCCGAATTTACTTCATAGGACAGCACAGAAGCTGCAACTCAGGGAGAGGGACATGTCTGACCAGAGCACATGGGAGCAAATGAAGGGAGAGGGAGTGGAGCACAACCTGGCCCACCAAGCCTTGACAACGATATTCCCACTCAGAGCAGCCAATCCACAGACAAGACCATAGGCCGTCCCCACTGTGAGACATAACATCCCTCACTGACCCATAGCCCTACAGGGGACAACACTGGAGACACAATGTGGAAATTCCACCTGATCTGATCCCGCCACACCGAGGCAAAACACTAAGGGCGTGCAACAGAACAGCAAGGGGAGCAGAGCAACGAAGTTCCCAGAGAATACCAAAAATAGACTGGAACCAGGGCTTGACACCCCATCAGACTCAACCGGAAAACACTCCTAAAGGTCAACAAACAGTCTTTGAACTAACTAAAAGCTTTTCTTTTTTGTTGTTATTTTGGATTTGTTTTGAGTTTTGTATTGTTTTGTTTTTTTTTGGTCATTGGCTTTTTGTTGTTGTTTTGTTGCTTTGTTTTGCTCTGTCTTGTATTTGTGCATGTTATTATCTCCACAGATCTGTCTAAATAAGATAGGCTGTATGAACATTCTGGAGGAGAAACCAACGGGACCGACAATTCCGGGGGGGAGGGGAAATGGGAGAGGAGGAGGTGGGGGGAAAGGTAGTGGTGTTAACAAACCCAGGGACAAGGAACAATAAACGATCCAAATCGGTGCTGAGGAGGGTGTAGGAGGCTTGGTATGGTGTGATCAAGGGTAATGTAATCAAGAGGAATTACTGAAACCCAAATGAAGGCTGAGCATGCTAGTGGGATAAGAGGAAAGAGCTAGGAGGCAAAGGGCATTTATAGAGATCTAAATAAAGGAATGTATATATGTAAATATATTTATATATGAGGATAGGGAAATAGATCTATGTGCATATATTTATAGGTTTAGTATTAAGGTAGCAGATTGACATCAGCCCTCCACTCAAGTACTCCCTCAATGCAAAAATACTTTGTTCTATTAAACTGGCATTCCATGATGCTCACCTTCCCAATAAAATTGCTGAAGACAAAGTGGGTGCACAAGCAAATATGGTGAAGAAAGCTGATGGAGCTCGGCTATCAAAAGATATAGTATCTAGGGTCTTAAAAACTTGAAGGTAAAGTGGCCATCTAGCTGCGAAGCAACAAGCCCACATGGAAGAAGCACACCAGCCTGTGTGATAATGAGATGTCTAAGAGATCAGGCATCATCAGAACAAAAAAATCATATCATTGTGAATGAGGGGGAGTGCAGAGTGGAAACCCAAAGCCCATCTGTAGGCAATTGGACATCCCTTTACAGAAGGATTGTAGGGAGCAGATGAGCCAATCAGGATGCAGCATAGCAATGATGAAACATGCAACTTACCTCTGGTTCCTAAATGCTTCCTCCCCACCCCCCACTATCATGATTCCAATTCCACCTTACAAATCTCGCTAGACCAGAGGATGCACACTGGTACAGATAGGAAATGGAAACACAGGGAATCCAGGGCAAATGATTCCTTCAGGACCAGTGGTAAGAGTGGTGATATGAGGAGGGTGGAGGAAGGGTAGGGTAGAAAGGGGGAACCGATTACAGGGATCTACATATAATCTCCTCTATGGGAGATGGACAGCGGAGAAGTGGGTGAAGAGAGACGTTGGACAGTGCAAGATATGACAAAATAAAAATTTATAAATTATCAAGGTTTGATGAGGGATGGGGGAACGGGGAAGGAGGAGAAAAAATAAGGAGCAGATGCCAGGAGCTTAAGTGGAGAGCAAATGTTTTGAGAATGATGAGAACAATGAATGTACAAATGTGCTTTACACAATTGATGCATATATTGATTGTGATAAGAGTTGTATGAGCCCCTAATAAAATGATTTTTTTTTTAAGACTTCAAGGTAAACAAGCGGCCATCTAGCTCAGAAGCAGCAAAGCCCACATGGAAGAAGAACACCAGCCTATGTGATCATGAGGTGTCGAAGGGATCAGTTATCAGGCATCAAAGGACAAAAAATCATATCATGTATGCTCACCTCCCTGATACTATCACTGAAGACAAATGGGTGCATAAGCAAATGTGGTGAAGAAAGCAAGATGGTGCCCAGCTATCAAAAGATAGAGCATCTGTAGTCACAAATGCTTGAAAGTAAACAAGCGGCCATCTAGCTCAGAAGCAACAACGCCCCTCATAGAAGAAGCACACCAGCCTATGTGATCACAAGGTGCTGAAGGGATGAGGTATCAGGCATCAAAGAACAAAAAATCATATCATTGTGAAAGAGGGGGAGTGTGCCCTCAATGCATGAATACCTTCTTTTATTAAATTGGAACTCTATGATGCTCACTCTCCCGACACAACGGCTGGAGCCAAAGTGGGTGAACAAGTAAATGTGGTGAAGAAAGCTGATGGTGCCCGACTATCAAAAGAGATAGTGACTGGGGTCTTAAAGGCTTGAAGATAAATAAGCGGCCATCTAGCTCAGAAGCAACAAAGTCCACATGGAAGAACACACCAGCCTGTGTGATCGAGGGGTCCCAAAGGGATCAGTTACCAGGCATCAAAGAACAAAAAATCATATCATTGACTGCACACCTCCATGATAGGATCGCTGAAGACAAATGGGTGCATAAGCAAATGTGGTGAAGAAAGCTGATGGTGCCCGGCTATCAAAAGAGATAGTGTCTGGGGTCTTAAAGGCTTGAAGGTGAACAAGCGGCCATCTAGCTCAGAAGCAAAAAAGCCCACATGGAAGAAGCACACCGGCCAGTGCGATCACGAGGTGCCAAGGGACCAGGTATAAGGCATCATGCAAAAAAAAGATATGTGTGTTTATGTATGTGTATATATGTGTATATGTATATATGTATGTGTATATATGTATATATATATCATATTAAATGAAGGGGGAAGTGCAGAGTGGAGACCCAAGGCCCAAGTGTTGGCCAATGGAGATCCCCTCATAGAGGGGTTTAGGCGAGGAGATGGGTTAATTAGGGTGTGAGGCAGTACCGATGAAGAACACAGCTTTCCCCCAGATCCTGGATGCTTCCTCCCCCCAACTGCCATGATCCGAATTCTACCTTGCAGGGCTGGATAGGACAGAGGCTGTACACTGGTACATATGAGGGCTGGAGGTACAGGGAATCCAGGGTGGATGATACCTTCAGGACCAAGGGTGTGAGGGACGATGCTGGGAGAGTGGAGGGTGAGTGGGTTGGAAAGGGGGAACTGATTACAAGGAGCCACATGTGACCTCTTCCCTGGGAGAGGGACAGCAGAGAAGGGGGGAAGGGAGACTCCGGATAGGGCAAGATATGACAAAATAATGATGTATAAATTACCAAGGGCACATGAGGGAGGGGGGAAAGGGGAGGGAGGGGGGAAAAAAGAGGACCTGATGCAAGGGGCTTAAGTGGAGAGCAAATGCCTTGAGAATGATTGGGGCAGGGAATGTATGGATGTGCTTTATACAATTGATGTATGTATATGTATGGATGGTGATAAGAGTTGTATGAGTCCCTAATAAAATGTAAAAAAAGAAAAGAGGAGAAAAAAATGATTAGGACAAAGACTGTACAGATGTGCTTTATACAATTGATGTATGTATATGTATGAACTGTGATAAGAATTGTATGAGCCCCAATAAATTTTTAAA
Source organism: Tenrec ecaudatus (assembly GCF_050624435.1). NCBI lineage: Eukaryota > Metazoa > Chordata > Mammalia > Afrosoricida > Tenrecidae > Tenrec > Tenrec ecaudatus. The sequence goes on along the minus strand of NC_134535.1, from coordinate 26,681,221 downwards.
AAAAGAAAAAAAAAGAAGTATTAAGCTTTCTACTCTTACAATTATTTGCAGGCCATGAAACCATAAGATGTAATTCTACCATTTTCTAAAGATCATTATGAGATTGTATCTGTAAGCTTATTATGAATTTTAAATTTTGACATCAAAATTGTTTATTCTAAATAAAAACAGAAATGATTGCTTTTCAAAAAAAAAAAAAAGAGGGGGAGTGTGGAGTGGGGACCCAAAGCCCATTTGTAGGCAACTGGACATCCCCTTATAAAAGGGTTATGGGGAGGAGATGAGCCAGTCAGAGATCAGTGTAGCAACAATGAAACATACAACTTTCCTCTAGTTCCTAAATGTTTCCTCTCCCACCCCCACCCCTACTATGATGATCCCAATTCTACCTTACAAATCTGGGAAGACCAGAGGGTGTACACTGGTACTGAGAGAAACTGAAAACACAAGGAATCCAGGACGGATGATCCCTTTAGGACCAGTGGTGAGAGTGGTGATACTGGAAGGGTGGAGGGAGGGTGGGTGGAAAGGGGGATGCAATTACAGGGTTGTACGTTTAACCTCCTCCCTGAGCAATTGACAACAGAAAAGTGGCTGAAGGGAGATGTCGGACAATGTAGGATATGACAAAATAATAATTTATAAATTATCAAGTATTCAAAAGGGAGGGGGGAGTGGGGAGGGAGGGGGCAAAATGAGGAGCTGACGCCAGGGACTTAAGTAGAGAGCAAACGTTTTAAGAATGATGAGGGCAACGAATGTACAAATGTGCTTTGCACAATTGATGTATGTATGGATTGTGATAAGAGTTGTATGAGTCCCCAATAAAATGATTAAAAAACAAAAATTAGGTGCCTCGGCTGATATTCAGGTCGGCTTATATGTGAATACAAACAATAATATAAGGTTCAAGTTTATACGTTCATGATCAATTACATCTTTTCTCTGAATTTTCTGGTCGCATTTGTGTATGCTTTCTCGAGCTGCCACAACCATAATACAGTAAATTCTTATTATTGTGAATTCACTTACTCATTAAAACCCCAACACCAATACTTGTGAAACTTGCACAGTCCTTGGAAGATATACTCTAAGGGAATTTTATGTTTACAAACAAAAATGAGAGGGCAAAATGCTGTCTTAAGCTTGATTCACTAGAGAGGCCAAACCAGTGAAGTATATATGCATACATAGAGATTCAGATCACGGATATGGCTTGTACAGTAATAGAGGTGGGTCAGGTGTCAAGCAGGAGGCTTTTCTCTTGATTGACAGAGATACAGCTTTGCAAGACCTTACTTTTCTGGTTGCAGAGGTGAATGAATCCCAGGTCAGCAGGTAAGATGGCAGCCTGCTGAGAACTTCCACAAGCAGCAGGCACTCTGGCAGGATGCTGGCTCAGGTTCAAAGACCTGGGGGTCTGCTGGCAAACCAGGTGCAAAATGCAAACCCAGCAAAAGGGAAGTAAGCTGTGCCCAAGTTTTCACATCTACTGAAAGCAGGCTACACCCGCAGGAAACTTATTTAAATGACTAGGGCTGCACATAGCAGATCTCGTCCTGGAAATGATTGTATTATATTATACCTAGTCGTGGAGGATTATTAAGTCTTAACTGCTAAATTACTGAAAATGCTGGCCCAACAAATTTTATATAAAACCTTAAGTATTACGGATGCTTAATTATTCCTATGGGGGGAAAATTGAGACTTATGTCCCCTCACTTCTCTTAAAGTGTTGAAGTATGTGCTTTAGACAACTTGTCACTCTAAATTCTTTTTCTGCTTCTTTGAAATGTATGTTAATCTTGTAAAGAGAAAACATGCCTCTTGCCAACCTTACAATTCATATTGTTTCCTCAAAGGTCTGTAAAACAACTCTGTGGAATGTAACTCCTCCAGGAAGAGGCTACTCCTGTCTTCTAGTTTCATGGGAGAGAGAGTTTAGTTCAGTGGCGCTTGGTTCCAGGAAGGTTTCAAACCTATCTCTGGTTTTAGAGAAAAGGGAAATTTCTCTCTCCCCCAACCCCTACCCCCAACCCCCACCCCCACCCCCAGAAGCAAAGGTTTATTAAAAGGAAGAGGCGTGTCCGTCTTGGTAGTGGAGACCAGGATGGACCACACAAAACTACCCTTGCCTCTGGGAAGTGAAGGAGCTTACAGTGCTCACTTACCTACACCTATTCATTAAAATTCAGGGAAAGGCGGGGTTTGCCTGGAGTAGGCAGGGCTATGCTAATCAGGTATGCATGTAGTTATTCTTCAAGAGGGATTCCGTTTGCCAGGGCTTCTGGGTAGGAGTAGCAGGACTTATTCTGAGCTGTTGCATCTGTGCTTTCTAGTGGAGGATATATGGCCAATCAGGATGACTTACCGGAACGGATTCTTTTTCCACAGCACGTCTAGGTGAGTCTGAGCTGCCAGCCTTTCAGTTATTAGTTCATTGCTTAATCCTTTGCACCACTTGGGGACTCCTCGCCCGGGTTTACAGGAGCTCACTGGCCATCTGCATCAAAGGACCATGCAGTATGCAGGTAGGCTTCACTCCCTGACAGCAGGTTTCAGAGCAAGGCAGCTAGTCCAGTCGCTGTGTCCCAGGAGTACTTTAAATGATGAACCGCCCAGGGGGCTCCAGCACAGGGGCGATTGGGGGCAGGGTGGGGGTGGGAGGGGAAATTTCTCTCTTTTTAATTGATCAAAACATTTAGCAAACACATGTTGCTTACCTAATTTCCAGGTGAGCTACCTACGACAAACAGGGATACCAAATCCTCTTATCTGAGCACGTTATCATTTAGCTTCAAAACATATACAAAATGGGTTGAGAGAAAAAAAAAACTAGTACAAAAATAAATAAAAGAGTTGCATCTGCCTAGCTATGTAAAAGGATAAAATCCCTTGGTCTTCACAATTTGTAAGTGGATTTTCTATGATTCGTATAACATTCTAATTTAAGGCTAAAACTGCTTGCTTTCACTTTTACGTTTTGTGGACAATTTGCCTGGATGGGGGATAATTTTGTCTATGCTTCCCAAGCAATAAACAGAGTGAGAAATTTTTGAGTCACCCAATAATTCCATTGTCAGCTGAGGTCACGCAAGGTGGTTTCTGCCTACATCCATCGTACTATGAACAAGTATCCTTCTCGCAGTCTACTTAGTACCATGCTTTGTTTTGTTTTAAATTATGTGTGCTTTCTGTGGGTCACCACTCTGTTGAAGTGGCCCCAAAGCAAGCTGTCAGAAAGCTCTATAATGTTGCTAAGTGCAAGAAGACTGTGATGGGCCTTACAGAAAGGACACGTGTACATTTACAAGCTTCATTCAGGCATGAGTTATGCTAGTGGACATGAGTCCAATGTTCATGAGATTAAATGGGGGTTATATTAAATAAGAGGTCTTTTTTTTTTCAAAAAGCACACATATAATATACTGTAACAAGAGGATCCACTGAACCAAATCATTGCGTCTATAGAAGTATTTACTAATTTAGAATTCAGTGATTTTACAGAACATTAACTACTATAAATAAGTAGAACTCCCTAACCACCAACTGACTGACAGAAAATAAGAAAAAATGTGTTTTTTTTCTCTCCAGAACTTCGGAGCTTAGACATTTTTAAAAACGTGTCACCAGGCCATGCTCACTCTAAAGGAGAGGTGGAGAATACAGCCCTTGGACTACATAAATCATTAATATCAGCTAATATTTTCATGACTCATCACAGAGAAGTTCCAACCACCTCACATTAGGGGTGCATTAATTAAATGTCCCTCAAATCATGTTATAAATATCCAAATGACCCCTGACAGAAAAAGTGGTTCCCAACCCCTACAAAATCTCTCTAAAAGAACCCTTCCGTGTTTCTCCACAGCTTCTGCTGGTCTGGGAAATCATTGGAGTTCTGTGGATTATAGTTGACAAGCTCTGCCTTCGTTTTCATATGACCTTCTTCCTTGAATGTCTCTCGCCAACTTCCTTCCCCTTCCTATTATAAAGCCACCAGTCATTGAAAGAATGCCTCGCCTTAGTCAATCAGTTTGTCATCCAGTGGTATTCCGTGTGTGGCTATGATGCTGGAAGGTATGTCACTGATATTTCAATACCAGCAAGGTCACCCTACGTGAAGAGGTTTCAGCAGAGCTTCCAGACTAAAAAAGATGATAAAGAAGAAATAGGCTGTCCACTTTGGAGAAATTAGCCGCTGAAAACCTTAGGCATAGCAGCAGAACACTGTCAGCTAGAGTGCCAAAAGGTGAGCGTCTCAGGTGGGAAGGCATGCAAAAATACAACTGAGGAAGAGCTGCCGTCAGCCATAATGATGTAGAAGGAGTAAAGCACTCAGGACATGGATTTGCTGATAGGGCAGGACTGAAAGCGAAGAGAAGCCGTTGGAGGCATCTATTAATTATTGTAAGTTGGAATGTACAAAATATGAATCCAGGAAAATTGAAAGTCACTAAAAATGAAATGTACCCCATAAAAATTGATATCCTAGGCATTAGTGAGCTGAAATGACCATTCTGAATCAGACAGTCATAGGGTTTGCTATGCTGGGAATGCCAAATTCAAGTAGAATGGCATCACTTTCATCATCAAAAAGGACATTTCAAGACCTATCTTGAAGAACAGTGCTATGTGTGATGGGATAATATCCATCTACATACAAAGAAGCCTAGTCAATATAACTATTATCCAAATGTATGTACAACTCAATAAAGCTAGTTATGAAGTAATTAAAGAATCCTATCAACATCTTCAGTTAGAAATTGATCAAATATGCAGTCAAGATGCATTGCTAATTATCAGTGACTGGCGTGCAAAAGTTGGAAACAAAGGAAGGAACAATAGGCCATATATATATTTGTGGTAATAGAAACAAAGCTGAAGATCCCATGATACAATTTTGCAAGATAAACAACATCACAAATATGTTTTTACAACAACATAAGCAACAATCATACAAGTAAATTTCTCCAGATAGAAAACATAGAAATCAAATTGACTATATCAGAGGGGACAAAAAAAGATGATCAATATCATTGGCTAAAACCAGACTAGGGTCTGACTATAGTACAGACTATCAATTACTCATATGCAAGTGGAAGCTGAAGAAAATTAAAACAAGTTTATGAAAACCAAACTATGAATTTGAATATAGTCCACCTGAACTTCAAGAACAGATCTGAGTCAATGAACACTATTGACAGAAGACCTGAGAAGCTGTGGGATAACATTAAGAACATCACGCATAATGGAAGCAAAAGATTATGACAAAACACAGAAAAGTTCAACGTGGATGTGAGAAGAGACTCTGAAACTGGCTCTTGGTTGCAGAGTCACTAATGCAAGTAGAAGAACGATAAAGTGAAAGAGCCAAAAAGAAATTTTCAAAGGGAAGTGCATGAAAATAGAGTAAAATATTATAACAAAATATGCAAAGACCTGGAGATACAAAACCATAAAGGAAGGACACACTCAGCAGATATCAAGACGAAAGAACTAAAGAAATTAAAGCCATGAATTCCAACACTAAAAGATATTATGGGTGAAATATTGAATGATGCAGGGAGCATCAAATGAAGATGGAAAGAACACACAGACACTATATCCAATGAACTAGTTGACACCCACCCATGTTAAAGGATACCACATGATCAGGAACTGATGGTATACAGAGAGAAGTCCGAGCGACACTGAAAGCATTAAGCAAGAGCAAGGTTCCTGGAATTGACAGAATTGAAATGGTTCAACATGCTGACACAGCACCAGACGTACCCACTATTCTAAATAAAGAAATTTGGCAGAGAGCTACCTGGCCAACTGAAAGAAAGAGACCCATATTTGTTCCTGTTCCATAAATGTGCGCCCAAAGAATGCAAAAATTATCATTAATATGACATGCAAGTAAAATCCTGCTGAAGAAGAATTAGATCCAAAGGGGAGGAAGGGTGGGCTGTTGCCGGGATATTCCCACTGCTCTGATGCAATGGACTATGGGATACATATCGTATGTTTTTTGTTGCATGTGTTGAATTCCACAATGGAAAGTGAAACAGTAAAAATAATAACCAAAAAAAAATTTTAAGAAGACTCACAACCTGAAGAACCCTGAAGATTTCTTTCCCATCGGATCTAAACAGGGGTCTGAATGGTTCTTAAAGGCGGAAAAGTAAAACTGAAGTGACGGCAATTCTTTGTGACACATGAGCTAATTTCAAACAAGTAAACCATATAATTAGATTTAAATGTTATAAGAGAATATACTATTCAGCAGGGTTCTCTATAAAACTTGGTAATAATGGATGTTAGAAAATACAATTATGTTTTCTTATATTTAATGTCCCAAATTCGTCAATCACTTGAGTCATATTAATGAATCCTTTTTAAATGATTTATTTATTTTTTAATTTTAATTTTTTGTGGGGGACTAATGAATCCTTTTTTGAAATCTTAATTACAATTCAATTTCACTTGGCTGAAGGACTTCCTCAAGGAATTTTCTCAGAAAAATCTAATTACCACAAAAATATCAATGTTTTACTCTCATAGTATCTTACAAAGAGATTGTATATAGTAGTGTCTGGATATTTTTCCCCACCCCCTAGAACTCTGAGTATTCTGCTCCACTGTCTTCTATCATCCAGCGTAAAGAAAAACAGAAGTCCATTTGACTTTCACTCCTTTTTTGGAGAGTCCTGCTTTCACAGCCCTAGAGTTCTGAGAAACTGTCTGTGGTCCTAGGAGTCAGAAATTCAACCAAACACCATGTACAACTTTCCCCACTACCCAACAGTTTTGGTTACCATTATCTCTGTGCTTTGATTGAAAAAGTGAGATTTTGCTTCAGATCAGGGATATTTCACTTTACTCTTTTCTGCTATTGAGTTTATTCTCCCTTTCTCTCCTAATTTGTCTAAATAGAATGTCAGATCTCCTATGTGTCCTTTTTTCTCAGTTTACTCTCTTTGTGTTTTTTCATGCCTTCTGAATTACTATAGTCATATTTTGGTGAATGGAGGCACAGTGGGTTATGTATTGTGCTGCTAACTGAAAGGTCAGTAGTTAAAACTCACCAGCTGCTCTGGGGGAGAAAGATCAGGTTTTCTACTCCAGTAAAGATTGACAGTCTCAGAAACCCACTAGGGCAAACCGACCCTGTCCTACAGGTCACACGACTCAGAACAGATGATTATAGACTCCAGAGCTGTGAGTTTCATTTTGAGGTTTTAATTAAGCTACTGCTTAATTTCCAAAAATGTCCATTGTTTCTACTGAGACACTTATTCTTACAAGCCTTTTTCTAAAAAAATTATCTTAAATTTCCTACTTTATACTAGGAGAGGTGTCATCTTTTTTGCTATATTTTATATATATAACATCAAAGTAAATAAAATTCTCTACACTCTAAACCAAATTTTCAAACATTAAACATGACAATAATGCTAGATTTATACAAATATAAAGTAGTAGTTATTTTTTGCTTTCTTTATATCCTTACTGCTTAATTAGATGCGTTTTATAATCTGAAGCAGAAATACCCCAGTTATCTTAAGGGACTCAGGGATAGGGTTAATTTTGTATGAACAGATTAAATTGCTTGATTGTGCTATAGTGAAGACGACACTAAGGCCAAGGTTAAAATTGATAGCTTTATTGGCTACTGACATAGACACACGGAAAACTGTTTTCCTTCAGCTACTTAAATATTTTCTCAATCAGTCACAAATATAAACCTTAGTCCAGCTTTCCACAGCTGAAAGAAGTCAAGAGAACCCAAAAGCAATTAAAAATTTAATATAATGAAATATGAGTACAACAGAAATTAAGTAATATGCCGCTCCTTTCTATTTTCCTTTTTGTTTGCTTTTCTGTAAACATCGACACTAATTGGAGGCATCTATGTTTCCACTCTAAGTTTTAGTTCTCTGTGAATGGCAATGACCTTCTGTTCTGACAGAGTAACTATTGTCCATAGGCAACACTATTTCACAACTCTGGAAGCCAATCCTATGTGGGGCCCAATGGGAAGACTGTGTCCAGACACTGAAACCACTGGCAGTCGTTAACATGTAAAACTGCTATAATGGTCTGGCAATGTGTAAACAACATGTGGGTGGGGAGGGAGGACGTCCTATATTGGACTCCTTTGGATTCTCTATGGCCTTGAGACAGGGGTCAGACTGGCTTACAGGGTTTAGCCTTCCTTACTCTATTCTGACACCAACTGTGTTAGTCTGGGTAAACTAGGGAAACAAATAAGAGAGAGATTTATATAAAGGGTAAGTATACATTAAGAAAGCATCCCAAACCAGTGCTGTCCAAGCCCATAAATTCAACATTAGCCCATATGTCTGACACCAATCCATAAAATCCACCTCCATCTCACAAAACACACGCAATGATGCCAACTGCAGGAAGAAAGCCGAATCGGTGAACATGTAAGCATCTCAGCGCTGGCAGGGCTACATCAGGGTAGGTCCATGCGGCTTCTCCTCAGGGATGTCTTACAGGAAGTGAGCCTTGCCAGCTGAAGCAGGGAACTGGCTAAGGCAGCTGCACCCTGGTCCGACCATCACAATGCAAGAGTCCCGAGAACTAGAAAGGCGAGGCTCACTGAGCCATTTATCTCGCCACCCTTCAATTAACCCCACATGTGTTTATCGACCAGGTTGGCACAATAAACCTGAACTCTCTCAGCAACCATTCCTCCCTTGGCACTCTACTTCTAGGCTGGGTTCACTGATGCATGGCAATGGCCACCCCAAACTCACAGACACTATTCACAATAGTTGTTATTGGTGTTAAGTGCCATTGAGTCAATTCCGACTCATTGTGACCCTAAGTACAACAGAACAAAGCACTGCTGTCTTGCACCGTCCTCACAATGTTTACGTTTGAGCCCATTGTTGCCGCCACTGAGTCAAACCATCTTGTCTATGTCTGGGCGGGAACAGGAAGGCAAGGGCTGAACACCTTCACAAGACCGAAAGCAAACCAAGACAGATGGCACCAGATAAGATCCCCTCTATCAGGAAGTGAGATCAGATGCTTAGGGTTCAAAGGAAGCTGCAAGAAGTCAACAAACAATCCTGGAAATGGCCAGACTCATCTGCTAATTGCCATACATGCCAGACACTCCCCACTGCCCAGCTGCTAGGCGCGACTTCCCTGGGCTGCTTGCTAGCCCGCGAAATCTCGTCCGGGAGCTTCCCTGCAATAAAACTATTTCTGCCTCTGTTCTCCCTAATCCTGTCAGTTTCCTTTGTCCATCTCGTTCTACCTCGGTTTTACTTCACAGTCTAGAATGTTCCTCTTCTTTGCTTCCCCAGTACTTTATCGAGCATGGTGTTCTTTTCCAGACACCGGTCTCCTCTGTGAACATGAAACCGGCAACACAAGCTATCACATTATATCACATTACAGCACACCCAGACAAGTGGATACTCACAGTTAAAGGAAGGTTGATGAGGGGTGCTAATAGGACGCCACAAATCAAGAGCAATAAACACTAAGGGGACAGTCATTGGTCCAGAGCAACACCTCTCCTCAGCCAGCAGTCACATCTCTGGTCAGTTTCTCAACTACACGGTTATTTGGCTTCAGGAAGCCTGCCTCACAGTTCCAGAGTCTTCTTCCTCCTCTGTTCTGCCTCATGGTTTTCTTGCCTCAGTCTCTGGTCTCAGTGTTCCTCCACTCTGTCCTGGAATCTCTGTGCCACAGTCTCTTGTGCCTCTGTTGTCAGGTCCACCACTTTAGACAGACCTCTCAAATCTGCCCTTCTGCCCATGGTCTCTCTGTTCCAGGATGATTCTTAGACACTGAGGATTGGCATTTGTTTCAACACACCATACTCCCAAGGAAACATTCTCTACTAAGGTCAGGGCTTGCACCCACCCTAATCCTGTCCATTAGCACAGCAGAGAGCTCCCTTCAAAATGGGATTCTAGACACAAGCATAGAGTCCTGAATTATATCACATAGGATATTAAGGCTCGGAGGGCCATCTGAACTGATTATATCTCAGGCAAGAATATGTCTTAGCCAGAAGATAAGGAGAAGTCTGTTGTAAACTTTTTATTCAGAAGATGACTCTCTTGCCCCATACCCATACCCCCATCCACTTCAACGCTTTGGAATGGAGTTTCTTATCTTTGCCCCCTCCCCACCTGGTTGGTCTCCATGATAAAACCCCTGCCACAGGAGCAAAACACTTACTTTTCCATTTCACAAACCCAGCCAGAATAATTAAGAATGAGACAATAAAGATTTTAATATATGAAATAAATATTATATAAATTCATAATCTTGAGAATGTAGAACAGTGCATTATTATATCCTTGGAGTTATTCTAGAGAAAAATATGACTTGTAAATTGGAAGGGGTGTAGTGCTTTTTCTAAGGAGGTCACAAGGAAGTTAAAGAGAGCAGAAATAACAACAGTATAGCTACAATGAAGGAAAATATTGCTAATCCAGACAAACTCACTGGCATAGGCTGCCAGCTAGAATAATAGAATTTCCCTGCCGGTCATACATATAGATAATCCTTTGCAATAGCAGGAGACACAGTTAACTTTCAGTCTGTGTCATGGAATATAGCAGTGGTTTTAAAACTATGTTCTTCAGAATCCCTCTTATGCCCTAGGGAGAGCAGAATTACAGTCTGTGGTACTCTATTTCATTCAGATTAATATTTGCTTCATTCACTTGTACATGTTATAATTAATCATCAAGTTGTTTGTATATACAGGTTTCTATAAATAAGAATCAACTCAATGACAGTGAGTGAGATGCTAGCTCCAAACCCAATTCACTGCCATCAAGTCAATTATGACTTCTAAATAAAATTCTATTTAGGGAAAACAATTCTGAATATGATAGAAATAACCCTTACCCTTAAATATACAAACATTAAGCAAATAATCAGCTAAATCAATTAACCACCCACATTAGTTTTCCAAGGCTACCTTAATAGACTATACCAACTCCAGTCTTGTATAAAAACAGAAACTTGTTGTCTCCTAGTTCTGGAGATCAGAACTATGAACTGAGGGTACTGGTTACAGAGGAAGATTCTTTCTTCTGATTCTTCTTCTCGTAGCCATAAGCATTCCTCGATGTGTAGATGCATCATCGCCTGGCCTTCTTTGCTTGGTCTCTCAGTGTCTTCTCTTTTATTACTAAGATAGGACTAGGACCTACTTTACTCAGGTATAAGCTCAGGTATATGTAATGGAAAGCATCTTCAGAGATTCTAATGAGATCACATTCACAGGGGCCATAGATTGGGGTGCCAATATATCTTTTGGGAGGGGCACAATTCAATCCATAGCAAAACTATGGGTACAAACACTATGAAATATAACTACAGAGTCTGTAATTAGTTTTATCCACATTACAGACTTTCTAATAACATTTTAGGTAAGTGAAGAGAACCTGTTTTCTAAACACCAAAATAATGTAAGCTAACCAAGTAGTTCTGGTGTCCGTTACCAATCTTAGCTCTAATGCTCTATTTCATCATGACACTCTGATTTAAAAGACCACACCTATGATCATGAAAGTATCTTAAGCACCTCCTCTGAGCCAGACACTATTTCAGACACTTTGAGGCCACATAGAGATATTCTTTTCTAAGCATATTGTAAAATATCTTGTTGAATGTACATATTCTAAGCACTATGAATTCTTGTTTCCATAGAAAATTAGTTCTCAGCATTTCTCAAAATTTGTATGTTTTTCCAAACCCTGAGCCCAAAGCAAAAAAAATGCAGGAGTAGGGGAAACCAAGAAAAGTATACTGAGAATTGAAATTAAGCAACATAGAAACTTGACTGGTTCACAGGAATCCAGATGGCAAGTGGAAAAGCCACATCAGTGAGTACTTAGACTTGGGGTGGAAGGTGCAGGTCAGCATTCTGGGGACGAAGGCAGACCCACACAGAAGAAGAGTTGTCACAATGTCATCAGTCAGGTTTGCTTGTAGGTATATATAGCAGTCTCATGTGTGTGTTCCGGCCCCGTCTACTGCTGACAGTGAATCAATCTTGCAAATAAAATAAATATTAAGTTTATATGCATATATGCAAGCTTTATACAAATCCTATGGGCGACATTCCAAGAAATAACAAGCCGTGAAAGCAAAATACGTCTTTACATTGGCACTTTCAACACATTGATCTGTGCTGCTGCTAACTTTGCTAGAAGATTTGAATGTTAAAAATCTGAATACTTCCCAATAACCTTCACTGGTGATTTCTGGTTTTTAAATACCTTCTTCTCTTCATAAATACTGATAATCTTTAATATTTCTCATATAGGACATTTCTAATACAATAAGTAAAGCATAAAAAGAATGCTAGGAATATTTCAAGAACAACTTAAGATTCCTAATAACTCCCTGATTACAACTTTTTATTCCTGAATTTCAAAGAGTAATATTTACTAGGAGTTGACAAATACTACTTGGGTTTTGGGGGTCTTGCTTCATTTTGTAAGTTACATAAAGGACTTTTCTTGCTTCTATAGAGTTTGGGGCTTAGGAGCAGGACATAAACATGGAAATTAAATGGTCTTATAGGTGTTAAAATGAGTTGTCCTTTAGGGCAGTGGTGTTCAACTTCCTAATGCTGTGACCCTTTAACACAGTTCCTCATGTGGTGGTGACCCCCAAGCATAACATTATTTTCGTTGCTACTTCATCACTGTAATTTCGCTACTGTTATGAATCGAGCGATCCCTGTGAAAAGGAGTTGCGACCCTCAGGTTGAGAACCACAGTTTTAAGGTACAGAGAAGAATGTGTGTCAAGGATAGGGTGATAATAAAGCTGGGGGTTGTCAGCAAAGACTAAGTACTTTAGTAAAGCACGTGGGTACTTGATAAAAGATGGAGTCTTCTAATGAATCGGAAAGTCTCTTAAAAGCTTAAGTAGCCCACACTATCATGATCTCAATTCTACCTTACAAATCTGGCTAGACCAGAGCACGTACACTGGCACAGATAGGAACTGGAAATACAGGGAATCCAGGGCAGATGATCCCTTCAGAAGCAGTGGTGAGTGTGGTGATACCGGGAGTAATAAAGGAAGGTGGGGTAGAAAGGGGGAACTGATTACAAGGATCTACATATAACCTCCTCCCTGGGGCACGGACAACAGAAAAGTGGGTGAAGGGAGACATCAGACAGTATAAGATATGACAAAATAATAATAATTTATAAGTTATCAAGTGTTCATGAGGGAGGGCGGAGCAGAGAGGGAGGGGAAAATGAGGAGCGGACACCAAGAGTTCAAGGAGAAAGCAAATGTTTTGAGAATGATGATGGCAACAAATGTACAATTGTGCTTGACATGCAATGGATGGATGTATGGATTGTGATAAGAGTTGTATGAGCCCCCAATAAAATGATGTTTTTTAAAAGGAATCCTCATAAAGAAGCTACCAGAAAAAAAATCTTAAGCAGCAGACTGATATGATCAGATTTACATTTTAGAACACCTCATTAGAAGATACATGCTCAGAGTGTGAGCAACAAGAGGTAAGTTGTGCATTTAATGATTCCAACTGCTAGGTGCATTCTAAATAGATACACCCAACCGCTGCAGACTGGAGCAATGCAAGAGGAATTGGGTCTGAAAGTGGGTAGTCAGTATAACGGGTAAGGTAAAAACACATTAAAATGTACAAGACAAAGAGGCGACGATGATTTTAATTGTCCCACAGAGGAGTAGGATTAACTCAACTCTTTTTGCAGCTGAGATCCCTCAAAGAGGGAGAATGGGGGCCAGTGTGTGCTATAGTCATCCTATCCTGTGTAATCACCTGAGACAGGAGAAGAAAATCAGATTGCTGGGTTTTAAAAAATATTTTATGGAGTAAATCAAATTGAAAAGAAAGAGTACAATTTCTTTACAAAGAGATACAGTGGAACCTGTGAAAATAGCCAGTCAATAAAAGCAGGGTCTGCTGTCAGTAGTATGAAGAGCGGACTTTTCCATCCACCCTCTGAGAGCCTGTCTGCAGTCTGCCCTGACGTGACTCTTACATAAACTCCTTTGCTCCATTTGAACCTTTTCTTGGCTCTTGTCTGAATACGTTTTGCGAGCAGGCTGAGAAATGAGGGAGGTGGGACCTGAAGCCTCCAGTTCTTTCAGATAGTTCTTTTGTGACAAGTTTCAGCCTTAAAAAGGCTCCACATTCAGATCTTACTCTACCTGGTTATCCTGTTACTGTCTCCCACACCGAAGTAGAAAAAAATCAAACCCACTGCCATTGAGTCATTCAGACTCACAGTGACCTTACAGGACAGGGTAGAACTGCTGGGTTTCCAAGATTGAAAATCTTTACGAGAGCAAATGGCCTCATTTTGCCCCTGTGAAGCAACTGGTATGTTAGAACCGCTGACCCACTGACCCTGTGATTGGCCACCCAGTGCACTAAACCACCAGGACCCCAAACCAAACTCATTTGTTTGCTCTACATTCTGGTTATCCTTTGATCCAGTTCAACCTATAAGTAAAAATATTGTAGAATGGATGGAATTGTTTTTAATTACCTATCTGTATCGAATTGCCTTCACTGTCTTACACATTGTATTTGGGGAGAGCTATTCATTAGCAAAACATCTAGGAATCATAATAGGTCTTTCTGAAAGGCTAAAAGCTCTTATGTCTCCCTGCCCCATCATCCAATTGCTGTTAATAGTGTTATGCAGATTTTGTAAACAATTATATCTGTTCATATGCAAACAATTTGCTTTAATCATGAATGACAATAGCTTTCACACACTTTTTATGTTCTTCATGATCAACCCAAGCTCCTTTTAACAGCATATATCCTATATCCTATTATATATTCCAACGCCGTTACCCATACACAAATGTTCTTTTCAAATTCTTTTGACATGCCACTGGAGCAGCTCAAGGGGAGTGGGGAAGACCACTTTTGGGGGATTTTATTGTGCCTTTTCTAGTAGTCACAGAGGAACCAGGCAGGGGTAGGGTGGGCAGGTGGAGTCAAAGATTAAAATAAATTCATTATTCATTTTTTAACATGGTGAATTTTCCTTCATTCTTCATTGTAATCGCTTTAGAACTAATTTTACTATTAACATTGAATTCTTGGAGTGGTGTGGTAGAAATCATTTTTACAAAGGAGGCTAAAAAGATTTTTTCTGTTCATCATCAGTGCACAAAATTGAACAAATGGCAACCATCATATACAATATGCTTTCAATGAGCATGCCCTTACGCACGGAGAGAGGAAACACGGCAGGTCAGGATTGTAGTTGTCGACGAATTTATTTAAAAATACAGAGTGAAGTTTCAGAGTGAGAAATATGAAAGGCTCTCCAATACTCGAAATTCACCCCTGGATTTAGTATTCCTTTTTTTTTTTAAAGGTAACATAGATTTCCTTTTCCTTTTTTTTTTTTAAGGTAACATTAGCAGAACAACTGTGTTATAGACATAATATCAACAATAAGAAAAGTCACAAAGATAGACCAGAAAATGTTCCCAACATGGTCACCTAAGTGAGGACGCTCCTATATTCCACGCAGGTCTGTAAGTCCGGAGAGGGATCTTCATTAGAGCGTCCACTGCGAGCACTAGGTTTGCGGGAGGCTCCCGGTGACAGTAGGAGCCCTAAATCCCCTTTTTAGTCTCCACACGGTAGCTGTGACAAAGGGCTCAGATGTAACAATCATTGTGAAGATGGTGCAGGACCGGGCAGTATTTCATTCTGCTGAAGATGAAGCTGCTACGAGTGTGATTTGATTCAATGGCACTGAATAATCGCACGTAGACTCGGCCTCTACTGGATTCTTCCTGACCGCTGACCATACAAAACGGCACTGTCACTGAGCCAATGCCAACTCATAGTGACTTGACATGACAGAGTAGAATGCTCCCTGAAGATTTAAGACTGTAAGTATTTACAAGAGCCAAGAAAAGAGAGCAAAAAGCCTCCTATTTCTTCCTTGGTTCAAATTACACACCTTGCAGTTAGCGGTCCAGTGAGTACCGCTATCGCACCAGGGAGCCTTTAACCAGCGATGTGAAAACCTTTGCCATGGTCTGTGTACCATCCCCCTATCCAGTCCTAGAAGAGCAGCCTCCTTCTCAGTGACCTGCCTCCGTATGCCCTTGATAAAAATTGGAGCCCTGGACTGACAGGCATGAGTCAGGACCTGACTGTCAATCTTGCAAACTTTTCTAATCTTCAGTAGTATATGTATTTCAATCATAATCCTGTTCCCACTTTTGTGGTCCCACCTGCAACTGTGATAACTGATCATAGGCCAATCATCATGTTGTGAGCATTTCCTTCGCTCTCTAGGTCCCATTTAAGTGGCTGCACTGCTGAGACTCCTTGGACACCATTATGGCTCTGTGTGTGCTATTGGTCTCCCTCATCCAGACATCTCTGTCCTGTCAAAATGTCAAACTCACTGCCATCAACTTATAGCGACTCTATAGGACAGAATAGAACTGCCCCTGTGGGTTGCTGAGACTGTAAATCTTTATGGAAGTAGAGAGCCTCATCTTTCTCCCACAGAGCGACTGATGGTTTCAAACTACTGACCTGGGTGATTGCAGCCAAACACAGAACCCACTATGCCACCAGGGCTCAGACTTAAAAATGGGCCTCTATAAGTTATATTTAAATGCAGGGTCTATTTTTCCCTGAAGGACAGTTCTCATGTTTTGTATGATGCTGACAGTTTAGCTTTTTCTTATGCGTGCTTAATGCAGCTAAATAATCTGAATGCATTACAAGCTTCCAAAGATGCATGGTGCCATGAAAGAACGGAGGAGACTGCTAGGATTTTAATACAGAACAATAAATAATTCTCCTGCAATGCTTTCATCTTCCCACTCAATATATCCACATGTTAGGTACATTCTATTTTTTCCCTCTCTCCGTATCACCGTCTTTTTTTTTTTTTTACTGCAAGCAATACAGAGGCAGGTGCAAAAGAAAGATAATGCAAAGGTAGGAAAGCTGATGCCATGAAAAAATTCTATAGGATTCTTCTTCCTTGGATTGTGCTATCAATTCTTAACAAAGGTCCTCAGAGAGTTCATTCAGTAAGAGCATTTCAAGATTAGATGTAAAGACCAGTATGACAGAGAATGGGTTATCCTCACTGCAGGGGCAGTGAATTATTTAATGTGATTCTTTCAGCTCCTTCTCCCACAAACCACCCTTTCCTGCACGTGTCTAGATAGAAAGTGGTGAAAGACACTGAGAGAATTCATCTGTGAATAACTGCAAACAGCATTCCCTGGAATGTCACCCTGCTGTGTATAAAATGAGCCCTCTGAGAAGCAGGAGAGATCTCATGACCAACCAGAGCAGGAGCAGGAATGGAGCAGGGCCTCCGGGTCCTTGATGCCTGCGCACTGAGCCTCCCGGATCGGGATGGCAGTTACACCATCAGAGGAGCAGCAGCAGAACTGGGAGCCGCAGCAGGGAACACAGTGATGGACTTCCCAAACCCCGGAGCAAGTAAAACAGGGCTTTGGGGCATTGTGCAGTGTCTCTGGGCGCTTCGTTCAGGGGGCTGGGTTTGCTGACCCACACAGCTTGGCTGAATGCCTGCAGGGTAAGGCTGCAGGGTAAAAGCTCCTTTGGGCGTTTATTAGCGGACCTGAAAGAACTTTGTAAGATGTCCTGATAAACAACTGTCATAAACATTTCTCACTAGCATTATAGTTTGTTAACTTCCTTAATCCTCGAATCTTGAGTTTTGCCCGTGATTTCTGTGTGGCCATTGCAATGGATAGTAGAACCCAGATCAGTAAAATACCCCCAAACCAAAACAGCAAACTCACTGCCTTTGGCGTCGATTCCCACTCAAGGCGACCCTACGGGACAGGGTAGAACTGCCCCTGGTGGTTTCTGCGACGGTCACTGCTTACTGAGCACAATGCTTCATCCTTCTCCCACTGATGCTTTTCAGCTGCTGCCCTAAAGGTAGCAGCCCAGCAGGTAATCATGAGACCACCAGGGCTCCTCCAAGAAGTGCAACAGAGAACGTTAATGAAGACAGCACAGAAGAGCCAGGCAGTCCTGGTGAGGAACACCTGACCTGTCCATTGCCCCAGCACTTCCTGAAAACAGGACCATCGGAACCCCTTCAAAATCAGTGCTTGAAACCATCCTTCCCAGGGGCTGGACCAAGCACTCAAATACCAGCTGACCACGAAAGGGTGATTTTTCTGTTTGTTTGTTATTTTTCTTTTTGATGGTTTTCTATGTATCTCTCAGATTTGATAGCAATTCTTGACCTCGCTCTAAAATGGAATCACACATTTCCAGGTCCTGCTGATGATCTCCTTGGTAACGCTAACTCAATGTCCTCAAAAACTGAACCACACTCACAGCGATTGAGTCAATTCTGATTCACAGCACCCCTATACAGCAGAAGAGAGCTGCCCCTCTGAGTTTCCAAAGCGGCAAATCTCTTTTTTGTTGTTGTTAGTTTTTTTTTTTAAATCATTTTATTGGGGGCAAATCTTCATGGTAGCAAAGAGCTTCACCTTTCTTTAACTGAGCAGGTCGGCAGCTCCAGGAGCACCCTTTACAGCACCATGGCTCCTCCCTCATGCCCAAACCTCTGTAAAACTGTTCCTCCTCCTCACTTGTCCCCAGGGGCTGGCAATATCCTTCTCCTCCTCTGTGATCCAGTCAGCAAGGTGCTTCACGACCCACCATCTATTTAACGTTCCCAAACGATCTCACACAAACTCTTCCACCTACTCCAGGTTTCATCCTCTGGACGACATCCTGAGTGGAACATGAACATGCTTACGTTTGTCTCCACGTTTTGTGCCTTTGATGCAGATTGTTTGCTCCACCAGCATTCCTTTCTTGCTTCTCCTGGGACAGGCTCTATATTGAGACTCCTTAAAACCAGACACACTGCCATCGAGTCAAGGCTGACTCACCGCAGCCCCCTGTGGGTTTCTGAGCCTGTAATGACACTCAGAGATACTTGGGGTTTTGAACTGTCAACCATGCTGACCGACCGCAGCCCAATGTGTAAGGACTACACCATACGTATGAAACAAAAGCGAATCGTGTGTTTTATTCAGATTAGAAGCTCCTTGAAGGAAGAAAACAGCAGGGATCTAGAATCAGAAAGGGGTGAGATTTGAATTTCAATTCTTCCCATGACTGGGAGATTCTGAAACAATGTGTTTTAGAATTGAGAATAGTAACCTCTCTCACAGAGGGTCACTAGGAGATACAATGAAACATGTAAAAGCCTGAAAGCCGCACATAGGAAAGCCTCTATGCTTGGATATCAAGAGCTTACCAGAGCTGAAGATCAGATGACACTAGCGTGATGTGATGATGGGTCTAACCTACCCATAGACCACTGGAGGAAAACTCATCCTTTCTTCTAATCTCCTTCTCCAAATTTGGAATTGTCAGGGAGAGCTGAAACAAAGCCCATATTCCGTCTCTCTCAACCCTTGGCCTAATGGCCTTTTCTACGGCCTTTTCTACTTCCCCACAATTTAACCGCTTCATGGCAGGCAGGAAGCACCCATGTCCCGGAGCTGGTGGACAGCTTCGGACGCTGACTCCCTCACTGACAGAGACACCTAGGTATGCTGGTGTTGTCAAAAGACAAGAGAAAATTGGTCCCCCTTTCAAACCTAGAATTAAGGAATGCTCAAAGTATATTTATTGGTGGAGGGACGGTGCCAAATTATAATTTTTTCATACCCTACTTCAATGGGAAAGGGGAAATTTACATTTTGCCACATTACCTTATGAAGAGACATCTGACTTAACTGGTGCTGTTTTTATTATTGTCTCCAGTGATATTTTGGCATCCTTTCTATATAGATAAGCTTCCTGAATTCCTAGATACCCTTATTAATACTCATATATTTTTTTCAAAAGGCCTTAGGAAAATTGAGTTTACAGTGTGTGCACAAGACCATCAGTCCCAGTTCTAATTCCAGAAACAGTCAATACCCAGACATCCTGAGAATGAAAAGGGGAACTGAGGAATCCTCAGAGTTATGAATATGGAGAAGTCAAGTGGAAGTTGCAAGTCATATTTCTAGAGACATTTTTGCATGTAACAGTGTGGCTCAAGGAAATAAACAGTAGAAATTGGTGGAAAGATGAAGAAATTGGTTTCAAACCTAGAAGATGTGGGTCTTTATTCAACTCCAGAGATTAGAAGTTCTTTACTGAGACCTATGCTTCCACTCGAAAAGGACCTCATGCTTGGTAAAGTAGAGGGCAGCAAAAAGAGGAAGCCCTTCAACCAGATGGGTTTACACAGAGGCTGCAACAAGGGGCTCAACGCATAGAAACAATTGTGGGGATAGAACAGGACAGGGCAGTGTTCATTCTATTGTGCATCAAGTGTCTATGGGTTGGAACCAACTTGATAACACCTAACAACAACAACAACAATACTTCAACTAAGGAGCAGGGGTGGCATCGTGGTCACACTCACCAGGCACTCCATAGGAGAAGATGGGGCAGGCGGTTTCCATAAAGGTTTACAGCCTGGGAAACTAGATGGGACTGTTCTGCTCTGTCTTAAAGGATTGCTACAAGTCAGAATGGACTGGACCATGAAGGGTTCTATGCTTGAACTTGGACTGTTGTCAACATTTATGGAGATTTAGCTGCCAAGCATACAGTTTCCCTCTTCTATTTGTAATATCACCCTTATTTCATTTTGAGTAATTCCCTCTTCCCAATTACATACAGTCATGATAGGAAAATAAATCAGCCCTCATAACAAAACCCACTGGCATGAAATCTAATTCAACCCATAGAAACCAAATATAGCAGTTGTTCTCAACCTTCCTACTGCCACGACCCTTTAATACAGTTCCTCATGTGGTCGTGACGCCCCAATCATAAAATTATTTCTGTCGCTACTTCATAACTGTAATTTTGTTACTGTTATGAATCGTGTGACCCCTATAAAAGGGTCGTTTGACCGCCAGAGGAGTCGTGACCCAGAGGTTGAGAACCGCTGCTATATAGGACAGAATAGAACTGCTCCCTGTGGTTTTGAAACTGTAAACATTATGGGAGCAGACAGCCTAAGTTTTTCTCCTGCAGAATGGCTGGTGGGTCTGAACTGCCAACCTCGATATTAGCAGCTTAATGTTAGCCAACAAGGCTACCAGGGCTTCTGCTAACAGGATGAGTAATAATGCATGTCCTGTCAGTAAGAAACTCTCCAAAATGTAAACCTAAATCTTAAGATTAGAAAGGCAAACTCCCAGAAATGTAGTCCTGAAGATTATGAACAAGAGCCTGCTTTTTTAAATTCTATGGTAGCCTGGGCCTGGTCGCTAGTCCTTCCCTTAATTCTGTGAAGAACCCAATAGCCTCTTTTTCTGCTTACCTATCTCAAGTTTGTTTCTGTTATAAACTCTTGTTATAAAGTTGAAACCATTTTGCCTCTCTTTGTGCCTGGTCTTTCTAATTGGAAAACAGAAATACTTTAAAATTAAGCTACCTTACTAATTAAAGCTAAAAATGAAACTAGATGTACTAATTTTTCAATAGTTGCATTACAAATGAAGCTAGCACATTTATGTTTATTGATTACATATAACTTATTGGAAATACTTTTGGGTTTCACATTTTTTAGAAGGATTCATTTTCTTCCTATTGATTCATGACTCTTTACCCTATTGCTAAACTTTATTCATTGGCTTCATATCTGGACCAAAATTTACTGATTTGAGGTTAGCTAAATTTATTTGTCCATTGGATGTCCTAAACACATATGTAATATTTGGGTTGAAATGGTCAATTATTTTCTGTTACTTAGCATTTTTGACACATTTGGCCCTGATTCTAGTATCTTCCCCCAAAATGTAAAGGGTGTATCCCATTGGCCTTGAGTATGTCCCATCTTATTTTAGAAACCATCTCAAAAATAGACCGGAAGACTTGACTTCAAGTACTGAAGACCAGAGGCGCAGCGGGGGCCATCAAGGGTATCAGTGCTAGATCATTTTTATTCAAGAGACAGGAGGAAAAACCAAACTGAATATGAGTAAATAATCAAACATATTTTTAAATATAACATAGTTAAAAGGAAGAAAGAAATTATAAAACAAAAAAGCTGGATAGAAGATTTCAAAGGGGGTTAGGGTTAGGAAAAAAAAAAGAAATAAAATAAAAAAAGAAGATTTCAAAGGACAGCTAGAAAAGCCAAGTAGGCTCTGCATTTCTCGAGCTGAAAGAACTCCGTAAAAAAGGCAGGCATCACATTGCAATCTGGAAAGGGTCTGTCAACAAATTATGTAATGACACAGGAAACATCAAAAGAAGACGGAAAGAATACAGGGTCACGGTCTATTCCAACAAGAAGTGGTCAGAGTGCAAGCTTTTAAGATGCAGCATATCCTCAAGAGTTTAAGTTGCACTGAAGGCAATTGTGGAAAAGAAGGCTCCCCAAACGGATAGAATACAAATGGAAATGTTTTAACAAATGAGACCAACACTGATAGCGCTCGCCTGTCTGTGGCAAGAAATGTGGAGGACCTGACCAACTGACTGGAAAAGATTCATATCTCTACCCATTTGTCAAACATAATACAGATGGTATTCAACAATATCAGTAATGTCCCATGCAAGTAAAACTCTGCTAGGGATCATTCAAAACTAGTTGCATCAGTAAGTCAACAGGGAACTGCCAGATAATCAAGAACCCTAAAAATGTTATGGAACAAGGTATCAGATGGATCTTGAGTAAAGGCAACAAATATCAGAAAGATGTTTACCTGTGTTTTATTGACTATGCACAGCATTCAACTATGTGGATCAGAACAAATTGTGGAGAGCATTGAGGAGAATGGGCATTCCAGAACCCTTCATTATGCTCATGCAAAATCCGTGCAAAGACCGAAGGTGGTCATTTGAATATAACAATGAGATGCTGTGTAGTTTAAAATCAGGAAAAGTGTACGGTGGGGTTGTATCATTTAATCATGCTTATTCAATCTGCATGTTGAGTACAGAAACCTTAAAGACAGACTCTGGAGAAGAGCATGCATCAGAACTGGAGGAAGACTCGTTAACAGCCTGTGATATGCAGATGCTACCACCCTGTTGGATGGAAGTGAAAAGAACTTGAAATTCTTGCTAATTGTTCTCAAAGGCTACAGCGTATGCATGGATTTCATCTTAGCATTCACACACACAAAAATCCTCACCGCTGGACAAATAAGCATCATGAAAGACAGAGACAAGATTGGGATTGTAAAGGATTTCATTTTACTTGAATCAATGATCACTATTCCCAGAAGCACAGATCTCTCTAAAGTGTTCAAAAGCAAAAAGGTACCCTCAATAGCTAAGGTGCACCTGACCCAAGCCATGATGTTTTCAGGAGTCTCATTTTGTATGACTTCCAATCTTCCTAGATTCATAATATTATATATAACACATTTGGGTATGAACGGATGTTTTCCACTGCTTCTTCTCATTCTGAATTGTGCTCTACGAGCAAATGAAAGTTCTGAAAGGTTTACTCAATTGATGTCACTAGGGTAGACTATCCTTTGAGGAACTATCTCTTTCCCAATGATACCTGAAGTCCCTTCCAACTGAAAGGGGCTCATCTCCTGAGACTATAACTGACAACATTCTCCTGCTATTCCTGAAGTTTTCAGTGGCTAACCCCTCAGGAATGGCCCATCAATTCCTTCTTTCTAGACTGGTGTTAATTTGAAAGGTCTACTCAAGCCTGTTCACAAGGGTGACATGACCCAGATGGTATTTTAAATACTACTACTCATCTGTCAATTTATCATACTACGGGGGCTTGTGTGTTGCTCTGCTGCTGGAAGCTATGTCACCAGAATTTCAAATAGACAAAAATAGAGGCAGATAAATTACTTGAAGTTTCTGCATAATGTGGAATGATACCACCACTTTGGAATTTAGATAACCTCCAGGGGAATAAAAAACTTCTAGGCAGAGAGAAATAAAATTAGTGATGTTTGGGATTTCATTAAACATTTAATACCATTTCATAATTTTTTAACTTCAGGTATTTAGGGAAAACTGGTTTGTAAATACAAATAATTTAGATCTGACTCATTAAAATGTAGAACACGCTTTATCAAACAACAAAAAAAACTCTGTACCCACTTGGGAAAGTCAGATGTAAGCCAACAATGCTCATATACTTCAATGTTGAGATTTAGAAGAAGGGATGACGCAAAAAGTCCTTATGAAAGAAATAAGTAAATGGAGTGAAATGGCCCTGCATAGACAGGAAACAGACAACTAAATATGGATGCCAACAGAAGGGATGTTACGCAACAGCTGACAAGGACCATATGCAAATCTTAGTCACTGGATTTATTGTGTCCCCTGAAATATCTGAAACAACTGGATCTTGGAGAGTATTCATAAAATTACCCAATTCTTCAGTGAACAAATGTTTTCTGAGTGTTGCTGCCTAGAGCGGCATTCTAACAAGCTCTAAGAAATGAAGTTGGATCGGAGAGATGTATCTTAACCCTATGAAAGCTAACAGGGAAGACAGAAAACAAATTGTGGCAAGTGCTAGAGAGGCTATAAACATAGGGAGTAGCCTTGCCGTATATAATGATCAATGGTCTGTGTTAACATGGCTAGGTGACATTCAATTAGTTGGAAGGAGAATTTCCTTAAGGGTGGGGTGCATACCCAATATTATATGTGGATGAACATTCTACAGAAACTCTCTCTCTCTCCCTGTTTCCCTCTATCCTTCTGTTCTGCTTTCCTGCCCTCCCTTTTTCCCTCAGATCCTCTCTCTTTCTCAATCCTGCAATTCCCTCCTCATCGGATCTCCAGTTCTTGGGATGAAGCCCACAGGTCTCCAGGCTGTCACGTGAACTGCAGCTTTTGGATTCACCAGCGCTGCATCCCTGTGAGGTGGCTGAGGCTTCCGGTCTGCCACTCGACTTGAAGACTTTGAGTTGAACCACGCGAAGCCAGAAAAGGTGTCGGCGTGCTGTGTGCCTGGATCTGGCACCTGTCAGCTCCACAACTGAATGAGTCGTGGTTTCAGAATTGCGTGAGCCATTTCCTTAAAAGAAAATTCTCAGTATGGATATCTGCATATACTTCACAGGTTTTGCATTTTCTGAGAATCCAGACTGAGACACCATACGTGGATTGTTTAAGTTTTAATGTCAGAGTCATTATAAAGAAAAGTTTATCCATTTAAAATTGTTAGAAACTTTGAAGCTCATCACATACATTTTCTTAAATAGGAGAAAAAAAGCAGTGGCCAATCTGATTACCAGCCACATCTAAACTGAAAACCCACTGCCATCAAGTCAATCGTGACTCTACAGAGTTTCCAAGGCTGTAAATCTGTCCAAGAGCAGACAGGCTCATCTTCCTCCCTAGAAGCAATTGGTGAGTTCGAACCATTGACTTTTCAGTCCAATAGGTACCCAACAGCACAGCCAGGCAGGGCTCCTTACCTACCCACCTTTAATACTGTCTAACTGTAAAATTCCTTTATTCAACCATCACTTAGTATCCACTATGGTCAGGCACTGGGCCAAATGCTGCAGAGGGGCAAAAATGGAAAGCATCCCTCGCCCTCAACTCTGAAAGAGCTGATAGTCTCAGAAAGGCAATAAGCACACAAACAAATCCAGAAGGAAAATCACATGGCCCTTGAATTCAGAGCTTTCTTTTCCTTGGATGTTTTTAGGGAAGCAATGCATTCCCATAGTCAAACAGGGCTAAAGACTTAAAACACAGCTGCCCCAGGCAACCTTCACCTGCTCCACACCCACCAGCACCACCACCACCAAGGCTTTCCCATCCCCAGAATGAACCGCACCTAAGCTCCTTTAGCTACTGCTTCCAGCATTGAAGCCCACATCTTCAAGTCACACGGATATTCAGAGTTATTGCAACCCAGCAGGGTGTGGGAATTCCTGGTTTCCACCACTTCTCTTCTCCCCACTCCCAGCCTCAGGATGGTTAGCACACAATTTGAGGAAGACCATTATTGCTACTCTTGTTGTAATGACTACGTAAACGTTGCTTACTGATGATGGAAGTATTATACGATACATACATGTCTTTCTCGTAATCTTTGTTTTCTCTACTGTTTGGTTTGCACGCATATTATTCTTTTATTTAGCATATTGCTAAGTTTTCCTGCACATATCAATAGCTCTAAAACCCAAACCAAACCACTGCCATCGAGTCAATTCGGACACACAGCAACCCGTTGGGGCAGGGCAGAACTGCTCCTTCGGGTTTCTGAGACTAACTCTTGGAGAGTTAAGCATAAGAATAGCACTGGACGGATAACCATTTAATATGCAGACTTTCACTCATGTTTCCCTCAGTCCGACCCTCCACTTCACCAGGTTCAGGTTCATGTCTTCATAGTTGTTTCCCTCAGTCAGACCCTCCACTTCACCAGGTTCAGGTTCATGTCTTCACAGTTGTTTCCCTCAGTCAGACCCTCCACTTCACCAGGTTCAGGTTCATGTCTTCACAGTTGTTTCCCTCAGTCAGACCCTCCACTTCACCAGGTTCAGGTTCATGTCTTCACAGTTGTTTCCCTCAGTCAGACCTTCCACTTCACCAGGTTCAGGTTCATGTCTTCACAGTTGTTTCCCTCAGTCAGACCCTCCACCTCACCAGGTTCAGGTTCATGTCTTCACAGTTGTTTCCCTCAGTCAGACCCTCCACTTCACCAGGTTCAGGTTCATGTCTTCACAGTTGTTTCCCTCAGTCAGACCCTCCACTTCACCAGGTTCAGGTTCATGTCTTCACAGTTGTTTCCCTCAGTCAGACCCTCCACTTCACCAGGTTCAGGTCCATGTCTTCATAGTTGTTTCCCTCAGTCAGACCCTCCACTTCACCAGGTTCAGGTTCATGTCTTCACAGTTGTTTCCCTCAGTCAGACCTTCCACTTCACCAGGTTCAGGTTCATGTCTTCACAGTTGTTTCCCTCAGTCAGACCCTCCACTTCACCAGGTTCAGGTTCATGTCTTCAGAGTTGTTCCCTCAGTCAGACCCTCCACTGCACCAGGTTCAGGTTCATGTCTTCATAGATGTTTCCCTCAGTCAGACCCTCCACTTCACCAGGTTCAGGTTCATGTCTTCACAGTTGTTTCCCTCAGTCAGACCCTCCACTTCACCAGGTTCAGGTTCATGTCTTCATAGTTCTCTGTGCTGCAGAGATGGGAGCATGGTCATTGTTAACATCAGTTGTGGGACCAGGAAAGACAATTAATTTCAAACATCCCACTGTTTGCATCTGACCCATGCAATCTCAAATTCTCACTCCACGTTCTAGACTACCTAGTGCCTCTGACCTCTGAGCCTTTCTCAGGTCCTGCTGGATGAATCAGTTTGCTTATCATTGGTATGTCTCTCTGTAGATGGCTCAATTTGATATTCTCACTGCTAAACTGTCTATAATTCCTCCATATGTGTCATTTATATAAATCATTTTATTGGGGGCTCTTATAACAATCCATACATCAATTGTATCAAGCACATTTGTACACGTGTGTGTCTTATCTTCTTATACTGTGTACGGAAGTTAGACGTATCCACTGGGTTTATTAACGATGGCCTTTGTGGCCCTGGTTTCTGGGTTGTTTGTATCTTTAAGTGATTCAGACAAGGGATACAATGGTTTCCTTCCAGTTTGAGACAGGGAAGCCTCTGTGATGAATTCAAAAGTTAAGACCATTCATCTATATGAAAAGCTCCACAGCAAAACTCTATCCACCAATAGCAGACCGCATCAACAATCATACCATCAGTTTCATTGTTGATGTACGTCATCACGTGGACTCTGCCTTCCTAAGGTCTGACTGAGCAGTGTAGAACTTCCCTGTAGCGTTTCCAAGCCTGTAATTTCTATGAGAGTAGATTGCTGGGTCATTTTTCCTGTGGAGCTGATGCATGGATTTGAGGCCCCAACTAATGGTTTAGGCATGGCTATTTTATTGCTGGCCTTCCACATTTGGGTGATATGGTGTAGTTGCTTACAGCATACACTAGGAGATACTGCCTGGATTTAAATCCTCCACTTAAAAGAATACATCTAAAAGTATTGCTACTAAGATTCCAGGTCAAAATACATAAATCTATTCCAAGGAAAACAAACATTTTTAAACATGGCTCTTCAACCAGTCAATGGCTACACACAAGTTCTCTCGGTGACACACTAAACTTAGTCTCTGATGTCAGAACTAAGCTCAAATTATTGACAAAATTCAAGTGGACTCTAGCAAAGTCATCAAAGTTTTGCTACAAATATACAAGCATGCTACCTACCATAAGACGACAGTTTTCAGATGGGTTAGCATTTTCTGGAAGGCCAAGAAAACTTCAAAGACAAGTCAAGAGAGGAAAGATTGTCGACCTTGAAGAAAAAGCCCGGAAACTCCATGCGCTCAATGGTGCCCGTGCCGACTACTCCGAAAGGGGTCACATTACAGAGTGGAGTAAAAATGTGGAAAAGAACTCAAAATTATGAAGTGATCATGCTTATTGGTCATCTAGAAATTGGGGAGGCCCCAGGGCTGTGACCCTTAGTCACTCTCTAGGTCTGGAAGTGAACTCTTCCCTGTGGTACAATGATGAATGATTTAAGGTTGAGCCGACACCATTTACCCAAGAACAGAAGCTGAGGAAAGAGGGAAGAATGGAAACAGGCAACACAGAAAGGGGGGAACAGATGATACACGAATGAGGGCATCAGCATGAATAGGCACCAATTGTTGAATGTGAAATGCATCATCTGTTCTGTCAATTCTCATCCAAGTCACACTTAAGAAATTTATTTTTAATTAATCTGGCCCAGACTGTATACCTTTCTTAAAAATTACCGTATAGACTCGAGTATGAGCCAAGTTTTTAACACATTTTAATGAAGTTTTTGTGGTAAAATTAGGTGCCTCAGCTGATATTCGAGTCGGCTTATATTGAGTATATACAGTAACTATATGAAAAACAAAGCAAAAATCAGTTGCAGCAGTTCATCAACAGGACATATGTTAGTCTGGGTTGTCTAGAGAATCAAATCCAGATGCACATATATGTATATGTGAGAGAACAATTGAACATTTGGAAAACATGCCAGCCCAGTGCAGATCAAATCCATAAATCCAATATTACCCCATATGTCAATACTAGTCCATAAATTCCTCTTTAGACTCACACAGCCAAGCAATGATGCTGAATGCAAGAAGATCACCAGCCAGTGTGTGGAAAGTCTTGTGGATACAGTGGTGGTGGAAGCATCTCAGTGCTGGTGTGGGTCTCTAATTCCAGGGTTCTGGCTGCATCCGTGTAGCTCCATGTGGCTTGTCAGCAGAAAGATGAAGCAGAGAGTGTGTCTACCCTCCAGTGAGCTATTTATCTCCTTTGCACCTTCAAATAAGGTCATCAAACTGCAACCTGATTGACAGGCTAGACTCCACCCCTTCACAAGTTGAAAGGAGATTATGATCTTCTAACAGAAAATCAAACTAGTTTGAAGAAACAAGGGATATCACTGGAGACATCAGACGGATCTTGGATGAAAGCAGAGAATACCAGAAATAGGTTTACTTGTGTTTTACCAACATGTGAAAGTATTTAACTGTGTGCATCATAATACCCTAGGGATAACAATAAGATGACTAAGAATTCCCGAGTGCTTTACTATGTTTGTGCAGAAACTATACATAGACTAGCAGGCAGTTATTGAAGCAGAACAAGGAGATCCTACACAGCATAAAATCAGGAAAGGTGTGTGTCTTGGCAGTATCCTGTCAGTCTCTATGCTGAGCATATAATCTGAGAAGCAGGTCTATGTGACAAAGAATCCAACAACTTCAGGATGGGAGGAAGGTTCATTAACCACTGGGGATATGCAGATAACACAACCTTGCTGCTAAAAGTGAGGCGGGCTTGAAGCATTTAGCTACAATGGAATACACCTCAGCGCAAAGAAAACCTTTAAAAAAAACTCACATCTGGACCAAGAGACAACAGCATGACAACCAGAGAAAATATTAATGTTGCCAAGGATTTTGTTTTCCTGGAATCTGCAAGAACAGCAGTCAGAATATTTTTAAAGGTATTGCAGTGGGCAGATATGATGGAAAATACCTCTTGAAAGTGTTAGCATCCAGAGATGCCACACTAAGGACTACAGTGCGCCTGACACCCACACCGTGGCGTTTTCAATGGCCTCACAGTCATGCAAATTCTGTCATGAGTGGGGATGAGCACATATGAACTGTGGTGTTGGTGAAGAACAGTCAGAGTACCATGAACGACCAGAAAAACACTCCTTGGAAATGAGGATCTGAGACTTCATCTCACATGGGCCGTGCTGTAAAGAGAGGACTGCGTGCTTAGTAAAGGAGTCCTAAACTCTCTGTCATCAAGGCAATCCTGGCTCCTCGTGACCCTGTAGGACCGGATTAGAACTGCCTCTGAGTTTCTGCGACTGTACTTCTTCACGGGAGTAGACAGCCCTGTCTTTCTCCCGAGGCGAGCCTGGTAGTGTCAAACGGCTGATCCTGCACAACCCAATGCCATCAGGGCTCCTGGGATCCTGGGAAAGTGCCCGGTCATGAAACTGAGGAAGACCCCAGTGAGAGGGACTGCCACAGCGGCTGAAACCATGGCCCAAATAGGACAACAACTGTGAGTCTGCTACGTGGCCAGCAGTGTTTGATTGTGTTGTACCAGAACCAACTCGATGGCACTGAACAAGTTTTGTAGCAACGTTTTGAAAGTTGCCTTCCTACTAGCCATGTTTGGTGGTGGTGGTGGTGGTGAGTTGCCTCCTGCTGACCCCATGCAAGCAGAGGAAACCCTGAAGTTACCTTTAAGAAGCCAAGTGCTAACTCTATGTCCCAAGGCACCTCTGGGGGAGTTCCAATGGAGCCCCTTGAGCTAGCAAACACTTAACCGTGTGCCACCCAGGGACTCCGATGAGCCATCTGGTCTTGCACAAATGCGCTTACGGCACTCTCTTCATCTGAAAAATGTGGAGTGGTGGTGAGGAGTACCTGAACAAGGTCCTTGGCACATAAATCATCAATAAATATTAGCTGCTATTATTCATGCCATCTGATCCAATTTTCCAAAGTGGGGAGAGTGGTCAGCACTATTCTAAGTGCCTTACATATATTAACTTGTTGAGTCTTAAAAATATTATTATGAGGCAGGTATGATTACTATGCCCATTTTATGCAGGATGATATTAATGGCAAAGGTGGCTGCATAAGTTGCCCAAGGGCACACTGTGTTTCAATTGCCCATAATCTGATGCTGGCACCTTTTCTCTTACCCACTACACAATATTGTCCCCAAACAGCGTCACTCCCATGTAGACCCCCACATTCTCTTCAGTTGCTTTATGGAATCACATTAGGTTATACCAGGTGCCATAGGCAGTCTAACTTTTTTTTAATTCCAAAATGGGCACTGTCGATCTTTAAAGCAAATCCTTCACCATTTCCCTGATGTCCTTGTAAAGATGTAAAGACATACCAAGGGCACTTCGAAATGTTGGTGGGAAATTCCCATTATCTTTCCCTTCTTTTTCTGAAGCCTCTACATACATGTCCTGAAAAAAAAACCATGTTGACTAGTAGTGAAAGCCAGCATCATCGCATGGCTATGTCCACTTGTTCCCCACTTGTCTGATGTGTAAAGATCCCCAACATAAAATCATCATGCAGGTTTTAGCCTATTCCTGTCAAATCATCCACTATGATTATATCCCTTATCATGTGGAAATGCATTTTCTCTCTTCTCAGCGTACACTGAAAGATCCCGAGAGCTGTGTAAATTTGTGGCTGTGAAAACTCACCTTTCTCTGCCAAGAGCTGAATCAAGACAGGAGTTCTTAATTAACTAAGCAATTAGCCATAACAAGTGAAAGCTAACACGAAGCACAATGCATCATTTGGTGGTGGTGGCTGTCCAGTGGAACTGCTAGCTAGAATTCCACAAAAAGTGTTCTTTGGTCCGGGAAAAAGGAAGATGGAGGAAGCACATTCTGCTCCGACTCTCTTACAGAATGCTGCTATCAAACCGAGCGGAACGCAGAGAGCAGTCCTTTGATGGCTCCAAAACTGTCAACATAGCAGGTAGATTAGAAAACACACCAGATTTCAAATGTCCAGGAGTGAGTGTCCTGTTTTTCCATCAATCTCCTCTAGCACATCAAAACCTGGAGCATCAGAGCTGGGACAGAGAGTGTCCCAGGAAAAAAAAATCCCTGTAGTTCTGGCTCAACAAGCAGGAAAGGGAGTTTGTACAACTCAGAGAATGAGGGAAATGCTCATCTTTCGCTCGCATTTCCCCTCTTCTCCCAGTCAGCAGCCCTGTGAAAATGCTGTGCCAATGGCAGCACCGATCTTAGCTGCAGAGGACATTCGCAGGTGCCGACAATCTGCAGGGAGGTGCTAAATCCTGTTGCTTCTTACATCTCTCTGTCTACCCACTGCTTCCTTGGCCAGAGCCACGGCAACAGGCCTGGGATGTGTGTAGCAGAGCAGAATAAGTGGAACTCCAGTTCTCTCTCCAAAGAACAAATAAGGAAGGCTGTATCCCTCCATGGTCCCCACGGAAAAGGCCACAGTCCCTGGGCCAGCCCAGCAGCTACAAACCACATCCAGACCTCCTGCTGTTGAGTATAAAGTGCCAAAAATGCTGCAGGGAAGGAGAGGCTTGGTATAGAATAGCAAATTATGATAATTAACGATAATGAAATGCATTTTAAACGGATATGATTCTAAACACCATAACAATTATTTTAGAACTGAACGAAACAGTAGATCATTACACAAAGCATAGGCTTGCCACTGAGTTGTGTACAGATAAGAAATTCAAAATAACACCACGAAGATTTGGAAATGAAATTAATTAAAAAACTACACCCTACTGAAGGGCTTGTCAAATATTGCAATCCAAGTAGATTGGTTGTCTGCTCAAACAAAAATGGTAACAACGATGATAGGATGTAAATAAGATGGAGAGTCTCATAATATAATATTCCAAATGTGCAGGATACAACCCAGCATTACTCAGCATTTCAAAGAATGAAGACATTTTCAGCAAGCATGAGAAGACAATTTTCAGACACATCAAGATGACACATATGCTATAATTATGTGACAAAACTATAAATGTAGCTATTAAAAATACTCTTGAATATGATGAATCTGTACAACACCTCATGACATGGATAACCAGGCAACCACAAGGGGACAAATATTACATGCAACTACTGTTATAAAAAGTCAAAAATAAGTTCTTCATGCCAAAACAATTTTTTTATTTTATTAGATAGTCTTCATGGATGGAAAAGGAAGGGAGAATACGTCACCCACTATAAGATGTACTAACTTGAGCGCAAGGGAGAGCATATACAGCAAGAGGTCAGGGACCAGGGGGGTGGTGAATAAATGACAGAGACAGGGAAGACTCTGTGAAGAGTGAAGGAGTTCAAGGTCAAAAAGAAAAATAAAACACTGACATTGAGTAGGTTCTAACTCATAATGAATGTGTCACTGCACCTGGGAGCTCAGGACCATCCACAGTCTCGGGGGTCACCACAGTCAACGGGGACAGCACAGTCCACAGTCAGTGTTTCTATATCTTATGTGGGTGAGTAGCAATTAGGGTCCTAGAAACTCCTGAGCAGCCATCTAAGGTCCAACCGTTACTCTCTCCCCATAGGGAGGAAAGAAGAATGATGATAATTTAAGAAAAATTACTCCCTTGGACTAAAGGACTACTTGAACATTAGTCTCCACCTATATATCTATTAACAATACTCACTGCCATTAAGTCAGTTCTGACTCATCACAACCTAGTCTGCCAAGCCTGTAAATCTTTAGAGGAGCAGACAGTTTCATCTTTCTCCTATGGAACCACTGGTGGGTTTAAACCACCAAGCTTGGGATTAGCAACCCAACCTTACCCACAGCACCACCAAGGGCTCCGTAGATTGGAGAGGAAATATCCAAGTAGTAGCAAGGATATCTAGATCAACTGGGATTCTCAAACATTCCCACTGGGAAAGCAAAATAGACTAGCATTTCCTAGCCAGGATAAACATGCCCTTACTATTATTATTTTGACTGTGGATAGGTATCATTGAGTCCGTTTTGACTTGGAGCAACCAAAAAAAAAAACAAAAAAACAACCAACTGAATAAAACATTGTTGAGTCCTGCAGCATCCGCACAATATTTGAGCCCATTGTTGCTGCCCCTGTGTCAATCCTTTTCCTTGAGGGTCTTGCTCATTGTTGCTGACCTTCTACCTAAGAATGATGACTTTCTCCAAGGACCTCCCGATACGGTCCAAAGAACATACGACAAAGTCTTGCCATCCATGCTTCGAAGGAGTGTGCTGACTGGGTTTCTTCAAGGATAGAGTAGGACAGATTGGCTTATTCTGTAATCCATGGAATAAGAACCCGCGATTCCACTCTTAGGTCTTTTTCCAGAGAGGTAAGTATTTGCACTCACACAAAAAGCTACACAGGTTCTCCCTGCTGCCAGAAAGTAAAGTGATCCTTTGGAGCCTTTCATAAGTCAAAGGGGCATGCATCCCCAAAGCAATTACCATTACATTATATGGAAAAAACTTTTGAACATTCCAATCCAAAATTGATCTATGAAATTGTACCAAATAACACATGAAACAGAAAATAACACAAACATAACAAGGGAGCTTCAACAGTAAGGTGGTGGGAAATTTCCATTATTGTTTTATTCCATTTTTTCACGGGTCTTTGGTAGTCCCATTGTAGAGTATTCACAGTTCAGGACTATGGCAGCTGGATGTGAAGGTGCCCAGTGTCATTCCAAGGGAAGGAGCCTGGTGTTGCCATTCTAGCTGCTCATGGTGCACATGCCTTGTTAAAGACTCCTTGCAAAGCAAACACTGAATGCTAGTTTTGCTTGTCACCTTTTTTCATAACAGTGAAAATCTTCTTTGAACTTTGTTGTTGTTGTTGTTGCTAGGAAAAACAAGTACTAATATGGGAATATGGGTTTGTGTTTGGGTTTTTTGTTTGTTTGTTTTTGTAAAAGCAAAATGTTGTACTCCCTCAATGCAAGAATACTTTGTTCTACTAAACTGGCATTCCATGATGCCCACCTTCCACCATGATCACTGAAGACAAAGCAGGTCCATAAGCAAATGTGGTGAAGAAAGCTGATGGTGCCTGGCTATCAAAAGATATAATGTCTGGGGTCTTAAAAGCTTGAATGTAAACAAGCAGCCATCTAGCTCAGAAGCAACAAACCCCACATGGGAGAAGCACACCAGCCAGTGTATGATCACGAGGTGTCGAAGGGATCAGGTACCAGGCATCAAAGAACAAAAAATCATACCATTTGTGAAGGAGGGTGAGTGCAGATTGGGGACCCAAAGCCCATCTGTAGGCAACTGGACATACCCTTACAGAAGGGTCATGGAGAGGAGACAAGCCAGCCAGATGCAATGTAGCAACGATAAAACATACAACTTTCCTCTAGTTCATAAAGCTTCCTTTCCCCCCACCCCCTATCATGATCCCAATTCTACCTTACAAATCTGGCTAGACCAGAGGATGTACACTGGTACAGATAGGAACCAGAAACACAGGGAATCCAGGACAGATGATCCCTTTAGGACCAGTGGTGAGAGTGGTGATACCAGGTGGGTGGAGGGATGGTGGGGTAGAAAGGAGAAGCCGATTATAAAGATCCACATATAACCTCCTCCCTGGGAGATGGACAACAGAAAAGTGAGTAAACGGAGACATCAAACAGTGTAAGACATGAAAAATAATAATTTATAAATTATCAAGGGTATATGAAGGAGAGGGGAATGGGGAGGAAAGGGAAAAAATGAGGAGCTGATACCAAGGACTTAAGTAGAAAGCAAATGTTTTGAGAATGATGAGGGCAACAAATGTACAAAGATGTTTGACATACAATGGATGGATGGATTGTGATAAGAGTTGTACAAACCCTCAATAAAATGATTATTTAAAAAG
This sequence comes from Tenrec ecaudatus, assembly GCF_050624435.1. Taxonomy (NCBI): domain Eukaryota; kingdom Metazoa; phylum Chordata; class Mammalia; order Afrosoricida; family Tenrecidae; genus Tenrec; species Tenrec ecaudatus. Next base: position 26,645,170 of record NC_134535.1, on the reverse strand, counting down.
AGAAAAAGAACTGAAAACACAGGGAATCCAGGACAGATAAACTCCTCAGGACCAATAATGATAGTAGCAATACCAGGAGGGGAAGGGAAAGGTGGGGTGGAAAGGGGGAACCAATCACAAGGATCTACACATAACTCCCTCCCTGTGGGATAGACAACAGAAAAGTGGGTGAAAGGAGGTGTCGGCGAGCATATGACATAACAAAATAATAATAATTTATAAGTTATCAAGGATTCGTGGGGGGAGACGAAGAGGGAGAGGAAAAAATGAGAAGCTGATACCAAGGGTTCAAGTAGAAAAAAAAATGTTTTGAGAATGATGATGGCAACAAATGTACAAGTGTGCTTGACACAAAGAAAGAATGGGTGTATAGATTGTGATAAGAGTTGTACAGCCCCCAATAAAATGAGTTAAAAACAAAGTGCTGTACACTTTCAAAATATGTGAAATGTCTCTACATTAACATTTACAGTTGCTTTATTCAGAATCACAAACCTGGGCACGCATATGTCCTTAAACTAGTAAGCCGATGAGCAAATTTTAATGTTGTCTACATGAAAGACTAAGCAATAAAAATTTTAATGTTGTCTACATGAAAGACTAAGCAACAACAATGAGTTGTTGGTGGGTATGCAAAACAGGAAACAATGACAAATGTCTTCAGCGAAATCAAATAAGCCAGACTCATATTTACCCAGTCAAGTCATTTCATTTACAGGACATCTTGAAAAAGGCAAAACTACAGGGGAAAAACTGGTAGTGATTACGAGGAATGGGGTTGGGGGAACGGGTTCCTTACAAGAAAGCCTGGTGCTGGCATTCGGCAGAGGACGGCAATTCCCTCACAGCTGGGTTCTGTTAGTGGCTTTGTGATCTGTGTATCTGTAAATGCTAATAGAACTGTGTACCAAACACAGTAGAGTGCTTAATAATTCTACATATATTTCTATGTCTCTTTTCAGACAATATTGTAGCCTATTACTCAAAAGATTTTTTACCAAAAATAATTGTACTGATTTTTAACCCACCATGGATTCATGAGAAATTTCATGATAATAACCTTCATTGATTTTTTTAGGAGGTTGGGGTGGGCAGTTTGGGTGAAATTTTAGAGAAAATTAGTTTTCCACTCACCAACTTACACACCTTTTATTTTCACGATATTGTTTGTAGTCCCCTTCCCCTCAATGTAACGACCATCTTCCTGTTTCCTCTCTGGGTTTCCCTTTTCCATTTGTCCTTCTTTCTTGCTCCTTCCAGCTTCTGAGCTTCGTTTTGGTCAAATACTGCCATTTGGGTTTTACAGGGTAGGTTGAAGGTGTGTGTGTGTGTGGAGGGGGGGGTCACATTCCTCCCTGGGGCTGGTGTTCCTTTTATAGGCCTGTTATTTGGCTGAGAGCTGATCCCTGGAAGTCTTCCTGATTCCAGACTTGAAAAGTCTGTAAGGGCCACAGTGTGAAGGTTCAGCTAGAAGTCTGGTCTTTTTTGGGAAATTTCGGATTTTATTCTTTTTCCTTCTTCCCACTCATTCTAAGACTTTCTCTTATGATCCAAGTCAAAGTGATCAGTAGTGGGAGTTAAAGAGAATTTTTAACAAGTAAGTGTATGGTATAGATAAGTCAGTGTAATCAGTTGTGGTAGTTAAATTTGTTTTAATAATTGTACCTATTATTTAAAAAGCAATAATCCTATATTACCTCCATTATTAACTATGTGATCATAGACAAAGTACTTAATATCACTTAGTTTCAGTACCCTGCTTTGAAAAATTAAAAATATTATTTCTCTCTCACTTGTTCACTTGGGTTTGATGTTTGGGGGTTGTTTATATTTTTCTGGTTCTTTAAAAGTTCCAAGTTCATGGATTTTTAAAATATTATGCTCATCAAACTCAATCACAAAAGGTCAAATTGTATACCTCAGCAATATGAAAACCTAGAGTAGGTAAATCTACAGAGCTCAGAGTTAAACAGTGGCTACCCGAGATAGAGGGAGGGGAAAGGATAGAGTCATTGAATTTATATGTATGTTAATTTGAGAAGCTGATAAAATAATTCGGTAATAGTTTCACAAGATGATTGATATGACTGGTAAAAAATACCAGATTGGCAAACATTGTATTACCTGTATTTTTATAACAATTTCTTTTTTTTCCAATCATTTTATTGGGGGCTCGTACAACTCTTATCACAATCCATACATACATCCATGTATGAAGCACATTTGTACATTTGTTGCCGTCATCATTCTCAAAACATTTGCCTTCTACTTGAGCCCTTGGGATCTGCTCATTTTTTAAAAATCATTTTATTAGGGACTCATAGAACTCCTATCACAATCCATATAGACATCAATTGTGTAAAGCATATTTGTACAGTTCTTTTTAAGTTTTTAAGTTTCAAGATCCTCCATTTTTTTTTCATTAAATTTCTTCTTTGTGAGATAGTCCCTCTCTTCCTCTCCTCCCTACTTTGCTTGGTCAAGTCCTACAGTTTAGTATGTGAGGTACTAATAGTCCCCATTTAATGGGTCAGTATACACTGACTGTCCTATACAGATCACACTAGTAAGTGGTTGAGTAGTTATTTATATTATTATGATATGTTATCCAATATGGTAGCCTCTAGGAACATGTTATTACCGATCCCTTAAAATATGACTCATCAGAATCAAAATTTTGAAGACTTGATACAAGATAAAGACTGTAAAATACCTCATTAATTGTTTATACTGGGTGCATACTGACATAATCATATATTTAATATATTAAATGAAATAGTTAAAATAGTATTCATTTTAGAGATAGACCAACACAGATGAGTACTGAGAAGATCACATTCTAGCTGTGTGTCTGAGTTATCTAATGCTGTCCTAACAGCCTTACACAAGTAGATGGCTTAACAAACAGTTGGTTCCCTCATGGTTTAGAAGATGAGAAGTCTGTATTCAGGGCATCCACTTAAAGGAAAACATTTTCTGTCAGCCCTGAGGGAAGGCCTTTCCTTCTTTGTCCAGCGTCCCTTGGAAATCTGTGTCCTGAGTCATTAGGTCTAGGAGATTCTCGGCACAGGCACCCCAGCCCAAAGGCTGCTCAGCCCTGGCTCCTCTATGGTACCCTCTCTGTGCTTTCTTCTCTCTCCTTTAATTTTTTGCAATATAAAAGGTGACGCAGGCAACAATCCCAGGAAAACTGTGACCTGACCAAGGATGGTGAATTAAGTAACCAGAACCTGCATGGTTTTGATGACTTCCAATGTTCCTAGATTCATCCTTCACACATCCCAAGTTCCGATCATTAGCTTTGTCTTGCAGCTGTTGCCCCTGACCTTGAGTCGCGCCCCATCAGCAAATGGCAATCGGAAAGCTCCACCCCCATAGGCTTTACCCGACTCAGTTACCATGGTCAATTCCATTCCGAGAAAGCAGCTCCTCCTTAGTCACCTTTTGAGTGTCCTCCAACCTGAGGGGCCCACCCTCTGGCATCATCTCCAACAATGTTCTGCTTCCGTTCAGTAGGCCTTCAGTATCTGACAATGTTTTGAAACTCTACATAAAGTTTTCACGAAGTGGGACTGAGTACTTCTTCATTGTCTGTTCTTAAGGCTAGGAGCTCTGCTGAATGAAACCTGTTCCTTTTTGGGTGACCCTGCTGGCATTTGAAATACCAGTGACACAGATAGCTTCCAGCATCACAGTAACACACAAGTCACCACATAGGGCGAACTGACAGACAATATCATGGCAGAGAAAAGATTGAAGTAGTCAAAGATGCTTATATCTACAATCAATGTTCATGGAAGCAACAGTCAAAAGATCAAAAGATGCATTGCATTAGGTAAATCTGCTGCACAAGACCTCGTTAGTGTATCAAAAAGCAAGTATATGACTTTGAGGCTAAGGTACACCTGACCCAAGCCACAGTATTTTGAATAGCTTCATATGCATGTGAAAGTCGGATATTGAATAGATAAGACTAAAGAAGAATCAATGAATGTGAATGTGGTGCTGGCAAAGAATATCAGAATTTTCATAGAATGCCAAAAAGACAACCAAGTTTGTCTCAGAAAAAGCAGAGCCAGAATGCTCCTTAGAAGCAAAGATCATAAGATTTTGGCTTACATACTTTGGATGTGTTGTCAGAAGAGACCAGTCCTTGGAGAAAGCCATCATGCTTGCTCATGTGGAGGGGCAGTGGAAAAGAGGAAGATCCTCAAGGAGATGGATGGACACAGCGGCTGCAACAATGGGCTCAGGCACAGGAACAATTGTGAGGATGGGGCAGAAGAGGGCAGTGCTTCATTCTGTTGGGCAAAGGGTGGCTATGGCTTGGAACCAATTCAATGGTACCCAACAACAACAACAAACACACAAAGCCTAATCTTCTGTGAAATAACCATAGGCAGAGGTTAGGGTTTACAACACATGACAAAATGGAGGATAAATCACACAATGCTTGGAATTGTGCCTAGCCAAGTGAACACACGTTATAAGGAGGCACAACTTGATTCATGATAGTGTTTGTTTGAGAAAAGTGTCAACATCTCTGAGCCAGTTTCCTCATCTTTTCAGCAGTAGAAGGACCCCAGACAGTTATTGAGCATATGTGCAATAAACTTTGGGCAATTAGTTGCCCTCTACTTTTCTTACTCTACAATGACTGAGAATAAATAAAATTCTACTCAGCTGTGAATAAGTTTGCTCTATTCAAGAAATCACTTGTTTTAAAAAACATTCTACCTTTATTGCTAATATTTAAAATTAAAAAACAGACAACCATAATTCCTCTTTTTCAATATGACACCCTGCTAGGTTTTAGACTGGATCATTTTCCAAATAGAGCAACCCTCACCTTCAAAATATATTTCTAAGTTCTAATTTTAGTGCATTTTCCAAAACCAACATAATAAAAGCATAACATATCATTTCTGTTTCCCTAGACCCCACTACAGTTTGGAGATTTTGCCATGTAATAAAGCATGCTTAGAGCTTTATAGTCAGTTCAACAATAGGAGACAATGGAGGCAAACAGACTCTACCACAAACCGAGGGACTTTGTAGACAATGATTCAACATCATTACAATGACATCCTCTCACTGTATTAGGCTGGGTTGTCTAGAGAAACAAATCCAATGCTAAGCTATGCATAACAAAGCATGTTATATCATGAGGGTATCCCAGCTCAGTCCAACTCAAGTTCATAAATCTGATGGCAGCCCATAAGTCCTGCTTCAAATTCACGCAGCTGCATCCTGGGTGAACAGAGTGGGAGGATGGTCACAGGACGATGGGTGCAGACTCAAGTGGATTCCAGGTTGGTGGGAGGCAGGCTCCAATAGCTCTCAGGGTCAGGCGGCTCATATGGGGCTGCCCTGAAGGCAGGAAGAGACCCAAAGGCAGAAAGATGAAGTGGGAGAGAGAGATTCCCAAATTCTTCTTATAAGAAGGCAACATACTCAAGAAGACAATAAAAATGTGACTTAATTGACAAGTCGGACTCCACTCCTACACTTTCATAAAAATTCAAGTTGACAAAAAAATCAAACTACCACACCTAATTTAAAATTATATTAATTTCATACCTAATACTATTATGAAAAGGGCATGTATAGAGGTCTGAATATAGACATGTACATATGTAAATATATTTATATGTGATGATGGGGAAATAGATATATGAGCATTTATTTATATGTTAAGTATTAACACAGAAGATGGACATTGGGCCTCTACTCAAGTACTCTCTTGATGCAAGAATGCTTTGTTTTATTAACCTGGCATTCCATGATGCTCACCTTCCCAACATGATCGCTGAAAACAAAGGGGGTGCATGGTAAAGGTGTTGAAGAAAGCTGATGGAGCCCAGCTATCAAAAGATATACCATCTGGGGTCTTAAAGGCTTGAAGATAAACAAGCGGCCATCTAGTTGAGAAGCAACAAAGCCCACATGGAATAAACACACCATCCTGTGTGATAATGAGGTGTTGATAGGATCAGGTATCAGGCATCAAAAATAAAAAAATCATATCATTGTGAATGAGTGGGAACACGGAGTGGAGACCTAATGCCCATCTGTAGGCAATTGGAAATCCCCTTACAGAAGGGTAGTAGGGAAGAGATGAGCCAGTCAAGGTGCAGTGTAGCATTGATGGAACATACAGCGTTCCTCTAGCTCTTTAATGCTTTCCCCCTCCCCCACTAGCATGACCCAATCATATCTTATAAATCCGGCTAGACAAGAGCATGTACGTGGGTACAGATAAGAGCTGGAAACACAGGGAATCCAGGAGATATAAACCCGTCTAGACCATTATTGAGACTAGCATACCAGGAGGGGAAGGAAAAAGTGGCAGCTTTCCCTGATTGGCTCGGGTATAAGCCTAGGGTGGAAAATGCAGAAGCTATTGGTGAGTTTCAATAATCAAAACAAATGAAAATAAAATTACTAAAAATTGAGACATCAGTGAGGTAATGTATTTAAATATTTATTTTAAATAAAAACATAAATAAAAGGACAAGTCATTTAACATTAGTAAACCAACACAATAAGTGGAAAATAGATTCAACAGAAACAATAGGTATCAACCATGATACCTTAAGAGTACTATCCCCTGAGTTCAATCAGCAACCAAGCTAAAATATAAAGAGTTAAAATCCTTCAAAACTGGATTCCTCCTCATCGTCGGTATCCCAATGCAGAGCTTCAGCTGGTGTGAGGTCATCAGAGACTCTGTCCTCACTGAGATCGCAGTCATCACCATCACTGCTGTCATTGTCATACAAAGCGCAGTCTTCACTGCCATCCATAGCATTACTAATACTACATTTCTGGAAGGCACGTCGCACCATGTCTTCTGGAATGTCTTCATGAGATTTCCTCCTTTTGTTAGTCGGGCTTCACCAGATGACATCCATTCATGCCACATCCTTCGCACACAGGGTCTTTAAAAGGCTTATGCAAAGATACATCCAGAGGCTGCAGTACAGATGTAAGCCCACCTGGAATAATGGCTAAAGTAACTTTACTAGATTTTGCCAATTTTTTATGTCATCTGATAGGTGGGCTCTGAACATATCCCAAACAAGTAACGATGGCTTTTTCTTTAAGGCTGCTCCTGGTCATCAGTTCCAAATTTCTTCCAGCCATTTTTTTGTTCCATCTTCTTCCATCCAGCCTTTAACATGTGCACACACAGTAATTCTTGGTGGGAAATTGATCTTTTTAGGCAAGGTCTTTCTTTTAAAAATAATGACAGGATGCAGCTTAGTTCCATTAACCAAATGTGATAGAACAACTGTAAAGTGTTGTTTGTTTGTTTGTTTTTTTCATTTCCTGTGGCTTGAGAAAAATGGCTTTTTCTCCTAAACTTGCCACAGTTCTGTTGCTTGGAAGATCAAAAGTCATGGCAGTTTCATCCATATTCTCAATATCTGCCAGAGTATCTATTTCTAATAGGATAAAAAAACAAGACTTTGAAAAAGAACTTTCATGGTAATATCCCACCCTCCCCCCGCGACATGTTAGCTGGGAGGAGATGGGGAGTCCGTGTGGGCGGGTGATGCAGGATGTGAATTAACACAGAGACCAGAGGGGAGAGACGGGGTGCAGCCACAGACACATCCTTACCAGTTCAGCTGCCACCCTAAGTGAATCACTACCGGGTGTTTCGGTGAATTGGAGCCGTCCAAGTCATAGGACGGCTCTGATTGGTTAGATGTGAGTACACAAACATTCAAAGCCCTGCAGTGTCAGCGGGGCTTTGATTGAACAGTGGAGGAATGGCAATCACCCACGAGATAACGGGCACTTGTCCTGTTACCTTGGGGGGGGGGGGAGCAGCGAGATGTTATACCTCACTGGGGTGCCACTGATCCATGTGTACACCGAATCCCAGTTTTTTTGTGCTGAAAAACTTGGCTTATACACAAGTATTTATGGTAATTCATAAAAGATCAAACAATGTGGCCTAGAATTAAGAGTCATTCAGTACTAATTTTTCTAACCCTGTCTACATCTAGGTCTAGGTTAAATGACCTGAAACACATCCTCTGACCAGAGATGAAGATGTCCATGCCCGTGGTCACTGCTTAACCCAAGGTGACAAACATATTTGATTCAAACTATATGTAGTATAGTCTGATACAATTAACTCACAGATGAATTAATGATAAATTGATGAATCTATCATAGTTACTTCTTTTGGAATACATCCTAAAAATTAAAAACCCAAACTCACTGTCTTTGAGTCAAAGCTGACTCATAATTAATAATGAGAAGACAGTGATGTAGCCAATTAATGTGGCCATTCTAGGTATAATTCCTTATGTCATGTATTATAATTCTGGGGACTACACCTGTGGCTTCTATCTCATTTTGGAGGGAGTTCGATGTTACAGGATTAAGGTGTGACCTTAGGAGAGGTGTGAACCAAGTCACAGCCTTTGTTTTCTTGAGGGCATCTTGAAGACTACTTTATTGGGAGGTGTGACTTAAAATATCAAGAGGAATTACTGAAACCTGAATGAAGGCCAAGCATGATAGTGGGATAAGAGGAAAGTAAAAAGAAATAGAGGTAAGAACTAAGAGGCAGAGGACATTTATAGAGGTCTAAGTACAGGCATATATATGTGTAAATAAATTTACATATAACAATAGGGAAATAGATCTATGTGCACATATTTATACGTTAAGTTTTAAGGTAGTGGATGAACATCGGGTCTCTACTCAAGTGCTCCCTCAACGTAAGAACACTTTATTCTACTAACTTGTCATTCTGTGATGCTCACCTTCCCAATGCTCGCTGAAGACACAATGGGTGCACAAGCAAATGTGGTGAAGAAAGTTGATGGTGCATGACTATCAAAAGATAAAGTGTCTGGGAACTTCACAACTTGAAAGTAAATAAGATGCCATCTAGTTGAGATGCAACAAAGCCCACATGAAAGAAGCATGCCTGGATGTGTGATTATGAGGTGTGTGAGATCAGGTATCAGGCATCAAAAACCCAGAACAAAAAATCATATCAATGTGAATGAGGGGGAGCACAGAGTAGAGACCCCAAAGCCCAACTGTAGACAATTGGACATCCCCTTGAAGAAGGATCACAAGGAAGGGATGGGCCAGTCAGGGTGCAGTACAGCACCGATGAAACAACTTTCCCCTAGTTCTTTAATGCTTCCTCCCCTCCATGACGGGACCTATCATAAACCCAGTTCTACCTTACAAATCTGACTAGACCAGAGCATATACACTGGTAGAGATAAGAGCTGGAAACACAGGGAATCCTGGATAGATAAACCTCTCAGGGACAATAATGAGAGTAGCGATACCAGGAGGTTAAGGGGAATGTTGGGGTAGACAGGGGAAACCTATCACAATGATCTATATTTAACACCCTCCCAGGGGGTCGAACAACAAAAAATGGGTGAAGGGAGACAAACTATCAAGGGTTCATGGGGGGGGGGAGGGCAATGAGCTGATACCAAGGGCTCAAGTTGAAAGGAAAGGTTTTGAAAATGATGATGGCAACATATGTACAAATGTGCTTGACACAATGGATGGAAGGATTGTGGTAAGAGCTGTACGAGCCCCCAATAAAATGATCTGAGAAACAAACACGTTCCTTTGTTTTCCTTGGGGGAACGGTTAGCTAAATTCCAAAAAAGCATACTTTCCCTTGAGTCATTCTGTTCTCAGTGTAGAAGAGCCATTTGGGATCGAGAGAGAAATCCCAGGAATACTGGAAGAGCATGTCCAAGCTCTCTGTCTGAAGTCACAGACACCAAAGGCACAAGAGGCACAAGAGACTGTGGCATGGGGCTCAAAGGTCAGCCCTGAGACTGAGTCCCTGGTCCTCAACTAGTCTGACACAATGGAGCTGTGAGACAGCGACAACTGGTTCCTTGGCCCACTGAGGCAAAGGCCAAGGGACCACATGGCTGAGAGGCTGAGGGCCAGAGAGAGACCTGACTGCTGGCTGAGGAGAGGTGTTGTTGTGGACCAATAACTGTATCTTAACTGTTTGCTCATTCTGATTCATTTTAGCCTCTTAACTTCCCTAATAACCCCCCTTACTTTTGAGTATTGTCTGTGAGGTCTATGTGGCCATTACTAAGGATTATAGAAGGCAGAAGAGGCAGTATAGTGCCATGGGAGGAACGGTTGGTGTCAGACAGGTAAAAAGGATGAAATGTGAAGGCATGTCTGACTCCTGCCTCCTGGCAATAGGGAGGTCAAACTCAACCCAAACTCGTGCCCATTGAGTCGATGCTGACCCCCAGAGAGCCCCTGAGGTTTCCAAGACTGTAACTGTTGACAGAAATAAAAAGCCCAGTCTTTCTTCCCAGGAGCTGCTGGTGGTTTTGAACTGCCAACCATGTAGATCACAGCGCAACCCACTAAACTACCAGGGGTCCTAGAGGGAGGACAAAGTAAGTCAGATATGGCCTTCCCATGCCATCAATCGCCAAAATGGAGAAGACATGGGAGAGAGAAGCAGAGGTAAGGAGAGGAAAAAACCCACCCATCCATTCATTCATCCCACGAACACCTAGGATGGTCTATTTATTACATGCGGTATGGTCTCAGAGAAAGGGATACAAGACTAATTAATTCCTAGAGCATTAAGAAAAGGGTCTCTTTGTTAGGAGAAAGGAAAAAATATCATTTGCCTTAGGTAATGTTTCAAGTGAGAAGGAGCTACCTCCTCAAAGAGTCTGTAGTACCTTCCTAAATCTGGTAATGGACAAAACAGAAATGGCAAGAGAGGATATGAAGAGGCACTGACCCTCAATATCTTAAGGAAAACTACCCCCACCGGATATTTGCTATTAACTATTCTTTCCTCCACTGCATAAAAATGTGTAGGCAAAGAGCAGAAAGATGTGAAAATACAAGTATGTACCATAAATCCTCACTGAAGACTTTTTATGAACACATGTACTATCTCCAAGTGGCCTGTCCATAATTTGCAGGGCAATCTGTGGGCCTCACTAAAATTAAGAATTCTAAGACAGGGGAGGGAGGAATTTCCTTATGCTAAATCAGAGTTTCATGGAGCAGGTGATACACATCCTGGGGGTGCTGGGATGACTGATGCAGGGTGGCTGCAAAAGCAGATGCCTACACATCCTCCTGAATTATGGGTTAGTGAATGGTGCTTTCTACTCTCATAAAAGAATTAGTCTCAGACACTCAAGGGGGCGTTTCTACCCTGACCTGTAGGGTCCCTATGGGTCAGAATGGACTTCATGTGAGTAAGTTTGATCTATTTTAAAATTTTTCTATTGTTTAATATTTTTCTGATTTCTGCTGAGATTTTTCTATTTTACTTTGTTATTGTTGTTAAGGTTCTGGTGGTGGTGGTGGTGATTGGTTTGGTATTTTTTTCCATCTGACATTCAGGATAGGTAGGTTTATAGAGACAGTAACTGGATTAATGCTTGGTGGGGATGATAGTTGGCATGGGTTGGGAGACATGGGGAGCTAAGAACAGTGAATACAAGAAAGACAATATTGTAAAATTGATGGTGGTGATGATTGTACAGTTCTTCTTAATATGATCAAACTGTTGAATTTTATGATATGTGAATTATATGCCAAGAAAACTTAAAATATATAATTCAATAATTTCAGCACAAGTGCAGTGTCACATCCAGAGGTACTGGGTACCACCTCTCTATAAAGTCATTGCTGATTTTACTGTAAACATTGGGTTGCTCCTTGTTTTTCTACTTATGGCCTGTAGGTAACTTTTTCAGGGGAGTTCATATTTCATCCATCTTCTTTCGAGAAACTAAAATGCTGTTACATTTGTCTTTATTTTTCTTTACACTTACATTTTTCTTTATTTTTGTAGGTTTATGCCTTTGAAATCCCTTTACATTAATATTTTAGTGGACTTCAAGAGATTATATTAACATAGTTGGTTAATGTATGTATTTAACATGCCATCTTTCTGTATTGGAAATCTATAGATGTTTTCAAACATATGCAGAAGTAGAGAAAATAGTATGACTCCCATGTGTCTTTTTCTCAGTTTCAAGAATGACCAGTTGGTTATATGACCAAACATTTTTTATAATATAGTCCATCACCTCTGGATCATTTTATCATAAATAACAGATCTCAGTGCATTTCATACATAAATTTCTCAGTGTATCCTTCTAAAAGGTAAAGATTAATTTTTGAAGCATAACTGCAATACTGTTGTCCATGATTGATTAAATATCTTTATATCAAATATTCACTCAATGTTCAAAGTTCTACCATTTTATTATTAATTTTTTTCTTTCAGTTTCCTTTATTCAAATACATGTCAAAACATGATCTAGACTTTTTGGGTTTTTTAATTAAATTTTATTTATTAATAATTCATTTATTTTGTTGTTGAGAATCTAAACACTTTTACACCAATTTAATGGCTTTTATATGCATCACTGATACTGACTGTATTCTTCAAACTTTTCGATCATTTTTTACCCTCCTTTGCTCAGGTCTTCCTTCCCCACTAACATAAACTCGCGATCCCCTAAGTTTTGTTATCTAAATTTTCTAGTAGCTATTGCCAGTCTGATCCAATAGAGGTAAATGTCAAAAGGCATAAATGATCAAGGCAGACATTATTTAATAGTTAAGCTAAACTATGGGTTCAAGAAGACTTCTTGGGATACATATTTTTGGTTTGAGATTTTAAGATTATCTTAAAGAAATAGTCTCAGAGGTTCATTCAGCCTCTTGACTCCAAAAGAATGTGAAGTTCTGTTCTATATTTAACCCCTTTTGATCTTCATGCTCCTGTAGAATCACAGTCTACACTGCTAGTGGGGCACCATCCAGTCACTGGACTTACGGCAAAGGAAGAAGTTGTTCATGGAAACCCTCAGCCACACACTTCATTGCATAGCCTCCTGTTCCGGTTTCTCCTTCCTTTCTCGCTCCAAGTGAATAAAGACCAAGAAATAGTTTCATTTTACAGTGATGAAAAATTACATGTATTAACGGTAGGATTGCACAATAGATTAATATTGTTGCTCACCTTATGTTTTACACTTGTAAAAATTCGTGTGAGAAGTATATTCATAAAAATGTGGACCTTTTCTGTCTGAATAGGACAGGCTGGATGAACTATCTGGAGGAAAAGCAACGGGACCGGCAGTTCCGGGGGGACTTGGGGTGGGGGAGGGGGGGAGTAAGGAAGTGGTGATAACAAACACAGGGACAAGGGAACAATATGGGATCCAAAATGGTAGTGAGGGGGGAGTGGCAGGCCTGGTGGAGAATGATCAAGGGTAAGGTTGCATAGAGAAGAGGTATAGCTATAATCCAGGTGGGGACGGAGCATGGTAGTGGGGCAGAAGAAAAGTCAAGGGAGATGGAGGAAGGAGCTGAGAGTCAAGGGGCATTTATGGAGGTCTAGATAAAGACATGTACATGCAAATATATATATGAGGATGGGGAAATAGATCTATGTGTCTATATTTATAGGTTTAGTATTATGGTGGCGGAAGGACCTTGGGCCTCTACTCAAGCACTCCCTCAATGCATGAATACTTCCTTCTATTAAATTAGCATTCTATGATGCTCACTCTCACGACACAACTGCTGAAGCCAAAGTGGGTGAACAAGTAAATGTGGTGAAGAAAGCTGATGGTGCCCGGCTACCAAAAGAGATAGTGACTGGGGTCTTAAAGGCTTGAAGATAAACAAGCAGCCATCTAGCTCAGAAGCAACAAAGCCCACATGGAAGAACACACCAACCTGTGTGATCGCGTGGTCCCAAAGGGATCAGTTATCAGGCATCAAAGAACAAAAAAATCATATCAGTGGCTGCACACCTCAATGATACGATCGCCGAAGACAAATGGGTGCATAAGCAAATGTGGCGAAGAAAGCTGATGGTGCCCGGTTATCGAGAGAGATAGTGTCTGGGGTCTTAAAGGCTTGAAAGTGAACAAGCGGCCATCTAGCTCAGAAGCAATAAAGCCCACATGGAAGAAGCACACAAGCCGGTGTGATCACGAGGTGCCAAAGGGACCAGGTATAAGGCATCATGCAAAATATATATATATATATATATATATATATATATATATATATATGTGTGTGTATGTATATGTGTATGTATGTATGTATGTGTGTGTGTATGTATATATATATATATATATATATATATATATATATATATATATACCATAGTGAATGAAGGGGGAAATGCAGAGTGGAGACCCGAGGCCCAAGTGTCGACCACTGGAGATCCCCTCACAGAGGGGTTTAGGAGAGGAGACGGATCAGTAAGGGTACGATATGAAGAACACAGCTTTCCCCCAGATCCTGGATGCTTCCTCCCCCCAACTACCATGATCTGAATTCTACCTTGTAGGGCTCGATAGGGCAGAGATTGTACACTGGTGCATATGGGAGCTGGAGGCACAGGGAATCCAGGGTGGACGATACCTTCAGGACCAGGGGTATGAGGGGCGAGGCTGGGAGAGTGGAGGGTGAGTGGGTTGGAAAGGGGGAACTGATTACAAGGATCCACATGTGACCTCCTCCCTGGGAGATGGACAGCAAAGAGTGGGAAGGGAGATTCCAGATAGTGCAAGATATGACAAAGTAACAATCTGTGGATTATCAAGGGCTCATGAGGGAGGGGGGAGCGGGAAGGGAGGGGAAAAAAAGAGGACCTGATGCAGAGGGCTTAAGTGGAGAGCAAATGCTTTGAGAGTGATTAGGGCAAAGAATGTGCGGATGTGCTTTATACAATTGATGTATGTATATGCGTGGATTGTGATGAGTTGTATGAGCCCCTAATAAAATGTAAAAAAAGAAAAGAAAAAAAATGTGGACCTTGAAAGTTTAGAGCTAGACTTTAGGGGACATCCCAGTTAGTTGGTCTAAGAATGTGTTTAAGGTTTCTGTTCTACCTCCTAAATTTGCTGTGAATTATCTAGGGCAGCGGTTCTCAAACTGTGGGTCACGACCCCTTTGGGGGTAAAATGACCCTTTCACAGGAATAACCTAAGACCATTGGAAAACACATAAATATTTCATAAATATGTACATAAGTACATATTGTTTTGTAATTAATCACTATGCTTTAATTATGTTTAATTATGATATGTTCAAGATACTTACATTACGATTCATAACAATAGCAAAATTACAGTTATGAATTAGCAATGAAACTAATTTTATGGTTGGGGTCACCACCACATAAGGAAATGTATTAAAGGGTCGCAGCATTGGGAAGGTGGAGAACCACTGTTCTAGGGTATTAAAAGCTTGCAAGTGTCCATGCAAGACACATAAGCTGATCTCCATTTTCCTTTTCTTGTTCTTAAACTGATAGATACATTTAAAATTAATTGTGTTACTAGAAACAACTGCTGGTTGATTGGGGATCTTTAAGTGAAAAAAAAAAAAAAGGTCTCTCTTTAAATAAGAAAGAGCCAATATCAATCAGATGCCAGCAGGACAGACCCTTCTTTGTAAATTGTTTCCCACAAACCCTAGTTGATAAACTAATCATTGGTCTTGCAGAATTCTATCATGTAATATCCAGCATTGCTCATTCCACTAAAGCAGTGGTTCTCCGCCTTCCTCATGCTGCGACCCTTTCATACAGTTCCTCTTGTTGTGGTGACCCCCCTACCATAACATTATTTTCATAGCTACTTCATCACCGTCATGTTGCTACTGTTATGAATTGGGAAAACCCTGTGAAAGGGTCGTTCGACAGCCTCCCCCCCAAGGGGTCGCGACCCACAGGTTGAGAACCGCTGCACTAAATCTCTACTGTGCAACTACTGAATCTTCTTTTCATTTCCCACTTTCACATTCTTATCACCAATAAGTAGCAGTGCACAGAGATGTCACATCTGGTCAATTTAAGATTACAATAGGTCATAAAAATCTTCAGTTTCTTCATCGTTGGCACTGATGATTGCTGAGTACATTTGAATAATGGTTGTATTAACTGGCTTTCTTTTTAAATGCATGAATATTACTTAATGCATTTCAGGATGGATCTCAAAATGTTCTTGGTAATGATGAATACAATGTGTTCCCTCTTCCATCAGCTGCTCCTGGAGTAGAGTAGCAGACAGCATGATTGTAAGATGAAAAGCGGCCCGTGCCAGTCCATTTCAGCGCACAAACACCTAAGATATCATATTCCAAGGGGTCCTTTCCACGTTTGACGGCTTCCAATGTTCCTGGATTCATGCAGCCTGCAGTCCACATTCCGGTTAGTGATGGGTGCTTGCAGCTGTTACTTCTCACGTTCAAGCTCGCCACACACCAGCAAAGAAGGGCTCACAGCCTGCACTCTCCACATCGCTATGGGGACTCTGCTTTGAGAACACAGCTAGCTCTTCCCCAGTTGTATTTTGGGTGCCTTCCAAGCTGATAGTTCGTCTTTTAATGCTGTATTGAATGGTCTTGTTGATATCCATAAAGTATTCACTGGTGAATATTCAGAAGTAGATAAATAGGCCTTTATTCCTAGTCTATATTGATCTGAAAGGTGTGCTGATCCCTATCCCCCAGGGCTAACCCTGCTGGCATTTGAAATAGCAATAGCACAGCTTCCAGCAACCTAGAAACAAACAGGTCACCACAGACCAACAAACTGACAGGTAGGTGGCAAGGAAATCAAGTTACCATTATTTTAATAGGAAATATGTCTTAGGAGCTAAACAAGCATCTTTTAAATAAATTTGGGGGAGATGGTTTCTATTCACAAACAGGAGTTTCCTATTCCTATGAAATAGAAGCAATTTCACTTATTAATGGACCCATGTCACTGGTAATTAATGCACAACCAGTCAGTGAACTAAAAAAGTTCCCGAAGGTTTGAGTTAAAAAAAATCATGCATCTATTAATTACTCTTTACCATTTCTAGTGGTTGTCTTATACAAATATTCTATCACCCAGAGATGTCGAAAACCTCTCCATTAGACATTTACTACTATGATAAACATCATTTATTTCTCTTAATAAACATTCGGGGAGAAAAAAGGCTATTTGAAAATCAATGAAAGTGCCTGGAAAAAACAGATAGGAAAACATTGAAGTCTGGTCTAATCTACAAATATCACCAGAGTCGGTGCTTAAGTTATGATTATTGCTAATTTAACTGCTTTACCATACATATTCATCAAAATTGGCAGAGTAATAAAATCAGGTAAGACTACAAATAAAATGAATAGTATCCTCTCTTTATTTAACTAACCTAAAGTTCAAGTGTTTCTCTTGGTCATGTTGACAAGAGAAGTTATTCATTTAATATCTTTTTTATAACAGTATATCTAAGTGATTACATGAGTCACTGTAGTATAGATATATTGTTGTACATGCCCATTTCAGACACTAGAACTATCAATAGATTCAAAACGGAAACATCTAATTGGGCATTGTTACTTCCGTAGTATGTAAAATGAATGCAAAGAAAGCAAATACATCAAACTCTTAAATATCAGGGGCTTTCACAGGTGTTAGAGTGCAGTTTCAGGCTTTCACACAACATGACTAAAGCAATCCTCAATGGCTAGCTAATCATCCCAATTACTCTGGAATTAGTATTGACTGATTGAAAGCTACACAATAGGCCTATACAATCCACCCCGGATTTAAATAAAACACATTATTTCTACATTTCTATTCGCAGCTGTTGGAAAACCACTTCACATTCAGCTGTTACTAGAATAATGTCTTACACTGTATTCAAATAGAAAAGTAGCATGGTGTGTATTTAGCAAAAACATTCATTATTATGATTCAGAAGTCATTTCCTGCCATGCTTCTGCTTAGTTCAAGAAAGGAGAGAGCTTTCGCTGTAACAATAGATCGCATCGGCGTGCGGGGAGGGGGTGGCTTGAGTGTGCGTTGAATGATGGGTAAGGCAGTACATCAGAAATGAGGGAAGAGTGGATTTCAGAATAAGGACATGATGTTTGATGAGTAAAAGATATGCCACACAATTAAAAGCCGAAAGCCACAGCTCTGCAGACAGTTTTGCTAAACGCGGAGAACGATGGGAACTAAGATTTGTTCCTTTTCGATGCATCAATTCCTCGACGGGAACTGCCTGCTCCTGCGACACCAGTGTTGACCTGTTTGGGCTCATTGTTGCAGCCACTGCTTCAATTCACCCCACCGAGCTGCTCGCTTTTCTTTTACTCTCCGTTTACCAAGCATGATATCCTTCTCCAGGGACTGAACCTGCTAAGACCATGTTCCATGGGCGTGAGAGGAAAGCTCAGCAACCTGCTGCTTCTAAGGAACCTTCTGGTCGTACTTGTTGAAACGAACTTATTTGGTAGGTCGTGGTAGAGTCCATGTTCTTGGCCAGCAGCGCAGTTCAAAGGTATCAGTTCCTCTGCGGTCTTTCTTAGGGACTGTCCAGTTTGTAACTATATGCGTTGCTGCTGCTAGGTGCCATCAAGTCGGCTCCAGCCCACAGCCGCCTTATGCACAACAGAAGGAAACACTGCTCCGTCTAGCACCATGTCCTCACAATGGTGTCCATGGCCGAGGGCCCGAGCATCCTCACTGGGGAGCACGGTGCTGTAACTGCAGCCACGGGGTCAGTCCGTCTCCTTAAGGGCCTTCCTCTTCCTCACCAAGCATGACGTCCTTCTTAGGGACTGCATTCTCCTGACATCATGGCCTAGTGGTATCATAAAAGGTGACTGCAAATGCAATGACCTGGACCAGACACACCTTCGTCCTCAAGGTGACATATGCATTCGCTTTTGAACATTTAAGAAGGACTCCTGGTGGCATAGTGGTTATGCATTGGGCCGCAATCTGCAAGGTCAGCAGTTTGAAACCGCCAGCCACCCCAAGAGAGAAAAACAAGGCTTTCCCCTCCCATGAAGAGTTACGGTCTCAGAAACTCACAAGGGCAGTTCTACTCTGTCCTGTAGGTTCACTACAGTGAGAACTGACTCGGTGGCAGTGAGTTTGATATTTCATTTTCTTTTCTTTTGGTTTGGCTTTGCAGCATATTTTCCTAGTAAGTTGTTTGATTTCACGACTGGTGCTTCCATAGGCAATGATTGCGAATCCAAGTAAAATGAAATTCTCGACAACTCCAATAGTTTCTCTCTTTATTATGATGTTGTTTATAGGCCCAGGTATAAAGTTTGTGTTTTTCTTACAAGTGAGGTATAACCCACACTGTAGTATTTTATTTTTATCAGCAAATACCAAAACTCCTCCTTTCTTTCAGCAAGCAGCATTGTGTCGCCTGCAGATTACAGGTTGCTAATGTGTCCTCCTCCAATCCAATGCTGTGCTCGTCTTCACATAGACCAGCTTCTTGATTATTTGCTCACCATCCAGATTAAATAATAATGCTAAAACGACACAACCTTGACATGCAACTTTCCTGATTTTAAACCAGTAGTATCCTGGTGTTCTGTTAAAAGGACCGTATCTTTGTCTCTGATCGGTTCTATGTGAGCTCCCTTAAGTGTTCTAGATTTACCACTATTCTCACATTATGCATAGCTTGTTATGAGCCACATAGTCAAACACCTTCATTCAGTAAATAAAAGACAAGTAAATATCTTTCTGGTATTTTTTTCCTTTCAGCCAAGATCCAATGACCTCAATAACTTCATCTTACCAAACCAAAAACTGGACTCACTGTCATCGAGTCATTTCCAACTCAAAGTGACCCGACAGGACAGAACTGCTCCTGTGGATTTCCAAGACTGCAACTCTTTATAGGAATAGAAAGTCTGACCTTTCTTGAGAGGGGGTGGTTTGAAACTGCTGACCCTGTGGTTAGCAACCCAATGCATACTCCACACTGCTACTTCTTCTAAATCCAGCTTGAATTTCTGGTAGTGTTTTTGTTTTTTTAATGTAGCACTAAAACAGTTTCTAAATTCTATTGCACATAACTATTTGTGTGTGATATTAATGATTCTGTTCAATAACATCGACGTTTCACTCTTTCACCTTTCTTTGGAACAGGCACATATACGAATCTCTTCCATTTGCTAGCAAACTAGCTTTCATACAAATTTCTTGACATAGATGAGTAAGGTATTACAGCATTGCATCCACTTGCTGAAACAATTGGTATTCCATAAATTCCTTTTTTTTTTCTTTGCCAATGCCTTCAGGATAACTTGGATTTCTTCCTTCAATATCAGCAGTTCCTAATTATATGGTACTTCCTGAAATGGTTAAATGTCAACCAATTATTTTTGGTACAGTGACTCTACATATTTCTTCCATATTAGTATAGAGCCCCAAAGGAAATCACCCCACTTCTTGACTCTGTCCATCAGGAGGCCCCACATGAGCTGTCATGTTCCAGGGTTTTAATCCATCACCCTGTCCCCAATTCAAGTGGTGCAAAGGCCCTCCAAGGCCACTTGGGTAAAGATTAGTTACTGGGCGGGGCTTCTGGCCAATCCATATAAGACACTCTGGACAGGCTGCCCAAGTCACTCCAGGTAAAGGTCAGCTACCAGGCAGGACTCTCACCTAATTATGTTAACGTTCACCCTGAGCAGAGCTCCTCCACCAATCTGGCTAAAAGTCAGCCGATGGGGCTGAGTCCAGATCAAAAGGTCAAACTGATTTTTGGTAAGGGCATTCCACATCATGTGCCTTGAGTCCTTCCAACAGAACTTCTATTTTCCAAAGAGAGAAAAGATCACCCGGGAGCACAGAGGAAAAGGCTCAGTAAGAGATAAACTTAGGAGTCTGCCTCTTTTGCAGCTCATATGACTGCACAGCCTGGCATCTGTGCTCGTGACTTGTGTATTAAAAAGCGGGTTGTTTTTCTTAGTATTGTTTTTTAAGTGATCATTTTATTGTGAGCTCTTACAGATATCATAACGTCCATATTTCAATCACATCAAACAGTGTTGTCCAACTGCTACCACAATCAGTTTCAAAACATTTTCTTTCTTCTTCAACTCCTTGAGCTCTGCTCCCCTTTATCCCTTCTCTCACCATGTACCCCCAGGAACCCTTCTTTATTTTTCGCTATATCATATGCATCCAATATATCCATTCACATACAATTCTGTTGAGTCATAATGCTCTCAGCTCCTATTCCCCCCTTCTCTTCCCATACCCTCAGAGAACTGTTACTCCAATTGCTGTTTCTGAAGCGTTATCTATCTTGGCTTTCATGTATCAAACAATCTTAAATAGACACGTGAGTAAATGTAAATCTGACATGATTAATGAGGTAAAATAAATAAAAACCATAATGTTATGGGTAGGAAATATTAAAGAGCTAGACGATAGTTTTATAGTTCATCAGTGCTATGCCCTACCTGGATTTACCATCCCTCTGCGTGGCCCTTCTGAACAGAGCTGTCCAATTATCTTACAGGTGGGCTTTGGGTCTCTACTACATCCAAGCCCCTGCACTCCAATTTGGTTGCTTGTTTTTGAACTTCTGATACCTATTCCCACCGACACCCATCATCACACAGGCTGGTGTGCTTCTTCCATGTGGGCTTAATTGCTTCTCAGCTAGATGGTTGCTTGTTTATCTTCAAGTCTTTAGGACCCCAGACACTATGTCTTTTGATAGACAGGCTCTTAAGCTTTCTTCACCACATTTGCTCATGCACCCATTTTGTCTTCGATGTTCATATCAGGAAGGGGAGTATCATATAATGTCTTATTATTTTAATTGGAAAAAAATCATTGGGTCTAATCTCATCTCTTGGCTTCTTTTTCATCGCATTTGAGCCTGGTTTCAGGAGTCTCATCTTTTTTCTAGTAATTTGCTATGCAAGATATAATGGTAATGGGAGTAACAATTCCCTGAGGGTACAGGAAGAGAGGGAGTGGGGAAGGAAGGAGGAACCCACAGCAATGATGACTGTATAACCCCACTTGAGGGGAATGGATAACAGAATTGTAGATGAACAGATACACTGGACAGTGTAAGATATGGCAAAAATAAGATAATATATAATATAATAATAAAGGTTTCTGTGGGGTAAGGTGAGGGGTGATATAAAGGGAAGTTGATATCAAAGAGTTCAAAAAGGAAGAAAATGTTTTGAAACTAATAGTGGCAACAAATATACAGTTATCCTTGATCTAATTGAATTATGTATTGTTATAATATCTGTAAGAGCTCCCAATAAAATAATTTTTAAATAGATTAATAAGTATGGAGGAAAGATAGAGAAAGCAGTTTGCTACATAAACTATGAGTATTCTCTATTTTAGTCACAGCTTTGAGGAAAGAGGCCAAAGATCAAAGGGTTAATATTGTAGATCGTTTGTACAGCATTTCAGAGCTTGGAATGCTGTAACATAATCAAAGATGAGGAAGATACATTTGTGTTGGCTTTTATAAAGCACTCTCACATACACGGTTGCTGTTGTTGGTGCTTTCGAGCTGGTTCTAACTCACAGTCACCCTATTTATAATAGAACGAAGTACCACCCAATCCTCTCTCATGATGACAATTGTCCTTCAGTGTGAGCCCACTATTGCAGCCATTGTGTCAACCCATCTCACTGAGTGCCGTCTTCTTTTTCACTGCCCTCCACTTTACCAAGCAAAAGATCCTTTTCCAGAGACTGGAGTCGGACCGTATTTGCCGTCCCGGAGCATTCTGTCTCTACTTCTTCCAAGACAGATTTGTTTGTTCTTTTGGCAGTCCATGGTACTTTCAATATTCCTCACCAGGACCATTAATTCAAATGCAATGGTTCTTCTTGGCTCTTCCTCATTCGACGTCCATCTTTCATATGCATACAAGGAGATTGAAAATAGCAGGCTCATATTAATAATAACAGCTATGTGGAGATCAGCTATTTCTGTCCTTGTATTGTATAATCAGAAGGCTCAATTGAGGCAGAGGGAGGTAGGCCAGGTTACTACATTAGGGACTGAAATAGTTAAGGTTGTATGTCAACTTGGTTGAGACAAAATTCTCAGTGATTTGAAAGTCAAATGCAATCCCACACAGACACACACACAGTGTTAACAATGTAATCGCTTCCATGATATCTACTATGACAAATCAATTGAAAGGGAATTTCCTGGAAGAAGTGGCCTGCTTCCAATATATGAGAAAAGTCTGCTTGCTTTCTACAGGGCCCAGATCCTGCATCTGGCTGGTCATCTGACCTATGGTTCTTTGTACCTGAGCCAGTAGCCTGTTGTATTGCCTGTCAATCCTGGGAGTTATCAGTCACTTACCATCTTACCTGCTTACCTTAGATTCATTCACTTCTGCAGCTAGTAGACTGCCGTCTTACCTGCCAATCTTGGGTTCATCAACCCCAGGAGCTCCATGACTCAGAAGACTCCAGCCTGACATCTGACCCATGGGCTTGTGACCTGCTGGCTTCTAGGACTGTATGAGCCATTTCCCTCTGTATATATACATAGATAGGCGTCACTATCTTTGCTGCTCTAGATAACATTGGTGATGAGGGTGACAATGACAGTGACAATGTGGTGCAGGATTAAACTAATAAACTGCTAACACTTTGTGTGTGTTATCTCATTTAATCCTTACAGCCATCCTGAGATAAGAGCTATTATTGTCTGTTATCCAAAAACCCTCAGGTTTAAAAGGTTAAGAAACTTCCAGATAAGCAGCAGAACCAAGATCCAAAGAGCAGATGGGCTCAAAAACCTACCCAGTTAATCACTACGCTATATTGCCTGTAGTTAAGATTAGAACTCAGTACTTCTCAGTCTTAGCCTGGGCTAATGTTCTTTCCCTCACAACTTGCATTCTACATTTAGTTAAGATAAGTGTTCAAATCGAAATCTAAATATATATATTGCATTTGTTTTCAAACATTTCAAATTATCGCATACCCTTCGTGTTTGACACATTAGAGGATTGCAAAACCAGGCTGTTCCCTTTAGGACTAAATGAGCCTGACTCAAGCCATGGTGTTTTCAGACCCCTCACATGCCTGTGAGAGTTGATCATTAAATAAGGAAGACTATGGAAGAAACGATATATTTGCATTACGGTGCTTGCGAAGAATATAGAAAGTACCATGGACAGCTACCAGAACAAACAGATCTGTCTTGGAAGAAGTACAGCCAGAAGGCTCCTTAGCGCCCACAGCAAGACTTCCTCTACATACTCTGGACATGTTGTCAGGAGAGACCAATCCTTGGAGAAGGGCGTAGGATGATCTTCAATGAGATAGACTGACAGTGACTGCATCAGTGGGCCCAAACATGAGAACAATTGTGAGGAAGGCACAGAACCTGTCAGTGTTTCGTCCTGTTCTACACAGACTCAATAGCACCTAATAATAACAACTTAATATTATATACGACTGATCTATCTCTGCATACTTAAACCCACTCTCATCAATTCTATTCTGACCCATATAAGCCTATATGACAGAATAGAACTGCTCATTAGTGTTTCTGAGACTATAAATCGTTGGGGAACAGACAGCCTCATCTTTCTCCGATGGAGCTGCTAGTGAGTTTAAACAACCGATCTTGTAGGTAGCAGCCCAAAGTTTAACCCAATGCACAACCAGGGTTCCTACATCTACTTAAGTATATATAACATATTAAGTCTAATGTTTAATCATATTATTCATTTTATCAATGGAACATCTGAGCCATTTTAAGTAGTTTTATACATTATATACATATAGTTCATGGGGGGGGGGGGAGCCCACTTTCCTATATTCTTAAAGAAGGTTTCTCAATTCTAAAAGGAAGCTTATTTATAGAAAATGTCAAGAAGCCAAACTCACTTCTCTTGAGGAGATAAGGAAACGTATACAATAAGTGAACCATAAGAGTACCCGTGCAATGTATAGTCTATCAGGGAGGATTTTCCAATATTTATAAATGCTAACTAAGTACACAATAGAAAGTAAATGTCTAGAAAAGAACAATGGCAATATATGTACTAATATGTCTGACACAATTGCTGTATAGATTGTAACAAGAGTTGTAAGAGCCCCAATAAAATGATCTTTAAAAAACAAAAAAAAATCCAGCAAAAGGGCTGGTAAAGCAAAGTATCATACAAAGCATGGTGAGGTTTTTTTTTCCCTATCTTCCATAGGAAGCAATCCCATGAAAATATCAACAAAAAACATTTCACATTTATTTAGAAAGCTATCATTCAATCCTTACCAAAGTCCTAAAATGCAAGCAGGGCAGATTTTTTTTTTAATCCCCACTTTAAAGGCAAGGAGGAATTACAATTCACAAAGATTTGTGTGGGTCAAATTCAGAGGCAGAGCCAGGATAAGAACCCTAGTCTTCAGGCTGTGGGTCTAATATACTTTTCTACTCTAGTTGCTCATTACTTGTTATATAAAATGGATGTTCAGTTAAACACTTGAAAAATGAACGTGTGCAATACCTAAGGATGCCAGGTCTTCTCAGAAAGACATGGTGGATCTCTACATTATAAACTCACATCTCACCTTTATCCAGCTTTCCCCCTGCCTTGTACCTTTTAGTTCTCAGAATGAAGTCTATTCTCTAAAAATATACTTACCATATATACTCGAGTATAAGCCGACCCTAGTATCAGCCAATGCACCTAATTTTACCACAAAAACTGCATTAAAAATGTGCTGAAAAACTCGGCTTATACTCAAGTATATATGGTATGCTCTAGAAAAGTACATTTTCTTTGAGCCAACAGCTGACAGACAAAAATTACTATATTTTTCTAAAATAAAAATGTCAAGTTAAGAAATTGATTTATCTTCTTAGTAACAAAATATACTACAGAAACCAAATGCTTTCAACTCTGGTTTGTAGTACAGCTAGAGAACAATTAAGATACAGATGAAGAACTTTTATTTTAATTAATGGGAAAAAATCACCTATACGAAGAAGAGACCAGAAAGATTCCCAACACTCAGTCCATCCATGATTTTGCATATATTAAAGTAGAAAACATTATCATATTCTCATAACTGTCAGCCTAGGCTGTCAGACATCACATTTAGCAATTATCTTGATGCCAGCTGTCCCTACAATTTCATTCCAAGTTTAATACCCCCTAGCAAATAATGCATTTCCAATTGTCAAGTGACATGCAAAAGAGCATGGCAATGGAGGTGCTCTGTGTAGAAAAGGCATGTGCAGCCTCGCAGTGCACTGGGCAATCACATTAGAATCCTGAGACAGATATTTGCCCTATGGTCCACCTTCCCCAGCCCCTCAGGATTATCCCAGGTTCCCCTGGTACAACTACCAATTACTGTCTCAACACCATCCCTCCACCACTCTCAGCCATATGGATTAGATCAGGGTCGGCAAAGTTTGGAGATGGAAGAGCCAATCCAGCCCTCGCAACAATTTAAAGAGTATCCGTGAGCTAAAATTTACTCTTACAAACAAATCACCATTATCTGAATAATAATATCCTTCAAGTTTTTGCAGTATGACTTGAGAGCTACATAAGAGCCTCATATGCTTCAAGAGCAACAGTCTGCCAAACCCTGGACGAGATGGAGCCCTTTCATCTCCGTCTGTCACTTTCCTCTCCCCTACAGGACACGACAGAGGTAGACACACATGTAAGACTTCTGATACCAACGCTATTGCTTTCGACTACATTATGTTGTGAATTACAGCAGAAATTGGTGGTTTTTATCTGCTCACCACCACATTCCTTTAAAAAAAATAAGGCCATTGAGGATGGAGCACTATAATCAAAAGGTGCCTGGGCTTGAAACCTATTTCCAATACTTAGTAGTCGCATGACTTGTACTAATTATTTAACTTTTCTAACCCCCATTCCTTATAAGAAGTGTTGATGAGAGTTCATCTTATATATATATTGGACATATCATAATAAGGGGTCAGTCTCAGAAGAAGGAGATCATGATTTGTAAAGTCCAAGGTCAGTGGGGGGAAAAAAGTTTCAATGAAATTGATTGCCACAGTGGTTGTAAGCACCCACCAGCCACGCAGCCAGAAAAGGATGAGGCGGCCTGCTGCCATAAAAATTTGCAATCTCAGAAACTCTATACTTGGTCCCTATTGACTGGGCAGCAGTAGGGTTGGTTTGGTTTTATGGGCCAGATATTGAACAGCACACGTATCAGAGGAAATGGAACGACACACAGAGTCGTTCATTACAGCAAAAATAAATGGTCGATATTCAACCATTTCAGAAAGGAGCATATGCACAAGAACGGGTGTACTGATGAGAAAGTCGACGCTGCACTGAAGGCAGAGAGGGACTGGGGGAGCTCCAGGTGTTGACAGAATACCAGCTGAGACAGTTCAACAAATGAATGTGACACTGGAAGAACTTAACCATCTATGCCAAGAAACTGGAAAGACAGCTGTTCAGCCCACTCGGAGAGACGAAAAGTGCTCCAACAGAATATAAAAATTAACAAACAATACCATTAATATCAGTAAAGTTTTGCTCCAGATAATTCTTAAATGATTGCAGTATTTGAACATCTGAACTACCAGACTTTCAAGCCAGAAATCAGGAGAAAATGTGAGATGCAGTATCATTGTTGATGTCAGATTTGAGCTAAAATCAGAGATTACCAGAAAGATACGTACTTGTGCTTTATTGCCCACGTAAGGGCATTCGGTGGTGTGGCTCATAACAAAATATAGACAACATGGTGAAGACAGGAAATTTTAGAAGACCTCCCTAGGAAATCGGTACATAGACCAATTAACAGTCAGTTGAATAGAACAGGGGTGTTCTACATGCTTTAAAATCATGAGAGCTATATGTCAGGGGTGTATCTTTTCCCCATATTCATTTGATCTGTATGCTGAGCAAATAATCCAAGAAAGTGAAGCATATGAAGAACAGGGTTGCAGGCTTGGAGAAAGACTTATTAAGAACCTGGGGTTAAGCAAATGGCACGCAATTGCTTGTCTAAAGTAAAGAGGACTTAATCACCTGCAGATGATGATCACATGCAGCTGCCTTCAGTGTGGATTATGCCTCACCATAGGAAACAACAGTCATCACCACCGGACCGACGAGCAACATCATCATACATGGATCATGTTCTGACATTGCCAAGAAATTCATTTTTCTTTGATGACACTCATGGAAGCAGAAGTCAATGCATCTCATGGCAAAATGCAATGGGCAAATCTGCTGCAAATGAGATTTTAAAGGTATTCAAATCAAAAATATAACTCTGAGGACTGAAATGAGTCTGGCCCAAGCCATGGCATTTTCAGTCACCTCATATACATTGAAAAACTGGACAATGCATATAATTATTACTATTGTCTGTGGGTTCTGTGTAGCCACTGGAACAATTAGTAGAATCTAAATGAACAAGGAGCATTGTTTGAGACCGCTCACAGTAGTTGGTCCCTGACTCCAGGGCACCCATTGAAACGCTTCCCTAGGACTTTCAAAATAGAAGCTGGAAGTTTCCCTACTTTTGCAGAAATGCTGTAAAAGCCCCAAACTACAGGTTCCACAGTTCATATTTCTAGAAGAAAGCCTTCTGCGGGGAGAGGATATAAAGTTAACGTTAGTAGGATGGTTCATCCTGGGAGCAGCGGCAATCCACTGAAATACTTTACTTACCCTGAAACCGTTCTGCAAAATAAATGTGGAAAAGCAAAGAAAATTATGTAGTCAAAGTAAAAAAAAACAGAGAGAAGGAGAGAAGTTGGGGAGGGTGCCAGGGTATGGTCTGAGCAATTCTCTATCCAAGTAGAGAAGTAGGAACAAACCAACATTCTAGATGCATGCTGCCTCTCGTTCATCATTCTAGAGCAGAACCGTCAGTAACAGCATCCTGGGACCCACATAAGGAATCGTCTGTTTTTCTTTTTTAAGATAAAGTTAATTTTAGTAATACATTAAGTCCAATCCATGCACAATATTTTTCAGGGGTTATTCTGCCAATTCATGGAACTTTATTTTTCACTACTGCCTTTAGAGCACCTTGGATTTCTTCCTTCAGTACCGTTGGTTCCTGCTCCTCTGCTACCTCTGGAAGTTGTTAACTGTCAGCCAATTATTTTTGAGATAGTGACCCCGTAGTGCCTCTATCTTCCTTTGGGGCTTCCTGCATGGTTCAATGTTTTGCCCAAAGGATCCTTAAAGATGGATTGTTTTATTCAATTCTTTCTGTTTGAGAAATGCTGAGCATGTTCTTTTTAACTCCAGGACTTCCAAATTTTCAT
This sequence comes from Tenrec ecaudatus, assembly GCF_050624435.1. Lineage (NCBI taxonomy): Eukaryota > Metazoa > Chordata > Mammalia > Afrosoricida > Tenrecidae > Tenrec > Tenrec ecaudatus. The sequence goes on along the minus strand of NC_134535.1, from coordinate 26,616,023 downwards.
TATAATACTTTGACTTCTTGAACTGCCCTTTGAAATGTGCTCTTTAATTATAGAATTTCTTCCATTGAGTTTAGCTACTCTTCAACGTAAAGCAAGTTTCAGGGCCTTACCTGACATCAACTTGGTTCATAAAAAGATAGGAAAGAAATATCTAATACTTTTGCTTTCTTTACTTGCAATGTTCTTGATGTCATCTCACAATGAATCTGGTCTCTTGTTCCTAGTGTTCAATGTATCAAATCAGTTCTTCAGATGATCTCTACAGTCGGAAAGTGCAAATAAATGATGTGGAGGGTCATGTCTGATCTCCTCTGGCTCCCCAAATGCCAAGAGGCCGGGGGTCATACATGCTTCCATGCACCAGGCTTCTTTACTTACTCTGACACCAACCTTTCCACCACGGCACTCTCTATCGATGCTGCATTCAATAATTTGGTGTAATGGCCACACAGACTCTCAGACAATACTCACAATTCATGGCAGTTTATGAGGGAAGTTCATAGGTTACCACAAGTAAGGATCCATTAACAGTAAGTTCAGTCATCGGTCCACAACAACACCCCTCTTCAGCCAGCAACTAAATCTGCCTCTGGTCCTCAGCCTCTCAGACAGGTGGTCCCTGGACCCTTCCTTTCTGGACCAGGATGCTTGCCTGTTACTGTGCCTCACAGTGCCACAGTCTCTGTCCTGCTCCTCTCGGTGCCTCTGGTGCCAGAGATCTGGAATGTGCTCTTCCTCTTAATGTCCTGGGCTTTCTCTCTCCTGCTTCAATGATGGCTTATCCATATAACCTGGGTGGGACATGGGGAAGGGGAAGTTATACCCGAAAATGGAAGATCTGTTTATTAGTGTTACGAACACCTTATTTGCATTGTCCTACCCAATTATTTGGTGCGAGTTATGGAGAAATGGGTAAAGGAGCTATATTGAGAAATTTTCCTCCACCCCAAATACTCAGAGCTATAATTTGGGTTCAGGAACTAATAAAGTTTCTACAACTCCAATCTGAGTTTGCATTTGAGCAATGATAGTCTGGTACACAGGTGGACCCTGGCCTTGTTTCCTTCATGATACTGACAGTCTGCATTTTCTCTTCTCACAGATGTAGTCGATTGGATTCCTGTATAGTCCATCTTACAAGGTGTACAAGTATTTTGACATTAAAAAAAGGTATTTGCAGTAAAGTCACTGATCTTGAAAAATCATACAATCTCTAGCTTTGATTCTATCACCAGTGTCATATTTCCCAAATACTGGTCATTCCTCTTTGTTTTTCCTATTGAATTCCAATAATTATTACAAATTTGAAGACACCTACCTGTCCAACCGATTGGAAAAGTACCATATGTGTGCCCATTCCAAAGGAAGATGACCCAACATAATGTAGGAAAACTATCTAACAATATAATTAATATCATGTATAAGTATTGCTGAAGATAATTTAAAAATAGTTGCAGCAGTACATTGACAGGGAATGCTAATAATTCAAGCTGAATTCAAAGAGGACGTGGAACAAGGGAAATTTCATTGCTAACATCAGATGGATCTTGGCTGAAAGCAGAGAACTCCAGTAAGCTATTTATACTTGTGTTTTCTTAGCTATGCAAAGGTATTCAACTATGTAGATCATAACGAAGGATAACATGTGAAGAATGAGAATTCAAAAACACTTAACTATGTTCCCATGGAACCCGTATATAGACCCAAAGGCAGTCATTCATAAACAGCTAGGAAACATTACATGGTTTAAAATTAGGAAAAGTGTGTGTAAAGGTTGTATCTTTTCACCTTATTAATCTGTATGCTGAGCAAATAATCAGAGACGCTGGATTATAGATGAAAATCAAGGCATCGGGATGGAGGCATCACTAACAGCTGTGCACATCAAACAACTTTGCTTGCTGAAAGTCAAGAGGGCTTGAGGAACTTGCCAAGGAAGATCAAAGACTTTACAACTCAATGAATGTAAGGAAAACCAATGTCCTCACAAGTGGATCCACAGACAATCTCATGATAAATGGAGAACAGATTGAAGTTGTTAAGAATTTCATTTTACTTGAATTTACAATCAACACTAATGGAACCTGCAGACAACAAATGAGATGACATGCTGCATCGAAGAAATTATGTTGCACAAGACCTCTTTAAAGTGTTACAGAGCAAAGATGCCACTGTGAGCTCTAAGGTGTGCCTAACTGGAGCCATGATATTTTCAGTCACCTCACATGCATGTAACAGCTGAACAGTGAATAGGAACACTGCAGAAGGAGCAATGCATCTGAAGTATCAGGTTAGCAACGAATATTGAACAAACCATGTACCACCAGAAGAACAAACAAATCTGGCCTGGAATAAGTCCAATCACAGGGCTCCGCAAAAGCAAGGATCGCAAGACTGCATCTCATTTACTTTGGACAAACCATGTTTATCAGGAAGGGCTGGTTCCTGGAGAAGGACATCATGCTTGGTAAAATAGAGGGTCAGCAGAAAAAGACCGACTCTCAGCCAGATGGACTGACACTTGGGTGCTGCAAAAAATGGGCTCAAATATAACAACTGGGGCAATGGCGTGGGACCTTCATTCTGTTGTACACAGTCAGCATGAGTCAAAACTGACTCAACGACAACAGATCCGCACTACTCTGTCAACATGCATTCCATATACAAACGTTTAACAGGATCGGGACCATACTGTACACAGTTAAGATCTGGAAGATGCACTGTGTGTTGTATACCGATTGTAAATCTGAACCTGGTTTAGTCACATTTCAAGGCAATCATAGTCCAACTATTAGGACTAGAACCAACTGTGTTTGGGTGTAGGCTCCCAAACAAATTTGGTCTCTTGTCCACATTACAAAAAATAATTACTCAACACCCCTGGCAATTAAAATTTTTTGTACTATAGCCCATAAGCCAGGATAAAGTATCAGTATCTGCTTCTGCATGGCTCCCTGGATTGTCCCGGACCCCCGGGGGTGGCATCACACCCTTTGGGAAATATCGCTTTAGGAGCTCTTCTTTGTCCATTCCATTCAATGAACCCAGGCGTCCCCTACCAGGCTCCCACTAACTCGGGCGGATTTTTTCCCTTTCCTTACCATCGCAAGACCTGTTGTTGTGTGGGTGAAGGAAGACGTTGGGCAGTGCAAGATATGACAAAATAATAATTGATAAATTATCAAGCATTCATTAGGGAGGGGGCAGCAAGAGGGAGGGGGAAAATGAGGAGCTGATGCGAGAGGCTTAAATGGAGAGCAAATGTTTTGAGAATGATGAGGGCAATGAATGTACAAATATGCTTTACACAATTGATGTACGTATGGATTGTGATAAGAGTTGTATGAGCCCTTAATAAATGATTTTTTAAAATAATAAATTAAAAAAGACCTGTTGTTGTGCCATCAAGTGCCATCCAGTTGATTCAGACTCTCGGTGACCCAATGTGCAATCGAATGAAACAGTGCTCGGTCCCACATGATCCTCACAACTGTTCTTAATTTTAAGGCACACCCAGTACATTTTACTGTGAAAATTGATTCTTCAAACCTCAGCACTTGAAGTATCACCTGTGTTCTTACTCAAAGGTCAATTCACATACACCCACACTAGAGTTAAGTTCACTTCTTATTCATTTCCACCAAGCCATCTGTACAATCCAAATCTTGGGGAACAGAGATTCTAGGTAAGTTTTTTAACACAAAATCAAAGGCCAAATATGAGGGACAGGATATCAGGCTTAGTGAAGTAGGGGGAGACTTTCAGTGACATGGATTTACAAAGTGGCTGCAACACAGCCTCAAACATAGCATCAGTTGTGAGGATGGCACCGGACCAGACAATGTTTTGTTCTGTTGTACACGTGGTCACTCGGAGTTGGAACCTAAAACTCCCAATCAGAGTAGAAGCTGAGAATCTATTTTTTAAAAAGCTCTCCGACAAATCCTGATTCAGAACCCAGCATCACAAAATTAAATCACATAATGCATTTAAATAATGCTTCTTCCCACCTGTGCACTTTGTATTCAGTTGTCGTCTACGTTCCTTCGATTGTGCAAACGTAAGTCTAAAATCATTGCAACCGGGATTGCGGTCCATACAGATGTAGATTTACTCTGAACAGATCACGCATAAAAATGTCTTCAAATGAGTTCTCTCAGAAACACACTTGCGCTCGTCTCTTTGTTGTTGGCTGTATGGTGCTGTTGAGTCAGTGTCTACAGTTACGATCTCGGAAATCCACAGGGCAGTTCTACTCTGCCCTGCGTGGTCACCCTAAGTCAGAGTTGACTTGATGGCAGTGAGTTAGTTTCTGTTTGGACTCGTAACCACCCTATGGTCAAGAGAAGGAAACCTGCCCTGTCCTGCACCTTCATCATTGGTCTACTGAGCTCAGGAGTTTAGGCCCGGTGCCAATCGATCTCCATTAGGGTCTTCCTCTTTTTCACTTACCTCTACCAAGCATGATGTCCTTGACCAGGGACTGGTCTTTTCTGATGGCATGTTAAAAGTATGTGAGATGAAATCTCAGAATCTTTGTTTCAAAGGAGAATTCTGGCTTTACTTCTTCCGAGACAAATTTGTTTGTCCTTCTGACAGTCCGTGCACTTTCCACAGTCTCTGCCAACACCATAATTCAAATGCATCAATACCGTATATACTCAAGTAGAAGCCGACACGAATATCAGCCGAGGTACCTAATTTTACCACAAAAACTGCATTAAAAATATGCTGGAAAACTCGGCTTACACACAAGTTGATACAGTACTTCTTCAGTCTTCTGTTTCATGGTCGAGCGTCCATGTGCACAGAAGTCTAACTCTAGTTAAGCTCCCATTACTGCTCAAAGTGACAGCTCTTTAGAACAGATCTAGGGCAGCTGTTTTGCCCAATGTAATATGGCATTTAATTTCTTGAGTGTAGCTTCCATGAGCATTGATTATGGATCCAAGCAAAATGAAATCCTTGGGAGCTTCAATCTTTTCCCCATTATCAAAATGTTGTCTATTGGCCCAGTTGTGAGGATTTGAGGTGTTTTGTGTGGTTTTTTTTTAATACCAAGTTGCTATCTATACTGAAGACTGTGATCCTTTTTTTTCCTTTCCCAAAACCATTTTATTGAGAATTAATACAGATACCATACCATTCCATAATTCAATCACATCAAGCAGTATTGTACAGTTGCGCCCACAGTCAGTTTCAAAACATTCTCTTCCTTCTTGAACTCCTTGACATCAGCTCCCTTTACCCCCACCCCCACCCCAGAGACCCTTTTGTACTTGCTGACTCTGTAAGCTCATCAATCCTGAGTTTCATTTATGGAAAAACAGAAAAACGTGTAACAAAGATTCAAGAGCGTCACTCCCAAGGACAAAATGCATTGGAGATAAACCCCAATATGAACAAACAAGAAACAGAAAATGTCAAAAACCAGCTCTGACCCAACATTCATCAGAGGGGGGATCAACTGACAAGGTTTTAACTATTCAAGACTGGTTTACCATTTTCATCTTCTACAGTCATCGCTCCGATGCGGTTTCTTCCCATCCCTCTTATGGATGGAGGAAAATCACCAGAGGCTTATTTCCTACGTAGCGCTCACAGATGTATCTTGGGTTTCCATTGTCAGCCATAGGCTTCTGCCAACCAATATCTCACCATTGAGGTTCTGACACTATTCGCTCCTTCATCTTCAGATCACACAATTTACATCCTTTCGTCACTGGTGTTGGTGTGCTTCTTCCATGTGGACTTGGTTGGTATCTCCCTTAGATGGATGCTTGTTTGGAAATAAGCCTTTAAGACCCCAGATGCTATTTTATCTGATAACTAGGCACCATCTTCTTTCTTCGCTATATTTTACTTCAGCACCTATATCTTCTGTGTTCCCTTCCTAAGGGCAAGTATCGAGCTGGGTTGATACAAAACTATTGATATGAAAATGAATTGTTCTCAAATTGGAGCTAAAATTTGGTGCAAACCCACTCATGGATCTGTTTCTTTCTTTTTATAATCTGCCTTTGGCTCCCTTTCAAAACCTCCTTGTTAATTTATGGTACAAAGTTTATTAATCATTTACCTGGAACATAAAGTTCTTCCATTAATACTGTCATTGATATTTTCACCCACTGTGGAGAGAGGGATGTCAGGTCAACGTGGGATAACTCCATATCACAGTACCTGACTTATTCACTTTACAGTATCACTCCTTTCGTGGCTGGATGCTATTTACACAATGGGATTTGGTTATCAGGGGAAATTTACAATAATATTGTAAAATGTCAGTCACAGGTTTTGCTGGAATATTATATATCTTAATACATCATATAGGGTTTTGCTATAGTAAATCCACATTTATTCACCTACCGACAATTCAACAATCTTAGTAGAATTGTCTTCTGCTTCCTCAAACACCATGAATTTCCAGACTTAAGTCCTCAGGTTACAGGTGTGTCTGAGCTAGAGTTCAGTTGACCAAGTGGAGTTTTTCCACATCGGTCTCACTGATGCAGCCTCTGGAGCCTGCTATGAACTCCAAAGGTCCAGGATTCAACCTCCCAGCATTCCACAGCACCCAGTCTGGATCCCCAAGAAGGCTGCCATCTGATTGTCATCAGGGAATGCTTCAAGTTCTCTGCATTATCAGCAAGCAAGGTGGTGTCATCTACATATCGAAGACTGTGAGTAGGCTTTCCTCTGATCTTGATGTCATCTTCTGCTTCATATTGCCCCGTTTCTTGGATTATTTCCTTAGCCCACAGATTGATTAAATATGGTGATTAAATAGGAATGGATTGATACAATGCGGGCCACACCTTTCCCAGCTTTAAACCACAGGATTCTTTTGTTCTGTTTAAACAACTGCTTCTTGGTCAAAGTACAGGTTCCACGTGAGCACAATTAAGTGATCTAGATTTCACATTCATTTCAGTGTTATCCAGTTTGTTATGGCAGCTAAAATGGTCCAGAGAAGTAATGGTAATTATTAAGAACATGGTTAGGTTTCATAATAATTTATCTCTCCAATCATTCTGTTCTACTAAATGCAAGCTGGCACAATGCTAGTTTTAAATGAAAATAAAAACTAATTGTTGGGGTTACCTTGACTATAGTTACATAAAGAGGACATGCCCTGTAACTACATTAAATGCTATGTGGTACCCAAATACAAATCTAGAGTTAGAAAATTTCTTATTTCAATTTAGTTTACTCAGGACTAGGGCCCATTAAAGTGAATGGGAATTCGAAAATTAATAATGCCAACTATTTCTGCTGAATTAGGTATAGAAACAGAATTTCAAAAGAGAAAAGGATGTTGACATCATTCATAAACATCTCTTGACTTACTGTGATAATTAGGTTTTGAGTCAACTTGGCTGGATCAAGAATCTCAGTGGTTTGGCATTAAAGGCCTAAAAAAAAATCCCATGATGTTACGCAATGCAATTTAATCCACTCCCCAGTGGGATGTGCTCTGAGAAGCCAATATGTTGTAAGAAGATTAGGGTGGAATGTAATACCCTTACTCAGGTCACCGCCCTGTTGCAATTAAAAGGACATTTCCTTGGGGTGGCCTAATTCCTCCATATGGATGCTGTAAGGAGGCTTGGTTGCTTTTGGGGGAGCCTGGCCTGGATCCTGAATCTGCCTTGTCAACCTCCAGTGTGGACTTGAGCCAATAATACGTCACATTGCCTGCTGGTCACAGGAGCCGACAGAGGCCTGCTCTCTGACCTGCTGGCTTTGGATTCATTTCCCACTGCAGCCACAGGCTGACTTTCTGCCTTGTTTACATTCAGCCACCACTGCAGTCGGGGACATTTCTGCTGACTCCTGGTTCAGAGAGCCCTCCACAGCTACTGGTCAGGAGGGGACTCCAGCTTAACATCTGACCCGCAGATTTGAAACCAAATGGACTTGCCTACATATGAAATAGTGTGATCCATTTGCTTAATGTAAATGTCTTTCTCTCCCCTCTCCCTCTGTGTATAGAATATATATATAATCATCGCTGGTTTTCCTTCTCTAAAGAATCCACCCTAGCACAATTACCTACATTTTCCTGCTTTCACTTACAAACGCTGGCAACAGTGTAGGCGGTTTTATAAAAGTCCTGAACATAGAAGCAGTACAAAAAGGTTAGTATCCTCTGAGTATCCATCTTTGGAAGACTGCTAGAAAAGTCTATGAATAATTAAATATCGGTACTTGATAAAAGTTACCTGCTCTCCCAGACACTGTCTACATGAGACAATAGTCTCAAACCTTGATATTCAACAGAATCACTTGGGGAATGTGTTAACAACTGTGGGGGTTTGGGTTGCGTCACTAGAAATGCATAGAAGTAGCCCCAATTTTTTAGGTTTATAGAGCTTCTAAGTCAAGCCAACAGCCTTTCACTTTTAGCCATAAGTGTAACCTCGATGCTACCTGGGTTCCCTAATATTTATCATGCTTGTCAAATATATAATAATTTACAGAGTCAGAATTGACTCGAAGGCAACATTTTCTGCAGAATTGTTTTGTATATTATTTGCAATCAGAATAACTAAAACATTCTACTCAATTGTGTATGACTGCTAATTAAAATATGAGATGTTTAAAAAGGTTATATTTGTTTTGTATTTTATTTTATTGGGGGCTCATACAACTCTTATCACAATCCATATATCCACTGGGTCAAGCACATTTGTACATTTGTTGCCATCATCATTCTCAAAACTTTGTTTCTGGTTGAGCCCTTGGGACCAGCTCATTTTTCCCATCCCTCCCTCCCTCACAAAAGAAGGTTATATTTGAGAACCATGTCTGAAGCCTGAAATTTACAGTTACAAAAATGTCTTAAGCTTGGAACAAACCAAGTCTGGTCACAATCCCGAAGAGCAAGTCAATCCAGATAAACGGAGATGAAGGAGAACCAAACTGGCAAAGAAGTAGACCGGGATCCAAGTGAACAACTTAATTGTCTGTATCACTACATTCTACTCATCATTAAACTTCCGTGATTTAAAATCCACATTAATGAAAATAATAACATATAATTTATCAAGGGTGCATGAGGCTGGGAAGGTGGGGGAGGCATGGGAAAAAGATGAGCTGATACCAAGGGCTCAAGTAGAAAGCAAATGTTTTGAAAATGATGATGGCAATACATGTAAAAGTGTGCTTGATACAGTTGATGCATGTATTGTTATAAGGGCTGTAAGAGCACCCAGTAATGAATTAAAAATAAAATAAAATTCATGTTACTATTACCTTCTTTGTGGCTTATGTCTAAATGAAACCTTCCCAAAAAGCAATACACAGTGAGCCCAAAACAAACCCAAAAAATGTGGTTTAGATGATGTCCAAGGAAAGTCTGATTAGAATCACAAATGATGATCATTTGCTTTGTAATAATGCAATCTACTATCTACTGGATGGACTTTTGTTGCTGTTGTTGTTGTTGCTTTAACAGATTCGAGGATTGAGCTATATTCCTTCCATTGTCTTCCCCTTTATATATCAAGGTACCCTTGGAATCTTGGGATAAGTTGGCATGTGGGTTAGGGTGAGTGGATTAGAGAAATAAATCCAGTGACCCTCATATACGCCTAAGAAAGAGCTGTATATCAAGAAGTAATTGTATTCAAGAAAGCATCCTCAGTCAACTCAAGTCTGTAATTCTGAGGCCAGTTCCTAAGTCCCTTTTCAGACCCAGGCAGCCAGATGCACTGATGCAGACTGCAGGAGGATCACAGGACAGTGGATGCAGAGCTGTGTTGGATCCAAAGTGGGTGGAAACATGGCAGGGCTCCAGCAGGTCTTGGGTGGCCAGCGAGCACACAGGTGAAGGGAGAGAGAGAGAGAATATGGGCCCCAGCATCAGGCTGTGACCTGATTGACAGGTTTGCCTCCTACCCTAGCCAGGAGTGTCCGTTCACCTAAAAATCATCTCATTCTATGCCATCCAGTCCCACAGGTGGTTACTAATTTCTGTTTCATTCCATCAATAATCAGCACTGGATTCAAAATAAACACAGGGAAACAATCTGGTACAATGGTTTCTCTAAAAAGAGTAAATGTATTGATTTGTTTAGCATATTTTCCCTATCATCTGAATACGAACCAGGACTGACCCTGTTGGGCTTCTGAGACCAGATGAGATTGGAGATGTTCATGGTGGTATGACTATAGACCAGGTTTGTTTTTTTTTCCTTCAAGTACTTCCACTCAACAAATATTCAAGTATTTATTGTAGACGAAAATCAGGAATGGGAGTGTGAAATATGAAGATAAATGAAACACAGTCCCTGTCCTTTAGGAAAGCAAAGTCCATGGATGGGGAGGTGGCCCATGGGACACGTAAACACGTGACCCTCAGGGAATGTGCTGTGTTGGAACTATAATCCACACACGGTGCTGTAAAGCACAGAGAAGGAGGCTAACAGTGCCTGGAGGTGAGATTACAGCACTGACTGAAGGGCAGAGTCAAGTATCCAGACATCAGATAAGGCATTAAATGCAAGAGCCATTTAGGAATAAAGAAGGCTAAGGTTCCTGGTTCGTGGTGAACCTTGGTGTGTCCTGTGATAGAATTAGCACTTTAACCTGTCAGGGGAAGTCACGGGTAGATTTTTTTCAAGCATGAATCATTTACAGTTTAATTTCCCCAAGGCATAAACCTTCCTCTAGTTCGGCTGCCACTCCCATCCCTCCAGGCTGCTGGCCTGCCTCCTTGGCACCCTGTGTCTGCCTTCCCGTCCTTAGGTCGCCTGGGCTACAGCAATGAGTAGGACTTACTTTTAATATTCTGTGTTGTTCTCACTAGTTACTAACAGCAAAAGCACAAGCTGGGGACATCTAACGGTGTGAGGAGCCTGGTGATGGCAGCCCTCGAGTGGAATTTCCAACAGTTTCATAAGGAGAGCAATATTTGACCACTTGTGTTCTCACAGTTTTGTCATTTGCTGTTCCACTTGCTTTTGGGAAATGGTAGCATGCTCCTGCCCTATGGCTCTTCATTAATGACCTTGGGCTCATTCTCCAAACCATCAGCAGGGAGGGACACTATTCCATTGCCAAGCAGAAGTGGAATGGAAGGCAATAGTATTTAACCTGGTATCCCTTGTTGTTCATCTGGTTTGTTTCTTCCTTTTTAAAAATCAGACTTGCGTTCTCACAAGGTGACAGGCAGGCGAGCACCGCTGATCATTTTCGATGTCACCTGGCTAAAACGTGCTGTCTCTACAGAGACTAATTTCTTTAATCTCATAAACCTTGCTGTTCTCATACCAACCCTACTCGGTTAATAGGGTGCTAGCTTTAAAAGTTCCCCCACAGGAGCATCAAGGAAAGCAACATGAAGAGTAAATCAATTCATTTTAGACCTGAAAGGGCTCGGGAGAGCATGCAGTGTTGTGTTGACAAGTCATGGTTCCTCTGAAGTGCAGATGACTCCATATCCTAGGTGGAAATATTGTACATGGGAATACAATTGTAACCCTGCGCGTTGGAAGCAGAATCACAGCACAGCTGTAGCCACGGAGGCACTTTTTAAAGGGAGATATTTGTGATGGGTGGAAGTGAAAATTCCATAATTCCATATGGAAGTATTATCATTACTGAGCTTTCTATTCCGTCTGTCTGTATCAGGTTGAAGGCAAGGTGCAGTTTAATTGATGTCCCAATTCTTTGAATGCTTAAGGCACCAATGTCATTCTCTTATCAACAGAAGCAATTTCCTACATGGCATTCCTAATAAATAGTCATCCTTTTTCTTTCCTTCTCTATCTTAATTCCATAGCTTTATTCTCTTCCATTTCCCCTCTGCCTCTAAGTTTCTCACCCTGGATCACAATCAGATCATCTCAAATGGCTAAAACCTTGCCTGATGACCAAACAGTCAACTATTCAAATCTATGAGGGGAGAAAAGACATGGTGATTTGTTCCCACAAAGATTACAGCCTAGGGCTAAAAGGGGGGAATCAATTATAAGGATATACATATATCCTCCTCCCTGGGAGATGGACAATAGGGATGTGGGTGAAGGTAGACATCAGACAGTGTAAGATATGACAAAATAATAATAATTTATAAATTATCAAGGGTTCATGAGGAAAGGGGAAAATGAGGAGCTGTTACCAAGGGGTTAAGTAGAAAGCAAATGTTTTGAGAATGATGAGGGCAACAAATGTACAAATGCCCTTGACATACAATGGGTGGATGTATGGACTGTGCTAAGAGTTGTATGAGCCCCCAATAAAATGGTTTTATAAAAAGATTACAGCCGAGGAAAACCTTTTGGGCAGTTGTACTCTGGCCTACAAGGTCGTTATTAAAAGAAATGGACTCCACAGCACATAACACGAACATACACTAGCTATGAGAGGGCCCTTCAGAAAGTCCATGGAAAGATTCCATTATCTTTTAATTCCATTCTTCCCAAACTTTTGAAGCCCTTTGTATTCCCTCACAGACATTTCTGGTTACAATTATGATCCCTGAGGAAAGTATAAAATTCTCCCATCTTCCTAGAATAGAGTTAAATGTAGCCATCGTTTATTCCAAACACAGGGATATAGAAAGGTGTATTTTATAACTTGTGAACTCAGAAGTGCAATATTACTCATAAAAGGAATTAAGTAGTTATGTAATATGGTAGTTACGTAATCTGATGTCAATTTGGGACTGGAAAGGATTAAGAGTGACGGGGTGGAGTCTAGTCTGTCAATTGGGTCATAGTCAATGAGGCCTCTGTGTGGGCGTGGCCTTCTCCTGAGGATTCTGGGAACGCTGGTATTTCCTCCGTGAGGCAGATGTCCTTCTCTTCTTCCTCACTCCTTTGGAGATGCTCTACTGATAAGACACATGGCGCCATGCCCTGGGAGCTGGAGAAGCCAAATGGACCTACCCTGACGCAGTCTTGGAAACTGGAGAAGCCACAACGAGACCCCTGCCAGTGCTGAGATGCTTCTACCGCCACCAACTTTGCACCCACTGGCCTGTGACCTTCCTGCATTCAGTGTCACTGCATGTGTTTCATGAGTCTGAAGATTGGTATCAGACACATAGGATAATACCAGACTTGTGGACTTGATCTGGACTGGGCTGGGATGTTTCCTCAATATTCAACTGTTCTTGTGTATAAACCTCTTACTTATACAGATGTGTGTCTATGAATTTGTTTCTCTAGTCTACCCAGACTAACATATATAAGATGGATGAATTTTGAAAACCTTATGCTAGTTGAAAGAAGCCAACCACAAAATGCCATCCATTGTACAGTTCCACTAATATGAAATGTCCAGAAGACGCCTATCTACAAATATGGAAGTAGGCTAATAATTGCCTCGGTATTGCATGTGGCACCAGCTACCAGACTGGTGCCTGTGTCTAGGAGTCTGCTGGACCTCCTCGCCACTCCCAGATCCAGAGTCCAAAACCTGGTGCAGCCCCCCACCGCACCAGCAAGGGAGTCCCCAGTACAGCTCTGCGTGGCAGGGTGCACAGGGTCCAACCCCAATCCACCCCTCAGCTCGCACCTGGCATCAAGACTTTTCATCACTGTGGCTCCTTCAGCACACGCTGACTACAGCGACAATACTCCTACACCGAGGAGAGCATCCCCACAAATAAACAGTGCGGTCAAGGAGTCCCATGGGGGCCAACTCTCAGAAAGAATAGCATCTGTGGTCTTAAAGGCTTACCTTAAAACAAACAGACAAGGAAGGTTTCAGGTAAGTCCACATGGAAGCAGCCCATCAGCCTATGTGCTCCAAAGATTGTTAATATAAATTTCATGATCAAAAAAGGGAATTTTATTAGCGTCTAAATTCTGCACATCTGGGGTCTTAAAGACGTACTCATACAAGCAGTCATTTAAATACAGGGTCCACCAAATGCACATGGTAGAAGCACACCAGTCTGTGTGATTCAAGGATGATAAATAAAAAAACCCAAAATCCAAAGGAGGGAAGGCATCAGAGCTTAAATTGTGCACACCCAATTTGCAGAAGGCAGTGGATGACAATGAGAGCCCAAAACCCATCCGCAGGCCCCTGCATGGTTAAGCCTCTGACCACAGCCTGGGGATATGACAAGCCTAGCTATCAGACAGAGACCATTGCATACTTGATCATGGCCGATGGAATTAGGTTCTAAGGTTGTACCTGGCCTTTAGATCTTCCTTGTGACCCATTTTGGATTTATTCTAGTTTTCCGTATTTCCTGTTTTCTCAACACAGATTTTTCTCTGATTTAATACTGTCGTTGGTCTTTTCTTTTAAAATATATATATTTGCTGTTTTTATTTTCATTGTTGTTTGTATTTTTATTTGGGGTATGGCTTAGCCTGGAGGGAGAAGGGACATGAGGAGCAAATAATGAGCCCTGGAAGGGGGAGCACACTCTAGAACTGACTGTGACGATGTATATACAACTCTCTTAAATAGGACTGAAATATGAAAGTGGAGATCTGTGATATATATCTCAAAAAAACTCCTGGGGGAAAATCTGAGTCTTCTCTCTGAAACAATCTTAGTAAAAGAAAGGACAAGCATATAACTAGCAAGTAAGAAAGGTACTTCTTCCTTGTATCTTCGTGACTATTGTTACTAGATTGTAGGAATATTAACACCAACTGAAAAAATGAAAGCATAATTAACATATTCATAGACAGTTTAATAATACCCATTACAAAAACACCACATAATTGGTTTTCAACTCTTTAGTAAGAGAAAATTGAAGATATTCCAAACAGAAGGCATGGCAGAATGAATCTCCATGTGCCCACGACCCATCTTCAAAACTCGTCAACTTCAAGAAACAGATCTTGAACTATTTACAGACGTTTCTATTTTTTGTCATTGGGCTTTTGCTGTTGTTGCTTTGTTTTGTTGCTCTGTTTTTCTCTGTCTTGTTTTTGTGCATATTATTATCTCTGAAGGTCTAGCTAAATAAGATAGGCTGGGTAAACAATCCGGAGGAGAAAACAACCAACGGGACTGACGGTTCAGGGACACATGGGAGAGGGGGACCTGGGGGAAAGGAAGTGGTGTTAACAAACTCAGGGATAAGGGAACAACAAGTGATCCAAAATCAGTGGCAAGGAGAGTGTAAGAGGCCTGGTAGGGCATGATCAAGGGCAATGTATTCCAGAGTAATTGCTGAAACCCAAATGAAGGCTGAGCATGATAGTGGGACAAGAGGAAAGTCAAAGGAAATAGAGAAAAGAGCTAGGAGGCAAAGGGCATTTATACAGGTCTAAATACAGGCATGTACATATGTAAATATATTTATATATGATGATGGGAAAATGGATCAATGTGCATACATTTGTAGGTTTAGTATTAAGGTCACAGATGGACATTGGGCTCCACCCAATAAATACTCAATGCAAGAACACTTTGTTCTATTAAACTGGCATGCCATGGTGCTGACCTTCCTAACATGATCACTGAAGGCAAAGCGGGTGCATAAGCAAATGTGGTGAAGAAAGCTAATGGTGCCCAGCTATCAAAACATATAGTGTCAGGGGTCTTAAAGGCTTGAAGGTAAACTAGCGGCCATCTAGCTCAGAAGCACCAAAGCCCACATGGAAGAAGCACACCAGCCTGTGTGATCACGAGGTGTCGAAGAGATCAGGTATCAACAAAAAATCATATGATTGTGAATGAGGCAGGGTGCAGAGTGGATACCCAAAGCCCATCTGTAGGCAACTGGACATTCCCTTACAGAAGGGTCGTGGGGAGGAGACGAGCCAATCAGGGTGCAGGGTAGCAATGATGAAACATACAACTTTCCTCTAGTTCTTAAATGCTTCCTTCCCCCACTATCATGATATGGATTCTACCTTACAAATCTGGCTAGACCAGAGGATGTACACCGGTACAGATAGGAACTGGAAACACAGGGAATCCAGGACAGATGAACCCTTCAGGATCAGTGGTGAGAGTGGTGATACCGGGAGGGTGGTAGGAAGGTGGGGTAAAAGGGGGGAACCAATTACAAGGTTCTACATATAACCCCCTCCCTCAGGGGTGGACAACAGAAAAGTGGGTGAAGGGAGATGTCGGACAGTGTAAGACATGACAAAATAATAATTTATAAATTATCAAGGGAGGGTAGGGTGGAGAGGGAGGGAAAAAATGAGGAGCTGATACCAAGGGCTCAAGTAGAAAGCAAATGTTTGGGGAATGATGAGGGTAACAAATGTACAAATGTGCTTCACACAATGGTTGGATGGATGGATTGTAGTAAGAGTTGTACGATGCCCCAATAAAATGATTTTTTTTAAAAAACCTCATGAACTTATAATCAATCTTGTTTCATCTATAAACCCACATACTTTGGAACAAATCCCTAGCATCATATCTTCCATGCCTGTATGAAAGATAAGGGATCCTTTTTTATAAAGCAGTATTATTACACCATTATTACACCTAAAAATGGTAGCAATGCTTTCTGAGGAAATATCATGGAGCCCACATCAGATCTCTTCTGGCTTAGTACGGAGATGACTCAGAGCCATTCCAACGCAAGCCGAATGCCACAAGGGAGAGGCCAGACATGATTCCAACCTCCATCCTTCCTCACTCTGATACCAGCTGTTCTTCCCATTGCACCCATTATAATTCACTGCAATGACAACACATAGTCAGCTAATACTCATGATCATGGGGGTTTATTATAGACATTGATACGTTATCACACGTCAAGATCAGAAAACATTAAGGATACAATCTTTTGTCCACAGCAGTGCCTCTTCACGGGCCTGTTTCCATTCCTCAGCTTCTGCCCCACGTTCTCTGGACCAGGAGGCCTACCGCTCTGCGTCACGGTCTCCACACAATGACTTCTGGTATCTCTGCTGCCTTAGCAGCGTCAGATAGGGATCTTGCTTGCACGTCACAATATTTTAGTTAATTACTACCAAGTAGCTGAATGGAAGCATGCAAATAAGGTGTAGAGGACCCAAACTCAGTGATTGGTCAGTTCTGTCATTCCTCTGGGATCGTAGAAGCAGGAACAGGAAGAATCTTTTGATCATCAAGGAAGAAGAAGTCTAAAATACCTTAATAATTTAAATAAATCCTAAGGAGCTCCAACCTGATGCAAAGGGCTTAAGTGGAGAGCAAATGCCCTGAAAATGATGAGGGCAAAGAATGTATAAGTGTGCTTTACACAATTGATGTATGTATGGATTGTAATAAGGGTTGTGTGAGTCCCTAATAAAATGTTTATTAAAAATAAATAAAAATTAAAAACTAAAAAATATATATCCCTACTTAAAAAAAAACACCCCAAAAAACAATGAGCACAAGACAGAAGGAAATATTCTACAATTGTTTGTGGCCATTATTGGTCAACTCTTCTTGATGTGATTAAAGTATTGAATTATATGTTATGTGAATTATGTTCCAGTAAAACTATTTAAAACTTTAAAAAGAAAAAAATTCTAAGGTGTTCGATTTAAAAATGACTATGAACAATATTGCAAAGATTTAAATATTATCTTAGCTCACACATCCTATTGTGAGTGATCATTAGAGTTGCTTTTCTAACTTCATTCAGATTTTCTATTGTGATTGTTTTTTTAATCGATGATTTCTGTGTAAATTCTACTATTTCTCTAGCTAATATTTTATTTACCTTATTCATGAAATATCATCTGGCACTCTAGCAAATGGGCCCATCAAACTAGAGTAGTAAACACTGTCCACACTCAGCTAATTAGATGGCCTTTCCTCACTGAGCTCCCCTTGATATTGAAAAGAAATTAAATTAGTTTGGCATGATTTGCTTGTGATTAACCTTTGCTGCCTCCAACAGTTCAATTTATTGTCCTCTTACTGACACGAAATGACTACTTTTATTAATTGCTCCATCCATTTGCCAGCTACTGTTCTTCTCCAAATACATAAATTATCTAATTGTAGCGTTAACACAAACTTTTTATATATTGTGACCCTGATTTTCTTCTAACTCTTTACAAGGAATTTTCTCCTTCCACACTTGCTCTTTCCCATTTCTTCCTCTCTTTTCTCTCTTCTATCAAAAAAGGGGGGGTTAATTGTAAAATTATTGAGATTTTGCTTTATACATTACACCATTAATGTTTTCTGGAAAAAATATGCTCATTTCCTCAATCAAGCTAGTTATAAAATAGTGATGAAATAAAACAAAAGTAGGAAATGAATAATTTTAAAACAGAAAATGTTACATTTTGTGATCTAAATGTATATCATTGCTTCATTATTGCAACAGGCATTTCCTTCGGAAAAAGCCATTTGCATCTTAAGCAAGAATTTCCCTGAAACCTAAGAGACCCACAAAATAATGCAGTTCCTTTGAAAACAGTGAAGAATAAAAATGTTAATTTTCTTTCAGTGTCTTAGCAGGAAGTAAACCTGACTACAGAAGGTTGAGGAGTAAATGGGGTGAAACAATGAGTTTTAAAGTAAATACACTAAAGGACCTACATGCTAGACTTGGATCGCCAAGGCTAAATCAAGGCCAGTCCTCATCTAACTGTGCAGTGAGCGCAACCATAGCCACAGCTTGTGGGAATGCCTCACTTAGCAAAAGATCTATTTTGGTAAAGCTGCATGCATGAAGGACACCACTTCTAATGGAAAAACCATATTCCTTGGCTTGCCTGTGACCTCTCATGCCATTGCTGTTGATAAGTCTGTTGACAGCATCCCACCGCAAGGACCCAGAGCTCTTTCCCCTCTTCCTCCCCTTACTTTTGAGATTACCTTGCCTAAACATACCTGCATCCAGCCTATCCTCATCTCCTAGCCAGGGCCTGCTTTTGTGGGAAATGCATTATTAAGTAAAATATGGATAAGAGGCCCTGGAAAGCAGGATGAGATTGTGGAATTGTGTAACTTGCTGGCTAAATGGCAACAAATATCCAATTTCTAACGATACAAGAGGGGCGGTAGCCTGCAGCATGCTATGGAAGGGCGATGCCAAGTATTCTCACTGAAGGTACATGGGAATGTGGTGCTGAGAGCAGGAGAAATCGCACACCATTACAATACAGGTAGCCTCCAACTTATAATGGGGTTCTCAGGTCTGCCATTAACTTGGAATATTTCTTTGATGTTGGTTTTTTCTTTTCACTATTATTTCCTTTTATAGCTAGTACTTTTAAAATCTGGTATGTGAAAATGTGCACGTGAGTATCTGAGAAGAGTATCATCAAAGCATTTAATGCAATATACCCTGTAGCACATATCTCCAACAGTAAGATGTACACATCAGGCAGTCAGAAGTTCAACTCATTGTAGCTCGAATGCGCAGTAAGTCATGGGATGCGATAGTCCTAAAACTTGAAAGACATGAGGTCAGTTCTAAAGATTTGTGGAGTTTTAGCTGTTATTTACTCTAGAAGATTAAAAGAATGTAAATGACAGTTGTAGATAAACCATCAATCAATTCAAGACATGCTATTTAAAACCCAGAAAGTTCCAAGTCCATATTTAAAGTAAACTTTATTTTCTGCATCAGGCGGTAGACTATACTACAAACTGAGCTAAAGATGTGAGTTGTAACTGAGCTACAACTAAGATCAAATGCACAGCCCCTGCATGGCTCTCGTGTGGTAATTAGGATGCCCATATTTCCCTATTAGGGAAGGGCAGTGAGCACAAAATAGGTACAAAGAATAAAGCAGCAAGATATGGGAGGGTGATCTTTAGGTGGGTGATATTGAGACCACTGAACCCTCTGGTTTCCTTGAAACTTCTGGATTGGGAACAGCCCCTCTTTCCCATCCATAGAGGAAAACAGCCTTCCATTACCTGGAGACCTTGCATGGCCATACCTGAGGGGGTAGCCTTCTCGAGCTCTGTCCTACCTCTAAGCCAGTAACTACAGTCACTCCTATTCATTACAGCCACCATTGTGAAATACAATCCTGCTGCAGGAGGCAATAGCTTGTAAGAGATTGGGTTTTACAAATAAATGTGTGATGAAAATCCTATGGTTTAGTCAGGAGATTAAATAATTTGGCCTTAGGCAGAGTAGATTATCTTCAAAAAGTCATACTAGTGAAGGGTAGATCCTAAATATGATCATTTCTGAGGAAAAAAAGTATACCACAAGCACACATGCTACCTGAACTGGTGCCTGGGAGGTCACCGCTGAACAATCAGAGGCAAGGAAGTCTGAATAAAAGACTCTCTATGACTGGACAGAAAAGAGCCAATACCCAACAAGGCTTCCAGAACCGAGAAGACACTAACTCATTGAGTGAATGCCAGCCTGCTTCTGACCTTGGTCACCTTAATGGCTCATAGACTCAAGTAGAACAACCTGAGTAGCAGAGGTAAGAGCTCTGTATGGTAGGCTAGGTTCTCTAGAGAAGTTTACTAGATGATGAAGAAATAACTTTATATGGGAAAAAAAACTGCTTACACATTTGGAGAAGTGGGTAAGTCAGTTTAGTTTAAGTTTGTGGGTCAGATGTTAAGCTGGCGACTTGTCCTGAGTTGCATAGCAATCAGGCATGTCAAACCAGGAAGCAAGAATGCCACAGGCTGCTGAGGCAGACAAGTTCAAGGTCAGCAAGCCAGGTGTATGGTTGCAAAGTTCAATTAATCCAAAATCTGAAATCTGACGGCAGGTCAAATGGCAGGCCACTGATGGATCCCAGGGTCAGCAGGCAAAATGGTACAAAGTATTGAAGATACATGAGCCAGATGCAGGTCCTAGACCCAGCTTGGAGCAAGCTAGCTTCTGTTCAGTGTCCCCTTCTGTATAAATTAGTTCATATTGCCAGGGAAACACTGTGTCAAGTGCATCAGAGCTGTGGCTGAGTAGAGGTGCTGCACTCCACCCCAATCTTATAATTGATTGGCTGCTCACAGCAGATCCCACTATGGAGTTGATTCTATTTCAGTAAATAACATCATGGGGGAGTCAGAAGAGGATGTTGAACAAGCAATAAGCGATAGCATTACTGATGTCAGCTGGATCTTGGCTGCTCAAAGCAGAAAATAGCAGAAAGGTGTTTATTTGTGTTTTATTAGTTATGCCAAGGCATTTGACTGTGTGAATCATAACAAACTACAGATAACCTTGAGGAAAATGGGAATTCTGAAACGCTTCGTTGTGCCCATGCTGAACTTGTACCTGGATCGAGAGGCAGTTGTGCAACTGGAACAAGGGACTGCTGCATGGTTTAAAATCAGGAAAGGTGGATGGCAAGGTTGTATCCTTTCACCACACTTAATTCAATCTGTATGCTGAGCAAATCATCAGAGAGGCTGGCTTATAGGAAGAAGAATGTGGCATCAGGATGAGAGGAAGGCTGATTAACAACCTGAGATATATATAGGGACACAACCTTATTCACAACCTGAGACATACAAATGACACAACCTTATTCACAACCTGAGACATACAAATGGCCTTGCTTGCTCAAAGTGAGGAGGACCTGAGAACTTGCTGATGAAGACCAAGGATTGCAACCTTGACTATGGATTCTGACTCAATGTAAAGAAGACCCAAATCCTCACAATTGGACCAAGAGTTAAGAGCATGAGTGCTGGAGAAAAGTTGAAGTTATCGAGGATTTTATCTTGCTGGGGTTCACATCAATACTCAAGGAGGCAGCAGCCAACAAAATGGATTGCATTGGCTAAATCTGCTGCACAAGACCCCGTCAGAGCACTGAAGAGCAAGGATGTTATTTTGAAGATTGAGGTGCACCTGACCCAAGTCATGGTATTTTCAACTGCCTCGTGCCTCACATGCATGTGAAAGTGGACATTGACTAAGGATGATAAAGACGAATCGATGCATTTGAATTGTGGTGCTAGAGGAGGGTATTGAAGGACTGCTACCAGGACAAACATCTTGGAAGCAGCAGGGCTAGAATGCTGCTTAGAGGCACAGGTGACAAGACTTGGTCTTACATATTTTGGACATGTTTTCAGGAGAAATAAGTCCCTGGAGAAGAACTTCATGCTTGTTGAGGCAGAGGGGCAGTTAAAAAGAGGAACCCCCTCAATGAGCTGGATTAACACAATAGCTACAGCCACGGTCTCAGGTATGCAAACAATTGTGAGGATGGCACAGGGCCAGGCCGTGCTTTGTTCAGTTGTAACTCGTTGGGTCGGAACTAATTCGATGGCGCCTAACAGTTAGCAAATGCCAAGCAGAGAATACTGACCAAGCCAAGTTGACACAAAACAACTATCACACTATGTTCGGGTACAAAATATGCCAATGATGAATTTGCTATTGGCAATACAAAATATCTGACCAGTCAACAGAAGCCATAATTGAGCCATCAAGGAGACCAACTATACATTTGATGGCCAGTGGATTCTATCAGGCCCCTTCTCTCCTGGAAGACAGAGCAACCCATAAATTTTTACTGGAATTGATGTTTATTGGGATTTTTTTGGCCTTGTTAGTACCAGTTTTCATTTACTGGTGCAGGATTCTACATGTTACCACTCAATTCAAATGGCCCATATATCAGGGAAGGAAGTATGACAAATTGGCATGTGACCACAGGATCCACTAGTCCAGTGGTTCTCAACCTACCTCATGCCCGGACCCTCATGTGGTGGTGACCCACCAACCATAAAATTATTTTCATTGCTACTTCATAACTGCCATTTTGCTACTGTTATGCATCATCATGTAAATATATGATATGCAGGATGCATTTTCATTGTTACAAATTGAACATAATTAATGTATAGTGATGGATCACACAAATAATATGTCATGATCTATTGTGAAATATTCATTTCTAATTAGAAATAAATGAAATTGAAGCATGGAGTAGCATGGGAACGCATATGTGGGCGTATCTGCCTGCGGGCGGACCCTCCTGGAGACAGATAGAGGAGCGGTGTCTCGGCTCCTAACACCATGAGAAATGTGTTTTCCCATGGTTTTAGGCAACCCCTGTAAAAGGGTCGTTCAACCCCCAAAGGGGTCGCAACCCACTGGGAGAGAACCGCTGCACTAGTCCTACCTTTTCTGGCATTACCCAGAACTTGCCAGGCTGGAGAACACAGGAATGGCCTAAAGATTCAACTTAACCACCAGCGTGGGAGCAATTCTCTGTAGGACCAGTGTCCCGCCTTCTAGAAGGCAGTACATGGACTGAACAATAGCCATCACATGATACTCTCTCTGCCCAGTCCTGCCCAGGCATGCATCTGGGAAACAGGAGACAGAAGTAGAATTCGCCTCTCATTAGTTGGTCCACTTGAAATATTTGTTCATCCTCAGTAACCAAGTTGAGAAATTTGTGCTTCTCAATAGTCTCAGCGTTAGGCTTCATGGGATTTTATATTTTAGAGCCCAGGGATAAAATGCTCCAATCATGGAATACAATAAGTCTCCCTCTATTATATTCATAAGGCTGCCACCACAAAGTCCCTTAAAAGGGAGGCATTTATTCTTTCTTTCTCTCTCATGAAGGGTAAAAGGCAAGGTATCCGCAGCATCTCACTCCGTCTGGAGGCCCTGGGGAAAAGATCCTTCCTGGCTTCTTCTAGCTTCTAGGAGCAACTGGCATTGCTCAGCTGGTTCCAGCACAACTTCAATCTCTACCCAAACCATCTCAATTGTATTCCCTGTGTCTGTCTGTCTCTGTGTGTTCAAACTTCCCTCTCCTTTCTCTTATAAAGCCACCAGCCTTTGGATCCACCCTCATCCAGGGTGGTTTCTTGTTGAGATCTTTAACTAAGGACCCTATTTCAAAATAAAGTCGCAGTCTCAGGTAAGAGGTAGTCATGAATTCTGGAGGAAGGCACAATTTAGCCCATTACAATCCTGGAATCTGTAATTATTATTTACATGTGTTCATTATTCTAGCAGGAGCGATCAACCGCAGGAAACAACTACAGCCTGAGAGAGAGATGCCTCAAGGTGGAGGCCTCTTGGGAATGAGGGTCTGTCCCACCATGGAGCAAGCACCTGAGACTAAAGTGAAGTGACTCTAGGATGACTGGGTGTCTTCGTTTCCTAGTGCTGCTAAGCAAAACAGACACAAATGGGTGGCTTTAACAAATAACAACAACAACAACAACAACAACAAAAGTTTTATTTTCTTGCAGTTTAGAGAAGTCTGAATTCAGGTTCTCTCTCTCTCTCTCTCTCTCTCTCTCTCTCTCTCTCTCTCTCTCTCTCTCTCTCTCTCCTTCCCCAATCCAGGGGAGAGTTCATGTCTCTTTCCAGCTTCTGTTCTTTGGAGCTCTTCAAGAAGAATGGCATCCATCTCTGCTTCCTTGCTTCCTGTTTCTGAGCTTAATCTGTTCTTGTAATATCTCAAAAGTGATTGGTCTAAGGAACGCTCTAAACTAATATGGCCTCATTAGCATAACAGAGAAAACTCTTTTTCTAAATGGGATTAAAACCACAAGTATGGAGAGGGTTAGGATTTATAACACATTTGGGGGGACATAATTCAATTTAAGACAGTGGTGAAGAAGAAAGCGATGGAGATCACATAAAGCCTGAGAACTGTTGCCTGTGTGGGAACTAGTTTATGTCACTGCCCTTCAACTCACATTCAGAGATCACCGCCAGCTACAGTCTTGAAGCAACGGGGGCTTGATGTGAGACGTAAGCCCATCTGAGTGGTTACAGGGAAAAACTGTACCAGAAGCTGTTAATTCCCCACCTCATGTCTCCTACCCTCGCCGTTAAATTTAAATTCAATCGTAGTGGTAGAGGGCGGTTACTGAGCGTGAAAAACGGCATCCCACCTCAAGCACCTACATCTCTCTATATTTCACTATCTGAGGTTTCTCCCCTATGAAATGGGAGGTTACTCAGGCTTCTTACTATGTATCCGGAAAGCACCAAGGTAGACCGCCCTCAGTGAAGGGAGAACAAGCCTCAGTTGCCCCAAAACACTTGCTCTTTATAGATCTGCTTATTGGCTTATCTCCTTTTCATATCACAATTTTACCACTCCATTGAGCTCCCAAATAAATGAGCTGCACCCAAATATTTTATTTCAGTGCCTGGTTTTGAAGAGATTCCAATCTAACACAGATAGGCCCTGTTCTTCCCTTTTACAGACAAGGAAACGTAACACAGAATGCTTAATTGGTCAGCGTCACACAGCTGATGGAGTCAGAAATTGAACGTGGGTGGTCTAGTCAAGAGCCCATCCTCTCTACCCATACCATGGACAAAATTGAGTTATCTATTCTAAAAGCCTGTGTCTTTGCATTCAGTTGTCTTAAAGAAAAACACTTCTCTATTATTTTTCTAGCAAGTATAGATAGTACTTCTATAATTCAAATAAAGCTGAATTAAATCTACTAGGTAATATAGCAATGGTTCTCAACCTTCCTACTGCCATGACCCTTTAAAACAGTTCCTCATGCTGTGGTGCCCCCCAACCATAAAATTATTTTGTTGCCACTTCATAACTGTTATTTTGCTACTGTTATGAATCGGGTGACCCCTGTAAAAGGGTCATTCAACCTCAAAAGGGTCACAACCCATAGGTTGAGAACCATTGTAACATAGGGTTTAATGAAATCCAGTCAAGACTACAGCCAAGAAAATCCTATGAAGTCTTTCCATTCATTAATACTTTGGGTTTTCGTGACTTGGAATTGACTTTTCAGCAACAGGCTTGGTTTTTGGTCACCAATCTACGCTATGACGGGGCATTTGAGTAAAGCATTTGAAAGATCTGGGTGCTGTTATCTGAACTATTTTTCAAATACAGGGTTTTTTTTAAAAGACACGTAATGGGCAATTTCTAAATAAAGCAATAAGAAGTCAAACTATCCCAGTTTTAAAGCATACTTTCCAGGTGTCCTAAGATAAGTTATTTAATGTCTTTCATCTTCCATTTTCTGTAAAATGTGGCATGTAAAAGTATGAACTGTGCAAAGTGCCTAGCACACAGTCTGGCATGCCTACAGCATGATTCAGTACATGCCAGTTCCCGTCCTCTTACAGTATTCTTTTATGTTCATGCACTTACAGGCAACTGACATAATTCTGACAAAAACAAACAGGAGTTTTATACGTTTAGTTGGAAATAAATTGGAAGCAAGTTAGATACAAAACAGATTCATAAGAAGAGCATGTAACAATAATAAACCAGAAAGCAGGGAGATTCTACTATAGGGAAAAAAGCTTAATCAATGCTCTGAACTCAGCATGACTAGAAAATCACAACCATTTCACAGGTGATAAAAGAGGCTTAGAGAAATTAATCTGCTTTAAAAAAAAACAGGTGAGTCAAGCACGCAGACTCCCTTAAACTGTTGAAGTTAAATAGCTATAAGTATAGGCATAGTATGAACCCAATATAAACCCAGAGATGATGTGACATAAATCTGTACTCCTAACATCTACTTCTCACTGAAAATAGCTTCCTTTTTTCTTCTTCTTTTTTATTTTTGGCTCTCTACCCACCTTCACAAGTCTGCTTGACCTTAAACACTGATCGTTTGGGATACTGATTCAATTCACTCCCTTGTCTTTTATGCTGCACATTTGATTTTTTTTTAAATTCACTGCTATCCAGTCTGTGCCAACTGATAGTAACCCTATAAAACACACACAGAACTGCTCAGTGGGGTTTACAAGGCTGTAAATATTTGTGGAAGCAGCAAAATAAATGTACTCAGCATTGTCTCCTGGATGTTATCAGAAATTATTTTGATCAACCCAAAGGAGTCAACCAGGACGAGTCAAACTACTTACTGTGGTCTTCAGTTACACTGTCTAATATGGTCCCCGCTGGGCCATATGTGGCTATTGGTACTGCTTGCAGTGTGGCTACTCGGAATGCTGGAGGGTAACACAGACATTGTATTTAAAGGAATACAAAATATCCACTACATTTCTATATGGATTACCCAACTATTGAAAATTCATTTTGGGGGAAATCTTGGACTAAAGAAAATAAATTAAATTAAATTTCACCTTTCTTTTTACTTTCTCTACTGTGTCTACTAGTAATTTTAGATTTGTGTATGTAGCTGTATTACATTTCCATTGGACAGCATGGATCTAGAGGTGACTGTCCTTTGTCCTGTTTGTTCTTCCCACTTATATCCCATCCTTAGCACTATAGCTCCCCCCAAGACCCAACACTGTGGGGCTGCAATATTCCCTCACGACATGTACAAGATGAATGTCTCAATACCACGATATGTCTCACAAAAATGGTTTGCCAAAAGGAAAACTGTCCTTAAATGATACACAAGGTGCACCTTCTCTCTTATTTAATGTCTTGCTATCCAACATCACTCTGTTATGTCACTTTCTTTGAAACAGATTCAAATACGCATCTTTTCAAGCTAACCTGGTAGCTATCTTCCAAATATTTTGCCACAGATAGCTAAGCACATTGAGTACCGCATGTATTTATGGAAACCTTGCAGTTGGTATTCCGTCAATCTTGGAATCAGTTTTGGCAATGCCTTGATGCCTATGCTGCCTCCTGAGATAGATGAAACAATGATCAACCATTTTTGGATCAGTGACAGCAGATTCATTCCATCTTCTTTCGAAGCATCCTACCTTGTTCAATATTTTTCCCATAGAAACTTTTAATATTGCAACTTAAGGCTTGAATTTTTTCTTCAGTTCTTTCATCTTAACAAATGGTGAGTATATTCTTCCTTTTGTTTTTCTAACTCCAAGTATTTTCACATTTCATTATAATTGATTAATTTTTTAAGCCCTCCTTTCAAATCTTAGGCTCAAATCTTTTAGTTATTTGTCTCACTTTACCAATTCTATGTTCAAGAGCAAGTTCCAGAGTTTCTTTTGACATTCATTGGGTTTTATTTTTCTTTGACCTTTTCTCTTTTTCATGATCTTTTGCTTTCTTCATGTGTGATGTCTTTCAAATCAGTCCATAACTTGTCTTTTCTTTGGTCATTAGTATTTGGCATGTCAAATCTAGTCGTAGGTGGCCTCTAAAGTCAGTAGGATCTATTCAAGTTCATACTTTTACTCATTGACTTTTAAATTTTTTCCAAATTGAAAAAATAGAAGGTGCTATTCTTTTTTTTTTTTTTACATTTTATTAGGGACTCATCACAATCCATACATATACATACATCAATTGTATAAAGCACATCCATACATTCCCTGCCCCAATCATTCTCAAAGCATTTGCTCTCCACTTAAGCCCTTTGCATCAGGTCCTCTTTTTTTTTTCCCCTCCCTCCCCACTCCCCCCTCCCTCATGTGCCCTTGGTAATTTATACATCGTTATTTTGTCATATCTTGCCCTATCCGGAGTCTCCCTTCCCCCCCTTCTCTGCCGTCCCTCCCCCAGGGAGGAGGTCACATGTGGATCCTTGTAATCAGTTCCCCCTTTCCAACCCACTCACCCTCCACTCTCCCAGCATTGTCCCTCACACCCTTGGTCCTGAAGGTATCATCCACCCTGGATTCCCTGTGCCTCCAGCCCTCATATGTACCAGTGTACAACCTCTGCCCTATCCAGCCCTGCAAGGTAGAATTCGGATCATGGTAGTTGGGGGGAGGAAGCATCCAGGATCTGGGGGAAAGCTGTGTTCTTCATCGGTACTACCTCGCACCCTAATTGACCCACCTCCTCTCCTAAACCCCTCTATGAGGGGATCTCCATTGGCCGACACTTGGGTCTTGGGTCTCCACTCTGCACTTCCCCCTTCATTCAATATGGTATATATATACACACATATATATATACATATATATACATACATACACACACATATATATACATATACACACATATATTTTTTATTTTGCATGATGCCTTATACCTGGTCGAAGGTGCTGTTCTTCTGTTGACTCGGGCAGATGATACTGAGCTTCTCTATCATCTCTTTGATAGATGTAAGTAATTTGATTCCTGTGTACAATACAGTGAATTATTTCTTCTCACCTTTGTTACTTCCCAATGAATGACCTCTGTTTTCCTGATAGGTCTGGGTAAGAAGGTGAGGAAAGATGTTTTGGGGATTATATGATCCAACTGTGAGTGACTGTTACCAGGGTGAATGGTGATGGCATCCTACTGGATGTGAAATGATCCATCTCAAAAGCAAGAAGTGCAGGGTTTCACTACTAGCCAGAGAGAAGAGCCAGGAGTGGATCGTGTCTTTTGGACCTTGAGATTCTACTTATTGAACCTCCTTGATCCACCTGACAGCTTTGACGGTAGAGAAACTGACCTAGCAGACTCAGGAGCTGGAGCATGAGACAGAGTTCCATACCTTGGTTTTACTTGCTTTGGGGAAGGAGGTTGGCTTGTGAAGTGAACTGCTGCTGAGCACTAACCTGGGGTAGCCAGAGTGGAAAGTTGAGGCTGGGAACACAGTGACACAGCCATTGGGTGTTCATTATCAGCCCCCAAAGAGCTTGGGGACATTGCCTGAACAGGACGGAGGCCAAGTCAAAGGCCTGAGAGAGGCCGGCCTGCAGACGCGGCCGTGAAGAAACTCCTGGCTGGACAACTGCATGGTTCTCACCTGAATTGTAACCTGTTCACTTCCTTAATAAACTCCATCATTCTGAACATTGTCTGTGAGGTTTTGTGGCCGCTGAAATAAATTGTCAATCGCACTGATCTGACTCCCGTGTACAAGGCTGGAAAAGCAGCGTTGTGGGAGAGCGAGGGCGTTCAGTAGGGTAAAGCCCATATTTGTCACTATCATTTATGTTGTTGAAGGTATTTACAATTACTAAGTCTTTGGTCTTGCAAAATTATATCGTCATGTGACCTCCTGCCTCATTTCTGACACCAAAGTAGCATGCTCCAACTACTGAACCTTTGCTTTCACCTGATGCATTCCAATTGCCAGTAATTCTCAGGGCACCTTGATTTCTTATTTGAACAAACTCAGCTGCAAATGCTGGTAGAGTTTCCGTTTCTTCATTTTAGCATTAGTGGTTGATGCATAGCTTTGAGTAACAGTGCTATGAATTGGCGTTCCTTCTAGATAAATGGACATTATCCTATTACTGACAGTGTTACACTTCAGGGTAGATTTTGAAATGCTGCTATTTGCCTCTTAAATGTGTCCTTCCACGCATCGTGGCTACATAAAGGTGCAATTCAAGATACCCAACGCCAGGCCACTTCAACTCAGGATGCCTAGGGTATCGATCGGCAAGCGTTCTGTTTCATTTTTGCCAACCTCCAATTTTCCTTCATACTCCACAGATTCCGTTTCCAATGACTAACCTTGGCAGCTCTTTCTCCGCATTTGAGTGGTGCTGCATCAGTGTGACTATTCCTCGTCATGAAGCTCTTTCCCTGGAAACCTGGTGGTGCAGCAGGTTAAGCACTTGGCTGCCATCCACAAGGTCAGCTGTTCAAACCCCTCAGTTTCTCGGGGCAAGAAAGATGTTGTCTGCTCCCGTAAGACCCGCGGAGTCATTCTACTCGGCCCTGTGGTCACTAGTACTCAGCAGTGACTCCGCGCCAGCGGTCATCTCCAGGAGGCAGCTCTTCCCCGGTCGCAATTTGAGTGTCTTCAACTTGAGGAGCTCATCTTATAGCACGATGCCAGGCAATATTCCACTGCTACTGCTACGCAAGGTTTCAACTGGCCGATTTTTCCCCGAGGTCGATTTCCCCAGCCGTCTAACAGGGGACTCTGCTGGCATTTGACCGGCTGGTGGCGGAGCGTCCAGCATCACAGCACCATGCAAGCCACCGCAGTGACTAACTGACAGAGACCTGCAAGCCCCAACCCCTGGGAAGCGCACGTCTGTCCGGAACAGCCGTTCGCTGGGAGAAAAAGAACAAAGGACGTGGTTTACTCAAAAGCAAAGGTGAGAAGGGAGCTAGGAGACCACCCGGAACCCAACGGAAGAGAATGGCACGTGGTGCAAAATGCAAGTCGTGCCACTGAGCAATATACGTGGGAATGGTCAACAGAACCATAATGTGCTGGGCACACTCTCATCAAGGACACAGTCAATATCACTGAAGGCAAGCGAGCGCATTCCAGAGCAATGGAGTGGTGAGTGCAGAGGTCTGTGCACAGACTGATAATCCTAAATACTGGGGAATGCCAAGAGCAAAGCAGAGGTAGAATCACTCATACTTTGTACGACGGACTTTTATAAAGAAGGTGACTGGTAATTCCTAAGAGATTTTAAATAGGTGACTATAATCAGATCTGTATATAGCAAGCCTTTCTGATAGCCGGCCTGTTAGGAGTAATCAGGGAAGAAAAGAAGTAAAGACATGGTGAAAGAAAAGGGAAAAGCATGTATTAAACAGGATTCTGAAGGGGGATCAAAACTTGATCAAAGAGATGTCTAGAATGGCCCTCTGGATTCTTTCCTAATCTCTCTCTCTCTCTCTCTCTCTCTCTCTCTCTCTCTCTGATTAAAAAAAAAAGCACTTTGTTTCCACTTTATTTTATTTCCACTTTAGTGGAGTTTAGAATATTTCTTCACAAGTCCCTGGCTGTGAACTCACTGTGGCAGAGACTTAGATTAGCATCAGTGTGCTCCCAGGCAGAAGTCACCTGGGCCAATGAGACTGGTAGCGTGGGTCCATTCAGAGGCCCTCCTTGAGTAGGATCAGCCTTTGAAAGGCTGTGGAGTACACCGTACGTCTCTACTCTGACAAGCCTCGGGTGGCCATGGTTCAGAATGAGCACCGTGACTACTGGTTTGGGTTGGGGCTTATTTTCAGCAAGGTTGGCACTATGCTGCGGTGGGGGGGGGGGGGGAGGGCATTCATCTCAGAACCACTCGGGTGAAGGGTTGAACCCTGTATTTTCAAGTGTGATATTTATTCACTATAGAATTTTTTAAATCCTTTATTTAAAGAAAAAATACTACATGAAAACAATATCTTGATTACTGAGCTTTTTAACAAACGCTTTTAATTTCCACCCATGGTAGGAACCTCGCTTTCCTCCCCCTAGTCTCGGTCCCACTTCTCCCTCCTTGACACAGTGCCTCACGCAAGCAGGCACTTATGTGTGTGCTGAATGAAGGGAAGTAAACAAATGCCACAAGCCACACGATGGATGGTGGTGGGCCATCCACAGAGACAGTGAGTGCAGAGGCGCAGGGGCTCTTGGAAGAGGACGATGAGTTCATAATGCCTGTCAGAAGCACTGCTTGGTGTATCATTTTATAGACTCATTTATTATTCAACACTGGCAGCATTTACAATAGGAAATATTAAATACTGACAGCACTCAAAGAATTGTTCTCAGGATATTTCCCTATTATCTGTACGTGACCATCCTATGTGAAATAACATCCCTACTTACTTTTCTACAGAAAATTTACTACCAGCAGGGACACATACACAAACACACACACACACACACAGAGAGAGAGAGATAACTCAAAAAGTATAAACTATTGCTACAAAATCTTAGAAGCCTTGGTTCAAAATATATAAAAACATGTACTTCTGTTTCTTGCTGCTTCTTTCTAGGTCTATTCGCTTCTGAAAGTAGTGTTCCCATCAGCAACCTTTCCCCCATGGAATTTTGCGCTCTTCGAGTTACAAAACGTCAGAAGTGGAGTTTAGGTATCCTTGGGAAACTTAAAACACATTTCTTGAAATGTTGAGTTTGGGGAACAAAACGATGTCTGGTAGGGCAGGATCAGGACTGAGGAATGAACGGAATAAGTTTCCCCAACGGAATTCTCATAAGAATAAGATAGCCTTCCAAAATGAGCGGTGTCTTGATGTGATGGCGCACGCTTTTCTTGGCCTTTCTCTAACCCATGCAGTTTCTCTTACAAGATATTTCTTAAAATTTGTTTATAATATTTCACGGGGAAAAATTCCATGATCATTTCATTATTCCATGACTTTGGTGAAGCCCCCATGTATGTGTGTTCATTATTTCTCTTTGACCTTTACAAAGAGAAGCTCCGTGAAAATGTGGATTGGTCTGTTTTGTTCACAGACATTTGCCAGCACCCAGAGGGTGACCCCTAAACATCCTGCCAAAGGGTAGGAGGATCAGTAGGGAGATGGGGACAAGAAACACAGTCCTACATTAATAAAAACTGCAGTGGGTACTCACAAGAAGCTAGTGAAAATCCCTGGAAACCCAAACCCAAAGATGGAGTTGTGAATCTGAGCAAGAGGTTGGGAGCTGCCCTGAGGGAGATTGTTTCCCAGGTAGATAATCAGCGAGCTTGGGTTTTAATAATCATTGGCCGGGTGAGATCCTTGTCTCTGCATGAAGCTGGCACACTCAGAGACCAAGTCTTTTAGAAATCATTGGCGAACTGGAAGATGAAAAGAAACTTGGCTCTCTCAGCCGAGGCACTGGTCAGAATGAAAATGTCCTCCGAAGAATTCTGGGGATGGCAGACCTTATAGGCTTTGGGGCTTTCTATGTGTCTCACCTGCATGGTCTAGGAAGTCCCAAGACAAAAAATTGACACGAATACTGGAGTAGGCCAGTTATCAATTTATTGACTCCCAGTTTGAAAGCCACTCATTTTTTATTGCATAGTGAGACTGATCTACAGGCATGCCCCCTCTCCCAGCATCCTGGAGGAGCAAGGCTGACTGAGGGGAAAGCTAAGTCATTCGACACTAACTGAATTTATGTACTGAGTGTCATAAACAAAAGATTTGTTTCTCAAAACTTAGTTGAAGGCTAAAGGCTAGAATTTTCATGTAGAATTTATTCGTTGTGTAATCGTCAGGTTGGCCTGGAGCCAAGCTTCATTTTTCAGGTACCCATTGTTCCCCTGCTACCCAGTCGCACTGAGCACTTGAATCGATTTTCAACTCCTTCTCCCCCAGCTCAGTAAGAGCTTTCCTTGAAAGACTTGTAGCCTTGGATCTACATGAATAGCTTTTAAGCCTTTTTTTATGCTAGTAGGGTCCGATTTCACCTACTAGCAGACGGACTCTTGATACACCCCTGAGGTAGTTAATTTATTGTGCCAACCTGGCCAATAAACACATGTGGGATTAATTGAAGGGCAGAGATAAATGGCTTGGCAAGCCTCACCTTTCTTGTCTCTTGCTCTTTGATCATTGGACCAGTGTGTGGCTGCCTTGCTTGTTCTGTGCCTCAATTTGCAAGCTACTCTACCTGTGGGACACCTGACCTATGGACTGTGTCACTGTAATTTGAGGTTCCATCAAGACCTGCTTCGCCACACAATTGGAATTTACATCTCTTGAGCTGGGGACTGTCAGACCCTGTCATCTAGCTGACTGTTGGTGACCTGCCTTGCTGTTTGCTGCCTGTGCCGGGATAGCCTGAATTGCTCTACAGAGGACTACCTGGTGGCCCTCAAGACTTGAAGGACTGCCAGTGTCTCACAACTGTCTCATGGGAGTGAGTTGCACTGAGCCATTTGCACTGCCTTATAATTTAACGGTTTATTTCTTGTGTTATCTCTATCTGTATAAATATATATATATATAATTATTATCAATCTGGTTTTGTCTCTCTAGAGAACCCTAACACAACCCCATTTCATATTTCAATCATCTTCCTGTTTTACATAAAGAAAAAGGTGCAGTAAGATGAGGTGCATCAGGGCTACAATAAGAATGAACATGATTTCAAAAAGCCAAACTTGGCCGGTTAAGACTCATCAGTTTATTTTAACTTTCACTACATTAACTTTAAGAAACCCGGACTTTGTCATCAGTAAGTGCTTGGTTGCTAACCCAAAGGCTGGCCGCTCAATCTTACCCTGTGGTTCTGCGGAGGAAAACCCAGTGATCTGTTCCCATAGAGATGACAGCCTAAAACACCCGAAGGGCAATTCTACTCTGTCCAGTGGGGTTGCTAAGAGTTGGAAGTGACCTGATGGCACCAAACCACAGCAGCATGTTGACTTGAACTTGGTCTATGTTAAACTATGGAATGAATAACACAGCTACCCAAAATGCTAACAGGTACCATCCTGCGTGGTGCCTGCCAAAGCTTTCCTCTCCCAAACACCTACAGCGTACCACCATGCAGTCAATGCCAACTCACAGCGACCCTGCAGAGCAGGGTAGAACTTCGAGTCTCTGAGACTGTAACTCTTTATAGGAGTAGAAAGACCCATCTTTCTCCTATCCAAGCAGTTATAGATGCTCCCTCTTCCCATTAAAAAAATATATTATACTTATTTCCCCTTTTTCTTACCTCCCCAACAACCCATCATCAGTGTTCTCTGGAGAACACTACAAGGGCCCTCTGACAAACTATAATAATCACCATATCTTTAGCCAACAAACATCTTCTTGGCACTGGAGTTCCATATTTTCTGACTTGGGTGGTTAAAAATGGAAATTTATTCTCTCCTGATACTTTACACATTGTACACTTGACCCTAAAGCAGTTATTTATATACCCAGGTCATATGAAAAACATAACAGGTCTTGGATTTTCTCTTCAAGAAGATCAAAGGTATCTTAAGAAATAAGAACGGTGAGTGGCATCGTCCAAAACAACCAAGGTCACTGCCATCGGTCAAGGCCGACTCACAGTAACCCTATAACGCAGACAGAACAGCCCTGTGCATTTCTGATGCTGGGGCTCTGGGTGTACAAAGCTCCATCTTTCTCCTGCAGAAGGGCTAAACTGCTGACCTTGCCATCAGCAGCTCAACATGTAACCATTAGTCCATCGGGGCTCCAAGGGTGGTATCCTGGTTAACTAAAATTCAGAGATGGACACAAAATCTTGGGAACCTCAAACTCAACAGGATTCAAAGGATTCAACCATCTACTATTTGATTAAGTTGCTGACAAACTGTTTTAATGACTGATTTTTCAATCACATTGCCCCTATACATTTCCCTAGATCAGTGGTTCTCAACCTTCCTAATGCCGCGACCCTTTAATACAGTCCCTCATGTTGTGGTGAACCCCAACCATAGCATTAGTTTCATTGCTACTTCATAAATGTAATTTTGCTGTTAAGAATTGTAATGTAAATATCTGACATACGGGATTATTTTCATTGTTACAAATTGAACATAATTCAAGCATAGCGACTAATCACCAAAACAATATATATTTATATATTGTGAAATATGTATTTCTAATTACAAATAAATTAAATTTTGTCTTGAAGCATGGTGTAGCATGGGTAACAGTCTTCACACTGGGTACTCATATGTGGGCGTATCTGCATGTGGGCGGACCCACCTGGAGACAGACAGGAGTTTTGTCTCGATTCCTAAGCCCATCGGAAATATGTGTTTTCCGATGGTCTTAGGCGCGACCCCTGTGAAAGGGTTGTTCGAGCCACAAAGAGGTGGCGACCCACAGGTTGAGAACTGCTGGATCTAGATGATAAACTAAGTAGTACAGGGGTGGATAAATAGAGACCAAAAGAAAGACGTGGCTGCCAAAACCCATACTACCAACACATACCTGATAAGATTTTAGTCACAATGGATTTGTATCCTCACAGGATCACTGCTTCAGATAACAGCTTATTTTACTTACTTATTTAAAAAAATTTTGTTCATTCTATTTTCACCCATTAGCAATGCCTCAAACCAGTTCACTCTGGTTCAACCCCTGGCAAAGGAGTTGCTTTTACCCTTCCTGTATATTGAATGAGGGCCTACAATTTTACCAACATCTCTAGGTGCTTCTAGTAGATCCCCAGGGTTCATTAGCGTTCTCCACAAATCACCTGAGGATCTTATTAAAACACAGATTCTGATTCAGTGTATCTGGGGTGGAAATGCAAATCCTCAGCAAGGAGCTGAAACCTGAACGAACTAGCTGGAAACCTTTTTAGAACTAGGGAGTCAGATAGTTCTGGAATGGCTGAGAGAAAAGGCAGACTGAAAGCATTCAATGGACACTTATTAAGGCAAATAAAATTAGTAGGTGTGGAGAGGTAAGCAAGTTAGTAGGAGTCTTAACAAAAAATCTCAGATCCAAGAATCAGAGGTCAGAAAGATGAGGTTTTTTGTTGTTTAAATTGTCTCCAATTTCGGGAAAGGTTATGTGCTTCATCTCCCCAACAGTCTCATGGGAGAAGGTCATGAACAAAGAATTTCTGTTTGGGCTTAAAGAAGTACATCTTCAAAAATTTCTTACAGAAGTCAAAAAGCCCTATCCTATTGCTGGGTTCCCAACCCCATCCATAAAAACAAACTTCACACAATCACTAACCACTCTGCCAAAGAGCAGCAGGGAAGTTCCCCGGGAGCCAGAGAGGATGCCCCTGCTGAGAGTGACAGGCAACTGAGAACTATGTTATCCATGTGGTTCAAGTTCAATAAGCTGTCTTGTTGTTAGGAGCTTTGGGCATTTTGTACTATACAGCATCCACTCATCCATCAAGAGTGAAATGTTCAGAAAGGTTGTGAGTCTACAATAAAGAAAGCATTTTAATCAAAGTGCCTGCCAAAATGAGATTAGTGTTCAAATAAGCAACATCAATGAAAGGTTTAGTGGAAGAGATTCAATTCAGTAGGTCTTAAATACTTAAGTACACAAGAGAAAAATGCAAAAATAAAAGAGACATGCATCTTACAAGAAGAGAGGATAACTAATATTCTAGTTTTGTATATAAAAACAAAATATAATAATTTATAAATTATCAAGGGTTCATGGGGGGGGGAAGGAGGGAGGGAGGGAGGGAAAAATAAGGAGGTGATGCTAGGGGCTTGGGTGGGACGCAAATATTTAGAGAATGATGAGGGTAATGAATGTACGAATGTGCTTTCCACAATTGATGCATGTATGGATTCTGATAAGAGTTGAATGATCCCCTAATAAAATGATTTTTTAAAAGAAGTTAAAAAAACAACAATAAATTTTTAATATATATAAAATATATTTATATATGATGATGGGGAAATAGATCTATGTACATATATTATAGGTTTAGTATTAAGGTAGCAGATGGACCTTGGGACTCTACTCAAGTACTCCCTCAATGCAAGAACACTTTGTTCTATTAAACTGGCATTCCATGATGCTCACCTTCCTGACACGATTGCTGAAGACAAAGCAAGTACATAAGCAAATGTAGTGAAGAAAGCTGATGGTGCCTGGCTATCAAGAGATATAGTATCTGGGGTCTTAAAGACTTGAAGATAAACAAGCAGCCATCTAGCTCAGAAGCACCAAAGCCCACATGGAAGAAGCACACCAGCCTGTGTAATCACAAAGTGTCGATAGGATCAGGTATCAGGCATCAAATACCCAACACAAAAAAATCATATCATTGTGAATGAGGGGGAGTGCAAAATGGGGACCCAAAGCCTATCTGTATGCAACTGGACATCTCCTTATAGAAGGGTCACAGGTAGGAAACGAGCCAGTCACGGTGCAGTATAGCATCGATGAAACACACAACTTTCCTCTACTTCCTTAATATCATGATTTCAATTCTACCTTACAAATCCAGCTAGACCAGAGAATGTACATGGGTACAGGTAAGAGCTGGAAACAGGGACTCCAGGAAAGATAAACCTGTCAGGACCAATATTGAGAGTAGCCATACCAGGAGAGGAAGGGGAAGTTGTGGGGAGATAGGGGGAATCCCCTCCCACAAGGGATGGACAACAGAAAACTGGATGAAGGGAGACATCAGTAAGTGTAAGACATGAAAAAAAAAATAATAATTTATATATTATCAAGGGTGAAGAAGGGAGGGAGGGGGAAGAAGGGGAATGAGAAACTGATACCAAGAGCTAAAGTAGAAAGAACATGTTTTTAAAATGAAGAGGGCAACAAGTGGACACATGTGCTTGACACATGGATGGATTGTATAAGAGTTTCACGAGCCCCCAATAAAATGATTTTTAAAAACCAACAACAGCTCTGAGATAGTTTATTGTGCCAGCCTGGCTGATAAGCACATGTGGGATTAATTGAAGGGCGGAGAGATAAATGGCTCGGCGAGCCTCATCTTTCTTGTCTCTTGCTCTTTGATCATCGAACCGTTGTGTGGCTGCCCGGCTTGTTCTGTGCCTCAATTTGCAAGCTACACTATCTGTGAGACACCTAACCCGTGGACCGTGTCGCTGTAATTTGAGATCCCTTTAAGACCCGCTGTGACACACAATTGGAATTTACATCTTGAAGGACTGCCAGTGTGTCACAACTCTCCCACAGGAGTGAGTTGCACTGAGCCATTTGTACTGCTTTATAATCTAACTGTTCATTTCTTGTATTATATAGCTATCTGTATATAATTTAACTGTTCATTTCTTGTTATATAGCTATCTATCTTTATAAATATATACATAAAGTTATTAGCAATCTGAGTTTGTCTCTCTAGAGAACCCTAACACAACTCATTTCCATTTAGTGAATTCCGACTCAGAGGGAGACTATGGGACCAAGTAGAACGGTGTCCTCAGAGTTCAGAGCTGTCTGTCTTTATGAGGCAAACTGCCATATATTCTCCAGCAGAGCAGCTGGTGGGTTCAAATAGCTGACTTTGGGTTAGCAGCCTAGTGTGCTTACTCCCACACCATCAAGAATCTTATCTATAACTCCAAAACTCACTGCCAGCAAGTCAATGATGACTTATCGTAGCCCCCTGTGGGTTTCTGAGGCTGTAACTGTTTACAGGAGTAGAAAGCCCGTCTTTCGCCTGCCTCGTATATAATGGGGGGGGGGGGGAACCATTGCTATCAAGTCAATTCCAATTCAGAGGTACCCTATAGAACAGAAATGAGCTGCCTCTCTGGATTTCCAAGACTGTAAATCTTTACGGGATTAGAAAGGAGAGGTAAATACCGAAGAGTTTGTGCCTACATTTTCACAGGCAGATAGAAAACTGAGGGGAATGGTTGTCTCTGGGCTAGAGGATGGAAAGATTGGGAAGGGCAGGATAACTGAGGGCTGGAATAAGAACACATTTCATTAAATACCGTCCCTTACTATGGTGATATTTGAATGTGTGTATTCCCGTGTCCCTGGAAAGGAACATCCTGCTAGGTGAAGTGGAGGAGCAGTGCAAAAGAGGAAGAGTGTCGACAAGATGAACTGACACAGTGGCTCCAATGATGGCCTCCAACCTGGCAATGATTGTGAGGAACGTGCAGGACTGTGTTGTACAGCATCGGTCACTATAACTCAGAGCCAATTCCGTGGCACCAAATCACAACATTACAATGAAACGGAAGACCAAAGAGAACTGTTTTGAACTAAGGTGTTGGCCAAAAATGCACTATTTTATAGACTGCAAGAAGAATGAACAAATCTGTCTTGCAAGGAGTACAGCCAGAACGCTCCTTAGACTGAAGATGGCAAGGCTTCACCTCATGAACGCTGGGCATGCTGTCAGTTCCCGGGAAGGGCATGATAACTGGAAATGTAGAGGGCCAGTGAAAGGGAGGAAGGAGACCCTCCCGGAGACGGGCTGACACAATGGGTTCGA
This sequence comes from Tenrec ecaudatus, assembly GCF_050624435.1. Classification (NCBI taxonomy): domain Eukaryota; kingdom Metazoa; phylum Chordata; class Mammalia; order Afrosoricida; family Tenrecidae; genus Tenrec; species Tenrec ecaudatus. The sequence goes on along the minus strand of NC_134535.1, from coordinate 26,575,715 downwards.
GTACAGCAGCACCTGTTAGGATGGTGTCAGACCGGAGAGAGTTTCATTCTGTTGTACAGAGGGCTGCCAGGCGTTGGTACCTACGCAAAAGCACCTGACAACAGTGTTACCCATACAAGCTGTTCCTGAGTCGTGCGACCAAGCATCCAACTGCTAGCCTCAAGGCTGGCAGCTGGAAGCCACGCAAAAGTATATCTGGGAATAAAAGTCTGGGGGTGGGGTGGGTAATCTGCTTGCAAAAACAAAACCAGCCATGTAAGAACCCCATGGAGCACCGTTCAACACTGAAACACATAAGACTGTCATGGGTTAAAATCAGTGCAAGTGTTTGGTTTCCTATCACCCATATACCTGAACTGTTTGAAATGCATATTTTATTGAAGGGAATTATGTAAATTATATGAAAGGAATCCAAAGAGCGCTGAGGACTGGGAGGGCAGAGGATTCTCTCACTTGCTAAGGCAGGCAGACATATCAAGAAGAAGAAGTAGATGAGATAGACCTTAAACCAGGAGTCCTCAAACTTGTTAAACAGGGGCCAGTTCACTGTCCCTCAGACCCGTTGGGGGGCCGGACTATATTTAAAAAAACTATGAACAAATTCCTACGCACACTGCACATATCCTATTTTGAAGTAAAAAAACAAACAGGGCAAAAAGATCCAGTGGGCCCGATAAATGCCCTCGCAGGCGGCATGTGGCCCGCAGGCCCTAGTTTGAGGACGGCTACCTTAAACAATGGAGAGAAGAGAGGAGTACCACACCTCATTCCAGGTAAGGAATGAGAAGGGTATGGGAGTGAAGTTGGGATGGGAGGTGCACATTTGGCAAGGTACCAGTGCACCAATTTAGAGCGCATAAAAGGTAGTGTATTTCTTTTCTATAACTGAGTAATAAATCACTACAAATGTGGCAGTTTAACCCTTTAAAGAGATCTTTTGCAACACTTTAAGGAGATCAAGTGTACCTTCAAGGCTAAAACTCCTAGCTTACTTACTTTTTGAACCTTACTATGTAAGGTTAGCTTACTAAATAAAGTTCGTAGCTTACTTTGTGAACCTACTAACGTGCTCTCCCTGGTCAGAGTCGCCTTTATGACCCGCTTACACTAGCACTGAACCACAAGGCTCTGTGTGCACATCCACCGAGCAGGGTCTCTCGTTGTCCTTACTCAGTGTGTTTTATAATTGCTCTCCCGGTCAAACGGCCTGGTGGCGTAGCTACAATTTGATGGCATTTGGTATTTGTGAAGCTATATCACACACTTTTCTGAGAATAAAGGAGCAATGAAAGAAAAAGTGGAGGATTTTTTTTTCAAAAAGCCTCTGCTCAGTTAATGATGCTGTAACAATGTTGTGATTCACTGTAGAAAAATCTTGTAAAACAATTTTGCTGTTAGTACTCATACAAGCTAAGAGATATTATATTTGAGCAATCTGCCACTATACTAAAAAACCAAACTCACTGCCATCAAGTCGATTATGACTTATAGCAACTCTGTGTTTCCAAGACAAGAACTCTTTAAAGGACTAAAAAGCCTCACCTTTCTCCCTCTGAGGGGTTAGTGGGTTTGAACTGCTAACCTTGCAGTTGGCAGCCCAACACGTAACCCATTACACCACCAGAGGTATAGTTATCACCTATTATTCGATTATTGAAATTGATAATAAGCATTACTAAGGATTGTGAATGGTCTGGTGTTAGAGGACGCTGCGGGGTGGGGAGGGGGGTGAAGGATACTTTGACTTACCACGCAGAGTGACATCAACCCTAAAGATGCCAACGGTCAAGGTCAGATGAAAACTCACACCTGACCAAAACACCTTTGTGAGCCCTTGGCCTGAAGACTCAGCTATGACCTGCCCAGACACCATTCCTCAGAAACAGAGACAATAAATGCGTGTTGTTTCAAGCCATTATGTTTATGGTCATATTGCTATACAAATAATCCATAGCTAATGTGTCTTCCTTCTTAGATTACTCATGTTAGTGAAGTCCCATATGAGGCCAACTCGAGTCCTCTAAACATCAGCTCACCACTGGTAGTATGGAAACCCCTGGCTACTCTGAGAAAATCAGTTAGTCACACTCTGTTGTGAGACTGAAGCTCCAATTTATCAGCAACACTGACAGAACAGACAAGCTGACTAATTAGTTCATCAAACACTATCAACTGCTCGTTCTCACCTTGGACACTGTGACAGTTACATAATCTCCTGTCAACTTGAGCGATGGGTGGAGTCTAGCCTGTCAGTCAGGTCCTAGCCAAGGATGACACACTGTGTAGGCATGGCCTTCTCCGGAGGATTCTGGGTACTCCTCCTCTCTTCCTCCCTGGGGGCAGGACCACACACTCTCACTCTCTGCTTAACATTCCAGTTGACAAGTCACGCGGAGCCACGCTGATGGCAGCCAGAGCCTTGGAGCTGGAGGAGCCACGTGGAAACCCACGGCAGCACTGAGATGCTTCCACAAGATTTTTCACCCACTGGCCTCTGATCTTCCTGCTTTCAGCATCATTGCATGTTCTGCCTGAGTCTGTAGAATAATTTGTGGACTAGTACTGGACATATGGGCTAATATCAGACTTAGGGGCTAATAGCAAACTTATAGACTTGATCGGGACTGGGCTGGGATGTTTTCTTAATATACAATTACTCTTTGATCTAGAACTCTCTCTTCCACACATGAGTGTCTCTGGATTTGTCTCTCTAGTCAACTCGGACTAACACAGACATTCTCAGAGGGCAAGCACTTTCTACCTCCTTTGTAAATCATCAGAAATTTTAAATATGAACAGATTGAAAGGCCACCAAGAGGTCAAGCTTGAGAGGTAAACAAATTGTCTTTCTCACTTAGCCAAAGAAAGTTAAATATAGACCTCTTTTCAATGTTACATAGTACATTCGAAAATTTGCCTTTCACATTAAAACTACCTTTTCTAACAGCCAGCAGGCCCTGTGTTGAGCCAGGCATTCCTTGTAAACCAAGCAGAGCAAGCCAGCATTCCCTGGAAAGTTCTTACCACCCTTCTTTCAGGAGCTCCGTCTCCACTGCCTCGTGACAGCACAGATCTTTTCACACAGGACATGGAAGTGATGTCTTGGATCGTAAGTAGAACTACAAACAAGCAATTGCCGAGATCTATTGCAGTCCTCAGCTGACACGGTACTTGTGTAATGTTTACTTTAAAATGACAGTTTAAAAGTCAAGTTACTTGTGAAATGGGGCCCGGGATCACATAGATGCGCAGTCAGGCAGCACTCTCCTTTGTAGAAGGAGATTCACTACATCATTTCCTTTCATTTTCCCAGGTATCCGAAACCGAAATCAATCACCTATTTCCAAATGGGCAGCTACTAAAATTAACATGCACTGCATAGTTCGGAGTTATTTTAGTTCATTTTGATGGCACGATTTGTTAAGGCTTTGTGAAATTCCTTAACAGGTGCGATGAGCTTTCACGGCCAGTGTAAGTAGATGAAATATTCCCAGGTGCGTGAGAAGATCATTCCTGCAACATCAGTAGATGGCATAAGCACATTTCCAAAATGACAGAAAATAAAAGCAAAATCATTGGAGAGAATCTATTTTTTATTGCGAGGCCAGCTTGAGGACAGGCCCAGAGATGAGCGCACAGAGCAGAACGTGATCCAAGTCCTCCTCGTGCCCCGGGGCGGCTCCCACCGAGAGCGCCCTAATTGTGAACATCTGGGTCAGAGCGCAGACGCAAACAAAAACGTCCTTGCTAGGCTGGCAGAAAAAATGAAATGCACCATAAGGTAAACAAATATATCCTTGGGATGATACAATGAGGCGTTAGATGTGACCACGTCAAAGACAAGCATGTAGGTGCTAAAAATACAAAAATACATCAAAGTGAAGAGCAACCGATAGACTTGTGCTTTTAATTAATTTATTTTTTTGCCTCATCATGGGCAAGATTTGTATATCTTACCTGCTGCTCTGACCTAGTGAATCCAACTCAGGAACAACCAGCTCCTAATACAAAAGAACACGGCGCAGCTGACCTCGCCCTAAATTGGTTCTTCTAATGTATTTCCTGATATCTCTCAAGAGGCCTCTGGGATCCTGTTCTTATAGACCTGTGAGCCTAATCCACCAACCCGCTGCCATGGGGTCAATACTGGCTGAGGCTATAGATCTTTATTGCCGCAGATCTGCTGCTCATGTTCCTCCCATGGTGTGCCTGCTGGATTTGAACTGCTGATCTTGTGGCTCGCAGTCCAGCACTTACCCGGCAGTGCTAAATGACTTCATAATTGATTTCTTTTTTTAAATTCATAATTGATTTCTGCTACGAAGACATCATTGGCATACTGTATTTCTGTGATAAACATGTGTGCCACTTTGCTTGGCGACTGTGCTTCACACATATTGAACAGAATGACCTCCATTGTTCTCTCGTTATAAAGAACAGGGATCCACAAACTGTATGTGTGAAATGTCAAATAACAAATATTTTTAGGATGTGTAAGTCCTACAGTCTCTGTGGCAATTACTTAACTCTATGGTGCAAAAGCAAATGAATGAATATGGCCGTGTGTCAGTAAAATTCTATTTACAAAAAGTAAGTGACAGGCTGAATTTGATCCATGGGTACCAGATTGCCAGCCCTGACACAGTCTAACAGAAGGAATACTTCACGTCTTTCTGAAAGGCAGAAAAATCTGTGTGGTACATAAATAATCATTTGTCAATTTGAGGATTAAGAGGGAAGGGGTGGAGTCTACTCTGTTAATTGGGTCATAGCCAATGAGGCTACTGTGTGAGCATAGCCTTCCCCTAAGGATTCTGGGAAATCCAGTATTTCCTCCTTGGAGGCTGCAGATACTCGCTCTCTGCTCACACCCTGGGAGACATAGCAGCTGACAAGACACATGGACCCACCCGGATGCAGAGACCCCTGCCAGCGCTGAGAAGTTTCCAATGCCACTGGATCCAAGAACACTGGCCCATGATCTTCTACATTCAGGACTTTATAGATTGGTATCGGACATATGGGCTAATATTGAACTTAAGGACTTAATCTGAACTGGGCTGGGATGTTTTCTCAATGTTCAATTGCTCTTGTATAGAAATCTCTTTCTTATACACGTATGTGTGTCCATGGATTTGTTTCTCTCATATACCCAGACTAACACAATCTGGCTCATGACAAGCCTACAGAGTAGGGTAGAATTGCCCCTGTGGATTTCTTAGACGGTAACTCTTAACTCTTAAGAGAAGTAGAAAGCCTCAACTTTCTCCCACAGTACGGCTGGTAGTTTCAAACTGCTGACCTTACGGGATTACAGCCCAATACGTAGCCACTATGTCACCAGTGCTCTTTGGGGGAAGAAAGCCCTGCTTATTTATTCCCAAAAGGTCAAAGATACTGTAGACCCAATGGACCTGCTCTCCTTTGACACACACGTGTCACCATGAGTGGATCTCCAGGGCAAATGGTTTTGCGGTTGCTTGTTTGTCATGAGCCAACAAGGCTGTCGAGGATATTTCAGTTAGAGCCCCTACTGTTCTTTTCAAATCTCTACTTCCTTATTCACTTCCCTCTGGACTCAATTCTAACACTGGCCAGCAAGATTTTTAAAGAAAGGAAGGGGTAGAAAGGGAGAAACAAAAAAGGCGGGAAGCAGGGATAGAAGCCTACAGTACCACAGAATACCAGGAGAATACAAAACGTTAAAAAGAAAAAGTTCTTAGGTATAGTAAGAGATTGCTAGTTCCTCCCAAAGCCATTTGGGAAGGGGCCCTCAGTGCGACGGACTGACAGTACGGCTGTAACGATGTGTTCAAATCGGAAGAACTATGAGGATGACAGAAGATCAGACCGTGTTCCTTCCCATGTGCAGAGGGAGCCTATGAATCAGAATCAACTCCATGGTCCTAACAGGACACCGCAGTCAGAAAGAGAAGAACTCCTAAGGAAACTAGACAGGGCCATAAGTAATATAGTTTGTAAGTTTAATAACAAAGAGGGCAACAACTAGTAAGAATGAAACTCAATTCTGAAAAGAATTTTGTACTAGACTATTTTTTACTGATATGTAACATAGCACCCCAAATGTGTTACCTCCCAGTTTTGCAAGTCTGAAATCAAGGTGTGCTTATCTGGTTCAATCTGGAGACTCGGCGGGCGGGCGGAACTCAGCCTCCAGGTTTATTCAGTTATATTGGAAAAATTTAGTTTCTTGAAGTTGTAGAGATCCCATTTCCCTGATGGCTTCAGGAAAATCTCAACTCCTAAAGATTATTCTTCCATCCTTATCCATGACCCCCTGCCTTCCATATTTAAGCCAAAGAGGGGGTGTCAAATTCTTAGGGTGCTTCAAATCTCCCTGGTTTCCCGTTCTGTTACAGTCCAAAGGAAACGCTCTGCTTTTCAAAAAGCCATGTGATTATATTAAATCTACCCGAAGAGTCTCCCTATTTTAAGGTCAGCCCATCAGAAACCGCAATTCCTTCTCAAAATCCTTTGTTCCAGGTAACAGCCATGATATCGAATCCCAGCGATAAGGATGAGAAATCTTGGGTGACCGTCTTAGGAATCCACCTACCCCATGTAGACATTTAAAATTAGAACACACACACATTTAAAGTTAGAAAGGCATCCAAATGCCAATGGACCTCGAAGAAGGCTTAAAATATCTGAATCTTGAGCTTACAAATTGCCAGTGATTTGGGGGGGGGGGAATTCTGGGTGAGTGTACCACTCTAGCCACAGTGAGAAAGAGGGAGGTTTTTCTTCTTGGAGAATGAAAGAAAGAATAAATGGGGCGGGGGGGGGGAAGAGAAGCAAAAGGGGTTCTTTTGCCAGCTATTTACTTTGCCAAGATTAGTATCATTTTAATTTAGGTACAGAGAGACACATTCTCATATTCTGAGGCTCTTTGAAAAAGTTTTCCAGATGGTTAGCCCTCCCCAGAGTGACAGCATGCAACATAGCCTTGCACATATTGGGAATTCAATTAAACGCTGCTGACCATCTGATGGTGAATTCAGAGATCTGGAGGAGCTGAGTCAATACAAACATATGGCTTGGTTCCCATCAAAAGACAAATCGGGGCTGTATATTTTCCTCCCTAACATTGCACCTCCTTTACAATGTGGGAGAAAACAGACGTGAGCTAATAAAGAATAGACCACGCAACAAAAGATTACAGTGCACAAACTGCAAAATATTAAAATTCCTCTCAATTTATCATAAAAACAGCACCGCTTCACCTCAAGAACAACACTGTTGGCACTTCTTTCTCAGTTCGGGATAATGAAATCGATTCTTGCTGAGCATTGCTGCAGAAGACTTCAGATGAGGACACAGTGCCTGACCCCCAGTTGCTCAATGAACACAAATGAGTCTAATGTGAGGCTTAGGGGCATCAGTGCTGAAGGAGAAATGATGGAAAGAAAACAATATTAATCCAGTCTAGCTCTCATGAGGACGATATTATTTATTGATGAGGAAAACAAAGGCCCAGACAACATTTGAAAATATATTTTTCAAGGCCGTGTGACAAGGACAGTAAAACCTATCAGGTGAAAATCTACCGGAGAAGGAGAACACAAATTGTTTCCACTAATAAGGAGCAATAGAAAAGAAGTCAGACTACATTCTGTCAAAGGCACCACAGGTTTGAGACTCAGGAAAACAAAAAATCCCTTCCAGTCCCACCTCTTTAGTGAGGCAGATATTCAAACTCAGGACTGACTGACTGACTGACTGAAACGTGGTCAACCTCTGTTGTCTATTGGGTCAGAACTGGAAGTGGTGAAGAGAAAACCAGAACAGGTTCTCAGAGTTGTTATTTCAGGTAGACCTTGAAAAGGTACGTACAATTTTGAAAAGCCAACATGAAAGAGATTGAAGTGCAGAAGGGAGGAATCGAGGGGACAGTAATTCAAGAATCGTGAGTAGTTGCTCAGGTAAAATGCCACGCAAACTTGTGACAAATAAAGTAGACTGGATGTGCATTTGGGCGGCGGTATGTTGGTGTTAGGACATTATTACATCAGTCCAGACAAAGGCCTCAACTAGGATCTCAGCATTTAAAAATCAAAAGGGGGAAGATGTAAGGGAGAGGGTAACAGGAAAAATTACTCTTTACTTACCCTATATTTCACACAAAGCCACACGCAAAAGGCAAAATATTCTCTGCTTCCCCCCTTTACCTGCAGTCGAAGAGTTACCAAACTATGCCCTGTGTGCCAAATGCAGTCTAGAAGATTTTGGTTGTCGGGTTTTTTGGAACATAGCTATTTGTGGATTGTCAGTGACTGTTTTCACTCACCAAGGCCCAAGACACGATGGCCCACCAAGCTTAACATATGCACCATCTAGCCCTTTACATGGAGAAAGGTGCCAATGCTTGCTCCTGCCTCCTACTTCAACTTTTTGTAGTTTATTTTCATCTAAATATTATGCTCATATGGATAGTTCTTGATTTATAGATTTTTAAGATTAGCTACTGAATTTCTGTTATAGCTATCAGGAATTTGGTTATATCCTCTGTCACCATCAACCACCCTCCGCCACACATTACTCTTCACCATCCTCCCAATATATTTAAACCAATAATCAGTGTTGACAGTATCATTGTGACTACTCTTTATTGCGGTATCATATGGTGTAATGTGATTGCTTCCATGCTCATAAAAACGCTTCTAAAGTTATTGTTTCATTTACTTACTTTTCCTTTTCCGTTTGTTCCCGACAATTTCAAATACTTTTATCAACTCCATTGCTTCTATTTGTCCTTCCCAATCCCTTCGATGCCCTCCATCCCTTTTCTCTCAGTCTAGACCAGTTGCTCCCTAAACCACTTAGTGGACTCCTGCTCTCCCAGCTTCCTCTCTCTATTGAATCCTTTGTAAACTACATATCATGGCTTTAATTTTATTGATTTCTCTTGTGTTTTGCTGAAGTTCATCTTCCACAGGCTTTCTATGAGGCTATGTAAGGCATAAATATTTCAATCCTTTTGTCTTAGATCTATCCTCATATCTAATTGATAGTTTGCTGAATAGAGAGATCTAAGCTGAAAATGCTTTCCCTTCATAATTTCGAAGACATTGTGTCGCTGTCTTTCAGAATCCAAGGAAATCGGGTGCCTCTCTGATTTCCATTCATCTTCATGTGACTTATTGCGATGGTTTGGCGTGGTGTGGTTTTACACTCCCCCACGAAGCTTGTAAAATCGTATCTTAACCCAGGACATTCTAAAGTTTCGGAAAGATGTGTGTATTTTTTCTCATTCATTATACAAGACACTTGAGGAATATTCAGTCTGATATATGTGTCCTGTGGGACTAGGAAAATTTCTATTTCTACTAATATTCCTTTTGTAATTTCCTTCATTACATTTCATGAAGTAAAATTAACTGCTTAAGGTTCTTCATTCCATTTCTCTATAAAGTCATTTTCACCAAATGACTGGGTGATGCCATTCAAATGAAGTGCGGCGGACTCCACCTCGGGGATTGATCGGCTTTGCCACTCCTCTGGACATAAGAGAACCAACTCAGAAGCAAGAACTGAGAGAATTCCTGGGACCATTAAGGCAGACGAGCCATCACGGGAGCATGTTTGAGATCCTGGCTTGACATGGGAGAAGCAGCAGAAGCCAAGTGGCACCAAAAGCAGAAGTATCAGACCAGAGGAGCCATCCCACCAAGACCATGTGGCAAGGAGTGGTTCTAGGGGAGCAAACCCCAAATTCGAATATATATGATACATGTAGATACATTAATTAAGTCTTAAACCGGACAAAGACAAACCATCTGGATAAGAGAGACCATCAGCTTGAGGCCATACCGGTGCCCAATGATTGATAGAAACTCGCCAGACCCTTAAATGGGAAATTGAAGACAGAAGACATGGTCACAAAATCATGGTGGGTGACATGTGAATTCATCTGAGTTGTACACAGAACTATAGAAGTAGGAAAGAAACCATGCTGGGGATACGTAGAGCTCTCTACTGCAGATTGGAAAAGCTTCCAAGATTGGTTCAGGGCCCTCTGATCAAGGCAGTCCTGACTATGTGACCCTAGAGCCCCAGTCTCCTTGGTAGGATACACCGAGGCAAGGCCCTGACGGGGCGGCTGTCCCGCTCTGGCCTGGCGCGGGGAGTGGGAGTACGGTAATCCACTTTCAAACACACTCTTCCTGAGAACAAAAGTTTCCTCATTGCTGTCAAAGTCAGAGAGGACTCCGTGAAAGCTGAATCTATGTGGAGACTCAAAAATGGATTTAAGTTCCTCCTGCAGCTGTTCGGGGGGAGGAAGATACGGTTGTCTACTGGGGTGACGATTTAGAGTCTTGCGATTCCAGAGGGGCAGTTCTACTTTGACTTATACGTTTGCTGTGTCGGAATTGAATTCATGACAATAAGGGGTTTAGTTGCTGATGTTTGGGCTTGGCAGTAAACTGTAGTTGTCTGCAAAACAGTGCTCAAAACTGAAGCTCAAACACGAAGTTCGTATCGTGCTAAGTCCTCTACTTCCATTTCAGTGGGGGTTAGGTGCAGGGACAGTGAATGATTTCTTCTAGCGAATGGTATTCTGGTTAAAGCTTGTAACTCTCACCAAACAACCTTCCCCTGTGTGGATGTGGTACGAAGGTGGGGAAGATACTGGCAGGCTGTACCTGTGAGAAATGAGCAATAGAATTCACTGAAATTCCATCCTGCTGCATATAAAAGAAGCCCTTTGAGAAGGATGTCGTCTGTACCCCAAGAGCCCCATGCAGTGAACCTTCTGGATCCAGAATACAACACAGATATTAAAAGAACAGCAACAGAACCAGGAGCCGGAGTATGCAACAGGGCGGTGGATTTCTCAACCCACAAAGCAAGTAATGCTGAGTGCTTTGGGGCAGGAGGCTGGCTTAAGGAGTGGGTGCATCTGAGGATTTAATCAGGGGGACTTGGGCTTGCTGACCCACAGAAGTGAAAGTGAGTGCCTTAGTAATGTGAAAGCTTACTGCAGTGAAGTGTCTTTGGCACTAAATTTGCAGAGTTGGGTTTGCTGAGCCATGTAGCTTGAGCTGAATGGCATCAGTTTGAGGTTTCTAAGAGTGTGATGACTTTGGGGCATCTATTATTCGTCCGGAAAGAACTTTATAACATGTCCTGATGAACACGTCTATGCTGAGCACATATTACTTGCATTGCAACCTGTTAACTTCCTTAATAAATCCTTTAATAATATGGTCTGTGAGTTATGTGCAGTCGTTGCAATGGATATATATATTCGAGAGTACCAATTGAGACAACACATTAGGGAAGGGAAGAAATTCACTGTGTACCAATTTTAAATATAATCCACCCCTCCATTTCATTTTTGGACATCATGGTTGGAAATAATAACAAGGGTGAAAGTAAAGATTAGATTCATAAGATAAGAGAGTTCCTATACAGAGGTTATTTCTGCAACTATCAAAGGCAGGAAAAAGCAACATGTAAAGAAAATAGAAAAAGAAAATAGTCAATGATTCAATCTTTGGAAGTGGCAAAACTAAGAGAACAAAGCCACCAAGAGTGCAGAGAGAGGTGCAATGACAGAAAAAGAAAGGTGAGTTAGTAATATTCAAAAAGCCAAGGGGGAAAACCTTAATAAAGAGGAGTGTTAAATGCTACTGAGATCCAGGAAGAGGAGGATGGAAAGGCCATACCATCTAGTGCCGAAGAAGATAATGGTACAATTTAAAAGATCTGTTTTAATAACATATACATGTGAAATGTAAAGGAATAGTTAGTAAAACACAGAATGTATATGTTTTTCCCGCCAGACAACCTGATGGTGAACAGGGGGAGGAGGGCAGAGCCTACGGCACAAGAAGCAGTAAAATCAAGACTGTTTGGTCTCTTTGTATTTTCATTTTTGTTTTTAATAAAGTGGGAAACCTGGGCAAGAACACAAAAGGAAAGGGACAAGGAGCAAATGAAAATGTGGACAATCGAATCGCAATTAGTACAGACTGGAAGGAGAAAGGAAAGCTGTGTAAATTGAGAGCACAGTGTAGAGGCTGGTCTGAGGAAGATGGAGAGTGGGATGGTTTCTGTATCACCCTGCCTGGGTCAGAACTCTCAGTGGTTTGATAGTTAAGACCTAGTATTCCCCCAGGAAGTGACTTAACACAGTGTAATCAACTTCGTATCCGCGGTGAGCGGCCAATTTGCTGTAAGAACATTAGGGTAGAATGCATCTCCTTACTCAGATCACAGCCATGATACAATGTGCGGGGGTAGGAGATAACTTTCTATATAAGTAGACGCTGTACTGTGGAGAGCTTGTTTGCTTCTTGCTGGGTCTGGATCTTGCATCTGACTCACTGCAAGTTATTTGGACTTGAGCCAACAGCTCTAGGTTCTAACATCTATTTAAATGGGTACACAGAACTCACAGACAAAATCCATGATTGAAAGGTTTACTAAGGAAGTCAAAAGTTATACTGCCAGTCAGAAACTCTCAAGGCTGAGTTGTAGACCAGTGCATGCTACAAAAGTCTTCCAGGACTGCTAATAAATCCCAAATGTCAAAAAAATGTATTGCATTGGGTAAATCTGCAGCACGAAACCTCTTTAGAGTGTTAGAAAGGATGTTACTCTGAGGACTAAAGTTCCCCTGACCCGAGCTATGGTATTCTCCAGTGCACCGTAGGCATGTGAAAGTTGGACACTAAATTGGGAAGACCACAGAATGGATGCATTTGAGTGGTGCTGGAGAAGACTGCATTGAAAGAAGGAAGGCCAGAGTGCTTCTCAGAGGCAAGGCTGGCAAGCCTGCGTCGTAAATACTTCGGACATAGTCTCAAGAGAGACAAGTCCCTGGAGAAGGACATCATCATGTTTGGTCAAGTGGAGGGGCAGTGAAAATGAGGAAGGCACTCGGCAAAATGGACGGACACACTGGCTGCATCAACGGACTCGGGCAGAGGAACAGTTGTGAGGATGGCCCAGGCCATGCCGGGTTTCATTCGGTTGGGCAGAGGGTCACTGTGGGTCGCTGTGGGTCCATTAACACCTAACAACAACAATAAATGCCCAAAGGGGGATACCACACCACTTGAACTTAAAGGCAGTCAGCTCCAGGTCTGTGGGTCAGCAAGCCAAATTTTCCCAATTTAGGACCCAGAGGCACCCCACGCCACAAGCTGACCTCCTACACAAAAGCATTCACTTTACTTGCTCCACGGGCTGGGGAGTCCATTGGTCTGTTCTGTGCTCCGGCTCCTGATTCCGTTTCTGCTCCTCTGATGTAGCTGTCTTCTGGGTCCAGGAGGGTCACTGTGCAGCAGGGCTTCTGGGTGCAGAGGATGCACTCCATTCCTAGGTCCTGCTGGAATCAGAACCCTCTTCTTGCTTTGCAGGGGGCTCATGTGATACACAGCAGGCTGGCATTCCAGAGAATCCTGTTCACATGAATACTCCCAGATGAATCCCATCAGTATCTTCTCCCACCGATCTTATCAAGTCCATGCAGGAAAAAGTCATTTGGTGGAAGTTAGAAACTTTGGCTAGAAGAGCCACAATATATTATTCACTGTCCCTGCCTATAGAATAATCAAACCCAAACCCTAGGCTAATTGGGCCTTATGATTGACCTTCAAATCTCTCTACAATCTATACCAACTCCAGTCTCAGTTCTTCAAGCACAATTTTTCCACTACAGTCTAAAATAGTTCACACTTTCATGCATTTAGAAATTTACATAAATTTTTCAGAAACTTAGTTTATCTCTGTAAACTGTGTTCACAATAAGGTTACTTTTGATCCTGATTTTTTAAACACATATGGAATAATATAACCCTATATTTACTGTTCCCATCCCCCTTAAGTCAGAAGTTGCCACTTGATTCATGTTATTTCTAAAGCACTCACTCTCAAGGGGATCAATTTTGCTTCCCAGGAGAAAGAAATGTCTGGCAATATTTTTTGATATATAGTGGGTAGAGGCCAGAGATACTGTAATCCTAAGGGATAGACAGAGAAAAGATTGAAGATGTCAAGGATTTCATCTTGCTTGGGTCCCCAGTCAATACTCATGGAATCAGGAATCAAAAGACAAAACTGCATCACATTGGGTAAATCTGCTGTACGAGACCTCTTCAGAGTGTTAAAAAGCAGGATGGTACCTTGCGGACTAAGGCATGCCTGCCTCAAGCCTTGTATTTTTATTTGCCTCCTATTCCTCTCAAAGCTGGACACTGTGCAAGGCAGACTGAAGAATCAAGGCATTTGAATTACGGTGCTGGCCAAGAATATGGAAAGTACCTCAAGTGCCAAAACAACAGACCACTCTATCTTGGAAGAAGTACAACCAGAATACTCCTTAGAAGCAGGGGTGGCGATACTTCCTCTCACGGACATGTTTTTGGAGCGACCAGTCCCTGGAGAAGGACAGCCTACGTGGTGATGTAGAGGGACAGCGAAAAAGAGGAGAACCTTCGGGGAGATGCCCTGACACAGCTGCTGCCACAGGGAGCTCAAACATAGGGAGGAGGATGGCACCGGACCGGGTAATGGTTCATTCTAGTGTACATAGGGGCGCCATGACACGAACCAACCCGACAGCGCCTAAGGACAACAGAAACGCAAAGGACAATCACTCCAGCCTCTGTCAGCAACTAAGACCCCCCTATGTCGCAAATTGAGAAACACTGCTCAAAAGCTATTTCACCCTTATTCTAAGATCTAAACTAGCTTAACCTTCTAGGAAAGCCTGTCTTAGGAGCAAGCCCCCTCTCGCTTCTGCTCTCTGACCTCCTGCATGCCAGGTGCCTCGGTCGCCTCCACCACTGAACCTTGATTGCCTTCTTCCCAGCCTGGTGCTAGGCGCTTCCCTTTTTTGTCTCTGTCTGGCTTCAGAACTCTGTGGCGTGTTTCCCACCTAGGAACTTCAATCCCGTTTTCTGGATTTAGACGGCCACGCAGTTTGGTCCCAAGCCCAACGGTCTAATTTTAATCACCTACTGTTCCCAATGCCCCAGGGTGACAATATGGCTTGACACTGCACCCCAGAGCAGCCTTTAAAAGGCCTTCTGCTGTCTCATTTTAGAGTGCTGGAAATTCATCTCTTCTTTCCCCGTCACCCCAGGGGCTGGTGCCTAGCTCTAGGACAGCCACGGACAGGTTTTAAGAGCTCATTACATGGTCACTGAAGGAACGTGTAGGCCAATAGCCTTCAGGCTTGAGTTGCAAAGAACATATAGATTGAACCCTGGAGCTTAGAGGTGTTTTATTTTTTTCTCATTCAGTAGCCAAAATATTCCTTGAAACACAGTAGCGCTAGGCACTGGAGGAAAGAGAGGGATAAAAACATGATCTCTCCAGGTAAACAAGGAGCGCTGATCATGCAACACTTATTCCCTGGGCTGCTTAGCCAAAAGTTGGCAGTTCAAGCCTACTCAAGGACTCTATGGACAAAGACCTGGTGGTCTGCTCAGTGCAGATTGCATCCTGGGAAACTGTGGGACAGGAATACTCTATCCGCGGGGGCACCATGAGTCCAACATGAACTTGATAGACCCACCTATCAAGGACAACCTTTAAAAGATGTACAATTTCATGTTGAAGTCAGATACATAGATAAATAAGTGAATCCTAGCTAGACAGCTAAGGAGGCTTGATGTTAGAGTGTGTTGTCAGTTTGGCTACTGACAGTAACTAAATCTAGCTATTCCTATTCCATACTTTTTTTTTAATCCTCAAAATAGGCAGAAATAAGAGTCTCAAACTAAAGCTGCACAAAATGAATGACCGAGCAACTGAACAGGTAGATGGATACATAAGAAAGTAAATACCAAACCAGCTGAGTTTTTTTTAGAGGGTCCTTGGCAAAGTGGTACACCGTGTAAATGAGAATTTCCGTATTCTACTTCAACCCCTTCCTTTCATCTTCTTGAAATGCCATTCTCACTAGACATGCTAATTGGGTTAGCATATTTAACAAATTAATCTGGGTGGTAGAAAAATTCTACAACACAACCCATGCTGAAAAATCCTGGCTTCTCAGCTTTGTGGATAATGAAGTTTCTGAACAGACCTACCTAGGCCCACGGTTTGTGCCCCAGGCCAGGACTGACACCGGGCTGAGATACACCTCACAGCCTAGATGCCTGTGGCCAATGTCCATCGGATCATCAGTGTGTGTGTGCATGCCATCCTTCATTCATACATTCCCTCAATATTAGAGCAATAAGCGAGGTTCCCAAGAGATCTTACCATTCCATCTCCCTCTAAAAGATAAAAATAGCAGTTACCAATTAAGCCAGCACAAAGCATCCACCTGGTTAGACTGCCTTTGCCTCTGCAGAAGACCTTGTTAATCCATTATGACAATTTATTCAGATTGCCATTTCAGAGAGAAGTCTGAGGCTACAACCGAGAATACTTCCATTCCTCGTGAGACAGAGCGAGAAGTCAGAGCCTGACCTCCATCACTACAGCGTGGACTACGTGACCTTGACTGAGACGTTTAACCTCTTCTGCGGCAGACGTGTATGTGGAGCTTTAACCAAATACAAGTAGGGAAAATGCATATCTAATAAGTTTGCTTTGGGAAATGGTGAGAGAGTGAGAACTGTTACAACAGCATAGAAACCTCTTGTCTTAATTAGCAACTACTGCTGTAACAGGAAAAACCACAAGTGAACAGCTTTAACAAAGAATGTATTCTCTCACAGGTGAGGAGCTAGAAGTGCACGTTCAGAGAGCTAGCTCTAGGGGCAGACTATCTTCCTCCGTTGGCTCTCAGGAAAGGTCCTGGTCTCCTGTGATCATCTGGAGGCTCAATATTCCTGGGAGATCCCCAGGCATCTGCAGCAATCTTCCTGTGGGTGTAGAAACCTCTGCAGGAACCCCAGGTTCAAAGGAAACACTCTACTCTCCATTTTCTTTCTTGGATGTAGCAAGTTCCTCTGATCTATGCTCACCTTCCTCTGCTTTATCTCTTTTAAGATAAAAGAGGTTGCAGCTGATGGATATAGGGCCTCTTCTCAAGTACTCCACCAATGCAAGAACACTTTGTTCTATTAAACTGGCATTCCATGATGCTCACCTTCCCGGACACGATCGCTGAAGACAAAGTGGGCACATAAGCAAATGTGGTGAAGAAAGCTGATGGTGCCCGGCTATCAAAAGATATAACATCTGGGGTCTTAAAGGCTTGAAGATAAACACGCGGCCATCTAGTTCAGAAGCAACAAAGCCAACATGGAAGAAGCACACCAGCCTGTGTGATCACGAGGTGTTGACGGGATCAGGTATCAGGCATCAAAGACCAACAACAAAAAATCATATCATTGTGAATGAGGGGGAGCGCGGAGTGGAGACACAAAGTCCAACTGTAGGCAACTGGACATCCCTTACAGAAGTCTCGAGGGGAGGAGACGAGCTAGTCAGGGCGCAGTAGAGTACCGATGAAACACAACTTTCCTCTAGTTCTTTAGTGCTTCCTTCCCCTCTACCCCCACTCCCACTGTCATGATCCCGATTCTACCTTACAAATCCGGCTAGACCAGAGGATGTGCACTGGTACAGAGAGGAACTGGAAACACAGGGAATCCAGGACGGGTAAACACCTCAGGACCAAAAATGAGAGTTGCAATATCAGGAGGGGAAAGTTAAGGTGGGGAAAAAAGAGGGAACCCATCACAAGGATCTACATAAATACCCCACCCTGGGGGACAGACAACAGAAAAGTGGGTAAAGGGAGACATCAGTCAGTGTAAGACATGAAAAAATAATAACAATTTGTAAATTATCAAGGATTCGTGAGGTAGGGGGGTGGAGAGGGAGGGGAAAAACTAAGGAGCTGATACCAAGCTGAGAAAGCAAATGTTTTGAGAATGATGAGGGCAACAAATGTACAAATGTGCTTGACACAATGGCTGGATATATGAATTATGATAAGAGTTGTATGAGTCCCCAATAAAATGATTTTAAAATAAATAAATAAAATCTTTTAACATAAAAGTAAATGACAGGGTTAGTTAATCTCATATAAATTCGGGGGGGAGAAGAAAAATCAGTACAATCAACAGCTAGAAAATAAACCCCAATTTTGTAACTAATGAAGTATTTTTGAATAATCAGAAGATAAAATACTTTTAATATGTATTACAAAAGATGTTGCAGCCAATGCTCCAGGAAAGTTCCCTTTCATCAAACCAGGGCTGGGTCAGAAGTAAGGGCACTGCGTTCCACTTTGATCCACTTACAAGTGCCCAGCTTATCGCCTCAGATCACATCACCGGTGATCGTTACATAACTGCCACTTTGCATCACTTTTTAGCAGCTCACCAAGTTGGCATATATTTGGGAAGGGGGAGCAATTCAGTACATGACATTTTTTTTAAGTGAAACTACCGTTTCTCAATATATTCTCCATTTAGATCTATGTGCTTCTGAAAGTTGTGTTTCCATCTCCCTTACTTCACTGAAGCATTCTAATATCTTTTATTTATACCAGGTCAAACTGGTAGTTTTAATTGAATTGTATGGCCTGTGAATTATATTTCAATAAAACTATTGAGGGTGGGGGAGGGGGTGGGGAAATGACTCCTGAGAGCCAACAGAGAGAGAAAGGAGGGAAAATGACAATTTCAGCAACCTTGTGGACACAGATTGTGCTACTTTTCAATGCTATTTGAATTTGAGGAACAAAACAAAGTCTGAAGGGGCAAGATCAGGACCACAAGGTGAATGGGGTAAGGTTTTCTAAGGAAATTCTCATAGGACAGTGTTCGCTACCCTGGAAGAATGAGCAGGCAGGTCCATGGCTGAAATGGGCGGGGGTGGGGGGTGGGGGAGGAGAATTCAATGGTACACGTTGCCTGGCCTTTTGCTCACCAGTGCAGTGTCTGCATTTCTCAAAACTTCCTCTTCGTAAGCCCCTGGAATTATCCTATGCCCATTGAGAAAAAATGGTCAAGATGATCAGTTTGGAATCCCAAAAATCTATCACCTTCCTTCCTTCTTAGCTGACCTCTCTGCCTGGAATTGGTCCTGTGGATGCTATTAAAAGCCACTGGTTTTTCTGATTTTTTTAAACCCCTAAGCTAAGACAAGTATATTACTGAAAGAACTTGAAGGCAGCCATCAACTGATCACACAGATATATGTAAACATGTTTGTTTATTTTTGTAATAAACTTGGGTATGTATAAACTGGTCCCCAAGTAGCCATACTTTTTTACTTCCTGCTGTATTTCCAGAAGCTAGCATAAATTACATGCACAACAAATACTGTTGCTATCATTATTGTTATTTGCTGATTTGTGACAACCACCCACAACAGAACGCACTGTTGCCCAGGCCAGCCCAACACCCACGATCAAACAGTTGAGATTCACTGGGTCTTCTCTGAAATCTACTTCCCGAAGTCGATTGCCCAGCCTTGCTGGCTAGTGTGTCTTAAGTCAGAAGTCCTGCTGAAACTTGGTCATCATCATAGCGATACGCAAGCCACCAATGACAGATATATGCAGCACGCATTGGCTAGAAATTGAATCTGAGTCTCTTTTGAGGAAGACAAAAGAATTCTACCCCAAAAGAACAATTGACCTTCAATAAATATTAGCTTTTTAAAAACCCAATCTGTTATAAATGTATTGAGAAAACAGACAAGGCTCTCCTCTCTGTTTACTCGGTGTTCTTGAGGTGCCTCCACTCTGTCAATGCCCTCATTCATTCATTCATTCCTTCATTCATTCATTCTCTGAAAGTTACTAAGAGCATGCTCTTTTGGACATCTCTGAAATCCATCGTGAATGTACAAGTTATAGTTCCAAATGGGTCCTGAACCTAAAATGACAGCTTGCCTTTGTTTTAGAACTACCCCCCCCCCACTTATCTCTGATCAAATAACACTAAGGAAGAGGCACTGGTTTTTGAGTCAAGCAGTCCTGGATTCCAAATCCAGCTCTCTTTCTTACTTAGGTTATTTACTCGATCAAGTTACTCAACTTCTCTAGGTCTCACGATCCTGCAAATGGAACTAATGCGTTCAGTGACCAGAATGCATAGCACACCTGACAAAGGATATTTAATTGTTCTCAGCCCTGAAGTTGCTAACCAAAGCTCGGTTCCCAGTCGGCCACGGCTCTCAAAGACCAGGTGCAAATTATGTGCCATTAGCATGCCCTGTTCCACAGTCATTCGCTCACTGGCGTATTCAACAAATTATTTCCTGAATGCCTTATATGCTCTTGGCATAAAATAATAACATTTACACAACAATGAAAAGATAACTACACCAAGGTGTCAGGCCTGAAAAAGGCCAAGGTCTAGTGGACAGCTGAACGCATAAACAAATAATTAGAATGAAGTGTTCTAAGTGCTAAAAATAGGGGTGTGCGAGGTTCTAGAAAAGCAGGGAAGGATGAGAATTCAGGCAAGGCTTCCTGAGAGAGACAGCTATGCCAGAGATGAGTCTAGGAAGGTGGACAAGGCGTCAGTGAGCGCACCAGGAAAGAAGGGGCATTCCTGGGGGAGCAACTTAATAACACTGAGAGTTGTTGACAGCACTACCCACAGGAATTCCGTTTGTTGGAAGATGCTGTAACAGAGAAGGACTGACAGAAAGGACCCCTGAATGAAGAAGTCATCCCCGAAGACCTTGAGTGGTATGTCAGAGAGTTTGCACATCATCCTTTAGCAAGGCGCATCAATATACTGTTAAGCCAGAGCACATGTTTCTGAATGACCATCTGAGGAGGGGGTGGCTTAGAAATGCGGTACTAAGTAGATGTGTGTCCTGTGGGAGGAAGGTCAAGAACGACCACAGGGCTTCCAGATTAGAAAAATGCATAGGTACATAGTGCCATCCACACAAAGAAGGCATGAAGGTGAGCTGTGGACAAAGATAGGGTCTGTTTGTATTTTCTACCTCCATTGAGGGGAGGCATTCAACTGGCCCTCGGAAGTACCATGGCAGGAGTACAAGGGGGAGGACCACAGGAGAGACACTGATTTAGAAGAACTATATTAGGAGTCCGGCTTTTTAAACCAAGGCACTTGCTCTTTCAAAGGTACACTATTCATTTAGCTTTCTCTCTCAACTTCTCAAATGAAAAGATCACAAATTACAAACCTTACAGTACAGTCGACTGCATATATATTAAATTCCACTGTGAAAAAAATAAATGTGAAAAGATGTTCACATATTTAATAAAAGCAATGACCTCTTATCAAAGCTAAGGTTTTCTATTATTCATTTACTTTTCTTGAGCAATCTACTAACCAATAAGCTATGGGCATTCTCTTTACCTATAAAACTAATGCATTTCCCAAATAAATGTTTTCAGGCCCCATGCCAAAAAATACAGCATGCTTCATTTTTGAATAAACAAGTATGTTTAATTTCCTGAGTAAACATTAGTCATCCTTGACACTAAACGGAGTCCAAATTCGCTGAAGAAGTTAAGAAAATTCTAAAATCCCAGAGGCAGTGTACCTCACCCCAAGAATGTAGTCAAGAGCTTATTATAAATGACTAAAAGTCAATGTCAGACCAAAATTTGAAATAACATCATGCATCCCTCCATTTAATAAATTATTTCAAAATCAGGTCACAATTGACAGACCCGCTATCTCGGGCAGACGGGAGAGAGTAGATAAGCAGAGAAAATTTCCTTTTCTCCACTGAGGCATGTCTACCAACTGTCACATCTGGAGAACAGCCAAAATGAGCAATTTATTTGCAAAAAAAGAAATTACTAGGAGGCTTTTGAAATAGTAGCAAAATATGTGGTACATAAATATGGATGTAGCAAAAGTTTTTGAGATTCATATTTATAGACATTTAGAAATAATATTTCTAAGACGTTGACTAAAAGCACCAGCCTAACCATGCGACAAGCTGTAAAAGCCAAAGGTAGAGACTCTTGGATCTGGGATGTCTTCCCTTTTCTGCTTTACTGAAGTCCCTTCTAAGAGAGCCTTTCAAAAAGTTCACGGAGGAACATCCATGATTATACTTCTATTCCATTTCCTGTGAACTCGTTGAAGCCCCCAAGTACATTTCCAAGAAAGATGGCGTGGCCTCCTGGGTATTTATTTGCCTGAATTACACGCTTGAATTCCTTGAGAAAACATGATGAACTTAAGGCTCGTGCTCTTTCTCTCAACCTTCCTCTCCTTAAATGAGGGCTCATTTTCCCCCTCGGAGTTTTAGGTAACTGAATTCCCAAGGAAGGAAATATAGGAAGGAACCTAGAAATCTTAGAATCTAGAGGAGAAACAAGCAAACCCTGAGACTATGTCTGAATCTGTATATGCCTGCGCTCGAGATCAATGTTATCCATTCAGTCCAGGGCCCACAGTCAACTAAGGGTTACCAACAGTTTTCTAAATGAGATTCTCGCTGATCTAGGGTAAATGCATGGTAAAGAAAAGTCATAGTGGGTCTCAGGATAATGTTCAGAGCCAAAGAGTGAAGAACAGAAAGTCAAGGGCACACATTCGTTTTGAGAGACTTTACTAGCAGAAATCCCTCGACGGTTCTGATGCTGCTACTAATACCATTGGCACCTGGAATAAGGCACCTAATTCTGTCACAGTGTTGTGACTGTTGGGTGGGGGGTGAGGGGGCAGGGGATTGCAGGGAAGTGAAGGACTCAAGGCAAGCCCATGTGTGTCAGCATAGACCAGCTCTAAAGAGGCCCTCTGGGTAAATTCAAACCTCCAGCCAAGCACTGTAACTGTCTGCACCACACAAGGACTCCATTCTCAAAACAGATGAGGTAGTAAAAAAAAAAACAAAACACCGTCATCAAGTTGATTCTGACGCATAGAAACCTACAGAACAGACCAGAGCTGTTCTGTGGGTCTCCAAGCCTGTAAATCTTTAAGGGAGAAGAAAGTCTCATCTTTCTCCCATGGAGCAGCTGGTGGGTTTGAACCACTGACCTTGTGGTTAACAGCCCAACACATAGCCCACTATGCTACCTCAGCTCCTCAGATGAGGAATCATCAAGATAATGCACATGTTTCCATTTCATTCTGAGAATGTGTGCCCCTTCCATCCATGAGGTTGGACATTCAACAAGAAGACCAGCCGATTATATTCCATGACTCTGACCTCCTGATCCTTTTTTCCTTGATTCCTGGTCTTTCCAACTTCTAGCAATTCAATTTGTCCTTGGTTCTAGGAGGGATTTCTAATTTTCTTTTAAAGAGTGAGTGAACAGGACTTCCAAGGAAGGTCATGGAACTTTAACTGCTTTTTTCTCAATTCTTTTCCATCAAAGAAAAATAACACAGCCTGCTGAGAGATGGGTCTCTGGCAATTAGAAGGAATCGAAAGGAACTTTGAAGGGCGATGGGGACTGGGTGGAATAAAGACTCCACCTGGTACTCTCCTAGTCTGCAGAGTAACATCACAGACAACAATGTGTAAGAATCACTTCTATGGAAGCCTAAGGATCCCATAAAGAGAGAAAGTCAAGACATAAAAGAGACTGGTACGAAAGGCCATGTGTTCTTAGAGATGTTAAAGATAATAAAACAAAAAGATCAAGACATAATCTCCTTTTTAGCAGCTATATTTAGGCTGGAATGTAACACCTTGTAATTTGATCTCCCTCTGAACCCAATGTGAATTTATTCTAAATTTTTAATATGCTCTGCTTTATCATGGCCTAAGGTCTTTACCTGTTTTATGTGGTTTTTGTTGCTGGGTTCTTGTTTGTTCCTTACTACTTTTTTTGGGTAATTTTAATAACTCATTTTATTAGAGGCTCTTACAGCTCTTTTAACAATCCGTACATCAATTGCATAGAGCACATTCATGCATATGTTGCCATCATCATTTTCAAAACATTTTCTATTACTTGAGCCCTTGGTATCAGCTCCTCTTTATCTCCCTCCCTCCCACACCCTCCCACTCTCATAACCCTTGCTAATTTATAAATTATTTTTATTTTCATATCTTACACTATCTGCTATCTCCCTTCACCCACATCTCTGTTGTTCATTGGTGGAGGGCGGGGGGTGGGTACATCGATCGTGGCAATCGGTTCCCTCTTTCTCTCCCTTCTCTCCCCACCTTTCCCCTACCTTCATGGTATCACTACTTCGATGACTGTTCCTGAGGGATTTATCTGTCCTGGATTCTGTGTGTCAAGAGCTCTTATCTGTAGCAGTGTACATGCTCTGGTCTAAACGGATTTGTAATATAGAACTGGGGTCATGACAGTGAGGGGAGGAAGCATCCAAGAACTAGAGGAATGTTGTGTGTTTCATCAGTGCTATACCATACCCTGGCTGGCTTGTCCCTTCTTTGTGACCTTCTATGAGGGAATGTATTATTGTGTACGGATGGGCTTTAAGTCTCCATTCCAACCCCCTTCATTTTTATTGAAATGGTTGCTTGTTTTGAGTCTTCTGATGTCTGATACCTGATCCTGTGGACACCTTGTGATCACACAGGTTGGTGTACTTCCCTGCTAGAAGCCTGCTTGTTTCACTTCAAGCCTTTAAGACACCAGATGCTACATCTTGTAACAGCCAGTGTGTTAGTGCAGGTGGACTAGAGAAACAAATTCATAGACACTCGTGTGTATAAGAGCTTTATATAAAAGAGCAATTGTGTACTAAGAAACCATCACAGCCCAGTCCAGATCAAGTCCAAATTAGCCCAGATGTCCAATACCAGTCTATAAATTCCTCTTCAGACTCACACAACACATGGAATGATGGAAAATGCAAAAAGATCACAGGCCAGTGGGTAGAAAGCCTTGTGGATTCAGTGTTGGTAAAAGCATCTTAGCATTGGCAGGGGTCTCCACGTGGCATCTTAGCACTGGCAGGGGTCTCCACGTGACTCCTCCAGCTCTAGGGCTCTGGTTGCCATCAGCACAGCTCCATGTGACTTGTCACCAGGAATGTGAAACAGAGCGTCTGTGTCCTGACTCCAGCAAGCTATTGATCTCCATAGCACCTCCAAATGAGGTCATCAAGCTGCAACCTGATTGACAGGCTAAACTCCACCCCTTCACTCTTAATAGTCTCAAGTTGGCACCAGATTATGTAACTACCACAGCCAGGCACCATTAGCTTTCTTCACCACATTAACTTATGCCCCCATTTTGTCTTCAGGGATAGTGTCAGAAAGGTGAACATCATACAATGCCAGGTTATTAAAAGAAAGTGTTCTTGCATCGAGGGAGGATTTGAGTAGAGGCCCAATGACCATCTACTACCTTAATACTTAACCTATAAATATATGTCCATACACCTAGATCCCTGTCATTATATGTTAATATATTTACATATGCACGTGTCTATGTTTATAGCTCTATAAATGTCTTTTGCCTCCTAGTTTTCCCTCTATTTCCTTTTAGTTTCCTCCACGATCATGTTTGACCTTCCTTCAGCTCTCTGTACCCCCCTCAGCTACACTGCACTTGATCAAACCCCACCAGGCCTCCTATACCCTCCTTTGCCCTTGTTTTGTAAATGTATCTGTAGTGGGAAATCTGGATGGGTGGAATTAGGAAGACAGTAGCTGGATTGATAGCGGGGGGGGGGGGGGAGGACACAGAAGGGGAGGGTGCAGGACATGAGGAGTCAGCATCACTGTGCGCAAGAAGGAAGGAAAGGCACCAAAGGTGAATGTGCTGATGATTGTGCAGCGCTTCTTGATACGACTGAACTATTATTGAATTGCATGATATAGCTCCATTTTTTTAAGTAAAAAGATGAACTCTTTAGATTCCCAGGTGTTACCTTGTACATTACATAAGCCCATGCTTAAATCCACATCTATTTAGTTCAAAACCACAAGCCATAAAGAGTTCAGTCTAGGAAACCCACAGGGGAAGCTGAACCCTGAATTATAGGGTCGCTTTGGGTTGGAATGGGATTTAGTTCCCTTCTTATTAATGAAGCCAAAATGCTACCATTTCTTCCATTGAGCTTGTTTTCCTAGACCTAGAGAAGAAGGGTAGTACCTGATAATATTGCCGCATGCTATTTCTGTTTTCCTTGAATTTGGCATGAAAAACCGAATGGTCTTTTAAAGAATGGAAGGTAACTGCAGTGATTTATTTCTGCAATGCTCCCAACTATTTCTTCCCCCACTTTTGGTAAATAAGGGTGGCTTTTTTAGCTATATCAAATGCTTCTCAAAGAACTTCCAGGAATTGTTTCCTCTTCGGTTTCTAAGAATTACGGGTCGCGCTGTGGGTTAGGCACTGGGCTGTTAAAAGTGACAGTAATTCAAACCCACCCCTCTCTCCTTGGAAGCACAATGAGGCCGTCTGCTACCATAAAGATAGACAGTCTTGGAAACTCTATAAAGGGCCATTGTAAGTCGGAATCAACTTAATGGCATGGGTTTGATTTGGGGCATCAATTGAAGAGCCTGGTACTTAAAGCACTCAACTGCCAACCAAAAACTCAGTGGTTTGAATACCTCCCAGACACTCTGCAGGAGAAAGCTGAGGCGCTCTACTCCTGGCAATATCTGTATACCTGGGAACCCTTGGGGGGAATTCCACTCCATTCTATACGATCACTATGAGTCAGAATCAACTCAACAGTGTGGGTGGAATGGGCTCTGCTGGCACTATGGGTTAAGTCCTGGCTGCTAATGGAAAGGTCAGCAATCTGAACCCCCAACCACTCTGCATTAAAAAAAAGATGAAACAATCAGCTACAGTCTTGGAAGTCTGGTGGGGTGGTGAGTTCTACTCTGTTCTACAGGGTCAGTGTCGGTTGGGATTGACTAACAGCAATAGGTTTAATTCTAGTTTGGGGTATGCAGAATTTACCATATTTAAAAACATACTTGGTCAGCTTCCTAGCATGTTTTTATGATATTTTAAAAACCAAAGTGGGAATATCACATAACAACAACCAAAAAAAAAAAATAAAAGCCTACTTGAAGCAATCCCTCTATCAAATTCTGCAAACTCAACTTCCTCAGTGAATGACAGTTACTATCTCAGTGCTTTTCTAGCTCTTTTTCTGCATTATCATCATCTTAGTGAAATTCTTGAGAACACACTTCCCTGGCAATTATGATAAAGAGAGACATTCAGCCAAACAGAGCCAAAAAAAATACATAAAGATTTTCTGTCTCAATCAGCCTGGAAACCTACTACATGTCCATAACAATACACAGGAAAGGAAACGCTCATTTAAAAAAATGCAAAGTGCTGATCAGTCTATCAAATTATCCCAATTTCTCCTCTAAAATGTAGGGGGAGGTGGGCACAGTTTCCAGCACTGCCACCCCATCCTCAAGGTGTGGTCATAATCTCCCTGTGACAGACAATTCATGAATGCCCACAGCTTGGTTTTCCTTCCAACACAATGGTAATAGGCATTGCGGACATGGAAAGATTGATTATTATTACGTGCACTGAGCTAAAGAATAGCAATTTGCTATGCCCTTTCTCTAACTCTTCCATTTCCTCTTCCTCTTTTCCTTTCTCTTTGTGAACAATTTAGTCCCCAGAGCCAATAAGTAGGCCAGAGAAAGGTCAGCGACTGCAATAAAAAAGGAAGAGGGAAGCCCCCTAGGAGGGGCAGAACCCATGCCAAGTGAGGAAGGTGTCCGGAGAATCAAGAATGGGGAGGTCAAAGTAAGATGGAGGGGGCACCCTTATGGAAGGGGACTGATCAATTAGGCCTATATATTAAATGTAATGGAAGCCAGGATTTTCACAAATGCAAAGGATGTTACTAAGAAGGAAAGAGAGAAAAACAGAATGAATCCTGTCTGTGGAACTGGACTGGACTGAGAGACATCACTGTTGACTCACAGGATGTGAAGCGAAGACAGCAGCTTTCCTCCGCTCTATCGCTGCCAAAGACACAGAACCTGCATCTCATCGTGAGAAAACACCAGGAAAAGCCAAATACTGGGATATCTTACAAAGCAACCACCTTATTGTTGTTGTTCATTGTTAGGTGCCATCAAGTTAATCCTACCTCATAGCAAGCCCAAGTTCGACAGAAAAAGGCACTAACTCAGTCCTGGGCCGGGCTCGTGACTGTCATGTTTGACTCCACTGTTGCAGCCACTGAGTGTCAATCCATCCCACTCAGTTCTTTCAACATTCTTCACATAATTCAAAAGCCTCGATTCTTCTGTGGTCTTCCTTATTCATTTCCCAACTTCCGCATGCCTATGAGACAACTGAAAATACCATGACTTGAGTCAGGAGCACCTTAGTCCTCAAAATGACATTCTTGCTCTTCAGTACTTTTGAAAGGTCTTCTGGGACAGATTTGGGCAGTGCAGTAAGTTATTTGTTTTCTGGACTGCTGGCCTCCGTGAGTGTTGACTGTGGATCCAAACAAAATGCAATACTTTACAGTCTTCAAAACTGTCAAGGTCATAAAGGTCAAAGAAAGATGACTGCTCCATGCTGTGTAAGACTAAGGAGGCATAACAAGTGTAATGTGTGAACCAGATCCCAGTAAAGGACGTTAGTGGGACAACTGGTGATACTTGAAAGGAGTTTGAGGAATAGATATTTATAATGTCTTTCACCCACAGAGCTGGCTGGTGGTCTGAACTGCTGACCTTGTGGTTAGCAGAGGAACACAAAACCACTACACAACCCGGGCTTCTTGAGTTGTATTTGTAGCAATGAAAATTCCCTGGTTTGGGTAGTTACATTGTGATTATGTAAATGATGTGCTCTTGTTTGCAACTGCAAACTACTTATTGTAGAGTGAAAGTCATCAGATTGGGAACTTACTTTTAAATGGTTCAGAAAAAAAACGTGTTATTTGATGTAAACTCCCAACATTTCTATAGGTCTGTTTCTGAAAAATCTGAGAGGTGGGTTTATGGTTCTACTCCCAATTACTATCACCATCAGATTCACAATGGAGGCTGTGAGCCAAATGTTGACACTGGACTAATCAAAAGAAAAAGCTAAAATTGTGGGCTTGAGTATCACAGTATAATCAGATAGCGTTATATAGTTAGCTATTATTTCATATATATTATGGGGAAAAATACTGGTGGCACAATGGTGAATGACTGGGATGCTAACTGAAAGGTCAATAGTTTGAATCTACCAACTGCTCCAAAAGAAAGAAGACCTGGCGATGTGGCCCTGTAAAGATTTCAGCCTTAGAAATCCTATAAACTAGTTCAACTCTGTCCTATAGGGTCGGAATCAACTGAACAACACACAACAACAACATTTGTAAAGGCCTGTAATGTAAAACGAACAAGAAACCCAATTTCCTGCGAGTTGATTCTAACTCATTGCAAACCCATGTGTTTCAAAGCTGAACTGCA
Organism: Tenrec ecaudatus; assembly: GCF_050624435.1. Lineage (NCBI taxonomy): Eukaryota > Metazoa > Chordata > Mammalia > Afrosoricida > Tenrecidae > Tenrec > Tenrec ecaudatus. The sequence continues at coordinate 26,546,429 of NC_134535.1, read as the reverse complement.
CACCGTAGGGTTGCCTTTCAGAATTAGATCTCAAGCCATTCTTCCAGGCAGCTCTAGGTAAACTGGAACCACAATTCTCACTTAAAATTGAGTACCTAACCATTCATACACTACCCAAGAACCCCAAAGGCCTGGAGAAGAGTCTATTGTCTACATCACAAAGCACTCTCCTCGTGCTGAATGGACAGCAATACCCTCAAACTATATTAATTAGAGAGAGAAAAAATATTAGTGGTAGGCTTATTTGTGACCCATTAGCCACATGGATCATGGAGTAACATTCACAACTTCGGAGGAATCCAACCCTTTTCTGTTCACATCAGCTTTGTGAGGAATGGAGAAAATGATAAACAAATGCCGAGTCTTTGTTGCCACCAATGTCACCATTAAAAATAGGTACAAAACCTAAACGCCTATGATGAATGACAAGTGGAGTGGTCAAAGAATGATCCAGTAGCTTGTCATGGGGTTATAATTACACCATTAAGGATTTGGGTTAAGATAAGGAGCCTAGAAAAAATTCTAATAAAATGTGTAAATATCTTTAAGTTCTCATTCAAATAAGAATAGTCATGAAAATCTATTACTTAATTATCTATTACCTGAATAGTCATTAATCCCTTAATAATAAATATTATAATAACAAAAAGGCGCTTTGAGTCCCTACTAGATGATGCTACATGACAGGCACTGTTAGATCATTATATTTTAATGCTGGGTGTCATTGAGTCAATTTGATTCATAGTGATCCTATATCAACCCTACAGAACACAAAACTGCCCTGTGAGGTTTCCTAGGCTGTAATCTTTAGATACTTTATATAAACTGCCTTCAATCCTTACAGTTCTCTAAGAGAAATATTATCAGCCCTAGTTTATAAACAAGAAGATTGATGACCAAAGAAGTTAAATAACTAGCCATGGTTCAAATGTCTATTGATTTTCAGAGCTTGAATTCAAACTCAAGAACCACATTCTTTCTACAACCTGCTGCTGCTTCTTTCTACTATGTATTTACGGTTTTGAAAAATGGAGATCTAAAGAAATTTGAAAAAGAGCACCTTGGTCAATTGACTGAAAGAGACCTATAATTGTACCCTTTGCAAAGAAAAGTGACCCAAGAGAATGCTCAATTTATAAAACAAAATCATTGATAGAACATGCAAGTAAATTTGTGCTAAAGATCATCCAACAATGGATCATTGACAGGTAGCTGCCAGAAGTTTAGGCAAGACTCCGAACAGGACATGGAAGAAGGGATATCATTGCTAACGCCAGATGGATCTTGGCTCAAAATGAAGACTACCAAACGATGTTTGCTTGTGTTTCATTGGCTACACCAAGGCATTTGAATGTGTGGATCATAACAAACTATGGATAACATTGAGAAGAATGAGAATTCCAGAACATTTATATGGATCTGGAAGCAGTTGTGCAAACAAAGTAAAGGAATAATGCAAGGTTTAAAAATCCGAAATACATGCACCAAGGACATATCTGCTCACCATATTTATTCCCTCTGAATGCTGAGCATTTCATCAGCGGAACTGGATGATATGAAGAAGAGTGTGGCATCAGAATGGGAGGAAGGCTTATTAACAACCTTGTTTGCTGAAAGTGAGGAGGATTTGAAGCACTTGCTGATGAAGATCAAGGACTGAGCCTTCATTGTGAACTTTGACTTAATTTAATGACTGAAGTCCTCACAGTTGGACCAATAAGTAACATCATGATAAATGGAGAAAAGGTTGACGTTGTCAAGGATTTTGCCTTGTTTGGATCCACAATCAATGCTCATGGAAGCAGCAGTCAAGAGATCAAAAGACGGACTGCATTAGGTAAAACTGATGCACAAGATCTCTTTAGAGTATTGCAAAGCATGGATGTTACTTTAAGGACTAAGGTGCAGCTGACCCAAATCATGGTATTTTCAATTGCCTCATAGGTATATGAAAGTTGGACACTGAGTAAGGAATATGAAAGAAGAATTGATGCATTGGAATGGTGGTGCTGGAGAATTTTGAAAGTATCATGGACTGCCAAACGGATAAATAAAGCTGTCTTAGAAGTACAGCCAGACTGGACATCCCCTTACAGAAGGGTCATAGGGAGAATACAAGCTAGTCAGGGTGCAGTGTAGCAACGATGAAACATACAACTTTCCTATATTTCTTTAATGCTTCCTTCCCCCCACTATCATGATCCCAATTCTACCTTACAAATCAGCTAGACCAGAAGATGTACACTGTACAGATAGGAACTGGAAACACAAGAAATCCAGGATAGATGATCCCTTAGGAACCAGTAGTGAGAGGAGCAATACCCGGAGCATGGAGGGAAGGTAGGGTAGAAAGGGGGAACCAATTACAAGGATCTACATATAACCCCATCCCTGGGGGATGGACAACAGAAAAGTGGGTGAAGAGAAATGTCAAACAGTATGACATGACAAAATAATAATTTATAAATTATCAAGGGTTCGTGAGGGAGGGTGTTGGGAGGGAGGGGGAAAACAAGGAGCTGCTACCAAGGACTCAAGTAGAAAGCAAATGTTTTGAGAATGATGAGGGCAACAAATGTACAAATGTGCTTGACCCAATGGATGAATGTGTGGATTGTGATAAGAGTTGTACGAGCTCCCAATAAAATGATTAAAAAATAAAAAGTACAACCAGAATGCTCCTTAGAGGCAAGGATGGTGAGACTTCTTACACACTTTGGACATATTGGCAGGAGGGACCAGTCCGGGGAGAAGGACCACAAGCTTGGCAAAGTGGAGGGGCAGAAAAGCAAGGAAGGCCATCGAGGAGCAGGATTTGAGCCATGGCTGCAGCACTGGGCTCCACACAGGCACGATGGTGAGGATGGCGCAGGGCTGGGCAGTGTTCTGCTCTGTTGTGCACAGCTTCGCTATGAGTCCGAACTGGCATGTGGCGCAAGGAGGCATGGGAAGATATAATGCATGACAGGAAACGTTTTATTATTAGAGGATAAACCTGAACAGGAACAAAAAAAACGAACACAGACATCACAGGAGGCCAAAGGGACACACGCAGGTTAAGAAACGTCTAAGGAAAACCTGCCTCGCTCTCCAGTTTTTCTCCAGAGCCTGACACTGCAGCTGATGAGGGCCATGAGGCGATGGGTTCAGTTTTATGCACTTGAAAGAGATCGATTATAGCATTCATCAAGTAAAAACTATGGAAACACTGTATTTTCCTCCTCCGTGTAAGAGGGAAGGATAAATCCCACCTCCATGGAAACGGGATAGACAAGCTATTCAACCACCTCTAAAAACAACAGATACTAGATGATATCAGGAGTCTGAGGAATGGTTCAATAAAACCATTTCCCCGTTTTAAAGTGGAAATGATGATTGACAAACAGATATTTTAAAACATCTCTAGCCAGCTTATTTTAACACTCAATTCAGTTTCCCATTCATGTTCTATCAAGAAACAAAGTTAAAGCACAACACTGCCTATAATGTGCAACTGTATGATGAAACAAGCAAAAATAATTGAGAACTATTCAAGAACTGAAATCTGTGATTATATGTAATTTTGTAAAAATAAAAGTCTACATTTCTATATGCATACTGAAAACATATTGGTTCTTTCGCAAACCAGTTAATTTCTTTGAAACAAGGAGTTGTGATGGTAAATGTTATGTATCAATTTGGCTAAGATATGGTTCTCATTGCTTTGACAGGACAGTGGACTGATTGGTTTTAATGTAATATAGTATAATCAACTTCTATTTTGTGATCCCATGTGAGTACTCAGTTAGTTGAAAGTCAGTTTTCTTAGGGGTATGGTCTATACCCAGTGTACATGAATTTTTTGGCAAATCTTTCAGTACAGTGTCCAACCTGGCATCTGCTGACCTCCAGTTTGTGGGATGTGAGCCAGCAGCTTGCCATCAAGCCTGATGATTTGGGGTGGGGGGGGGTCACTGGCCTGTACAACCATGTGAGTTGGGAAACCCTCCAGCCTGATGCTTGCCTCACAAACCTATGACTTGCCAACCTGCACAACTTTGCGAACTATTTCATTGAAATAATGCTCTGTGTGCGACACACACACACACACACACACACACACTTTATAGGTTTTGCTCCGTTAACATAGCTGGCCTATAGTACAGCATGATGGACAGACATTTGGATCGAGAAACCTGAATCAGAATCAGGATCTACCACTTACTAGTTGTGTAATTTTGTGCAAGTTATTAAATCCTTCTGAAATTCTACCGCACATGTAATGCTGAGGTTAATATTAAGTATTTTGTAAGATTATTGTGAACATTGGACATAAATCATGTAAAGTGGATCACATGACATATGCGACACTAAAAAATGCTGGCAACTCCACTTTTGAAAATAGGTATGAGGAAAATAATGGTATAGAAAAGATAGCCTGTAAGGCTCAGTGGTTGAGCATTCCATTACTGAAAATGGTTGGCATTTCAAACCTCATGAGGAACTTGGAGGGAGAAAGACCTAGTGATCCTAGAAAACACGAAGACCATGTGAGTCCAGACCGTGGTGATGGCAGCTCAATGCTTACACAATGGTTTTCAAACCAGTTTATGTAAGACTTACCAAGGATTGACGTCAGTAAACTCTGTATGTAAAACTGATCAAAATAGCAGACATCTTGTTTTTACTACAATGTTAGGAATGCAATATTTTCTAAACTGTCAGGGAACAACAGCTACTTTAGTCGGCAAAGCGTATGAAAATACCAATTTCCAGGGTCTACACTCAAATTCCCACCTAGTGGGTCTGAGGTGGGGCCAGGGACTGCACATATTTAACAGGCACTGCAGCTGATTTAAGATTTAGGCAGTTTATGAAATTTCTACATTAGATGGAATAGCATAAACCATTAAAATGATTATTATTAAGACTGTAATAACAGTGAATAGTTTTTCTATAAAATCTTGATTGGCTGGCAAGTTGGAAGGTGGTTGATTGATAACGAAATTTTGGCCAAAGGACACCCAAATGCATAGCAGAAAACAAACTAGTTTTTGGGGGGGGGGTGTAAGAACTAGTTAAATCACTGTTGGTTCGTTCTTCATATTCTCTGATCAAGCAACCTTCATTGTCAATAACCAAAGCAAATCAACAGAAAGCAACTCTGTGCTGGAATACCCTACTATGGAGTTTCCCAGCAGTCAGCATATCCCAGCTTAATTCCTGCTGCTCCCTCCAAACACACTCCCACTCACTCTCTTGTCTGCACAAAATAACTGCACAAAACATGGATCATTCCGTAGGTAAACAGAGCACTTTCTTAGCCTACTCAAAGCACATGACATAGTTCTATTGTATGTGTGTGCTATGTAAACAATTCCAAATGCACTTTAGAACTAAACCTCCCAAACAAGAATCCAAAGTGGCTAAATAGTAATTTAAGCAAAAAGAGGAACTTTAAATTAATGTGGAAGAATGGTATTTGGGACTCTGGCAACTAACAGGAAAGCTGGTGGCTCAAACCCACCCATAGGCAAAAAAAAAAAAAAAAAACACCTGACAATCTGTTTGTGAAAAGATTACAGCCTCAGAAACCTCACGAGGGCCGTTTTCTTCCATCTCTCAGTCAGTGGAGCTCTGGTGGTGCTATAGAGGAAGCAATGGATTTCTCATCACAAAGTTATTGAGTTCAAGCCCACCAGTTGTTCCATCAGAGAAAGATGGGGCTATCTGCTCCAGTAAATGCTGTCAAGTCTGAAACCGTCGACAGGGTCACTATGCATTCGAATTGAGTTGGTGACAGTAGATTTATAAGGTCCCATGAGTCAGTATCAACCCAATGGCACCCAACCACAAGCCAACACAACCGAGCCCAAATAACTTTACTGTGCAGCTGATTCAACGTTCCATTTAACGAACAGATACAGGAAGGCACACTATTAACATAAATCACTCTTCCAGAGACCAGATTTAGAAGAAAACACTCTCTGGACCTTACAATAGAAGGAAGATCATTATTCTTTGGGTGTATTTCTTAGCCATCTTCAAAATTACACAATTTTGCATTCTTCTGGGTTTAACACAATTCACTTGCAATCCTAATAACGCTGCAACTGAAGAAAATTAGACACAAAAAAGAATTTCTTACAGAAGGGTCACAGGAAGGAGACAAGCCAGTCAGGGTGCAGTGTAGCAAAGATGAAACATACAACTTTCCTCTAGCTCTTTAATGCTTCCCCGCCGATGCCCACTATCAAAATCCCAATTCTACCTTACAAATCCAGCTAGACAAGAAGATGTACACTGGTACAGATAGGAACTGGAAACACAGGCAATCCAGGACAGATGAACCCTTCAGGACCAGTGATGAGCGGCCATACTGGGAGGGTGGAGGGAAGGTGGGATAGAAAGGGGGAACTGATTACATATATACCCCTCCCTGGGGGGACGGACAACAGAAAAGTGGGTGAAGGGGGACGTCGGACAGTGTAAGATGACAATAATGATTTATAAATTATCAAGGGTTCATGAGGGAGGGAGGGAAGGGAGGGAGAGAGAAAAATGAGGAGCTGATACCAAGGGCTCAAGTAGAAAGCAAATGTGTTGAGAATGATGAGGGCAACAAATATACAAATGTGCTTGACACAATGGATGTATGGATGGATTGTGATAAGAATTGTACAAGCCTCAATAAAATGATTTTTTTAAAAGAATTTCTAGATCTTAATTACATACATAATTCATTGGCGTTCCAATTGGCCTTGCCTTGAACATGCCTGTTTAGTTCACACGTCACAAGAGACATGAGAAATAACCGTAACATGGATGTGCGTGAGGGACAAATGCCAGCTTTTTCAAATATAAAATATTCTCTCTGAACAACTCAATGAATTCCATCTTTGAAGTCACGCTGCAGTCTGGTCAACATAGACCCAACTCGTTTATTCGCCCACTGCCCTGGAGTCCGCCCTGACTTGAGTGACCCTGCAGGGCAGGGCAGAGCAGGGCTGGTCCTGGAGGCCTCTCAGGCTGCAAACCCTTACGGAGCAGAAAGCTCCCCTTCTCCCAGAAGCAGCGGATGGGTTCAAACTGCTGACCCCGTGATTAGCAGCAGCACACTACATACGCCACTAGGCTGGGAACCCAAGGTACACTCAAATGCATTCAACGTTAAGTCCCTTGATGCTCTGCAGGTTGGAAATGAGTCTTTTCTCCCCTTTGACTTGCTGTTAGCTGACTTTTGTGTCTAGTTAAATACTTGGAATTTTCTGAAATGGACCCTTTGATAGAAATTTCCAAAATTAGCTCCAGCGCATAATTAAGTAGATGCTTTCGGTAGACAACTAAACTCATCCAAGTGTGTTCGCTGTCACCTGAGAGGTTACCTTGCAGAGCTCAGCCAGGAGAAATACGGCTGAATTGTGCATGCAGCTACACTGTCAATGAAGATGCGCCCCATCCTCCCATCAAATTTAAGCGCTTGCTCAGCCACACTAGGAATTGCAGAACCTAAGAATGGCCTGGGAGGATGAGTGGCAGTCACCGACTGGCTGTCCTAGTTCCCAGTCTCACAGCGCCAGCCTTTCAGTTGTGAAGAGGGAGCTGAGAGCCCTGCTTCACAGCGAAAGAGGTCAATATCGAAATTCCCTCTGCTCTCCCCTTCCACCCATCCCACTGCTGGCATGGCGCACTCCTGCAGACGCAGCTCCCTGGAAATAATGGTACAAGCACCGCTTCCAACAGCATGCCTATCTAAAATAGATAACCCACTTGCAACGTGACTGTTGTTATAGATAGAGCATTAAAGGCAGCTTGACTGCTCTGCCTGTGATGTCTTTCAATTAACCAATGCGCTTTCCCTGGACGGGAACACAGGTCGGCACCAGGTTCCAAGGGTCCAAGCAACTTGTACTTGCCCTTTAATGTTATGCAAATTTTGCCCTCACTTTGAAATGATTGGACTAACCTCTGCTCCAAATAAATCCCTCATCACAATCACCGTCCCTGGCTGGTGTCTCGCTTTGAAATCCCTGAAAGGATTCTGACACTTTTCTTTCACTCACCCACTGCCATAGAGTCGATGCCAGCCCTTATCACGGACGCTATCGAGGGTTTCTGAGGCTTTATAAATCTTTACGGTAGCAGATAGCCTCAATGTTTGCCTTCAGAGCTGCTGGCCAGTTTGAGTTACTGACCTTAAGGTTAGCAGTTCAAAGTTTACCTGACCACCGAAAACTGTAAATACCTATTCCCACTTACCTACAAATTCCACTTCAGGTCTTAAGGACGCGCTGAAGAAATGGATCTCATTTGTAACCCAGAGACTGACTGCCTTTACCTTACAGGTCAGAGTCCCACAACCACAATTACCTAAATAAGAGCGAAAATTCCAAAACTTCGTACTTTTTGCACCCATCCCCAAAAGTGTAATGAACTGGATACAATTTGTGAGCTCTCTGGGTTAAGTCTTTGATGACTGGACCATTATTTTCCTCCTTCTCATTAATGTGCACTTTCATGCTAGAAAACTGGATTCTTCAAGTTTGACAAAAATTCACTCAATAGACAGTGCAACTAGAATCAAAGTGATCTACTTTTACATGCAATTTCTGTAGCATAGGACTCGTTGAGGCGTAGCAAATGTTAAGTAGATCTGCAGCACTAGAAAACTATTGCTGGATTGACTCATAAGCCTTAACCTAGACTCAGAAAGGAAAAAATAATAATGTAATGTACATTTTAAATAGGAGTTATTTTTATTTAGCATAAAGGTTCTTGACCTCACTGCTGTTCGAGTTGACTCTGACTCGTGGTAACCCAATAGGGCAGAGTAGAACTGTCCCTGTGGGTTTCCAAGACTGTCCCGCTCATCTTGCTCCCGAGGAGTGGCTGGTGGTTTGGAACTGTTGACTTTGCGGTTAACAGTCCAACAGGTAACTCCTATGTCATTAGGGCATAAAAGTACTCATGCTTTCAAAGAAGCGTTAATAGATTTTCCCAGGTTTGATCACTGTTTCATAAAAAAGCAAGAGTTAAGTTAAAAGGAAATTTCACATGTAATCTGGAGGAAGAAAAAGGAGTCAACTCAGTTTGAATACTCGGATGGGCTCTGATTTTTTTCTAAGGAAGGAAGCGGGGAGGCAAGGGGCACCACTGGAAAGAAACACCAAAAAGCAGCACAGAGTTATCTCAGGGAAATGCTAATGGCCCTTTCTGCTAAAATTGAAGCGGAGTGGGGGTGGGGGAGGAGGAGGAGCTAAGTTCATTTATCGTTAGTACAGCTGATATAACTCTCCATGTTGACAGAACCTTGACTCTAAATCACAAAGGAATCTTCGATGAAAACTAACAATGCCAATGATTTGATGCTTCCCAACTTCTTGGTCTGCTTCCATATTTGCCACTGAGATTCATTATCAAACGGAGAAGGCTAATAGCATTAGGAGATTGCCAGGGCTCAAAATGGATGGAGACCGTAAGAGACACGTCACTGTGTTAAAGGCTTGGAGGACCCGGAACTGAAAGATTCCGATGGAAGAGGGGGACAAGCAATGAATTTTGCATCGTCAACGGCTCACTGGTGGAGAGAAATTGTAATAAAGTAGCCCGGCTTCCATGGGATTTACAGATTTACTACATAAAGAAATTCCATAACCAAACACAGCATCAAGTTTAAAAGGCAATGGGTAAGATATCTCATAACATGCTAGGAGTACAATGGAAAGGAGGAGAGTGATGGCCCTGTTATGTGGCTTCACTGTTGGTAGAAATACCATGCACAGAGACTGCTACCTTTTCTATCTAAATGAAACAGAAGAGAGTTTAAGTATAGATCATGCTATGTTGAATTCTAGTCATAGAAAGCATGGTTTATTAGATCTACATATGATTCAGCAGAGATAATATATGGGAACCATGGCTTCAAATTTCATTGAATGTATGTATAGATAGAAGTTTTCAATGACTATTCACTCAAAGTGAGCCTGTGGCTCAGAAAATCCTGGCATGTAATATCTTAGATCAAGATATTACACTATGTTTTTGTTTATATAGCGGAGATTTTCATTTCACTACATAAAATATGTCCATTGCAAATCAATGAAAAGTGCAAATAAGATTGTTTTAAGTTATTGATAATTCAACCACCCAAAGGCGAAATCATTTTACTTCAGTGGTTATCATCCCAGTCTTCTTAAAGCAGATTATAAGGATCCCGCTCTCTCCCTTTCAATATGTATATTATATGCAGGACTACAGGGGCCCCTGATGGTGTGCTCTGCTACATTTGGAGCTGCTGACCTCAAGGTCAGCAGGCGGAGCTAACCAGCCTTTCCACAGGGGAAAGAAGAGGCTTTCTGATCCGGTAAAGATTTACAGCCTCGGAAACCCAAGAAAAAGTTCTACTCTCTAGGGTTACCATGAGTCAGAATTGGCATTAGAATAGAGTTTGCATTTTTGGTTAGGACATCTGACTATAATTAGAAAAATAGGAAGCATCAAGATCGAAGACTCATTAACAACCTACAAATGCAGATGAAGCAACCTTGATTTTCGTAAAAGTAAAGAGAAACTGAAGTATTTACTGATAAAAGAGTACAGCCCTCAATATGAATTACATTTCAACACAACCAAAACCCTAAACTAAACTCACTGCCAATGAGTCAATTCCAATCACAGGGATCTTATAGGACAGACTAGAACTGTCCCCTTTGGATTTCTAGGATTTTAAATCCTTATGGGAAGAAACAGCCTCATCTTTGTCCCACAGAGCAACTGCCGGGTTCAAACCATGGGTCTTCTGATTCGCAGCTCAGTGTGTAGCCCATTAAGCCACCAGGGCTCCATGTCAACATAGCGAACACCAAATTCCTCACAACTGGGCCAAAGGACAACGTTATGATAACCTGAGAGAAAGGACTGAATTTGTCAAGGATTTCATTTAACTTAGATCCACAGTCAATGACCATGGAGGCAGCAATCAAGAAATCAAATGATACATTGCATTAAGCAAATCTACAAGACCTCTTTAAAGTGTTAGACAGCAAATATGTCACTTACAGGACTAAGGTGCACCTGATCCAAGCCAGGGCATTGTCAGTCACTTTACGTGCTTCTGGAAGCTGGACAATGAATAAGGACGTCTGAAGAAAGACTGACACATTTGCCTTAGGATGTTCGCAAAGATTATTAACGATGCCACGAACTCTCAGAAGAATGGACAAATATGTCTGGAGAGAAGTGCAGGCAGAATGCGCCTTAGAAGGAAGGATGATGAGATTTTGTCTCAGATGCCTTGGACACATTGTCAGGAGGGACCAGTTCCAGCAGACGTTCACCTTGCTTGGTAAGGTCAGGCAAAAAGACCCTCAAGGAGATGGGCGACACAGGGACAACAATGCTGGGCTGCAACCTAGCAACAATGTGAGGATGATGCAGGACCGGATCAGGCAGCATTTTCTTCTGGTATGCATATATGTGGATGTATTTGATGGTGATGTTTTTACAAAATATATAATCATAGCAGGAATAATGTTTTGTTACCCCCTTTTTAAAACTCAACGAGATCAAGTCTCCATACATTAGACACTGTGTGTGTGGCATCGAACTGTTGGTAATTGCAAGGTTGGCGATTCAAACCCACCAGCCACTCCCAGGGAAATAAATGAGTTGTCTGCTCCCATAAAGAGGGACAGTTTCAAAAACCCTATATGGGGCGCACGAAACGGAGTCACCTCAAAGACAATGGGCTTGGTTGGGGATCAGTTATTCAAACAATCCCTAATGCATTTTGTTCATTTCTGGATCATTTTAAGAGGGCCATCCAAAAAAATTTGAGTGTGAACAGGAGGTAAAGTTGGGTGGTGAAAACTGTGAAAATACAAGTCCATAACACCTGCCACGTGACAAAAGGAAGAAAAAATGGTAGTACTTCCCTGGGGTGGGGGTGAGAGGAAGTTTCTAAGAAACAGTACGTCACCAGAACTGTTTTGGCAGGTAGGGAAGGCATGCTGTACTGACCCAGACTGCAACTAGTGCCCATGGGTGGGAGTAACATGGAGGTGGTTTTCAGTTCAATAAAAAGAATTTTTTTAAAAACAGACCTATTACCAAAAAAAGAAGGGGTGAATCTTGGAAACAAATAGAATGTGTAAGGGATGCAGCAGAGGAAGTACCTGTACTCAGTTAGAAGTTGACTTAAAGGTTTATCTGCAGAGCCTATGAATCTCAGGATGTGGCAATGGGCTCTGATAAAAATCAACAGCCTTGAAAACTCTGTGGGGGTTGGTCTACCCTGTCTTACAGGGTCACTCTGAGTCAGAATCATACTGAAGACAGGCCATGGGTTTGGGTATTTCATAGACCTTAGAACGACCCTATAGAGCAGGCACTACTAGTACCCTCCCCCTGCTCCCCAATACACACAGACACACACACACTTTATAGAGGAGTAAAGTGAGGCTGGAGGGATTTTTTAAATATCCATCCAAGTTTATTTTTGCTTTTATTAAGTTACCATGTCACCAAAACACACTATTGCTCAGTTTGTAGGTTGTCTATCACCAAAATACCTTCAAAAGTGTTCTTATCTAATGATCCCTAAAGGGCCATCATGAGATCTGCTTTAATCATTAATAATAATAATTTTATTCCTGGAGAAATAGAAATTGCACACTGGGATATCCAAATTGTCTATGAACCTTAAACTTTATGAATAAAGTATATTTAATGAATGGGACATAAGGAATGGTAGAGTAAATTTAAATCATGGAATTTCCCACCTCTCCATGTAGAAGTTATTGAGTTGGCAAATGTTTTGTTGTATATATTTTTGCTTAAGCTGAAAAAAAATGCATGAATACCAATGAATACAGAGAAGAAAAATTCTAAAACTGATTCTTGATATAGTTGAACTAATGAATTGATATATGGATGAAGTGCCAATAAAACTGTTTTAAAAAGGAAGAATTTCTAACTTCTGTTGTTCCTAATTAAGTGACCTTGGGGAACTTTTTCTTCTCTCTCTCTCCTGGGCCCTCTGTGAAATGAGGATGGATTTCTTCGGCGTGTGATGTGAGAAATGAATGAAATGATAAGGCAAGCATTTAGCACAGAGGCTGACAGGCTCAGTACACCACACACGTAACATGGGGAGGAGGCGTGCCAAGCCTATTCCATAACTCATTGCAAAATATTAAAAAAACTCCCAGTGCTGCTCTATTTGATGTGAAGCAGCACATTTCTATCATCCTGTATATTGATTTCTGATGGCATTCACCTGTGACATAAAGTGACAGCAAAATAAGATGTGTCCTCTTTATGTGACGAACCACCCAAAGAATACAATTTCCACTTGTAGTTTCCTCAAGGGCACTGCTGTCGCTGTTTCCTCCCTAAGGGAGACACCAAGTGCATGCTTAAAGGCTCCTGGTTCTGCTTGCAAGTCTGACAACTTGGTTCAAACTACGCTACTGGCCCCAGGCCCAGGTTTTCTTGTTTTCTACATGCATTCTACTGCTGTTAACCTCTGAGGAAACAAGTCAAATTAGGTCACAACTTGGATATTTTATTATTTTTAATCATTTTATTGGGGGGCCTCTTAAAGCTCTTATAACATCCTATCCATCAATTGTATCAAACATATTTGTACATATGCTGCCATCATCTCCAAAACATTTTCTGTCTACTCGAGCCCTTGCTATCAGCTCCTCTTTTAACTTGGATGTTTTAGTTAAGGTCTATTTACCATTAGTTAGTTGGGATTTTACTTCTGGAAGCGATGGTCAGCTCTTTTTATAAAAATGGAAACGCCAAAACACTCAGTGTCATTGAGCCCATTCTAACTCAACAAGCCTAAGACCACAGAGCAGAACTGCCTCATGGGATTGCCAAGGCTGTGGGTGAACCTCTGCAGACACGGGCTGCCACATCATTCTGCCACAGAGAAGCATCCGGTGGGTTCGATTCACCAACCTTTCTATGAGCAGCCGGCCGCTTACCCTCTGAGCCACCAAGTACTTTACGAAAAAATAAATACATAAATAAGGTGGAGGAACGCTTAAAAGAAGCTGGCCTTCAAGAGATGTCACAAAGAGTCTTATAAAATCAGCCCTCATCTTAACAAATGAACCAAAAATTTTGTGTGTTCTCGGAGAATTCTTTAGCATTTCCCTAAGACACTGCCTGTTTGTACAAGCCTCTTTCAGGCCACCATTTACCTTCATCACTACTGGGATCCACTAGCCAAAAACATATCCTTTAGCTTTAATTTAAGACCTTAAGCCAAATAAACCTCTTACCAAAAAATATAAATCTCCCAGGCCTTGGGGAAACCATCAGAAATGCATCATCAAATACATACACATGGTCCAACTTGGGTTTGAAAATGAAGACTATTTAGTGAGGGAGTGCTGGGCAGTGTTACCACTTCTGAGGCCTTTTATGAAAAAATTGTCCCATAATACTCCTTATCGGGACATAAACTGTCATTGCCATGACTTGCCACTGTCAACAAATACATAAAACTTTTAAATTCCCATCAACTCTTCTCCAACTAATTTCTTTCATTGTGCTGTTTTCATTTCCCTCATTAGCCAGCACTGTAATTGCATTGTCTGGCCACTGACAACATATGGGAACTTGGGTAAAGCGCACAATGGCAGCACCCCAAAGTTTGTATTCAGTATTTGTCAAGCGTAGCACTGGGTATTATATCAAAACCAAGAAAACCCGCTGGACTTGCGAAACATGTTTACAAGCATACTTGCATTGCTTATGGTATGCTTGAGGGTGACAATATGAATAATGACTGACACCCACCCCCCTTTAAAAAAAACTGTCCGGGATAAATTGAATAGCCAAGATCTAAGAATCTAGAGACCTTTTCCGGAAGGGTCTCTCTTTTACCCTTAGGGATCCTTCCTCCCCTATAATTCCATTTGCTCATCATGTCCACTTAATAGTTAATAGTTTCTCACACAGGCTCATCAATCCTGCTATTTCTAAGGCACTGCGCCTGTTGGATAAAGACCTTGACATATTTTTTAATGTCATTTGAGGAAAATTCCCCCATGTAATCTTAATCTCACCTGCAACATCTTTACATCAAAGAGTCTCTACTATAAACCGTATAAGGATCCCAAACTGCCACCCTTTATGGTGAGACAGAACCGCCAAGTTTCACTCAGCTGTGTCCAGAGAGCTGGCAGTCTTGCTGGGGCTGCCCAGCCTGGCCCAGCAAGTTTTACACACGCCCTGGACGATGACATCTCACCAGGAGGTTCACTTTCCTCATTTTGTGGGATCACCACCCCGCCGCACAGCAAATGCCGGAGAACGGAGCACGGAGCAGCGACCAAAGGCTGTGGCTTTTTGCAGGCGGATTGCATGCGTGCCGCAGTTCCTCTGCCAATTCCATTTGAATAGACAAAAAAGAAATTAAGAAAAAGAAAGGCTGCATTTGGAGCTGGAAATATGTAATAAGCGTTGATGGCAAGCGTGTGGAAAGGCGATTTTCTTCAAGCGACACTAGCACATGTACAAGTTCTGCACCACAGCTCAGGGGGGGAAAAGTAGCAACTGACGCATTGATGGAAGGCTATTTTAAAATTACTCAAAGACTCTATGGCATCCACCTGACTGGGAGACTCATGCTCCCTCTCCATGCACACAGCCTGTTTTCCTACCTAATTTAAGAATGAGTCGCTGGCAGCCACCAGGTGCAAGTACTCTGAGGGGGAGAACGAATCCATCACAATGCATAGCGAGGTATGCAATCCGGGAGCTGGTCCCCGTCCTTACCTTAGCAGATTAGACAGGGGCAGGGGTCCGGATCCACCGCCCAGGATCCCTCCTTTCCTGCCAGACAGGAGTTTCTCCACCAGAGCCACATTTCCAGTTCGAGCAGCTTCCAGCAGCTCCTGGTCCTTCCCCATAGTCTCGCACAGACTCCCCCCCACCCCCAAGTCTTCTCCCCACCTCGGGTCCTCCTCCCCACCACCCCCACCCTCACTTCCCCCAAATTAGGGCCGTCCCGGCCCCACCCAGCAATAATGCCAGCGCTTCAGCACCCAGAGATCCCTGCAGCCCGGAGCCGGGAACCCCACTCGCTCCTCTCGGGGCTCCGCTTTTACAATGGGGATCAGACCATGTCTTGAAAGAGGGGCTGGCCGAGCTGGGAGACGCGACGCGCCCCCACAGCCACTCCCCTGAATTCCTGAGGCCCCGTCCCCGCGGGTGGGGCGTGATGGGGTGGGGACTGGGGAGGGGGGGTGCTTAGGAGGAGCGGGAGGAGGATGCTGAGGACCGAGCAGGTTGGAGAAGGCGGCGGAGCCCGCGCGGCGCGCACCACCGCGGCCCGCGCGCCCTGCCTCCCCGGCCCGGGCTCGCCTGGGTTTCCGCGCCCGGCTGGCTCGGCAGCTGCGCGGCGGCGGCGGGGAGCAGCGCGGGGCCCCGGCGGCCGCGACCCGCGCCAGAGCAGGGCGGAGCGGGCGGGCGCTTGCCGAGGGCGGCGGCGCGGGGCCGGGCCGGGCCAGGCAAGGCGGGCGCCCCCGGGCGCCGGCGGTGGCGCGGGGCGGCCAGCGCGCTGGGGGCGTGTGCGCGCGGCAGGTGCGGGCCCGGGTCGGTCCCGAGGAGGGCGGGGCGGGGCGGGGGCGGGGCGCCCGAGGATCTTCTCTCCGTCTGCGGGGGCGGAGACCCTCCTCCTCCTCCAGTCTCCTTGGAAGAGGTTTAACCGTGTGAGGGTGGGCGCGCTCCCGGCCGCCGCGACTCCCCCTCGCCCGGGCAGGCTCCAGCCCCGCGGGACCCGCACCTCCATACCCAGGCTGCGGGGAGGCTGGGGGTGCGGGTGCGGGGGTCCTTCCGCGACCTCTCTCTCTCCTCCACCCACCCGCCCGGAGTGGCACGGAGATCGTTTGCCCTTGGCTTCCTTAGGAAGGAAGCATCAGTGTGTGATCCGTGACTGGGCCACTGGCCTCTGAGCGGTGGTCCCTGCAGTGGTTCCCATCCTGCCCAGTGCCGCGACCCTTTCATACAGTTGCTCAGGTGGTGGGGACCCCCAACCGTAAAATGATTTTCGTGGCTAATTCATCACTGTCATTTTGCTCCTGTTATGAATCGGGTGACCCATGGGAAAGGGTGGTTTGAACCCCCCCCCAAGGGGTCGCGACCCACTGGTTGAGAACCGCGGTTAGAAGGCCTGTGGTCATTTTTCTGCAGTTTCTTTAAGGGTCCTTGCATGGCCGTCCATCGAGCTTTGGAGATCTGCTGACCCGTGAGAAGACCAGGAAAGGGGGCCCCTCATTGAAAATTCCTCTGCCTCCACCCTGGTGAACATATAAATGGGCGGGCATGAGAAGCCCACTTCAATTTGCATGTACCATCAGCAACTCCTTGTGCTGGGTTGGCTTGAATTGTCTATAAACTGTTCTCCGTGGAGGAGACCTCGGTTTATTTTCTTGTGAAACTTCCCGCGACACCTGGTGCCCTGCCTCGCCCTCAGCCTGGAGTCCGTAAATGTTTACTTGTTGATAATCCGTGGGGAGCAAAGGGACGTACCAGGGCACTTTGTTTACCACAACCCTGTGAGCTGTGGGATCATGAGGGTATCATGACTTGAAGCGTTCACTAAATTTCTCAGGAGGCCCCAGTAAGTGGCCGTCTACAAACTGAAGCGCGGGGCTACCGCACTCCTTAGCCCGTGCCCTCCCCAAAACATACCATTGTCCCCAGAGAGAAGTATCATGGGAAACACTAATTCGACATTGGATGAGCAGCTACGGTATTTCAACCCTCATAACAATCCCATGTGCTCAAACCAAACCTAAACTCGTTGTCCATCAAGGCAATTCCAACACAGAGCCACCGGGTGTCAGAGTAGAGCTGTTCCCTCCCTCCCCCCCCCCCCAAGCTTTCCAAGGTTGTAATCACTAGGGGGCCGACGTTGCCCCTCCGAGAAGCTGGTGGGTTCTAAGCACAACCCCTGGTTGGCAGCTAGGCACTTCACTGCATCTCCAGACCTCATCCTCACTCTCAGATGATGACAGGGAGTGGCCCAAGAGCATGCAGCCGGAAGTAACTGCCCCAAACTAAAATCCAGGATGCCAACGCTAAGCAGATATTTAAAGCAAATAGAGAAAATTGTGTGTGGTTTTGTTTTCATAATTGCTTTCAAGATACAGTAAGATGATTTACATCTGATCAAGAGTCCCTGAGTGGAACTGAGGGTTAAAAGCTTCTCTAGTAACCAAAAGATTGATGCTTGGAATCCATTCCCAGGCACCCCTGAAAAAGGCTGGTGATCTACTTCAGATAGATCACAGCCTTTGGAAAATGGTATCGAGCACAGTTCAACTCTGAAACCAATGGGGTTGCATGAAGTCAGAATTGTCTCCACAGAGGTGTTTGGGCTTGGGCTTAGGTAATCATAACAGGACTTCTGGGCATCATGGGACCAATAAACCCGATAAAGATGCAAGTGGAGGGCAACCGTCACATCCATTGTGAAAGCAGGGAAGCCATTCCCCTTTGCTCATCTTACACATCTTTCTCAGAAGACACTAAAAGCGTTCAATTGGTCAGAGCTGCAAATCAACCACAGTTTACAAAAGCAGTAATTGATACCGGATGACTAATGATCCCGAGACTTCTAGGTCATCGTTACCAGAGTGGACCACCAGCAATGGGGTGGGGTGGGGTGGGCTGGGGGAGCAGTGGGGACAACAAAAAACATCAGTCGGGGTTTACTCGGGAGTTCTGCAGTCTCAGGCACTTCAATGATATATGATACCCAAAGTCAATGGTCTGATTCTAAACTCTGTGTCTAGTGACATCCCAGATGCTTACTGAAGAGAACACAGACTGGCTGCTTGGGAACTAACAAACAAATTCAAAGTAAAAACATTCTCCTAAAAAGCTAAAGAGGTCAAACATCTGGGTTTTTGCTTCTGTTTCCACTTGTGGAAGAGAAACTGTAAAACAACAGTTAGCATGTATCTTGTTTTGAAAGTAAGGTAACCCCACCCACTGGTTAAGTGGTCCCAACGGGTTCAAATCCGGAAAGAAACCAGAAGTATTCATGGCAATACAGTTGCCTCTTGGGAAATTTGGTGAAGAGAAATAAAGATTCCCTTAAGATTGTCACACCTTGTGACATTCAATTACCATGGTGTTAAGCTAGGTTATCTGGAGAAACAAAACTAGTGACAGTTGTATCTGTATGCCTATAGAAAGAGCAAAGATAGGACTGACAAGGTTCCGTTGCCAGCTCTCAAGGGGGCTCCAGCTCATAGTAGCACTGTGGACAACAAAACAAAGCACTGCCTGCTCCAGCGCCATCCTCGCAATTGTTCTCTCGTTTGAGCCTATTGTTGCAGCTACGGGGTCAATACATCTTGTCCAGAACCTTCCTCTTTTTTCCTGTTCCTCCACTTTAGAAAGCATGTTCTTCTAGAGACTGGTTTCTCCTGATTCTACTTCTTCCAAGACAGGTCTGATGGTTCTTTTGGCAGTCCATGGTATTTTCAATATTCTTCTCCAACATAGTTCAAATGCATCGATTCTTCTTCAGTCTTTCTTATGCAATGTTCAGCTCTCACATGCATATGCGGCCATTGAAAATGCCATGGTGTGAGTCAGGCACACCTGAGTCCTCAAAGGAACATCCCTGCTCTTCACCAATTTAGAGAAGTCTTAGGCAATAGTTTAACCTAGTGCAATGCATTCTGTGATCTCTTGACTGCTGCTTCCATAAACATTGATTGCGGATCCGAGCAAGGTGAACTCCTTGACGTCAGTCTTCTCCTCATTTATCATGTTACCTGTTGATCTAGTTCTTTTTAGTTTTTTTTTTTACATTGTGTCATAATCCATACTGACGGATGCAATCCTTGATCGACATCAGCAAGCGCTTCAAGTCCTCCTCATTTTCGGCAAGGAAGGCTATGTTATTTGCATATTGCAAGTTGCTAATGAGCCTTTCTCCGATCCTGATGACACGTTATTTGTCATCAAATCCAGCTTCTCCTATCATTTGCTCAGCATACATATTTAACAAGTATGGTGAAAGGATACAACCCTCATGCACACTTTTCCCGATTTTAAACTATGCACGACTCTCTCGTTCCTTTCCCACAACTGCCTCTTGATCCATGTGGAAGTGCCTCACATGCACAGTAAAGTGTTCTAGCACTCCCTTTCGTCTCCAGGCTAGCTATAGTTTGTTGTGATCCACACAGTCAAATGCCTTGGCATAGTCTATAACACACAAGTAAACATCTTTCAGCCAAGATCCAGCTGTTGTCAGCCACGATATCCCTTATGACCTTCGCTTCTGAATCTGGCCTGAACCTCTGGAAGTTCCCTGTCAATGTACTGCCGCAACCATGGTTGGGTGGTTTCTGTAAAAATTTACTTACATCTGATATCAATAATACTGTTCTACAATTTAAACATTCTGTCGGGTTACCTTACTTTGCAGTGGGTATAAATATGAATCTCCTCCATTCATTTGGCATAGACAAGTTAGTGCTGCCGGTGCTTCATCAGCTTGTGGAAACATTTCAGATGGTATCCCTGGAGCCATCAATCCCTGGAGGCTGATTTTGGGCCAATGGTTTCAGTGTAACTTGGATTTTTTCTTTGAGTACCATTGATTCTTTATCACATGCCATCTCTTGAAATAGTTGGATATTAACTGGTTCTTTTTGGTACCATAACTCTGTGCTTTGGATGCTTCCAACATCAATTTTTTTGCCTATAGAATCTCAATATTTCAACATGAGGCTTGTATTTTTTCTTGAGTTTTCCATTTAAAATATGCTATGTTCTTTCGATTTGGGTTTTTCTAACTCTAGGCCTTTGCACATTTCATTACAGTATTTTACTTTGCCTTCTCGAGCTTTCCTTTAAAAACTTCTGTTCAATTCTTTTACTTCATTTCTTCCATTTGCCTAAGATACTCTATGATTAGGAGCCCTGGTGGTATACTGGTTATGTGTTGGCATGGTCAACAGTTCAAAACCACCAGCAGGAAAAAGACTTGAATTTCTACTCCCATAAAACAGTTTCAGTCTTGGAAGCCCACAATAGGTCACTATGAAGCAGCATTCACTCCATGGCCATGGGTTTTGGGTTTTTTACTCTATGATTAAGAGGCAAGCTTCAGAGTCTCTTCTGACATCTACTTTTACCTTTTCTTTCTTTCCTATCTTTTTAATGACCATTTGCTTTCTTCGTGTATGATGTTTTAACGTCAACCCAAAGCTCCTTAGGTCTTCTGTCAGTAGTGTTTAATGCATCTAATCTGTTCTTGAGATGTTCTCAAATTCAAGTGTGATATACTCAAGGTTGTATATTGGCTTTCGTGGACTGTTCATTTTCTTCAATATCAACCTGAACTTACATTTGAGCAACTTATAGTCCATTCCACATGAGCCCTGGCCTGCTTTTTGGTGCTGATATTGAGCTTCTCCATACTCTGTTCCTACAGTTGTAGTCAATCTGATATCTGTGTATTCATTGTGTTGTTGGGAAATGGTATTTGTAATGAAGAGTTCGGTCTTGTAAAATTTCTACAGGGTAGTCTCTAGCTTCATTTCCATCACCAAGATCATACTTTCCAATTACTATGTATCCAACTTTTTCATTCCAATCACCAATAATTATTAATACATCTTGATGGCATCTTTGATCAATTTTTGACTGAAGATATTGATAGAACCCTTCAATTTCTGCATCACTAGCTTTAGTGGTTGGTGCATTATGTAAATAGTAGTCCTATTGGTTGGATTTCCTTGTATGCTGATAGACATTATCCTAACAGAGACATCATTGTTCTGTACTTTTTGAAGATGAATACAGCCATACTATTTTCTGTTTCAAAATGGCCAATATTAGTCCATTTCAGCTCATTAATGTCTAGAATAGGGATCGGCAAACTTTTGACATGCAAGAACCAATCCTGTCACTCACAAGAATTTAAAAATTATTCAAGAGCCAGAAATATATTTTTACAATTAAATCACCATTATCTGAATAATGTCCTTTAAATTTTTTTGTTTTACTTCAGAACCACGTGTACATATTTTTTTAATCATTTCACAGGGGGGGGCAGGGGGGCTCTTATAGCTCTTATAAAAATCCATACATCCATTGTGTCAAGCACATTTGTGCATATGTTTCCATCATCCTTTTCAAACACATATACATATTGAAAGAGCCACATATGGCTTGTGAGCACAAATTCCCAACTCCTGGTCTAGATATCAATATTTATACATTCCATATCATACTTCATACATTCCAAGTTCCTATTATAAGTTGTTCTGAAGCTGTTTCTTCCCATTTTGAGCCATGCCACATCATCAGATGAAGGTCCAGACAGCTTCACTGCTGCCCACAACATTCATGTCAGTATAATTGACTCTACTTTGATAAGGCAGCTCTTCAGTCATATTTTGAATGCCTCCCGCCCTGAAGGGCTCATCTTCTGGCACTATCTCTGACAAGTTACATTTCTATTCACGAGGTCTTCCATAAGTGACAATGTTTCAATTCTCTCCATAGGGTTTTCTATAGCTAATTCTTTTGAGGTGGACAGCCTATACCTGTTCTTAGTCTGGAAACTCTGCTGAAACCCTTTCACTTTGAGTGACCCTGCTGGTATGTAAAATACAACTGACATAGCTTCACAGAATCACAGCAACACACAAGCCGCCACAGACACACCAGACACAGTTGTGTTAGTGGGTAAGTGCACACTGATCCAACTCAGTGTGTCAGATGTCAGCCGAAGGCTTCTGCTGACTCCTGTAGCTGCAGGGGCTGATGAAGAGGACGCAGGAAGACCACGGGCTGATGAATACTGAAGTAAATGAATCCAAGATTGACCAAACGAATCCAAGTTGGCAGTCCAAGGATGGTTCCCAGGATCAGCAGTCAGTATAACAGGAGGTCCCCCAAACCGGATACAGGATCCAAATCCATTAGTAGACCTCAGTCAGCTTCCACAGTCCATTTAAACTAAAACTAAGAGTAGGTCACAGCCTGAATGAAACATGCTCAACTTATATCAAGGCTGTGACCAGATGAAGGTCTAGTCTCACCACAAGTACTTGAAGGTCACTGAGGATCCCAACATGGAGTTCACTACATTCTGTATCCTGGGAGGATCCTGGTCCACCCAGTCGATATGCAACCTAACTATCACAATCCAACACTTGTCAGCTCGGCACCTGTACCTATCTCCTTAAACTACAGTCTCCAGACAAAGACAGTAATAAAGCCACACTTGTGCCTAATATAACTAATACAAGTACAATTGAAAACCCACTAACCCATTTATATTTCATAATTGAACAGAGAAAAATATTTGATGCTTTGAGCTATCCACAGCAATTACAGTCTGCATTTCTGTAGCTCATCACATTGCCAATGGCTGGTATTTAGAACTGCCTTCTTCCCTTCCCCTTTTGGATTCCCATTTCCCTCAGAGACTACTTCAGTTGGTCATGGTTCTTTGCCTGGTACAGTGTCTCAATCCTTCATTCTGGAAGAATCTGGGCCATTAATAGTTATGTCAAAATCAGGCTGGTGTAGCGTACCCGCGCTTTAATCACAGAACATGGTAATATTACGAGATTAAATAAGGAAGCTCCTGGCTTCCAGACGGATTCTTCTTTACCTTCATTATTCAATACAAATCCAATCTCCCTTTGGTAATCAGGATAAATCACACCATTCTATACAGGAACACCCTTCTTTGCCTATTGATCCAGAGGCATGATGTGTCCAAAATGGTCAGGAGGCATTTTTAACTTCTAGTTCAATGGAGTCAGTGCTGTGTTTCTACATGGGAGTGTTCCTTTGGATCTAAGCCCTTCAGACGCAAGGAGCATAGAGTTGCAGGGAAAGGAAGCAAAATTGTGGTGAGCGAGTGGGTCATTAGTAGTAATATTGAGTGGTGCCACTCCTTTTCCACCCCTTGGTTCCTGGACCTGTGAATACTGGCTGTTGGAGAAAAAGCACCGTAGATTGTACGCTGCTTCAGAGCATTCAGCCTGCAGGAGAACATTGCCTCAACCCTGCCAAGTGTTACCACCCAGCTGGTGTTCTAATTGTCTCTTCCGAAGGTAATTGGGTATATGATGAGATGAGTGGATTCCATGATCATGAGCCCATGATCACACTTCATTTGCTGGGAAGTGAGTCCCTTTGTCCAAGGCGATGCTATACAGGTTATGATCCTGGTGGATGAAACATTCTGTAAATTCATGAATAGTAGTTTTGTCCGAAGCATTGTGTGCAGGGAAGGCAAATCCATATCCAGAATAAATGTCTGTTCGAGTAAGAACAAAATGCTGCCCTTTTCCTGATAGAAGTGGTTCTATGTCATCAACCTGTCACCAGTTTGCTGGTTGACCTCCCAGAGGAATGGTCCCATATCTACGACTCAGTATTGGCCTCCGCTACTAGCTGATTGGACACTCAGCAGTGGCTGTAGTCAAATCAGACTTGATGAACAGAAGGCCATGCTGCTGAGCCCATGCAGAACCTCCATTCCTGCCCCCAGGGCACTTTGTTCATGGGCCCATTGGCCACAGACAGGAGTGACTGAGACGGTGGCTGCTTTCCACAGAACGTATCCGTATATCTACTCGATTGTTAAAATCATCCTCTGCAGACGTAACCTTTTGGTGAGCATTCACATGATACACAGACAGCTTCACTTTTGGAGGCCAATTCAGAGAGGTTTATCCATAGACCTCCCTTTCACACCACCTTGTCACCCGTTTCCCAACTGTGATGCACTTTTGGATGATGTGAAGTAAAGTTTTGCTAGTGTGCACTAGCAATGATATCATTCGATAGTTTGCAAATTCGATGGGGTCACCTTTCTTTGGAATGGGTATAAATATGAATCTCTTCCAGTCAGTTTGCCAGGCAGCTAGCTGTCTTCTAAATTTCCTGGCGTAGATGTGTGAGTGCTTCCAGTGCATCTAAAGCTTTCTGAAACACTTTAATGGGTAGTCCATCAATTCCTGGAGCCTTGTTTGGGGTTAATGTACTCAGTGCAGTTTGAACTTCCTCAGTCGGCACCAATGGTTCTTGTTCATATGCTACTTCCTGAAATGGTGGACTGTCCACTGGTTCTTTCTAATACTGTAACTATGCATTCTTTCCATCTTCTCCTGATGATTCCTGGATCATTCAATATTTTTGCCTTCTATCTTTCAAAATGGTGACTCGGGGCTTGAATTTTTTCTTGCATTCTTTCAATCTCAGATATGCTGAGTGTGCTCTTCCCGTTGGATTTTCTAATTCTAAATCCTTGAAAATTTTTGTTATAATATTTGACTTTGTCTTTTTGAGATGCCCTTTGAAAATCAGCTCCTTGACTTCATCCTTTCTTCCATTTGTTTGAGCTACGCTATGATTAATAGCAAGTTCAGAGTCTTTGCTGACATCCACTTTGATCTTTTGTTTCCTATTTTTAATGACCTTTTATTTTCTTCATGCATGATTGTCTTGATATCTTCCCAGAGCTCATCATATCGTCTGTGATTAATGTTCAATGTGTCAAATCTGTCCTTGAAAGGTTCTTGAAATTCAGGTGGAACAGACTTAACGTTGC
Source organism: Tenrec ecaudatus (assembly GCF_050624435.1). Lineage (NCBI taxonomy): Eukaryota > Metazoa > Chordata > Mammalia > Afrosoricida > Tenrecidae > Tenrec > Tenrec ecaudatus. The sequence continues at coordinate 26,520,823 of NC_134535.1, read as the reverse complement.
ATGTTGGCTCCTATGGACTGGTTTTCATTTTCTTTAGTTTATCCTGAACTTGCATATGAGCAATTGATGGTCTGTTCCACAGTCAAAGCCCTTGTCTGATTTTTGCTGCTGATATTAAGCTTCTCCAGCATGTCTTGCCACAGATGTAGTTGATTCGATTTCTATGTATTCCGTCCAGGGAAGTCCATGTGTCTAAGCCACCTTTTGTATTGTTGAAAAGGGTATCTGCTATGAACAAGTCGTTGGCTTTGCAATGTTCTATCATGTGATCTCCAGCTTTATTTCTATCACCGAGTCCCTATTTGCCAACACTGATCCTTCCTCTTTATTTCCAGCTTGTACATTCCAGTCACCAATAACCATCAATGCACCTTGATTGCATGTTTGATCAATTTTCAACTGAAGCTGTTAGTCAATTTCTTCATCACTAGCTTTTGTGGTTGATCGATAAAGTTGAATAACAGTTGTGCTATTCAACTTTGATTGGATTTCCTTGAAGGCAGATGGATATAATGCCATCACAGATCGGATGGAACTTCATGATGGATTTAGCAAAATCCTTTCTGACAAGGAATGCCACGCCATTTTTCTTGTTCTACCTGGCTTAGTAAGTCATATGATTTTCTCATTCAGAATGGCCAAAACCAGTCCATTTCAGCTCATGAATGCCTGGGATGTTGATCTTCATGTGTTCCATTTCATTTTTGACCACTTCCAATTTTGCTAAATTCATACTTCTCACATTCCAAGTTCTAATCATTAGAAAAAAATTATAGCTGCTTCTCTTTACCTTGAGATGTGCCCCACCAGCAAATGAAAATCCTGAAGGCTTCACTCTCACAGGCTTTCCGACTCATGTCACCATGGTCTGCTCCCCTCCAATAAAGTTACTCCCCTGCAGTCACATTTTGAGCGCCCTCGGACCTGAGGGGTCCATCTGCTGGCAGGTGTTCTGCATCCTTTGCTTAAGCGTTCAGAATTGGAAAATGCTTCGAAGTTCTGCAGAAGGTTCTCAGTGGCTCCCTCCTCTAAAGTAGGGAGCCGAGTCCTTTGTTGGCTGTGCTTAGTCTGGAAGCTCCGCTGAAGCCTGTTCACCTTGGTCGACCCTGCCGGCAGTGACAGAGCTTCCAGCATCACAGCAACACACAAGCCCGACCGTTGGGGTTTGGGAGGACAGCTCTGCCATTGGTGTTCCATGGCGTCCCCATAACAGGCTCCAAGCTGTTTTTCTAAAGTGGTCTAAAGAAAAATGGCAGATCTTTGCGCCAGAATCCAAAGGGTCCATGCTGTCCTATTGATTCTTCCATTAATGCCCCACCCTCTCAGAACCACCCACCTTTACTCATTGTCCACAAGATGTGATCCCAACCCACTCCCTTCTAACACCCCATCCTGTAATTCTGTCCTTCTACAGCAAGAGTCAGCCACCTTTTTCTGTAATAGAGTAAATGATTTGTGTGGATCATGCCATCTCCATCACAACTCTCTAACTCTGCTGCTGTAGAGAAAAAGACTATTTGAATGAACGTGGCTGCGATCCAATAGAACTTTATTTATGGACACTGGAATTTGAATTCACAGAATTTTTTTCTTTTGATGTTTCTCTCAACTATTTAAGAATCTGAAAACCATGCTTATCTAATTATTAAAATTGGCTGAGGGCAAATTTATGCCCATAAGCCCCTAGGCCTATCGATTTAGGAGTGACTTATTCTAAAGCCCCTTTAGGCCATACTGATTCTTTGCTTACCCTTAGTGCTTAGACACAGGATGGAAAAATTAAAATGTCCTCTCTCGAACATCTTCCCCTTCCCAACCTGGGCAAAAAGGAAATTTCCTCATCAGCAAAGTCTCTCTAATCCATTTATACTTCAAAAAAGAGCCTCCCTTAAGCTGTCAGACATAGCCAGTTCACTGAAGTTTTTGGTTTTTGTATCTGTGGTGATATTTACTGCTAAATGTTCTTTGACATGACCACAGCAAACAAATATTATGATGTCACCAAATCCCAAAATATCTCTTGTTGTTGAGTCAATTCCACTGACTGCGCCTTGCAAGATGATGATTGGTACCATCTTGTTTGCGATTGTCTTCATTTCTAGAGCTGCTGTATGCACCACACCATTGTTGTTGTGATCGAGCGTGATCTAGTTGGTTCCTACTCATAGCGACCCCATGTACAACAGGATGAAACACTGCACTGCCCGGCACCAGCCTCACGGTTATGGTTAGGTGTGAGCCCATTGTTGCAGCCATAGGTCAATCCATCTGATGGAGGGATTACCTCTTCTTGGCCGCCCTGCCACTTCACTAAGCATGACGGCCTTTTCCAAGGACTGGTCTCTCCAAAGAACATGAGATTGTTTGGGCCAGGTCCGGATCATGCAGCCCCATCCCCCAGCCTCTCAGGAAGCCGGGTGATCTGCTAGACTTTTGCAGTTCCTGCCTCCAGCATTCCAAGGACCTTCTCTCTGTCTGGGCCGGGTCCACACAGCCCCTTCCCACCCCCCACCCCCTCCTGAGGCCAGAGCTACACTAGGCAGCCTCCTCCCCCCACATTCCAAGAAGCTGGTCTGTGAGAGACTCAGACTCTGCACACCAGGAAGCCTCCCTTCTCCTTTATCAGCACAAACACCAGCAGCTCTCTTCACCTCATTTGCATATTTCTCTGACCCAAATCCTGAAAATATCCCCCTGACCTGACTCGTTGAGTCTCAGAACTTCCCGGGAGCTCAAGATGCTCCTGTCCCTTTCTCTACTCTCCCTTCATTCCCGGGCGCTCTTTCTCTACTCTAATAAAGCCACTCAAGCTCACCTTCTTTGTCTCAATCCTATCTCCATTCGGTGTCTCAGTGTTGACCTCTCAGAGATAAGTCTCATAAGATGAGTATTCTGGCTGTACATCTTCCAAGACAGTACATTCTTCTGGCAGGCCATGGCATTTTCAATGATCTTTTCCAAAATACCACAATTCACATGCATCAGTGCTTTCTGTCTCTTCCTTATTTTGTATCCATCTTTCACATGCCTACAAGGCATGGGTCAGGGACACGTTAGTACTCAAAATGACAGCTTTGCTCTCCGACGCTTTAACGAGGTCTCATGCAGCAGATTGCCCAATGCAAGATGTCATTTGATGTCTTGATGGCTGTTTACAACTAAAATGAAACCCCTGATCAGTTCCCCTGCCTTTTCCAGACGGGAATGGAGGTGGGGGGCTGTTCTGCACCTTTCATTTTGTAAGAAGGTAGGGTGACAGTGGCGCTCGATGAAGCGAACAGAAATGGATTCATATTGCACCCACGGTTCTGGGATTTCCCAGGGAACTCCAGGCTCGGTGGCCTGGAAGAACCAAACTGCCTCTGAGCGCATGCTCGGACTAACCACCCTCCTGGCCCCAATTTCAGCCAGTGACACCCAAGACCTGGAGCTGGACACCGACCACTGGGAAACCTGGGACTACAGAGAGAGTCAGAGCCAAGGAAATCCAACTCACTGCCATCGAGTGGGTGGATTCTAACCCCAGTGACCTACTGGGTGGAGTGGGACTGCACATGTGGGCTTCCGAGACTGTCAAGCTCTGGGAGTCGGAAGCCTCTTCTTCCATCCCCGAAGCAGCTGGTGAGTTCAAACTGCTGGCCTTGCCGTTCTCTTAGAACGGCTCCTGCACCGCAAAACAAAGCCACTGCCATCCAGTTGATTCCACTCTTACTGGGCTGTAAATGTTGAAGAGCAGATAACCTTATTTCTGCTATTCTTTTTTTTTGTACACACTTTATTTAGTAGTTAGGGCTTCAGATCAAACAATAGACTCCGCCACCAACAAAAAAATAGTTTATCTTGTTGAGCTAAATAAACTAGCTACTTCATTCTAAAGTCCAACCAAACCTATACCCTGGGTTCCTCCCTCCTCCTACTTCCCTCCTTGCCCGTAGCAGCTGCCTCAGGGGTGCAGAGAGGTGGCCAGGTGCTTTTTCAAGTGGACTTGCCCCAAGTCTGTTCCTTTAAACTGATGGTTTCCCCAGAGCGCTCCGTGTGTTTGGAATCTTATTGTGTTCTTCTCCTGTTGGCGGGGAAGGTTAGGAGGGGGTAACACAAGGCTGAGGGTTCTGTGGGTAGCCAACCTCCCCCAGGGCGCGTCTTCTTTCTGGAAAACTCTCTGGTCTTTTACCAGGCTGGTGGGCAACCAGAAATATCACTGAGCCTCTGGGGAGGGACTTGCAAAGGAGCGGAGATTCAAAACAAGGCTACTTGTGCTTGTGCATTCATGTGTCTCCTCTGGGACCAATGAAATTAGGTGCTCGCTCACTTGAGTTTTCATGAAAGTCTTATTAATATTGCCTTGCTAAGTGGATCTGGATGTTATTTCAAATTTGTTTACTCCAAGGTTGTTCAACAACTCGCTGGCTTGACAAACTGCCAAACTTTAGGTTTGTCCGTGAGCGATTAAGTCGGGGACTCCTAAACACTACTACACAAAAGATGCTGTGGTCTGTCGACTTTAAGACGACTCCCCAGCTCTCCTCAGTAGGTGTCGTGCCCCAGCTGAGAAGTTGCATTCGAACAAATGTTTTGGCGCTCCCCTTCCCCCCACACATGCCAAAATCTGTCTTCTTTTTCATCTCAGCCGCATCCTGTGGAGTCGTCTTCTTTCGCTGCAGGCCATCATTCTGAGTGGGGAGATCTTCTAATGGGACAAGTGTAGCGTCTTCTTTAACCATTAAGATTCCCTAGAGCCCAGAGACCCCAAAACCAGACCACCCCTTTCTGAAATCAGAGAGGAGCTGGTCCTGGGGCAAAGCTACCATTCGCACCCACCAGGTGGGCTTTCTTGCATTTATAGCAGGTCTTGCACCATGGAAAATTACTGGCCCTATACCCCTAGAAATTCCAACTCTGATGACCACTGACCTGGACCCACTTCTCCTGATTCTGGGATTCTGATTTTTTCCTTTTGGTGTCTTGGCCTTTTGCCCCTGAGGCTGCTGTTTCTTTGGGTCTTTTACACCGTGGCTCCTGCTGTCCCCCAGAGAAGCCATTACTTGAACCTTCTCTGGACCATTCTTCAGGCTGAAGTCACCTAAGGGTTATTTCTACCATTCTTACAGTTAGCTATATCACAGCCAACAGGACCCTTGAACGCCACATAAATCCAAAATGTCTTTCCTCCTTCACTACTTGTGGCAGTTCCACAGTTTTATATCAACTTGATAAGTGCAGGGGTGGAGTCTAGCCTGTCAATCAGGCCACAGCCTGATGATGCCTCCTGGTGGGCACGGCCTTCTCTGGAGGATTCTGGGAACTTCCTCTCTCTCTGGCTGCTTCACCTTCCTGTTGACAAGACACATTGAGCCATGCGGAGACCTGAGCCAATCCTCTGATACTTCCACCACCGTTGGATCCACAAGACTTTTCACCCGACCGGCCTGTGATCTTCCTGCATTCTGCATCATTACATGTGGTGGCATGATTCTGAAGAGAGATTTATGAACTAGTATTGGATTTAAGGGCTAATACCAGACTTATGGACTTGATCTGGACTAGGATGGGATGTTTTCTTGACATACAATTACCCTTTGATAATAAAACTCTCATACATAAAAGATTACATTAAAAATAAATAAAATGAAATCCTTGACACAACTGCAATCTTTTCTGATTTATCATGTTGTCTGTTGGTCCAGTTGTGAGGATTCTTGTTTTCTTTACATTACATTGAAATCCATACTGAAGACTGAACTCTTTGATCTTCAGTAAATGTTTCAAGTTCACTGGACTTTCAGCAAGTGTCATCTGTTGTTAACGAGCCTTCCTCCAATCCTGTTGCTGAGTTCTCCTTCCTGTTGAATCTATAATCTAGATTCTCATACTATTCTCAGCACACAGATTGAATAAGTATGGTGACAGGATAAAACCCTAACACCCCCCTTTCCTGTTTTTAAACCAAGCATTATTCTCTATTCTGTTGGGACAACTGCCTCTAGGTCTACGTACAGATTCCACATGGACACAGGAAATGTTCTGGAATGCCATTCTTTTCATAGTTTATTGTGATCCACACAGTCAAATACCTTTACTCAGTCAATAAAACACTTAACATCTTTCTGGTACTCTCTCCTTTCCTCCAAGATGCAGTTGAGGTCAGCCATGACATCCCTCATTCTACATCCTCTTCTGAATCCAGCGTGAGCTTCTGGCAGCTCCCTGTCCATGTACTGCCACAATTGTTTTGGATTATCTTAAACATCGTTTTACTTGTATAACATATTAATACTATTGTGTGATAAGTTCACTTTCTGTTGGGTCACTTTACTTTGGAAACGGCATAAAAATATGGATGTCCTCTGGTCAGTTGACCAGGTAGCTGCCTTCCAAATCTCTTGACATAGATTAGTGAATGACTCTGGCATTGCCTCAGTTTGTTGAAATAGCTCAGTTGATGCCTTTGAATTCCTGGGGCCTTGTTTTCACGAATGCAGTCAGCACGGCTTGGACTTCCTCCTTCAGTACTATTGGTTCTTGATCATATGCTACCTCTTAAAATGGTTGAATGTTAACCGGTTCTTTTTTTGGTACAGTGACTCTGTGTATTCTTTCCAACTTCTCTTGATGCTTCCTGCATCATTCAATATTTTGCCCACAGAATCCTTCAATACTGCAACCACAAAGTGGGTTAAAGTGGGTGGCTTAAAAATAACAGAAATGTATTAGCTCACAGTTCTTGAGGTTTGAAGTCTAAAATCAATGTGTTGGCTGTACATTGCCCTCTCTGATGGCTCTTGGGAAAGATCCTGGCCTTTCTCTTTCATATTTTTGGGCTGTCTCCATCTTCACAAAGTCATATTCGCTGTGTATGCCTGCCGCTGAGTCTGCTTCTCTTGATTTGAACATATGTAATACATTCTGAGTTGGGGTCCGCCAGACTCAGTATGATTTCATGTTAACTTATGTCTACAAAGATGCCATTTCCAAATGAAGTCGCCTTGCCAGCTACGGAGAATGAGAATTTCAACATGTCTCTTAGGGAGACACAGTTCACCTCATAACAATGGGCCAAATCCCCTCACTATGAGCTATTCAAGGGTATTGTCTTCAACATCTTCACCCAACTCCTGAGTTACTCTGAGGAAAGCCTCGTGAACTCCAGCCACAGGACTTTGCCCTCTGCAGACCCCAAACTGCAGTCCTCTGACTGCCAGTCGGTGCTTGAACCTCCACCAGTGCTCTGTGTGCGAGTCAGTCATACTCCCTGAGACCAGCAGAGCCCATTCTGATCCTTAAAACCAGTTACCGTCAAGTGGCCCTGACTCATGGCCACCTCGACTATATAGTTCAGTAGACTGTGCTCCACAGGGTCCTCGGTGCCGGTTTTCAAAAGCAGACCCCCAGCCTCTCTTCTGAAGTCCCTGTGGGTGGGCGAGAAGGGCCAGCCATTCAGTGGGCATTTCATTTGCGCTGCGCAGGGACTCTGCTCTAGGGGAAAATCTAACTTTCCGTAGCCAGCTTCCCCATAGGAGCCCTTAGAGGTGGTGCAGTGGTTACGCACTCAGATGCTAACCACAGACCATCTGTTCAACACACCAAGGTGTCTTTTTCTTGGGGGGGGGGTGTAGGAGGTGTTACCATGTGCTTCTGTAAAGGTTTACAGGCTTAGAAAGCCTGTGAGGCCGTACTACTTGACCTTAAGGGTTGATGGCCATGGTTCTTCGTTTGTTGGTTTGTTTTTTGGCTGCCTTCGAAACTTCCATTAACCAGAGTCAAGTGAGTCTGATGTTTTCGAAGCTGCCTTCCAAGTGTTTCCAATCTTAAAACCAACACGGAGCTTCACTGCCCCCCTCATCTTAACCTAGTGGCATAATTACAAACAGGAATGTCTACGACTTTCTACCTTCCTTTCTCTAGTGCAGTCAGGAATTTGGCAATGAAAATTAGGATATTTGCAGGTTTGAGATCACTTCATCCCTAACGTCAAACCTTGATATTCTGTCAATTCCTTTCCATTGTGTCTGTGTCACCAAGGCCTCTGGGGTGTTTCAGTGACATATTCAAACTTGGTTCAGACCCTGCTTTCCCACCCCAGTCTCTTAATTCCCTGAAAGTGTCTCCACAGGGCAGCTCTTGCCCTTGGTCAGAGGTTCTAACACTCACTCCTGTGTTGGCTCCAGGGGAGCAGGTTAGTCCCCAAGGATTTCTGTCTCTGAGAGTGAACAGAATAGGGTCCTGAAACCAGCTCCCAAGGATTTACTCCGGCCCTTTTCTCTGCCCAGGGAACATTTCATTGTCTTGGGAACATGGGGCTGCTGAAAGATGAGTCATTCCAGGCTGTGACTTCACCACAGAGGACTTCTCAGGCCTTCTCACTCGATAAGCTCACAGACAGCTGGATACTGTCTCCTCGCTTCCCCTTTAACACTCCTCCTTTCCATCCCTGAATCCCTTGACAGGCAGCAACGCCCATCTGACTAGTTCCCAGAATTTCTTCGACTCTCCGATGAAACTCCAAGGACTTCATTGCTCCTGCAGTGTCACACTCTGTTTCCTGGCTTTGGGGGCTCCAGTTTACTCAAGCTTCACCTCAGTTCAAAAATTCATAACATCAACAATAGCAAAAAGGTAACACTCTTTGCTTAGTGAGTTAGAGTCCCCGCAGGAGAGTAAACAAAACCGCACCCTTTATTTTAACAACAACCACAAATATATATATGTAGTTATATATAAACTTATATACATATAGATTTACGTAAGTAAAGAAGGTATAAAAGGGTGGGGGAGAAGCAAAGGTACCCACAGGGTTAGCCTACTGGGTTAACAAGCGTGTTAACAAAGGGTTAACAAGTGTGACTGCTGAGCAGACAGTTGGCGGTTCTAATTCATCCAGAGGCACTTCGGAGGAAAGGCTTGGCAATTTATTTGTCCCCCAAACCAAGATCGGCCACTGAAACCCTTCCGAGTCCAGTTCTCCTCTGACACACGTGGCAACACCAGACGCAGTTTGGGGACAGAGTCCCCTTGGGGGTGACGTGCTGGGCTGCTAACTACAGGACCAGCCGTTGGAAAGCGAGAGCCAAGAGAAAGACAGTGCTTTCTGCTCCTGCAGAGACGCAGTCTGGGAAACTCTCGGGGGGGGGGGGGGCAGTGTTAGCCTGTCCTGCAGGGTCACTATGAGTCAGCATCGATGACCGTGAGTGTTTGGGGCCTTGGGAAGGCGTGTGAGATTGGAATTTGTACACCTTTGGAATTTGGAAGAGGGGCTCTGCTGACCTGAGACAGCCTACAATGAGACACCATTGGTAGGCTACTGTGGGAATCTCTGACCTTGGTGGAGGGGCCCCACACGGTTAAGACCCAGATTTCTAGAGCCAAAGGCCACTGCCTAGTTAAGGAACCAAGAAAAACAACCAAACTCACTGCCAAAGAGTTGGCGCCGACTCACAGTGATCCTATGAGCAAGGCTAGAACTGCCCCTGTGAGTTCCGGAGGCTGTAACTCTCTACAAGAGTAGAAAGTCAAGTCTTTCTCCCACAGCGTGACTGGTGGTTTCAAACTGCTGACCTTGTGTGAAACCACTACGCAACCTGGGCGTAGTGTAGTCTCCTAGCCCCCCTTATTGATATATCTGCACAGGGCACCAGATGTCCAAGCTGTAATGGTCTTTGCAAAACTTCACAAGACAGAGTACAGGAGACAATTACTTGATAACTAGAACATTTGCCTCTGGGAAACCAGGTTAAACCAGTTTCAGCTTCTCCCAGTATTGCCACCAACTTCACAACCAGTATTCTACCTATACTTGGGAGAAATCCTGATTTTTTTTTTCCCTCTCCATTCCAAAGAGTCCTTGTCCTCTATCTATATTGCTTCTAAAACTCATGGACCATTGAGTCACCTTCTGCTCTGGTCTACTATTCTAAAACCCTACCCATGACTGGTGTCATGAAAAACCCATGCTCTCTCTCAAGATGCGAAGAACGAGACAGTCTTTGATGTGTAGATGACACAACCTTGCTTAGAAGCGAGAATGGTGAAGTTTTGTCTCACTTACTTTGGACATGTTAACAAGAAAGGTCAGTGCCCGAGGACATCATGCTGGCTAAAGCTGAGGGGCAGCATAAAGAGGGAGACCTTCAACACGATGGGTGGACCCCGTGGCTACAACCATGGGCTCAGGCACAGGAACAATGGTGAGGATGGCGCAGACCAGGGAGTGGTTCGTTCTGTTGTACATGGGTCGCTATGAGCAGGGACCAACTGGACAGCACTTAACCACAGCACTCTCCCACAGACGGTCACTGGCCATCTTTCCAGCCCTCTCCTATCACTTTTGTCACACAACCTGGGCACTCTGCTGCTGTCCAATGGCTCCTTTCCCTGCCAACAGAGCCGCCACCCCCCCCACACCCTGAGAATTGAGCCCAGGTGCACAACACCTGTTCCAACTGGTTTTCCCTAGGAAACATCATCCCTGAATTTTCAGATTGAAATTTTCATGAGTTCATTACACCTCTCATAAGGAATTTATAGGCATCTCCTTGAAACTTATAGGAAAGACTTGTTAAAAGTATTGTTTGAATGAGGAAAGGCTAATAAGTGGAAGTTAATTTATGGTGTCCATGAAAGCACTTTGGTAGGCAATGAGAAGCTGAGATTTGGGAATGCTGACCTAACACCACTTTTAAGATCACAGCAGACTCAAGTTTATTATGTGTACTAAGAAACTGGTGGCGAAGGGGCGACGTGCTGGCAAAAGGTTCATGGTCAAAATACCCACTGGGCACTCCACAGGAGAAAGTTGTGGTAGTCGGCTTCCATAAAAATTACCCTGTGCAGTTCTGCCAGGTCACTATGCATTGGAATCAACTCAAGGGCAATGAGTTGTTGGTTTGGGGTTTTGCTTTTTAATTATGCATAACCAGTATTATGGGAATAACATTTTAAGACTTCAGAAGACCTTTGAGAACCTCTTTCTCCAATTAATGTAAGTGGAAAACTGTTGCAGAAGCTCATCTTTTTAAAGTTGATCAGCAGTTTCTGATATGAGGAAACATGTAGAGGATATATTATTAGAGTGGAATGGCTACATTAACAAACAACATTATTTATGTGCACTTTACATTCCTCTATCTAACCAAATGAATCGTATTTTTATCAGATTCTTCCCTCCTCCGTCCCCACACCAGTCAAGAGTAGAATTTGCTCCTATTTTTCCCAGTGTGTGATAGGCGGGCAAGACATCATAGATCTGAAACCAGAGGGGAGGCAACAGAAGGGCAGAATAGAAGGAGGTGATTTAACAGTCACCAGTTTCTCATATAACATAATGTTTGCCTCGACTCTTCTTCAGCGTGTGTGTGTGTGTGTGTGTGTGTGTGTGTCAAGAGTGACTGCTGGTTGGGAAATGAATGGTCTGTTCCTTTTTCTGCTTGTTTGTTTTTTTGTGATCCTTTTATTTGGGGCTCTTAAAGCTCTTTTAACAATTCATACATCAATTGTATCAAGCATATTTGTACATATGTTGCCATCATTATTTTCTTAACATTTAAGTTCTATTTGAGTCCATGATATAGGAGCCTCTTTTTACCCTACCCTTCCACCCACGTGATGTCTTAATAAATTATAAATTATTATTATTTTCATATCTTACACCGACTGCTGTTCCCCCATGGTTTCTTCCCCCCTCCTCTTTCCCCCTCCCCCATACCTTCCTGGTATCGCTACTCCCATTTCTGACCTGAATTTCGTGTGTCCTGAGCTCTTAACTGTGTGAGTGGAATTCTTGTTCAAGACATCAAGTCATGGTCACTAACGGTGTCCCACTGCTTACTGTAATCCAGTGTTTCCCAAAGTGGGCAACACCACCCCTGGGAGATGCTGGAATGATCCAGTGGGGATGAAAAACAAAAGCAGATACCTATGCCTTATACTAGATTATGAACAATAGTACAAAGTTTTCGAATGCGGGCAGTAGGTTAGGGAGCACTGGGTAATTTTTTTCTCCCCTGAAAAGTGGATGGTAGGCCAAATACATTTGGGAGCCTATTCAAGCCTAAAGAGAGAATCAGAGGTATGGAAAACCATGAGAATATACTCAGGGAATTAAGTTAGTAAATTAATTAATATCAGGGAATTGTGCTGAGAAGTTATATAATCTGTATATTGATTCTCATTAAGAGATACAAAAGATAATTAGATAAAATTCAAATAACTATTTGGGTGTTTAAAATTAGGCATTAAACCTCTTTCCATTAAATGTGAGTCATGAATTCTAATATTAAAGAGAAAATGTGTGTGGGACTATATTCTGGGATTTTTCTTTAATGAAAAGGTTACTACACATAATCTAGCTAATATTGCTAGAATCACCTCGAATCTTTTCATTGATTTATAAACTGTATGCAGGAAATAATTTGGGAGTAAAATTGGAAGCAGAACAAAGAGGTGAAAAACACTGCAAACATATTCAAAGGAATTGGCTCGTTTTGGTGAATGAGCCAGCATATGGCTAGTATGTTTCAACACAGACAAATTTTACGCTACTTTTTTGTAGGGGGAAAAATCATTCTTAAACCACAAGCTGTACAAAGCCATCTTAAACTATTTCAGATAAATTATTTATAGAGATCGTGAAAAATGCCACATGATCCAAGTATATGGGGGGAAATATTTATGTCCAAAGCATTTTTAAACATCTTAATAAATTCAAGCACAATTCTTGGTACCACATTACCAGCCCTAAGCCAGGCTTCTCGAGCCCCTTTCCTTCAGGGGCTTGAATCGTTGAATCGTACGGGATGTGAATGGCAGTGGCAGTTAGGCGCCATCGACCTGGATCCGACTCACAGTGACCCCGTCTACAGCATCACTGTCCAGACCAGCATCCTCCGTTCCATTACTCATAGGCTTGAGCCCATTCTTGTAGCCGCTGTGTCAGTCCATCTAATTGACGGCCCCCCTCGTCTTTGCTGCCCCTCTACTTTACCAAGTATGACGTCCTTCCCAGGGCTATGTCCAAGGTACTTGAAACAAAGTCTCATCATTCTTGCGTCTAAGGACATGTGAATTATAGATTTTTTTTAAAGTTCCAGTTTTCTTGGGTTCTATTTATCCCTGCAGGTTCTATGTGTCCCTATGGATTCCACTTCTCCGTACTCTCTTTGCTTGGTCGTCAAATTTTCTCCCCAGCTTCTGCCCCTAAAATACTGCAGTGGCTTCAGGCATCGGCAGCCCATAAACTTCCTCACCAGCTTCCACCATTGTCTTGGGTTCTGTTTCTCTGGTTAAAATCAAATACAGACATTAGTACTAGAAGTGGATTCAGGGAATCAAACTTTTTTTTTTAACATTAGGGGCTCATACGACTCTTATCACAATCCATACATATCCATACATCAATTGTATAAAGAACATCTGTACATTCTTTGCCCTAATCACTTTCGGTTTTTTTCTTTTCTTTTTTTCACATTTTATTAGGGGCTCATACACTCTTATTATAATCCATACATATACATACATCAATTGTATAAAGCACATCCGCACATTCCCTGTCCGAATCATTCTCAAAGCATTTGCTCTCCACTTAAGCACTTTGCATCAGGTCCTCTTTTTTTTTCCCCTCCCTCCCCGCTCGCCCCTCCCTCATGTGCCCTTGGTAATTTATACATCGTTATTTTGTCATATCTTGGCCTATCCAGAGTCTCCCTCCCCCCCCCCTTCTCTGCCATCCATCTCCCAGGGAGGAGGTCACATGTGGATCCTTGTAATCAGGGGGAACTGATTACAAAAATCAAACTTTAAGGAGAGGCTCGCTGAATTTATTTATTGGGAAGTAACTGTGATTAAATCTAAAGGCATTACTTTTTGCACCCCGTTTCATAACTATAAGGAGCTCTGGTGATGCTGTGGGATTGACACTGGGCTACTAGCCACAAGGTTGGTGGTTCAAACCCATTAGCTACCCATGGGAAGAAAGATAAAGCTTTGTGCTTCCATCGAGTTTGGTAATCTCGTAAGCCCTGTACAAGGTCACAATGAACCAGAATCAACTCCAGGCTATAGATTTGGAGTGTACATTTGGTCTCATAACTCAGACTCTTCTAATTTAGAAGTCTTTCCTTTTTTAAGTTGAATTGTTTGAAATTCCTAAACTGTGAAACCTTGGAATATAACCTGATTTGGAAATCTGGCTATTGCAGGTTAAGATGAGGCCAGAGTTCTGGAAGGTAGAAGTCCAGAATCAGGTTGTCACCTCTCTTGATTCTTTCCGAAGGCTTGGAGAAATAAACTGCTCGAGTCTTCTGCCCGAGCTTGCTGTGGTTGCTGTTGATGGCAGGTGTCTTTGAGTGAATTCCAATGCCCAGCTGCCCTATGCACAACCGAAGGAAACTCTGATTGGCCCTGCACCGTTGCTGCAGCCACGGTGTCGACTCATCTCCTTATTGAGCTTCCTCTTTAGCTTTTTGGGCACCCACAATCATTCGTGATGCTTAATTTATAGCGGTTTTTGTCCCCATCACACAGCCATTTTTCTTCTGTCTGGTTCTCCTAGTCTGACTCTTTCATAAGATGCCAGTACTACGGGGTTAGGGAGCCTCGGTGACACTCTTGCTAAATGTCCTGCTGCCAACAGCATGCTGGTGGTTTGATTCCAGTGGAGAAACTCCATGGAGAAAGACCTGTGTGTTAGCCAGGGTAGACTAGAGAACCAAATCCACAGAAACTCACATGTAAGAGATAAAGGGTAAGTGTATATTAAGAAAGCATCCCAACCCAGTGCTGTCCAGCCTATAAGTCCAACATTAGCCCATATGTCCGACACCAATCTAGAAAGTCCTCAATCTCACAAAGCACACCCAACGATGCCAACTGCAGGAGGAAAATCAAATCCGTGAGCATGTAAGCATCTCAACACTGTCAGGGATCTCCACACGGCTGCTCCAGCACCCAGGGCTGCATCGGGTTAAGTACAAGTGGCTTGTCCTCAGGGATGTCTCACAGGAAGTGAGCCTTGTCAGCTGAAGCAGGGAACTGGCTAAGACAGCTGTACCCTGGCCCGACCATCAGAGAGCAAGAGAACCGAGAACCAGAAAGGTGAGGTTCACTGGGCCATTTATCTCTCCGCCCTTCAATTAACCCCACCTGTGTTTATCAGCCAGGTTGGCACAGTACACCTGAACTATCTCAAGCTGGGTAATTCACACTCCCCAGCTGCTCTGAGGGAGGAAGATGAGACGTTCTGCTCCTTGAAGCCCACATGGGCAGATCGATCCATTCCTATGGGATCAAAACAGAGAGTAAGGAATGTAAATTTGTGATTTCCACATCTAAGGCGTAGAGTGAACCCTGAGTACAAGTGCCATTCAACTGGGTCACCGAACTCAACAAGAATTAGGTTTCAGTTCTGATGAACCAGTGTGAACCAGCTGAATCTCACACCGCTGACTCCAGCTCCCAATCCAGGATGCAGCGTATCTGCTTCTGTAGCTCTCCCTGGCTCATTCCAGCATCCTTCAAGGTGCGCTCCTACTCCGGGAAGCACTGCTGTAGAGAGATATACTGACTGACAAGCCCATAAAATGAATACTTACAATATGAAGGCAAACAGGAGAGGGGTGCACAGGAGATGGATGTTGAAAGCTATTCCTTTACTAAGGTGTATAAAAAGGGGTGCACAGATTTTTATCAAGTTACAGAAGGGTCCTACTTCTGTCTATGGATAGCAGAAAGAAGATCGTCTAAAACTCACTACCAGTGGGGCTACTTCACATGCACTGTGACCCTGGCCTAGAGGGATAGAGTGGGATGGTCTCCAAGGGTTTGCAGGCGTGTAAGTCTTTATGGAAACAGACTGCGCCACCCTTCGGCTGTGCAGTGGTGGGTGTGAGGATGAGGCAGGCAGCCCTTTGCCGTACCTCTCACAGCGGCCCTGCCGTGAAGAATACCACAGCTTCTGAGTTGGAATGGACTCAAGCTCTGAAGTCCATTCCGACTCAGAAGCCCTAAGAAGCTGTGATATTCTTCTCCAGAGGGAAAGAGCAGCTGGGGTGCAGGGTGACTCTCAATCTGCAGTGCCTCTTTTCATCCTCTCTCCCCCTCCTTCTGCCCCAGTCACCTGCTCTGCACCCTGGTAGCCTTTCACCCCCGGCGCAGATTGGTGTCCTCGAGGCTGCGGTGCTGGCCTGTCCCAGGCGTTCATGGCCTCCCAGCTCTGGCAGCTACAGTAGGTGCAGCGGCTGCACCAAGGGACAGTGGCAGCTGCAGACTCTAGAGTCAGCAGCCATCCCAGCACCCACAAACGGCTCCCCGACTGAAATAGCACAGGGAGGTTTGCACAGTGTGCACACACCCTGTGATATCCAGGCCATCCCTATATAATCCCTACTCAAATCCCAGAAAAGCCTATGGGTCAGCCGTTCAAAACCACCAGTCACACCATGGGAAAAAGACGGGGCTTTCTGCTCCCATAGAGTTAGGTCTCAAAAATTCGCAGGGGTAGTTCTTCCCTGTTGTACAGGGTCTCTATGAGCCGGCATAGACTCGATGCCGGTGAGTTTTTGTTTGGGTAGGTGGGCCCACCAGATGGTGAGGCTTTAATGAATAGAAAATCAGAGAATCTCCTAAGGATGCCTAATTAATGTGAACTACAGGTTTGCGCTGCTCACCAACTGATCAACCAGTGGCCAGGCACTGAAATGTGTGTCTGTGGTCTCATAAGGGGATTTTGTTTTTGTTTGTTTGTTTGTTTGTTTTTAAGGGAAAGCAGCTCTCCTTTTGTTTATTATTTCCCTCCAGTGGAGCATTGTGACTCCAAAGTTAAAGGCTTCAACCCATGAGCTGCTGGGCTAGAGAAAGACGAGGCTGTCGGGCAGTAGGAATCTGGTGAGTAGGCTGCCTAGCGACAGCTCTGGCAGAAACAAGTGAGTGCTTTCAACATTGCATCTATTGGTTGAAACCCCTCAGTGGATAATCCATCAATTCTTGGAGACTTGTGCTTTGGCCAATGCCTTCAACGCAGCTAGGATGTGATCCTTCAATGTCCAGGGTTCTTGATCATATGCTAACTTCTGAAATGGCTGAGCATCCATCAATTCTTTTGGGCACAGTGGCTCTCTGTATTGCTTACATCTACTTTTGCTGCTTCCTACTTTATTTACTATTTGCCCATAAAAAATCACTGCAATCAAACCAATGATGAATCATAGGTACCCTATAGGACAGGGTGGACGGTAACTCTTTACAGGAGTAGAAAGCCTCGTCTTTCTCCCATTGAGAGTCAGATGGTTTGGAACTGCTTACCTTGAGGGTAAAAACCTAATGCATAACCACTAAGCTACCAAACAAAGACCCAACTCACTGCCATCAAGTCAATGTCAATTCATAGCAAACCCCATGAGGCAAAGTAGAACTGCCTTTGTGAGTTTCCAACACTGTAACTCTTTATGGGAGTAAAAGCCTGGCTTTTTCCCAGAGTGGCTGCTGGTTTCAAATTGTTGATCTTTTGGGTAGCAGTCCACCCTGTAAGCTACCAGGGATCCTATATTTACCCAAAGAATCCTTCAGTAGTGGAACTTGTGGCTTGAATTTTTCCTTCAGTTCTTTTAGCTCAAGAAATGCCACACATGACTTTCAGGTGATTCTAAATAGATACCTTAATGTTGTGACACAAAATGCCAGTTAATGAAATAGCCTTAAATGAGGAAGTTATACATTTAAATTTTGCAGTTGCTTTTTTAAAAATATTCTTTACCAAGCTAAGAATATGCTCTTCCTTTTATACTAAGCATAGGTTTATTGTATATATTTAACCATTGATGGCTATTGTATAAACTAAATGCATTTGATATCTGATATTCTCATTTTTCACTTTTAAACTGTAAATGTGATGAAATAGATTAATACTTTAAAATGTTAATCCAAATGTGCATTCATGATCATGCCAGCTGATTGTAATGTATATTTTATTATAAATTGATAACATTAGAGCATATGATTTTTAAGATTTAACAGCTTTTGTGTATGAATGAAATTGGCCTAAATTTTCATTTCTTATACTAACTTAATTTGATTATAAAAAGAATTACTGATTCAAGTTCTTTTTTATTCACTGGAAGAGTTTATGTAAAATTGGTTGATCTGTTCATCAGTATTTGATGAAATAATTTTTAAGTAGGAAATTCAATATTTATAATAAGTATACAACTTATTTTTCTTTGAGTCATTTTTAAAATGGACTATTTTTAGAACAATTTTAGATTGCACAGAAAGTTCCTATATACCGTATACTCAGTTGTCCCTCCTAGTAAAATATTGCATTACTATGGCATACTTGTTACAATTAATGAACCAATATTAATACAGTGGAAGTACCATGGACTGCCAGAAGAACAAACAGATCTGTCTTGAAAGGACAGCCAAAATGCCCCTCAGAGGCCAGGATGGCAAGACTTTCTGTCATGTACTTTGGATATGTTACCAGTCCCTGGAGAAGGACATCATGCTTGGTAAAGCAGAGAAGCAGTGAAAAAGAGGAAGACCACTGAGAAGATGGATGGACACAGTGGCTGCAACCACAGGCTCAAACCTATGAATAAGCCTGAGGGTGACACAGCACCAGGCAGGGTTTCATTCTTTGGTACACAGGGTCACGGTGAGTCGGAATCAACTCAACGGCACCTGACAACAACATCATGAGCACGTCATTAATAATTAACGTCTGTTTGGGTGTTTTTTTTCTTCAGACTTCCTTATATTTACCCAATACCCCTTTCTGTTCTAGGACTCATTCCATGATACCATATTACATTTTGTTGCTGTCAGGTAAATGCTGCGGTGCTAATTGCCAGGTGCACAGTTCAAACCCACCAGCCGCTCAAGGGAGAAGGTTGAGGCTCTCTAATCCCATAAGGATTTACAACTTCAGAAACCATAGGTAAGGTGGGTAGATGACTGGATGGGCTGGGTGGCAGGGAGTTTGGGTCTCCTTGATAGTTCCGAGGAAGGTCAGCCTTTTCATGAATGTGCCTGGCTTGGTTTGTTTTGCCAACAACATCCTACTCATGACAAGATTTTTTTAAGGGTACTACTATTCCTTTTTAAAATGGTCTACACACAGAACTTTGAAAATTATAACAAGCTTTAAATCATAACTTTTTAAGTATAACATGTTTAGGAAAATTCCTTGTAAAGGAGGAGAAAAGGGGGGAAATAGGGTTGAACAAAGAATAGACTCCATGCATTATTTGCATTTCATAAAAATATGGTACCGGATTGGACTTAAAGCTGAAATACTCCAGTGTGAGAAAGAGCAGAGGACTGCTGTCGCAAGGTTGTGGATGTGGAAGTCACTGTAGACTTTGGTTCAAATCTCTTGCTCTCAAGGTTGACCAACAGTTGGTGACATATATTTGCTATTTTCATATTTTCTTTGCATTTTGTGACATCTCTTAGTCCTGTAGATGTAGAGTTGCCTTAATGAATAAGCAGTGTCCAGTTCCTTACATTTTAGACTGTATGAGTGAAGAACCCATGAATTTTAGCCTAAACCAAAACCAAACTCCACTGCCATCAAGTCAATTCGGACTTATAGCAACATTGTAGGACAAGGCAGAACTGCCCCTGAGTGCATGAGATTGTAGCTCTTTACACAAATAGAAAGCACTGACTTTCTCCAGAGAATATCTGGTTGTTTCAAACTGCTGGCCTTGAGGTTAGCAGCCCAAAATTTAACCATTACACCAAAAAGCTTTTTATATGCATCTATTTTCATTTTTTTATATGCATCTATTTTCATTTTTTCAATAATAAAGGAAGAAAGTGTGGTGAAGATAATAGACCATGCCCAGCCATCAGAAAGAATAGCAACCATCTATGTAAGATATCAGCTAAGCCCACATAAAAGAAGCACACCAAGGAAAATAAATATTACATAAGATAATAAAATACACACAATAATAAAATCCAAGATCAGAGGAGGGAATTGTACTAGAGCTGAAATTCTGAGTATTCAGTTTGCAGAAGGCTCTAGATGACACTGAGAGCCCACATCTATTTGCAGGGTCCCTACTCAGATTAAACTCTGTGGTGGTTAGGATTGTGTCAACTAGATACCTATCAATCAAGTCACAGCTTGATGACACCTCCTTGATATCATAAGCCTTTTGAATGAGAGCAAGACTGAGAAGATACCTCTCTGCCACTTCACTTTCTTCCTTGCTGGAACTTCACTGGGACTCTGTGTCTGCCTCCAATGGGAGCCCCATGTGGATCACCTAACGCTGAGACCCGTCAGCATCCTGCCATCCTTTACCGGCCTTGGGCCCACAAGATTGCCCCAATCAACCTGTGAACTTCCTGCTTCACCTTTCTGCATCATCAACCTGCAGCTCCATGAGTCTTGAGTTGGACTGGGCTGGGACGCCTTCTTGATATAAAATCGCTTCTTGATATAAAGTTCTTTCCTGAACATTGATGAGGGCCACAGCTTTGTTTCTCTAGAAAATCCAGTCTCGCACAACCTCTGATGAATTCCCGCAGATCATGAATAGTCTTGCTTTCACCCAGAGTAAAATGGAAAGGATACTCCTGTAGATACAGTTAGGATAAAATGTAACCTATTATCATCTCTTTTCCCTTTTGATCCAGTTTTAAGTTGCTCTCATTTCTATTATATTCTTCTTTCACTTGGATTGAGGATTTTCTGAGTTTTTTTGTTGTCACTGTTGGGATTCTTTTTGTATGAATATCTCTATAGAAATCCGTGATCGGTAAATCTGTACTCCCGGTAACTAGATGGATAGTTCCTTAGGGGCTGGCAGGGGAGGTTGGGGGGCAATGGGGACCTAATTATAATGAGTACAAAATGAAGAAACGTTCTGAAGTCAATTGTGATGATGATTGCCCAACTCTTTGTAATACATTTAGACCATTGACCTGTAGGGTGGTACATCAATCATATGTCAATAAAAAAGTTTTTAAAAACATGGTACTGGAGGGGACAACACTGGAGACACAGTGCGGGAATTGTGCTCTGTCTGACACACACACACACACACACACACACACAAACACACCCCAGAGTGAAGCACAAAGGGAGTGCAACAGAGCAGCAAGGGCAGCAAAGCAATGAAGTCCCCAAGGAATCCCAAAAATAGACTTTGGAATTGGTGGGCAGGGCAGCTTGGCACTTCACCAGATTCTTTGGAAAACATTCAGAAGGGTCAGCAGACATACCTGGAACTGTTTATAGGCTTTCTGTTTCTTTTCCTCATCTCTATCCATATAAGAAAGGCAGGATAACCGATTCTGAGGGGAAAATAACGGGGCCAATGGCTCCTGGGGCACATGGGAGAGGAGGAGATAGGAAAAGGGGATGGGGAGCCAACAAACCCAAAGACAAGGGAAAAATGAGAGATCTAAAATCAATGGCAAGGAGGACGTCAAATGGCTGGTGTGGTCTGCTCAAGTGCAGTGTAGCTAAGAGAAAGTATTGAGAGTCCAAAGGTCAAATATGATAGTGGGACAGGAGGAAAGTAAAAAGAAATAGAGGAAAGAACTAGGAGGCAAAAGACACTTAGAGAGGTATAAATACAGGCATGCATATATGTAAATATATTAATATATAACAATATGGATACAGGTCTATGTATCTGTATTTAAGTGATAAGTATTAAGGTAGCCGATTGGCAGTGGATCTCTATTCAAGTACTCCCTCAATGCAAGAACAATTTGTTCTAATAACTGGCATTCTGTGATGCTCACTTTCCTGGCACGATCGCTAAAGTCAAATGGGTGCATAAGCACATGTGATGAAGATGGTGCCCGACTATTAGAAGATATAGCGTCTGGGGTCTTAAAGGTTTGAAGTTAAACAAGCAGCCACTTAGCAGGGAAGCAACAAGTCCACATGGAAGAAGCACATCAACCTGTGTGATCACAAGGTGTCCACGGGATCAGGTTCCAGGCATCAGAAGACCCAAAGCAAATCATTATGTTGATGCAAATTATGGGTGTCGGAGTGATGACCCAAAGCCCATCTGTAGAAAATTGGACATTCTCTCACAGAAGGGTCACAAAGAACAAACAAGACAGACAGGGTGCAGCATAGCACCGACGGAACACACACATTTCTCCAGTTTTTTAATGCTTTTCCCTCCCCTCCCCCAACAACTACCATGACCCCAGTTCTACCTGACAAATTCTGCTAGACTGGACCATGTACGCTGGTGCAGGTAAGAGCTGCCAACACACGGAATCTAGGACAAATATCCCCACCCCCAGGCACAGTAATGGGAGTAGCATTAGCATGAGGGTAGGAGGAAGATGGGGGGAGGAGGAGGTGAAAGGGGGAACCGACTACAGTGATCAGCATATTAGACACACACACACCCTGGTGGGGGGCAAACAATATAAGCTTGTGAGAAGGGAGACAGCAAATGGTGTAAGATATGAAAATAATATTTTTAATTTATCAGGGGGTGAGGGTTATATATGCCTATATTTATATCTCTCTAAATGTCTTTTGCCTCCTAGTTCTTTCTTCTCTTTCTTTTGACTTTCCTCCTGTCCCACTATCATGGTATGAGGATAGAGGGCTCAGCAGAAAGCAAATGTTTTCAAAATGATGCTGGCAACATATGTACAAATGAGTTTGACACAATTGATGCATGGATTGTTATAATAGCTGTAAAAGCCCAAATAAAATATTTATTAAAAAATATATATGGTACTGACAACATATTTTGTAGGATGCTTCTTTACTGGAATTTGTCTGATAAATGTCTCATGATTATACTTGAATTTTGGTGTGTGTCTGCGTGTTTTAAAGACATATCACAGGGGGAACGTTGTACTTTTATAACACAAATTGAATTATCCTGGTTGATGTTGACTTTGATCACCTGACTGAGGTAGGCTTTTTCGCTGTAAAATTACTCTTTACTTCCCTTACACGTTGAAAGGAAGTCTCTATGTGCAGCTCTTAGGGAGTGGGACCTGACAACACAATAGAGAGAAATGTTCAGGGGTGAGGTGTTTATCAGGACACGTTACAAAGTTCTTTCAGGTCTCCTAATAAATGCCCAAAGGGCATATCGCTTCATTGCAAGCCCCAACTCAAGCTCTGTGGGTCAGCGTACCCCGCTCCCTGATTAAGTGCCCAGAGGCAGCCAACTCCACAAGCCACCCTTCTGCACACGCGCACTCAGTTTTACCTGCTCTGTGGGTGGGGAGGGTAGCACTCTGGGCCGTGCTCTGGTTCCTGCTCCTGCTGCTGCTCCTCTGATGGTGTAGCTGTCTTCTGGATCCAGGAGATTCACTGTTTAGGAATCTTGGAGCCAGAGGACACGCTTCCCTCCTCAATCTCTGATAATGAGATCCCTCCTGCTTCTCAGAGGGCTTATTTTATATGCGACAGCATGGCCTGGCAGGGAATTCTGGTCCCAATTACTCACAGGTGAGTCCTATCAGAATCGTTCTGCACCTTCTTATCAGACCCACACAGGCAAAGGTCATTTGGTGGGAGTTAGAGATTTGGGCAAGAAGAGTCATGTTAAATAATCCACTCCCCCTTCCCCTGTCGGCACAGAAGGAGCTCTGATAGTGTAGTGGTTGGGCTGAGATCCACCAGCCATTCCATGAGAGCAAGGCTGCGCTTTCTATTCTCATGAACAGTTACAGTCTCAGAAACTCATGGGGGTCACGGTGGCTCGATTGCAGTGAGATTTTTTGGCTGGGGCAGTATTCCATTCTGTTGTGCATAGATATGGCACCTAATAAGAGCAAAAATTTCTGGTCCTGGAAGCCAAAAGGCACAATTGTACTCAATTCGATAGGGCTACTGTGACTGCACATTGACTCAGTGGTAGTGAATTCTAAGAAAAAGTAACCACCCTCTTCATCTCTGATTCTTCAGCTTCCACCCTGTTTTATTCACTCATAGCTCCTGGTCATATTTTTAGCATTTATTGCATTTAAATTTATTGCTTATTGCATGTCCTTAATTTTTAAATTATGTTATATAAAGTACTATAAGAATAAAGGGTTTCTCTTTTTGTTAATCATTTTATTCAGGCCTCTTACAGCTCTTATCACAATCTATTGTGTCAATCACATTTGTACATATGTTGACATTGATTTGAAAACATTGCTTTCTACTTGAGCCCTTGGTATCAGTTCATTTTTCCTCCTCCTTGACCCTCTCTCCCTCATGAAGCCTTGATAATTTATAAAAAATTTTCATGTCCTACACCAACCGCTATCTCCCTTCACCCCTTTTCTGTTGTTTGTCCCCTGGTTGATCATTATGATTGGTTCCCCCTGAATAAAGGGTCTCTTGTGGCATAGTGGGATATGTGCTGGGCTGGTAACCCAAAGGGCAGTAGCTCAAAACCACCAGCTGCTCTGTGAGAGAAGGACGAGGCTTTCTATGCTCATAAAGATTGATGCAGGAGCCCACGGGGCGTTCTGCTCTGCCCTACAGGGCACCAGCTTTTGAGCTTGGTGGTGCCATGATAAAGTGCTTTGAACCCACCTGCTCCCTGTGGGAGAAACCACCTGGTGATCTGTGTCTGGGAAAATCATAGCGAGAAAACCCTCCAGGGCTGGTCGCCTTGGCCTACTCTGTAAGGTCTCCTTCCGTCCGAATCAGTGCAGTAGCCCCCAACAACAATAGTACAAGAACGCTTTTTCTAACAAACAAACAAACAAAACCATTGCTTTTTCACTTGTATGTGGTCTCTGAATCATATTTTAATGGATGATTTGTGCCCACTTCAAAGCCATGGCTCTCCAAAACAGGCAGGTAAGCAAATGTGGTAAAGAAGGCGGATGGTGCCCAGCTATTAAAAGATATAGCGTGGGGTCTTAAAGACTTTAAGTTACACAAGCCACCATTCAGCAGTGAAACAAGTCTACATGGAAGAAGAACACCACCGGTGAGATCATAAGGAATCATAGGAACCGGGTAATAGGCATCAGCGGACACATAACAAACAAAAACATATTGTTGAGAATGAGGACGGCTGGAGCAGAGATCCAAAGCTCATTTGTAGACAGTGGAACAATATCCCCACAGGGAGGGGATGAGTCACCAGGGTGCAGTAAAGCATCGATGAAACACATCTTCCTCTGGTTCCTTGAGGTTTCCTCACTCCCCACTACCATGACCCCAGTGCTGCTTCTCAATTGAGACTAGACCGGAACATGTACACGGGTATAGAAAGGGATGGGAGCTCATGAGACACAGAGTCCAGGAACAGGAGTGGGAATAGTGATACCAGAAGGATAGGGGGAAGCGGGGAGAGGACAGGGGAACCGATCACAATGATCGACGCATAACCATACACCCTTTTACAGGGGAATGGACAACAGAAAACATGGGGGAAGGGAGACAGCAGTCGGTGTGAGAGATGAAAATAATAGCAAAGTACTATCAGGGGGGTATGAGGGTTGAGGGGGAAGGGGAGGAAAATTTTAAGAAGAGCTGATACCAAGGGATCAATAGAAAGCAAATGTCTAGAAAAGAATGAAGGCAACATATGTACAAACGTGCCTGATGCAATTGATGTTTGGATTGTGATAAGAGTTGTACAACCCCCCTCAAAAAAAGGTTAAATGAAAAAAATTTAAAAGAAGGGGAAAAAAGACATGTCTCTCATTCTTTGTCTGAAGAAAGCCAAAATAAGCACGCTGTAGCTTGTACTGTTAAAAATGACTGTGTACATTTTGTGGGACAAAGAATAGGACTGGGAATAGTAGCATGACACAATTTGTCTGAAAATAAAACTAAGCTAAATATAAAAATGCGAATTGTTAATGCTCACTCTAATCATCCATATACATATGCTTTTAAAAATTCTCTTCCCCTAACAAAGAAACATGTGCAACTAATTCTCTGTTTATTTGCTACAATCCAAAGTCCTCCCACCTACCATATTCATGGGCCAGTTTCTTCCTGCTACCCAGCTGAGACCTAAGCCTGCCAATTTGGAAACCAAGCTGGGCAGAAATTGTAGCCAAAACCAGAAAGAGAGTAATTGTGAGGTTTTCCTCTCCTCAGTAACTCACACTATCTGACGACATACACGTGTGTCTTCTACATTGGTTCTTAAATGCTTTCCAAGCACTGTTTCCATAATACCACAACTTACGCTACTATAAAAGAATTGTAGTCGGAAAGATCAGAAACCCTGGGTTTTAATCCTGGTGTGATCTCTTCATGATTTAGAAAAACGAGCAAATTACTTAACATTTTAAACCATCAGTTGCCGCAAGAGGAGGGTAACACACTCCTTCCTGGGGTCGAGTGCTCTTTGGGGAATCAGATGAGAACGAAGAAGTGGGCACATAGCAAATGGCTTAGACTCCATCTTCAACAAATTGGAGTGAAAGCTCAACTTTCGTATGAGAGTCTAAAATCTGAAAGGACGTGTAAACACAGCAGCTGAACAGCAGAGACTGAACTCCATCTAAACAGGAGTCTGAATCCACGTTGAATTTTAACACTGCCTTTCCCTCACTGATCTAACCATATGCCCAAAAGGGATTATTTTCTCCCTGGTCAGGCAGATGCAAGATGTCACAGCCTCGGCCCAGCAGGTCTTTCTTTGATGGCCAAAGAGGTGCAGGGTGTGATAACCTAGTCTCGAAGGGTCTTGATTCACACCATTGTCAATGCCTCTGTACAGTGGGCCCTCGAAAAAAGACATGCTTAATACAGCAGCTTTAATAACGGGCTCCCAGTAAAATGTGTCCTGCCATTGTCCTGTGGTGGTCCTGTAATTAACTGAAAAGCATATATGTTCACAAGGATGTGCCGTTCGCCAATCATGTAATCCCTCAAATATGCTATCCACCTGCTTAGTCCCCACGCTCCGCTAGCCCACTTTCAGCATCTGTCTCTCAGCCATCTATGCTTGTCATGTTTCAGTTCCTGCTTCAACTGGGCAAGCATCCGGGAAGTCCACTTGGTGGTGGATCAGTCATCTCCACTTCGTGAATTTGGACAGTTTCCCAATCTGGCTGTCGCTTAATTTGCGTTTGTAAAGTGTTTGTTTGCCCTCTCGGTCGTTTCACACTTTTAGAATGTAAGGAGTGTGTCCTATAGCCCATTACTCGGGTCCAGGGTACCTCAGTTCTCCAAGTGACGTCTCTGCTCTCTCACAACGGTCTTGTGCAGCAGCCTGTCCCAGGCAATACTCATTGGTTGATCTCTTGGCGGCTGCTGCCATGAAGATGGGGGGGGGGGGGTCAAAGTAAAACGAAGCCCCTCAAACTTCAATCTTCTCTTCCTTCTATTGGTAACAGCGGGGCTTTTTATTTTCGTTGCTTTGAGTGTGGTCCACACGGAGCTCCATCAGCAAGCGCTTCAATATGAAATCCTTGACAGCTTCAATCTTTCCTCCACTAGCCATGATGTTGTCTGTTTATCCAGTTGCAAGGATCTTGCTTTTCTTTACATTCAGAGGCTTGTGATATTCCCCCTCTATTTGGATATTCTGTGTGCTTTAAACACCCCTGTATTGGGGGATTCATTTTATTCAAAGTCTTATTTTTAATCTAGAGTCAAATTATGTTTGCCCAACTAGAAATCCAAGTTGTGTGTGAATATGCAGACCTATGTGGGGTAGAGTCAGGGAATGGCTGCGGCACTGGCATGCTGGAGGAGCACTGGCACAGCAGGTGAGCACACACTGCTAACTGCAGGCGGCTGTGCGAATCCACCGGGCTCCGTGCTTTGTAAGGTGACATCCTAGAGATGCCATCGCTCAGTTCTCGTCCGTCACCGGAGTTGCTGTGCGTTGTATACTGGCACCGTGCCACGTAGCATCACTAGAAACCGACAGTCTTCATATATGAAAGGGTGTGTTTTCCTTTTCCTGTACTTTTCAGGAGAAAAAACAAAGTCTCCCAAACCTTCTCAATTATTTAAGCATCTTCCTTAAAATAATTGGCTGAGTTTTATGATCATTTTCAGTAGCTGTGAAGTGTCTATTTGCTTTGGGGTGGGGGGAGGCATCATTTTTACTAACGGAACAAGATAGATGTCATTGGACTCAAATAAACTTGAGCTAAGATATTGACTGAAAGAGGACAGAGGATTAATTTATTTAGGAAACCTGCAACCTGAACCAAGTAGTTGGCTTATTTCCTGGTTGAGTGAATAAATCTACACACAGAGTATCATCACAGTTCAAATCCATCAGAAATATGGTGTACACACTTCAAACAAATCAAACTCACTGCCATCAAGTTGACGCCGAATCAGAGCGACCCTGTGGGGAGGGGCCGAGCTTGGAGTTGAGTTGTGGAGACTGTAACTAGGGAGAAGAAAGCCTTGTCTTTCTCCCGCGGAGCAGCTGCTGACTCTGAGGATCACAGGCCAATCGCGTAACCACCACGCCTCCACGGCTCCTGGGAGTAAACACCCAGAGTCTAGAACTGAGTAAAGCAATGCAGGGGCGGTGGGTTATGAGTCAGGCTGCTAATTGCAAAGTCTGCAGTTCGAAACTCCAGCACCCTCCTCGGGAGACAGACTCTCATAAAGTTACAATCTGAGAAATCCACCAGGGCAGTTCTACTCTGAGTCAGAATGGGCATGGTGGCGATCGTGTTGTTGTTGTTGTTGTTATTGTTGTCATCGTCATCTGGATCTGCATTAGTTTCCTAGGGCTGCCAAACAAAAGTTCAGCAAGCTCTCAAAAGGAATACGAGCTTATATCAAGACTCCAAAATGAAGTTAGGCAAAGGGAGCCCATGCTGGGAGGGTGCAGGGAGCCGGAACCGCATTCGCTACTGGTGGGACCAAGCCACAAGGCACTTCCTCCAACCCCTGGGGACAGACACGCCCTACGACCCAGCAATGCCTCCGCTCCGACAGGTGGATGCACGCCCTGGTCACCACAGCCCGGTTTTCAACGGCAAGCACCTGCCAGCCGCGGATGAACGGATCGCTGGAGGTGGGTACATAGCCGCCAGGACAGTTGGCACATAGCGGCCTCGCTAAAGAACGAGGTGGCCCCGTGGACCAGCTCATGGCATGGCTTTGTGGAACATTCTGCTGCGGGAAGTCCCTCACAAAAGGAAACATGTTGTATGAAAGAAAAGATAAAGATTTCTCATAACCAAAGATGGTTGGGGCTGGGAGGGCGGACCTGGGAGCAACAAGTGAGAGGATAGGCAAATGGTAGCTAATAAGGGGGATATAAGATTCTACAAGAGGGAAAAGCAAAAAAAAGTGGGGGAGTGGGGACAGGGCAAGCTATTTGGAAGTTGGATAAATTGGTTAACTAAAAATAAAATGACGTGGCGCATACACCCTCATCTGATTTACAATAAAAATTTTTAAAACAAAAAAAAGGAGGAGGCCCCCTGCAAAACCCAGGCTTCCACAAAGTGCTTTAGGATGTCAGCTCTGGGAGGCAGGACAGAGACCTGTAAGGAGTCCTGGGTGGGGGAACATGGGAAAACGACGTGCTGAAACGGGAGCTTGCTAAGGACACAGGAAATTCTCCTGTTCCACATTGGTCATTGGCTGAAACAGACTGAGACGTTAATGACACTTCCCACATAAAACATTGAAAACTCATTCTATTAAGTGACTTTCTTCCCGAGAAACATCACTTACAAGTATGTGGCAAGAGAATACTTTTATTAAAACCTTCCTTTCCCTCTCCTGTTGTTGCCCAGACCCCGCTCCATTTACAAGAAGGGAGAGAGAGAATCAAGGGAGGTATTTGTTAAATAACCTGAAGGTCTCTGCTGGCTTTTGGCTTCCAGAAATGTGGGCCATTAAGGAGAAAACTGGGCACTTCAAATATGTAGAGGTAGGGAAATGAGGGTAAATGTTCCTTCCTAAGAGCCCTGGTGGTGGTGTGGGCTAGGTCTCAGAGTGCAAACCGCAGACCCGTGGTTCAAATGGGTCAGCTATTCCAAGGGCGAAAGATAAACTGTCTCTACCTGTAACGACTTACAGTCTCTGCACCTCCATACTGTGTAGCCCTGAGTTCAAATCAGCCCCATGGCCATGGGCTTGGTTTTACTTCAACCCTGCATGGAGCCCTGGTGGCCTGGTGGTAATGCCTTGGGTTGCTAACTGCAAAGCCAGCAGTTCAAAACCACCATCCCCTCTGAAGGAGAAAGAGGAGACTTTCTACTCCCATAAAGAGTTACAGTCTCAGGAACCCAGATGCAGTTCTACGCTGCCGTATAGGGTCGCCGTGAGTTGGAATTAACTCAATGGCCTTGAGTATGTTGTATATGAGGCTTTCAGTATCTAACAATGTTGCCATGCCATCCATACGTTTTCTGTAGCGAATTCCTCTGAAGTGGACAGTCTACTCCTTCTAAGTCGTCTGTTCTTCGTCGCTGGCTCTATGGAAACCTGTTCATTTTGGGCAACCTTGCTGGTATTTGACGTGCCTGTGACATACTCACTGCCACTGACTAGACTTCAACTCATGCTGACCCCACAGGGAAGGGTAGAACAGCCCCGGCGGGTTTCTGAGATCGTAGAGAGATCCAAACTGTTCATCTTGTGGTAACGTGATAAAGGGAGAAAAGGTTGAAGTTGTCAAGGATTTTGTCAATGCTTTTGGAAGCAGCGGTCAAGAGATCAAAAGACATGCTGCATTGGATAAATCTGCTGCCCAACACCTGTTTAGCCTACTGAGAAGAAAGAAGACGCCGAGACTAGGGTGTGCCTGACCCAAGCCATAATCTCTCCATTGCATCATGTGCCTGTGAAAGTTGGACATTGAATATATGGAAGACCGAAGAAGAATCGGTGCATTTGAATTGTGATGCTGGAGAAGAACATTGAAAGTACCATGCTCTGCTAAAAGTACAAACAAATCTATCTTTAAAGAAGTATGGTCATAGTACTCCTTAGAGAAGGGGTTCTCAACCTTCCTAATGCTGCGACCCTTTTAATACAGTTCATGTTGTGGTGACCCCCCAACCATAAAATCATTTTTGTTGTTACTTCATAAGTGTCATTTTGTTGCTGTTATAGCTCAGGTGACCCCTGTGAAAGAGTTGTTCAACCCCCAGGCCCCCAAAGGGGTCTTGACCCACAGGTTGAGAACCATTGCCTTGAAGGCTCCTCAAACTAGATTGACACTGTGGATGTGACAGTGAGCTCCAGCCAAGGAACAGCTGTGAGGATGGAGCAAGCCCAGGCAGGGTTTGGTCCTGTCCTGCATACGGCCGCTGTGGCTCAGAACTGCCTGGACAGCATGGACCGGCATCAGTGGAAGGACCATATCAAGTCATTCATGGCACCACGGTTACATTCTCCCCACATCTTGACCAACATTAGATATTATCAATCTTTTTTCTTCTTTTATTTTTTCCAAATTTTTATTGTGAATCAGGTGGAGGGTTATATATCTTTTTTTGTACATTCCACAACTTTTAAACAGTTTATCAAACCTCCCAATAGGCTGCCCTATTTCCTCTGCCCCAACCCCCATACCTTTCCACCACCCACCTCCCTTTTATAGTACCTTATAGACGTGTGTGTAAGCTGAGTTTTTCAGCACATTTTTAAATGCAGTTTTTGTGGTAAAACTAGGTGCCTCGGCTGATATTTGGGTTGGCTTATACTCGAGTATATATGGCATATTATCCTCCCCTTCACCCAAATTAGCACCTGTCTGCTCTCTAGTCTCTTGCTTCCCATTCCCTTCTTTTCCCTCCCAGCCCCAGTAATGAACAAAATCGGTTTCTTTGGTTATTAAAGTCTTTCCTGACAATACTAAAGACACAGTGTGGGAATTGCACCCGATCTGATCCCACCACACCGAAGCAAAACATTAAGGGCGTGGAACAGAACAGCAAGGGGAACAGAGCAATGAAGTCCCCAGGGATTATCAAAAATAGAGTTGGGGACCAGGGCTTGGCACCCCAACAGACTCAACTGGAAAACACCCCTATAGGGCAACAAGCAGTCCTTGAACTAACTACAAGCTTTTCTTTATTGTTGTTGTGATTTTGTTTTTTGTCATTGGCTTATTGTTGTTTTGTTTTCTTTTGTTGCTTGGTTTTGCTCTGTCTTGTCTTTGTGCAGCTGGATAAACAATCTGGAGGAGAATACAAGACCGACAGTTCCTGGGGGACATGGGAGAGGAGGAAGTGGGGGGAAGGTAGTGGTGTTAACAAACCCAGAGACAAGGGAACAACAGTGATCCAAATCGGAGGCCTGGTAGGGCATGACCAAGGGTAATGTAACTGAGAAGAATTACTGAAAACCTAATGAAGACTGAACATGATAGTGGGACAAGAAGAAAGTAAAAGGAAATAGAGGAAAGAGCTAGGAGGTAAAGGGCATTTATAGAGGTCTAAATGTATGTACATATGTAAATATATTTTTATATGAGGATGAGGAAATAGATCTATGTGCATATATATATAGATTTAGTATTAAGGTAGTAGATGGAAATTGGGCCTCCACTCAAGTACTCCCTCGATGAAAGAATACTTTGTTCTATTAAAGTGGCATTCCATGATGCTCACATTCCCAACATAATCGCTGAAGACAAAGCGGGTGCATAAGCAAATGTGGTGAAGAAAGCTGGTGGTGCCCGGCTATCAAAAGATATAGCATCTGGGGTCTTAAAGGCTTGAAGGTAAACAAGCAGCCATCTAGCTCATATGCAACAAAGCTCACATGGGAAAAAGCACACCAGTCTGTGTGATCATGAGGTGCCGAAGGGATCAGTTATCAGGCATCAAAGAACAAAAAATCATATCATGTGTGCTCACCTCCCCAATATGATCGCTGAAGACAAATGGGTGCATAAGCAAATGTGGTGAAGAAAGGTGATGGTGCCCAGTTATCAAAAGATATAGCATCTAGGGTCTTAAAGGCTTGAAGGTAAACAAGCGACCACCTAGCTCAGAAGCAACAAAACCCACATGGAAGAAGCACACCAGCCTGTGCAATCATGAGGTGTTGAAGAGAGAAGGTGTCAGACAGCATCAGAAAAAAAAAATTCATATCATTCTGAATGAGGGGGAGTGCGGGTTGGAGACCCAAAGCCCATCTGTAGGCAATTGGACATCCCCTTACGGAAGGGTCACAGGGAGGAGACGAGCCAGTCAGGGTGCAGTTTAGCAACGATGAAACATACAACTTTCCTCTAGTTCCTAAATGTTTCCTCTGCCCCCGCCCCCCAGCCCCCACCCCCCACACTATCATGATACCAATTCCACCTTACAAATCTGGCTAGACCAGAGGATGTACACTGGTACAGATAGGAACTGGAAGCACGGAATCCAGGGGAGATGATCCCTTCAGGACCAGTGCTGAGAGTGGCGATACTGGGAGGGTGGAGGGAGAGTGGGGTGGAAAGAGGGAGCCAATTACAAGTGTCCATATTTAACCTCCTCCCTGGGGGACAGATGACAGAAAAGTGGGTGAAGGGAGACGTCGGACAGTGAAAGCTATGACAAACTAATAATTTATAAATTATCAATGGTTCATGAGGAAGTAGGGAGCAGGGAGGGAGGGGAAAATGAGGAGCTGATGTCAGGGACTTAAGTGGAGAGCAAATGTTTTGAGAATTTTGAGGGCAATGAATATACAAATATGCTTTTCACAATCGAAGTATGTATGGATTGTGATAAGAGTTGTATGAGCCTCTAATAAAATGATTTTTAAAAAACCAACTTTCCTTTTTTTATTTTTATTTTTCATATAACAGTGGTCTCATACAGTATTTTCCTTTATGTGTCTCACTGGCTTCACTTAGCATAATATCCTCTCAATTCATCCATGCCATGACGTGTTTCAGTTTTATTATGCCTTAGTGATATGTAGTATTCTAGGATGTGTGTGTGCTAAAGTCTATTAAATTCCCCTCTCACTGAAGGACATTCAGATTGTTTCCATTTTCTTGCCATTGTGAACAGTGCAGTGATGAATATGGGTATGCGTATTTCTGTTTGTGCTATGTTGTTTCTGGCACATCCGTCTTTTAAATTTAAGGATTCTAAAAGGTATGTAAGGCGCTCCAGTGGATCTGTGGGTTGGGTGTTGGGCTGCCAACTACAAGATCAGTGGTTCAAACCCACCAGCCACTCCACATCACTGGTCATTAAGGAAATTCAAATTAGAATCACATCAGACACCGCTACTCACTTATTCAAAACAAAACAAATCTATGGTTGTTTCGATTTGTTGATCGTGTGGTTAAATCATGATAAATGGAGAAATGGTTGAAGTTGTCAAGGATTTTGTCTTGCCTGGATCCACACTTCCTTAATGACCAATGATGTTGAGCCTCCTTTGTGCTGTGTGCATTGTAAGTAGTTGCCTAGGCAACTACTTTTGCCCACTTAAAAAATTAAATTATGTATCAATTATGATGATCATGATAATGGTGACAAAGATTATGAAAACTAAAAAATTTCTAAATATGTAGTTATTAGTTTGTACACTTTTATCCCCCGTGTAAACTATGTTCATTTTGGCGAATAATGTTCTAGAGCATCCACCGTGACTTCTCCTGTGTGGTACTGAGTTGCCAACGTTCTCAGTATGGTCTGCATATGCGTCCTTTGTCTGACACGTGTTTGTAAATATTTCCTCTTGTGCTGTGGTTTGCCGTTCACTTCTGACTAGTTGCAATGAGCAAAATCTTTTTCATGTCCATTTATCAATTTTGTTATGTATGGTTGATTTTTTAAAAAAATCTTGTCAAGGAAGTCTTTGTCAATTATAAAGTCATGAAGATTTTCTCCTCTGATATGTTTAGAGGATGAATGTGTTTCTCCCTTTACATTTAGTCTATGATACCCTTGTAATTAATTTTGGTGAAAATAATAATAATAATTATCTTAGTGTATGGTTTGATGTAATATCACAGTTCACTTATTCTCCATGTGGGTATCCGGTTAATCCTTTACCACTTCTTGAGAAATATTATTCTTTTCCCATTGGATTTCTTTGGCATCTTTACTGAAAAATCAATTGGCCAGGTAAGTGTAGGTCCATTTCTGGATTCTCAATTCTGTCCTATTGATTTATATGTCTAGCCTCATGAATCCTTCCATTTTTATCCTGTAGGGCTAGCATAACAGTGAAAAGGGAGCCTGTTTAATACCTTTCATTAAAACATACAGTTTATCAAAATTCAAATACAATAATAGACAAACAAGGATGGCTAACCTTTCAAAAACCCATAAGCTCTTTGCCACAGCATTTAAAGTAGAAATGTCAGTGGGATCATTTAGGTTTTCGTTGGAGTCAGAAATGGTTGAAAGCAAAGGCCTATTGCTCAAGGATATAAATAAGGCAGAATGACATAGCTGCTTTTGCTTGTATTCATGCAGAGGATAATTTTCTCATTTAAGAAGGCTAACTAAAAAAGATAACGGGACAACTGAAGCACAGTAAGAGCACATCCCACTCCTTTAACTGGTTTACAGTTTTTGCCGCAGAGGAACATCATCCCTAGAATGGGAAATATCAGACTAGACAACGCAACCATGGGACTGTTGTCAGTCATCTTGAGACATGAAGAAGAACATGAGCTGCTAGAAGACTGAGAAGGCGCAGAGGTTTCCATCTTCCAAACATGGTCGGGTGGGGCAGCGGAGAAGGGAAAATGGGTTCCAGAA
Source organism: Tenrec ecaudatus (assembly GCF_050624435.1). NCBI lineage: Eukaryota > Metazoa > Chordata > Mammalia > Afrosoricida > Tenrecidae > Tenrec > Tenrec ecaudatus. The sequence goes on along the minus strand of NC_134535.1, from coordinate 26,485,213 downwards.
AAGCAATGCCAGGAAGGATGTTAAAGCCTGGTGAAATCATAGGACAGAGGACACATCGTTTGTCAGCGCCATTTCAGGAGCTCTCTGGGAAATAAACTGTTTTCTTCACCAAACTAAATTACTTAAATGACATGCCTGCGAATGGCTAGCACAGGCCCTGAATTATTGAAAGTACCCAGTAAATATCTTTTGTAAAATAATGAACACATGAACCTCAGACCTCAGTCTCTGGCAAATCACATAAAGAAATAAGAGAAATACATGACGTTAAAATAAAACAGTAATTGGAACGATTTTAAAATACTAAAGAATAGAGCATCTAGATGGCAGGGGCTCGTGATACAGGTTGATGCCCCGTTTCTCTGCATGGCACAGTGGTGAGTGACTCAAAGTGTAACTGGGGAATCTCCAAGAAGAAGTTGAGTTCATATGAGCTTGGAGGCCAGAGGAGACATCAGGGCTAGACAGGGATGGGGAGTCCGTGCAAGCGTGGCATTTCAATCCATGAGATCACCCAGGAAGTAAGTATGGACAGACATGTGAAGTGATCCCAGGTTAAATCCTGGGACACTCGGGGATCTAAGGAGGATTTGTTTTTTAAAAAAAAGTTGGATGTGTGTGTGTGGGAAAGACATAAGAGAGTGTAGGTCCTGAAAGCTAAGTGAGAGGCCAGAACATGAAGTGGAGACCTGAAGCAAAGTGGTGATTGGTCATCTTGACAAGAGCCAGGCAAGGGCAACGAGAGGACAAATCCCTAAGTAAATAAAATTTGTTCAGGGGAAAAGAGGAATGTGAAAAAAGGGAGATGGGCAATATTTTGATGAGTTTTACTATAAAGAGAAGCAGGGAAATAGAGGAGATGTGAAGCAAAATTTGTTTAGCATTAGAGATTTTTATAGCATGTTAATGTTCTTCTGAGAATAATTCCATAGAAACAGAAACATGGATGATGTATGAGCAAGAGGGAACAATTTCAGAAAAATCCTTAAATGCTTGAGAAGTGACGGTTTGAGGTACATACAAGTGAAGGATGACAGTACACACAATGCAGTGCAGACACTCTCATGAAGTGCAGTGTATATACACCCATGCAATGCAGTGTACATCCTCCCATGCAGTGCAGTGCACATCCTCCCACGCAGTGCGGTGCACATACTCCCACGCAGTGCGGTGCACATACTCCCATGCAGTGCGGTGCACATACTCCACGCAGTACGGTGTACATCCTCCCATGCAGTGCGGTGCACATACTCCCACGCAGTGCGGTGCACATACTCCCATGCAGTGCAGTGTACATCCTCCCACGCAGTGTGGTGCACATCCTCCCACGCAGTGCGGTACACATACTCCCATGCATCGTGGTGCACATCCTCCCATGCAGTACAGTGTACATACTCCCACGAAGTGCAGTGCACATATTCCCACGCAGTGCGGTGCACATATACCCACGCAGTGCCGTGTACATACTCCCATGCAGTGTAGTGCACATACACCTATGCAGTGCCGTGTACATACTCCCATGCAGTGTAGTGCACATACACCCATGCAGTGCCATGTACATACACCCATGCAGTGCAGTGCGCATACTCCCATGCAGTGCACATACTCCCGTGCAGTGTACATATTCCCATGCAGTGCACATACTCCAAACCGGTACAGTGCACATACTCCCATGCAGTGCAGTGCACATAGGCATAGAAAGTACATTGAGTGAGTGTCATGTGTTGGATTTCTAGAACACAAAGGCTGAGACAGAGAGGGTAGTTTCGATTTTTATTGAGTAGTACACAAAAGAAAGGAAGAGACTGTGCAGAAGAAGCCATGAGACTGTGGAGTAATCTTCTGCTCAGCTCCAGTATCAGTATCGCCCTTGTGAGGCGTTTCGCCCTGAATGAAAATGCATAGACTCTTGCTCACAACTGTGTTCAGTCATTAGCGGGGTGCCACTTGAGAAAACCCTGGTTTCAGCTCAAACATAGACTGCGACAGCATTGATTGCTAGAAGATAGAAGCCAAGAATACTCCATGCAACTGAGCAACTAGTCCCTTCTTAACAATGTTTCTAATAAAGGCATCTTCTGTCTGCCACAGGGTGGGAGTAATCTTTTGAATATTTCAGTTTTGAAAGTGAACTAATGAGCAAGGCCATCAACTGAGTGGGAGGGGCTAGGGCTAGAGGCTTGTTGAAGGAAAAGGCATGAAATAGTTAACTTGTAGCCAAGAATAGCCAGTGGGACCCCTGTGGGCTTGCTAGTCATCACTGGTCATGTATGTAAAGCAATGTTAGCAGAAGAAGGAGCCAAAGAAGCAAACATTATTGGAATGATTGAAGAAATTTTTAATGGTAAAGAGTTACTAGAATCTATATAGTTGTGATAGGTAGGTTTATTGTGCCAACATGGCCAATGGACACATGTGGGATTAACTGAAGGGCAAAGAGATAAATGGCTCGGCGAGCCTCACCTTTCTTGTCTCTTGCTCTTTGATCATTGGACCAGTGTGCGGCTGCCTTGCTTGTTCTGTGCCTCAATTTGCAAGCTACACTACCTGTGGGACACCTGATCCATGGACTGTGTCACTGTAATTTGAGGTTCTTTCAAGACCTGCTTCGCCACGCCATTGGAATTTACATCTCTTGAGCTGGGGACTGCCGGACCCTGTCATCTGGCTGACTGTTGTGACCTGGCTTGCTGTTTGCTACCTGTGCCGGGAGAGCCTGAATTGCTCCACAGAGGACAACCTGGCGGCCCTCAAGACTTGAAGGACTACCAGTGTCTCACAGGAGTGAGTTGCACTGAGCCATATGTACTGCTTTATAGATTAACTGTTTATTCCTTATGTTATATAGCTATATAAATATATATATATACATAATTATTAGCGTCCTAGTTTTGCTTCTCTAGATAACCTTGTCTAACATGATAGTTAAAGAACTAAGTGCCAACTGAAATAAGTAAAACCATTATTACAGGGCTATAGAGACATTTCCTTATTTTAAAGATTCAGAAAAATTCTGCTAGTAATCTGTCAACAGAAACAGGTTAAACCCATATTATTTCCATAGCTGATAGGTTTTTTATAAGACTGTCAAATCAATTCAATGAGGAAAGAAGATTTTCCTCAACAAACGATACTGGAATAAGTGGATTTCTACCAAAGGACTTCAAAAGTTAGTGGAAAAATGGAATTTAAAAATAATGAAATTTTCCCACAAACTTTTTGAAGTCTCCTCATACATAAAAAAGAATGAAGTTGGACCCATACTTCATATATGACAATTATCTCAACATGATAAATGACCGATACATAAGAACTAAAACCATAAAAGTCTTAGAGTAAAAAAACAAACAAACAGTGCTAAAGCTTCAAGACCTTCTTTTTGACAATGATATGATACTGGAAGCATGAACAAAAAATATATATAATAAAGTTCACCAAAATGTTACTACACTTGATCTGAGCCAAAAGGCCGAGAAGTGATTTTCATCAAAATTTTAAACTTTTATACATCAAAGACTTTATCAAAGAATTGTAGAGATGACTGACAGAACAGGAGGTAATATTTGGGAAAAATAAGTTATATATAAGGAACCAAGAATCAACTGACTTCGTATTTCCCTGAAAAGCAGAGGAATGGCTGCATTGTTAAATGTTGCTTATAAGATTTGGTGCCACAAGAAATGGGAACTCCAGTACATCTAGTATAAACAATAAGACAGATTCCTTAGTTTATGTACTTCTAAGTTGGCTCTAATATTGGTGGCTGAGAAGGCCTAAGAAGGTGGCTCTGAGATTCAGTGACTCAATAATTTTGCCAGGCTCAGAAAAGAAGCCTTGAGTTACTGATCCTCCCATTCCCACAGTTCCAGACATTACATGTAAACCTGAAAATATCAAGCAAAAGAAACAAAATCTCACATGCCCATTCATAAACCAATCACTTTTAAAGAGAATAAAATTGACCTCGTAAAGCACATGGCTCGGTGGAATTTAGATTGCCCTACCTGGGTGATCCAAGAATAAATAAAAAAATCCAAATCCAAAAGAGGGAATGGTATCAGAGTTTAAATTACGAACCCTGATTTAAAGAAGCCTATGAATAGCAATGAGAACCCTAAATCCATTTGCAGGATCCCTACATGGGTTAAGCCTCTGGTGAATCACTTCTGATTGTAGTCAAGACATGCGGGTAACCTTGCTGTCCGGCTGAGATAAACTTGATTATTAGAGTTGTAACTAGGTTAAAATTTAATACTTGATCCTTTGATATCCCTTTTGACTCATTTTACATTTGTTCTGGTTTTTAATATTTCTGCTTTCTTCTCAATCGAGGTTTTTTCCTTTGGTTAATTTTAATATTGTGGCCTTTTCCTTTATATGAAAGAAGGTTTTTATTGTATGTTTTCAATATATGAAGTTCAGGATGGGTAAATATACAGAATAAGTGATGTGTAATGGCTTATTGGGGATGGGAGGTGGGGAGGTAAGAGGGAATTAGGGAGCAAATAATGAATACAAGAAGGAGAAAATGTTCTAGAACTAATTGTAGTGATGTTTGCACAACTCTTCTTAATATGATTGAACTATGGAAATATAAGATATATTAATTATTTCTCATTAGCACTATTAAAAAATAAAACTACATTAAAATAAATATTTATCTTATGGAAATCCCCTTCAGAATGAACACTGGTGGTAGCCAGGCACAATGTAATTCTTCTGATCTCAGGGGGTTAAAATGGATGTCTGCTCTCTGTCAGGGAATCAAACACCAGTCTGCCAGAACACCTATGGGATACTTACCAGGAAACGAACAAGGACCAGAAGAACTAGATGGTGCCTGCCTCTACCACTGCCAGCTGCTCTGAGAGGATCACATTAGACAGTCTGATAGAGTGGGAGAAAAAATGTGGAACAAAACTCAAAACCATTAAACAGCAACAGCAGGCCCGCCTTTCTGATCGGATAAAACCTCCAGTAAAACCTCCAAGAATGGAAACTTCAGGCCTGGAACGGAACTCACACTCAGCAGAATTCTCAGCCAAAGCATAGATATATGAAGAGGAAAATAGCTTGGGGGGGGGGTGTACGCACGCCTTAGAATAATCAACCATTTGAGAACAAAGGCAGCATCCGCTGTGGCAAAGTTCAGAAGACAGGAAGGGTTCGGAAAGGAGGAGAAAGGATTTAGAAAACACAGCGAGGAACTGGGATACATGGTCCTATACTGTGGGGATTTCAGTCTGTGACATGAAACAGTGTATGAAATGTTGCACTCCAATCGATCTTCTCTGTGAAACCTCACCCAATTCACAATGAAAAGTAAATAAACACTAACGTGACACTTAATCTGAGCCTCTTAATCGGAGGGCTGAAAGGGTTCAGACAGGTGACGAGTTAGAAGAAAAGCATTCCAGACAGCTGGAAGCATAGACGAGCATCTAATCAAGGAGAACTGAAAGATTACAGTAATTGTAGTAGAAAAAGTTATGACACGAGGGCCAAAGGGAGTTGGTTAGATTGGGCTGGAGAGGCAGCTTGTGCCAAGTCGTGTGGGGCATTTGAAGTATATTAGAAATCACTGATATGTTTTAGGTAGACGTATCTGCATTCTATTTTAAGAGCATTTTGGCTGCTCTTTCAAAAACAGATGAGAGAAGTGCAAGAATGGAAGACGGGAGGCTGCTGGCGGGAAGAGTGATGTTGAGACCTTGAAGGGGTGCGATGGAGAGAACCGGGCCAATCAGAAATGCATAGAGAAACTCTGGAGGACAAGCTAGTGGATAGGAGGAATTGAGGAAAGTGGTCAAATCAAAGATCTAGACTTTTGGCTATGTGGGAGGTTATGTCATTCGTGATCATGAGGAGGACCACAGATGAGCACGTTGCCGCTGGGAAAGAGGGCAGGGTAGCAATGAGCAACAATGAAAATATTCGGAATGTGAGATATGCCTGTGCGCCATCCCAGAGAAGATGGAAAGTAGGCAGTGGAAGTTTAGAACAGGGGCCTGACCTGGAGCTATAGACCATGTTTCCCCAAAAAGAAGACATGCCCATAAAATAAGCCGTAGCGGATTTCTAAGCATTTACACAATATAAGTCGTCCCCCAAAATAAGACAGAGTGATCAGCGCAGAGATGGGTTGCCCTTCTCATCTGCCCCCTGTGACAGCTGCTAGCTCGGAGGGGACCAGACGGTGTGGGCAGCCCCATCCACAAGGTCAGCCCCCGTCAGGTTCTGTCCTCTTGTGTGTGCTGCAAGCTGAGACCTGGAGGGAGACATGGACAGTGAGAGTCAAAGTCTCCTCCGTGCAGTGAGGAGCAAGATGCTCCTCTGCTTTAGGGATTGTGTGTCCTCGGGGCGGGGAGGGGGGGAGTGGGGAGAAGGAAAGCTGTGGCTGCCGTTTGACTCAGCACTGTGGGTCCATGTTGCAGAAGACAACCACTTAACTATATTTGAATAAATGTAGATTGTTGTACCGTACTTAATGAAAATAAGACAGCCCCTGAAAATAAGCCATAGTGTGTCTTCTGGAAGAAAAATAAATATAAGACAAGGCCTTATTTTCAGGGAAACACGGTATTTGGAAGTCTTGTCACACAGATGCTTAAAACCTTAGAGAAAAGGATGAGGTTGCCTAAGGAAAGAGAAAGAAATGGCGATGTGTTGAAATTGGGTGGAGAAAGGAAAGTGAAGGTGATAGAAATGGAACAGGAAAATCAACAGTGTTGGAGTCCTGGGAGGCGGGAGCAAGACAGGAATACTACACTGTTCAAAGCTGCAAGCGTCTAATAAGGTGAAGACATGCATTTTCTCATTAGATTTGGCAACTTGAAGGCCAGTGGTAACAAAAGGCGTTTCCGTCGCAGAGGGGCAGTGGGCTTCGCATTGGAGTTGAATGAGAACAAAGGCAGGGTGAAGAAGCTTAGCTATGGGAAAGGTGGCAGCAATGGCTGCAGAGGTTGGGCTTGAGAAATAGGGAAGCTGGGGAGAGATCAAATTCAAGTGAAAGACTTTTGTTTGTTCGTTGGTTTGAAAACCTGACAGTAAACAGAAAGTGGTAGAGGCATCTGGCCTCGTCCAGCTTCATGAGGGGGAGAGAGAGGCACCCTTGATATTAATACATAGCTGAGCCCCACTCCCTTTTGAAGGCTTATTGTATTCATTTATTTGCCCCCTTTTAAAATGTTTTATTGTGACCTGGGTGAGAGGCTGCAGAGAAACTCGGGCCTCTGCTTAACAATTCATCTTTATTTGTTTCGTGTAACTTATTGAGGTCCTCCCAATAATATAACTTCACTCATTCCGTTTCTTTTCTACATTTCCCATTTCCATTCCGCACTTCTTCTAAGCCTGGTGTGTTTTGTCCTTGGGTCATTATGCAGCATTTTCTACTGATTATTTCAACACACTCTCGTTCCTCTTACAGACCTGCAGATTCGTTTGGCTGACAATTGGGCCATAGAGTGAGTTCATTTCCAGATCTCAAGGTTAACTCAAGCCTTCAGCTCGAGAGTTTCACCTGTTTCTAGCCACAGTAACGCTTGTCTTTATGATTTTGAGTTTGATTCCACATTTTCTCTCCATTTTATCCAGTACCTTCTAATGTAATCTCTTTCAGAGTGGTTGAGAGTGGGAGTTGGGCAGCAGAATGTCCTCTTCTGGCCTCAGTCATGGAAATTGATGTTGTGAGGTCCATTGAAGTGCTTCCATGGGTCTCCAATTTTCCTCATTCTTCTTGGCTCTCGATGGGGAAAAGCCAGTGGTGGAACATTATGTGGCCATCCCCCAGCTTTGACGACCCCAGGTGCTACTCATCAAAGTAAGAGGGAGCACATTGTCTTGGTCTATTCCATGTCAGTTGACCTTGGTGTCCCCTGATGCAGCTTTTCTCCACACTGCTGCATAATACCTTTCACTTTCCTTTCCGCCGTTATGGGTGATAAGAACCTGAGTAATTATCTAAGGAGGGAAACTTTCACTTCCCACTCATTCTTTTCTTCCCAGGTCCCACACCTTCATGAGTCTAGAGACCTTGCGATGAATTGCACTTCTGACATCAATTGTAAAAATGGCGCGATGGCCGTATCAGCCCTCCCTGTTGAACTTCACCAGGCAGAAGGTGTCATTACCACCATTAGCCCAAAGATCCTCACTAAGAGGCAGGGCGTCAGACATAACATCACCTCCAAACTGTTAACAAGTTCTGTCAGCAAGTGTCCTCCCCACTTTTTGCCACGTTTGATCATATATTGTAGTTACCACGCTGAACACACAGACTTTACTCACAGTTAAGGGTTTGTTAGGGAAATACCAGGTTCCAATTCAGGATCCTGATTCTTCGATCAGGCAGGATCTTCTCAGCTGTGTATGCAGACAGATCTCTCTGTCTCTCTCTCTCTGTGGCCCTCAACCTCGCAGCCCCTTGCTTGGCCACCGCCCTGCTTGAGGAAGTGTTACAAAGCTATTAGCTCTGTAAGTAAGTGCCCAGGGCACCTTAATTTCGCTCCTGATCCTTGACCTGAAAGCACTCAGCTCTCTCACTTGATGGATCAATGAATCCAGATCTACCAACAAGCGCCCAGAGGCAACCACTCAGCCAGTAAGTCTCCAGGCTGAAGGCACTCAGCTCTCTGGCTCCATGGGGAGGCACACCCATTGACACCACCCTCCTCTGAGGGAACCCACGGTGCTCCCTCTATTCTCCCGGTGGTCTGTTTTACTTCTCAGGGTTCTAATATACATTGCAATCACTATGTAGAACTTAACAGATAAAATTCATGATTAAAAAGTGATTAAGGGGGAGATGTCAGACAGTATAAGATATAACAAAATAATACTTTATTATCAAGGGTTCATGAGGGAGGGGGAAAATGAGGAGCTGATATCAAGGGCTCAAGTAGAGAGCAAATGTTTTGAGAATGAAGATGGCAACAAATGTACAAATGTGCTTGACACAATGGATGGATGGGTGGATTGTGATAAGTTATATGAGCCCCCAATAAAATGATTAAATTAAAATAAATGTTTTAAAGGTCAGTAAGGAAGTTAACAAGTTGTAATGCCTGTAAGAAATGCTCAGGTTTGAGTTGTTTATCAAGACATGTGACAAAGTTCTGTCAACTCTCCTAACAAACACCCAAAGACATTCAGCTTAAGCTCCATGGGCCAGCAAACTCAGCTCCCAGAGGCACCCCACTACATGTAAGTCTCTATGGGATTATAAAGAGACTTTTCCGCAGCTTTGTCTCCCCCAAAGATATGACTAATAGTAAAGGCTATTTGCCAGCATATGGTGGGAGGTCAGATGCTTAGAGACATCTTCCCTGAAGGCAGTGAGCTGCCAGACAACTGTCTGGTCCCACCACAGGTAGGGCCTGCTCTCTGCTGTAAAGGACAATGGGCTACTTTCCCCCCTAAAGATTTGTGACTTGCTTCCTGTAGGTGGGGTGTACACCCTACTGATAATGGTTTCTATGGTGGGTCAGAGAACAGGTTAAACCGGTCAGTGACATCCAAAGTTAGGCTGCCTTCCTGAATCTAGGATCTGCCCATCTTGTCACATGTATACCCCCAATCCCTCCTCTTCCTATTGCATGTATGTCCCTAGATTGTCCCCCTCTCTTTGCTGTGTAATCCATAGTGCAGCCCTTTCCTGTGACATAGGTCTTTACCTTAATTGGTGGGCTTGCACTCCCCCCAGAGGTATATAGGCTTGGGTCACCAATGAAGAGCTCTCTCGGGTTCCCCCTCTCCTCTCCCATCCTTGCTCCCGTTCCCTTTCCCCTTGTCCTCCTTCCCCTCCCCCCCCCATCTCCACATGGACCACCAAGTGGGGCTGAAGTTAGCATACTATCATGAAATGTGTCTGACTCCATTATTTCAACCTCTCCTTCATTTCCCATGCTCTCTAGGACTTTATTATAATCTTTATATGTAATCATACAATTGTGCCTATCAAACCCGCGATTAGTTGTGGGGGGCAGACATTTCCCTCCACATCTCCCCAAAGGCACTCAGATTCATTTCTGTCGGTCAGCAAGCCAACTTCCCTAATTAGGTGTCCAGCCTCTCGCACAGAAGCACTCGTTTTAAGTTGCTCCACAGGTTGGAGCGTTCACTCTGCCCTGGGCTCTGCCTCCTGATCTGCTGCTTCTCGGACGTCTTCACCGCATAGGGATCTTGGATCCAAAGGATGCCCTCCATTGCTGGCTCTTTCTGGTAATGAGATCCCTTAGCTTCTCAGAGGCTTCATTTTATCCACAGCCACTCCAGGAAATCCTGTTGGCAAGTATTCACAGGCAAATCCGATCAGTGTCTTTCCTTACCTTTTCACCAGACTTACACAGGGAAAAGTTGTTTGGTGGGAGTTAGAGACTTTGGCTTGGAGGGCCACATTCAATAGTTTACTACCCGTGTTGTCTCGCACTGGTCTTCTGGTTCTGGCACCACCATTTCTTCCTTTTGTGTGACATCTCTAGGGTTCTAGCTCATTCTCTGTCTCCTGTATGGTCTCCCAGGTCCAAAAGATGTGTTCTGATCCATCTCTTCTAGTTGGTAATTAGGTGCCTCCTATCTGCCTCAGGGATGGCTCATTTAAAGGCTAGTTGCGAGGCCAAAACTGACCAATCCACTACTTGAGAATTCCATACCTTTTATTTGTATGATCCCATTCACGGAATGATGCCATGACCTTATTTGCATCATGAGAGAGCTGGCTAATCCCTTTGGTGGGCTACAAGTGCCTCATTTGCATGGCTCCTCCCAGTCATGTTATGGCACTTACGAGACCATTGCAAGAAAGGTACTGTAAACGCAATCCATCCCACCATAGAGATACCATGTTGTAAATACTTATAAAAAATGATAGTGAGATGCCGAAGATATGGGAGTGGGGGTGGGGAATGGGTTTAATTAAAGGACTAAAGGTTTTTAGAAATTCTCTGATAGATTTAAGGTCATTAGTAGAGGAAATGGAATCTAGATGCAATGCATAACAAACAGTTTTGAATACTATAGGCCAACTGGGGTTCGAGCTGACAGCGCAGTAACAATAAGAGGACCGAAATAAACTTGCCCTCAAAGATTGCTTGTTTGAGTGGACACGAACACAACATGTAAACACATAGATAAACATCTAAGATCATTCTCCATAAGGATAATTGCTATGAAAAATTCGAGAGAATCCACGTGCTTGGAGTAAGACCTTTCTACGCTTTCATATATCCCCCATAAGCAGAACTCAAATGGGTGGATTGACATCAGTCACAAGGCTTACTGCTCCTAGCCCCAAACTCAGCCTTGCCTCCATTCCTGTCGAGGGCACAGGTCGGTACACTGCGGCTCTAGAGCCACATGTAACTCAGAACATACATGGGCTCTGAAGAAAAAAATAAAGAATATTATTCAGATAATGGTGATTTTATTTCTTTGTAAAAACATATTTATGGCTCTCGAATAATGAGGGGCGGGGTTGGCTCTTCTGTCTCAAAAGTTTGCCAAGCCCTGGGTTATGGGCTAATACGCCCTCCTGCCCATCCTGTTGAAGTCGTCTTCCAACACCCCATTTAACTCTGACTCAGTTGTCCTGGAAGATTTTAGCGTTTGCCCATTATCATCCTAACATTCCTCCTGTCCTTGTCCTTGGATATTTTAATATCCACTCTGGCGATTCTGCCAATGCCTTGTTCTTTTCTCCAATGACCTTCTCCTTCACCCTATCTCGGCGACGCACTCCTGGTCACTTTAGCCTTCACGATGAATTCACTACAGCATCTCCGTTTCAAGTGGTTCATCATCCAATCTCTAGTTCCTTTCTAGAATCCCAACTCTGTAACCCCTTCCACCCGAGTGGCACCTGGAATCACCACCACCTTACCTACCCCCGATGTCCGTACTTTTCTTTACCCAGGTGAAATTTTACATGGTCCTTTAAGCACTCCCTGAAGTACATCCTCAATTCTTTGGCATTTCCTTCACGGTATAGTAGTTGGATCAACAATAAAGGTTGTTTAATTCAATTTTCAGCCCTTTCCCTGACTACACCTGCAGAGTAAAAACTGGCTGGGGAATAACACACAGGCAGGTTGCTTAGTTTTGCTTCAACTAGACCCACTGTAAATGGGTACGAATACATTTCTTGACAATTGCATTGCATTTCTCGACTTCATCCATGACTTCATTCCATTCTCTTAATCTTTCTCCTATAACACGATTTCATACCTTCTTAATCTTAAAATCTGTAACTTCTCCCTAATCCTCATCCTCAATGACTTCACTACCTATTTCAGTGAGAAAATAACCAACCTTCACAAGATTTTTCCCGTTTTTTGTTTTTGTATGATTTTCTTTACATGAAATCCAAGATACAAACAAGATGGAGACAGTAACGAGACTAACAGTTCCTTAGGCTTATGGCAGGGGAAGTTGAGGGGTAATGGAGAGCTAATAATCATAGGTACAAGAATCAAGAAAGTATTCTAAAATTATGATTACACGACCCAATATATTTAAACCATTGACTTGTATGGTATGTGGATTATATAAAACTTAAAAATCCAGAAAAAGCTAAAACTGGTGATCTACATACCTTTAACTAATACACCTTACATTTTAAAATAAAAGGTCGATGAGCTCCCAAACCTCATGTATCTGCACTTAATAAATTCCCTTTACTCTGCTTTCTATCTGTTCTCCTAGCCAGGCCTCGCCCTACATCCCATTCCCTTGTCTACTCCAGGACACTGCTCTCAATAGTGCTCTCCCTTCTCTCACGAACACTTCTCTCTTTGCCAGATCATTGCCACCGTTATTCCTCCTTTTCCGAAAAGGAAATCAACTTGGGTTTCTCTTTCAGTCGCAGCCCTCTCCTTCCTAATGACCATTCGTTCAGCTGCCCATGATTATTTCCAGTTTCTGCTTGATTATTAATGCAATCTTGACTTAATTATTAATGGTGCCCTTTAGAATGTTTTCATTTGCATTGTAAATTATAGCTAGCCTACCTTTTGATGTACAATCTATGCTCCGTCTCTCCAATATTTCTTTCATTCGCTCCTGAACTGCACTGCAATGAGGTTCTGTTCTCAGTACCTCGTTGAAACTGCTCTTTTCAAGGTCACCAATTTGTGAAATCTAATTATCAATTCCCAGTCCTCTTCTTTTCAACGTAACTAGTTATTCCTTCAACTTTCTTCACCTGGTTTTCAAGGTACTACACTCTCCTGATTTTCCTCCTGTTCCCCTTCTTGATCTCCTTTGCTAAAAGTAAATTGTGTTGGGCAGGTGCATAGGGAATTCCAACAGGAAGTCAATGCCTGCCACATACACAAATTAATATTTAATGAGGTATGTTTTTATATGAATGTCATACTACAGGAATGAATGCCTTAAATTTGGGGACTTTAAAGAAACGAGCTAAAAAGCTGCTTAACTTGCTCATTCTATAGCCTTGTTCAGAATTCTGGCCTGCATAGCTCTATTAAAAATTAAAATATTATTATTTAATATTAATATTAAAAATTAAGTCTACTGTTCAACAGCAAGGAATGGAGAGAGTAAAAATAAACAAGCGAGGAAGGCACCAAACCTGGTTATCATAGCTATGAAAAGCTAGTAAGAAAGTTACAGTTCATAAAAATGACAAAGTAAACATTCGAATCAAACAAAATGGTCACCACACTATGGCTAGACTACTAGTGGGTCTCCAACAGCAGCAACTGTTTGGAAGCACGTTTTGTGTCGACGTCTGACTCTTAATAAGTATTCTCCAGCCTTTGTGGTCGCACCATTTATTGAAGAATGTCTGCCTGTTCCAACTTATTGCACATTAAATCGAGGATTTTTGCATATGCTGGGTATATGCCTTTGGTTTTATCTTAAGTGATACACAGATCAAGCAAACTCTTTCCAATACTTCTTTCTCAAGTGCTTGATTATTGGTTGTTGTTGGTTTTTTTTTCATTTTCAAGAACATACGAGTAAATACCCTGTCCAAAAAAGTTTGATTTTTTAAAAAAATGTGAGTGGCATAGTATATTTGGAGTTCGGTCCACTAGCTATTTAGAGGTTCTGAAAAGATTGTGTAACAGTGTACAACATAAAAAAAAATCCGATTTGACAGACCAGGGGACTGGTTTTGCCACCACAACAACACACCTGCTCATGCAACCATCTCAGTGTGCTGGTGTTAGTCCAGGTAGACTAGAGAAACAAATTCATAGAGACTCATATGTGAACAAGAAAGAGGCTTATACACAAGAGCAATTGAACATTGAGAAAACATCCCAGTCCAGTCTAGATCAAGTGCATGAGTCTGATATCAGACCATATGCCCGATACCAATCTATAAAGTCCTCTTCTGACTCATGAAACACATTCAATGACGCTGTGTGCAGGAAGATCACAGGCCAGTGGGTGGAAAGTCTTGTGGCTCCAGTGGTGGTGGAAGCATCTCAGTGCTGGCATGGGACTCTATATGGCTCCTCCAGTTCTAGGGCTCTGGTTCCATCAGGGTAGGTCCATGTGGCTTCCCAGGTTCCCAGGGCGTAATGCCATGTGTATTGTCAGTAGAGCATCTCCCAGGGAGTAGGCAGAGGAGGAAAAAACAGATTTCCTAGAATTCTTAGGCCACGCCCACACAGAGGATCATTGGTTATGATCCAATTGACAGACTAGACTCCACCCCTTCACTCTTAATCCTCTCAAGTCCCAAACTGACACCAGATTATATAAATACCACAGCCAGTTTTGGGCAACGATTTGATGACATAGAAGTGGTAAAGAAAAAAAAAAAACCAAAAAAAAAATGAGAGAAGTGCTGTCAACCATCCAAACAGATGAGTTTGAAAAATGTTTCCAAGAATGGAATCGCAGATTTGACAAACGTATTAAGCGTAATGGAGAGGACTTTGAAGGATATAAGGTTGTTTTGTAAAAAAAAAAAAAAAAAATTAAATACATAGCTTTGGTACCCTCTCGTATTTTCTCACATTTCTGGAGGCTGAAATTGTCCCTCCGGGTCAGGATAGTGTCAATTCATTTGTGGTCAACTGCCCAGGCTGTTCTTTTTGTTCATTGGTTTTTTTGTAACATGATTGAGATCTGGGTCCAAGTATACATAGCAAATAAGTTTTCTATTCTAAAACTGATATACATTGTTTTGACACTACCTACAATCCCCCTTCAATGTAATAGCACTCTTTCCACTTTCTCCTGGGCTTCCTTGTTTCCATTTTCCTATCTACCCCTTCCTGCCTTATGAACTCTGTTTCTGGACAAATTTAATAATTGGAATTCTGGTCAATGCATTTCAACTTGTTCAGTCTGATTCTTTGAAAAGGCTTTGTTCTGTATCCATTTTAGCTTGATGATTTCAAATACTGTAAAAAAGAAACGGACTTTTGGCATACTCCTAAAAAATTTACATCACTAATATCCTTCAGGGAGATTCCTGCTCTCTCCTTTACTTATTAAAACTTTACTCATGTGCCTGCACAAGCAACAACAAAAAGTATTTAGTCTTGATGGCATTTGTGATTTCGTATTTGCGTTGTTCCAATGGAAATGCTTCTGCTGAATGGTTGCAAGAGGTGCCTCACTCTCTCTGCTTCCCTGGCCACCATAACGCTCAAGTGTTTCTTCCATAACCATCACGTGGAAAGCCAGGCGAGAGATTTTCAAACATCGCCTATGTCTGAGTATAAAGTATGAGCAATAAATACTGTATTTATATGAGTATAAAGTATGAGCAATAAATACTGTAAGCTCCCCAGCAGTTCTTGGGGAGGGAGGAATACACTATTTTAACCCATATAAATAGAAGATAAAAATTGGGTGTCATATTTCTTACATTTTCTCTCGTGTTTCAAATCTTTAAACCCGCTGACTTCACAGCTAGACAAAACTTCAAGGTTCGAACAGCAAACTCCTTCTCCCTGCCCCTGACTGAATAGTTAATGGCTTAGAAACATTTTTGCTTCGCGCCACCTTAAATCTTGTACCTGAGGTACCAAAACGTAATTGATCCAATATTATAATCTAATGAAGAAATCCATGTGTTTTTTTTTAAACATCACTGGTTCTTCGGGAATCCCTGAGTGACGCGTATGGTTAACACATGACTGTAACGTCAAGGCTGGTGTTTTGAACTCACCCAGCGGCTCCTCAGAAGAGAAGCCTGACAGGCGCTTTCTGAGAAGTCACAGCATTAAGAAGCCTACGGAGCGAGGTGGAGTCAACCTGAAGGCCACTTTTATTGTTGTTTCAGTGTTTCCATAGGTGGTGAAATTCCAACTTTTACTATTTTACATAGTCTAGGCCAGGGGTCAGAAAACTTCTAAGATGGAAGAGGCTAAGTGGAGAGCAAATGCTTTGAAAATGATGGGGGCAAAGAATGTACAGATGTGCTTTATACAATTGATGTATGTATGTATTGTGATGAGTTGTAATGAGTCCCTAATAAAATGTTTTAAAAAGACAGAAGAGCCAATCCTGTCCCTCACACTTTAAAAATTATTTGAGCCATAGGTAAATTTTTACAAAATCACCATTATCTGAACAATATCCTTTAAATAAAACTATGATCATCTTATTTTCATTTTCAATTTTGCTTCCAAGTCACAAGCACATACCAAGCGTCATGCCTGACTCTGGAGCCAGTTGGCTGACTCCTGCTGTAGGGGGAAATGAAACACTTTCCATAGCGTTTCTTGGTGCTTATCTGTTTGGGTTGTTTTGTACTTTACTGGGCACAAGCGAAGTGTATCCCAAATGTGACTCAACGTCCACAGAGAAATGATTGCAGCCATGCCTTTGATCTGATTTCCAGCCTGTGTAGCGGATAAGACTGGCAGATCTTGACGACCACGTGCTAGTCTCAATGGCAGATGATGCTCTGGCGTGGTAACAGTGCCAGTACGAGGCCCAGGCCGAAAAGATCGCTACAAAACCACAGACACCTTTTAAAAACAAGAATATAAACATGTGGGACTATCTTGACATAACCTATCACCATATATATTATTTCTGCAGGTCACGTTTTTCTATAAGCTGTGCTTGAAGAATTCTGCGCACTTCCATTTCACGCTGACACACCTGGCATCCTGGAGGGGCTCAACTCCCGTTCTCATAACATGTTGTACTATCATGCTTTGTCTCAAGGGATTTTGTTTGCTTTATTAGCCAATCACTTTTGAGTATTATGTTGCTCAGTCTCTATGTGTTTCTCTGAATTTATGTTCATTTTATTGTTGATTTCTAATTTTATAACGTGTCTCCTGAGAAGACTGATTGGAGGACATCCATTTTTTAAATGTGCTGAGGCACACTTTGTGGCCTAGTACATGGTCTCTTCTTGGAGAATGTTCCATGTGTATCAACAAGAGTGTACACTCTTTCACTGGTCACATTCTTTTTAAAATGTCTGTCGTAAGAGAAGTCTGGCAGGGGAAGATCAGGGCTGCAGGATGGACGGGATGCGGCTTCTCAATAACCTTCTTGCAGACCCGTCCTAGCTCCCCTAGAATGAGCACGTCCACTGTCTCGATGGGGGAGAATCCATTGGCACCGTGTTCTCGCTGTGGACTTTTTCTCACCAATGCATTTTTCCATTTTCTTAAAATTTCAGAATAAGCTCCTGGGATCATCTTTTTCTCACCAATGCATTTGTCCATTTTCTTAAATTTTCTTCAGAACAAGCTCCTGGGATCATCTTGTGACCCCTTTGGAGTTAAAAAAAAAAGTCACTCTATTAACCACCTGAGCTGACCTCTTCACCTTGAACTGAACTAACCCAGCAGAGCCCCTTGGAAGCCACTGTTTTGAGAGAACTTTTTTTTTAATGACACCCTAAGGAGACGGAGACAAATGAATTACTGAAAGACCTTGTGTGCAGCCATCCACTGATCATAGAGACATTTGTAAACACGCCCTTTGGGGGGGAAAGAAATGGAACACTTATAGCAATACTTTTTGACTTACCCTCTTATCTAGCTTTGTGGTCGTGACTCCTCCATCAGAAGCTCAGAGACTCCAAATGCTGTAACACAAGCACAGTGGGGCACCGCTCCCTGCGCCCCACCTTTCTAGTATGGACTCAGAAGAGTTTCTCTTCGTTTATTAACCATGGCCAGCTATTCTCTGTACATCTCTCCCTTGTCCAACTGACAGGAGGAGCATGCTAATCCTCCCGTGCCCACCACTTTATACCTGAAAGACATCCTTGATAGTTCATCCATTCATGTTATTCTTTCAACAAATTTATTGAGCACCTACTATGTGCCAGGCACTGTATTAGGCATCAGGAATACAAAGGTGAACAGAGGTGACAACAAAGACACAGTTCCTGGACTGATGGAGTTTTACAATCGAGTGGATTCGCCATCAATCAAATCATATAAAATTACAGCGGTGTTCATTGCTGAGGGGAGGCATGTGGTCACAAGAAAGTGTAGTAAGGGTCCTTAACTAACAGAGAACTTTGGGACTGCTTCCTGGAGGAAGCAACGAATGAGCTGGGAAGTAAAAGACCATTAGGAATGAACCAGACAATGAGGAGGGGAAAGGAGGTCGATGCAGAGGAACAGCACAAAGGTCCTACGACAGAAGCAGAGGGAGACTTCCATCTCCTCCCCACTTATTCCAGGCACTGAGAGAAAGATGGCGAAGGCAGACACAAGTAGAATGAGGCTGGGGGGAAAAACAATGGGTAACCTCTCCTGAGCGTCTGAAAGGTAACATGGCAGCCACGGTTTGAAACTTTGGGGGCATTAACTCGTGTACCGTAGAGAACTACCACAGGAAGTTAATGACCTTAACGTATGTGGCCTAAGAGCTAACAGAAAATATTTGTATCTTTAAGAACAACGAGAAACTGCTAAAGTGTGAGGCTGAGCGTGGGGTTTGGCAGGTCAGCTTGATGAAAAATTGCACTTTGAGAAAGAGCGTTTTGTCTGCAGTATAGAGAGCACATCTGAGGAGCTGCAGAGACACTACTTAGGAAGCAGAGGATGCTGGTGGCAGCTTAGGTCGGTCAGACCCGCTGGGAGGAGCAGTGAAGAAATGTGGACGTTCACCAGGTCAACGAGAGGACGTGGTATGAGTGGGTGAGGAGGAGAAGAGGGGGAGGGGGAAAGTATCTGAAGAAGAGATCTATGTTACCAGTTTAGGAATCAGGGTGAATTCACTGAGACAGGAAGATGAGTGGATTACATTTGAAGTTACTAAGAATTTATCAAAGTAAACCTTGTAACTCTTGTTACTGACAAACACGGGACAACAGTAATACACAAACCCAGACAACGCTTCTGGTCAACCTTCCCACATGTATTTGCCAGCAATTGTGCATAGTCACTGTTACATGGCTAACATGAAAATAGTGCATCAGCACATGTGGCGAGTTTCTGAACTTCTGGGACAAGACGAAGAAGCAACAAACCAGGAGATAACAAAAACATGTCTTTGGCAATACATGAAACTGAAACGCAAAACATGATCACTATGCCACCCTGATCATTAACACCTTCTCTATTAAGAGATTTAGCAAAGAAAAATTTAAGATGTGTTAAGTTTATTGATTTCTAATTTATGGACACTTTAAAAACCCTGATAAGTTTAATATAGATTTATTCCTGGTTGTGCATCTGCTTAAAATTTGGGGCTAACTTAGGCAAAAAGCCCCCAGTTTAAAAAATCTGAGCACACATCACGCACACATACATCATACACACATACACACAAATAAATTAATCTTCAAAAGAAAAACAAGACATTACATCATTTCCCACCAAAAAATTATCTTGTATGTGAAGTTATGAGTACACTACAATAAATGCATACTGTCAGGTTTTAAGTCAAAAGATCAGGTTACTACTCGTGATTTCAGTCATATAACTTATCCTTCTGAGCATAATTTTTTATAACTTCTAAACTTTTTAATAACTTCTGTGCTTCTTCTAGGTTTGTTACGAATATTATAATGAGATTATGCTTTGGAAATTCTTTAGGAATTTAAAATCCTTATAAAATCCATACTGCTAGTAAAATTTTTAAAAATCTGACAAAACACACCGAATGCTCAACTCCATATTACTCATTTATATGACTTTCTTGGGAAGGCTAAAGTTCAGTTTCTGTAACACTGAACAATTATAATAAACCATAGTTAAAATCAAAATGTATACACTCCAAACAGAACACTCTCAAGAAACTGTCAATCTGAAGTAATGCCTCTTCGGTTCTGCTCTTCAATAAGACTAGATTTGGTGAGTACATATGTACAAGACAAAGGTACTCTATAAACATTCTGAATCGTTGCTTAGACCTTTGTACTGAAGCAGATGCTGTTGCACTCACATAGACCTAGATGGAGGGTTCAAAAATATTTTAATTCTGAGGTAAAAATTAAGTTTTAATTATTTCTTTGTTGTATCCTCAGCTCCCCCCAAAGTACCAGTTTTTCTAAATAATGTAAATGAAAATGATTACAGAAGGAAACAAGCCAAAATGACCAGTATTGTTTTAAATAAAACAAAAATCAATCTACTATTATTTAATAGAAAAGAAGTAAGTATTTTCTCTACATTTTCAGATACAGGATGGCTTGTACCAGACATGCCAAACAAGCAGAGCACCAATGAGTTCAGAATTTTCAAGTATCTCAATGAAATGATAATCTAGCTCTTTTGTGTTCTGTTTTAGATTTAATTATGTTTAAGAATTTGAATTTTAAAATAGACCGGACCTAGTTTAAATCTATTAGAAATATATTTTAAATCTGTAAAAGCCTATTTCTTTAATACTTTAAGTACTTTTATTTCATAATACATAATTGAGACTCATGTTAATTTCAACTTAAAGAACCTCTAGAAAATAGAATTCAAATTCTAGCCATTATTACTATTATAGAAGATTGTACATGTCACACATATTAGTCAAAACTAACTTTATAAATTTAGTATGTGCACACACTCACCTGATTTAATACTACAAGAATGGTATGAAATTGTCTTATGCATAATAAAAGATATGCATAACAACCCCTCTTTAAGGAGGAAAGAAGGTAAAGAAATAATATAAACAGTTCTAAATAAGCCTTAGCAACAAATGTTGTCCAATTTAGCTGGATGTTAAATTATTCTCTTATCTGTAATATCAAATGCTTAAAGGAATGTATAAGTAATACATTTTAAATCACTTGGATATATACTCTGATATTTGCCACCATCCTCTTTTTTCTTACAATGTGGGCTTTTTATTTTTACATTTGTACCATTTTAATATTGAAAATTATAGCATCAACTTATATAGCTTCCCCATCACTCAAAACGTTTTTGGTTTTTTTTTTACTTCACATTTTCAAGCTACTTTACAAATCCAGTAGGGGAATGATTTTCTTGGGTATTATTCAAACCCAGTAATTACATTATTAATTTGATTAGTATTTTTACAATAATAATGATTTAAGTACATGATTTTAATAACAATTAAAATGGAATCTTCCTTTTTACATTAGCAAGTGAGTCTTTGTAAATAATGGCGACTTACTGACAAATGGTGCGAAATAAAATTCAGCAATCAATTTTTCGTTTTGCTTTTAAAAAATGCCTATAATGATATCAAAATTAGGAAATGACATCTTCTTTTCATTAGGCAGGTAATTATTTTAAGGAGGCGTGGACTTCCCAGATCACACCGGTTTAAAGGAAGGACAAGCCCTGTCAAACCTACCCACCTAGAGATTGTAATGCTTGGACCACGTACTTTCTGAACTGGGTTTCCAATAGTACCACTTCACCACATTCCATTTCACTTTATTGTCTTTTCAGGAAAAGGGAAGTCTTCCTTCCATTAATTGGTAATATCCGAGCCTATGTCTATATGTAAGCGTCCTGCTCCACAGCTTAATGTGCCTTGCCAGTCCTGCTACGCCACTGACATCTTCTTTATTTGATGAAGAAGAGCATCTTTTTCCAAGTGAGCCTCGGCCAGAGCCATTTTCGCTTTAGCCAGTTCCTGTTTAAGAGATTCATTCTCCTCCATGAGCTGAAATAAAATTTGGAAAGTAAGAGAATTTAATCATTTTCAGAAAATATAAACTACTCCTTATAGTATCAAAATATAAGATGCATGAGATAATAAAAAACCCAGGGCCAGGGAAGGTGCAATTAAACTGAACATTGCTTTAGGAAGTATTTTGTGGGTCAGAAGTATAAATACATAGAACTGTAAAAATGTCCATAAGCAACATTGTACTCCATCAATGCAAGAACACTTTGTTCTTTTAAACTGCATTCCATGAAGCTCACCTTCCCTACATGATCGTTGAAGACAAAGTGGTTGCATAAGCAAATGTGGTGAAGACAGCTGATGGTGTCCGGCTATCAAAAGATAGCATCTGGAGTCTTAAAGGCTTAAAAGATAAATAAGCGGCATCTAGCTGAGAAGAAACCAAGCCCACATGAAAGAAGCACACCAGCCTGTGTGATCATGAGGTGTTGACGGGATCACGTCTCAGGCATCAAAGACCAAAAAAATCACATCATTGTGAATGAGGGGGAGTATGGAGCGGAGACCCAAAGTCAAATCTATAGGCAACTGGGCATGCCCATACAGAAGGGTCTCGGGGAGGAGACAAGCCAGGAAGGGTGCAGTATAGTACCAACAAAACATACAACTTTCCTCTAGTTCTTTAATGCCCCCACTCCCCACAATTCTGTCTTACAAATCTGATCACAATTCTGTCTTACAAATCTGGCTGGACCAGAGGATGTACACTGGTACAGATAGGAACTGGAAACACAGGGAATCCAGGACAGATGAACCCCTTTGGACCAATAATGCGAGTAGTGAAACAAGGAGGGGAAGGGGGAACCGATCACAATGATCTACATATAACTCCCTCCCTGGGGGACAGACAACAGAAACGTCGGTGAAGGGAGACACTGGACACTGTAAAACATGACAAAATAATAATAGTTTATAAATTATCAAGGGTTTGTGAGGGAGGGAAGGTGGGGGTGGGGGAATGAAGAGCTGATACCAAGGGCTCAAGTATAAAGCGAATGTTTTGAGCATGATGATGGCAGCAAATGTACAAAATGTGCTTGACACAATGGATGGATGGATGGATGGATGGATGGATGGATGGATGGATGGATGGATGGATGGATGGATTGAGGTAAGAGTTGTATAAGTCCCCAGTAAAATGATTTAAAAAAATGTCCACAAGCTTTGACCTGGCAGTTCAAATAATAATTTACTCCAGGTGTGCAAATATAACAAGTGCATGGTCTACTTTTCATGTCCCTGGACTTCCGTGTGCTGTAAGCCTCTCAGGCTCTGCCCCTCCTTCTTCGGCTTCTGGGCCACAGCTCTTCTTTCACATTGCATCTGTTCTGTGTAGGGTCTCTTCAGCCTCTGCAGACTCCACCTTACCTAAATACGTTTAAATGCTGGGATTCTATTCGATTCTGTAATTAGCTATCAGCTCATCACTCTAGCCACTTACTGGGGTGACTGCATCTACTAATCTGAGGCTGGAACTATCACATAACTTGGTCCAGCACAAAACTTTTCTTCCGAGCTCCCAACTCACATTTCCCACTAGATGGCCAACAGGGGTTTCCCAAGCACCATTCTTCTATTCCCTTGGCTGGAAACTTTAGGGAAGGACCTGGGCAGAAGCTAAGGGCTTTCTGCCTTCCAAAAACAAGCACCGCAATTAAGGCTACCTTAAAATATTTGCATTCAGTTGTTAAGAGATTTGGGGATTACTTTTATTCCTCACTTATGAATCCCTGCCTTATGTATTTCTCTAGAGTTCTTCAATCCCCATTATAGCGTGTGACACAGTGTGTTGTGACTAATGACCTCACACTCCTTTCCCATGAGACGGTGAGCAACGCAACAGATTAGGGCAGTGTACTGTTCAACTCAGACTTTCCATCTCAGAAACGGCACCACAGTAATTCTTGTTGAATAGATGACTGAATCAATGACTGCACTGTCGTCCTCTCACAGGGAAATCAAACTCTGTTGAACACTATGGATGATGACAAAAATGAGAAGCCACTCAAATCTGAACAATTTTACTAAGGAGAATTAAGGGGTCTGTCAGCCATGTCCATGTCCATAATACTTGGCTACTAAAATGAATGTGAGTGATTTATAACATTATGGAAAATATTTGTTCAAAAAGTTAAAAATATATACCATATACAATAAATTGTCTTTTTATCCCCAAGGAAAAGATGAGAGAGAAGTGCACAGAAATACTGAGAGCACTATAGAAAGTTAAACCTAGTGCTGTGGAATCAATGCTGACTCAGAGCCACCCCACAGCACAGTGTGGAATTACACCCCGGGAGCTTCAGGCCTGTAATCTTTGTGGCAGCAGACAGCCACATCTCTCTCCCATGGAGCGGCGGATAGGTTAGAACCGTTGACCTTTTGAGATTAATAGCTGAGTGCTTTAACCACTGCACCCTTAGGAGGTAGTAAAGTCATGCTATTTATTTTAAAATACTTTCCTAAATTTTCTAAAACAATGACATACTTCAAAATGAAGAATTCCCTCTAGGAAGCCTCCCTCTTTTGCAAACACTCCGTTAGTCCCTCCGGCTCTCCTCCTGTCAAGCGATCTCCATAATTGACCCGCTATCTGCCCACTAGACTGAACCTCTTTGAAGTCTGGGAATGTCTCCATCTTTCTCAACCCTACACCTAGAGCTGGACTAAGAAACACTGTACCATGTTTCCTGTTTCCATTCCTTCTTTCCTAACCTTTCTGAACTTAGTCCTCAGGTAAAAGCTTTCCTTTTGATGAAAGCTTTTCCTTTTGTGTACTTCCCTAGCATAATTATTACCTTTCTATGCCTCTCTAAGAAGCCCTGGAGGCATGGTGGGTTAATGTGTTTGGCTGTTAACCACACGGCTAGCAGTTCAAACACACCAGCTGCTCCACAAGAGAAAGACGAGGCTTTCTGGGCCCATAAAAGATTGACAGCCTTGGCAACCTTAGGGAGCAGTTCTGTTCTGACCTATAGGTTGCAGTGGGTTTGGATTTGTTTTTTCATAGACATGTCTATTGTTGGTCTGAAAACTGAGCCCTGGGGCGAGTTCCTTTCCAAGCTGAAGGGTAACTATGGGCCACAGTCTCAGGTTTAACAGTTTTGTTCAGATCAGTCAGAAGATGCTGAATGACAAGACACATGGAGCTACTCTACAGGAACGTCTCGCAGGGAGTGAACAGCTGTTCCACTCCAGTGAGCTATTAACTGTGTCATATTGAAATCCCTATTTTTTTAATGCTAAAATGAATTAAGACTAAATTTGTTTGCTTATTACCTGTTCTCTCGTAAAGCCCTGAGAAGACCAAGGAACCTCCGGACCCGTCTGCGTGGCCTGCGTGACGACGCGGCGGTGTTTCTTCACATCACACTTTCCAGGCGTCCGCAGAACGGAGTCACTGTGAGCACTTTCTTTCCCGTCACTCCCAGTGTTAAGCACCTGAGAATCTGATCAAGCAAATACAAGTGCTCAGATAACCGACTCTCCAATATTTCATCTTCAAAAGTTGTATTGCAGCAAAATTAATTTTTAAATGAGTACATCTCTTACTATTAGGCACATAACAATATGACCCACGTAATATCAACTCCAATTACTGGTAATGGCTGTCCTGAAACAAGTGTTCTGTGTGATAAATATGTAATGGCTGTCAGCTACCCACAAGGAAAAGCAGACATCTGATGCTGTGGATCCTTCAACCATGATAGAACAATGCCAAAAATAAACAACCTACAAAGATAGAATTTAGTGTCCACATTTTAAAAATTCCATTTCGGGGGAAAAAAGAGGACTTGATGCAAAGGGCTTAAGTGGAGAGCAAATGCTTTGAAAATGATGAGGGCAAAGAATGTACAGATGTGCTTTATACAATTGATGTATGTATGGATTGTGATGAGTTGTATGAGCCCCTAATAAAATGTTATAAAAAGGAAAAAAGTGGTAATAGTAACCTATGTACATAATGGATATATGTATGGTTTGTGATAAGAGCTGTAAGAACCCCCAATAAAATGATTTTTTTAAAAATTCCATTTCTTATGAATGTAAAGATAATGTAAGAATAGTGAAAAAGACCTAAAAAATGCAGAGCAAAGTAAGCATGAAGGTGAAGAGAAACTATGTTAATGTAAGATGAAGTAGATGTTAACACCATAATAAAAATGTTAACAGAGACAGAGTACTGAATATTGATCAAGGGGTAACTTATTAGGATGATATCACAATCACAAACATGTGTGACTAACAGACTATCAAAATACATGAAGAAAAAAACAAAGAAATGGAGATATAATCAATAGCTGGAGATTTTCATATCCAACATTCAATTAGGGGTAAAATAAGTAGGCAAGGGTCAACAAGAGACTCAATGAACTTGAACAACACTGTAAACTGACTCAAAATATACTCATCAACTCAACAAAAGGAAACTGACATTCTTGGCTTATATAGAACATTCTTAGTACCCAAGGCCTTGATACAAACCTCTGTAAACTAAAAATGATAGAACCAATACAAAGCATGGGGTCCAAATACAGTGGGATACAATTAGAAATAGAGACCGATCCCTTTGGACGCTGCATCTCCGCTACGCTGAGCAGCGGAGGGAGGAAGCCCTAGCTCGAGCTAGCAAATGAACTCCTTTTGCCGCTAAAAAAAAAGAAAAAAGTCTAGAAGACTCACAAATATGTATAATTTAAATATTCATAAAAGAATCAGTGGGTCTGTGGTAGTTATATAATCTTTTGTCAACTTGAGACTTACGAGTGAGGGGGTGGAGTTTAGCTGGTCAATCAGGTCATAGCTTGATGACGTCATTTAGAGGCCCTAAGGAGAAAAATAGCTCGCTGGAGGTGGGACACTTGTTCACTCCCTGCGAGACTTTCCTGATGACAAGACACATGGAGCTCTGCTAGAGCCCTGGAGCTGGAAGGGTCCGGAGACCCACATCAGCGCTGAGACGCTTACAACGCCACTAGATCCGCAAGACTTTTCACTCACTGGCCTGTCATTTCCCTGCATTCGGCCTCTTTGCAAGCGTTTCATGAGTCTGAAGAGGACTTTATAGATGGGTATCAGGCATATGGTCTGATATCAGACTTATGGACTTGATCTGGACTGGGCTGTTTTCTCAATATTCAATTGCTCTTGTGTATAATGCTCTTTCTTATACACACGAGTCTCCCTGGATTTGTTTCTCTAGTCTACCCTAACACAGGGTCAAAGGAGAAATCAAAAGGAAATTGCAAAATACTTTAAAATGAAAGAAAAGCAAGATACAAAATGAGATGCTGCAGAAGCACTGCTCAGAGGGAAGTCTAGTTATGGATGCCTACATTAAAAAGAGGAGAAATCTCAAATCTATAACCTGATCTCCTACCTAAGGTCCTGGAACTAAAGGAGCTATCTAGAAAAGAGTTTTCTTCATCTGATAAAGGGCATTTACAAAAACCCCACAGCTAATGTCATTAATATTGAGTATTTATGGCATTCTTAACTTCTCCCCTAAGTCAGGAACAAAACAACAATGCCCATCCTCTATACTTTTATTCATTCTTGTACTAGATATACTAGCTAGGCAAGAAAGCAAAAGAGAAGGCACACCAATGGGAAAAGAGTAAGTGAAATTATCATGATAAATGGAGAAATGGTTGAAGTTGTCAAGGATTTCATCTTGCTTGCATCCACAATCAAGGCTCATGGAAGCAGCAGTCAAGAGATCAAAAGATGAGTTACACTGGGTAAATCTGCTGCACAAGACCACTTTAGAGAGCTGAATAGCAATGTAACACCTTATCCTTTGAGCTCCTTTTTGACTCATTTTAAAGTTGTTTCAGTTTTTAATGTTTTGGCTTTCTTTTTCGATTGAGATTTTTCTGTCTTGTCACTGTTGTTATTTTTGTGTGTTTATGTTTTGTATGATTTTCTCTATATGAAATCCAGAATATGTGAATCTATAGAGATTTTAACATTTTCAGAAGAAAATATTCTGAAATTGATTGTGAAGAGGATCGCACAAATCTTAGTATTATTGAACAATTAAATTGTGTGGTATGTTAATTATATGCCAATAAAACTACTTACAAAAAGTCACAACCCAACAGGTTAAATTATTTTTGCCAGGCCACTCAATGGGTAAATAATAGATTTTTAAACAAATGGTGCCGGCAATTGGCTAGTCATAATGAAAGAATGAAGTCAGACCCTTATGTCATGCCATATACGCCTGGAATTTTGGTTCCATATTAAACATGAAATTGTTCTTATACACTAACAATTATTTAAACTTAACTTCAAATTTTGCTCTTTTTAATTCTACAGTTCTTTATTATGATTTTGATTAAGTAATACTTCCCATTTTCAACAATTTTATTTTGCTTTCAAAATAAATTTTAGATTCAAAATTATTTCCCTGAAGAACCCATAAGATATTTCCTCACACTGTCTTCAAGCATTTAGTGTCACGAATGCAAAGTCTGATTCTGACCCTCTGTTTTCTCTAACAGGATACTTTCTGATGGGTATCCCTGCAACTTCAGAAATGTCTCCAGAATGGCTGGGCAAGGGTTGTTATTTTCATTCACTGTCTCGATGAATTTGAACACTTGTTTCCTCCTTCTCACAATATTCTAATATTTATTGCACTGTTTTCATTGCTTTCCTTTAATTCTGTTCTGGGACTTTCTTTAAATAGATGTGGATCTATCATTCATTTCTGTTTTTAACATCCATTTAAATAAATAAATTTATAAATAGTTTCTTCTTTCTTTTCTTGTTTTTAGGCGAATCATCTGTTTAATCTTCTATACTTGTGCTGTACAATATAGTTGCCACTAGTCATATATAAATTTATATAGATATTTAAATTTAGCAAAAAATCAAAGAATTCTGTTCCTGTTACACTAATTACATTTCAAGTGCACAGTAGTCAAATGATTATTGGCTACATAATATTTCCATCATCATCACCACCACAGAAGGTTCTACTGGACATTCTTGTTCAAGATCATCAGTTTAACCTGCACTTCTTTCTATTCTGTTTTTAAGCTGTTTTTATTTACCCACTCAACGAGCATTTTTTTTTTTTTAAACAATGACTAGGTAGGTGACATTGTGTTACAAGATGGGGACAATGCATACGCCATTAAGAAAAAAATCCCTGCCCCTAGGTAACTTATATTCTGGTTAACAAATAAACAAAGAATATAAACAAACAAACAAAGAACCTCACTGCCCTCAAGTCGATCCTGACCATAGCAACCCTACAGGACAAAGCAGACTGCCACTGTGAGTTTCCGAGACAGTAACTCTTTATGACGTGGAAAGCCTGTCTTTCTCCCATGAAGCAGCTGGTGGTTTTGAACTGCTGACCTTGTGGTTAGCAGTCTCATGAGTAACCACTATGCCATCAGGGCTCCTTGAAAGAATACAGTATATCACAAAATGATAAGCACTGTGGAGAACATAAAATGGGGTTAGGAGAAAGGAAGTCGCAGAAGACATGGAAAGGCTAGATATAAACTGTCCCTGGTAAGGGAGATTTTAATTAGAACTTGAGGAAAGAGACGAAGTAAGCCAAATGGACATCTGAGAGTATCATTCTATTGAGTGACAAGCGAGGGAAAAGGCCCCGAGGTGGAGATATGCTTAGTATGCTCGAGGATGCCTAGGAGGACAGGAGTGAACCGGGCAAAGGGAGAGAATATAACCAAACAAATGCAGAGAATTCTAACAAGTTAGGCCACGTAGGGCTTTGTAGGCCAATGCAAGTACTTAGATTTTCACTTGCAGTGAGATGGGAAGGCAGTAGAGAATCTTGAACCAAGTATATCATAGGGGTTATATTTTATAAATACCCTCTTATGGCTGGGTTGGCAATAGGTAATAAGGAAGCAAAGGTAGAAACAGAGATACGCTTAGCGGGGTGGAAACAATTCAAGTGAATGAGCACAGTGGAAGTGTGTCCAATGCTGGAAAGAGGTCAGATTCAGCACAGATTTTGAAGGTAGACTTTGACAGATTTGCCAATGGATTTTAGGTGGTTATTGTTTTTTACTTCAAAGATCAAGTTTTTCATTTTCAAGATTTTTAATGATTGTATTTCATAAGTTTACTTTTGCTTTTTGAGTTCAAAATTGTATCATCTGTGAAGACTGGGTTGTATTTCTTTTAAAAGGTTCCCCTGGCTTTTAGCACCGGCTCTATTTTTTATTTATTACTTTTGTCTCTCATGGAATTGGTTTCCGTAGTAAACATCTTGACATTTTATTTTGGTCACCTATCATGTAAAAGTATTATTTAAGGGATTTTATACTTCCAGAGTTTTACAAAGGGTAAAAATGGTATCCTTTGATTTAAGTTAGGATATATTAACTTAATTTCCAGACTAATTTCTAAATTATGATTCACATACTAGTAACAGCAGGAGATCGGAGAGCTGTTGCTCTTTCTGAAAGTACCAGCAGTCATAGTAACTGCAAGGTTAAGTTCCCGGCAGGAAAGTAGAAATATTGTTGCCTGAAACTGTTGCAGTAGAGTTTTAATTTCTAAAGCAAAAGCAGCAGGAGCAGAAACTGTAGAATACACTGTTCAGTGGTGGGCAGCATCTTCCCCACCCCACTCAATTACCACCAGGACGTGGACACTGGATTTCAAGTCTTGAGTCTGGTGTCTAGGATCTCTCACTGTTCAGAATCCACTCTATCACCTTTTTCTTTTTTAAAACCACCCAGAAGTAATTCATATTTCTACAATATATCCGATTAAATCTTGTTTTAAGTGTGCTCAGAGATAAAAATTATTTTTAAAAAATCTTTCTAAAACAGATATATAAACATTGAGGTTCCAGTGGATAGAAAGGGCCTCGTTGAAGGGAATGCTGAGATAACCCTGGATAGATGGACAAAGTGACACAGAGGATGAACAATCCTAACGAATGCTCGTGACATGGCAGGCAACAATGGGGGTGCAAAAGTACACGGTAATTTCTGCTACAGAGAATAAGCCAGCTTGGAAGAATACAGCAATAGAGTTATATCTGTACAATCAAAAACCCCACTCTCTGGCTAGAGGTTCATACAATGATGACATTTAAATACAATGTCACCCAGTGCTACATTAATCATGTGCTTACATACAAAAGAAACCATAAACTATGAGGGAAAAGATAACAATCAACTCAAAAGCAATTTAAGGACACAATTTCAGGAGCTGCCTGTCTAAACTGTTGTGTTCCCCCCAACATAGACTATACCTCTGATATGAAAAGAGCCGTCATCGCTTCTTTCCACCACCAGGTGCTCAATATGGACAGTTACAGGAACTGGTTCAAGGGACAGCGCACCACTATGGGAACTGTCATCCTACAGGAGAGAGAGAGTATTGGCATGCTGCTCTTCAATAATAACATTAAAGTAAGCATTCTCTTAAACTCTATTTCAGCTGATAATAATTTTGAAGGAGTAAGAAAGAAATCATTGGATGCTTTGGTGTGAAAGCTGTGTTCCATTTAGGCATTTCCTAAGTTGGAAGAAAGCTCTCCTTCGCCACCTAGACCAACACATTTAATTCATTGTAACAACTGCTGCTAAGAGCATGTCCTATAGAGACAATGTGTTCTCAGACATGAGTCAAAGTCCTGATAGGCAAAGCGAACATGCAGAACATGTGAATTCAAAAACATCTGCTAACATACTTTTAAGTTGATTTTTGTGTTCGAAATTTGTATTTTCATCGGTATCACTGTTGCAACAGTTTCATCTTCCAAAAAATGCTGAATATTCATAAGAGTAGACGTTAGAAACTCAGCACTAAAATGTTCTATGTGGCATTGCAGGTATCCATTTTGTTCTGCAAGCAAAGAGTGCATTACTGCACCAGGCCCACTTTCAAATCGCAGAGTGATCTCAGGAGGGGATTTGGAATGAGTTACAGCTTTCTGATCCGAACCTACGAGAAATAAACACACACATTTTAACAGTTTAGCGCAGCTCTATTGTCATTAAGAAGTCATTGTAAATTTGTAAAATGTGAAATACATTCAAAGTCTTAGTATTTCCCCCTAAACTAACTCAAATATTTTACATTACATATACACATATAGTACTAACAACCATAATTTCAATTTTTATAGGTAACTTTCAACTATAATAGTACTAACTTGCCACTATTTTTATATTCTCTATTTTAGTTACAGGAGAAAGTGTACCACGACATGCATACGGTACACATTTCTGATACTTGGGGTGTACATGACTACGTATTTATGAATTTATAACATAATGGAGTAGGATGAGGACACAGGGTCCTCCCCTCCATTTCAGGTGACTCTTAAAGACCGTTCCCAAGCAGCAACAAAGCCTAAAGCTTCACACTTTTCTCGTTAAAACTGTGTCTTTGATAAACAAAAAGGAAATAGAAAACATCTCATTAAAATGCTTTGTTCAGAGAAGACTATAACTGGAGTTACAATAAATAAAATATATTTATGCTTTTTGTTCCAAAAAAAGCATTTGAAGTAGCTTACAAAGGTACACATACTTGAGTTTTAAAACAACTTTTAACAATTTAATAAATTACCCATCAGAAATTGCCGTTGAGTTGATTCTGATTCATAGCAACCCTCTAGTTCCTTGTTTTTCCCTTGCAATGGCCCGTGGGTTTCCACCCCTGATCTCCATGTTAGCGGCCCAACACTTAACTCACAGTGCCACCAGGGCCCCAAATCATCCATAAACTCACTGCCACAAAGTTCATCCTGAGTCCTAGCAACCCGATACGGGGCTTCCAAGGCTGGAAATCCTTACAGGTGTAGCCTCATCCTTCTTCCACGGAGCAGCAAGTGGGTGTGAACATTTTGAGATTAGCAGTTCAGTGCCACCAAGGATACTAAATCATTCAAAAGATATCTCTTTTTAAAACAATGAAAGCTCCTAGTGGAACTGCTCAAGTTTGTGAGTTGACCCTCGGCGTAAATATTTGGTTTAGGCACAAACAGAGGCGACAAGATGCACTGGGGATAATCCTATAAAACAGTGAACAAGCAAGGATAAGATCCGGCTACGGAGGAGAAGGAGACATTGCTGTTGCTGTTAGGTTTCAACTCATAGCGACCTGGCACAACAGAAGGACACTGCCTGCCAGGCCCTGTGCCATGCCCACCACTGTTATGTCGGAGCCCACTGTGAAAGTCACCGTCAATCCATCTTGTCGGGAGTCGTCCACTTTCCCGTTGCCCTTCTACTTTATCAAGTAGGATGTCCTTCTCCAGGGACTGGTCTTTCCTGACAACTTGGCGAAACAGGTGAGACAAAAATCTCGTCATCCTCGCCTCTAAGGGGCCTTACTTTTACCAACGCAGCAGTTCATGGTACTTTTAATATTCTTCCCCAGCACCACAATTCAAATGCATCGCACTGACTCTTCTTTCATCTTCCTTATTCAATTTCCAACTTTCACATGTATATGAGGCAACTGAAAATACCATGGCTTGGATCGTGCACCCATTAGTTTTCAAAGTATCTTCCTTGTTTTTCAACATTGAAAGAGGTCTTGTGCATCAAATTTACCCAATGCAATGTATCCTTTTGTTCTATTTTGACCGAAACTTCCACGAGCACTGAATGTGGATCCAAGCAAGACAAAATCCTTGACAGCTTCAATCTTTTCTCATTTGTGAGGTGTTACCTTCTTCACATTGAGTTGTAATTCATACTGAAGGCTGCAGGTAGGTGGCAAAGTAACTTAAACACATTTATTTAAATGATTGTGCTAAAGGAAGACCACAGTGATATTCCAAGCAGCAGAGGGGTTGAAAACATATCAATTTCCCAACTCACAGATTCTAGGCAGTAAAAACAAACTGAAGTTTTTTTCTGGAAAGACGCATATCTTTACATTAGTGAGGTAGCAAAACTATTTCTCTGGTGGTTTACCTAAAAGAAACCACAAAACAAAATAAAACAAAAAAAATGACTAGCATTAGGTGTGACTGAGAGTGGTCCTTCAGGTCAGGGTGGAACAACCCTAGTGGGTTTCGGAGACTGACTGCAGGGTGGAAAGGCCCATCATCTTTCCCCTGTGGAGCAGGCAGCTGGTGGTTTTACAGCTGACCTGCAGTGAGCATCCCGATGTATCCCACCATACCACCGGGCTCCTGCTATGCTCTCACAAGGCTCTGCTAATGAAATCTGTACCGAAAGGCTATTCGGATTCTCAGGGTAAGAAGAAAGAAAAGGATGTGGATTCTGATATTCTACTTAGGTTAAATGCAAACATATTTGTGGTACCTTAAAGTAAAAAACATGCATTAAGAATAGTGTCCATACATAAATCAATGATTCTGTCCTAGGAGATCGCTACAAGTCAGACTCGATGGCAATGATTTGTTTTTGGTTTTAGGAGAACCTGTGGAATAAATACCTTTGCTACCGCAGTAACAGAAAGATATGTGTCCTTCCAGAAAAAGGTTGTTTGTTTTTTCTTAGGTTCTCTGAATTGTTTTTAAATGTTGATTTCAAGAGCAGAATTAAATTTAGTGATGAGTATTATTAGACTCCTGTGTGCACAAACGGCTCCCGGTTGACGGCTATTGGAAAGGCGGCAGGCCTGGACCCACCCCAGCAGTACTTTACAATGACTGCTGACCTGCCTCTCCAAAGATGAGAGCCCCAAACCCCGACCAACGGGGCACGGCTTTAGTCTGTAAAACAAGGAGTCATCAGGAGAGGAAACTGACTCCAAATTAACAGGTGTGTTTGTTAGTACTACTTATTATCAGTCAAAATAAATAAGCATTAAGAATTATTATGAACTAGTAAGACTTTAAAAAATATTTTAAAACTCATATATTTTTTTTTTAAAGTCAAGAGAAAGGTCCATAACACAGTAACTGTTAGACAATGTTTTCTCTGTATCAAGAAGGAAAAAAAAAGTTAATTTGTAAATTTAATAGAAGCAGCAAACAACTCAGTTAATTTATTTCTCCCTCTCTCTCTCTCGTGAATGCGAAATAGTTTTAAACAAAAAGAGTACTGATTTTGGAGCAAAATACAACAAAAACTTCACTAGTCAAAATTGCTCCCTCCTTTCTCTTATAAAGTGGAATTATTGTATGAAGGTCTTCCTATTAAAGTCGATGCCATCAAGTATATTTGACTATAGCAATCCAACGGGACAGAGAGTGCCTCAATGAACTTCAAAAGCTCTGTGTCAGCGGTTCACAATCTGTGGGTTGCAACCCGGTTGGGGGTTGAATGACTCTTTCACAGGGGTCACCTACGACCATCAGAAAACATTATTTCTGATGGTCTTAGGAACCACGACACCGCTCCTCTCTCTCCAGGTGGTTCCGTCCACATGCAGATATGCCCATATACGATTACCCGGTGTGAAGACAGCATGCTTTAAGACAAAATTTCATTTATTTGTCATTAGATTGATTTATTTGTCAGGGATTGATCAAGGGCAATGTAACTGAGAGGAATTACTGAAACCCAAATGAAGGCTGAGCAAGATAGTGGGACAAGAGGGCAGTATAAGGAAATAGAGGAAAGAAATAGGAGGCAAAGGGCATTTATAGAGGTCTAAATAAAGATCTGTACATATGTAAATATATTTAAATATGATGATGGGGAAATAGATGTACATGCATATATGTATAGGTTTAGTATTAAGGCAGAGTAGTTGGGCATTGGGTCTCCACTCAAGTACTTCCTCAATGTAAGAACACTTTGTTCTATTAAATTGTTGTTCCATTATGCACACCTTCCCAACACAATCACTGAAGACAAAGCAGGTGCATAAGCAAATGTGGTGAAGAAAGCTGATGGTGTTCGGCTATCAAAAAATATACTGTCTGCGGTCATAAAGGTTTGAAGGTAAACAAGTGGCCATCTAGGTCATAAGCAACAAAGCTCACATGGAAGAAGCACACCAGCCTGTGTGATCATGAGGTGTTGAAGAGATCAGGTATCAGGCATCAAGAGCAAAAAATCGTATCATAAATAAGGGGAAGTGCACATTGGGTACCCAAAGCCCATCTGTAGGCAACTGGACATCCCTTATAGAAGGGTCACGGGGAGGAGATGAGCCAGTCAGGGTACACTGTAGCAACAATGAAACATACAATCTTTCTCTAGTTCTTAAATGCTTCCTCCTCACCACTATCATGATCCCAATTCTACCTTACAAATCTGGCTAGACCAGAGGATGTAGACTGGTACAGATAGGAACCGGAAACACAGGGAATCCAGGACAGATGATCCATTCAGGGCCAGTGGTGAGAGAGGTGATACCAGAGGGTGGAGGGAAGGGGGTATAGAAAGGGGGAAACCTATTATAAGGATCTACATATAACTTCCTCCCTGGGGGACCAACAACAGGGAAGTGGGTGATGGGAGACATTGGACAGTGTCAGATATGACAAAATAATAATAATTTATAAATTATCAAGGATTCATGAGGGAAGGGGGAGCAAGGAGGGAGGAAAAAATGAGAAGCTGATACCAAGGATTTAAGTACAAAGTATATGTTTTGAGAATGATGATGGCAACAAATGTACAAATGTGCTTGATATACAAAGGATGTATATATAGATTGTGATAAGTTTTATGAGCCCACAATAAACTGATTAAAAAACAAAGAAAAAGAAATAAATATTTCAAAATATATAAATACATATTATTTTGTGACTAATCACTATGCTTTAATTATGTTCAATTTGTAGCAATGAAAATATATCCTGCATATCAGATATTTACATTATGATTCATAACAGTAGCAAAATGACAGTGATGAAGTAGCAACAAAAATGATTTTTTGGTTGGGGGTCACCACCACATGAGGAACTGTATGAAGGGTCGTGGCATGAGGAAGGCTGAGAATCACTGCTCCAGGTAATCTTTACCCCGGTAATGCTGCTTTGGAACAAATGACATGTTTACCTGCAATCCGCAGGATGTGAGGGGACAGGGCCCTTCTCTAATTGTTGCTGTTAGGTGCCACCGGGTTGGTTGCAACCTCATGCACAACCGAATGAAGCACTGCCCCCCTGCGCAATCCTCACACGCGTTCCTCTGCTGGAGCCATGGGGCACTCACTGTTTCAATCCACCTTCCGAAGGTCTTCCTCTTTTTCACTGCCCTTCTACACTTACCAATGTCATGTTCTATTTATTTCAACATGCTATGTACCACACACGGTACTCTGTATATAGCAAATAAAAATAATATAACTATTTTAATTATATATTATACAATTACATATTTTTTAATTATCTTCAAATGAGTGAAAGCCATCAAGTGGTAACTCCATGTAAGCATTGAAGAGGGGGCAACTTAATGTGTTTTCTTCTTTATACCCTGTCTTCTTACTTAAATCCCTCACTGTACAAGTCCAAGTGCTGATCTCAACATAAAACACTGCAAGAATAGTAAACACACGTTTCCCCACCTCAAACACCATGCTAACATAGAACGTGTTGCCACATAAGTAAGATCAGGGACTACAGAAATTAGCATTTATTCCACTGTGAAGCTAAGCTAAATTTTCTAAGATTCCGTATCAGTCTTTTCACCTAGAAACACGTTCAGATTTCTGAGACCAATAACTCCAAGGATGGGATGATTGGAAGAGTAAAAGACTCTGAACTCACCAACAACATAAACAAAAAGAAATGAAAGTTTAAAAATTTACATATTTCTAATAATTCAATCAAAATGTTATATGACAATAAGACAACCGGCAAAAGGCCACACCACTCCATTATTGTTATTATAATAAATGAAATTGTTCTTGAGTTCAGTTACATCAAAGATAGGACTGATAATGAGTCAAATGTCTAAAACACCAAAAGTTTAAATCATATTCTAGAATCCTGTGTGAAATAGTAGAAATGATATAACAACGCTGGATCTTACCTACTGAACGATGACCAAGGTAATGCCGAACACTGATATTGCCTAACTGGTCTGGTGTCACTTGGTCCACTTGAAGACAGACTTCAGTATCTTCCCCTCGGATGTCAATCTCCCCATTAACACCGGTGATTTTAAACACCACAATTGACATCTATTAATAATTGCATAAATAATATTAGTAATTTAACACCAAGCTTAAAAACTGAAAACAAAAAGAGCCACCATAACCTCTAAAAACAAAATTAAGACAAAACAAACCAAAACAATTCTTTTAACCAACAGAATATGATAGTTACATTATGGTGAAAACCCCATTTCCTTTCTTATTACTCAGACTAGAAGATTCCCCAAGCCCACAGGTTACAAAGATGCATTACGTGACATTTTAGGTGCAAGTTTTCACTAAAAGCTACATACAAAATATTTTCTAAGTCTCCCAGAACAATATTTTACTGAGTAAGCCACTGCCATTGAGTGGATGCCGACTGCTAGGGTTCCTACAGGGCAAAGCAGAACTTCCCCTGGGGGTTTCCAAGACTGTAACTGTTAGTGGGAGTAGAAAACCCCAACTTTCCCCTAAAGAGTGCTGACCTTGCGAATCGCAATGCAGGATGGCTCTAAATAAAATCAGTACATCCTTGTTTTGTACAAAGTTTCTCATTGATGGCAATCCTGATGACCATCAAACTCTATGAAGTGTATTTAAACTGAACTAAATTAAAGGTACAACAATAAGATGGGGTGGAAATAGAAAAGATGGGAGACCCCCCCACCCCAATTATCAATAAAACAAATTTGGAAAATTGCAACGTAGAGGAAAATATTTCAGAAAGAGGGGAAAAAGTACTTCCCAGAGTAGAAGCAGCAAAATGACTCATCCACCATCTAAGTCCATTGACTGCACACATGAATTGAAGGCGCAGAGTGAATACGAATGGACGCTCTCGGAAATGATTACCAGGTCGTCATGGTTTTCCGGAGCACCCGCTGAGTTTGTGCTGATGGCATCGGGAGAGGTCTCACCAAAATGCTGGGTGTCGGCGCTGGCATTCACATTCTCTGCCTGGATTGGGTGGTTCGTAATCGAGTTCTTTTTAAAACCTGAAGTGATACAAAAATAAACTAATAAATTAACGTCTGTTTTATCCATCATCTAATAAGGTCAAGTTTATCTACCCAAAAAAGTACAAATCCTTCAATAAGTTGTTTAAAAAGAGATTAAGTCTAGATAAAGTAGGATTGGGGTTAGCTAGCAAAATAGTGAGAAATTGTTTACCCAAATAAAAATG
This sequence comes from Tenrec ecaudatus, assembly GCF_050624435.1. NCBI lineage: Eukaryota > Metazoa > Chordata > Mammalia > Afrosoricida > Tenrecidae > Tenrec > Tenrec ecaudatus. The sequence continues at coordinate 26,445,942 of NC_134535.1, read as the reverse complement.
TTATAGACGTGGACTCAATTGTACATGTAGAGAGAGTGTTTCGTAATGAATGCTTACACCACAATTAAAACAAAAAAGTGTCAGGTCTAAACTTAGGATGAAACCAAACCAAAACCAAACACCACTCAGCACCCCTAAGTCAGTCCTCTCTCCTCCCGACAGCAGAGCTGCCAGGCCAACTTTGCCTCAGCCCTCCTTCCAACTGACCCCGCAGCTTCCCAGAAAAGGCAACATTTATGTGAATGTGGAAAGAAAGCATTCTGGGCACAGGTACTACGTACCTGTAAGTAAACACAGAATTGGCACAGTGTTTACTAAGAGGAAGTCTAGGTACCATAAAGTTCCGTTTCAGGACAGTGAACAAGTGGGAAACAATGCAAGGGAACCTTCTTGATGGAGCTCCCTCATCCAGAGCCTTACTGATGACGTTAAGGATTTAAAACTCAACAGATTCAGAGCAACAAGAAGTTACTGGGATTGGCATAAACAAAATTTCACTATTCATGTTTCTTGTAACATTAAAATTTTTTTAAAAACACAAAGGGTCTGCTACCAATAAAACTCAATCCACTGTCATAAGAGAAAAGCTTAGTTCAGAAAAACAAAGAATATATAGTTATAGAGTCCTTAAATGTTACTACATAGCCCAAGGTCAGATGCAGGGCAACAGGCAATATTCCTGACAGCATCTACTGCGAGAACCTACCCTGACACACTCACTCGGAACACAGATCAAAATTTATGAACGAAGAGAGTAGTGATACCACTGCAATACCTGCAGAACAGTGCGAGCAATCTAAACCTGCAACTACATTAACAGGCTGGTCACCCTTCAAATAAAATGTAATCCTATTTGCCTCTTATCTTCTAGGTCCCTTTGTGGAAAAGTACTCTCTGACGATGGCCCAGCTTTTATCCACAATGTCCCTGATCGGAGTGTGTCTAAGACTTTCTAAGTTATTCTGAGTGGTCTGGACTGGGGAGATGGCTCTTCTGAACAAAATGCTTCTGATATAGTTCCATCATTTCAAGGGCAGTGAATTCCTTAATGTAGCTCTTCCTCTGTAACTCCCACCAAACGTCCTTTTCCCGCCCGGGTCTGGGAAAGAAGGTGTGTGTGGGGGAAACACAGATCGGATCCACCTGGGAGTAACTGTTACTTGTGATTGCCCTCCTGCTGAGTACAAAGTGAGCCCTCTGAGAAGCAGGAGGAGGGGATCTCACTACTAAGAACCAGGAGTGGAGCATGTCCTGAGAGCCCTGCACAATGAACTTCTTTGATCCAGAGGACGGCTCTGACTTGAGGAGTGGCAGAGGAGCAGCAACAGCAGCAGCAGAACCAGGTGTCAGAGCATGAGTCAGTGATGGCTTTCCAGCCTAGAGAGAGCACGGAAAGCTAAGTGCTTTGGGGTAGGAGGCTTGTGGAGTGGGGTGCCTTTCGGTACTTAACCAAGGGAGCTGTGCTTGCTGACCCATAGAGCAGACTGCCTTGGGTTGAGATTTACTTCTGTAGGGTGCCTTCGGGTGCCTAATCCAGAAACCTGAGTTCACTGACAGCTGAGGGGTTTCAGGTTGAGGCTTACAGAGGAGTGGTATGCCCTTTGGGCATTTATTAGCAGCTCTGATGGAACTCTGTAACATGTACTTACTGAACAACTTTATCCTGAGCATTCTCACTTGAATTGTAACCTGTTAACTTTCATAATAAACTTCCTAATCTTAAGCATTGTCTGTGAGTTCTGTGTGGTCATTGCAATAAATTACAGAACCTACAGGGACAAGTAGAGTATTAGGGGAGATAGACAAAAATAGTCTTACAGAAGAACACCATCATACATAATTCCCAAGGCAGCAGCAGCTAAGAAAGCAAATGGTGTTTTGCACGAGACAAGTGTGCTGCAAAAGATTCTTGCCTCTTTATATATTAAACAGAAAAGACAGAACTAAAGTGTGCCCGATCTCCCAAATATTCATCTCTAGTTCCATGACAGAAATTTGTACTCTGGCTTTTTAAATATTGAATGGTGAACTTTTCTTACTTTCTTTGTATCTGTACACTATTTTCTCCTTGATGTTCCATTTATATATTTTGCTGTTTCTGTTGGGTTTCTAAGTTTGTGAGGCACAGAGACACTAAGTGAGGGGATATGGCCAGGGGGAAGGACGGGGGACTGATGGTGATGCTGTGATGATGTAAATATAACTCTTTTAAAAAGCAATTTAACTGTGGAAGTATATGATGTGTGAATATTACATCAAGAAAGCTTTTTTTTTCAAGAGAAAGAAACCACATTTGACCAATGGTCAGCGCATGGAGGGAGCCTTGTTGCTGAGGGGCACTGTGTTTGTGTTAATGGAGGTGGAATAAGTTGGAAAAGGATACCAGTAACGGTTGAACATGAGGAGTACAGTCAGTGGCAATGAATTATATGGACATGCAGAAATTGATGAACTGGATAATTTTGTCGTGTATATTTTTGCCACACCTGAATAAAAACTACATGAATAGCAATGAGTACAAGGAAGAAGAAAAAGTTCTAGAACTGATTGTAGTGACGATTGTACAACTCTTCCTGATGCGACTGAATTATTGGATTGTGTGACATGTGGGTGAAGTGCCAATGAAATTGTTCAAAATAAAAAAAGCAATAACCTAAAAGCGAAACAAAAAAGTGCGCCTAATTCAAACCAGAGTATTCTTCTTAATCGCTTCAACATGAGCCTGTGAAAGCTGGAAAACAAATAAGAATTGATGCCAAAGAAGAATTGGTGCCTTTGAACTCTGATGCTGGTGAAGCGTTCTGAATATTGAAAAACAAACCTATCTTGGAAGAGGTGTGGCCAGAATGTTAATGGAAGCAAAGACTGCAAGACTTTATCTCAGGTGCTTACTCGATTCGCAGCGAGATGGACTGCACAGCAGCTGCAACGGTGGGCTGAAAGACAGCAGTGACTGAACATGACCCAGGACTGACAGTGCTCTGTTCTAGCGTCACTGAGTCAGAATCAAACCGATGGTCCCAAAAACCACAACAACAATTAAATGCAGAGCTAAGAGTCTGAATGACTGTGTAAGAAGAGGCAATTCTCATGTTTAACGAGGAAATGACACAACCATTCGGAGGTTGGCTGTACTCCTCATGGTATAATACATATATACGTGCTTGGATGTGTAAAGTATTCTTATGATTTAATGCTTCTTGAATATTAATCAAAACACTTAAACATCACTTTTGTCAAGACCTGTATACATGACACGACAGCCTCAACTGCATTGATTTACCTTTTTCCAAAAATAAATGGATATCACTTCCCTCACTCTCTACCATCTGCTCTCCCAGGATCATGCTGTCCAGGGAGATGGTGTCCAACGAGCTTTGTGAGGGGCTTCTTGTCACGTGCCTGTAAGAAACACCGCGGGGAGTCACATTGGGGGGGCAACGTTCCTTAGACTTTCCACTGTTAACAAACAAAATGATTAGAAAAACTTTACCCAAAAGGGCACGAATTTTAATTTTAAAATCGCGCTAAGAAAATTAAAGTATTTCTATACTACCTACAAGTTTTAATGTAATATGAGGAGGCCTGGAAAACTGAAATTCCATTATCTTTCAATTCCATTTTCCACCAATTTTGTAAGCCACCCCGACTTACATTGAAAAAAGTATAGGTTCATGAAAACAAAAAGTATTGGTTCATGAATAATGAAACACCAATCAGCTCAAACAAAAGAAGGCAAAGGATTTGAATAGACATCTGTCCAAAGAAGGCACAAAAACAGCACATGCAAACATGTTCCAAGTCCCTAGAGCGATGCATTTATATAAAAACCCTGATGGAATCCCAAGCCACTGCCAATAGGATAACTACTACTACAAAAAACGGGAAGTGACCGGTGTTGGCTAGGATTGGAGCAATGGGATCCTTTCCGTTTTGCTGGTGGGAATGCGAATGGTGCAGCCATTATGGAAGTCAAAAAGCCAAACATAAGAATCATCCTACTGTGTAGAAGTCCCCCACCTTGCCTACACCATACACTATCAACTAATGATATGTGCTATTGGTAATCTTAGGTACAGACTGGCGGACTTATTTGTACATCGCTATTAACTGAAGCATTATTCAGTCAAAAGGTGGAAGAAAACAAGTCAAGTGTCCAACAATAGCTGAATGGATAAAACACAATATATCCCTACAATAGAATATTATAAAGAATAGAAAAAGTATGTGTGGCGGGGGGAGGAGGGCCTGAAACAAAACCGAAACCACACACACATATACATACACAACAAAACAAAGTAGAACACATTCCACAAGATGTTGTTACCTTACTGATGGCTGTGACGTCAGTGTTCTGACCGTGGAGACGTCGTCTTTCCTGATTTCTGGGTTGTCACTGAGTGAAGCTGTTTCTGGAACAGGCTCTTCAGCTCTAGCTAGGAGCTCATTCTCTTTACCTGAACTTGAAATTACACTTGGGTTTCCACCACTATCAAATGACAATATACTTGAATCTTCTCTGTAGCCTAAGACCCGGCTTGAATCTGTCGAAGATACATCCTTTCTGTCACTGATCTCTGGTCCGATTTCTCCGGAGCTGCCTTTGTAAACAATGCCGCCACTTTCATCTTCACATATTTTCCCTAACGTTTTATCTGATAAATAGTCTGTGAAAGAAATTCCCTTTTGCAGATTTGTATCACTAGCTGACTTAAAAAGCAAAGGATCCTTCAAAGGGACATGGCTAAGGTCAACACTCAGAGATCTGCTGTCTGCCATAGGATTAACAGTCACACTTCTAATTTGGTTTATACCACTATTGGCTTGTTTTCTTTTGGAAGACAGAATCTCTCCATTTTCTGGCGGCAAATAATTAGAAACCACTGGGCTCACTCTTTCAGAAACAGGGGACTTCAGAGTACTGGCCTGACACACTGGGTGGAGCAAAAGAGCCACTTCGGCACTTTTTAGTAAAATGCCGATGCAGATTGACATCTGGCTGGCAGGACTGCCCATCACAGCTGCTACGTCTTTCTTCACATTCTCTGAAAGCAGAAGAAGCGACTCATGCAGGAGAAGCAGGAGCAGGTACTGGTGGTGACTGAGTTGCATGCTGACGTGCTTATGAATGTGAACCAGCACATGAAGGTCTGCATCGGATGAGGAGGAGAGTCTGGAAGCTGGATCGGACGAGGAGGGTCTCTGCTCGCCATTGGCCACAGGCTCAGCCTCTGTGCTGTAATACTCCTTCAAGAGCTTTGTCCGCCTCCAGCGGCTAGCCAGATCACTAGATTCACTTTGCGACGAGTTTAAGGATACCCGGTTACAGCTTTGTAGCTCTTTTTGTGACTCTGCGTACCTTGTCGGTTGACAAATCCAGATGGAGAGAGGGAAAGCATCCACAAAGCTGACTGGCCGTCCTTTCCCACTTTTCGCCCCTTCATAGTCTATCCAGAATTGAGGAAAATACACAACCCAAACATCGGTGGCAGCAGAAGTTTTTAGAATGTACTTGTTCAACTTGGGGGAAATATTCCCTTTATAAACATCATGCATTTTGGTATCTTGTTCATGAGCATGTCTCTGGAAGATTGGATGCAGAAGATTAAAACTGTCACAGGTTTTGGGAAAGCTCGTATATGTTTTACTGAAAAAATCACACTCTTTGAAATCTTGAAAGAGAGCTTCTAGATCAGAGTGCCGGCAGTTTGGACAATGCCTTGTATTTGTGGCAATCATTTCAGAACTCTGAATAGAAACTGCACGCGGTTGATCTTGGTGAATTTCAGGTTTCATTTCAGAAGGAATGACAAACTAGAAAGAGGAGGAAAAAAATCTAGTCCACTTTACAAATCCATACATACTGAAGAGAAAGCCATCACGAACATAATTGACCTCAGGAACATAATTCATCTCAGATGTACTATTTCTTAACAGTTCCTCCTAAAATACTAATTTCTTATTAGATATGAAACAACAGATTACAGATAAAAAGAATAAAGATGAATCAAATCATCATGTATTAATGTATATTGTACTTTGAGCACATATTCTTAAGTCACGTGCCAAGTTTGGAAAAATGAGTATTTTTTTAATAATGCATTTAAATCTAAGAGATTTGGGGGAATAAATGGATGAAAGACTGATATGAGTGAATAGCTGTGAAGAGAATCATTTTTCTGGTAGAAGAAAATATAAATATATAGATCAAACCATTTCTTAAAATAATACTCAAAGAGTAATTAAATACACACCTCAAAAATTCTTAGCAAATAAATTTAAGTGACTAGTTTTAGAACTGCTCACACTCTCATAAAGTTATAGATGATAAAATTATATTTTAATCTGTAAATAATTGGCATAAAGTGTCCCTTTATTAGTTTTAGAACAGCTCACAAGATTATGAAATTATCTTAATCTATAAATATCATGTTATACAATATGTCCCTTTACAATAAATATTATAAAATCTTTGAGAAAATCTTTAAAAACATGCCTGTGATACAAAGTGTTAGGAATTTTTAACTTCATTTTACAGAGAAGAAATTAAAGGCATGCATATGAACTGGAAACGGACCCAGTCATGTCCTATTTCCTACAGGATACTCTGCCGTGGAGCTGATGACCACTTATGGTGATTCGATAGGACAGGGTAGAACTGCCCTGGTGAACTTCAGAGACACAGCTTTCTACAGGAGCAGAGACTCCTGTCTTTCTACTAAGGAGCAACTGGTGGTTCTACATTGCTGACCTTGAAGTTGGCCGCCCAACGTGTAACCACTACACCACCAAACTATACCAGCTCCGTATTTTTAATTTCCTTTCTTTAAAGCTTTTACATGATGAACTTTCTGTTATCATTGGATACTAATAACCACACACATGTGAAACAAATAGAACCTGAAGTTTAAAAGCTTAGCCACATTACTTATCTTCTTTGAAAAAAATTTCATCAGCTCTGCTAAGTAGAGAAAACGTCTCATCTGCGTTTTACTTAAAAAAAAAGTTGGTCAGTGAAAAATATACAAGTAACGTTAGTGAAAGAAAAAACTAAAGTAAAACTAAAATAAAAAAATTTAAGTAGGAAACTAGAAGTTTCTACAAACGGGAATTAAAATTAAACTGTAATGGAATACCAAATTTAAGACAAAATGAAGCTGATTTTTATTTGGATTCCTAGATTAAATTATACTGTAAATGTCAAATTCAGTTGCATTAAAATCGTTTTGTTTTCAGCTATTTGTTTATATGGTACCTTTAGCATTAAGCCATCAACTCGAATATCAACATGCTCATCAGATTTTGAATTGTCATTCAACTTGTACACAGCCATAAACTGATTCAGGCTCTGTTTTAAGTCCAACAGAAATTGATTTAACCACAGAATGCTTCTCTCATCCACAGTAAGCTGTAGGGCATTCAGCTGGCTATAGAGATTTGGAGATGGAACTGCGAAAATATTAAAAATAAATAGATAATGAAAAAACAATCACAAAGCTCTACAATCGCCTTGAAAACAAAAAGGATAGTTTAAGACAGATTTTACTCTTTCTTAAAAAAATAAACCAGATACAAGGTTAATTAAGTCTAAATTTTGCAACAAAATTACAGAAACTTTAATTCAACGAAAATATACAAATGTTAAACTTTTGTTTCTCCACATATCCTCCACCTAGACCTATACACTTCTGAAGGTGATGCTGCCTCTCTGATTTACGTCATTTCAGTATCATTAAGATACCCATCTCGTGTTAATTTGAAAGGTTAAGTTTGGGAAACAAAAAGAAATGGGAAAGAGCAAACTCGGGGATGTAGAACGGAAGGGGTCAAGTTTCCCAAATACATTCTATAGGACAACCTTTGGTACCTTTGAAGAAGGAGCAGGTGCATGAGCATGTTACATACCTGGTTACGATGGGGGGAAATTCCCTCTGTATAATGCTCCTGGTCTTTTCATCACCAATGTATTTCTAAATTTTCTTAAAACTGTTTCCTAATAAGCCCCCATGATTACCCTGTGTTCTTTGAGAAAATCTATGAAGATCACTCCTATGGAGCCTCAATGCATTTAAGCTGACCTCATTGCTCTGAATTTCATGGCCCAGTAGCTCTCCTGAGAAGCTATCGTTTTAACTAGTCCATGCTGGCAGGGGAATTTCTATACTATTGAGTTGTTGAGGTTTTAATTTTTAAAAGGGAATTATTCAGTAACTCAAAATAACAAGATGTCTAGCAAACAGACTACAAAAGTAGCTCAATACCTAAGCTGCATTACACGTAACACCTATTAATTACAATGAAACAAACCACACTATTTTACAATTTCCAACATCATTTTAACATCAGCCTTCCATCTACCACCAATCACCCTGTTTACTGCTGCAGTATGAATCGTCCTTATAGCCTTAAACTCACACGAATGAATACTTGTAGGATGGAGCCAATTGACAGAAGGCCTTGAAAGGCACTCCAAGATTAGGATAACCCAGGAGACGATGGCGCCTAATCACGCTTCACATCTGGAATGGAATTTATTCCATTTGGCTAGATTTTGAGTCAAGCAATAGATACATCTATTAAGGGAACTGTAACAGTAGTGAGGTGTACACATCTTAGAATAATCAGCCATGTGAGAGATCACAGGGGCAGCCCTGGCCCAAGGACAAAGTGCAGAGGGCTTAGGAGGAAAGCAGGCGTGGAGGTGGAAAACACAGGAAGATGGTGTGATGTGTGGCGTTGCATTGAAAGGGTAGCAGCAAATGAGATGAAGCAAAATGTGTATGAATTGTTTGATGAAAAATGAATGATCTGCTCTGTAAACCTTTACCGAATTGACAACAAGAAGTAAAGGGGGGGAGGGGGAAGGTTACTTGTAGGGGATCGCTTGAGACAAACCTGTGCATAAGCAAATGGGTGAAGAAAGCTGATGGAGCCCAGCTATCAAAAGATATAGCATCTGTGGTCTTAAAGGCTTGAAGGTAAACAAGTGGCCATCTAGCTCAGAAGCAACAAAGCCCAGAGGGAAGAAGCACACCAGCCTGTGTGATCACGAGGTGTTGAAGGGATCAGGTAGCAAACACCAAAGAACAAAAATCATCATTGTGTGCGCACCTTCCCAATATAAACGCCGAAGACAAATGTGTGCATAACTAAGTGTGGTGAAGAAGGCTGATGGTACCCAGCTATCAGGTAAACAAGCGGCCATCTAGCCCAGAAGCAACAAAGCCCACATGGAAGAAGCGCACCAGCCTGTGTGATCACGAGGGGTCGAAGGTACCAGATATCAAAGAACAAAAAAATCATATCATCATGAATGAGGGGGAGTGCGAGATGGGGAACTAATGCCCATCTGTAGACAACTGGACATTCCTTGCAGAAGGGTAGTGGGGAGGATAGGAGTCACTCAGGTTGCAGTGTAGCATCGATGAAACACACAACTTTCCTCTAATTCTTAAATGCTTCCCCTCTCCCCCCACAATCAACTATCATGATCCCAATTCTACCCTGCAAACCTGGTTAGAACAGAGGATGTACAGTGGTGCAGATAGGAACTGGAAACTCAGGGAATCAGCACAGATGAACCTCTCAGGACCAGTGGTGAGAGAGGTGATACTTGGAGGGCGGAGGGAAGGGGGGTTAGAAAGGGGGAACTGATTGCAGGGATCTACATATAACCTCCTCCCTGAGAGATGGACAACAGAAAAGTGGATGAAGGGAGACATCGGGCAGTGTAAGATATGATAAAGTAATGATAATTTATAAATTATCAAGGGTTCATGAGGGAAGGGGGAAGCAGGGATGAAGGGGAAAATATAAAAAATGAAGAGCTGATTCCAAGAGCCCAAGCAGAAAGCAAATGTTTTGAGAATGATGAGGGCAATGAATGTACAAGTGTGCTTTACACAATTGACTGACGTGTGTATGGATTGTGATGAGTTGTATAAGGCCCCCAATAAAACGATTAAAAAAACAACAAAGGAAGCCATGTCATATTCTACTTTTCTCACATACATACTTAAACAGACTTAGGTCACTTAATTTTATCTACAACATAAAGGCATAATTCCTTCAAGGGTCCAAAAACTATAGGGTGGAGAAGTACTAGAATTTATTTCAGAGGACTCACTAATTCCAGACTGTTAACAAATGTATGTATAAATATCTTGTATATGTGTGTATGTAAACATTCATACCTTTTCTATGTATATGTGTAATGCTAACACTAAAATGCTAATCTGGAGTTGAATATGAAATACAAAGATAACAGTGAGGGACTATGGACTTTTTCCACATTTATAAAACTCATCAACTTGGCAAGCACAAAAAATTCTCAGTAGGTAGTGGACAAAAATGAAGAAAGTAGGAAATTCACTCACTTGGAAAGTCCTTCCCGTCTGGATAATAATATTCTGTGAACTCTATATAGACGGCAGACATTTCTTGTGGAAGATACAGGGATTTTTTATTGCAGGAAATCATACTTTTAGGGGAAGAACGACACTGGTCTGCTGTAGAGACCTGAAAAAGGAAATGTATTTGAGGAAGTCACACGGACTGAAGGCTTTTCCAAAGAAGGTATGCAATGTGGGAAGGACTGGAAACTCATTTATAACTACTTACAATAATGCCTTCATGACTATTTTCCAATACAAACTTTACTATACGTTTTACCTCACAGCAAATTATTTTTAAATCATACCCGCCGACTAACCGAGAAACTTTGTCACTTGTGCAATAATCTTTGAACAGTAATCTTTGCAAATTTATTATTTGAGCCTTAAAATAACAGAAGTGAAAATAGTTTCGTTTATACTTTTCCACGAGCTGAGTTGGTAAGCACAAGGTTGGGTGTTGGAATCACCCAGCCGCTCTGTAGGAGAAAGTAGAGGCTTCTGTTCCTGTACAGCTGATCGTCTTAGAAACCCAAACGGGCTGTTTTACTATGTCCTATACCGGTATCTGTAAGTCCAAACTGACTCGATGAAGGTGGGCATGCACCTACCCACTCCAAAGTTATTTTACTATAATATGCTCTCTTATAAATATGGGATTATAATTTATATCATATTTATGATATGCATCTATATATAAAATTATTAGAATAGGGAGTTAATATTGCCATTTTTCAGATAAAAAATAGGCTCAAGTGGTTAAGTGACTTGTTGAAGATAATATACATAAGTCCTCAAGGGCAGCATGTCTCTCCAATATGCTCTACATTAATTTCTTACCATAATTTCTCTATTACTATTAAAAATAATAAAGCTATAGATATTTCTGTCAAAGAGTTTACTCTGTTATTTTTGACAAAAGATGGCCAGAATTAAGGTCCTTGATACATTTTTAAACTCTCCCTCTAAAACAGCTTAATTTATAATTATATCGACATATGACTCCTGATGGCACAGTTGTTGGTTATGCACTGGGCAACTAATATCAAGGTCAATAGTTCGAAACCACTAGCTGCTCCTCTGGAGAAAGAGGGGCTTCCTACTCTGGTAAAGAGTTATAGGTAGTGAGGTTGTTTATCAAAATATACATATGAATTTATCCAATTAGTATTTAACCAATATGATTTTAGTGGTTTATGCTACTTTACAAGACCCAAGGCTGTATCTCAATATTAAGTTTTGTTTTTCTGTTTTTCAGTCCTTCATTTAATAAGCATTTATGTATATTTCTCACATAAAATGAAATATTTTTCCAATGGCTTATTAAGGAGTAACCCCCCAAAACCCAGAATTTTGTCATCCCACCCCCACCCCAAATCTATGTATTTAAACATTTTTACAGAACAACCTTATCACCCTCAAAGTACTCTTCATTACACTTAATACATTTGTCAAATCTGCTATTCCATTTTTGGAAACATTTTTCAAACTCATCTGTTTGAATGGCTAGCTCAATCATTTCAAAATTCAATCATTTCAAAACCACAGATGTACTAAAATTGTAAATATATGAAACACAGTGTGCTAGATATTCTCAATTACAACAATATATTTCAATACCAAACCAAAAAAACCAAACTCACTGCCATTGAATCAATACTGACTCACAGTTACTCCCTGCGGGTTTCTGAGACTGTAACTGTTTACATTTTAAACACAGGAAAGACTCTTCTTTAAGTAACAAGACGTGAAGAATGGAGTCATTGTCCAAAAAATAAACAATTCTAATTCTATTGAAACAGAGCGTCTCAAAATGGACAGATTTGTAAGTAGATAATTCCCTGCTGTGGGAGCTGCCTTGGGCACTGCTCCCCGGCCCATCCAAGTCCACTGAAACCTGACCAGTATCATAGCACCCTGCAAGCCTGCGATGAGACAGGTGGTACTATATATGAAGTGGAGTGGCCACACTCTGAACGCAGGTCTCCTACATGGAAAGCAAGGGTATAGACCACAATAGTACATAAATGAAAATACATGTCTGCAATACATCATTTCATTTTTTAAAAATTAAAAAATTATGTATGTGTACACACACACATGAGCCCTGGTGGTATAGTGGTTGTCCACTGGGCTGCTAACTGCAAGATTAGTTGTTCAAAACCACCAGCGGCTCTGTGATAGAAAGATGAAGCTTTCTACTCCTGTAAAGAGTGAGTTATAGTCTCAGAAGCCCACACGGGCAGGTCTTCCCAGTCCTAGTTGACATGAGTTGGGAGTCGGAATCAAAATTGGCTGGATGGCAGTGTTTTTTTTGAGTTTATGCATATATAAACAGCATTTAAAGAATATATCCTATTCTATTGTTCTCAAGGACTTTGATCTTAGATCAGGTTACATGATTACAGTTTGAATGAAACTGTTAACATATAAATGGGTTAGGGATCTCAGCTCTAAAATGAAATTCACAGAGAACAATTGGGTATGACCAATATTTGGTAGTTCAAGAAAGCAATACAAAAGTATTTTTGTTTCTTCCTCTTACATTAAAGGATAGGCCACATAAACAAAAATTCATGAACTGAAGTATCCTAACCCTTCTATTCTGACCATTTCACAGAATTGGTTGATGTTTTAAAATAATATGGCAGCATGAGCTTATAATATCCTAATTTAGAAAATACTGAAAGTGCTTATGAGAAGTTTTAACTTAAAAAACAAAGCATACCTGGTATATATTGAAATCTGCGAGTCTAACCACAACCGAACTAGACATCAACTTAGCTTTTGACTGTTGAGGTAACACTGGAGGTGCTCGGGAAGTGCTTTTCAGGGTTGATTCTTTCTCTGTGGGAAAGAAAAGCTACTTTAAATCTATTGCAAAATCGGTTTTAATGGTTATTCTTGTACTATTAAGTAAGCTACTAGAAATACAGATGAATCTTAATTTCTCAAATAAGATAATACTTGTGACATCATTAATATGAAGTGCTTAAGTGCTAAGTCATTGTGGTGATTAGTCTTTAAACAGAAACTAATCTTACATCACATTTAAGACATGCTCCTGCAAAAAAATTTTAGCTGGAATTCTTGTTAAAAGTAAAAATCCTACTTAAGAAGCGGAAGAATTCCACCTTGGTATTATCACTGATTAACCTAGCAGTGCAATAATTAAAGTGCAGGCTATTAAACCCAAAGGCGAGTGGTTCAAACACACCTGCTGCTCCAAAGCAGAACACTGTGGCAGTCCGCTTCCATAAAGAGACACACAGCCTTGGAAACTCTACAGGACAGTACAACGCTGTCCTCTAGGGTCACTAGGAGCTGGAATAACTGGATGACAGTTGGCATATCCTATTTAAAAGTGCATTCCTCTAGAAGCACTATGTACTGTTAAAGGATAATGATAATGATGGATTTGCAAAACACTTGGATGAACTCAGAGGACATTATGCTGAATGAAATTAGACAATCACAACAGGGCAGCTATTTTATGATTCGACTATTCTGAAACATCAAGAAAAGGGTTGCAAACTAAAAGAAGCAGACTCTGATGGTTACCAAGGATGGGAGGGAAAGAAGCCACAGGCAGACAAGCATTAACATAGGAGAAAGGGAAGAAAGACTATACAACAGGGAGACAGGACACTGGGAGATTTGCCAGAGCTAAGGCAACAAAGACAAACACTGTTGTATATACAATCTTATCCTGAAATGATGCTGAGCTCTGAGCAGATGCTTATGAGATGTGCAGGTTTTCACACTACAAGAAACATTCTTTGATGGTTACCAAGGTTGCATGGGGGAAGGGTAGGGGGAAATCATGGGCTAGAAGGTAGACAAATATTACCTTGAGTGAAGGGAAAGGGAATATATAATAAGAGGGGGGTGTTAGGAAAAGATGACAGCGCCAGGGAAAGACACTAGGAGGTTTGCAAAAGTCAACAGAGATAAATAATTTTATATACATCTTCCTGCCATAGTGGTGACCACGGAGTCGATCCGTGGTGAGACACCCAGGCAAGCTCAGTATGGTAAGAGAGTGGGCGCACACCCAGGAATACATACATAGGTTGACAGAAGAGAGTTCTCTAATGATATTTAGCCTGGCTACAAAAATGCCCATGAGCACACATGGGGCGCAGCCATGAAAACTTTTAAAAGAGAACCAAACACCTTCAGGGAATGAGTGGCTGGGTCCAGCGATGCAGAGAACAATCTCACGGTATACCAAGGTCAACTAGAATGAAATACTTCACAAAGACAATCTTCTACATCCTCCTCAGCAGTGGTTGGGGGTATGAGAAGCTCATGAACAGCATCTGTTGGTTTCTTACATCCAGAGAAACACAGAATGATGAAAGTTGAAAGTCACTTGGAACTGATTAGTGCATGGAATAAGGAGCCATGCAAACATGAGTTTCCATGATGCTGACATCAGAAGAGCTGGGAGTGCTACCAACTGCTCTGTGCAGGATCACATTGGAAAGTACTGAACAGAGAGCAGGAGCAAAATATGGAACAAAATCAGAATCCTAAGAGACCAGACTTAAAGGTTGGGTAGAGGCCCTTAGCCACCATTCATTCCAGAACTGAAAATACTTCCATGTTAGAAGAATCCACCATTTAATAACAAAGGGGCGGCATCTACCCAAGGACAAAGTTCCAAGGGTTATGAAAGAAGAAATGGGAAGAGAAACTGGGAGAATGTAGGATAAGTGATGGTGCATTATTGGGGTTGAATTGAATAAAATGAAACAGAATGTGTATGAATTATTGATTGTAAAACTGATAATCTGCTTGGTAATTCACAAAAAGTTATTGTTGTTTTTAAGTGCATTGGTTCACACACCTATGTCTGCCTGAAAGGCGCAAACATTTAAGACATTATTTAACAGAAAATATATTATGAACATACACACACATGCGCACACACACCCACACAATTAATAGGGGAACGCCATGATGGTGTTAGAGGTCAAGTACCTGTAGGTGTTGGCTGGGGAGAGGCATGCGGTGGGGACTCAGGAGGCGAACGTACGTTATGATCCTTCACGGCCTGTTTCAGCATTTCAACGTTGCACTCAAACTCGTGCAGCAGCGCGCCGGCCCACCCCGCTTTTGTCCTGGTTGCATCACTGAACCACATCCAGTGATCACAACTGTCTCCTGTGAAACGAGTAACACATATTAAGCAGAAAAGTGCACAATTCTTGTGTATTTTACTATAGCGATGATTCCTGGGAGATTTATTCGTATAATTAATAATTAATGGAGTCAACCTTTTAATGAATTTAAAGCCTTTATATACTACCAATTTTCATCGTCCTAGAAAATATGATCAAAACCTTTAGAAAAGGAGGCAGAGTATAAAATGCAAATAACCTGGGAGGGTTTTCTACCCAGAACCAGTCCCGGAAGAAATGTCATTCACAGCCTCAATTCGAAGCCGAGCTGGTGGGTCAGCCTTTATTGTATGCTCAAAGGCCCAGTAAATCAACACTGGGCAGAGTCCCAGAATATGCCGCCATAAAAAAATCCTTTTATCAAAGATTTCTTGTAATGTCACTTATGAAAGCTTTATCCATAAAACGACAAAATAAGGATTATCTAAACACTTAAGAAAACAACAAAATATAAGACAGACATCAGCTATCGGGGAAGAAACCGTCTAGGAGCCAGCGACTTCCTGTGGCAGTAGAAGAAAGAGGTCCAGGATCATTTCCTCATTAAGTAACAATACACTGAAAAGAGTTTTAAAGGGAAAATGCAAAAATCATTGATCATGTTTATCTCTAACAACTAAGAGAGTATAAGGGTAAGTCAAAAAGTGTTATTATTAATAATAGAAAACTTTATTAACCAAAATGGGAAGTTATTGTTTCCAGTTAGGTCTAAACACTGAAGGCAGTATTTATTTCCATCTCTCTAGACCAGCGGTTCTCAACCTGTGGGTCGTGTGCCTAAACCCATCAGAAAACACATATTTTTGATGTCTTAGGAACAGAGACACCACTCCTCTATCCGTGTCCAGACAGGTCCACCCACAGGCCACATACGTTCACATACGAGTACCTGGAGTGACGACTGTTACCCAGGCTTCAAGGCAAAATTTCATTTATTTTTAATTAGAAATAAATAATTCACAATACATAATTACATATTGTTTTTTATTACATATTGATAAATCACTATGCTTTATGTTCTATTTGTAACAATGAAAATACATCCTGCATACCAGATATTTACATGACGATTCATAACAATAGCAAAATGACAGTTATGAAGTAGCAACGAAAATAATGTTATGGTTGAGGGTCACCACAACATGCAGAACTGTATGAAAGGGTCACAGCATTAGGCAGGCTGAGAGCCACTGCTCTAGACCCTTCCCAGAAGACTTCTGCACGCCTTGATCTATACTATATCCAAACACTAGTCAAATTGTGCTCTTTTTAAATGTTCTTTGAGTGTGGGGACAGCCCTGTCTACTTCCAAGAGTGAGCGGGTGCATTGTCACGACGAGGAAAAGGTTCACGGCATAACTTCCCTGGCCTTTTTCTCACCAATGCATTTTTCAATTTTCTTAAATCTTCTTCATAGTAATCTCCTGTGATGCTGCTCTGTCCTTCAAGAAAATCAATTAGGATGGCCCCTTTGGGATTCTAAAACGAGCTGCCATATTGTTCTAAGCTGGCATCTTTGCCTTAAATTGAAATGGTTTAGCGGACCCTGCTGGAAGCCTCTATTTAAACTTTTTTAAAAATTTATATGAGAAAACTATTCCATTTTTTTTGCCTCTATTTAAACTTTAAAAGAATGGTTTTAACCCTTATATTGACATACAATTCACACACCATACAATGTAACGGTTTAAGTATATTACAGTTATGCAGTTATTACCACAGTCCATGTTAGACTGTTTTCTTCATTCTTGTACTCATTAACTCCCCCTTTGTGTCCCCCCAATGTCCCTAAGACTATATTAATCTAGTTAATTGTCTACAGATTTATCTATGCTGGATTTCACATGAAGGAAAACAGAGAAATAACAGCAGCAGCAAACTAACAATAATACACAACAAAAACAGAAAAACCTCAATCCAAAAGCAAGCAAAATAAAAACTAGAGCAAATTTTAAATGGGTCAAAATGGAAAACAAATAATAATGTATTAAGTTTAACCTAACTTTATCTGCATCAATTCACATCGTGGGTCAATGGTAGGAGAGAATTCAGTGGCGGCTTAATCTACCTGAAGACACTGCAAATGGATCTGGGGTTTCACTGACATCCACACTCTCCTGCAATCTGGCTGGTCAGAATTTGAACTCTAAAACAATCCCAGCTTTAGTCTTGGGTTGTTATTTCCGTCCTTGGATCATGCAGGCTGGTGGTAAGGCAGACATAGCTGATACTTCACTTACATGGCCGCTTGTCTGAACCAGCTTTGAAGACCCCAGACCTTATTCGTTTTGATAGCCAGACATCCTACCATGACTAAGACCTTGGCTGTAGCCATTTGCTACTTTCAGAGACCTCCTTTAAAGCGTTTGGTAAGAACGAACCTGTGCATGTACGAAACGGAACCCTAGCACCAATACTTTAGTCCGCACCCTGGTAAAAGACTTCAAGTATAGGGGCCGACTTTACGACTAAAAGTTCTAAAACACGATCTTTACAGCAAAACATTTTTCCGGTTGTTGTTAAGGTGCCATTGTGTTAGCTCTGACCCATTAGTGACTGACTGCACAACAAAACACACACTGCCCGGTCCCGTGCCAGCCTCATCATCGCTCCCATGCTGAAGCCCATTGTTGCGGCTAGTGGTAATTCATCTCTTTGAGAGCCTTCCTCTTTTTCGCTGCCCTCAACATGATGTTCTTCGCCAGAGACCGGTCTCCCCTGACAACATGTCCAAGGCACGTGAGACAGTCTCACCATCCTTGCCTCTGAGGAGCACTCTGGTCATTCTTGTTCTAAGAGTTGTCCACGATACTTTGAATCTTCTTCTCCAGCACCACAATTCAAATGCATCAATTACTCTTCGCTCTTCTTTATGCAATGTTCAACTTTCATACGTACATTATGAAACTGAAAATACTATGGCTTGGGTCAGGCAGAAATAAGAGCTCAAAGTAACTTCCTTGCTTTTCAATACTCTGAAGAGGCCTTGTGCGGCACTCCAACGCCTCTTTGATCGCCTGGTTGCTGCTTCCATGAGCACTGATCATGGTTCCAAGTGATCTGGCACTGGGGCTTCAATAGAATTCTCGCCTGCCAAGCCAGATGAAATCCTTGACATCGTCCACCTTTTCCCCATTTATCAGGATATCTACTGGTCCAGTTGTGAGGACTCTGGTCATCTTTACATTGAGTTGTAATTCTTATTAAAAGGTATAATCCTTATACTTCATCAAGTGCTTCAAGTCCTCCTCACTTTCAGCAAGCAAGGCTGTGCAATCTTCGTATTGTAGATTGTTTAATAAGCCTTTCTCCAATCCTGATGTCATAGTTTTCCTCACATAATTCACCTTCTCTGATGATTTATTCAGTATACAGATTAAACATGTATAGTGAGAGGATACAGCCCTGATGCCCACCTTTCTTGATTTTAAATTAGCTGTATGTCCTTGCTCTGTTTGCACAACTGCCTCTTGATCCATGTACACATTCCAAATGACACAGTGAAGTGTTCTGGAATTCCCATTCTTCTCTATGACATGCTGTCACGTGCCTTAGCATAGTCAATAAAACACAAGTAAATATTTTTCTGGTTTCTGTTTTGAGCCAAGATCCATCTGACATCAGCAATGACGGTCCACGCCCTTGTTCCACCTTCTTTTTTGAATCCCAGTGAACACACTGCTGCAAACTTTGTTGGATGACCTTCAGCAAAATTTTACTTGCATGTGATATCAATAATACTGTTCTAAAATTTGAGCATTCTGTTGGGTCACCTTTCTTTGGAATGGGCATAAGTATGGATCTCTTCCAATCAGTTGACCAACTAGCCATCTTAAATTTCCTGGCATAAAAGAGCAGGTGCTTCCAGTGCTCCGTCAGCTTGATGGAACATTTCAACTGGTATTCCATCGATTCCTGAAGTCTTGTTTTTTGGCTAATGCTTTCAGTGCTACTTGAACTTCTGCCTTCAGCACCATTGGTTCTTGCTCATATGCTAACTCCTGAAATGTGAATTGTGAACTAGTTTTTTTTGTACAGTGACTGCGTACTCCTTCCATCTTCTCTTGATGCTTTCTGCATCATTCAGTACTTTGCCCATAGACTCTTTCGAGATTGCAACTTTAGGCTTGACTTTTTTCTCTCATTTTAAGACATGCTGAGAATTTTCTCCCTTTTTGTTTTCTAATTCTAGGTCTTTGTACATTTCATTATAATATTTGACTGTGCCTTCTTGAGTTGCCCTTTGAAATTTTCAATTCAGATCTTTGATTTCATCATTTCTTCTATTTGCTTTAGCTACTCATGATTAAGTCAAGTGTCAAATTTTTCAAAAAATTTAAATTTATGCAATTATGGATCAGTCGGGTCAAATACATATAAGATAGAGACTTTCAATAGGGAACCACAATAGCAAATAGTATATAGCCTATATATTATGTCAAGTTCCTATACAGAAATAATAATGAACAGAAAATTATTATCAGTTATTTATTTTTAAATCATTTTATTGGAGACTCTTACAATTCTTGTCACAATCCATAAATCCATTGTATCTGACATATTAGTACAAATACTGTCGTCATTCCTTTCTATACATTTACTTTCCATTGAGCCCTTGGGACCAGGTCTTCCGTTTTTTCCCCTCCCCTTATCCCCCCAACCCTTGTGGACCCTTGATAGATTAGACTGTTATTATTTTAAAATCTTACACCGGCCGCTGTCTCCCTTCCCCTCTGGTTTCTGCTGTTCTTTGCCCTGGATGGGGTATGTGATTATGTGCCATTCATTGCGATCAGTACTCTCCCCACCTCTGCTCCCTTCCCCCTACACTCTTTTAGTATCGCTGTTCCCATTCCTGTCCTGGGTTCCATGTGTCATGAGCTTTATCTCTTGCCTATACTAATGTACAGGCTGTCTAGTCCACAGTGGGAAGCAGCAATGGGGTCATGATAGTGGGGGGGTGAGGAGGCTTCAAGGGATCAGAAGTATATTGCATGATCCATCAGTACGCTACTGCACCCTGTGCTATCAGTTATTAAAAGCCATGACAAATTTAAATTATACCATTACTTATTGGAAAATATTAGAAAATACAAATTACTTGTTTTAGAAGCCTAGAATAATAGAATCTAGCTAAAACCACTGCTAGCTTATTGCTTTATATTCTTTTCTGATTTTAAATAAATATCTTATAAAACTTCATTTAAAAGATATGTTGATTAGAAACTTGCTTTTATCATAATTACCTAAATGTCATTAATAAATGCCCTCTATGTTCTGGAATTTTTTGTTTGTTTAGTTTTAAGTCAGTAATCTAGAAAGTAATCAGTTTCTAATAGTGATTTAAAACGCTCTTAATAATTCACATAAACTTCAATATATGTATGAAATTTTTTCTACTGCAACTTTATTTTTTTGTAGATGTACTACCAGATGAAAATGTGTTCATCTTTTTCTCATTAACAAAGAAAATAAAATGGTGATATACGTTTATTTTAGGTAACTTTATTATAGTGTGATTAACATACAGTAGATGGTACATAATTAAAGTATACAATTTGATATTTAACGTAAGAGGTGACGTCGTACAGTACATGGAAAGATTCCCATTATCCTTTCATTACATTTTTCCACAAACCTCTTGGTTCACGAATATCTTTCCCCACGTAGGTTCTAAAGCCATCAGCACAATTAAGATAGCAGACATGCCCCAATCCCGACCTTTCCCCACACCCCTCTGCCATCCCTTCCTTGTGACCCTTTCTCCTCTCCCTTCCCCAGATAACCACCGATCTATGGCCACATGACTTACGGCAGATCGATTTTAAGGGTATGATGCACGTACCTGCTTGGTGATAAGGATAATAATCGATGGTCAGCTGAGTAAAAGAGAGTTGCATCGCTCCTCCAGTAATACGTCTGTTTGACTCTGCCGGGCGTTGGGCGGAGAGAAGGGCAGAATTTAGAGAGAGGGAAAGAAACAATCAAATAGCTGAAACTCCAATTCATCACAGAAAACTTTATCCTACTTGGAATCTAACCAGTAATTAATACCATAGAATTCAGTAACAATTTTAGAAAATGCAGTTCAGTCTGATAATTATTTAATAAGCCACAATTATTTGTCATCATCACTCGTCTGTCAGTTTGTTGCACTGTGGTGGCGCGTGTTTTATTAAGATGCTAGGAACTATGCCGGCAGGGTCATCACAGGTGGAAAAATTCTAGCAGAGCTTCCAGACTAATGCGAACTAGTGAGAAAGGGCTGTCTCCCTCCCCTTTGAAAGCCGATCACCAAGCTTAGTCCCAAGGCAACTCTAGGTTGAGTTTAAACCACCAACCTTTCAGTTAGTAGTTCAGGGTTGTAACTGTTCATGCCAGTCAGGGACTGATAGAACTACAGTAAAATTATTAAATAGACTATAAGTAGTCAATATAACCCTCATTTTCACTGACCACTTTACCAAAGACATTCAGTTCGATAGCTATGCACACCCTTCTCCTATGGTAATCTGTTAACACCAATTAATCTTAATTAGTAGGACTCCTAATACAGCTCCACAATCTCTTATCTAAAACTTTTATATTAGAGACAAAGGAATTTTAAAAAGGCAAATTTAATTAAGGTACATATATAGTGTATCATGGAACAGGGCCAGTCCATTCTAAGACAGAATTAAAGTAGTATTTCTGCAATGAGACACAGCAAAATTTATAAATAAATAGGAGTATGTTGAGTCATGTCAGGTTTTCCACAATCGTGTTGAAAAAAGAAAGCAAAACAACTTTTTGTGAGCTTTTTAGATTTCAGAACAGGAGGTCAGTGGCTCCTGTGAAAGAGATACTGTGGTGGAGATGTTCTCCCAAAATGCCATCATTCGGCGCATTCTGTGGGACTGAGCGAGGGATGCAAAAGAACTTGGACAACACTGCCTGAGTGCCGATGTTCATTACTTAACTTTGTTATTTTGACTTGTTTTAACTTTCTTTTCAAATCAAAGTAGAAGATGCTAGTGATATGCCTAGTCACACAATGATGGACAATGGAAAATATAGCAAATCCTTCTGCAAAGCCCAGATCTTCCTGACTTTCTCCCTCACTCTCTGGGATACAGGCTGCCTTGTCTGATGAAAGCAGGGTTGCTTCCACTGCTAAATATTCAGGGTCTCAATATTCATTCTCTCAGTTTTAAAATTCCCAAGAAATAAACTCATAGAGACTCTGATTCAGGCACAAGGTACACAGGTCAGGGACCTCTACTTCAAAAAGATTGTTTGATTCTTGAGCTCCCTAACTTGGAGACTCCCCAGAGACAAACTTGTCTGGTGTTCTGGTGAACAGTCCTGCACCTGTGCGTCAGGCACCCTGGGAGGCCAGCAGGGAGATAGAAAAGATAGCCACCTGGATGAAGGAACCGGATATTTTCAAAGTGAGCAAAAGCAGTGTTCTGTTTACTCGGTTACCTGATACTACTACTAAGGAAAAACAAATATGCATAAAATCTTTTAAAAAGAAAAAAAATCATGACTTCTGGGAAAAAAAGAGTACCAGATAAAAAGATGTCCCCTTCCATTCAACAAGGAGTCCTGGTGGTGAGTGGTCATGTTTGGGCTATAAACTGTGAAGTAAGCATAAACCATCAGCCACTCTGAGGGCGAAAGATGGGGTGCTCTACTCCCATCAAAAGTAGGGGTTTGGCAAGTCTAAGGGTCAGCTCGTCCCTGTCCTATAGGATCTCTGTGAGTCAGTACTGACTTGATGGAAGTGAGTTGAGTTTTTGGTTTCCATTCAACACACCACTAAAAATTTAAGAGCGAAGTACAGAAATATGATAAGTAATTTATTTAGTATTTAGTTCATTCAAAACCTGATTAGGGTACTCTAAGAAAGAAAATAAATTGGCCAATCTTTTTCATGATAGAGATGGGGAAATCACAATTAAGATAGCAATTCAAGTCCAATGCTACCTAGCATATGAGAGGGTTTCAAAAAGTTCATGGAAAAATTCCATTATCTTTTCATTTCATTTTCCATGAATTTTCTGAAGTGCCCTTCATAGAATAGGATAATAGGGTAACATGCCGATGAAGGTGGACATATTCAGAAACGTAGCAGTTTCCTAAACCTGACAAAGTGTAGCGAGCAACCTACAGCACCTCCTTTAAAACGTTTCCGAGACCAGTAATACAGCAGATATCAATATCACTTCTGTTAACATCACCCTAAAACTTACATGCAATACAATAAGTCAGTAAAAATAAGAAAGTAAAGCAAAACACATAAGGATTAGACGCAAATTAAAACCAAAACCTCCTTGCCAAAGAGTCGATTCTGACTCAAAATGGCCCTATAGAACAGGACAGAGCTTCCCCTATGGTTCCTGAGCCTATATTTATAAGAACAGAAAAGCTCAGTCTTTCTCCCTCGGATCTGCTGGTGGTTTTCAACTGCTGACCATGTGGGTCGCAGTCCAACGCATAACCACTACACCACCATGGCTTGTAAGGACCCTATAGGACAAAGTAAAACTTAGAACTACCCCATAAGGTTTCCAACACTATAAATCAGTATAGAAGCAGAAAGCTTCATTTTTCTCCCCAAGGAGCCGTGGTGGGTTTGAATGAGTAACCTTGAACCCAATATTCAACCCATTACATCAACAGGGCTCTTTACTCATCCAAAAGATACTATTAAAAGAATGAAAAAGCTAAAGAAAATAACTGATGTAATGGGTTATAAGGAATGCGGGAGGGGGGCGATAGGGAAAGGGGATTTAGCGAGTAGATGATGTAGATAGGAGGGGCAGGAGCACTGGAACTGGTTGTGGCTGCACCACTCATTGGAAAGGCAGTTTAACCATGGGCAGGAGGGAATGCTCCAAAACTGATACAGTGGTGACAGTACAATGCCCTTGATATGACCGAATAATTGAACTATTGAACTGAATGATATGCAAATTATGGGGCAATAAAACTGTTGTGGGATGAAAAGGCAAACCAATGGGATGGGGTGGGATGGAATACATTTTACACATTTTAAAATAATTAGTATGCTGAAGTAAAGAACTTTAAGTCAATTGAAAAATAATAGGCAAAAGATTTGTCCAGATACTTCACAAAGAGGATATGCCAATGACTGAAAGTGTATGAAAGGGGATTCAACCTCATTACACATCAGGGAAATCCAAATTTCAATCACAATGATATACTACTATATCAGGGTACAGTGTAGCAACGATAAACATACAACTTTCCTCGAGTTCTTAAATGCTTCCTTCCCTCCACTAACCAATTCTACCTTACAAATTGGGCTAGACCAGAGGATGTACCCTGGTACAGATAGGAACTAGAAACACAGGAAATCCAGGACAGATGAACCCCTTAGGACTAGTGGTGAGAATGGCGATACTGGGAGGGCGGAGGGAGGGTGGGGTAGAAAGGGGGAACCGATCACAAGGACCTACATATAACCCCCTCCCTGGAGGACAGACAACAGAAAAGTGGATGAAGAGAGACGTAGGACAGTGTAAGATATGACAAAATAATAATAGTTTATAAATTATCAAGAGTTTGTGAGGGAGGGGAAAAACTAAGGATCTGATACCAAGGGCTCAAGTAGAAAGCAAATGTTTTGAGAATGATGATGGCAACAAATGTACAAATGTGCTTGACACAATGGATGGATGTATAGTTTATGATAAGAGTTGTACAAGCCCCCAATAAAATGTGATTTAAAAAACAAAACAATTGTAAAGATGGCAATGACCTGTCATTATTTCTTTCTGTTGCACATAGGTTTGCTATGAGTTGGAATTGACTCAAAGGTACCTAATAATAGCAGTAGCAAAATGTTAGCAGAGCCCTAAGAACTCATATAATACTGGTGGGAATGAAAATTATCAGTATCTACAAAACAGAAAACACAACCCTATGATCCAGCAAACCTACTTCTAGGTATAATCCCATCAGATTATACCACAAAAAGACACACAAAAGAATGTTCACAGCAGTGTTAGTCAGACAAGTCTCAAACTGGAAATAACTCAAACAGCAGAGTGGGTAAATGAGTTATGGCATACTGTACAATAAACAAACACACAGTGATGAAAACAAATGAACCACGAGAGCTCATAACCAAACAGGTGAAGCTCGCAAACAATTTGAGCAAAGAAGTTGAACTCGAGAGAGTATGCATACTCTGCAAGTTCATGTATATGAGTATAATCGATGGTTACAGACTATCGTTGTGGCTGCACCAATGGGCTCAGACATAAGGACAGGTGTGAGGAGGGCAAGGCCTGGGAAGTGCTTCATTCTGTTGTACATAGGGTTGCTATGAGTCAGAGTTCACTCAATGGCACCTAAGAACAACAACAACAACAACATGGTTACAGAAATCAGAATAGTGATTACTTCTAGGAAAACCCAACTCATTGCCATCAGGTCGATTTCGATTCACAGAGAATCTGTACCACAGAAAAGAATTGCCCCGTTGGGTTTATGAGACTCTAAATCTTTATGGAAATAGCATCCTCTTCCTCCCAAGAAGTGATGATGTGTTAGCAGCTGAGGGGAGGATGAAAAAGAACCTTGAGAGAGTGACAAACACAGCTGAGGGTAGGTATGCCTTACAGAAAACGAAAGGTGTTAAGAGTCTGCAAACAGCACAAATACTGAACCTGCTCCGTCTCCCCCACCATATGTGACACGATTCTCTTAGCCAAGACCCAGCCATACAAAAAAGCACAGCAAGGTCATTCTAGACCATCATCACGGCATACAACTCAACACTTAGGGAAGGTAAGATAAAAGATAAATAGTTTTAAATTCCTTAAGAAAATATAATCAGTTAGACCACTAATGTAAAGTTAAAATAAAAACATTTTCATAATGCAAGGTTTTAAACTTTGCCTGTGAGCACTCCATCGCTAAAAGAGAATAAACGAGGTACTACACTAAAACATGGGGAATCCAACAAGGCCTGGGACAGAGGAGACAGAGATTCAAGCCCCCCAAATGGGAAATGTTTAGGATGTTGGAAAAGGACAATTCAAAGATGAGAGTTGTTATACTGAAATTCTAGAGAACAAGCAGACCACGGGGAACAAGTCAGAAGGCACTGGTAAACTGCGTAAGACGTAATTAACAGACTCCCTTCCTGGCTGAAATTGCACTTTCTAACCAAATTATGGGACAATAAGGAAAGGATAGGGCAAGAATGTTAACTAGTTACATAGTTGTGCCTGTGTGCACATGTCCGCAGATAGGCTAAGAAGAGTGGCAATGTGCTTACTGTATGTGGTGGGAAGTCAATAGAAAATGCCTGAAGCTGAAAAATCCAGAACTGGAAGTATTTCTTCACATATTATTTTGAGATCAGAAAGTAAGCACCTAAGTTAGCCTCAAAAAATGCAAAGCAGATGGTTCTGGAGGGCTGACGAACTGATGGAAAGACATCAGAAGAGATGATCCTGGTACTGTTGGTGTAACAAATTTGGATAACTACTTGCCCCTTTAAACTATCATACTTTAGAACTATACAGTAATATAATTTTGATGAGAATTCAAATTTATACATAGTGATTTATTTTAAAAATCAATATCCTACATCTCTGAATCTCCCAGCCCTTCTTCTACAGTGATTCCTAACTCCCAGAAAAGTAATATGAAATGACGGGAAAAAACAAGGTCCAAAGCCTGAAGACCAAAAAGCCTGAGACCTAACTGGGTTCTAAGCCTAGTGTTGTAGTCTCCCTTTGTATTAATGTGTGGAGTTTTATACTGAAGCTAATGCTAGCCTCACAATGAACAGCACACGTATATGCCATCTATCTCTAAAACCTACACATTCACCTGCAACACACACACGTGCGGAGTGCTGAAGAATTTTTATACTGAATGATGCAGTATATTTTTAAATGCAAACATTCTACTAAACAAACATCTGCATTGTAAGATTGCAGGCTGGGATTAAGGATGTCAGAGGAAGTTTACTGACTGTAAATCTGCTCTCCCACAAAGAGGTCACATCTACAATCTTAATGGATTAGAAGTTGTATAGTTTTCATATTGAAAATGTTTTTTTTATTTTGTTATAAAGAAGATAATTTAGACTGTGTATTAGGGCAGAAATGTTTATTTCTGAACGTTGCCTGGCACTGGGTCTGCTAACCAAACTCACTGCCATTGAGTCAATGCTGACTTATAGCAAACCACCTCTCTGTGGGTTTCCAAGACGGTAATGTTTACAGGAGTAGAAGGCCCAGTCTTTTTCCTTCAGAGTTACTGGTAGTTGTGAGCTGCCAACCATGGGGACTGTGGTCCGTCATGTAGCCACTGTACTACCAGGAGTCCTACAGATCTACTAAGGAGCTAAGCAAAGTCAAGAAGCTTATTGGACTAAGGGAATTATAGAGCAAATGGATGCAGATGAAATATTGAATCTAATCACATGCTATATAATAAAAAATTTTTCAGACCGAAATGGATAGTTAGGAATTTGGCCAGAGGTATATGGATAAGCACAATGCTGATAAAATGTGTGAAAAACAGCTACAGGGTAATGGATAAAATTTAATTTATAGGTAATTTCAAAATATGAGAAAGCCAAGTCTAATATTTAATATCCTCTACGGGTATAATCTACTCATTTTTAAGTTTTTCTAACCTGGCAATAAAATCTGTTAGCATTAACAGCTAACACTTACTAAAATAAAATTCTAACTAGCTAAAATTACTAAAATAAAACTCTAATAGAGCAAAATGAAAATTTTTCATATATACACATATAGGTACACACACACACACACACAAATGTTTCAAATTACATCATCCATCTATGTATCAAGGATCTACACACTTGGCTGCTAACCAGAAGGGAGGTAGTTTGAACCCACAGTCCACTGTGAAAAAAGAAAAAGACTTGGCAGTCTGATCACAGCCTTGACAACACAATGGGGCAGTTGTCCTATGTCCTATAGAGTTGGCTCTGAGTTAGAATTGACTCGACAGCAATGAGTTTTTGTTTGATCTACTTATCTATGTTATGATATATGAATGATAAAATTATGATACACTACTTTGTAGTATATTTTATGTACAATACAAATAAACAATTTTGTAGCCAAATCTAGATTTAAAATAACTTAAAATATGCAGGTTTATTACCTTTTTCTTTCGCATGAATGTCATCACATATGTGTAGATCTAGATGAGAAATCACTAAATGATGAGAGGTTTCCTTGACATCAAAGTCATTGAATAGCTTCACAATCGCATCATTTAGATCAGGAGCATTTGAAGTCTGTGGTGTTTTCACTTGCTGGGTAGTTGGTGCTACAGTAGAACTCTAAAAAATTTTTAAACTGCCCATTATAGCCAGTTAAATATTTGACATTTCACATATAAAACCTAAATATTATAAATTAAAAAGTAATGAAAATAAGAATGCATTTTCGTTTGTATCAATAACCCAGTTCCCTTAAAATGGTCTCCTAATTAAAATAAAATTTTAAAAATTAGAAAACTACGTAATTTGCGTATAAACCCAATGCTTCTGTACATTTTTGTGATGTTTTGTATTTCCATTTTAACAGCCTTCCGCCGTGTTTTAGAAAATATATTTAATTAGTAAAGGCAGCTTATCTGAATGCTGCAAGGTCTGAATAGTTAAAGTGAGCTCAATAGAGCCTGAAGAGATAAGTCACTTCTGTGTGGAAGAAGCCTTCTCGACATCCGACTTAGTACTCTAAGTGCCTCTTACGTGGTTTGAGTGTCCTTTGAACTCAGATATCTGAAGAAGCCAGAGTAGAGAAGGGATTTCTAATGGGTCTGAATTCATGTATATATATTTCTTCCTAATCAGAAAATGCACAGACTACTGTTGAAGTATCAAGACATCTATGAACTTTTCATACCCTAAAATGATTCTCAAAACACAAGCATATGGTGAGATGATCTGACATATAACCTAGATAATACATGAGATTGATAACTGAAGAGCAAGGTTTTCCACTGAAAAAGTCAATTGTTTTTAAAGTTTAGAACACAGGAATAAAAACAGTTATTTACAGAAAACCAAAATACACATATTCTGTACATATCTGTATGGATACATATTACATCTCAAGAACTATGATCTTTTGATGATCAATCTGAAAGTGTGCATGGTGAACACTAATCTCTCAAAGGATTGTATTAAGGTCCGAAGTCGTGAAAGAAAAGGCAAGCTGGCACACAGCTGTGGAAACTTACATGGTGGGGACAGGAGCCAAACTTTCTGGTTATTAACTATACAATAAACTCTTTGCTATAGGAAGACCACCTTTCTTACGGTTTCCCACCTACTTTCAAAGCCTTAACGGGCTAGCACTTAAGTTAATAGTAATATTTTAAAAGAAGACACTTCCTGTATGTTTCTCCCTTTTTCATCAAGATAAATATTGATACAACTGAAAACAGAAACAATCTCCCTACAAACCTTTTCTTAACAGTGGCAGTTTCAGGTTTCTGGATGCTGTTTCTGAAAAATATGTGCCACTATAAGCTTCTTTGCCTCCTGAACAATCTCAACATATCTTAATATTCAACTTAGTCTTCTTTTTCTATTCTAGAGGAAAAAAGAGGAAGCCAAGAAAATATTTATGACTCAAGATGGTAGTCAAGGATATCTGAAAAATCAGGACGTTCTATGCGAAACTGAAGTGCGGTGGCAATAAGCCATTCAAGAAAGCTACTCAGGCATACACGGATGGCTAACCGAAGTCACTACGAAGAAAATCTCTTCAGGAGCAGAAAGCCTCATCTTTTTTATGTGGTTTGAAGCCAACTTCGTGGTTCCTAGTCCAGTGCTGGCCTGCCATTGCCACCAGAGCGCCTTGCAAGCCTTCACAGAGTGGTTTATATCCATTACATCTACGACGGTAATGCACACACTAGTAAAAGATTTCACAATATTCCTTATAGAAATTTAAGGGGCTTCACAATACTCCTTATCAAAATCTTTTATTTAAAAAAATGTGTTTTAGATAAAAAATATTTTTAAATCATTAATTTTTTAAAAATAAAAGTGCTATCAGAGACACCACCACTGGATGCTCATTTAAAAAAAATTCAGAGTTCAGTAGTTGCAAAGACTAAACACAACCTTTGCCTGCAAACAATCTGATAATATTTCTAATTTTTAAGAAAGTGACAACTGCTCATTACGTTGTCCCATGTGCCCTGGCCGTCAAGAGATTCTCACAGCTTAGTGCTCAGGTTCAGCACTTCCTCACACACTTAGTTTTCTGTGCTATCAACTCATCCAGCTGCCGTACCTTTAATCACTCCCTTTTCCTCCCTACTATTAAGAGTTAGAACTGACTCCTAGTAGTGAGAGACCCTTAATTTAGTAGTTTTAAAATTGTAATTGTCTAATTACTATATGGGAATTTTATAATATCAAGTACTTTTGTGTCATCAAAAATTCTAGTCTTAATAGAGAACTAAACAAAATCAGCACTGCTATTTTATGTAGATACTATATACATAAATTGTGTAGATGCCACCTCTATGAAACCCTACATCTATACTACATCTATAAAACACCTAGACAAAGATGATTTGGATGCAAAGCCTGAGATCTAGTTCACGTAAAGGAAATACCACCAGGTAACCACTGGGATCTGTAAATCAAAAGAAGCCTGTTCGTTTGCTTTCCTGTTAATAACGTACCTGCGTAGGCTCAGGAGCCATACTCTTCCTTTGTTCCGTTGATTTTTCTATTGCTTCACTAAGAGATTTTGCATATTGCACCATGGCCTTCAATTGGGAATCCGTTAAAACCCATAATAAGTCATCCAAAATTAGAACGAGCTTTGTTGCTATGACATTGCAATCCTTTAACTGTCAGGAAAAATAATTTACAAAATTAAACCAAGAAATAAAATTCTTGTTTTTTTAATCATTTCATTGGGGGCTAGCACAACTCGTATCACAATCCATCCATCCATCCATCCATTGTGTCAAGCACATTTGTATATCTGTTGCCGTCATCATTCTCAAAACATTTTCTTTCTACTTGAGCCCTTGGTATCAGCTCATTTTTTCTCCTCCCTCCCCCACGAAACCTTGATATTTTAAAAAGTATTATTATTTTGTCATGTCTTCCACTGTCCGACATCTCCCTTTACCCACTGTTCTGTTGTCCGTTGCCCAGGGAGGGGGTTATATGTAGATCCTTGTGATCGCTTTTCCCTTTCTCCCCCACCTTCGCTTTACCCTCCTAGAGAAATAAAATTCTTAATGCACTTGCATAACATTAAGCTTTAAAAATCCTTAATGGAATTAAATATGGATCCTTTATTCAACTATTATTTAAATTTATCTCCTATAACATGGCAGGAATAATTGATGGTACTAGATATACAGTGGAGAAAGATAAATTTCTTATGCCAGCAAGAACTAGCAGCAAGCTATTTAGCACTTATTTATAAATAAATTTCACATATCCTACATACATGTGATAATTTAATTTTGCATTGATAGCTAATAAATCATATTTACTGTGTTCAACTACTTTTAGCCAAAGAATGAGAATAAAGATTAATTATAAACTGTTATATTATGTAACTACTTTATATTTGAGAATATGTTTGGGTATAACATTTTTAATCAATGTGTAAAAATATTTTTGAGACTTATAATTTGGTCATGGTTTTAAAAAAGCACTTCCTCATTAGAAAAAAAAAACTTTCTAATAAACTTCTAACAAACAGTATGATAAATTTCTAAGCAACAGTATCACAAAACTTTGAACAACAGTATGGCAAGCCCTCCACGGAAAATTCTAAAATCCTTAAGCAATGTCTTAATTTAATTACCAGTTGATCCTGATTACCAAGGAGAAATTGGACTCATGCTATATAATGAAGGTAAAGAAGAATACGTCAGGAATCCAGGAAATCCCTTAGTACTACCATGTTCTGTGATTAAAGTAAATGGTAAATTACAGCAATCCAATCCTGACAGGACATCTAATGACCCAGACCCCTCAGGAATGAAGATCTGGCTCACCCCACCAGGCAAAAAACCCACAGCCAGCTGAGGTCCTTGTCAAGGGCGAATGTAATACAGAATGAGTAGTAGAAGAGGGTAGTTCTACCTATCAGTCAGGACCATGTGATCTATTGCAAAAGAGAGGCTTGGGCTGTCGGTTTATTTTTTATATGTGCTTATTGAATAGCTTTCCTTCGTTCATGTATGATGTATCAGATACAATTAGACTCAGTGTGTTTTCATTTATATGTATGATCCATGTTTGATGTTAAACGTAATTTCAATAATGCCTGGAAATTATATATGGCTAAAGAATTGTATACAGGTGCCAAGCTGGCAAGGGGTGGATTGTGATAGATAGGTTTATTGTGCCAACCTGGCCGATAAAAACGTGGGATTAATAAGGTTGTAGTTTAATTGAAGGGCAAAAAGATAAATGGCTCCATGAGCCTTACCTTTCTGTCTCTTGTTCTCTGATGGTCAGACCAGTGTGCAGTTGCCTTCGCTAGCTCTCAATTTGTGAGCTACCCTACCTGTGGCACACCCAACCCATGGACCATGTTGCTATAGTTTGATGTTCCTTCAAGACCTGCTTCACCACGTTGCTGGTGTATACATCATTTGAGCTTGGGATTGTTAGACTCTGTCACCTGGCTGACTGTTGGTGACCTGCTCTGTTATTTACTGCTTGTGACCGGATTGCCTATATTGCTCCACAGAAGACTCAGTTGTCTACTTCCTTGATATGCATCCAGCAGCTCTCATGGGTTGAGGGACTGCAAGTGTAATAACTGTCTCATGGAAGTGAGTTGAACTGAGCCATTCATACTGCTATGTGGATTAATTAGCTGTTTATTTCTTAGTATTGTATATATTGATCTATATCTATCTTTATAAAAAATCCTAAGTATCCTGGTTGCTCCTCTAGAGAACCCTAACATACCAGTTATACTTTAATAGTCTCTTAAAACTAATGACTTTGGTACACCATAATGAAGGTTTTGCCATTTATCCAAGTAAGATTCAACCGGGAAAGATGAAAATGTAAGATAATAAATGTCTAATCAATATCCATGAACAGAGAAACATATTCAAATGATCAAAACTAAAAGGCTTTGAAAATATTAGGTAATAAGTCTAGAAGACTGGTTTTCTACTTGGACATTTCCCTGACGTGCCAGGTTGAATAGGCCACTGTCCTGTGCTTAATCAAAAATCTTGGAGAAGACACAGGACTGAGTAATGTTTCATTTTCTTCTCTCTCTGAGGGAGCTTCAAAATGTGAAAATGTGAAATTAAAAAATAATGGGATTTTCCCATGAACTTCATGAAACTCTTGGATAAGGCTGCCATGAGTTGGAGATGACTAGATGGCAACTAGCAACCAGCATCTCACCTAAGGATTTTAAATTCCTGGTCAATTCCGATTTATCTTGGTCAACATGATACATTGATAGGTAGACAGATTGATAGGTAGATAAGGTGGCACTGATGACTTACTCTTCTTTTCAGTGTGACCCGGATTTTTGATTGATTGGTTATTAATCTAACAGGAGCACACATAATTTCATGATGTGAACTTTGAGTAGCATCTGCTTCTATCCGAATCATCTGCCAATTTATTTCCTTAAACGTCAAAACCTAAGGCAAGCACAGAAAGAAGCTTCATTTAGTTAAAAAAGGCAAAAATTATGAGGAAAATATAGATTTGTAAAAACAAAGACAAGTAAAGCAACAGGAATATCACCTAAAAGATATTTTATAAGATATCCTAGATCTAGTCACGTTTCTAATTTTTATATATTTAAATCAAATGCTATTCCACATTTTTATAATTACACTTGTCATACACCAAGCTGGCAGTATTTTTATTCTAAGTAATTAAATGAATATAAAGTACAAGATGATTTGGAATGATATGACTAAGAATTTAAATAATATATTCCAGTTTTTGAAAATTAATTTTGAATAGCTAAGAAGATAAAAAGGGCTCATTAAGCCTATAAATTGAAAGATGTACTAGAGAAAAAAACCGTTAAAATATGAACATTTCAAAATAAATGGTTGTAAGAACAATACAGAGAAAATAGTTAAAAAGCAAGATTAATCTAGCACCACGTGAAACTGGCACATTTAAGAAGTGATTCTTTTAAATGTCATCTTGATCATAAACAGAAACGTTTTTAAAGGTGGGGGTGGGAAAATAAAACTCTTTTTACCTCTCCTCTCTGTGGATCCTGAATACGAGTAAATTTTAAATCTCCATGTTCCCAGTTAGCATTTACACTATAGATCCGCAGCTGAGAGAGCTCAAAAGACGCATTAAAGGCTTTGGCTCCAATCCGGATGACTATGGAATTTACAGAGACAGCAATACCCTCAACGACTTTCTCAGCAAAGCCATATTCACTGGAGAAACAGAGCAACACAAAGCAATGTATTTTAAAAGTGTTTTCTTTAAGCTTTAAAAGAAAAAGTGCTATGTTAATATTCTTAAACAAACACATCATTTATCACGTATTATGCATTTTGACTTAACATAATATTTTTATTAAAAATGATATCGTTGTTTGAAGGTAGTAAAAATGCTATTCTCAAAAAGATAAATGATTGCAACTAGAAATTCCTCACTAAATTAGGTTATTAAAATCAGTATGTACAAATCTATCTATTTTGTAAAAGCATTAGTCTAGACTACTGGAGTCTATAACTTAACTTAAAAGAGCTAGATGTTCAATATATATAAAAAACTACAGTGAACAACTGGGATAAATCCAGTAATTTAGGAATGGATAATAAACACTGCACATTCTCTAATTCAATAAAAATAATTATTGCATATCTACCATGGAATGATGCTGAGACATAAAAGAAATTAAAATTTAGATGTAGCAGGAGAGGTCTCACAGCTATTTAGGGAAGAGTCTGTAACTGTTTTAACAAAGAATCAACGGCATGCTGAGTGGAGGGAGAAGAAAGTGCTTCTAACTATGGAGAAATGTACCTAGGAAAGAAGGATGGGACTGTTGTAGGGAGAAAGAAGACAGGACAATCTTAGACTAGAGAAACGCAGACGCAAAGGCTCGGAGAAAGGGGAGGATAAGTCTTGTTGAGAGAACGCCAAGTAGTAGAGTATGGTAAGAACAAAGACTAATCGTAAGAGGGGGGTTTCAAAGAGTTTGTGGAAAATTCCACTACCTTTTCTTTCAATTTTTCCATGAACTTTAGAAGCCCACTCATAAATCTTGGCAGGAAAGATGGAGAAAATTTTGCTGAATTGGGAGAGTACTTCAACTATCAACAATATGCCCATTAATCCTAAATGATCATCTCTGGTCCAGATCCCTCACTGACGTTCAAGACAAAACGTTTAGAGAAGCAGGATAACCAATCCTGAAGAGAGAACAACAGGGCTGACAACCCCAGGGGGGTGTGGTAGAGGAGGAGGTGAGAGAAAGAGAGGGAGACAAGGGTACAATAAGAGATCTAAAATCGATGGTCAAGGAGGGCGTAGAATGCCTGATCAAGGATTTGATCAACAATAATGTAGCCAAGAGAAAATACTGAAAGATCGCTGAAGTCAAAATGGGTGCATAGTAAATGTGGTGAAGAAAGCTGATGGTGCCCGACTATTAGAAGATATAGTGTCTGGGGTGTTAAAGGCTTGGGTTAAACAAGCAGCCATCTAGTAAGGAAGCAACAAAGCCCACATGGAAGACACACACCAGCCTGTGTGATCACGAGGTGTACACTGGATCAGGTATCAGAAGACCCCCCCCCACCAAAAAAACGACAAATATATTGATTCAAATGATAGGGATCAGATTGGAGACCCAAAGCCCATCTGTAAACAATTGGACATTCCTTCACAGAAGGGTCACAAGGAAGGAACGAGTCAGCCAGTGTGCAGCATAGCACTGACAAAACATATACATTCCTCTAGATTTTTTTTATCGTTTTATTAGGGGCTCATACAACTCTTATCACAATCTATACATACATCAATTGTGTAAAGCACATTTATACATTCATTGCCCTCATCATTCTCAAAACATTTGGTCTCCACTGAAGCGCCTGGCATTAGGTCCTCATTTTTCCCCTCCCTCCCCACTGCCCCCTCCCTCATTAACCCTTGATAATTTATAAATTATTATTTTGTCATATCTTACCCTGTCCGACGTCTCCCTTCACCCACTTTTCTGTTGTCTGTCCACCAGGGAGGAGGTCACACGTAAGATCCTTGTAATCGGTTCCCTCTTTCCAACCCACCCTCCCAGTATCGCCACTCACACCACTGGTCCTAAAGAGATCATCCACCCTGGATTCCCTGTGTAGCCAGATTTACAAGGCAGAATTGGGATCACGATAGTGGGGGAGGGGAGGGGCGAGCATTTAGGAACTAGAGGAAAGTTGTATGTTTCATGGTTGCTACATCGCACCCTGACTGGTGGGTCTCCTCCCTGAGATCCCTCTGCCAAGGGAATGTCCAGTGGCCGACAAATGGGCTTTGGGTCTCCACTCTGCACTGCCCCCCTCATTCACTATGGTAAGATTTTTGTTCTGATGTTGCCTGATATCTGATCCCATCGACACCTCGTGATCACACAGGCTGATGTGCTTCTTCCATGTGGGCGTTGTTGCTTCTAAGCTAGATGGCCGCTTGTTTACCTTCAAGCCTTTAAGATCACAGACGCTATATCTTTTGATAGCTGCGCACCATCTCTAGTTCTTTAATGCTTTCTCACTCCCACTATCATGACCCCAGTTCTACCTTATAAATCCAGCTAGACCACAGCATGTACACTGGTATAGATAAGAGCTCTCACTACATAGAATCCAAGAGAGACAAGCCCTCAGGCACAGTAACAGGAGTTCAGACCATAAGAGTAGGGAAGGTGGGGCAGAGGGAGAGAAATGAGGAAGTGACTACAACTTCAATGACCGACGCATAACACACGCTCCACCCCTGCGGCCCCAGGGGAATGAACAACAGAGTCATGGCGAAGGGAGACAGCATACGGTATATGAATATAAGATCCGGTGTCCACGAGGATGGGACGGTGGGGGAGGGAGGGAAAAAAAGAGGGTCTGATACCAAGAGCTCAAGCAGAAAGAAAATGTTTTGAAAATGATGATGGCAACATATGCACAAAGGTGTTTAACACAGCTAATGTATCAAACATCAATTGTTATAAGAGCTGTAAGAACCCCCTAAAAATGATTTATTAATTAAAAAAAGGTCCAGCTGCCTCCCATATACGTCAAACTCAAAATGTCTAAAAGTGAACCAGTCAGCTTTATCCACTGACTTCCCTACACCCGCTACTGTGCCTCTAAATAATTTACTATCTTAATGAATAAATAAACTGCATAAACTTTCTTAGCTTCTGATGACACATCTTTTAAATCAAGCAGTATCTTCTAGTTCATACACGCATTATAAGAAATAATATAAGCAAATAGTACGTTGTTTGACTTATATTTTATAAAATAAAACTACAATTTGGTATATTATTAATAAGCCATTTAAAATCTCTAAGCCTCCACCCCCTTGTTCTTGAAATGGAACTAATACTTGCCTCAAAAGGTTGCCATGGTTTTAAGTGTATGTGTACAGAGGACAGCAAAGTACAGTCTATGGGCCAAGTTCACCCAACATCTGTTTCCATAAACCAAGTTTTATCAGCAGATTGTCATGTTCACTTGTTTACTTAATATCTATACTGTTCCACACTTCCTGACGACACGAAGTTGAGTAACTGTGAGAGAGACCCTTTGACTTGCAAAGCCAAACATACTTGCTCTGTGAACCGTTACTGAAAGTTTGATGGCCGTGGCATAGAGACAGGAGAAGGCAGGATGCAGTCCGTGATACACTGCTCATGTGAAACAGGGCAATAAAGGAAGACAGTTGCAAGGGCCTTATGGGCCAGGCAAAGCATCTACGTAATCAGATGCACTGCAGAGGCAGGTCCGAGAGGAGAAAGACTGGAGGCTGGAAGGTCATCATGTTTCTCAGCTTTTCTTGAGTGAGGTGTAATAGGCTGATGCGCCCACTTGCAGGCCTGAGCCACAAACACCTGCAACAAGTCACAGTCTCTCCCTTTTTCCGTTTGTTAGCTGGGGCCCAAGCCCAGTGCCACTGCAGAAGTTCCGTGTGGAAAGTGGAGAACATTTTACCCTGGACTCTCAGCTAGAGATTGACTTCCTGTGGGAAATGCTATGTTTGTTACACAATATAAAACAAAGATGATTGTTTGATGAGAAAATTGACTGGAGAGAGAGAACTCTTAAGGTTAAGGGATCTTATTTTCTTTATGCAGTTATTACTGTAGGCAGAAGAGCTGACAACAGAGGAGAATTTCCAGTCAGTCCTACAGATTAATGGAAATCACTTACCTTTGTCCTGAAACGGCTGCAATCGGTGACGGGCCATTAGGGGCTCGTGGCTCTTCACATGTACTCATTTCCATTATTACTTTATCCAGGGACTAATAAAAATACATAACAATATAAATTATTGATTATTTTACTTTATGTATACTATGAAAGTATTACTTAGGACTGCTTTCTATTGAATTTCTTTAGAAGCAGCATAACAATGTAGTCTTTTAAGTGTTTCTTTTTGAGACAAATATCAAAAAAGAAAATAAAGTGCTCTGTCCTTTCTCAATCCACTAAAATTGTCTGGTGGGTAAGCTGACCAGATATGAATATGACATCGAGCTCAGAAGCAACAAAGCCCACATGGAAGAAGCACACCAGCCTGTGCGATCACGAGGTGCCGAAGGGAGCAGGTAACAGGCATCATCAGAACAAACAATCCTATCATTGTGAATCAAGAGGGGAGCATGGAATGGAGACCCAAAGCCCATTTGCAGGTCACTGGACATCCCCTTACAGAAAAGTTTCAGGGAGGAAATGAGCCAGTCAGGGTACAGTGCAGCAATGATGAAACATACAACTTTCCTCTAGTTCCTAAATGCTTCCTACCCACACACTATCATGATCCCAATTCTACCTTACAAATCTGGCTAGACCAGAGGATGTACACTGGTACTGATAGGAACTGGAAACACAGGGAATCCAGTGCGGATGATCCCTTCAGGACCAGTGGTATGGGTGTCAATAACAGGAGGGTAGAGGGAGGGTGAGTGGG
The DNA here is from genome assembly GCF_050624435.1 of Tenrec ecaudatus. Lineage (NCBI taxonomy): Eukaryota > Metazoa > Chordata > Mammalia > Afrosoricida > Tenrecidae > Tenrec > Tenrec ecaudatus. Next base: position 26,406,169 of record NC_134535.1, on the reverse strand, counting down.
AAAGGGGGAACCAGTTATAAGGATGTACATATAACCTCCTCCTTGGGGGACGGACAATGTCTCCTTGGGTAAAGGGAGACATCGGACAGGGAAAGATATGACAAAATAATAATTTATAAGTTATCAAGAGTTCATGAGGGAGTGGGGAGCGGGGAGGGAGGGGAAAAAAATGAAGAGCTGATGCCAGAGGCTTGGGTGGAGAGCAGATGTTTTGAAAATGATGAGGGCAATGAATGTACAAATTTGCTTTACACAATTGATGTATGTATGTATGGACTGTGATAAGAGTTGTATGGCCCCTAATAAAATGACTAAAAATAAAATAAAATGTATATAAGGGGTAATATATTGTAAGAAGTAGCCACATAATACTTAGGAATCACCAGATTTTAGGCAGGTACAATCTTTAAACCCAGAGCATACTGTATTATTAACTGATATATCAGATTATCTATCAATAAGAATGAAAGGCCCCTAAGAAGTTTATCCCAATCTAAGGCCTGAGCTGAGATATCACTAAGATAGAAATGTGAATATGACAAAATAATAATTTATAAGTTATCAAGGGTTCACAATGGAGGTGGGAGCAGGGAGGGAGGGGAGAAAATGAGGGGCTGATGCCAGGGGCTTAAGTGGAAAGCAAATGATGAGGCCAATAAATGTGCAAATGTGCTTTACACAACTGTTGTATGTATGGATTGTGGTAAAAGTTGCAAGTGCCCCTAATAAAATGATTTTTTTAAAAAAGAAATTTGAAAGAAGCAGTAAATATTCACACAATCAAACAAGTTCTTACTCATGGGAGCATATTTTTTTCTCTCGCAGAAAGATCTAAAGTCCTTAGTTAGTAAGATTCAACTGTGCATCCCCCCTCCCAAAACGTGTTAGAATCCAACCCCCTATACTTATAGATCCTACTTGAAAATAGGGTTTTGTTATATTAATTGGATCATACCCACGTAAGGTAGGCTCTAAACCACTCTTTTATGAGTTATAAACAAATTGCTCTCTCTCTCACACACATACACAGACACACGGGGTGGGGGTACTAGTGAAGATCATCAAGGCATCAAAGAACAAAGAAGAAACAAACACAGCTAAGACCCTGAAGAATTAGGCTCTCAGCTTCTAGAACTATGCTAAATTTTTGTTCTTTAAAACCACCTATTTGTGGTGTTTGTTTAAGGCGGCCTTAGGTAACTAAGATAGTAGCTATCACTAGTACAACTCTGGTCATTCTTCATTCCTAATTTATTATCATTTGTAACAATTCTGTTTTATTTGCTTATTCACTGTTAGTCTCCTTAGTTAATATTTAAAAACTATGAATTTCTTCAGGGCACAGGGTAAGTGCTCAATAAATGTTTGTGGTCAATTTCCTTCAATTTCCCTTAAGAAATAAAATATATGAAACAACACATAATTTAATTTCCTAAATCAGAAGGCAGAAATGTCTGATTCAATTGCTATGAAAGAAAGACTCCCACTGTAAAAATTCACCAACTTACTTGTCTAGTCCTGAATAACTTTTAACTCAAAAACTCACTGGCATCAAGCCGATTCCAACTCATTACCCTCCAGGACAGGGCAGAACTGCCCCTGGGGGCATCAGAAGACTGCAACTCTTTTGGGGAGTAGAAAGCCCCATCTTTCTTCTGGGGGTAGCTGCTGGTTTAGACCTTCTGACCTTGCAGTTAGCAGCAGCCCAATGCTTAACCAGTAGGCCACCAAGGCTCCTGAAAAACTTTAAAGGCTCTCCCAATTTTTTTATTGGCTCTCCTATTTTAAAGTTCAAAGTTCTTACATAAGAATTAAGAAATCGAGTGGGGAGCGGAGAGGGAGGGAGAAAAAAGAGGACTTGATGCCAAGGGCTTAAGTGGAGAGCAAATGCTTTGAAAATGATTAGGGCAAAGAATGTACAGATGTGCTTTATACAACTGATGTATGTATATGTATAGATTGTGATAAGAGTTGTATGAGTCCCTAATAAAATGTTAAAAAAATAAAACAAAAATCAAGATAATGGTTAAAAAAGCAAAAGAATTAAGAAATCTAAGTCCCAGCAAAACAAATGAAAAATCATTAGTGGTAAAAGTCTAAGATGTTAAATTCTAGCTAAACATAAATGTTTTATTTCTTATGTGATTTCAAGACTCACCAAACAGATAGGATGTGTTTTCAGTTTCGTCCATGGGATCTGGGGAGAAAAATTAGTTTAAAACGAATTACTCGTCTAAAAAGGTCAAACACATGCCCTTTATATAGCGAGGCTGCTGGTGGTGTTGAGCTGACTCCACTCATGGCAACCAGCCCCTAGTCACAGAGGAGAGCGGGCTGGTGTTTCCAAGGCTGCCACCTTTCCAAAGCAGATCACAGGCCTGTCTTCCAAGGCATGGGGTTCACACTGACCTTTAGGCTAGTAATCCAGTGTTTAGTCATCTCACCATCTAGGCTGCCACCTTTCCGAAGCAGATCACAGGCCTGTCTTCCAAGGCATGGGGTTCACACTGACCTTTAGGCTAGTAATCCAGTGTTTAGTCATCTCACCATCTAGAACTGTACCACATAGTTTCTTAGGCTGTAATCTTTAAGACAGCTTATTACCTGACCTTTGTCCTGTGCAGCCTGGGGGGGGGGAGGGGGGGCCTCAAACCAATCCTTGGGACAGCAGCCAGGCACTTAGGCATTTAACCACCAGGGCTCTTTTATTTAATGGTAACCACCCCCTCCAAAATAAAAATCCCACTGCTGTCGAGCCAATTCCAGCTCATAGTGACCCCTTAGGGCAGAGTAGAACTGGGGTTCCTGAGACTATAAGTATTTATGGGAGCAGGCAGCCTGATCTCATGGAAGAAATTCATTTACACGTTTGAAAACCAGATGTACTTGTTTTATAGGAGAATATTACTAGTTGTTTTCTTTAGCTGCCTTTTAAAAATGTGCAGTCTTTTAAATATCCTTGTCCCTCCATATTTTAAATGATTTAAAATCCATAATTTAAACTAGGACTTCCCAGAAGAACACAATTATTGATTTAACACATTTTTCAGTCCCAGAATTCTGATCACTTTTTGTATAAAGGATACAAAAGTGAGGCCATGAATGTAAACTGCAGGCAATGTCCAACATGTCTTCTTCAAACACACCCTGCTCTAAAAATGTCACATGGCTTTGTAGCTTTGTAGATAATGCGGTTTATGGAGGATAAAGGCGACTGTCTTCCAGGCAATGGTACTTATTTTACCTTTGAAAAGGGAGGTATCTTTCTATTCTCTGGAGGCCAGACTTTAATTCTATGAAGCAAATTAGTAAGCTGTGTTTCTATTGAGTAGCTCCTCAAATTAAGCCTGATTTGAACGGGCAAGAAGTAATACAAATCAACATGTTATTATCGACAAAAATAAACAGGAATAATATGCTATAATCATTAAGAAGGAAGAGAAATAAGGGAAGAATCCCAAAAAGGCCTTTAGAGACTACAGGAAGTTAAAAAGTGATCAGACAGCTCTGAGAAGCTCTGATTCACCCTCTCAATTGAAACGAAAGCCATTAAAGTAAATGAAAAATAGGGAACTTAAGAAACAAAAAATTTCACAAAAAAATTTTCAACCTCAGCAAGAAATAAAGGTGGAAAAAATCCAAATAAGAGTATAAAAGAAAAAAAAGTATCAAGTATAGAGTCACAAACGACCCATCAGTTCTTATCTCTTCATCGGAAATAAAGCATTTACTTAGGACAAAATTTACACTGTCCCATTTGAAACTAAATCTGATGAGAACCACTATCTCAAATTTTGCCATCTTGAACTTGTATGCTAACTTATTATTAGTCAATGATTCATTAATTATTTGATTTAAATTTAAATAAAATGCAAAGTTAACAAATTAATAATAGGCAACTTAATTAAGTTCTAAGGCACAATGCTGTACAATCACTTACACAAAGGTATTTTTTTAATTATATGAACAAAACAATCACTGAAAAAAAGCTCTTCATTGAGAACACAGGGATAAAGCGGATGCAAAAAGGTCTTGCACAGATGTGCGACACTTACCCTAATGGATGCTTTGTTACAAAATACTTTGCTGATGGCAAGCCATGTCGGCAAGTCCAACATGTTCTGGAGCACCTCTTCATCCAGTTCCAGGTTTTTCAGTTCACCTTCTCCTTTTAGGGTGCTCAGGTTTATCTTGTCAGGAGACAGATTTTTGGTAAATCTGAAAGAGAATATACACTGACCTTAGTCTGGGTGTCACTTACCGTACCCCAGATTCATTCATGCAATACGGAGTATCAAAAATGAAATGGCAGCCCAACTATTTCAAAATAGTGACAGGCTCTGATTTAACCCATGTTTTACAACTTCTTTTGCTATTATTTTTGTTATTTATATGTCTCTGTTCATAGTTCTCTTCTACACAGTCTATGAAACAGTTTCTTAGAACACATGTGGTGTATTCCCGTATACAAGCAACCGTTGGTTCTTACTGCCTTTGAAATCTTATCTATAGTTTATGGACATTCACTATTTTCCAGGCACTGGGGACTGCTAAAAAGTTACTACGTTTAGTTCTCTTCACTCCGAAGATGACTCACACTACACAGGTCAGAAATGAAGAGATCTGATCGCAGCAGCTGCCACCACCCTTTACCAGCCCCAAACAAGCAGAATACCTTAGAATTTTCTGTAGAGTTACCCAGGGACTCTTAGCTTCAGAAAGGAATCCAACTCACTCCAAGAATAAGTTACAGTATATAAACATTTTTCTAAAAAGCATCTGAGGCAGACAATTATGCAACTTCATACAGCTTTTGTTGTTGTTTTCTTTATAACATTTTTTGAAGATGGAAAGAATATACAGTCACTGTACCAGAAAGAACTAATCGACATTCCACCATTTGAGGAGTAGCACATTAGCAAGAACAAAGAGTACTGGAGGAAGAAATTCAAGCTGCCCTGAAAGCATTTGCCAAAACCAAAGCTCTCGGAATTGATGGAACACCAAATGAAATGTTTCAACAAGCTGATGAAGCACTGGAAGCACTCACTTGTCTATGCCAGGACATTTGGAAGATGTCTACTGGGCCAACTGACTGGAAGGGATCCCTATTTATACACATTCCAAAGGAAGGTGACCCAATACAATGTTATCAGTGATATCATAAGCAAGTAAAATTGCTGTCCATCAACAGTTGCAACAGTACACTGACAGAGGTTCTGGCCGTATTCAGCGAGGACATGGGACCAGGGATATCATTGCTGATGTCAGATGGATCTTGGCTCAAAGCAGAGAAAAACAGAAAGATGCTTACTTGTGTTTTATTGTCTATGCCAAGCATTAGATTGTGTGGATCATAACAAACTATGAATAACGTTGAGAAGAATGGGGATTTCAGAGCGCTTCTGTGTGCTCAATCATAACTTGTCTATGAATTAGGATACAGTTGTGTATATGGAACAAGGAAATTGTGCTTTACAATTCCGGGAAGATGTGTGACAGGGTTGTATCCTCTGACCATATGTATTCATATGTATGCACAGCAAAACATCAGAGAAGTTGGACTATATAAAAAAGAATGTGGTAGTAGTATTGGAGGAAGGTTTATTAACCTGTGATATGCAGATGGCGTATCTTGATTGATGAGAGTGAAGAGGCAGTGAAGCACTTCCTGATGAAGATCAAGGATCGCACCCTACACAGATTAGGACTCAATGTAAAGAAGACGAAAATCCTCATAACTGGACCAAAAAGCAACATCGTGATAAATGGAGAAAAAGCTGAAGTTGCCCAAAGATCCCATCTTGCTTGCACCCATAATCAATGCTCATGGAAACGGCAGGCAAGAGCTCACACAGCACACTGGGAAAATCTGCTGCACAAGACGTCTTTAGAGTGCTGGAAAGCGAGGGTGTTACTTTGAGGAGTGAGGTGGCCCTGACCCAAGCCAGAGTATTTTAAATTGTCTCATATGCAATGCGCAAGTTGGACATTGCATACAAAGACTGAAGAAGAATCGAAGCGTTTGAATTGTGGGGCTGGCAAACAATATTGAAAGCATGGAGTGCCATCTGTCTTGGAATAAGTACAACCAGAGTGTTCCTTGGAGGCAAGGACAGTAAGGTTTCATCATACATATTTTGGACATATTGCTGGAAGAGACCAGTTTGTGGAGAAGGACATTATGCTTGGTAAAGTAGAAGGAAAGCAAAAAAGAAGGTAAGCCTTTAAGGAGATGGACAGATATGGTGGCTGCAGTAATGGCTTCAAGCGTAAGAACAATTGTGAGGATGACCCAGGCCTGGGCAGTATTTAGTCAGTTCTGTTGTGCACAGGATTAATATGGTCAGTACTGATTCCCTGGCACCTAATAACACTACCACTACATTCCTAAGCAGAAATAGTGCTGAGCAAGAGAGTCCCCAGGGAATACCAAAAATAGACTTTGGGGCCAAGGCGTGGTACCCCATCAGACTTGACCAGAAAACCCTCGTAAAGGTCAACAAACAGACCATGAACTATTTATTGGTTTTTCTTTTTTGTGTCATTGGTTTTTTTTGTTGTTGTTTTGTTTTCCTTTGCTCTGTTTTGTTTTTGGTGCATACTATTATCTCTGCAGATTTATCTAGATAAGATAGGTGAGATAAACAATCAGGAGCAGAAAATAACTGGGCAGACAGTTCCAGGGGGACGTGGCAAAGAGGGATGTAGGGGAAAGGAAGTGGTGTTAACAAACCCAGGGACAAGGAAACAAGTGATCCAAAACTGATGAAGAGGACCGTGTAGGAGGCCTGGAGGGCTTGATCAAGAGCAGTGGATCGGAGAGGAATTACTGAAACCCAAATGAAGGCTGAACATGATAGTGGGGCAAGAAGAAAGTAAAAGGAAATAAAGGAAAGAACTAGGAGGCAAAGGGCATTTATAGAGGTCGAAATAAAGGCATGTATATATGCAAATATATTTATATACGAGGATGGGGAAATACATCTATGTGCATACATTTACAGATTTAGTATTAAAGTAGTAGATAGACATTGGGCCTCCACTCAAGTACTGCCTCAGTGCAAGAACACTTTATTCTATTAACCTGGCATTCCCTGATCCTCACCTCCCTACACAATTGCTGAAGACAAAGTGCGCGCATAAGCAGAAGTGGTGTAGAAAGCTGATAGAGCCCAGTTATCAGAAGATATAGCATCTGGGTCTTAAAGGCTTGAAGATAAATAAGCGCCATCTATCTGAGAAGCAACAAAGCCCACATGCAAGAAGCACACCAGTCTGTGTGATCACAAGGTGTCGATAGGATCAAGTATCAAACATCAAAGAACAAAAAAATCCCATCATTGTGAATCAAGGAGGAGTGTAAAGTGGAGACCCAAGACCTATCTATAGGCAACTGGACATCCCCTTGCAGAAGGGTTGCCAGGAGGCGACGAGCCAGTCAGGGTGCAGTGCAGCAACGATCAAACATACAACTTTCCTCTAGTTCCTATAAACTTCCTCCCCCCCCCACTATCATGACCCCAATTCTATCTCACAAATCTGGCTAGATCAGAGGATGTACACTGGTACAGGTAGGAACTGGAAACACAGGGAATCCAGGGCGGATGATCCCTTCAGGACCAGTGGTGAGAGTGGCCATTCCAGGAGGGTGGAGAGAGGGTGGGATTGAAAGGGGGAACAAATTACAAGGATTTACCTCTAGTTCTTTAATGATTTCTCCCCTCCACTATCATGATCCCAATTCTACCTCTGGCTAGACCAGAGGATGTATACTGTACAGATCAGAGCTGGAAACACAGGGGATCCAGGACAGATGAACCCCTCAGGATCAATACTGAGAGTACCACAGGAAGGTAAGGGAACAGTGGGAGAAGAAAGGGAGAACCGATTACAATGAACTACATATAACCCCGCTCTGGGGGATGGACAACAGAAAAGTGGGTAAAGGGAGACATCAGTCAATGTAAGACCTGAAAAAATAATAATAATTTATAAATTATCAAGGATTCATGAGGGAGGTAGGGGGAAAATGAGAAGCTGATACCAAAGGCTCAAAGTGAAAGAAAATGTTTTGAAAATGATGGTGGCAACAAATGTACAAATGTGCTTGACACAATGAATGGAATTATGGAGTGTGATAAAAGTTGTACGAGGCCAGGGGTGTGAGTGGCGATACTGGGAGGGTAGAGGGAGAGGGGATTGGAAAGGGAACCAATTACAAGGATCTACATGTGACCTCCTCCCTGGGGGACGGACAACAGAAAAGGGGGTGAAGGGAGATGTCGGACAGGGCAAGATATGACAAAATAATAATTTATAAATGATCAAGAGCTCATGAGGGGGGAGCAGGGAGGGAGTGGAAAAAAAAGAGGACCTGATGCAAAGGGCTTAAGTGGAGAGCAAATGCTTTGAAAATGATTAGGGCAAAGAATGTACAGATGTGCTTTACACAATTGATGTATATATGGATTGTGATAAGAGTTGTATGAGCTCCTAATATAACGATTAAAAAATTTTATAATCTTGTTGCACTGTGTAAGACAGCTGTTTTGCTCTGTCCTGTAGCATCACTGTGGGATCAACTCAGTGAGCACAATGGCAAGAGTAGGAGAGACCTACAAAAAAGGAAAAACAGCATACTGAAGGATAAGAAAACTTGACCTTGTAAAAATGTCCTTACAACCCTTGCTTAACTGTAATGCAATCTGAACCAATTCCAACAACATGCTTCAGTGGGATGGAAAAACGGAGCACGGATTTTACATGGAAAGGAAACGACAACATGCTTCAGTGGGATGGAAAAACGGAGCACGGATTTTACATGGAAAGGAAACGACAACATGCTTCAGTGGGATGGAAAAACGGAGCACAGATTTCACATGGAAAGGAAACAACATGCTTCAGTGGGATGGAAAAACGGAGCATGGATTTTACATGGAAAGGAAAGAGGTGCTGGATAAGCAAGGCAACACTGCAAACAATGAAATCCAATCTGAAGGGGGAAGGGTATCAGAGTTTAAATTGTGAACCCTTGATTTACAGAGGGGTGTGGATGATAACAGGAGCCCCGAATCCAGTTGCAAGGCCCCCACATGGATTAAGCCTCTGGTGAACCCCACCCCCGCCCCCCGCCCCGCTGAGCACACTTGAAGGATGTGAATAGCCTTATCAGACAGAGGGCAGTGGAAGCTGATTATGGCAGATGTAGTTAGGTTAAAGGTGGTATCTTAACATTTGACCTTCCTTTTGTCCCATTTTAAAGCTGCTTCCATTTAAAAAAAAAAGTGCAATGGGAAATACACATGGATTGAGCCTCCAGTGAATTCCCTGTGACCGGAGAGCAGGGAGGTGAACAGCCTTGCTGTCGTGCAGTGTAGTGGAAAGTGAATAACTGCACATGAGTTAGGGTAAAATTCAACACTCTACCATTTGATCTCCCTTTGACTCATTTTTAATTTGTTCTAGTTTTTAATAATTTTTGTTCTTTTTCTTTTTTTAATCATTTTATTGGGGGCTCTTACAACTCTTATCACAATCCATACATGCATCCATTGTGTCAAGCAAATCTGTACATTTGTTGCCATCATCATTCTCAAAACATTTGCTTTCTGCTTGAGCCCTTGGTATCAGCTCATTTTTCCCCTCCCTAATGAACCCTTGCTAGTTTATAAATTATTATTATTTTGTCTTATCTTACACTGTCTGATGCCTCCCTTCACCCACTTTTCTGTTGTCCATCCTCCAGGAGGAGGTTATATGTAGATCCTTGCAATTGGTTCCCCCTTTCCCACCCTTCCTCCACCCTCCCGGTACCACCACTCTCAGCACTGGTCCTGAAGGGATCATCTGTCCTGGATTCCCTGTGTTTCCAGTTCCTATCTGTACCAGTGTACATCCTCTGGTCAGATGTGTAAGGTAGAATTGGGATCATGATAGTGGGTGGGGAGGAAGCATTTAGGAACTAGAGGAAAGTTGTATGCTTCATCGTTGCTGCACTGCACCCTGACTGACTTGTCTCCTGGAGACCCTTCTGTAAGGGGATGTCCAATTGTCTACAGATGGGTCTTGGGTCCCCAATCTGCACTCCCCCTCGTTCACAATGATTTGATTTTTTGTTCTTTGATGTCTGATACCTATCTCTTCAACACTTCATGATCACACAAGCTGGCGTGCTTCTTCCATGTGGGCTTTGTTGCTTCTCAGCTAGATGGTCACTTGTTTACCTTCAAATCTTTAAGACCGCAGACGCTCTATCTTTTGATAGCCAGGCTCCATCAGCTTTCTACACCACATTTGCTGATACACCCACTTTGTCTTCAGTGATCCTGTTGGGAAGGTGAGCATCATAGAATGCCAGTTTAATAGAACAAAGTATTCTTGCATTGTGGGAGTACTTGAGTGGAGGCCCAATGTCCATCTGCTACCTCAATACTAAACCTAGAAATATATGCACAGAGATCTATTTCCCCATCATCATCTATAAATATATTTATATATGTACATGCCTTTATTTAAACCTCTCTTAAATGCCCTTTGCCTCCTACTTTTCCTCTATTTCCTTTTATTTCCCTCTTGAGGCACTACCATGCTCAGCCTTCATTTGGGTTTCAATAATTTCTCTCGGTTCCATTATTACCCTTGATCATGCCTTACCAGGCCTCCTACACCCTCCTCAACCAGGATTTGGATCACGTGTTGTTCCCTTGTCCCCCAACTCTCTCTCTCCCTAGGGAGATAATAACATGAACAAAAACAAGACAGAGCAAAACCAAGCAAAAAAACAACAACCAAAAGCCAATGACAAACAACAAAGAAAAGTCTGTAATTAGTTCAAGAACTGTTGACCTTTAGGAGTGTTTTTGCCCCTTTTTAATGGAAGTTTTGTTATTGTTTTACCTTGTTTTGTTTTTTCTGGGGGGGAAAGGTGGAGAGGCTTTTCTATACATGAAATCCAGGAGAGGTAAATCTGTAGAAACAGTAACTGGACTAATGGCTTATTGGGGAGTATAGCAGTGAGGTTGGGGGAAACGGGGAAAATGAGTACAAGGTCACAATGAGTACAAGAAAGAAGAAAGTGTTCTAGAATTGAGTATGGTGATGATGGTCCAATTCTTTGTAATGACTCAACTACTGAATTGCATGATGGGAATTTCATGCCAATAAGACTTTTAAAAAAAGAATAATGAGAACTCTGTAAAACATCTCATAATACGGATCAATCTGGAGGACATTATGTAAAGTGAGATAGATCAAACATACAGAACAAATATTATATGAGACCACTAATACACACGTGTGTGTGTCATGTCAATAATAGGTTCACCCACATAGAAAGGAGCATTCTTTGTTGGTTTCCAGGAAAAGAAAGTGGAGGGAGAAGCCGTAAGTAGCTATATACAAGAGTTAATTCTCAGGATGGGAAAGGCAGCACACAACAGTAAGGCAGTCAGCACAACGTAACAAAGGAAAACAGAGAGGTATGCAAGAATGAAGGGGCACATACAATCTTTCAACAGATGCACGTGAAAATATGTAGGTTAACTAGGTACGGTGGTGGCTACTTTTACACAAACATTTGTAGACTCTACTTGTATTCTCACAAAGAACATATAGAAGACGCAGTTATAGAAACTACCCAGACACTAAGACTTAACCACCGGACATGAAAGCTAAGGACCATAGTCTCCAGGGACATCAAAGTCAATTAACAAAACATTTCATAAAGATAACATTCTACATCCTAGTCTACTGAATAGCCTCTGTCATCTTAAAAGCTTGAGGGTAGCCATCTATTAATCAATTATTGTTCTTTTCCCACCTTGAGGGCAGGAGAATAAAATAAAATGAAGATTCAGGAAGCAACAACCCACAGCTGCCTATTACCTAAGACCAGACTATTTAGATCCCTGGTGGTACAGTGGGTTAAGCACTGGGCTACTAACTACAAGGCCAGTGATTTAAACCTACCAACTGTTCCGCAGAAGAAAAATGAGGCTGCCTGCAGCCATTAAGATTTATACCCTTGAAAACCCTATGGGGTAGTTCTTCTCTGTCTATAGTGGCTGTATTAGTCTAGAGTTGACTTGGTAAATCAATAGGTTTTAATCACAGATAAGTTAAAAATAACTGGCTACCAATAATGACCACTCTGATCAAGGCCACAAATCAAAATTCAAAGAAAACAACTTTAAAAATAGAAAATTGCTAACCTTACCCAGCAAATACTTTTTAAAAAGTGTAACAAGTGACAAAACTGCTGACTACCAAAAGTGCCATTAACCAGGATTCTTTGTTGATTGAACGTTAAAAGAAATTCTGGCTCATGACAATCCCATGTGTCAGAGTAGAATACAAAGAGTTTTCAGTGGCTGCTTTGGGGGAAGTAGACGACCAGGCCTTTTTTCTCTGGTTGGACCTCTAACCTGGCCTTTAGCAGTTGGGCAGGTTAGCTACTGGCACCACTCAGGAAATTCAAACTTAGAATAAAGCAACTACGTGCACTAGGTGATGCAAACAGCACAGTGCTGGAATACACGCCTATAGGTTAGTGGTGCAAGCCCAACCACAGGTGTCCTGCTTCTGAGAGGATGAAACCCCTTCAGATTAGTCAGATTCAATCTATCAACAAGAACATCGGTTAACATAGGCTCTCTCTAAACCAGAATGTCTTGTACCAGATTTTATCTGGAGTTGTATTTTCTTACAGAGTATCAGCTAAGAAACAAAGTTTATACTTAATCTCACGTATATCACCAATGATGCTACCTTGTATTATTCTCACCAGAAATCATGTTTGGATACACTGTCCTTCCTGATCACAAACTGAAAAATAACCTGCTGCTGTCTGAAAACATAATATTAGAACTAGAGGGGCTCAATGAATACTGTACTTATTATAGATTTACTTTCTAGACACACAATGACACACAGAATACTATTACTAGGAGCTACATAATTATCAAGTAATATAGTACCAATAATAAGACAGATTGATATATACATTATATATTACTTCTATTATATATTATATCATGACTATGTTAATGCTATAGCATAACACACATTATATAAGATAAGATTTCAATTATAAAAATATCAAATTTGACTACCTGTGGTTGGGGGGGTTTAAATTTATTTCTTCATCTTTATATTTTTCTGTATGTTTAAGTGACTGTAGGGCAGTGACTTACTTGGTATGGCTCTTCTGGTCATAAAACTAAACTCACTGCCATGGAGTCAATGCTGACTCATAGTGACCCCTGTAGGTTTCCGAGATTCTAAGAGTAGAAAGCCCATCTTCCTTCTGCAGTTGCTGGTGGTTTCAAACTGATGATGAGAATTGTAGCCTAATGCATAACCACTGCACCACAGTGCTCCCCCCGAATCTTTGTAATTCATACCCAATGCCTCTTTTCCATTGGGCTTCTAAGTAAGAGATGGTGAGGGAAGATGCTGATGGAGTTATAGAATTCAGCAGAGAGTGACTGTTTAAAGTGCAAATTGTGTCGTAAAAACTTGAAAAGCTGATGTGGGAGGTTTGCTGTCCTGTTGAGTTATAACCAGTCATCTCACAAGCAGGAAAGGGGCACCTCACTACCATCAAAAATGAGGAGCCAGGAATGGAGGCTCATACTTTGGAAGTCAAGATCTCTGCACCCTGAACCGCACCTCCACAATCCAGAGACAGAAAACTTCCTCACCAGAGAAATGTCAGCAGCAAAACCGAGACCCATGGCAACAGACAGTATTGGGCTTCTCAGCCCACAGAACAGGTAAAGCTGCGTGCCCTTAGACAGGAGGCATGCCTCCGGACACTGACATGGAGGACTAGCTCTGTTATCTATGGAACTAGAGCTGAGGGCGTGCTCTTCAGACCCAGTGACATGCCCTTTGGAGATTTGGTAACAGTGCTAAAAGAGCTCTCCTAGACTGCCTGAGCTGCATAGATCTTTAACGGGGTAGCTTCTCGAATAATCCCCATTCGTAAATATATAGTGTCTGAGTTCTGTGTGGTCCGTACAATGAATTATCAAGTCCAACAGAAAAGAGTGCTGTGGGAGGGACAATTAGTGTTAGAATGGGCAAAGCAAGAAGGTGGGGGTATGTCTGACCCTGCTTTGTAAGAATTGGCCTTGGGTTGATTTTGAGTATGATTCTCTCACCCAGCTTGTGAAGACAGGAGGTCAGAGGAATGCCCTATGCACTTTTTTACGGTGACATAAGCAGTCTATGTCATACTTACAAAGAGAAAGACACTCACAACCCCCAAAGACAGGATTGGCAAGTGTAAACATGATAACCAAAAGAATGATTAAAATATGTCATTTGCAAGAAAATGTATTTTCAATTTAACTCATATCAAAATGATACCATTTGTAAAGAACAAGAGTCTTTAAAAAAAAGAAAACGAGTCTTTAAATCAATCAGACACAAACAAGTTTTTTTTTCTGGTTTAGCCATTCATTGTGTTATCTCTCTGATCTTAATAAAATGGAGAAATAATGTCACTCTCAAAAAACTAGTGAAGATTAAAAATAGATACATGTAAAGTATCTGCTTCGAAATAATACCAGTTTTCTTTTTGCTTCCAACCTACTAGTTAAATTGTGAATGCAATATTAGTTTTAATAGGAGCAACATCACCAGTTCATGCTTATTCATACAAGATGTTAAAATGGCCAAAACTATGAGCTGGCCCTAAAAGAAGTCTCAGAAGCATTTTAGGATTGTTTGTCTACTACAATAGTTCAAAGAGAAGACTGAAGCTATATTTGGTAACTCACATCAAAAGCAACTGAAAAGCTGCTTGCTTAGGGTAAGTCGCTCACTCACTGCCACTGAGTGGATTCTGACTCACAGCACAACTGTTCAGGCCACAGTAGAACTGCTCCTTTGGGTTCCTGAGGCTTTTAAATCTTTTTGGTCATTTTACTTGGGGATCCTACAGCTCTTATCACAATCCATACACACATCCATTGTGTCAAGCATATTTGTACATTTGTTGCCATCATCCTTCTAAACATTTACTTTCTACTTGAGCCCAGCTTCTCCTTTTGTATCCCTCCCTCCCTTACAAACCCTTGATAATTTATTAATTATTATTTTTTTCACATCTTAACACTGACCAATGTCTCCCTTCACCCAATTTTCTGTTGTCTGTCCCCTAGAGAAGGGTTTATATGTATATGTAGATTGTGCTCGGTTCCCCCTTTTTCCCCCACCTTTCCCTTCCCCTCCTGGTACCTCTACTGTCATTATTAGTCCTGAGGGGTTTATCTCTCCTGGATTGCTGTGTTTCCAGCTCTGATCTGCACCAGTGTACATCCTATGGTCTAGCTAGATTTGTAAAGTAGAATTGGAATGATAGTGGGAGGGAGGAAGCATTAAAGAACTAGAGGAAAGTTGTATGTTTCATTGTTGCTACAGTGTACCCTGACTGGCTGTCTCCTCCCTGCCACCCTTCTGGAAGGGGATGTCCAGTTTCCTTCAGATGGGTCTCTACTCCGCACTCCCCCTCATTCACAATGATATGATTTTTTGTTCTTTGATGCCCGATACCCGATCCCTTCGACACCTCGTGATCACACAGGCTGATGTGCTTCTTCCATGTGGGCTTTGTTGCTCTGGGCTAGATGGTTGCTTGTTTACCTTCAAGCCTTTAAGACCCGACGCTGTATTTTTTTATAGCTGGGCTCTATCAGCTGTCTTCACCACATTTGCTTATGCACCCACTTTGTCTTCAGCAATTGTGTTGGGAAGGTGAGCATCATGGAATGCCAGTTCAATAGAACAAAGTGTTCTTGCATTGGGGAGTACTTGAGTGGAGGCCCAATGTCCATCTACTACCTTAATACTAAACCTACAAATAGATGCACATAAATCTATTTCCCCATCCTCATATATATTTACATATGTACATGCCTGTATTTAGACCTCTATAAATGCCCTTTGCCTCCTAGTTCTTTCCTCTATTTCCTTTTACTTTCTTCTTGTCCCACCATCATGCTCAGCCTTCATTTGGGTTTCAGTAAATCCTCTCAATTACATTGCCCTTGATCAAGCCCTACCAGGCCTCCTACACCCTCCCAGGCATCAATTTTAGATTACTTGTTCCCTTGTCCCTAGGTTTAACACCCACTTCCTTTCCCCCGCCTCCTCCTCTCCCATGTCCCCCCAGAACCATCGGTCCTGTTTTCTCCTCCAGATTGTTTATCCCGCCTATCTCATCTGGATAGACCTGCCGAGATAATAATATGCACAAAAAATATGACAGAACAAAATAAAGCAACAAAATAACAACAAAACCAATGACAAAAAGAGAAAAGTCTGTAATTAGTTCAGGTCTGTTTGTTGACCTTTAGGAATGTTTTCCAGTTGAGTCTGATGGGGTGCTAAGCCCTGGCCCCAAAGTCTACTTTTGGTATTCCCTTGGGACTTCCTTGCTCTGCTCCCCTTGCATGCCCTTAGTGTTTTGCCTCAGTGTGGTGGGGTCAGATCGGGCACAATTCCCATACTGTGTCTCCAGTGTTGTCCCCTATAGGGTTATGGGTCAGTGAGGGATTCCCTGTCTTATAGCTCAACTCTGCCTTCCTCTCCCTTCCTTTGCTCCTGTGTGCTCTGATCAGACATGTCCCTCTCTCTGAGCTGTAGTTTCAGTGCTGTCCTCTGAAGTAAATTCTTCTGGGGGAAGGGGTGGCTGTCCACGAAGTTCGAGTTGGGACCGACCCTTCAGACCTCTCCACTGGTTCCCTGCTTCATGCTGGTATGCAGGGTAGACATTTCAAAGCTGATTTATTTTAATGGAAGAAATCTATCTCAATGAGTCAGTTAATTTTGTTCTTATAATAACTCCTTATTAAGTCTAAAATAGAGTGCTCCTTAGAGTCAAGGATAGAGAGATTTCATCTTAAAAACTTTGGACAGGCTTCAGGAGAGACCAGACCCTGGAGAAGGACATCAAGCTGGTAAAGCAGAGGGGCAGCAAAGGCAAGGATGGCCTTTCAGGAGCTGGAGTGACCCCGTGGTTGCAATAAATGGGCTCCCGCACAGCAATGATTATGAGGATGGTGCACAGGGCAAGGCTTTGTTCTGTGGTGCACAGGGTTGCTCAGGGTCACAGCCGAACCAATGGCAGCCAACAACCACCACAAACAGGACCAAGACAAAACCGAACCATCTGGATGAGAGAAGCTATCAGCATGAAGCCATAGTTGAGCCGTCTTTTAAACTTTTCAGTAATTCTTCTGTTGGGAAGGGGCAGGATGGGGCAGGAGGATAATGGAAACATGCACAATCTACTTGAAATAAAAGTATGTTAACAAGGAAGCAAAATGAGGATGAAATCGTTGATGACCTGAATATGTCAGTCATTAACAACTGCATCAAGGAAAAGTCATGCTATATGATAACGATAAAAATGGCAAGAACTCTAATTTCATTTTTAAATTTAGAGCATATATTCCCCACCCACTCACTGCCAGCTATGAAATGGATTTCAACTTATAAGATGCTGAAGGAGAGAGTGCAACTGTCCCACAGGATTTCCAAGGCTATAAATCTTTACAGAAACAGATTTCCATACCTTTCTCCCTTAAAGCAGATGGTGGGTCCAAACTGCTGTCCTTTCAGTGAGCACTTTAACCACTGTGCCACTAGAACATATACTGTTTCATCAAAATGTCACCATTATGGTATGCAAAGCAGTTTATTTTAGAAGTCACCCTGGATCATTTGTAACAATACCAATGAAATAGATGTTAATATAAACATATGAATGTATACACCTTACTGATTATATTTTATTTTATTTATTTTTGTGATTTCAATTTAATCTTTTTTTTCTTAAATCATTTTATTGGAAGTTCGTACAACTCTTATCATAATCCATATATCCCTCCATTGTGTGTCAAGCACATTGTACATTTGTTGTCCTCATCATTCTCAAAACATTTGCTTTCTACTTGAGTCCTTGGTATCAGCTCATTTTTTCACCTCCCTACCTGCTCCCCCTCCCTCATATTATCCTTGATAACTTATAAATTATTATTATTTTGTCATGTCTTACATTGTCCGATGTCTCCCTTCACACACTTTTCTGTTGTCCGTCCCCCAAGGAGGAGGTTATATGTAGATCCTTATAATCTACTTCCCATTTCTCTCCCACCTTACCCTTACCCTCCTGGCATCTCTACTCTCATTATTGGTCCCAAGGGGTTTATCTGTCCTGGATTCCCTGTGTTTTCCAGCTGTAATCTGTACCAGTGTACATCCTCTGGTCTAGCCAGATTTGTAAAGTAGAATTGGGATCATAATAGTGGAGGGGGAGGAAGCATTTAAGAACTAGAAGAAAGTTGTATGTTTCATTGTTGCTACAGTGTACCTTAACTGGCTGTCTCCTCCCTGCCACCCTTCTGGAAGGGGATGTCCAGTTGACTACAGATGGGTCTCCATTCAGCACTCCCTCTATTTTAAAATGATATGATTTTTTTTTGTTCTTTGATGCCTGATACCTGATCCCTTCGACACCTAATGAGCACAAAGGCTGGTGTGCTTTTTTCATATGGGCTTTGTTGCTTCTGAGCTAGATGGTTGCTTGTTTACCTTCAAGCCTTTAAGGTCCTGATGTTTTATCTTTTGATAGCCGGGCACCACCAGCTTTCTTTACCACATTTGCTTATGCACACATTTGTCATGGAATGCCAGTTTAATAGAACAAAGTGTTCTTGCACTGAAGGAGTACTTGAGTGGAGGCCCAATGTCCATTTGTTACCTTAAAACTAAGCCTATAAATATATGCACATAGATCTATTTCCCCATCCTCATATATAAACATATTTATATATGCACATGCCTGTATTTAGACCTCTATAAATGCCCTTTGCCTCCTAGTTCTTTCCTCTATTTCCTTTTACTTTCCTCTTGTCCCATTATAATGCTCAGCCTTCATTTGGGTTTCAGTAATTCCTCTCAGTTACATTGCCCTTGATCAATCCCTACCAGGCTTTTTAAACCCTCCTTGCCACTGACTTTGGATCACTTGTTGTTCCCTTATCCCTGGGTTGGTTAACACCAACTTCCTTTTCCCCACTTCCCCTCTCCCAAGTCCCCCTGGAACCATGGGTGCTCTTGTTTTCTCCTCCAGATTGCTTATCCAGCCTATCTTATCTAGATAGACCTGCAGATATTATATGTTAATAGAGCAATGTAAAGTCAATCTTAAAATAATCATGTAAACATAAAAGGCTTCCATTTTACACACAATGAATGAAAGCACTAATTTTCTCAGTATTAGCAACAAAAATATACTTTCATTAGATTTATTTTGTAGCTGTATCAAAATCTATTGCTTCTTTTTTTTAGTGTAGGCTAAAACAGATTTGTGAAATAAACTTCTCTAGGTTAAAAATCTACCATGTCAGTTTATTGAACTGTGACACCTAACAACAACGGGTTAAATTTCATATTTAAGAATAGAATCTTAGAGCATTGGAGCTAAAGAGATTCTTAGAATCTTCCTTAGAAAGCACTCTTTGGCCTGGTTTACTTGTTGTCCTCCACACCTAACTTTTTCCATTTGTTTAATTAGCCCAAGACATTATTTTACAATGTCATCAGTAAATATACATTTCTTGACTTACTCATCTTATCCTGAAACTTTTATGGTTCCTATTACTGCAGATGTTTTTAGAATGCCACATCAATGCCAACTATCCTTCTGAACTTAAGAGCTGGCTCTGCTACTTGAAAGCATTTTTTCAAATAATTGTTGCAAACATAATCATTCCTATTGCTGACATTTTATCATATATCATGAAAGACACAATTTTATAGAAATTAAGCAATGCCTGCTAATTAAATTGTTTCATTAAAAAATTTTAAGCAGGCACTATTTAATCAGCAGTTGTTAGATGGAATTATCATCTAAAGGCCTTTTGTTTGTAGTAAAAAGAAAACTATTGTAAATGTATTTTTATGTATTATGTGAAATTAGGATGATTTTCAATTGGTATCTTCGGACTTAGAAAAGGTCAAGAATCGCTGCATTAAAGAAAAGTGTTTCAAACCGAACCAACCCTACTGTCACTAAGCCGATTCCTACTCACAACAACCCATGCAGGGTGTCTAAGGCTAGACATTGCTATGGGAGCAGAGTCTCATTTTCCTCCTGCACAGTACCTGGTGGGTTTGCGTCCCTAGCCTTTCGGGTAGCAGCCCCCGTGCTTACTGGACAACATCACCAGGGTTTCTTTTAGATTCTAAAACTTAGAAGAATTAATTATCTGGAAATGAAATTATAACTCAATTTTTGTTAGTTTATTAAGCAAACACCTCATGAGACAGCTGCTCAAGTACTAGCGATTCTCCCTTTTCTGGGAAAGGCCCGAAACACAGGGGTAAGTAAGGAGCACATCTAACGCACGTTAGTGAATAGGTCCTTCTTCTCCACTGAGAGGTAGACATAGTTTCTAGGTTATCGGATCAGTCCCTCCTCCAGAGATGTGAAATGAATACACTACCTGAGGGTCAGAAGCCAAGATCCACAGTATTTTAGAACCAAAAAGACAAAAATTCTTTCCCATCATTGTTCCATTCTTCATAACTGGGCACGACTCAAACTTAAAATGAACTAGTAATTGAAATCCTTAGCTAGTATCTCAAAATTGGTTCCCACTCGAACGATTAAATTCTCATGGACTATCAAGAAGATATAAAAAGCAACCTGTATATATCTTTAACTGCTTTGCCTCAATTTATTCAAAACATTTTATTTCTAAAGGAGACAGTATCTCCTTTTAACCGCATTTTAAAGTCATCATACAACAGAGGATGATCTTGGAGAGACTTTCCAAATCTAAGACTGTCAAATCCTTTGGCTAGGAACATTATGTTTTTAATCAGCAGCTAATGATAACTATTTCTAGTCCACGGAGGATTTCATCCTGTAGCAATAAAAATCCCTCTAATCAAAATGAAGAACAAATTAGGGGGTTCCACCTTTTCTCCTCCACCCAACACTATTCCCCTGCCTACAGGTGCATCTCTCTGAAGCCAGCACCCTCCTCTCAGAACTGGTAGCTTTCCACCCCCCTCTCTAAGTCTCATAGCTTCAGGCTCAGGAAGTTAGTGTCAAGAGCTGTAAAAGGAATATGAGTCTAAAGGAAATGGGAATACTTCATTGGAACGATTACTGTGGGTTATCAGGTCCCACAATTGGATGGGTCCAGGGGGTGCTTGTGTAATTGGTAAAATTAAAGAGACATCAGATAAGATAAGGCATGCGATTGCTCACCTTGCAGAAGGTCATGATCTCAGCAGGCATGTTAGTGCAGAGAAAGAGAAAATATTTCTAACCAAGACTTATATACAGTTAGGGGCATGCAAGCCCCCTAATTGCAGGTAACCGAATACTTAACAGGAAGGGGTTATACAATAGGTATACGTGAGACAGGAAGGAGAGGTAGTAAGGGTATACAAATGACAAGATGGGCAGACTCTAAAGTCAGGATGGCAGCCTAACCTTGACTGTCCTTGAGTTGGCTTGACCTTGTCTTTGGGCTCTCCTTGGGGGGGGGGGGCTTTTAGGCTCTCCACTATCCTTATCAGCAGGGAGTGGGCCCTACTTAGGGTGAGACAGACTATAGAGTCTGATTGCCCTAGCTGGCTGATCACCCTGAGGGAGATAACCTTTTGGCAGCTGAGCTCCAAGTGTTAGCAAGCAGTATCTTGGGTTTGGCATATGATATGGGGGGACAACCTGGGGAGGAACCTTTCTGTATCCCACAAATTATATCAATAAATGAGTAATCATATCTGGGAAATGACAGCAGAGATTCAGTCTTACTGATATATCCTATGTGCCAAGTCGTCTGCTATGTGCTAGTATAAAAATGACTAAAGGCCACATCTGACCTCTTCTGATTTCACAAGAAGGAAGGGGAATCAAACTCAACATGGATCCAAGGAAGACCCTAAGAAGCAAGGTCAGATATGGCTCCACTCTTCAATCTCTACCAATCTGGCACTTGTACTTCTCTTTCGGGTTCAATCATTCATTACAATGGCCACACAGAGCTCAAAGACAATAGTCACAAGTGTAAGGTTTGTTATGCCTGCTAAGAGGCTATCTAACTCAGGATCAGAAATATTCAGGATGCAGTTTTTCCAGTCAGAAGTGTTCCTTCTCAGCTATGCCCACAGACATGCCTCTCTCTGGTCCTTGCCCGCTCAACTAAGTAGCCCTTTGGCCTATACCCTTTTAGGGAAAAAGTTACAAAACTCTGTCAGTGCTGCCAATGCATGTCCAAAGGGCACTCCATTCCCCCATAAGCCTCAGCCTGAAGGTGTTCAGCTCTACCTCTGTGGGTCAGCAAATCTACCTCCCCAATTAAGTGCCTGGGGGAACCCACTCTGCAAGTGGCCCTCCTGCCTGAAGGCCCTCAGCTTTACTTACACCACGGACAAGGTAGCCCACCATTGTGTTTGAGACTCGGGCTCTTGGCTCTGCTGTTGCCCCTCTCCTGGTATTACTGCTGTTTCCTGGATCCAGGGGATTTGAAGTGCAGGCATCTTGGGGCCCAAAGGATCAGCTCTACTCCTAGCTTTTCTCTCTTGATGGCAGTGGAATCCCTGTTCCTACTTCTCAAATAGCTCATTTAAAACTGACCCATCTGCATATCTGTGTTCTATATACCCTCTTTACATGGTTCTACCACTCATTTGGTGGTAGTTACAAAGACCAAGACTAGAACAGCCACATCCAGCAATTCACTGTACCACAGCTAGGTGCAGGATAAAGAGGATAAACGCAAGAGTTAGTCAAATAAAATGAAATCATGGATACAAATGATTAAAAATTAAAAAGACATTGCATTCGTTAGATAACTTGGGTAAAGCATAATTAACTATGGCTTAAACTTTGAAGAAACTTCATTTTCAAATCAAGAAAGGTAAATATTAAAAAGGAGTAATGTAGAAAAAGCAAAATACTCCGGTTAAAATTATACTTCCAGAGAAAGAACCCAGGGGATTTGCTATTGATATCCACAAATTCAGAATCATCCTTGAATATCATTAAAAACAAGAAAGTACCTTGGATATGAATATGTACCATGAGCCTTAGTGTGGATCTTAAAAGGTTTTCCTAACTAGTCTAGCTGAGGTTAAAGCTTGGCATCCTTCCCTTGGCAAGTCTGGTTAAGCACCACATTTTAAATAATCGCATAGAATCAATGGCAACACCAAGGATGAAACAGTATTTAGTCATCAAGCCTATGCAATTACTACCTAGCATGTGGCCAACAAGTTTATCTACTGTCCCATTACTCCAGGGATAAACATGCAATTCCAATTATACTTAGTCTGCAGTATACAATTTCTTACTAGACTTTTAGAATAGGTCCAAAGTATGTTTGTGGATAAAGTCCCAATGGGGGGTGCAGTATTCAGTAGTATGAGTTTCTAGTTTCTAATGAGTTCAACATGATTCATTACCATTTCCATGAATCTGGTTTATTGTTGTTTTTTCCTTCTCCTTTTTTTTGGGGGGGGTGGGAATGGTGTCAAAAAGTTTGTGCTTTTTAAAATATCTCATTTTTTATGAAAATATACTCAGCAGAAAACATTTCCATTCAGCATTTTTATACATCATCTTCAGTGAAACAGTTTATTCTTGACAGTGTTCCTCCATTCTACTTATACCCATTAACTTTGTCTCACTGCTCCCCAAAACTTCTCATCTACAGAGAAATTGTTATGCATTTCTAAATAAAGGGTATAAAAGTATTCCTTCGAGTTTTAAAGAGTATTCTGGAGTAAAAGTCCTCAGGAGTCCACCAGACTCAAAAGGTTCAGTAACTCTAGATTTCTTTAAGAATTTGAAATTCTATTCCATATTTGTTTCTCTTTCTATAAGGTTCTATTTATTGTGCCTGGATCAGAACTCCATGAATCTGGTTTTAAAACCTAATTGCTTTCCCTGCTTACAAATTGTAAAACTAGGCAAGGAGGGTAAAATGAACAGACTGGACGAAAAAAGACCCTTGTATCTTTCAAAAATAAATCCCTCTTCCCAGCTATACAAGAGAGTTATTTCTATCTCTTTGATAAAATTATAATATTAACTCACAAAATAAATTAAGTCTTTCAATAGCAAATGAGAACTGATCAAACATCCGCTTCTTCAAAAGAGCTTTTTATTTGAAAATGATGTACAAATGTGCTTGACACAACGAATGTATGTATGAAATGCGATCAGTTGTACGAGCCCAATGAAGTGATTTTATTTAAAAGAGCTTTTTATACCTCAATAACTATATTAGATTATAAAGCCTTCACTTTAGTAGATCAAATGCCAATTATTATTCCTAAATACCTGCCTATAAATTATGGAACACTCTCTTGCAATGTGGGAAAGAACTGGTGATGATACTGAGTGCCTTGCTAATTTCATGTGTTAGAAAGAAAGACATTCTAAAAGTGTGAGTGGAGACCTAAAGCCTATCTGTAGGCAACTGGACAGCCGCTTACAGATGGGCCATGGGGAGGAAAGGAGCCAGTGAGGGTGCAGTATAGCATTGATGAAACAACTTTCCTCTAGTTTTTTAATGCTTCCTGCCATTCCACCCTACCCCACCCCACCCCCAACTATCATGATCCCAATTCTACCTTACAGATCCGGCTAGACCAGAGTATGTACACTGGTACAGATAGGAACTGGAAACACAAGGAATCCAGGACAGATGACTCTCTCAGGACAAGTGGTTGGAGTGGTGATACTGGGAGGGTAAAGGGAAGGTGGGGTAGAAAGAGGGACCCAATCACAATGATCTACATATATCCCCTCCCTGGGGGACAGACAACAGAAAAGGGGGTGAAGGGAGACATCAGACAGTGTAAGACATGAAAAAATAATGATTTATCAAGGGTTCAGGAGGGAGGGATGGAGGGAGGAGAGAGGAAATGTGGAGCTGATGCCAAGGGCTCAAGTAGAAAGTAAATGTTTTGAGGATGATGATGGCAACAAATATACAAATGTGCTTGACACAATGAATGGATGGATGGATTGTGATGGGTTGTACGAGCCCCCAATAAAATGATTTTTTTAATGAGAGGAACTGTATGAGTTTGTGGGCTACATAGAATGAAAACTGAATTGGCATCTATGTAAAAGTATGCATTACTAAATGTTCTCAAAGTATATTTACGTAGGACATAATAACTATGTGTATTTTCAGGCAGGGAAAAAGATGGGGAATTGGAATATTTCCTGGATGGTAGGAAATTCAGACAAAGAGCCCCTATTGGTGAAAGCAAGTAGTCGGTTGCCAGGGTTTCTTAGATTCCTCTGGTACTCATCTGGGTTATGAAATTCACAGCAAACCAATCTCCACCACAGTCAGTAGGGATTGCTGCAGTGAATGGGCGCATGGGGCCCAGAGGGAGCCAGGTGGAGGGAGGAGAAGGGATGATATGACAAAATGTTTAGCTGTGACCCATTTTTTAAAAACACATCTATTTCATACTAGGTTAGATTAAGGCAAACACTTGCTTAAATTCTAAAGGGAATTAATCCTTTAGCATTTTTTCATTCTCTGTAACACTGATACTACTCCTTTAATATTACTACTACTACTTTAATAGTAAGTTTATATTAAATGTTTTTAAAACAAACTATCAACACAAAGGAGGTAGCTATGTGATATAGGAACTATACAAAGACAACTGTGTAAGTTAACATTAAATGAAACCAATTAAGATTGGCACTGCATAAGATGAGCACTCCATAAATACAAGTCACAAAATCGGTTTAATTGACAAAAGCCCCAGTTAAATAAGTAAAAACGGCAATCTTCATTTCACAGAACATACTGAAGTATTAAATTGCTTCAGGAAAACAATCCTTAAAGAGAGTTACAGCAATACACTTTGGTTATAGTCTCAAAGTAAACTAGAGAATTATGGTATTTACCAGGAAAAGAAAAAATTTTAACCCAAATTTTCCGAGTATGAGTCAAATTTTACAACAACAACATATTCAGGGTAACCCATGTGTACCTGTACATGCAATGGAAGTCAAGGTATCGTACGTTTATTCATTCAATTCATCAGAAAAGATTCTGAACAACTTACAGGTAGCACGGTAAGGACAGTGGCAGATGCTAAAGAGACAACAATGACGAGGGCTACGTCAAACCTTAGCGAGATGAAAATCTACATTAACAAGTATGAGGCCTTTGTGTTAACTAACTGACTACACAGGACATACTTAAGACCTAAAAGAGTTCCCAAACTGAGGGGACTAGAGGAGACTAGCCAAGTTAGAGCTGCCTGGAGGCCAGGAAGATGTACAAGTCAAAGGAAACCGGAGAGGGCGGCCTGTCATGAAGAGACCAGACATTGCAGCTGCAGGAAATCAGACAACAGTGCAAAAGGGAAAAAGTGTGTGTGGGGGATGGGGGGGGGTGGGGAGGGCGTGTTCCAGGGGGGAGAGGGTGTAGCATTAGAGAATGGTGGGGAGAAAAAAACTGCAGTCAAACATGGAGGAGCCCTCGCATTTCTGCACATCAATCTTAACTAGTCCCATTGATGCATGCCCTAGACAGAGGAACTAGATTAATAACCACTCATGTTAAACCAGTGACGCTGCCATTTGCCTGCTTTGATTTTTACAGGTTTCTTTGACATGTAGACCACCGTACCTGTTGTCTCTTCTGTAAAAGGTGCATCACACTTCTGCTTGTGCCTCTCTGACAAAAGCTATTAAAGTCTATACTGAAATCACTCATCTAGCACAACCCTCCCAACTCTCTAAAAAAATTTTTTGTGTCTCTTACAGAACCTTCTTTAAGAGGAAAAAATAAAATAAGAACAAGAAATGAAACTTACAGGGGGGCGTTCTACCGTCCTGTAAGGTTACTTTGGGTAGCAATAGACTCAACGGCGGAAATGTGGTTTTTGGGATACCCAAGATATGCTGCAAATTGAATCTAGAACAAAATGGAAAACATCATCTTTCTAAAGACAGTCTGATTCAGTAAGCTAAAATGTTTTCTCTCTCTGATAGCAGGGCTGAGTCATACTTTTCTACTTTTGTAACTTGATTAATTTTTCTGGTTATAATATTAAGAAGTACGTTTCCCTGGCCAGTATCATCTGGTTCATGATTTTCCCATTTTGGAGTGCTGGAGTTAACACCCCAACACTTACATACAGCACTGCCATGGCTCCTTGTACAGATATATGCACATATGATAATGTAGTGGGGCCTCCCACTGGTGCCTCCCTTGTCTTTCTCAGCCAGGGGCTCAAGGCAACCTCTGCTCAACTACCCTGGGTGCAGCCATCTTTGGCTGGCACGTGACTAGGCTGGAGGTTGATTGGGCTCCTAGGATCAAGGCCCGACCTATAGAGTTTTAGAGACTGTAAATCTCTACTGGAGTCGACAGCCTCATCTTTCTCTTCCAGAGTGGTTGGTGGGTTTGAACTGCCAACCTTATGGTTAGCAGCACAAGGCCTAACCTTCAGAATATCACCATAACTCATGTTACTTAAAGACAAGATGAATCTTGTACGCGAATATCCCTTTTTATAACAAAGTTTTAGGCTTGAACGTCTATTTAATGTCTACACAGTTTTACTGAATTTACTGGTGTCTGTGGCACTGTTGGCTAAGTGCTGAACTGCCAACCACATGGTAGGTGG
This sequence comes from Tenrec ecaudatus, assembly GCF_050624435.1. Taxonomy (NCBI): domain Eukaryota; kingdom Metazoa; phylum Chordata; class Mammalia; order Afrosoricida; family Tenrecidae; genus Tenrec; species Tenrec ecaudatus. The sequence continues at coordinate 26,378,467 of NC_134535.1, read as the reverse complement.
TTCTAACCCACCAGCTGCTCTACGGAAGAAAGATGAAGCTTTCTGGTCCCATAAAGATTTACTACCCCGGAAACCCCAGGTGGGGTCGCTATGAGCTTGAATCAATGGATTGGCAGTAGACGTACCTGTGAAGTAAAGAATTACTAGACGTTAGGTAATTCAGCCTTTGTCCTCAGCTCCTGGGAGGTAACTCTAAACCCCTGGTATCTAAGTGACTGAGGATCCAAGCTACAGCTTAGGATTTGTGCTATTGAGTGGGAACTAACCAAGCCAGAAAGATCACTGCTTAGGCTGATATCTGCTCAGCTAAGGGGAAGGGCATGGGAGAGAGACTGAGTTTTCTACAGTCTTGGAAAACTCAGGGGCATTTCTAATTTCTACCCTGTCCTATAGGGTTGCTCTGAGTCAGAATCAACTTGATGACAGTGAGATGGGGAGGGACATGAATCAATTAACCCTGCCTATGCAACGAGGCCCCAATATTTCCTGATCGCAGAAAGACATAGTATGCACCTCACTCTGTGCTACGTGTCTCTTCATTTGTGTCCTTTGGTATAATAAAGCGGGAATCATAAATATAGCACTGTCCCTGGGTCCCTCCAGCGAATACCTGCACTCAAAGATGTAGTGGGTGCTAGCAGGTCAGAAGAGAGGGAGCCCAAACAGGACTCAAGCTTATGGTTGACACCCGAAAGGTGGAGAGACACCCTGGATTTATAACTACTGGGTTAGGAGTGCAGGACCCCTGGTGGCTCAGTGGGCTGCAAGATCCTCGGTTCAAAAACAATAGCTGCTCCAATGGGGCTTTTTACTCTTGTAAAGAGTTACTGTCTGAGAAGCTCACAGGGGCCTTTCTACCCTGTCCTATGGGGTCACTATGAGGTGGCATCAGCTTAATGGCAGTGAGCTTTTTGGTGAGTCCAGGGGAGGTCCCTGAGCTTGCAGCTGGCATCCTAAAGAGGTAGTGGGAAAACCCCGAATTGTAGCCTGCAGGTCAGAAGTGAGAGTGTTGTGGAATGCCAAATTTGTAACTAGTGGTAATCTGACGGACAGTGTCCTTTTTAATTGGGAGACCTGGCCTAGATCCTGCTAACTAGGGTCAGAGAAAGAAGTATGTGGGTGGCTAGTATCAGAATTGAACAAAGACAAAAAAATGAAGATTTATTCATGTTGAGGATAGAAGGGTGGGAATTCTGAGATTTTCACACAATGCAGTATACCTACACATATTAATTCTAATAGAGGTTTCCAAACAAACACTCGTAGAGGAAAACCACACCTGATGCTATCCATGTTCACAGTAGCAAAAGAAAGTAAGACATCCCTCAGTTAATGGTGATTTTCAGTAGAAAAAGAGTATTACCAAGAGAGAGAGAGAGAGAGAGAGAGAGAGAGAGAAAATCAAGCTTTAAAAGACAAATATTGAGATTCAAAATTTACATAAACATTCATCATGACTATGTGAAAAATTAAAATAACAAATTATCAAATAAACTACTGTTTCCCAAAGTGGGTGACAGTACCCTCTGGGGGAGAGGCACTGGAATGATCAAAGGGGTATTTACACTGTATCATGAGCGAAGAAGAAAAAGAAAAATTCATAGCAATTTTATAGGACAGGGTAGAACTGCCCCTTAGAGTTTCCGAGGCTGTAACTGTTTAAGGGAGTAGAAAGCCTCGTCTTTCTCCCTCAGAGCTACTGTTGATTTTGAACTGTCGACCTTGTGGTTTGCAGCCTAACACATACCACTAAGTCCAATTAAATACACACTGATATTTATTTAAATTTTACATAATATAATATGAAAGATCTGAAAGCTATATAGCTAAAAAAAAGATCAACTTATTTATTTATTTTAAATTAAATACTTTTATTGGGGGCTCTTACAGCTCTTATCACAAGTCATACATTCATTCATTATATCAAGCACATTTGTACATATGTGGCCATCATCATTTTCAAAGCATTTTTCTACTTGAGGCCAAGATCAACTTTTTTTTTTTAAGATCAACTTATTAAAGGTGCATTTACACTGGAAACTGCAAGTATGGTATTGCACAAAGTTAAATTGTGCAAGTAAAAAGAAGTGAAAAAATCACTCTCCCTAACCTCAAATGATTGCAAAGTCAGAAGATTATGCTCCTTAACTCAAACGATTGTAGTCAAAGAACTCCGAAGTAATGAACAATCAATTAGAGCAGCAGTTCTCAACCTGTAGGTCAACCACTGTGGAGGTCGAACGACCCTTTCACAGAGTTGCCTAAGACCATCAGAAAACACATATTTACGTGGTCTTAGGAAACGAGACACCGCTCCTCTGTCGGTCTCCAGGCAGGTCTGTCCACATGCAGATGCGCCCACATATGAGTACCCATCGTGAAGATTGTTACCCATGCTACACCATGCTCAAGACAAAATTTCACTTATTTATCATTAGAAATAAATATTTCACAATATATAATTACATCGTTTTTGTGATTAATCACTGTGCTTTAATTATGTTCGATTTTTAACAATGAAAATACATCCTCCATGTCATATTTACATGATGATTCTTAACAGTAGCAAAATTACAGTTATGAAGTAGCAACGAAAATAATTTTATGGTTGGGGGGAGTCACCACAACATGAGGAACTGAATTAAAGGGTCATGGCATTAGGAAGGTTGAGAACCACTGACTTAGAGCATATTACAGCAGGATGGTGCAACGTCATTTGAGAATAATAAGGGAAATGCTGAAATTTGTGTCAGGAAAAGGAATCTGGTCAGTAAGGACAAAAGCTTGTAACAGCCTGCACGGACAGTGCACAACAGTGAAATGAAGCTGGCGCTCAGTCAGTGATTTCATCACTCGCACCACCTTAGAGACCTGGGGTAAGTTGCAAATCTCAAAATCTTCATTTTTCGCTGAGACAGGAGCAGAGCCCTTTTGATTCTAGAATGGTAAATACGGTACCTACTAACCCAAGCATACAACCTCCTCTTTCCACCTAAAGTTCACAACTGAAAGCAACTTCTGCCAGGATCAATGTCTAACGTTGGTAGAAAATTCATGCCAAAGAAAGAGGACCCTGCTGTTTGATATACTTCTGTGTACTTCAATTACTAGGAAAAAGGAATCGCCCCAAAATCCATCCTTTACAATTAAATGTTCAATGCACTATGTAATAAAATATTACCTAAACCAAAGGATACCCTTTAAAACATATTGTTGAGTTGCTTATGATTCACAGCAACGCTATAGGACACAGTAGTGCTGACCTGGAGGGGTTCCCGAGCTGTCAGTCTCTACTGAAGCACACTGCCTGCCACATCTTTCCCCTGTGAAGCTGCCAATGGGTTCGAAGCACCAAATCTGCAGTTCGCAGGTGAATGCTTAGCACTGCACCATCAGTCTCTTACCTATATGACAACCACACAAAAACTTCCACCATGGTTGCCAGACTAACACATATGTATTCTAAATTAGATGCTGAATAAGTATTTAAAAAATCAATGTAGAACGTCAAACTTTTTCCCCACAAGTTTTATTCACATATAATTCACATTAAAATATGGAATTCTTCACAAGTTTGCATGTTATCCTTGTGCAAGGTCATGCTGACCTTCTCTGTACTGTTCCCATTTTAGTATATGTGCTGCCAAAGCAAACACCAAAACCAAACTCTCGATAGCCTCCCAGAATCATGCTCCTTTTGCAGTGTTCCCTAACTTAGTTCATGGCAATTCCATCTATTTTTAGTTCATGTCAAACTCTGGAGTCATCCTTAATGCTTCTCCCCACCCACTCTGATCTATAAACAAATCCTGTAGCTCCCTTCAAAATACACACATCTAGAATCTAGTCATACCTCCACTGCACTAACTCCATTGCATATACCTTGGTCCAAGGCAGTCTCTGACTCACCTGGATTTTAATTTAACTTTCACCCTCCTAGCCTACAATTTAGTTCTGTCATGGCTGCCAGAGTGATCTCAAAGCCTTCCAATTTCCTATTTCACTCAGGCAAATGCCCAAAAGTTCTTGTGAGACTTTACATTTTCATGCTCTTATTTTCTCTTCGATCTCATCCACCTCTACTCACTTCCTTCCTCACTCCACTTTATATGGGCTCATCCACCCTTACTCACTTCCTTCCTCACTCCACTTTATATGGGTGACATTGATATTTTTAAAATATAACCTCCAAACCCTGCCTCTGCAACCTTTGCAGTGGACCTTTCACCTCCCTTAGGTGTTTTCTCCAATGTCACCATCTCAATTCAGTCTTTCTGTATCACCTGTAGGTGTTTTCTCCAATGTCATCATCTCAATTCAGTCTTCCCGTATCACCTGTTCTGAAACCGACCTTTCCTCATTATCATTTACTATAAATTGACACATTATACCTCTTATTTATTTACTACCTGTGGATCTACACTGTCTGAAAGGGTGTCACGATGAGTTGGCTTAACTCAATGGCAGGGAGTTTTTCCCCTTTGATTAAAATGTAAGTTCCACGAGGGTGAGAGTTTCGTCTTTATTACCTGCTATTACCTCTATACTACCTGATATAAAGTAAGCACTAATAAATATCTGTTAAATGAACAACTGGTAAAATAGGTGTCAAAAGTCCATATTACTAGGGATGCTTTACAATGTCAATTTAAATAACCAAACACTAACACAAAACCCCCAGAAAAAAAATAATAAAAAAAACCCAGAAAACAAATCTGAAAACTATGAAAATTTATTTATAATCCAAAAAGTGGTATTTGATTTGGACTTGAATGGCCTCAACAATGCAAACCATATCTCACTTAAAATACAGTTCTGGACCAGATTTACATATAAGTATACATACATATATTCTTTCAAATTATACATTGGGCTGTACATAAAAGCACAAAATGAAAATAATCTATGAAGTTACCATCTAAGGGAGTCATCTTTGACTGACTGACTTAATAATGTTACTTATTGTTAAGAATGCCCAATATTCATCTTCTATTGCATGCACCTTAGCTTCCCTTTGGCAACTCGCTCCCACGGCCCTATTTCACATCTGGCCTTAAACTGGGACCATTAAAGCTTCAAAACCTGAACTTCAATAAGTCAATCTCACATAAAACCTTCCGTTTCTCCAATCCTCGTCTGTCCTAAGATGTTCAATTCTTTGAGCCTTTGCAGCCTGCCCCTCAATCCCTCAGCCATTGCCCTACCTCCTCCTCCGTTCCACAGCCTGGGCAGGTGGTCCCTCCCCTCAACACACTGCGGGGGGGGGGGGGGGGGGGGGGGGGCTGAACCTCTCATCACTTTGCCACTCAGCCAACAAAATTCTCCGAGTGTTCCACCCTGCCTATTCCCCATAATAAACATTACAAACACTCAATGACCTTCCCAAGCCATGCTGCCTTTGCATTTGATCCTTCCCCTTAGGCAAAAAGAGCACCTTCCTGAGACTGGAACATAGTTCCTGCTACCTAAGTCCCTGCAGCTGGCTTGAGCTCAGTTCTTGTTCAAGCCTAGTTCCCAACCTTCCTATAAATGCTGGGGGGTGTGGATATCTTTCCAGTACATTACTTTCCTGCTTGTGTTACTCAAGGTCCACTTGTAGACTCCATTCTAGACGCCAGTAGCACCGAGTCCCCTGGACACTACACAGGACAAAAAAGTGTCCAGGCTTTGCCAAATGTCCCCAAGGGAGTACTCACCTGTTTCAGAACCCGTTTTCAACTCTGCAAAGATTCCCTCTCCATCCATCCTCCATCCTGCCCTGCTCACTCCCATTCTCAAGTAAGTCTTGCACCTCCCATAGTAAGCCCTGAGCCTAAGGAGCCTGGTGGTCGTGGAAGAAGTCTGTGTGTACACACACAGACACACACACAGTAAAGCTCTGAGCTGAAAGGTCACTCCTCTTACTTCCTTTCTGATATTTCTTGTTACTTTTCTTCAGAACTCTCCATTCCCAGAGGGGTGGGGTACAGACACTACCCTAGGGAAGCCTCCAAAACATTTTCTCTACTCCTCTTTCCAAGGGTCAGGGTATTTTTCTCTTTAATAGATTAGTCCTGTTTCATTTCTCCTGAATGTAACCATTCCTGCCTACTCCGAGACCCTTTTCTGTCTCTGTCTCTGTCTCTGTCTCTCCTCTCCTCTCCTCTCCTCTCCTCTCCTCTCCTCTCCTCTCCTCTTCTCTCTCTCTCTCTCTCATCACACACCTTCCAGATGGGTTCCAAATAGACAATCTGTTTTTATTAACAAACCAGGAGATGCTTGGGACACGAATTAAGCAGGTAAGGAACAGGTTTGGCATTCACTGAGCATTTGTCAACAATCTCTTCAAAGCAATTACTCTGTCATACTTTTGCATGATATCAGCTTCTCAAATGCCTGCATCTGGAGAATGGTTTTAATCATGCATTGCCTCCAGGCTAATAATACTGAGCATTCTCGTTTTTCCTCTTGGTTCCTGTGTAAATGCTCTTCCTTGAAAGACACTCTACCTAAAGAGTTGTTTTCGGAATCCTTCCTTTCCAGGACAACAGCATTTTTACTCAATGATTCAATTACCCATCATTTCCTAAAGCCAAAATGGCTCCACCCCAAACCTGTAATATTGGTGGCAGACAGTGATGGTGCAGGGCTGGGCACTGTCTCGCTCTGTTGTTCCCTGGGTCGCTAGGAGGTTGGAACCCGCTTGACAGCACCTAACAACAACAGTCTTATCTCAGTTAAAAAGAATATCGCAAAAAAAAAAAAAAGAATATCGCTGTGAGGTCATTGGTGTCATTTATCCACGGATGCTACAAACAGCTACTGAGCAATGACTTTATGCCAGACTCAGGCAAAACATTCCTGCCTGTAGGGAGTTTACATTCCAGTGGAGGCAACAAATAACTAATTATGTAGAATAAGTGCTAGGGGAAAATTTTTTAAAAGTACATTAGGATAGAGCGTAAGCAAGCTGGGGTGTGGGACTTTCAACTGTTCTGGGGCGGCTTCTCTGAGAACATGCCACAGGCTCTACCCATTGGCCTTGTCTGTTATTGGAAATAACATGTTCCAAGCATTTTCTGCTCAACTGTAACCCAAACTACTGGGACACAGAGGTCAAAAACACTCAGCTGGCAAATGAGAAGTCAGTAGTCTGGACCAACTGGCCACTTCTGGGAAAAACGATGCGGCAGTTTGTTTCTGAGGTCGTTCTGGGGTAGTTTAACTCTGTACCCACAGCAATGGGATTTACAGAGACACCTTGGGTGCTAGCCAATCTGTAAAATTAAACTTGACTGTACTCGTTTCAAAAGTTATCATTCAGATGAATTTTACCACAGTATCTGCCTTGTTCGGTCTTATGAGTAATTTTTCTTAGGGAAAAACACTATAAATCAAAGTTATTTGCTGAGTCACCAAAACAACACAAAACTCACTGTCACTAAGTCAATGCACTCAATAGAATAGGGTAGAACTGTCATCTCCCAGTGGGTTTCCTAGACCCTAACTCTTACAGAAGGAAGTACAAGCCTCATATTTTCTCCGGAGCAGTGCCTGATGGTCTCGAACTCTTGATCACTATGCCACCAGGGCTCCTGAAATCAGAAAGAATTGATTTCATTCCCAAGATAAGCCCCTGACATAAAACAACCTTGTGAATCCAGATTTGTGTTTGCTATACAAATATATCATTTGATCTGGGTCGCTTCCAGCCAGTTAAAAGGTAATCATTACCTTCCAGACAACTATCCAGAGAGCGGGTTCCTAACCAAGAGCTTTGTAGTCACTGGTTAACAGCCTGGAACATGTTCCTTCACTTAGCCAGTGTCTGGAGACAAATATGGAGAAGCCGGGAGCAGGAGCAAACTGCCAGCACTACTGAGTCATGTTTCTGACTAAAACCGTGTTATGAAATGGAAAGAGCGACAAGCCCTAGGATTTCAGGCCACACATGTCAACTCCCCGAAATTATGGCTTCTAGACTTAAGAGCAAAACGAAACGAAAAAAGAAAGACCACAAAGCCCCAAAACGGTTTTGTAAGAACAATACGGAGTTAAGCGGCTCCGGGACGAACTTGCCAAGGCTGGGGCACTCTGGCTGTTTGCATAGACGAATTCAACTGTGCAAACTGGCACACCCTCCGATGCAATCGAGCGGAATGCCCAGGTGGGGTGCACTGGGAACAATGGCCAGGGTCACACTTCAAGCTGACAGTTAGCCTCAGCCCGAAAAGTTCGCCGGGCCCTGGGCAGCCTCGGGTAGCGGAGGCGAGAGCAAGCAGACGTCCAGCACCCGTGAGCTCCAAACGCAAACGAAGCACCGGGGTCGTGCCGGGGATCTCCAGCCTCCGGCAGGGCAGCCCAGCCAAGGGGGCCCGCGGCGGCCCCCAGATGTCTTCTCCCCGGGCCCCGCGCCACGTTCCCCCCGGGGAACCTGTCCAGCGGCGGCCTCCCAGGTGCCCCAGGCGACCGACTGGGGACCAGGGCCGGGTCCGGACAGGAGGCAGCAGGGGCTGCGGCGACGCGTTCGGGTCTCCTCCCCGTCGGCCGCCAGTCCCTGCCGCCCCCGGGCTCGCGGGGGGCGGGGTGCCCCCGCCGGATCTCACAGACCTGGAGAGGTGCTTCAGGATCTGTTTCTTGATGATCCCAGCCATGGTGCCGGGGCCGGGGGCGCGGCGCGCTCTCGCTGTGGCTTACTGCTCCTCTCCTCGTGGCCGCCGCCTCTGTCTTCCGGTTAGCCCGGCCGGACGAGGGGCGTCTGGGTGCTCACGCCCGGGAGAGACCTGAGGCCCCGGCTGAGGCCGCAGCTGCCGCCGCCGCCGCTGCCGCTGAGGGCACGGGGCATTGCGCTCAGGCCGCTGCCGCCGCCGACAGCGCCATCTTGGCTGCAGCATCACCTAAGAGACCTGGGGGAGGGCGGGGAGGACTCGCGGAGGGGCGGGGCTAGATGGGCGGGGCGGGGCTGAAGGGGGCGGGGTGGGCGTGGCGAACTCAGGCTCCGGGCGGGACCAGACGTGTACGTGGCGGGGGGAGGCGAGTGCATCGGGGCGGGGCGGGGCCAATAGAAGGCGGGGCGGAGCTTCTTGGTCCTGCTTGCTCACTGGACGCTTCAGCAGGGGCTGTCCCCAGTTTGGGCGCTTCTTGATGCTTTAAACCACAATTCAAGAATTTAAGTGGTTTTTAGTCCTCCCTCTCCAACCTCTGCTCGTGTTCCAACTTCCCTCACAGGATGTACCCTCCTCATCCTACTTCTCGTTTTCATTTCCTGAAAATTTAACTGTTCCTCGGGCTACTTGCTTTGAGCATTAAGGTACATCTAAGCTGAGCCATGGAATTTTATAACCCCTCACTCACATGCATGTAAAAGCTAGACATTGAGTAAGGAAGCCTGTAAGAGAATCGATGCAGTTGAATGATGGTGCTGTCAAAGAAGAGTAAAGTACCATAGACTGCCAAAAGAACAAAGAGATGTCTTGTAAGAAGGACAGCTGGAATGCTCCTTACAGGCAAGGGTGGCAGGACTTCATCTTACATACTTTGGACATGTTGTCAGGGGAGACCAGTTGGTGGAGGAGGACATCAGGCTTGTTAAAGTGGAGGGGCATCATAGTAGAGGGTGGCCCTTGACTGCATGGATTGGCAGTGGCTGCATCAATGGCTCAGTTGTGAGGATGGCACAGGACTGGGCTGCGCTCCGTCTATTATACATAGGGTTGCTGTGAGTGGGAACCGACTCAATAGCACCGAACAACAACAACGAACCGCTTGATCTGTTTGTTTTGCTCTCTTTTCCTACTCAGTTCTCTTCATAATCTATCCTCTTGCTTCTCCTTTCCTAAAATATCTGCCTTCCCCAAGATAAATGTTATGATGTAATATTTCCTTCCTCTGAATATTTCAGCTCAAAGGGAAGTCTGAAAACTCATCTTAATAGAATTTTGTTCTTGTTAGTTGTATTTGAGTCTACCCTGACTCCCGGTGACCACCTGTGCGCAGAATGCGTCCTAGAATTTTCAAGGCTGTGAGTTTTTGGAAGCAGATCATCAAGCCCATTTTTAATGTGCATTCAAACCTGTAAGCTAGTGGTGAGGACTGAACCGCTCAGCCACACCGGGTCTCCAATAGTACAACCTGTCATTGTTAGATGCCAATGGAGCGGGTTATAACTCATAGTGACCCTGTGTACAACAGAACAAAACACTGCTTGGTTTTGTGCCATCCACACAGTTGTTGCTGTGTTTGAGCACCTTGTTGCAGCCATGTGTCCATACATTTTGTTAAGGGTCTTGGTGATTGAAAAATGTCCTGGCTTGGGTCAGGTGCACCTCAGTCCTCAAATTGACATCTTTGTTTAATGTGCAGTGAGTGGCAAAGCAAGGATTTGGCCTAGGACTCTGATTCCAGAGGTTGCACTCTTAGCCACACTCTCTTTGATTTCAATAACAGCACCTACCTTATAGGGTTTTTTACTTCTTACATTTCACACTCTGGTTATTAATGGATGTTTGTATTAATGTAATGGATGTCTTTCTTTCCTTCTCATTTTGGAGACATACCCCGTTGGAAAATGAAGACCCTGAAAACTTTGAGCCACCCACATCATTAAGGTCAACTCTAAGTAGCCAGCTCTTCCCCTATCATAATTTAAGTGGCTTCCAATCAGAGGGCTCATCTCCCAGCACTCTACCAAACAATATTCCGCTGATATTCATAAGGTTTCCAGTATATCTGACAATGTTCTGATGTTATTCTAAGTATGTTCATAGGCACTGGAACCTGTATACCATGATGACCTTGATGCTGGTATGTGAAATACTGGTCATATAGCGTCACAGAAACATGTAAAACCACCAAGGGACAGCAAAACGATACCCAATTATGCAGGACTAGGCCATTCTGCCGGCTGGCTGGTACCTAACAACAGCAGCCTCAGAGAGCGAAAGACCTGGAGATCGGCTCCCGTCAATCCTACAGCCCAGAAAACCCTATCGAGTAGATCTACTCTGTCCTACAGGGCTGCTCAGTAGGAACTGATTCCTTGGCATCTTACAGCCACCACCTACATCATGGGATCAGTATATGTAATGCTCGTAGAACAGCATACAGGCACACATTAAATACATTAAATGACATGTAAGCATTAACCATAATCATTATCAAAACTCAAGCTGACACAGCCATTTATGACAGAGGCTGGATGTGAAGCCAAAATTAATCTTCTTTACATTATGAATTATTAGATGAGCATATACAACAGACACCTAATTCCAGTTAAACCAAAAACAAACCAAACTCACCGCCACCGAGTTAATTCTGACTCATAGCAATCGATAGGGCAGGGTGGAACTGTGAGTTTCCAAGATTGTAACTGTATGGGCATGAAGCGGGAGTAGAAGCCCGCATCTTTCTCTCTTGGAAAGTAGTTTCCATTTACTGGCTATGCCTCTCCGGAAAGGGACAGGAGGGAGCATTTCGGATGGCTAGAAGCTCTCTTTACTGAGAAAGATGTGTGAGCTTGTTCCTGGAGAATAAATATGCATAATGCGGGAAAGCGTTGGGAGTTGAAGTGTGAGGAAGAAAGCAGGATGGGTTTATGAAACAGGCCATAGATAATTCAGGGTGAATGGATTCTTGTTAGACAGGAAGTAGCAAGGGATGAGGATAGGGAAATCTCATACACAATTTCACAATGTGTACAGTTCTGCACTTTATTCTCCAAGAAATGTCACTCACTGAATAATACTATTCGAAGACCAAAAGGGGAAAAGAAAAAACTGATGTCTACATGGGTTAAAAGAGACTTGCTGTATGGATTATGATGAGTTGTATGAGCCCCCAATAAAATGGTTTTAAAAAAAGAGAGAAGAGATTTGCATAAGTTATATCTAACACTTTAGTGAGTTATTCTAGGAAATAACGGGCACAAACACCACGGACGAGAAAGCTTCCATTGCCACTGTCATTAGGATCACTCCACCACGTAAATATGCTGGGCTTGGGAGCACTTTAGAGCGCTCGCAGCCGGATGCAGTCTCAGCCTCCAACTTCCGGCGTCCCCCGTTGCTAAGGACACCGGAAACACGTCCTAACGCCCCGCCCAGGCGAACGGCGTGGTGCCGGAAATAGGGTGAACGAAAGGGCCGGTGAAGGGAACCGGCAGCTACGGCCCTGTGGTTTCTGCCAAAATGAACACTTTGGTGCTGGATAACGGAGCCTACAACGCCAAAATCGGCTACAGCCATGAAAGCGTCTCGTGAGTGTTCGGTGGTTTGGCCGGGGGCAGGACGCGCCATGCTGGTCCGCGTGCCGGGCTCCGTCTGGGGCCGTCGGTGACAGGCGGACGCCGGGGCGGTCCGCCCGCAGCCGCAGCCTGAAGCACGCGTGGTCGGGGACGCTCGCAACTGGAATTGATTTTGCCGTGGGGCGGCGCGACCCCGGAGACGCGTGTTTCCGTTCGTAACGGGAAATAGCCTAAGAAAGTCCTTCCCGAGAAACTGGTCTGGACAGCGTGGTCTGTTAAGAACGTTTCTGAGCCCTCAGAATTATAGGCTGTATATTGTACGTGTGTGTATATATGGTCTCTGTATATATGTATGTGTGTGCATACATGCGTGTATATATGTATATGTGTGTGCATATATGTATATGTGTGTGTGCGTTCATATATACGCATACATACCCGTTTCCCTGGAGACACGATTTCCATTTCCACCAGATAAACGGTCTGTGACCCAAAAACGTCAAAGGAGTTTCTGGCTGTCTACTGACCTTGAACTTTCTGTACCTAGGCTCGTCCAAGTTAAGTGCCTACTGACCCACAGGTTTAATATGATCAGTTAAGCAAAAATATCCTAATGGCATTCATAAAGTGTATAGTCACAAAAATATAGAGGACAGCAAATTTAAGATTACACTTTTCCCTCTTGTCGGTCATAAAGGAGTTTCTGGTTTTTGTTTGTTTTCCTTCAGCCCTCTCTCCCATTTCCTTTGTCTTCTCTTTTATAAGTGAGTAGCCAAACTGCTTAGGACTGTAGTCTTCTTGGAAAACATTTTATTGAGTAGTATTATTGTTTTATCTCTGATGCTGCAGTTCCATTTTTTAGCAGCTGTCTACATAAATCGTGATGGCACACAAATAACATGCACCTTTTACAGTCATTTTCCATCCACTGCTCTCCCCACATAAGTATTTCAAAAATTTACTAGGAAAATTCCATTATCTTTTAATTCCATTTTCTGTGAACTTTTTGAAGAGCCCTTGTATTTTTTTGAATGCCATAGGTTGTTTTTTTTTTTTTTAGAACATACAGAAAGCAAATTGGCACAGGGAATCAGAATGAGAGGGATGGAGCTCAGAAAACCCAACTCATTACCTTCAGCCCATTCCAACTCATAAGGACCCTATAGGACAGAGGAGAACTTCCCATTTGGGTTTCCAGGGTCATCAATCTTTATAGGAGGAGGAAACTTCATCTTTCTCCTGTGGAGAGGTGGGAGGTTAGGAAACAATGAGTATTACCGGTAATTTTGTAAAAATACAGTAGAGGTGCTTGATAAGAATATATTAAAGTATGTGGTCTATCGAATGTGTGCATAAGTAAGTGTAGTGAAGAAGACTGATGATGCCCTGCTATGCAGAGATATAGCATCTGGGGTCTTAAAGGCTTGAAAGTAAACAAGTGGCCATGTAGCCCAGAAGCAACAAAGCCCACGTGGAAGCAGCACACCAATATGTGTGATCATGAAGGGTGGAGGGGACCAGGTTTCAAGCACCAAAGACAGGCGGGGGGGTGGGTGGGGATAAAACCATATCGTGAATGAGGGGAGCGTGTGATGGGGACCCAATGCCCATCTGTAGACAACTGGACATCCTTTGCAGAGGGGTAGTAGGGAGGAGATGAGTCACTCACGGCTCAGTGTAGCAATAATGAAACTCACAACCTTCCTCTAGTTCTTAAACATTTCTTGCCCCCAACTATCATGATCCCAATTCTACCTTGCAAGCCTGGTTAGACCAGAGGATGCACAATGGTACAGATGGGAACTGGAAACACAGGGAATCCAGGACAGATGAACCCCTCAGGACCAGCGGTGAGTGGCGATACCGGGAGGGAAGGGGGTATAGAAAGGGGGAACAGATCACAAGGATCTACATATAACTGCCTCCCTGGGGGATGGGCAACAGAAAAGTGGGTGAAGGGAGACGCGAGACAGTATAAGATAATAGTTTATAAATTATTATGGGTTCATGAGGGAGGGGGAGGAGGGAGGGAGAAGGGGATAAAGGAAAATGAGAAGCTGATTACATGGACCCAAGTGGAAAGCTAATTTTGAGAATGATGAGGGCAACACATGTGTAAGTGTGCTTTACACAATTGATGTAAGAGTTGTATGAGCCCCAATTGTGATAAGAGTTGTGATAAGAGTTGTATGAGCCCCAATAAAATGATTTTTTAAATGGTATAGTTTTTGAAGGTTCATAGCATTAATGATTGTCTAGCCCCACCAGATGGGATTGAACAACAGAACTGTACGGAAGAGAATGAGCCCCTTGATATATCAATAAAATTATTATTTAATGAAAAATTTTAAAGAAATGTATATTTGGATAAACCTAAAAATAGACTAAGCTCTAAAATAGAAGTTCCAAAATCATTATTTGCACTATTTATAAGCGCTATGGAGCCATTGAGAGACTGCAGAATCTCCTGGGTGTTTTCTCTTTGCACAGAAGATCTAATCCCACGGCAGTTACCTACAGACATTACAAAGTTTCTCGTCCGTGTTTTCCTCTTTTTTCTTTTCTCTTTTGGCAGTGCTATCAATAAATGATGTTTTGATTGTTTTAGCTATTACACCAACTTGTGAACATGTTTAGTGTTGCAAAATTATTTAATAATTTCAATTACCACAAATAAATTATGTTTTCACTTTAACTCCAACTGGGGTTGAAAAAAAATCCTAACCCAAATTTTGTATCACTAAGATAATCACTAAGAATCATGTTTGAGATTTCATTTATTTTTATTTGTGAAACATGAACACTATTATATGCCAGCATGATAATAAATAGTGATACAGTGGAGGAAAAAGAAGTATGTGGTTTGGGGGAGGGGCAAGCTAAGTAATCCAGAATAGCAAATTGATTAAGTTATGCAGCCCTAAATTTAAGTACAATGGAACATTTTATAATCTGACACTAGCCCCCCCCCCCCCAAATTTTAAACTGACAGAGAAAATCTGAAAGCGTAGTAGGTGCATGTTTACAAAAGCATAGGTACAAAAGCATGTTGACAGTTAAGTGCTATCAATTCAGATCTGACCCATAGCAACCCTGTCCACAAGAAAATGAAACATCTGATAGTCCTGTGCCGTCCTCACAACTGTTCCTTTGCCTGAGCCCGTTGATGCAGCCACTGTGTCAGTCCATCTCGCTGAGGACCTTTCTCTTTTTTGCTGCCCCTTCACTTTACCAAACATGGTGTGCTTCTCCATGGACTCTCTCCTGACAACTTGTCCAAAGTCTTGCCATCCTGGCCTCTAAGGAACTCTTTGCCCTTACTTCTTCCAACACAGGCCATTTTGTCCTTTGAGCAGTCCATGGAACTTTCAATATTCTTCGCTAGCACCACCATTCAAACACATCAATTATTTATTCCTTATTCAGTGTTCAACTTTCATATGCATATGATGCAATGGAAAATACCATGGCTTGGGTCAGGCACAACTTAACCCTTACAGTAATTTCCTTGCTTTTTAATACGCTAAAGAGGTCTTGTGCAGCAGGTTTATCGAATGCAGTGCATATTTTTGATCTCTTGACTACTGCCTCCATGAGCATTGATCATGGATCCAAGTGATCTGGCATGGGTAGTTCAGTGGTGGAATTCTCGCCTGCCAAGCAAGATGAAAAAATCCTTGACAACGTCCACCTTTTCCCCATTTACCATGATGTTACCTATTAGTCCAGATGGGAAGATTCTGGTCTTTCTTTACATTGATTTGTAATCCATATTAAAAGGTATAATCCTTGAAGTTGGTACAAATAGGGATCTCTTCCACGTGGCCAAGTAGCTAATTGTCTTCCAAATTTCCTGGCTTAAACGAGTGAGTGCTTCCAATGCTTCTTCCCAATTGCTAAAGCACTTCCATGGGTATTCCAACAATTCCTGGAACCTTGTTTATAGTATTTTCCCAATAATCCCATGGATGTGTGTTTAATCTGCTTGTAATTTGTCTTTCTAACCAGATTGTGAACTCATGGTGGGCAGGAGCCCTTTTAAAAACTACTACTTACTTCTATATTTCGTAGCACCGTCTTAAGTGAGCATTAGTTTTGTGATTCTTTTTACCATATCCATAGAGCGAATGTCTACATGGCAGCCAGAAAGACCAGCAGCTTTACTTAGGTTCAGGCTCTCAGATGTCCAGTTGTGGAGCCAATGAACAACAGCCAGCCAGTCTGCTCACTTGATTTTCAGTACTTAGCTGTAAAGATTTCTTGAGGACTACTGGAGACAGACAAAAGTTCTGGCATAGAGCCGGCTACATATTAAAACCTTTAGGGGGCGAAAAGGATGGAGAAGAGGGCATTTTTTATTATTTGAAAATCAAATGACAAGCACTGGTTTTCCAATATACTCATTTTGGCATCAAGAATCATGTTTAAGTATATTGCATTTTTAGAGACTAGGTATTTGGAGAGTAATTATATGTTTCTCTGTTTATAGGGTTATTCCTAATTGTCAATTCAGGTCAAAGACAGCACGTCTCAAAACCTTCACTGCTAACCAGATCGATGAGATAAAAGACCCTTCTGGACTCTTTTACATCCTCCCTTTTCAGAAGGTAATCCAATCATGTATCCTCTCTACCTTGTAGTTCTAAATGTAACCATGTAAGAGACTCACTCGCCAAGTGTGAGACTATTTTTAGATCTGTAAGAAAAGGGCATGTACATTTTAATGGTCTTATTGAAACCCAAGTATTAAAATTAATTTTCATTTGTTAAAAAAAAGGCTGTTCATTTACTGATTGAGATGATTAATTAAAAAAATAAGTGTAGAGAGCCATCTCTACTTTGAATGTCTTTCTTTTGAGCCCTTGAAATTTGAGTTATCGGTATTTATAATATTTTGGATTTTTTACAGGGAGGGGGAAGGCATACCAGTAATGTGTGGGGCTCATGCAGTTAGACTGGAGAAATTAATCATAAAAAAGAGGGACATCAATGGTTTGCGATGTGTTCATCTGATTTTTAAAAAAAAACTTTTAAGTGTTTTTAATAATTGTTTTTGTTTAAGGGTTACTTGGTAAACTGGGATGTTCAAAGACAAGTTTGGGATTACCTTTTTGGCAAAGAAATGTATCAGGTAACAGATTAGAGTATGTATTCAAATTCTATTTCCATGTTATTCAAATGAGAACTGGTTGAAAGATGTATAGACTTATTTCTAGTCTATATTTAAGTCACTGTCGTTTACTGTCATTACTTCTATTTTTTAAAGATTAAATAAATGTAAGCGAAGAGAATTTCCATTTTAAATTGGAACGTAAATTGAATAGGAAAGTTTGTTTGCAGCTCAGGATTAAAATGGTATTTCAGATTTCTAAATTCTTAGACCAATTCCTGATCTCAGTTTTTGTAATAAAGCATTCTTACTGTATCTGAATGGGAATATAATGCAGTGAGAATTTTGTGCTTTCAATGTCTGGTGTGACTGTGCTACACTGAAAGAGTGCTTTAGTTTGAGTGTTTTTCACGAGGTATTAGAGAGAACTTTGTAGTTTTAAAATTTTCTAAAACTCCCATTTTTCCTTTAAAAATAACAGCAGTCCTAATACATGTAGTTATATTATTTCTTTTAAACAGTTTAATAGTGTGATTGTATTAATACTGCCATTCCCAGAGATGAATTGTATGAGAGACAAATCACTACAAAGTTATGGAAGTTTCTGTCATTTTTCGTCCCATAGGTTGACTTTGTAGATACTAACGTTATCATCACAGAACCCTATTTTAACTTCACTTCAATTCAGGAATCAATGAATGAAATTCTGTTTGAAGAATACCAGTTCCAAGCAGTACTAAGAGTAAATGGTAAGTGAAAATTTTGATTGAAATCAAGTTATTTAATACAGCTTTGAATAAGAGACACCTGAGTAGCACTTTTTTAGATTTGAAGGAAATCAAGTGTGGGTTTTTAAACTGGAGTGTATGCAGTCAGATCCCCCTTAGTGTGCCTTTTGATTACTGTGATCCCAGATCAACCAGACCCGCTGCCATCAAGACAACCCAACATGTGGTAACCTTATGTCAGGTTATGAAATGTAACTCTGTATGGCACCAGGCAGCCTCAGTTTTCTCAAGAGTAGCTAGTGGGTTTGAACTGCCTACCTTGTGGTTAGCAGCCCGATGCCTAACTCACAGCACCACCAGGGTTCCTTTTTTTATTACTCTGCTGCTTCACCTTAAGTTACTAGCCATATCTTTCTAATCTCTGAACTACCATCTAAAATCAAGCTTACGAAAGGCTGTGCTGACATAACTGATGGTATATGGTAAGATTTTACTTTATCCTTTGTGAAAAATAACCAGTATTTTTATATGTAGCTTGCAGAATGAGTATCTGAAATTGAAAACCTAATACAAGGGGACCTCAAGAAGTAGAAAAACTCCTCCTCTTATCTCTTACTTCCATTTTTCCTTGAATTTTTTGGAGCCCCTCATACACTGCTCAGTCAGTCAGAACAGTGATTCTCAACTGTGGGTAACTTAGCCACCCAGAGGACATTCAGCAATGGCCTAGCGACCTTTTTCTGCCTGTCTTCACAGGGACAGTATCTAATGAGCAGAGGCCAACACTGTGAGAAATACTTGGCAGTGCACAGAGCAGTGCACACAGAAGACTTGCTGGCCCCACGTGCCGTTAGTCGTGAGATTGAGAAAGCCTGCTCTAGGTGGAGTGCTGACTCTCCTCCTTCCCAGTGATGGGAGCATGGACTCCTGATTTCCCTTCCTTGTGCCTTAGTCTCCTCATCTCTAACACAGGCTTGTGAGGATTAAAGCGCACACACATCCAGCACGTGCAGATTAGATTAGAGCATGGCATGTAATGAATGTTCGGTGAAACCCATTAGCTATGACATAAAAATGGTAAAGTTTAACAATTAATTGGTCACTGTCATCCTTTCAGTTATATATACCACGTGATTGAAAGTTTTTACGTTTTAAAATCTAAAACAAGTGTTAAAATTTGAGGATGTTATAAAGTTCAGACACTACCTGTTGTGACAGAGTTATGATTGACTTTGTTTTTAATAAAGGAAACATTTCAGTCCTTGTGCTTGCTATTGTTGTTTGCTGCCGTTACTGTTTTCAGTTAATGTGATACATTTATTTAGTGTAACTCTTCCTCTTTCTCTCGTTTTTGGGAGCGGGTGCTCTCAGTGCACACAGGTATTTCCGAGATAATCCTTCGGAGTTATGCTGTATCATTGTAGATAGTGGATATTCTTTTACACATATTGTTCCCTATTGTAGAAGTAAAAAGAAAAAAGAAGCAATTATTCGGTGAGTTACACACGCAATTCTCATTGTTATTGCTTAGGCTGGAACTGAGTGAAATGTGCGATAACTGAACTAGGGTTGCCTTCTCCTTGTTCAGGATAAACGTGGGAGGAAAGCTCTTAACGAATCATCTCAAAGAGATCATCTCTTACAGGTAAAGTGGGTTTCAGCTGGGACTCTTTGGGAAGAGGGCTTGCTAAAGAGGCCGTTTAAAATTGGTTGGTACTTCCAGCCCTGCCTCCTGAAGACAATTCTGTATTGAGTATCATCTACTAACAATGTTCAAATTGGAAAGCTTTCTAGCATATAAAATGGTATTTAATAACTAGAAAAGTGTTATAGCTTCTAGACACTAAAAAGTGTGCACTGTTAAAACTTAGTTGAATTCTGAACTTAATCCATAGCGTTTAGTAATTTTGGGGGGAGATGACTTATTGACTGTTCATACTTTAAAATGGTAAGTATTACATAGGGTAAAACAAATTCAAAATGCCTTTGAGATCAGTCAACATCTCAAAGGAAAATACATGCCCCCTTCTTTCTCCCACTTTAGGTTTGCTCCACAGAATTTAATATTTGCATTGTGTCTATTCTTTCTATAATCTATAGTAATATATTTTCTTTTGTGTACTTTTCTCTTTTTTTCACCTTTTTATTGTGAATTCGGTGAAGGTCTATAGGGCAATTATCAGTTTTACATCCAGCCATTCATACACATTATGTTTTCCCTCATGCATTGCAGTCCCCTCAACGCATCATTATCTCATTTCTTAGCTATGTTTCCTGTTTTCATTCCTCCTGTCCTAAACCTGTGTCCTTTGTCGCTGGGTAAATGCGGTCGCGTTCATCTTACATGGTTGATTAGTCTAACGTGAGTGCACTTTCAGACCGGAAAGGGAGCTAGGGGCCAGAGGCTTGGGCTTTCTCCCAGTCTCTCTGATCAGCATGCATGGTTTCTCTGATGATTTTGAATTCTGTTCCATGTTTTTCTTCTACTGTATCCCAGGACCTTGTAATATGATCCTTTTCGGGGCAGTTGGTAGTAGTAGCTGGGCACCATCTTGTTCTTCTTTTTTAAAAAATTAATTTTTTAAATACATCATTTTATTGTAGATTCGTACAACTCCTATCACAATCCATACATCCATCCATGTGTCAAGCACATTTGTACATTTGTTGCCTTCATTCTCAAAACATTTGCTTTCTGCTTCAGCCCTTGGCATCAGCTCCCCATTTTCCCCCTCCCTTTCCGCTTTCCCCTTCCTCATGAACCCTTGATGATTTATAAATTATTATTTTGTCATGTCTTACACTGTCCGAGGTCCCCCTTACCCACTTTTCTGTTGTCTGTCCCCCAGGGAGGGGGTTGTGTGTAGATCCTTGTGATTGGTTCCCCCTTTCCCCCCCACCTTCCCCTTGCCCTCCTGGCATTGCTACTCTCGTTATTGTCCTGAGGGGTTCCTCTGTCTCATTCTCCTCACCTCAGTATTTGGAGACTGGCGTTTGCATGCTCCGTTAGTCAGTTAGGCAGAATTGCGTGAGCATGTCTTTCAACTGTAATCATTCTTTCCTCTGGATATGGATATGGAGAGACCAATGTTATACATTAGGTGGCTGCTCAAAATGATACATTGATATTTGTTCCTTGGTTAACTAATTTTACTTGGTTGTTCACCAACAGCCACAGAATTCAGTGCATTTAACCACCTCCCATCCTTGCTGCCTTGTAAGTTTATTTATGTTTCTAGTTAGGGTTTTACTGCATTTAAAATTGCAAGTCGATTTATAAATCTTCATTTCTTACCATGAAAACTGCAGACAGTATTACACTGTTCAGAGCCCTGGCCCTTTTGCTGTATGACTTCAGCAGCGTCTGTAGTAGAATCAGACACTGTGCACCCTTTTGAGACTGACTTTTTTCATTAAGCACACTGCTTACTCTTACTGTTGAGTTGTTGAGGTTTGTAACCTTTACATTTACTATATTGAATAAAACTGATGTCTGAAATGTCAAGCCCCACCTAATTCACAATAAAAAATATTCAAAGAGAAAGCATTCTCAGACTACAAATGGTCCGTGGCAGTGTTTATTAAGCATTTATGCTCACCATGTACTGTGTTAACTTGTATGCTTGGGTACTCACAAAAGAAAGTGCAGAAGGTTTAGGCATTTTGGCAAGGTTTTGACAATGCATGGGAGAGGGGTAGTTTGCTCTTTAGCCAAATAAACTAGTATTCTCCCAGGAGGGAGAATGTTGAGTTACATAAGATATTGGGAGTGAGAGCCCTTCATAAAGTTTAAAATATTTTACATATTGAAGAATTTAATATATTAAAAAGGCAGTTACTTAAAACTCTTAAGTGTAGACTATATATTTTAAGTGGCAATTGTAAGTTGTGTTTAAAGTGTTTCCATTTCAAGAGCTCAAGTAGAAAGCAAATATTTTGAGAATAACGATGGCAACAAATGTACAAATGCATGTGACACAGTGGATGTATGTATGGATTGTGATAAGTTGTATGAGCCCCCAATAAAATGATGAAATTTAAAAAAAAAGAAAAAATGTTTTCATTTCATAATTTATAACTTTTCCTCCTGTTTAGGCAACTACATGTTATGGATGAAACACACGTGATTAACCAAGTCAAAGAAGATGTCTGCTATGTGTCTTCAGATTTTTATAGAGACATGGATATTGCAAAGTATGTTATAACAGTGATCTTAGATTTGGGAAGTCTCCTCTGCGTAATGCTATACATATTGATTGACTAAATCTTTCTCTTTTTTTTCCAGGTTGAAAGGAGAAGAAAATACAGTAATGGTCGACTATGTTCTGCCTGATTTCAGTACAATTAAAAAGGGATTTTGTAAGGTAATTGAAAAAAATTTAATAGTACTTCAAGTTGCCAACTGAGTTAGGTTTGAGAATAAGTTCTCACTCCGCTTGGATAGCTGGGGTGTTAGAGAGCGGTCGTCCATTGCCTTTCCTGTCATCAGATTTTCCAGGCACAAGTATACTCGTATATACATTTGACCCTTGTATGTTGAGCAGATAACATGCACACTCTGCAATTTGGCAATGCCCCTGAAATATAGGGCAGTGAAGGTGGACATATCTGACCTCTTCGTGCTTCCCTATTGCCATAAGGCGGGGGTCAGACAAGCCTCTATGGTCCATCCTTCTTATTCTGATAACAACTCTCAACATCTAGTCTGGGTTTGAGAATTCATTAATTCATTGCAATTACCACACAGAAACAACTGACAGTACTCATAATCAAGGAGGTCTATGAGGGAAGTCAATAGGTTACAAAAGTTAGCATCAGCAAATAGTAAGGATACAGTCATGGGTCTCCTCACCTAGCAGCCAAGTCACTGTCTCTCCAGGTTCTAGTTAGTGTCTTAGCCCCATGGTCCTTTGGCATTAACTTCATGGACCAGGAAGCCAGCGTGCCTGTCACTCTGTCTCACAGTTCCATAGTTTGGGGCCAGATAAGAAGGTAGTCCACAGTCTCTGTCCTGTTCCTCTGAGTCTCCATGCATCAGTCTGTGATGCATCTGGTCTCTGCAGACTCTGCCACTTAGAGATCTTTCACGTGCTGTCTTCGCGATAGTGATGGTACGTTTGAGTCCATTGTTGCAGCTATCACGTCAGACCATCATGTTGACAGTTTTCCATCCATCAACCTGTCATACTGTGTTGTATATTAGTCTGATGTTAAAAGCTATGCCACCTGTATTTCAAATACCAGCAAGCTTACCCACGTTGGACAGGTTTCAAGGGAGCCTTCTGATTGAGAGACACTGAAAAAAAGGCCTGGCAAACTACTTTTGAAATTTAGCCATTGAAAATTCTGTGCCTGACAGCAGAATACAATAGTACTTGCAGTGAAATCATCCTAGAGCTACATCATCAGCATGGATAGATGGCAAAGGGTGCTTTAGAGGACATGCAGTTTTTGTGCAGGACAACACTTTATTTTTAGGGTTACATATAATATGTACAGCTATCCCAGAATGATGACCAAAGCTAAAAATAATAGGAAATAGTGTTTACCTGTAAAGTTGTGTAAAGTTGTCTGGTGAGCACATGGTTTTTATGTGGCTATCCATGTAGGTATTTGTATTATATGCCTGCAATCTACTGGCCAGATATTGAGTGAAATGCAAATTGGAATTCAGAGGAGGCCTTAGGAAACTGAAATTGAAATCATCCTGTAAGGAAGGTCCTTAGAAACAAGTTCTGTGGAAATACCTGAGCTGGCTTCCAGAAGTGGGGCCTGGGCCAAGTAACTAGCAGCCAGGTTGTCTGGTCATGAACAGAAGAGAGAGAAACTATGGACGTGTAAATCCTAATGTGTGTCACTGTATAAAGTTGACAGTGGAGCTGTCGATGGTCTGCGCTGACGCATGGCAGCCTCACGTTGAAGAGTGAAAGGTTGCCCGGTCCTTTCTGTATTGACAGCCGTTGTTGCAGCCGCTCTGTATTCTATGTGTTTTCCTACCTCGGGTTTATCTCCTTGCAGTAGTTAGGAAAACATTCTGTTAGGATCCATCGTTTTTAAACCAACTGATTTTTAGAATTAGGCCTTTCTTCCCAGTTGTCCTATTCTGGAAACTTTGCTGACACCTGCCCTTCATGGATTCCACTTTTGGTCTTTGAAATAATGATGGTGTAGCTGCCGGGATCACAGCAGTATGTGGGCCACTGCAGTGCAAAAACGGACAGACGGATCGAAACCAAACCACTGCCCTCCAGTCAGTTTCGACTCGAGAGACCCTAGAGCACAGGGTAGAACTGCCAGCGGGGGGGTGGGGGTGGGTGGGGGTATTTGAGTACCTTATGATAAAAGCTATAACCTTGATTATTCATGTTAAGGTTGGCGCAGGACCAGGCAGTGTTTCCTCCTGGTGTACATGGGGTTGATGTGTGTTCGAACTGACTCAGTAACACCTGTCAATAATTTCAGCAACAATAACAATGAAACCAGGTCTATAGTATTGGTGCTGATAAAACTGATTAGAAAATACCTATGAGGGTAAGTCAAAAGGTCCTGCTACCAAACCCTTGCTTGGCCCCTTTATTAAACAAAAACATCACAATGTGAAGCCCTTGCTTCTCAGCAGCTCCATCTAGGGCTGTGTCTCTGCAGGGAGTGTCCCGCTCTAAGCTTTCCCTGAAGAATTCTGTGCACTTCTGTTTACCCTGTGCCGAGTGACAGCACCCTGAGAGACTCAAATCCTGTTCCTTTTTGAAGTTCTTTGAATTTTAGGGCACAAGAAGCAGGGCAGGGCTGTAGGGTAAATGAGGTAAAGTTTCCCAGTGAGATAGTTGTGGGACAGCCTTTGCCACCTTTGAAGAAGGAGCAGGGACATTACCACAGTGGGAAAAACCTCCTTGTCATAGCTTTCCTGTCCTTGCCTCACCTGTGCAATTTTTCCATTTTCCTAAAACCGATGATGCCCCTGCAGGATCCTTAGTTCATAGGGAAAATCTATGAAGATGACCCCTTGGGAATCCCAAAAAGGAGACCCTAATGAGACTAAAGCAAACATATTACTGGGAGAACTTTTCTGCACCATACACTGATCACAGACACCTATTGGAACATGTTTTGTGGGATTAATGCTGTGTGTATGTGAATTGGAACCTTAGAGCCAATCCTTTTTGACTTACCCTGTACTCAAGTATGATGTAATTTGTCTGACCTAAATGAGGATTTGCTTCCTAATTAGTGATTACTTCTCTCTGGAGCCTGGGGAACTTAAGGAGATCATTTCTCTGATGAACTGGGCCTGGATTTACGAGGGCTCCACTCCCAGCAGCCCTCACACCTTTCTTCACTCGCCCGTGTTTCAAACAAAGGTCTGTTTAGAAATTAGACTTTAAAAACAAACTACTGTGGGCGCAGGGTCCCCTTCTGTAGAACCAGGGGAAGAACTGGAGCGCCTCTAAGAGTTGGTCTACTGCAGTTCTCTGAGCCACTCCCAGGTTCTTTGGTAGTAGGGAAGGGAGTGGTGTTCTGTAAGCTCCAGCTTGTCAATTTTATATGCATTTGTTCATTTATAGGGAATACTTTCCATTCTTCCTGAGAAAGAAAAATGCTTCACTGGTAAAGAAATTGTAATCTTTTCATCACTGTAGCAATAATTTAATTGTTAATGTGATCCATAGTGTTCTGTGTGTAGGTTTTTGTAGATATTATATAATTTTTAGGGTATTCTAATTTAAAAGTAATGTTTTAGCAGAGATTTCCTGAAAGATGGAATCTGAATGATTCATACCCTGGTCAGAAGTGACAGTGTGGTGTGGAGAGTATTTAGTATGTGCTTTGGGTTACTAAGGGTCTCGGGTGGAACAGTGGGCTGTTAACCGCAAGATCTATAGTTTGAAACAAGCAGCCACTCCTTGGGAGAAAGATGAAGCTGTGCTCCTATAAAGATTTATCGCCTGGAAGCCCAAAGAAGGAGGTCTCCTCTCCTGTAGGTTTTCTATGAATCAGCATTAAGCTGGTAGAGTAGGGCTTTGGTTTTAGTCAGATAACCTTGGGAAAATCTTGCTACCTTTGTGGGCTTCAATTTACATCATTAATCAGAAAAGTAAAATATGCCTATCTTACAGGCTTAGGTGAGAGTTCAGTGGGGTGATGTCGGCAAAACACCTAATATGGTAAGCCTCGCGTTGTTGGCTAGTGTGCCCCTGTGGAGTATTTATTGGGTACTTTCTATGAGCCAGGTACTCAACAAAGCACTTGATGTGTGTCGGTCACTGATGAGGTGACGAGTGCGAACTTAGGCAGGTCGGTACGAGCCGATGAGAGAGGGGCCGAGCTTTGGTCTGGGGGTCAGGAATGGCCTCTGTGAGGACGTGGAGACCTCCTGCTGTTAGTAAGGAATGTGTATGCTCTGTTGTTAACAGTTCCATTGACACAGTCCTTATATCACACAATTCAGTAGCTCCTCATATCAAGCATAATTGTACAGTCATTACCACAATCAATTTCAGGAGGAATGTCTATACTCTATCCATTACTATGGAACAATACATCATTATTTTCATATATGTTGAATATTTTGATTCTTTAAAAGATTTTGACTTAACTGTGCAATGGGAAGAAAATGCATGTAGAGAACAAATGTCGAGCATTGAAGTAGAATTGAGGACTGCTGATTCACCGTGTAGAGTGCTGGGGAAAGAGCTGATTTTTGTGGCCCTGCATGAACATAGTTCAAAGGGCTGGGTCCCCCAAGGTCAGTATCAGAGAGAGTGTGTCACGGTTGTTTAAAATACGTGCTTGTTATGTGCATGGCCTCCATGGTCCAGATGGGACGGCCAGGTTCTGGCCTGGCAGCGCTCTGTTCTGTCACACAAGGTTCTAAGACTTGCCGCTGACTCAGGCTCCCTGCCCAACAGCAACATGTGAGGATAAAATTCAGGTGTTTGCTTAAGTCATTTGGAAAATGATTCTGTGAATAGAGAGTAAATAGTAAAGAAATTAAAAGTGTGAGATTTGTATACAAAGAAAAATGAAATGTTTCCTAAAACAGGACTGCTGTGACCACTGAATACCTAACATTGGGGGGCGGGGGTGTGTGTAGAGAGGGAACACAAGACCGAGCAGTGAATGCTTTTCTTGTAATTGTGTTCTTTGTTCCCTTCTACTGGAGGGACATTATAGAGTTCTCCCCTCCTCTTCTGCCTCCAGTCTGTTCTAAAAACAGGGAATAACGAAGGTCACGATACCCTTTCGGAATTGCCTCATTAGAGTCTAAGATTTATTTGTGTGGTTTAGGCAAAAGGAGAGACCACATTTTTCTAAATGTTCCGAATCTTGAAACTTCCAATGATATGGTCATATATTATGTGTATCTGTTTTTGTTTTTTCCCCTCTAAGCCAAGGGAGGAAATGGTGCTAAGCGGAAAATACAAATCCAGCGAACAAATTCTTCGTCTAGCCAATGAGCGATTTGCTGTTCCAGAAATACTCTTTAATCCTTCTGATATAGGCATTCAAGAGATGGGCATTCCAGAAGCCATTGTCTACTCAATTCAGAACTTACCAGAAGGTTTGTAAATACTTCATAGTAAAATATTGATGATGAATAATGGTTGTTTGTTTGTTTGCTTGTGTCTCTTTAAGTAAAAATATCCTAAATCTAAGGCCCTATGCAGATGGCACAGGACCAGGCAGGGTTTTGTTCTGTGGGGCACGGGGTCACTGTGAGTCAGAATCAACCTGGTGGCACTTAAGAACAGTAGGCAGAAGAGCCCTGGGAAAATAATCTTGTTTCTTCTCAATTGTTTCAGGAAACTGCAGATCTGTTTTGTTTGCAGAGATTTCTAGATCCCAAAGTGCACCTCATGTGTTCTTTCTTTATTGATCTCAGGTTACAAATATAATATAGGAAAAGTCATTATGATCCACTTAAACTTGAAATTTGTCTCTCCATGAATATTAGCTTGCATATCTATTTAGGAAAGTTTTAATGTAACAGAATAGAAATTTGTAATTGAACAAATTCAGTCATTTCCAGCTGCTAATAGACTGATTCATTCTTTTGTATTTGGACCAGCATCCAGGGAGCTAATTTTAATGGAATTGAAATGTTGCACTCATTTAACATTGGTTTCTGGTTTCTCCAGAAGCAATATTTTACTAAAGTGTTTAGTAAAAGTGATGTTCTAGGGTGTCAGGTACTTCCACATCCTGTTCATAAGAAATAGTCTAGGAATTGGACAAAATCTATCCAAGCAGTGTACTTTCTTCCAATTGAAAACAAACAAATGAATATGAAAAATAAAGCTATGTAATGCCCTTGCCTTAACATAATTTTTCACTATTTTCATACTAATTTCACATTTCATATAGAATTTCCATGAATATCAAATTTCATGCTATTCAGATATAATTTAGTTTCATGTCTTGAGACTCCGTGCCAGTGTGCTGAACCCTGTACTTGTTTTGATGAACAGAAGCAAGTGGTGGGAGGGGTGGACCACTCACTGCCTTCGAGTCAACTCTGAGTCATCTTCATAGGGATGCTCCTGGACTCAGTAGAACCGCCCCTATGGGTTTCCCAGACTGTTTCCAGGAGTAAAAAGTCTCGTCCTTTTCCCTCGGAGTGACTGGTGGGTTTCAAACTGCTGACCTTGCATCTGAACCCACCAGGGCTCCTTGTTTGGATGGCCAGTGCCTGCTAATTCTGACCAAGCACGCAGTCAGTGGTGGTTAATGTTTGTTGTCATGTCATTCTTAATAGTGTTGACACTTATGAAGAGCCTTGTTCTAAATGTTAGTTTAGATGATGAGTGTCTTTAACTGTCACATGTAAAGTATTACTCAATAAGCTTGTCTACCTCATTGAGCTAGCTCGGATATTTGGGCATCTACAATGAAAAACAGGAAGGCCCTCAACAGAATGAATTGACTCCAGGGCTGCAGCAGTGGCTCCCACATGAGAACGACTGTCAGGCTGGTTCCGGCCGGGCAGTCTTTTGTTCTGTTACGCACGGGGCCACTGTGAGGGAACTGACTCAATGGCCCCCAACAAGGGGCTAAGCTTTCTCAAAGGGGTTATCTTTTTCATCCTGCAAGTAGACCCTGTGTCTTAAGGAAGAATAGTTATGATTATTTTTGTGCAAATAGAAATTTATTTTTATATACCTTGTTTGTATATATAAATGGCTACAATTCTATTCTCTTACCTTTAGAGGTCATGTTCCACTCTTTTTAACATGCCTGTGTAAACTATATATATATATATCCTCTTTACAAACTATCAGAGTGGGCCCCCCCAAAAAATCCATAGTAACTATAACCTGTATTTAATCAGCTGCTTATATAGTTTCTAATCCCATCTTTATAGAAAGAGAAGTAAAACTCGGTTTCTAATGTTTTTGTTTGGTTTTTTTTTTTTTTTTTTGCTTCCTTTTTTCTTTTAAAGAGATGCAGCCACATTTTTTTAAGAATATTGTGTTGACCGGAGGAAATTCCCTTTTCCCTGGATTTAGGGATCGGGTTTACTCAGAAGTGCGATGCCTCACACCAACAGATTATGACGTTTCTGTTGTGCTACCAGAAAAGTAAGTATCGGTGGTATAGAAACAAAACATGGACATCATTTGGTGGATAAAGGTGATTCGTCCCCGCTCCCCTGAGTCCGTTCTGACACACCCAGCAACCCTACATGGGGCTTTGCAGCTTGGGAGTCCTGTGGCAGCAGACAGCCTGATCCTTCTCCTGCCGAGCACTTGATGGGCTTGGACTGCCAACCTTTCAGTCGAGAACCCAATATTTAACCCGCGATTCTACCTTTGCACAATCTTACGGTGGTTGGTCTTTAGGCAGACTATATGCAGAACAACATGGCTTCAGGATTAGAAGACGCATTAACAACCTGTGGGATGTGCAGCCTTGCTTCCTGAAAGGAAAGAGGACGTGAAGCACTTAACTGCTGCAGGGAGACCCCATGAAACAAAATGCTCACAAGTGGACTGATAAGCAGTGTCATGAAAAGATGGATGTCGAGGATTGCATTTTGCCTGGATCCACAACCAATCCCCATGGGAGCTGGAATCAGGAAAGCAAATGACAAGTTACATCAGGCAAAGATGTTGCTTTGAGGACTGAGGTGCACCTGTCCCAAACCATGGTGTTTTCAGTGGCCTGTGTGCATGTCAAAGCTGGACAGTGAATAAGGAAGACTGAAGATTTGGTGCGTTTGAATTCAGCTGTAGGTGAAGAATATCAAATGTACCCTGCATCTGCAGAAGATCCAGGAAATCTGTTTTGGAAGAAGTGTAGCCTAAATGCTCCTTAAATGCAAGGCTAGTGAGATTTCATTCAAATTCACATACTTTGGGCATGTTTTTAGGAGGGACCATGTCCTAGAAAAAGACATACTGCTTGGTCAAAGAGGAAGAGCCTCAGTGAGGTGGGTTGGCATAGTGACTGCAACAATGGACTGAAACAGAGCCGCGATTACGAAGATGGAGCAGGACCAAGCAGTGCTTGTTCCCAGCATTGCTGAGTCAGAACGGACGGAATGGCACCTAGTAACAATGTAGACAGACGTGTGTTTGAAGCTTAGTAGACCACATTGGCAGGATTGCTTTACCTTTCAGCTGCTCATTTATCCTTTTCTGTAAGTGATATACCTTATCGTCCCATAAATTAAGTATATAAAATGCCCACTGTAGTGGCTAGTAAATAATGGGTGCTCAACTAACAAGATCTCTTCCATATATATAGTAATACCAGCCCTTGTTCCTAAGAGGTTTTTTGTTTTTTAATTTATTTTTTTATGTTTAAGAGTTTGACAGGCAAAGCAGTCAGGTTATTAGCTATCTGGTTTGTCTGAGAGATGTCATTTCTTGACAGTTCCAATCAACTATGTAAATTTAAGAATCAAACCATTAAAATACAGACAATTTATAAGTTCTTTTGCAAGATTTTTAATCCAAAAGATTTTTAAATGGAACTAGTCTTTTTTAAAAATTTCAGAAACTTTGGGATTTATTTTTTCCACCCTACTTTATGAGACATCATCATTTCCACGTGCGTTTGGTCCCATTACCTTGGTTCTGACTACAGGACAGAACGGTAGGACAGTGTGCAACAGAAGGAGACTGCCTGTTTCTGTACTGTCTTCATGACTGCGGCTGGGGTCGAGCCCTTGGTGGAAGCCACTTTATCAATCCAGCTAATTGAGGGGCTTCCTCTTTCTCACCCAGCCCTTAGTGATGGCTCTTTCTTCAATAAGATCCACTTACCATTTATCTTGTTCACAGTTTTTACTTTCTTTTTTTTTTTGGTAAATAAATGAAGGCTT
Organism: Tenrec ecaudatus; assembly: GCF_050624435.1. Classification (NCBI taxonomy): domain Eukaryota; kingdom Metazoa; phylum Chordata; class Mammalia; order Afrosoricida; family Tenrecidae; genus Tenrec; species Tenrec ecaudatus. The sequence continues at coordinate 26,347,085 of NC_134535.1, read as the reverse complement.
ACAAATGTGGCGAACATCTGACAGTGAATCAACATCTGACAGTGAACATTGTTCTCTACCATGAGTCAGGAGCTTTACCAGAATACACACCTCAATATCCACCTCTCCCTTTACAGGAAGGAAGGATTGCAGACAGCACCCCACACGCCTGACTTCATTCTGGAATTCCGTTTTTAAACTAAAGTCGAATTTTTAAAAATTAGATGCAAAGCACACTGGGCTGTGTGATCATAGGGTATCGATGGGATCAGGTAACAGGTATCAGAAGACCCAAAACAAAAGCCAAAAAAACATAGTGCTGAGAGTCAGGTGGGTTGGAGCAGAGACCCAAAACCCAATAGGACATCCCTTCACAGAAGAGGATGAATCAACCAGGGTGCAGTATAGCCCTGATGAAACACACAATATTCCTCTAGTTTTCTGAGGTTTCCTCACCCACCACTATCATGACCCCCATCCTGCCTGGCTAGACCAGAGCATGTACACAGGTACAGATAAGAGCTCTCGACACACGGAATCCAAGTCGGATAAACCCTTCAGGAACAGAAATGGGAGTAGTGATACCAGGAGTGTAGGGGGAAGGTGGGAAAAGGAGGAGAGGAAGGGGGAACCGATCACAACAGTTGAAGCATAGCCAAACAACTTTTTGAGGAAGGGAGACAGCATAAGAAATGAAAATAGTAATAATTTATCAAGGGGTCACAGTGGGAGGATGAGGGAAGGAGGGGGAAAAGAGCTGATACCAAGGGCTTAAAGAGAAAGTAAATGTTTAGAAAATGATGTCAACATATGTACAAATATGCTTGATACAGTTGATGCATGGATTATTGTAAGAGCCCCCATTAAGATCCTTTAAAAAAATTCAGTTCATAGAAGGCCTTCCATCTATTGCCCTTCCTTTTATAGCTATCAATTACTGGATACTGGAATAATTTTCATCAGTATTAATTCATCGTATTCATTAAGAGCCTTGGTGGAGCAGTGGTTAATTTCTCAGAGGCAAACTGAAAAGTTGGCTGGCAGAACCCTCCAGCTGCTTTGCAGGCGAAAGATGCAAGTTTGCTTCCAAAGAGATAGAAACCTTTGAAAACCTGTGAGGCAGCTCTGCCTGATCCAAATAGGTCTATGAGTTGCAATGGACTCTGTGATAGGTCGGTTTATTGTGCCCACCTGGCCAATAAACATGTGTGATTAATGAGGTTTTCATTTTAATTGAAGTGTCCCGGTTTGGTTTCTCTAGAGAACCCTGTCTAACGCAGACTCTATGCCAGTTGGTTTCGTTTTTTAGAATGTTCATTCATAAGTTCTTTAGAGGGCCAAGCATTTTGTATTTTCATGTTCGTCAAGCACATATTACAAGCCAAGGGATCCACAAGAACAGCATTTTGTGGGGATTGTTTTACTTAAAAAATCTTTATTGTGCACTTAGTCTTGTTTTTTGCTATTATATTTAAGTTAGGAAACAAAGTAAATACAGTAAAGCAAACATGAGCTTTTTTCTTTATCAGACTTGAAACATCAAGTTAGGGGAGATAAGCAGTAGAAATAGAAGCAAATTAAAACGATATTTTTGGAGGTGGTAAATGGCAAAAGTAAAATAAATGTTTTTGAGCTCTAATATCACTTACTGCTCTGATTTACCATCTAAATATTCTCTAATGCTGTTTTTCCCTAAGGATTTGGGTGGGACAATGATTAATGTACTCAGCTCCCACCTGAAAGGTGGGTGACATTTGGCTGCACCCAGAGGCTTGGGGCTCCGTTTCCGAACGAGCAGCCTTTGAAAACCTCGTGGAGCACAGTTCTAGTCTCCCACATGTGGGGTCACCTAGTGTCAGAGTAGGCGAGTTTTATCTTGTCTAAATGTTTCATGGACTCGTGGCAAAAGTACAGACTGTGAGAAGAGTTTCAGGGCAAATCCTAGTTCCAGATTTAACCTCCCAGAAGCTCGTATTCTAAATTTATGAGAATCACAATAGCTAGGTCATGAGTTGTAAGGGTTATTAAAATGACATTTTGCTACATAGAAAATGTAGACTTCAGGACCATGTCTTATTTTTTTCAGGCATCTTTTAGCTATATTCCTTTTTTTTTTTTTTAAAGAAATATAAACCCACTTGCCTTTGAGGCAATTCTGTCTCATTGCAGTCCTCCCTAGGTTTCTGAGACGCGGTAAATCATGTTTGGGAGAAGAGAGCCTCCTCTTCTTCCTGTGGAGTGGCTGGTGGGTTTGAACCACCAGCTCTATAGCTAACAGTCCAGTGCTTGCCCGGCAGCACCACTAGAGCTCCTTCCGTCTGAGGTCCATGAATGCAGTGCACAGGGAAAGAACAGTACTTAGCTGTTTTGGACTGGTGACTAAACATTTCTTCCTTGAATTTGACGTATTTGTGTGACATTTACAGTTATTCCAGACTTTCAGTAATTTTCTATTGAATCAATGTGGCTAAATTTTAGTAACTAATTCATGTGTCGATGTGCTTGTTCTGTAAGATCATCTGGATCCCTTTCCTTTAATTTTCAGCCCTATTACTTATTCCTGGGAAGGTGGAAAATTGATATCAGAGAACGATGACTTTGAAGATATGGTGGTAACAAGAGAGGATTATGAAGAAAATGGACATAGTATCTGTGAAGAGAAATTTGATATTTAAGGACCACTTCTGACTGAAGATCTTGACTGGTTGTGATTGGTTTTATTTCCATGTTCTTCATTTTAAAGGCAGCTGAGGACCTACGCTGCCTTTCATCTTGATAAAAGCTTGAACTAGTGTACTGTAAATATGGTTTGGTCCTTTGTCAAAGGCGAGGGGCTAGGCTAGGACACAGCATTGGAACTCGACCGACAAGTTCATGGACAATCATAACAGTGCGTAGGCTGTTTCTGAGAGTGGATCAGCTCTCCTCAGAAGGTGAAAGAGGGAATGCGTTTTAAGTCTTCACAGTTGAAAGCTCAAACTTAACCGCCTCAACGGTCAGTTTTCCTTAGAAGATAGTTTTGTCAGACTCTGACTTGGAATTGTTTTTTCAGGCTGGTATGACTCACTCACTCTCTTAGAAACAAGTACTTTATTAAGATAATATGTCACTCTTATTTATACATACTTAGATGAAAGAATAACTTTTGTACATGTGTCACATTTTTTTTAACTTGGAGTTGGGTTGTAAGGGAAGAATAAAGCCAATTTGTTCATGATTCTTTGATCACTGTTAGCAAAATTTTGCTCATAGAATTGGCATTGAGTTTTAAAATTTGGCATAGAATTTATGAGCATTTGCTCAAAGAGCATAATTTGCTCATAAAAATACTACACTGTTAAAAAATACTACACTGTTTATTTTAGAATGAAAGACAATTTGAAGTTAGGTCAGAGTTGTTCAAAAACACTGGATACAAACAGTAAGGTTTTGTGTCAAAATCCCTTTGTAGAATCATCAGGAGGCAGATGAAGGTGCTCCAGGCTACAGATTTCCACCTTCGGAAACAGTTGTCTGTGACATCAGTGAGGGATCCAATAGTTACTTTGACAACAAGCAATAGAAACTCATTCCGATTATATGTATTGACAGAAGGGAGGAGCGCTCATTCATGTAAGAAGAAGCCGGACCCACTATGTCGGGAAGGTAAGAACCAGAGGAGCTGTGTGAGTCTGCAGAGGCTGGAGAGGGCCCTTGTGGAGTGCTGCCATCAGAACGTCTCTGTCTTCCTGTCCTTGGTGACTGCACACGAATCAATCCCTAGCACTGGGCTTCCTCCCTAGAGTCAGCTACCTTCCCCTGACTTCCCGGGCTTTGATTGACAGTCCCATTAGGACCACCAAGAATGGAAGGAAGTCCTTCATCGAAGGAAAATGGAGTTGAAGAGAGAAGCTGGGCAGGCTGTAAGACCTGCTCGGTCCTTCCCAGACCTAGACTGGCTATCATTATCGTTTCAAAGGAGTTATATTTGTGTGATACCCAGGTACTGTCATAGAAGCTGGACAGTGTGGAAATCAGATAATGGTACCATAAAAGAACATTTTGTAACCAAACAATGTAACTGCCAAAGTTGGTAATGCTGTTGGAGGCTAGAAAGCTTGTCAGGTCCCCCCTGAAAGGCTTGTCAGGACCTCATCCTGGGTAGGCAGAGAAACGTCACCAAGGAAGGGCCCTATCCTGTGAGGAACTGGTTTTCTCAGAGCTGCATTCCCACAGCACACCCTTGTCTAATGTCTGCTGACAGGAATGTGCACACACAATCACACGTCCTTGTTCAGGTAGGTGCCAGCGGGTTGGACACATTACTAAACTAATTTCTGTACACAGGGTGGTTTCTTCACTTTTTCTTGGGCACTAAAAATTCTAGACTGACTTTTTATCTTTCATCTTGAGCACCAACGTCTCCATCCAAGACTTCACCTCATTTTGGAAGCATACTGTTTTAATATTCTATAGTACGTTGACTTCAAAGACAGCACTTAACATTTCTAAAAGTATCTGGGCGATGCCTTAAAAATACCTTTTTGTATAAAAGGGGCTTCGGGAAAAAACTACTATATACAATCCAGGGATGCATATGTCAGTCAATTAGCTAGGAGGAGAAAATAAAGGGGGGAGGAGAAGACATGGGTAGCGGGGGAATAGGACACTAACCCACTCAAGGGGAGGGTATTGTTTATATCTCCACAGGAGAGGAAGAGAGAGACCAAGCTTCAACCTGGTGCACGCCAAGATGTGAATTCAACATACTGGCATGTAGCAGGGAACCAATAGGTCTGTGGGTCAGCCCCAATCCCAACCACATGGAACCCCCCCCCCCCCAGAAGAATTCATTTCAAAGGACAGCACTGAAGCTACAGCTCAGGGAGAGGGGCAAATCTGATCAGAGCAAACAAAGAGGTAAGGAGAGTGAGTGGAACATATCCAGGCCCACCAAGCCCCACGGAGAATATTCCTGCTCAGAGCAGCCAATGCACAGAGAGGACCATAGGGCCAGCCTCACCATGAAAGACATGATGTCCCTCACTGACCTACTGTGCTATGAGGGACAACACTGGAGACACAGTGCAAGAATTGTGCCCAATTTGACCCCTCACACGGGTGAAACAGGCATGCAAAAAGGGGAGCAAAGCAATGAAATCCCCAGGGAATACCAAAAATAGACTTTGGGGCCAGGGTGTGGGACCCCATCAGACTGGACTGGGAAACACCCCTAAAGGCCAACAAATAGAACTGGAATATTTGGGGGCTTTTTTGTTGTTTTATTGGGTTTTTTTGCTCTGTCTTGTTCTTGTGCTTGCTATTCACATGTCTATCTAGATAAGATATGCAAGATAAACAATCCAGAGGAGAAAACAATGGGAGCAATAGTTCCCGGGGAACACGGGAGAAGGGGAGGTGGGGGAATGTAAAGGGGGTGTCAATCAACCGAGGGACAAGAGAACAAGAAGTGACTGAAAGCCTATGGCAAGGAGGGTATAGGATAGGATGCGGTGGGGCTTGATTAAGGACAGTGTAGCTGAGAGGAATTACTGAAACCCGAATGAAGGCCAAACATGATAGTGGGACAAGAGGAAGAGGAAATAGTGGAAAGAACTATGAGGCAAAGGACATTTACAGAGGTCTAAATAAAAGTATGTAAATATGTTTATATAAAAGGATAGGGCAATATATCTATGTACATATATTTATATGTTAAGTATTAAGGCAGCTGACAGACATTGGGTACTCCTGCAATGCAAAAACACTTTGTTCTAATAATCTGCCATTCTGTGATGCTCACCTTCCTGATAGGATCACTGAAAACAAAATGGGTGCATAAGCAAATGTGGTGAAGCAAGCTGATGGTGTATGGCTATCAAAAGATATAGCATCTGGGGTCTTAAAGGCTTGAAGATAAACAAGCAGCCATCTAGCTGAGAAGCAACGAAGCCCAAATGAAGAAGCACACCAGTCTGTGTGATCATGAGGCGTAGATAGGATCAGGTACCAGGCATCACAGACCTAGAACAAAAAATCAGTGAGAATGAGGGGGAGCATAGAGTGGAGATCCAAAGCCCATCAGTAGACAATTGGACATCCCCCTGACAGAACGGTCACAAGTATGAGATGAGACGGTCAGGATACAGTACAGCAGCAATGAAACACAACTTTCCTCTAGTTCTTTAATGCTTTCTTCTTGCCACTATCATGACCTCATTTCTGCCTTACAAATCTGGCTAGAGTATGTACACTGGTACAGATAAGAGCTTGAAACAGGGACTCCAGGACAGATAAACCCCTCAGGACCAATAATAAGACTAGAGATACCAAGAGGGGAAGGAAGGGGAAGTCGGGGGAAAAGTGGGAACCTATCACAATGATCTACATAGAAACCCTTCCTAGGTGGATTGACAACAGAAAAGCGGGTAAAGGGAGGCAGCGGTCTATATAACACATGGGGGAAATTTTTTAAAATAAATTATCAATGGTTCATGAGGGAAGAAAATGAGCTGGTATCAGGGCTCAAGTAGAAAATGTTTTGAAAATGATGGCAACATATGCACAAATGTGCTTGACATGATGTATCTATGGATTGTGTTATCTGTAAGAACCCCAATAAAAGGACTTTTTTAAAATAGCATTTTGGAAAGTAGTGATTTGGATTTTTTAACAAGGAGATCTTAGCCCACAATTGAATTTAACATTTTTTTGTTTTGTTGGTTTGTTTGTTTTTTAGTTTGTTTTCTTTTTATCACATTCTAGTCACAGAAAATAACGTGTTCTTGTGTTAACCACATGGAATATATACATTAAGAGACTAAAGGATTCGTAACTGAGAAAGAATAGTCCTCTTCAATGTGTGACTACCACAGTTTTCAACTTTCAAACCAATGATAAAAGTTGGGGAACCAAAAAGTGATGACTCAAACGGACAATAATGCTCATCCACTTTTCTATCCGTCCCAAATCGCTTTAAGTGACAGGAAAGCCTTTTCTGCAAAAAGAATAGATCATTTCTAGAGCAGGAAAAAATCCACAGGGCCCTCAGGTACTATTTGTGATACTGCTTCTCAAGACAGGATCCTTGGTGGAGTGGTGGCTAGGCATCAGGCTATGATTCTCAAGGTTGGCAGTTCAATACCACCAGCAGCCCCACAGGAGAAAGATTGGGCTTTCTGCTCCTCTACACAGTCTTGGAAACTCACAAGAGCCATTATACCTTGTCCTAACGGGTTGCTATGAGTCAGTATGGACTGAATGGCAGTGAGTTGGGATTTTTATTTATTTCCAGCTGGGTGGTGGGCCCATAAGGATTCATTATATTAGGATCTGTGCTTTATTGTATGCATGAAGTAGATGAACATTGGAATTGGTAACATCTGTGCCCTACTCCCTGAATACTGAGGTTCAACAGTCAATGGGGTTGAAGTTTAAAGGTTGGAGAAACAATAAAACCTAAAATAATTTCATATCCCTACAGGCATAAAAGGACCCCTGTTAGTGCCGTGAGTTAAGCATGGGGCTGCTAACACTAAGGTTGGTGGTTCAAAACCATAGAGAGAAAGAAGAGGCTGTGTAAAGCCAAAAGCTCAGTAAAATTATGAGAAAATAGGGCTCCAGAGAACTTTGTACACCTCTTCTCTGAGCCCTTAACTCCAAGACTAGGCACGAGAAGAACTTCTGTTCACTGACCCAAATCCAAACTCGCTGCCATTGAATCAAAGCTCACTCATAACGACCTAAGTAAGACAGGGTAGAACTGCCCTTGGGAGTTTGAGATGACTCTCTGCCTCCCACTCCCTGACAGTCAAACGGGAATGTATGTAAAAAGTGAACAAACCAGAATAATAGATTAAAGGGAGACTCATTCCACAAGGGTGCCTATTAAAATGCAAATGCCCTGCTATCCAGTCAAAGTCAATTCTGATGCAAAATGACCTTACAGGACAGAGTAGAACTGCCCCTTTGGCTTTCCCAGGCTTTAAGTCTTAATGGGAGTAGACAGCCTCTTTTCTCTCCCACAGAGCAGCTGTTGGGTCGAACTCAGTAAGGTGGCCACTGCCTCCAGGGAGCCCAGGGGGTGGTATAAATGGTTATGTGGTCAGGTGCTAACTGAAAGGTTGGAGGTGTCAGTCTACCCAGCCTTGTCTAGGAAGGAAGGCCCGGCAATCTTCTGAAGAAGCAGCCATACGAACCCTACCCTATTGGGGCACAGTTTTATTCAGACATCACATGGAATCACCATGCATGCGAGAAGCCTCCAGGGCAACTGGTCCAACGCAGTCGGAGGACCACCAAACTCACCAAGAGCAAACCCCTAAGGGAATACGATGAGGAACTTGAAATAGAAGTAACATCCTCTAAGAAACTCCACAATGCAGTTGCATCTTTCCCCACAACTACAAATAGGCTGCCATAACAGTCTTTAGAAACAAGACTCCTTCTGCTTACTACAATAATGGATCCCTGTCAAAGACTGAAGCACAGTTGGAAAGAAATTGAGGGAATTTCCCTGGAATGTCACACAATTCTGCTAGCCCCAGGTTGCCCAGGGAAAGAGGCTGACCGATAACCAGAGTATAGCACATTGTCCACATGAATATTAGGAGCCCGTTCTACAGGATAGAGGGAGCCCAGATGGTGTGGGAGGTTACGCTTTGCGCTGCTAACCACAAGGTTGGTAGTTCAAACTCATCAGCTACTGAGAGAGAGAGAGAGAGAGAGAGATGAAGCTTCTGGCTCCTGTAAAGATTTACAGCCTTGGAAACCCAGGGGGTTGCTATAGGTCAGCATTGGCTCAATGATAGTGCATTCGGTTTTAGGTGGCAATAGAAGAAACCTTTTGATGAGCTTTTATTTTTTTAAATCATTTTTGGGGAGCTCATATAACTCATCACAATCCATTCATACATCAATTGTGTAAAGCACATTTGTACATTCGTTGCCCTCATCATTCTCAAAACATTTGCTCTCCATGTAAGCCTCGGCATCAGCTTCTTTTCCCCTCTCCCTCCCTGTTCCCCCTCCCTCATGAACCCTTAATAATTTTCAAAATATTTTGTCGTATCTTACTCTGTCCGACGTCTCCCTTCCCCCACTTCTCTGCTGTCCATCCCCCAGGGAGGAGGTCACATGTAGATCCTTGAATCGGTCTTGATGAGCTTTCAAACAGGACACAAATATCCTTTCCTGGGTCCATTCTGCGATGTTCATGTGCATACTGTAGCTTCCAATCACCAGGTTTCTATTTATCATTATTATTACTAAAAGATCATCACCCCCAATAAAATGATTACATAAATAAAACATCATTTATTGGGGGCTCTTTCAGCTCTTACAACAATCCATACATCAATTGTATCAAGCATATTTGTACATATGTTGCCATCATTATTTTCTAAACATTTACTATTTGAGCCTTTGGTATAAGGTCCTCTTTTTTCCTCCCCTCCCCCATCTTGTGACCCCTTTATAAATTATAAATTACTATTATTTTCATATCTTACACCGACTGCTGTCTCCCTTCCCCCAGTTTCTGTTGTTTGTCCCCCCGGGAGGGGGGTTGTTATGTGTTGATCATTGTGATAGGTTCCCCCTTCCCTTTTCTATCCACCTTCCCCTGGATTACATGAGTTGTGAGCTCTTATCTCTTATCTGTACCTGTGCACATACTCTGTTCTAGCCTGCAGTGAAAGGCAGGACTGGAGCCATGATAGTTGGGGGAAGCCTCAAGAAACCAGAGGAACATTGTGTGTTTCTGTTTTGTCTGTGCTATACTGTGACCTGGTTGACTCATTCCTTGTAACCTTCTGTGAGGGGATGTCCCATTGTCGATAGATGGGTTTTGGATCTCTGCTCCAACCCCCCTCATTCTCAACAATATATACTTTTGGTTGTTGTTTGTTTTGGGTCTTTGATGCCTGTTACCTGGTCCTGTCAACACTTCATGATTGCACAGGCTGGTGTGCTTCTTCCATGTGGGCTTGTTGCTTCTCTGCTAGCTGGCCTCTTGTTTATCTTCAAGCCTTTAAGACCCCAGATGCTATATCTTTCGATAGACAGGCACCATTTGCTTTCTTAACCACATTTGCTTACGCACCCATTTTGTCTTCAGCGATTGTGTCAGGAAGGTGAGCATCACAGAATACCAGATTATTAGAACAAAGTGTTCTTGGGTTGAGGCAGGACTTGAGCGGAGGCTGGAAGTCTGTGTATTGCCATATCAATATATATACATAGGCCAATACCTCAATTTTAATGAATTAATGTATTTCCATGTATACACACCTATGTTTATACCTCATCTATAGCTTTGCTTCCCAGATCTTTCCTGTTTCCTTTCACCAGGTTTCTGATGTTGTGGTTTTGAAATCTCTGTCCCTTTGGTGGAACCATTAACTGCTCTCTCCAGGCACATTTTCATGCAAAGCGAACCAGCTGTGCTTCTTTGGCTTCTGCTCCCTGGTGCATTTCCTTCCCCCACAGCCAGCGGGGCTTGCCCAGCAAAGTGCCATCATCGAGTGGAAGTGGCATGCATGAGACTGGTCCTGAGGGCGTGAGCAAATGGCAGGAGCTTGCTTTCTTCCCTGCACTGCCAGCTTTCTATTAACCTGCCTCCGTGGCCCCAAAAAGAGATCCCTACAACCAAACAGAGAAAAACAACAACCACCCTGATTTGTGGGTGGTTCTGCATTGCACGAGACAGAAGAGGGGTGCTGGGGGATTCTAGCCTCACCTAGAAGTGTCAGACATTTGCTATAAGTCACTGCCACGGAGCCGATGTAACTCAGAGGAGAGGGCAGAACTGCCCTGGTGGGTTTCTGAGACTGCAATTCTTTACGAGCAGAAAGCCATGTCTCTCTACCTTGGATTGATCGACTGGTGATTTCGAAGGGCTGACCTTGTGCTAACAGCCCACCATGTCACCAGGGCACCTTTCAGAGTAGCAGGAAATGGCTTTGCTCTAAGCCAGTGCTTCCTCAAGTTGGGGCTCCAGCCCATGGCAGGGGCTGGAATGATCCGGGGGGGGCTGCAAAAGCAGAGCCCCCCACTCTCTCCCCGATTGGGGGCTCTAGGACAAAAGTTCTTCGTTTCCAGGAGGGAGTGGGGGTGGGAGGCAGCGACCTAATGTATTTTCTGAAGGATTGGTGGAGGGGAACCTGGACGCCAATCCCTTAAGGAGCCCTGACAGAGTAGTGGTTCCTAGTTGGGCTGCTAGCTACAAGGTCAACAGTTCAAAGCCACCAGCCACTCCTGGGGAGAAAGACCGAGCTTCTACTCCCATCGAGAGTTATATTATAGTCCACCAAACCACAGGGCAGCTCTCCTCTGCTATAAGGTCGCTTTGAGTTGGCATGTACTCGATGGCAGTGAGTGAGTGACCTGTGTTGTGAACTCCCAGCCTATAGGATCGCATAGTGTATGCTATATGATTATATATATAATTTTAACTATACATCCCAGACTGTTAGCCATAAGAAAAAGCATTCTTTGACTCCCTCATGGACGCTCCCTGCTCACTTGACCATGCTTTGAACTGAAATTTCAAATTCTGAGGCTGCTAAGCTAGGGAGCCCTAGTAGTATAGTGGGTTATTAGTTGGGCTTCCATCCCTGAAGTCAGCGGTGCAGAACTACCAGCTGCTCTGCGAGGGAAAGAGGAGGGTTGTTGTTTTTTTTTTAACTCCCATAAGGATTTAATCTCAGAAACCTACAAGAGTAATTCTACTCTGTCCTATAGGACCACCATGAGTCAGTATCAACTCAATGGTATTGAATCAAGCAACGATGAAACATATAACTTTCCTCTAGTTCTTAAATGCTTCCTTCCCCCACTATCATGATTCCAATTCTACCTTACAAATCTGGCTAGACCAGAGGATATACACTGGTACAGATAGGAACTGGAAACACAGGGAACCCAGGACAGATGACTCCTTCAGGACCAGTGGTGAGAGTGGCGATCCCTGGAGGGTGGAGAGAATGTGGGGTAGAAATGGGGAACTGATTACAAGAATCTACATAATTGCCTCCTCCCTGGGGGAGGCACAGCAGAGAAGGTGGTGGGGGAAAACATCAGACAGTGTAATATATGACAAAATAATAATAATTTATGAATGATGAAGGGTTCATGAGGTAGCGGGAAGTGGGGAGGGAGGGGCAGATATTAAGGGCTCAAGTAGAAAGCAAATGTTTTGAGAATGATGGCAACAAATGTGCATATGTTCTTGACACAATGGATGTATGTATGTATTATGATAAGAATTGTACGAGCCCCCCAAATGATAAAAAAAATAAAATATTACAAAAATAATCAACTCACTTTCAGTCCACATTATTCTACTGCCATGTAACAAAATGGCCTTCAAATTGAACAAATTAAATATTATCTCACATAGCTGCTGAGAGGCAAGCATCCAGAAATGCTTCGTTGGGCGGTTCTCATGCGGCGTTCGTCATGATGTCAGCCGGGGCCATCGTTTCTGAAGACTTGACCTACTACAGCAGGGGACGGAATAGAATGGGAGAGTCGATCCGGCCCTCACAACAATTTTAAAGTGATTCACCAGGTGTGAAGATCTTACCACTCACTGAGAACCATTTGGGTGGGGGCCAATAGAGGATACCATCCTGGTAGTCCCCACTTTTACCCTGTGTTTCATCATGGCCCCACTTTAGCTGCCTTCAGAAGACACTTCAATCTAGGCAATGCCAAATGATCATACGAAGTTACTACCTTGCCAACGGTGACCATGGCGACCAGCACCCTTGAGCAGGACCCTCACTGCCTTCAGACACAACCAGAGCAGCGGACCCAGCTAATGTGTTGCCTGCAACTACACCGCTGGGACTAATCACCCTGTTGATTGGGGTTCTTTTGCAAAGTCCAGATTATTGTAGCTGGGTTTTTTTTGTTGTTTTTTTTATAATGGTGTCCACTTGGCCTTTCTTTTTTTTTTAAGTAGCTGGTTTAAGAAAGGAATTTCCCAGATAACAAACGGTTGAAACAATTATGGTGCTGGCTGACTAAAGAGACCATGGGGGGAGTGGGGGCTGGGCTTCTAGGAGAGTGATTTCCAAACCTCATCTGTAAAATCAACCTCCAAGGGATCTGGCTGCCGTTCCTGCCAACGCTCTCTGTGCTTGGTGCATTGGGAAACCGTCAGGGCAGCTGCCAGCACTGGAACCTATTGTCTCTGCTAACAAGATGTAGCCGGGCGAATCAGGAAGCCGCTGCTGCCATGCAGTCTCTAGCTGAAACAGGCAGTCACCGACTGATCAGGAAGTGTCAGGTAGCTTAGCCTAGGGAATTGGGAAGTCCATTTACGCATGCCCAGGAGAGCCAGCAAAGGACAAAGCTGGATTTTCCCACCGGTGGGCCCAGATGGGTGTTACACCTGGAGCAGCCCACCTGGGCCAGGTGATTGCAATTCAGCCAATGGGATTGACCTGGGGTCGTTCACCACGCCTCCCCCGGGAACCCTTGAAAAGGCAGGGACCGGAAGGGCGAGGGGCTTGTCTTGGCTTGCTTGTGCGGTCTGGTCGTCTTCGTGGGAGGAGAGAGATCCTTGCGTGACCTGGGGCAGCCTCTGCCAGGCCGCATGGTCAAAGGAATCCTATGGGTGCCGCGTAAAATCTGATGCTTCTTTGAACTTTCATTAAATTCACTTGGATCACGAGCCCCGCTTCTGCGTGAAATCTTTCTCGCGCGGAGCCAAGGACTGAGGTTGGAATCTAGTCCCTGAGAGAGAAACCTTACACTAGCTGCCACTGTAAGACACATCAGTAAGTTGGTTGCTTCATGCTACTCTCTCTAATGAACTCAGCTCCAAATTGAAGTTTCACACACGTGTATCGGAATGGTGGAGAGGTGATCACATGTACGGGCCTGTGTATGAGGCCGCTGCAAGATGAGGTTTTGCTTCTAGTCTCTGAAGTACAGGAAAACGACACTTGTATTACAAAGAGGGTGAGCTACGTGTTGAGCAAGAGTCACAGATTCAGCACAACCCACCTTCAAAATAACTGATGCCCCCAGCCCGTACCACTCACATCCTCTTTCTGAAAGAACTGCTTAAAGGTATACTCTAGGCCTGGCGGGCTTAATTCAGCCAATGGGGTTAACCAGTACCTTTTACCACACTTCCCAAGGGCCCCCTGAAAAACCAGTTTTTCTCTCTGGCTCTCTCACAGCAGCACTCACACAGTTCAGCTAGGCGAGGCACGCAGGGCTGCACCAAGGTCCCCCTCTTCCAGCAGCTCCTCAGCCTGCCTGAGGGATTCTCTGGCCTCAGTTTCCTGTGTGGGTGTGAAGTACCCTAAGGGTGTTTGTGTAAAACCTAAAACTCCTGTCCTTCCTAAATAATCGCTTGGATCACAAACCAGGCTTCAGGCGTGAATTCTTTCTCATGCAAAGCCAAGGACTGAAGCATTTCCCACCCGGGGAAATCTAACAGATTTGCGTAAAATTGAAGTGAAAATCTTTAACCTTAAGAAACATTCTTCTTTAACCCAATACCTGCAATTTAAGGAGTGGTCACTAGGTGGCGGGGCAGTGCTAGGTTACCAAGTCCAATCCCATGTGGTCAGTTAATTGCCCCTGAGATTTCTCAGGAACCCTGGTAGGATTACCTGTTGGTTTGCTCACCAGTAGGTTGGCAGTTTGAAACCACCATGCACTTCATGGGAGTCAGATGAGGCTTTCTGCTTCTGTAGAGTTAGTCTCAAAAAACCAGTTTTACCCTGCCCTGAAGGGTCGCCAGGTGTCCGAATTGACTCAAAGGCAGAGTTTGGTTTTGGTGGCATTGTGGGTGAGGCCTTAGGTTGGTAACAAGTCTGGGTGTTCAAGGCCACTCTGAAGAAAAGATTTGGTCTTGGAATGCCGTTATCTAGTGTCCCCATGAGTCAAAGGTAAAGTAACTCCATAGCAGCGGGGTTATGGTTAATCTTTACTAAAACTGATGACCGCATCTGCCGACTTTCAGTTAGCAGCTGGAAGGGCAAACACTGCCCCACCAGGGTCCCCTAATGTTAGAGCTGCAGAAGGTATGTGCCCAGGAGTTGCCTTTGGCAACGACTTGCCTCAGCACCCTCCAAAACCACTCTGTAGAAGACCATTTCTTTGTAAACAAGTTTGCTGGAAGGCAGAAAGGGGGTCTATATAAAACTTGCACAGACTGGCCCCTTGATTCATATTGGACATCAGAAGAGTGAATTTCCTAATAAAGTGGCTCCTCCAACCCACTTCTGACAAAGACCGTTCAGCTACAGGTTTCCAGGATTTTCCTGGTCTCTCTAGCCGATCTGTTGAGGTTTTCCAGAAAAGGTATATGAATCTTCTCTCTCTCTCTCTCTCTCAAAATAACTCCCAAACTAACCACGTGTTTAAATTTGGGCATTTACATCTTCCAGTGTCATAGAATTATTTATTTTGCTTAGTTTGTTCGTCTTTTGTTTTGAAATGAGAAGGAATTTTAAAATTGGCTAGCTTAACGCCTTAACTTTCACCATCGGAACATTACAGAAGTTTATCGATAAATGAAAAAGCAAAATTTAGAAAATGTCTCAATATCCATCCATTAAGATGTTTCAGGTCTTCTCAAAGGCAGAAAGCACCACTGGATTGATATACCCTTTGGTTTGTTGATAACGCGCATGGGTCACAATCCCCTTTGAGAATCTTGTGGAAGCTATGGAGACTCAGGGGGTGGGGAGGGAAGTGGGAGCCTTAGAGTTGATTGTGATGGTGCATAGACAACTCTTTTTAGAAGCAGCGTAACTATGGAAGTGTATGATAAGTGAATATCAAGATATCAATATTATAACAACTAGTAAAAAATAGAAAGAAACCAAACGACCTCTGAGTACCATGGGTGGAGGAGGAAGAGTTTTTTCTTAGGGGCATTGAGTTCGTTTTAATGGTGGTAGAACAATTTGGAGAGGTCTGACAATAATAGTGTACGACACAAAGGATATCATCAATGGCACTGAATTATACATGTAGAAGCTGTTGAGTTGGTGAATATCTTGTCGTGTATGTTTTTGCCAAAATTGAAAAACCAAAACCACAGATAACTGTGAGTATGGGTAAAAGAAAATGTTCTAAGATCGTGGTAAAGATCTTGATGTGGTTGAGCTATTGAATTGAATGTTATGTGGGCAAAATGCCAATAAAACTGTTTTTAAATAAGGGAGAAAACAAACAAGCACAGAGAGACCAAAAAAATGCCATTTGTAAAAGTAAACAACATGTTGACCCTTCAAAGCCTTTTTCTAGTTGAGAACCTTGGATTCTCAACACTCGGCATTCAGAGGCACAGCACCTGAAAAAGCTGTACAACACGAAGACAACCGTGACGCCAGTTGAATGGATTTTACTCTGCTTTTTAAGGATTCATGATTTATGCTTCTCTTGCCCTGTGATCGGTCATACGTCATAGATTAAGCACCTGGAAGAATGCCTTTCTGGCTAGCTTTTATTAGAGAGACCAGCTCTGTAACCTTTGCCCCATAAAGACAATGATGCAATAGAGAGCAGGCAAAACCAAAGTCACCTCGCTGCCACTGAGCCAATGTGACTCACGGTGACCCCACCAGACAGCTTGCAACTGGCTCTGTGAATTTCCAAAACTTCCCAACTTTCCCTGAGTCGTGCCTGGTGGGTTGGAACCACGGATCTTGAGGTTAGCAGCTCAGGGCATAGCCTACGATGCCACCAGGGCTCCTAGAGAGATTTGAAAACAGAATTAGAGACAGTAAGCAGAATCGTGGTTTTAGATATTTATGAATGCGATTTTTCCCCCAAAATTATTTTACTTTTCTTCTTACCCTATTAGATGATTCACAGTCATCTGAATGACAGAGCCTATGGGTAGCTTGAGCATAATATATTAAAGAAAGTGCATACTTTCTTCAGAACATTCATATATGACAGGATCATTTTCTGTTAAGGGGGAAAAATATCTATAGGAACTAATTGTCCCAAGTCCCAAATAAGAGCAGCACATTTAGATGTGATTTTAGCAGCAGAATAATTGGGTGAAATCAGTAGCATATATGAACACTAACTTTTAAAATTAATTTTAACTTTAAAATTTAAATTTAACTTTAAAAATTCCTTAATGTATTTCAAATATCACCACACACGAAATGCCTGGATGTCAGCCTTTGTCAGACTGTAAGGTTGGCAGCTTACAAAGGAAAACACCAAAGCGTTGTTTACATTTACAAACTGTAGTCCCTGGCTCTGGACATGCTGATGCAGAGCTTCTGGATGGTGTTGGAAACTCCTTCATTAATTCCCTTTTCTGTTTCCAGGAAAGGCTGCAGTCATTATCAATCTCATGAACCAGCTGGCAGAGATGCTCAGCAGGCCTTTCCTTTTCAGTTTCAAACTCCTGCTTGGTCAAGCGGTCACAAAATGTGAAGTCTTAAAAAAAAAAAAGTACAAATTAGAAAGACGAGTTTAAAAACAACTAAAATTTACTCACCAAAACTGGCCTGCTGGACAATCCTCATCACTCCCCTCCCCCAAATGTGGTAGGTCATATTAATTATGCTTATTTTCTTAATTTGGTTCAGAGTATTAATATTGTTTAATTAATAGATCATTCTATCGGGGGCTCTCACATATAGTACAACAATCAATACATCCATTATACCAAGCAGACATATACAAATGTTGGCATCAACCATTTCAAAAGATTACCTTTCTTCTTAAGTCCTTTGCTATCAGCTCCTCTTTATTCCTTCCCTCCCCCATCCTACCACCCCATGAGCCCTTTATACATTATGCTTTGTTACTATTATTTGCGCATATCTTACACCGCCATCCTATCCCTTCACCTACTATCCTGGTATTTGTCCCCCTCGAGGTGGGCTATTTTTGCCATCATTGCTACCCATTCCCCATTCCCTTCCCCGAGCCTCCTGGAATCTTTACTCTCATTACTGTTTTTAAGGGGAGCAGTATATTCTGAGTCCTGTATACTGCAAGCTCTCATTTGTACTGATGTATACACTGGGCTAGCAGGATTTTTTTTTTAGTAGAATCTATTTTTATTCAGAAAAAACAAACAAACCCAAAAAACAAAGTTTTCCAACCACACACAGGAGGGATGGGTAGGGGGAGGTGCCTGTCCATCCAGCCCCAACCCCCCACCCCATATGGTTTTGGCAGCAATAAGGGGTATGGGGTAATGGCCCCCAAAAATAAAAATGGTGTGTGTGTATGGGGGGGTTGCAAAAGCAGTGGGAAGTGGTCGGGGGAAGGGGCAGACGAGGTCAGTACTGGGAACGCCGCAGGTGAGAAGCCATTTCATAACATTTCTTGTTCATCAAACCACCGTGGACCCCTTCTTTGCCCATCAGCAGGACTAGCGTCTTGGCAGTCATGGTGACAGTGAGGTTGAAGGTGGGGGCTCCGCCAGTACTCTTGGTGCGAAGATCCATGGTGTATTCCCCGTCCGTCAGCAGTGAGTCCCCAAGTGTCAGCCCATTCACGAAAAAACTTGACCGGTCTTTGCCAACAAGAACTCCAACCTCGGCTGGCGTGATGTTGACGAAGGTTTCCTCGGGGACAGCGGCCCAGACAGAGGGCGAGTCCTTATAGCCCACGATGGCCGCGTCCTGACAGGTCCCGTCCGCCATGAGGTTGTCAATGTAGGCGTTCCACCCGGCCATGGCGTTGCTACTGGGGCAGCTTCTCGGTGCTTCTGCTGGGGCCGCGGGCTGAGCTTGGGCTGCCTCGGGCGGGCGGGGGGTAAGTCGGAGAGCTCGGGGCACGCGCTGCTGTCCGGACCGCAGCTCTGCTAGCTGTCGGCTAGCAGGATTTCTGAGGTAGGACTGGGGTCATAATAGTGGAGGGAGGATTAAAGAATTACAGGAGAGTTGTGTATTTCATCGGTGCTAAACTGCCCCCAGGACAGATTATTAATCTTATTCATTTATAAAGCATTTTCTATTTTGGCGTAATCATTTAAGTATTTTATTTGATTGGATTTCTAAAATAAGTCTGTGAAGTAGGAGAAGCAATGAACTATTATTCCAGTTTCAAGCACGACCTCCCCACAAAAAGCAGCCTGTTGCCATTGAATGGATTCTGACTCATAGCAGCCCTACAGGACACTGTAGCCCTATCCTGGGTCTCTGCGGCTGTCATGTTGACAGGGGCAGACAGCCTCACCTTTCTTATGCAGAGCTCCGGTCAGCTCCCACTGCTGACTCAGCAGCCCAACATGTAACAGTGTAACCACTACCTCCCTATGCCGGCCAGGCCAGGAAATTAGAAGCACGTTTTAAACAAAACATTTCTGAAGCTTACTCTTGTTTTCTCGCTGCTCTTTGAACTTGGCACACACAGTTGGTGCGGTCTCTCCTTATGTTGTTCTACGGACGAAGACATCTTAGCCTCCATACACAAGGGGAAACATGGCCAAAGCAAATTGGAAATCCTTGTGGGTTTTTTTAAATTGGTGAGGGGAGGTGGGGTTGGCGGGGTGGTAAGTTCCACTCTGTAAATGTCCTTCACCTACCCACACCTGTGATGACAACCTGGTGTTATATCAGCTCTTAAACTCCTAAACCCAATTCTCTATCCGAAATCTGTCCTTAGGTACCATCAAGTCAATTTAGACTGCTCGTAGCGACACTATGTGACAGAGTAGAACCACCTCACAGGGTTTCCTAAGCTGAAATAGGAGCAGTTCACCAGGTCTTTCTTCCCTGGAGTAGCTAGGTAGCCTCAAACTGCCAGCCTTTCAGCTAGCAGCCAAGAGCTCAACCACTGTGCCACCATGAAAATAATAAAATGGTGGCTAGCATTCAATGTGTACTAACCACATGTCAAACTTTTGTATTTTTTCTCAGTAACTAGTCATTATTCTAAAATACTGCTATGTAGGCATCAGGATTGCTATCAGTTCTACCTTCATGATAAAGAAACAAAAGCATAAACTACACATCAAGCAAATGGTTAGCTATGATCTAAACAGGATTGTCCACTCCCAGGGCTAAGAATCCTGACTGTTGTTATGGGCTCTCAAGGTGACTCCAACTCACAGCGACCCAACTAGACCGAGTAGAACTTCCCCAGGGGATTCCAAGGCTGTGATCTACACAGACGCCAACTGCTCTATCTTCTTTTCCAACCACTGACAGCTGACTTAGCAACCCAGCCCTGAGCCACTCAGCCACTCAGCAAGCAGGCTCCTACACCACTACATGATGCAGCCTTCACTTGTGCCACTGCCCTCTTCAAGCTCAGATCATCAGACTCACACCACTTCGCCTCCTTCCTAGCATCTCTTCTTTCCCACTGGACCAGACCCTTAGCTCAACATCTGAATCCCTTTCTCCTCTGCACCCACTCTCACTACTCTTGCCTGCCTATCTTTCCTCAACACCCGACAGTACAAAATCCCAGATCATAATCCCGGGTCCTCTACCATTTTCACTCCAGCATTCCAGGGAATAAGTACTGTTGAGCAAAATTATACATTCCAACTTGCACCACTAGTTTTTGAGTACCTTATCTGGGTTGATATAGTTAAAGTTTATTGTGCCAATTGTGCCAACCTAGCCGATAAACACATGTGGGGTTAATTGAAGAGCAGAGAGATAAATGGCTTGGTGAGCCTCACCTTTCTAGTTCTCAGGTCTCTTGCTTTGTGATGGTCGCACCAGGGTGCAGCTGCCTTAGCCAGTTCCCAGTTTCAGCTGGTAAGGATGACTTCCTGCAAGACATCCCTGAGGAGAAGCCGCATGGACCTACCCCGATGCAGCCCTGGGTGCTGGAGCAGCTGTGTGGAGACCCCTGCCAGCGCTGAGATGCTTACGCATTCACTGACTCAGTTTTCCTCCTGGAGGAGGACTTTGTGGATTGGTGTTCGACATATGGGTTAATGTTGGACTTGTGGGCTTGGGCAGCGCTGGGTTGGGATGTTTTCTTGATGTGCACTTACCCCTCATATAAAACTCTCTCTTATACATGAGTTTCTCTAAAGTCCCCAGACTAACACAGGGTACTCAAAACTACTGAGCAAGCCATTCACTCCCTCAATTCCTTTCCCATGCTCCAAACCACCTCCTTAGAATCATTCCTTTCTTTCCATGTCACCCATTTAGTTCTCTCTTCCACCTTCCCTTGGAGCCTAAGGCTTAGACCATAGGGTCTCCTGCTTTATCGAGGAAAAATGGTCCCATCACTTAGTGATATTTTTTTAGGACAAACACTTTAATTTGTTAACCAAAAGGATGATCCTAATTAAGTCAATACTTTGAAATAGTTGTACGTAAGAGGTCTGTGATAGAAGCAAGTGAATATTACAACAAAAGCAGTATGTTGATTTGCTCATCGAACTGAGCTTCTTCATTCTCAGTTAATTCCTGCGTAAATGATGATGGGCGCTTTTACTCTTTCATCCGACCTCAACCTGGCATTTGCTACTAAAAGCTAAGGAAAGAGCTCTGATTGTTCCTGATAGCTAGTGGTAGCCCTGATCTTCCTTCCTCCTTTCTGAAATGCTACGTCCTTACTCTGTGGCATGACTTGGTCCGTTCCTTTCCTACTAGTTCTTTGTCTCCTTCCTATGTTTCTCTCCCTCACCTCCAGACAGCCGATGTCCGGTAAGGCTTGAACCCACGGACCTCTCATTTTAGTGTCAACCTCGTTGTTGTGGGGCTCCAGGCTCACAGCAGCCTTGCCTGGTTGAAAAGGGCCACAGCACGGGGCTTCTGAGGCTCCAGATCTTTGCGAAGCAGCTGCTGCGGCGTTCTCCCGCAGGGCAGCTGGCGGGTTTCATCGCTGACCTTCTGGATCGTCCTGACGGTTTTAACCACTGTGCCACCCGGCTCATTGGTTTTGCTCTAAAACAGTGGTTCTCAACCTCCCTACTGCCGCGACCCTTTATGACTGCCCCATGTTGTGGTGACCACCACCCCAACCACGAAATTATCTTCGCTGCTATTTCATAACTGTCATTTTGCTACCGTTATGAATCGGGCGACCCCTGTGGAAGGGTCGTTCAACCCCAGGTTGAGAAGCGCTGCAACACTGCGCGACCTCAATTTGCACCCCAGACTGATGGCGCCCATTGGTTCATCTCGCTTTCCTGTGCTTCGAAATTGCATCCAGTTGTTCTGGTGAAAACACCGACCAGGATGTCTCCCACGTACCTAAAGTCAAAAGTCCAAAAGGTCTCCCATCACCTTCCTTCGCAGATTCTTCCTTGGTATGGACTGCATGTGTCCCTTCCAAATACATACACTGAGGTCGCAGCCTCTGTACCTGTGAAGGTCACCTTGTTTGGAAACAGGTATTTTCTTTTGTTATATTCATGAGGACTCACGGAAGTAGGGTGAGTCTTCACCTAAGCCTTTTGGAAGAATATCTTATAAAAAGTACAGAGTGGACCCAGTGACCCACAGACTCAGGTGAGGGAAGCATTCTACGATTTGAAGAATACCACAGAATGCCTAGGAATTCTGACAAGGAAGGACCCTCCCTAGAGCCAATGCCCTAGTTGGGTATCCTCGCATCCAAAACTATTCTCTAAGCAAGGGTGGGCCAAATTGCTGCTGTGTAAGGGTGGAAGAATTCATCAAGACCAGCTAACCTCACATGCCTCTCAGGCAGAAGCAGTTCCAGTCATCATGAGTGTATTCATTAAATGTCTGAACAGTATGTCCTATGAAGTTATATTCAAATGGCCCTTGGCAGAACAGAAGACTCCCAGTCCCAGCTCTACAACTCCCTGGGATATTTTGTTACAGCAGCCATAGGATACGAAGGCTCCTGTCCTCTTGCTGTAGTTTGTATTTCAGTCGGTAGCAGACAACCCACCTGGAAACTTAAGTCATCCTTGAATTGACTTTCTCCTTAATCACCAGATCCAATCTAAGGCTGCTAATTTATCTAAGTATTTTAACCTTCTCTCCTCTCATTCTTCTTGCCTCTGCCATAGACCGGGCCCATATCATTTCTCAGTTGAACTACTGTTGTACGAATCCTGCCTCCAGTCCTCCGATGCATTGTCCACACCGCTGCTGGCACGATGATCTCAAATGGAAATCTTACCGTACCACTTCCTGAAAAGTAACTTCCAAGGCCTTGACTGAGCAAGGTGCTCCTTGGTTGTTAAATGAGGCCATTCATGAACTGGTGCCGATTTCTCTCTCTAGTTTCAACCCCTGCCATCCCTTGACTACAGTTCCTTTCATTTCCCTACTTTTGCTTACACTGTACCTGCACACTGCATTGGTCCCCGCACTCCACTCCTCCGGTGGAGCTCTCCTTCCACTAAGTACAGGCAATTCTTCTAGACTCCTCCACAAGCCTTGTCTGACCTCCAGTGATGTCAGGTAAGCCTCCTCCAGACTCCCATAACCTCGTCTTGCTAAAACATATCTCTAATATACTGTATTGTTGACTTATGTTTGTCTCTGCCACTCATCAGACCTGGGTAGGATTCTTTTATTGAATTAATTTACTCAAATATTTACTGAACATTTATTATGTGCTAGGTACCTTGAACATTAATTACAACATGACCTTATTCCCAGGAAAGGCATAATCTTAGGTATCATTGTATTTCTGGCATGTGTGTAAAGTCTGACACATAGTAAGGCTACAAAAATGGTGAATAATTGAATAGATGTATGGATAATTCATAAATATAAAGTGCATTTAAAATCAACACTCAGAAACTTCGAGTAATTATGTGGAGGGTGGGGTAGAAGGGGAGAGTAGACCGCACAAAGCATAGGGATGATTTACTACACTTGATCTTAGCCAATAGGCCTATAAGGGATAGCATTGGGATAATTTAAACAATCATTAAATCGTGTGCTGATATAACCTGACCATCTGTTGGAAAATGGATAAACCTTGAGAAAAGACAAAATATTTAGGGGGGAAATATCAGATAATTCTTCGCTTTCTAAGTGCTTAATGCACATGGCTCTGTGCAAAACATGTACGTTCATTACTTCTTTTAGCGTTGGTAAGTGAAAGCATGTAGAACGATAACATATTTTAAATACCACCAATCTTCCTACTTTTCTCTGGAGTCAAAATATGTAAAATTATATTGGAAAAATGAACTCAGTAAGGCAGCCAGTTGACGTTTGCTTGGAAACTAGTACAATTACTAGTTTCACTCTCTAACTGCATCGGATAAACAAGATGCACGAGTGAAGGCCTGTTCCTATAGGCCTTGTGTTGAAACAAGGAAATGAGAAGAATTGGCATCCATTAGCTAAGCAAGTCCAAGTAATGCAGACAAACACGTTTATATCCTACTTCGTCAATGCTTTTTCTAAGAAGCAACGATGCCTTAGAAACTTTAAAATTGTTTAAGGAACAGAAAAAAAGAATTGCCTACTGTTATGCTTGGCCAAGTCGCTTAACTGCTCTACGCTTTAATTACCTCATCTGTAAAATAGGAATAATAATCATGCCTGCACAGGTGATTGGGAAGACTAAATAATTTCATACGTTCATGTTAATGCTCAGCACAGTACCTGACAGAATGTACCCCTAGAGAGTGTGTCTAGAATGTAATACTGGCATATCAAATCCAGGTTAATTGACCAGGACTGAGGGTGAAAGTTAAATACAAACAAAAACTTGGATGGGATTAAAATTTCAATAGGAGGAATAATTTCACAATGTCAGTTTCAGTTCTGAAAAGACAATTTAGAAGATAAATCTTGGGTATATTATAGATTTGAACATGGGAAATATCAGAAACTTAAAATACAGACATATACACAGGAATTACAGATCATAAAGTTAACTCAAAAAAAGCTGAAATCCCTCTGGGACATGGGGGTAAAGTGATTGGTGTGACCCTTTGCCTGGGCACACCTACACAGTAGGGTGTGCTGGGCCCCTCTAGGGTTTCCCGTATGGGCTCCAATAAAGTTCTTCCCTTTAGCTTTAAACAAGCTGAAAAATAAGGCACAGCGACCAAGCAAAAACTCACTTGGAACCAAAATCACCCCGATTAGCCACGGAAAGCAATGGCCTAATGCGTTACTTTATGGAGAAAGGAAGTCACTTTATCACTGAAAATGAAAACCAACGGGAATATATTTTCATGAGGAACGTGTAGTGGGCTAATAGTGCCCTCCCCTAGAATTCATGTCCACTGGCACCTTAGAATGTGACCTTATTTGGAAAGAGGTCTTTGCAGGTGTCATCAGTTAGTGATTGAGACCATAACGGACCAGGTGGGCCTTAAGTCTAATGATTGATATCCTTAGAAGAGGGCAAAAAAAGGCATGCAGAAGCAGACATGTGAACATAGAGGCGCAGACTATGGCGATACAGCTGTAAGCCAAGGAAGTCCATGGATTGCCTGAAGCCACCAGGAGCTGGGGAAGGAGAGGCAAGGGACTCCCTTAGAGACTTTTCAAGGAGCTGGCCCTACTGACCCCTTAACTTCACACTCCTGGCCTTCTGACCTGAGAGTGAATAAACTGCCATTATTTTAAACCACCCACTTAATTTTGTTAAGGCAATTCTAGAAAACTACTACAGAAGAAATAAATGCACAGAACAGAGCAATTAACATTGATACTTGTTGAGTATTCATTAGGAGGTGTGGTGGCACAGTGGTTAAAATGGTTGGCTGCTAACCTAAAGGTTGGTGGTTCAAACCCACCAGCTGTTCCTTGGGAGAAAGATGTGGGAATTCGCTTCTGTAAAGAAGTCTCCAAAATTGGGTGGTTCTACTGTGTCCCCCAGGGTTGGTATGAGTTGGCCCTGGATGGTATGAGTTGGCATTGACTGTGACTTGTAAATGCACTGCAATCACGCCTAGTTGCACTCACTCTTAGTCTGTGAAGGAGACGTGATCATCCCTAGATTTAGAGAAGGATGCTGAGGTAGGAAGTTAAGGGGCATGCTTAGGTAATTTGGCTCCAGCACCCACACTTTCTCTCACATGACAATTTAGGAAACATATTAAAAATGACCTCATAGCTTAAAAACTTTTTAAATTAAGGAATTTGATAAACTGCTCCCCAACCCCCCACAAAAAAAGAGTGAAAAATGTCACAGAATCTATTCATTTGGCAATTGGGCTTTTTTCTCATAAAATGTGCGGGGAGAGAGAGAGAGAGAGAGAGAGAGAGAGAGAGAGATCTGAAGAGAACATGTGAGAAATCAGAAAGCCCTAGAGCAAGGAAGGCCACAGGTGGAAAATAGAATCAGCAGATGGGAGATGTGGGAATTGGAAGCAGCAATGAGACACAGATGGCTTGCTGTGTTCTGTCAGTAGAAAGAGCGTACAAAAAGGACAGGAGCAGAGCTTGCTCGGGAGAGGAAAACAAGCTTCACGTGAACTCCCGTGTACAACAGCATAAGTTTGGTCCATACTTACTAATGTTTGTTCCTTTCCCAACTCACCTGACTCTCTCAGTCACTTAATGAGAAAGAAGAAGTCTGTTTGAATGTTGTACCTGCTATGGCATCTGGATCTTCTCCCTGTAGAAGCTTCTTCAGTTTCTTACTAACCAGCTCCAATAACGTAACAGGTGTCTACATAAAAACAGGCATTTTCAAATACTTAATATGAATTCTTCCTGTTCAGGAATCTAACAGCAGATCCTCAGTGTGTTTGACCACGGAGCAGGGGAAGACGGATGGTTTCAGATAAAGAAGGGCAGGGCTTGGCAATGGAAGAGGATCTCTGAATATCTGAACTTTTTCAGGAATTCTTTAGAATTCCATCTTCTTTCAGGGTCAGTGTCATTGAGTCGGTTCTGCTATGGGTTGGAAGCAATTCCATGGCTCCTAACCACACGACATGCTATCTGAAGGTTAGGAAATGTTCTCCAGGAGTAGTAAAAATGGTTGGCACGTCTACCCTATCCCTGGTCTAAAGGACTTTACACTGTAATTCCCTGGTCCAGGTGTCAACATCAGTTGCTGTCCAGCCCACGCTGACTCATAATGACCAGAGAGGATGGAGCAGGGCTGCCCCATGTCGCTTCCATGGCTGACGTCTTCAGAGAAGCAGCCTGTGGCAGCTCCCTGGAGAGGCGCAGCTGAGGGTTCTGAATGATGGCCCTTTCTTTCCCTTTCAGTTCGCAGCTGAGCGCTTAAACACCGCACCACCAGAGATCCTTCCACATGGAAACGGTTTTAAAAACAACTCCAAACTCAATGCCATCAGGTCGATGCTGACTCACAGTGACCCTATAGGCAGGGTAGAACTGTCCCATTGAGTTTCTGAGACTAACTCTTCCCGGGAGAAGAAAGCTTTGCCTGTCTCCCAAGGAGCTGTTAGTGGTTTCAAACTGCTGACCTTGAGGTTAGCAGCTTCAGCGCATAACCACGACGTCCTAAGGGCTCCTTAAGCAGCAGTTCTACGATACCTTCAAGCACTACTCTCTTAAAACCGGTAAACGTTCCATTTCCACTTTGGGCTCTAAGGAAGGGGGTCATCCTGGGTCCCAGGGCGCATCTGCTGTGGGCGAATGTTCTGACCGGTCTTACTGCAAACCATGCTGAAGCCCATGCTGGAGGGAGAGCTCTTCCCCCGGGCGCCCGGGAGCCTTCCTACCATCTTCTACCTGCCTCCCACTTAACCAGCAAACTGCCCCACTAGTTTGTCCTGCCAGTCGATCAAGATCTGGGGAGTGACTACTATACGTAAGCACTGTTCCAGGTGAGGAATACGCAGATAAACGCCTGAACTTGGCGCCGCCTCCTTCCGCCAAGAACCCTGACCCAGCGTCTGGCTCCGCAACACAGCTGGGCACTGAGCCGCGGGGCGCAGCGCAGCCACCACTGCCCGCTTCGGCCAGGAAAGCCCGTCCTCCGACTGGCATGCTGCAGCCACGGGCCTGGAGAAAGCCACCACCCGCGCTCCAGTTCTTTAAAGCCTACGGAGTCCTCAGGGCACAGCGGATCTGGGGTGTCCTGACCCGGAGAGCATCGGGAACCACCCAGACGGGGCCCTGGGAGCCTTCATTTATGTTCGCAAGAGCTGTGAAACCAATCGTCCACCAGGAAGCAATCCCAGAGCTGGTCAGCAGCCTGAAGGCAGTCCCCCAGACGGCAGCTGGAGGGACTGCCCTGAACTAGGCTGGTTTCTTCCTCAGCAGTCGAGACAGGGCCAAGGAGTTCGTGGACCGCATGCTGAAAGTGGCCAATGGCTCTAGTGAGTTTTGGTGACTCTTAGAGGGCTAATGGAACCAGAGCATCGAGCAATAACGGTGGGGTCTGAAGCCTCAGTCTAGAACAGGGTTGGGCGGACTTTGGGGAAGGGGGACCCAATCCTGTCCCTCACAAAAGTTTGAGGATTTGAGGGTCAGACACATATTTCTGCAGACAAATGAGATCACCATTGTCTGAATAATATCCTTTAAATGAAACTCTAAAAAAATGTTCTTGAATTCATGGAATTATTTTCTTATTGGACAAAAATATCATTTTAAAATCAGGAAACACATAATTTTAGGTAGTGGTCAATGCCCTTAGGAAAACACAGCCGGGTAAGGTGGCCAGAGGGATGGAGGTAGGGATTGAGCCTGGGAGCCAGGGAAGGCCTGTTTCCGAGGTGACCTCTGAGAAGTCTGAACAGGAATGAGAGGTCAAAGGATTCAGGGGAAAAGTGGGGTAGACAGAGACCAGCCTGCCTGTAGCAGGCACAAGCGCACCCCCTCATGACACCCCGTTCTCAGCTTCCTGGACCATCCCTCACCCATGATCCATAGGGTCCCAAATGGATTTGGCCTACTGCCCCCTTTTCAGAAAACAAACAAACAAACAAACAAAAACTCACTGTCACCCTGGTCATTAATGCACTCTAGCCCACAGCCCAGGGTACCATGTCGGTATCGCTTTGGTGTGCCCGCTGGGTCATTCTCTCACCCTCACAGGAGTGGCCTCACCTATTTGGGGAAACACTGTGGCTTGACCTTTGGGGATGGTCATCAAGCCTCCTCACTGCCTCCTGCACCCACAACCCCATGCTGCCAACGTCCTTTTTTGCCTTGGCTGCCTGCGTGCTGCTTCTAACACGAGGGAGAGGGAGAAAAATGGGGGTTGGGGGAAGTCCTTTCTAACTCCTGGGCCATATCAAGGAAGAGGCAACCTCACCCAGTCACAGGGTGACAGCGAAGAAAAAAGACAGGCTGAGGGGCAAGAAATAGGAGAGAGGGTATGTTTTCTCCAAATTTTTAGCTGGAATCTATGACCCACTCTAGCAAGTAAATATATGTAAGTATTTTATTTTAGTCACTATAGAGTTAAATATTTCTATGACCTGGGCCCAAATTTCCATTCATGCAGAGCATCTAGCAACTGGCTTACAAACAAGCTTTTAGAAAGGGCTTCATTCAAAATTCATCAACGGGGACTGCCTCTATTGTCTATCCTTAGTACACCAGCAAACCCCTCCCCACCCCCACCCCCCGCCCCCAACTCAGCACACATATTTTACTCTGGATAATGGAAAAGAAACTTCAGTCAAGGTATACAGACAGGTACTAAATTGGAACCAGTATGTTTATTACAGAAAAAAAAATGGGAGGAAAAGGAAGAAAAAGAGAGAGAGAGAGGCCATTTTAAAAATAGATCTTTAGAGCAGGAACACCTTACCAAAGGAGCCCTGGGGGTGTAGTGGTCACACAATGGGCTACTAACTGCAAGGTCCGCAGTTGGAAACCACCAGCTAGCTGTTCCCCAGGGGAAAGAGGAGGCTTTCTACTCCCCAATAGCAGTTATAATCTTGGAAATCCACAGGGGCAATTCTCCCGTCACTTTGGCAATTCTCCCCTGCCCCAACTCACAGACTTGGCATGGATTCGATGGCAGTGAGTTGAATGAACGCCTTACAAATATTTATTCCACTACCTGGTACTAAAATAGGGCAGTTAGGCTGAACACAATTATTTTCTCAAGTGTTTCCAAATTTTGTATGTGCAGTATTTTTGCTCATCCTACTATGACCTCTCTTTTTCAAGTCACCTTTATCTCTTGCCTGGATTATTCCATCAGCTTCCTGAAGGGGCCCTGCTCCACTAGAGTCTGATCTCAATATGTGTCAGATTTATCACAGTGAAATGTCTGCCAGTTCATGTCACAGCTTTGATCAAACTCTCTAGCGATTCCCCTTGTTATTCAAAGCAAAGCCCTTCCACTGGACTGCGCGACCCTGGCTGTGCCTTACACATCCACTCTCACCTCTCTGATGGTACATCATCTACTCTACCCCCATCCCATCTTTTGTTCTGCCCCAAACCACTGCCTGCACCCCATCCCTTCAGGCCTTGCACACGACGGGTACTCAGTACATTCCCACAACGCTCTCATCCTTCCAGTCTTCCCTCAGATCGCACGTTACAAGTGAGCCCCAGCTTGAATACCCTACTAACCACTATAAGGTGCATTTCAGTTCCACCCTGTTGCTATTGTGAGGTGCCACCAAACTAGTTCTGACCCACAGCGACCCGATGCACAACAGAACGAAACACCGCCCGGATTTGCGGCACCCTCCCATCTGTTCTACGCTTGAGCCCACCCTAACACCTATAAATCCCCTACCGTGCTTGGGCTTTTCTCTTTCCTGTTGCGTTGATCACCTTCTACCTAACTTCAGGAGTTGCTGGGTGGAACAAACAGTTAGGTGCTCAGCGACTAATTGAAAAGTTAGAACAAAGGTTTCCAAATTTATTTAGCACAACATCCCCTTTTCAGGAAAACAGCAAAAACTCAGCTCCCCTGGCAATTAAAAATGTTGGTCCTGTAGCCCATAATCCAGGACAAAGCGTAGGTATCTGCTTTTGCAGTCGCTCTGGACCATTCCAGTGCCCGCCACGCCCCCCTCCCCAAGCGCCACCTCTGCCTCCCGGGGGCAGTATCACCCACTCTGGGAAACACTGGGTTAGAGACATGAGTCCATCCAGAGGTGCCTCCAAAGAAAGGCCTGACAATCTACTTGGGAAAATTACAGCCATGGGCAACCCCATGGAACCCACAGTTCTGCTCTGCCCTATACAGTCGCCAGGAATCAGAATCAGTTCAGTGGCAATTGATTACCAAACCAGTTGATGCAATTAGTTAGAATTTCTTATTGTCTGTCTTTTCCGACCTGGATGTAAGCCCTACACGGTCCGGCCCTCTGTTTGTTCCCTGGTGTACTCAAAGCACCTAGAACAGTACCTGTGACATGATGCTGCCCATAACTGGGCTGAGAGACAGATGAACATCCTTGTCCATACTGAAATTTATTCAAGTCGATTCCCTTCCCTTAAGTGCATGTGGGGAGGTGGCTTTCCTTCGAGCCTTGAACATTAGAGGTACTCAGTACATTATTTATTAAGAGAATAAGTTTGCCTTTTTGCTTGACACAATAGCTCAGTAAATGGGCAGAGGCAAAATGCCAGAGGTACCTTGAATAGCTCGGAGTGATGCTCCAGTAGGAAACGGGCCAGTTGTTCCGTCTGCAATGTTAATAAGGATCTGCTTCGCAACAGTGCTTTGGTAAGAGTTTTCAGGATGACCGTTGTGTTGTCACACTGTAAGCAGAAAGAAGAGCTATGGGAGTCTGAAACATTTTTAAAGGAGAGAGTAACATAAAATTGAAAAACAACAACAAACTACTAGAAACATTTTTTCTTGCCTGTTTTTGGAGCTTGTCGGCATGAGGTTCTGATGCACCCACCATAAGAGTAAGCAGCTGCCGTAATTCTTCCCTAACAGTGGGCGACACGAATCTCAGAGCCAGCCAGCTGTGTTGCTTCCAGCGCCTCTGCTCTCCATCACACGGGTCACAAAGGCACAGGGGGGCAAAATGGATGGGTGAGCGTGACTTTGATTTGGGCGCTATTTTTGACAAGTATTATGAAATATTTCAAACACACAGAAAATTATGTCAGAGGATAATATGTCAAATACTTGTTTAATAACATGCAGTTTTATCAAATGGTATTTGGTTTTTAACATGAAATTAGGCGGCCACTTGCATAGATTACAAAAAATGTAGCATGATATTATGTCACTTGATATTTGTTTTGCTAAAAGGTCATTAATAAATCATAAATTCATGATTCCAGGTATTTCATTCCTCGTATCCTTATTCCATATCAAGATGTTTCCTATTGTCCCTGTGATATACTGTGCCTTAGATTTAATGACTTATGCTACATTAGTAAATTTGATACTAGACTAACACTGCATGTTATCAAATTTAAATGACATTAATATTAGTGAATTGAGAAACAAATTCCATGAAATATCTAAATGTTAAAGAAAATTAACGTGTTATTAATCATGAAATACGCAAAAGATTCTACAATTCATATATGTATTAAAATGTATTATGCAGAAAATCAAAGTTCAAACATTTTTTTCTTACCTAGAAGTTCAATAATTCCTGAATGAACGTCGAAATATTCATCAGTTAACAGGCAATCTTTCTCTTGATTATAATATTTTACTATGACATCAAACAGTATTTTCTTCTGAAAATTCAATTTTGTCTCTTCGTGTGTGTTTTGTAGTATCTGCTGACTGACCGTAACTATCAGCTGGTCGGGGAAATAGTCTAAGCATTCAATTGCTGCATTGAGCCAGTCATCAGTCCTGGAGGGGAAATGTTTAAAATGGAAATAAAAAATCAGTGGCTGACATCTACCTACACTTAATTGCATAGAACATGGTTTGATATAACAACAAAAAAGTGGCTTATATTTAACAAAATCTACAGGAGAAATTCTTTTGAAGGA
Source organism: Tenrec ecaudatus (assembly GCF_050624435.1). Classification (NCBI taxonomy): domain Eukaryota; kingdom Metazoa; phylum Chordata; class Mammalia; order Afrosoricida; family Tenrecidae; genus Tenrec; species Tenrec ecaudatus. The sequence continues at coordinate 26,314,386 of NC_134535.1, read as the reverse complement.
AGATATGCAATGAATTTTGATAGGTAAATGATGTAGCGAATGAGAGGAAAGGACACTTCTCCCCAGCAAATAGCACCACACCTGTAATGTGCTTTTATTTTCAGGCAGTTACTGATATTGTTGTCTACCTTTTTATTGCTCATTTTAAAATTCAGTAGTGCTGTTGTACACCATGAGTGGTTCTCCTCCCCTCTCCTGATTCACCAACTTTTGCTCACCGCCAGGGAGTGGATTCTGGCTCATGTGGCCCTAAAGAGAAGGACAGAACTTCCCTTGTGGATTTGCAAGCCTGTAACTCTCTTTTAAATTTTTAAAAATCATTTTATTGGGGGCTCTTACAGCTGTTATAACATTCCATTCATCAACCGTATCAAGTTTGGGGGACAAATGTTGCCATCATCATTTCTAAACACTTACTTTCTGTTTGAGCTCTTGGTATCAGCTCCTCTTTTTTTCCTCCTTCCCTCTCATCTTTCTCTGATGGAGCAGCTGGTGATTTAGAACTTATGATTCTACTACTATTTGAGAACAAGAAAACACTTTCCTATCAAAGATGCACTGTTTCTCTGAGACACACTGCTTTCCCTTGTTTTCAATCCCTTCAGCACAGTAGGACAGTTGGGATCCCCCCTCCACTGCCTCTGGAAAGCCTTCCATTCCCTTTCTCCACATCCACCCTGCCTTCTCCAGACTTGGGTTAGTACTGATTGCAATAGTATGCTCCTTCGGTTTCAAGTCTTCATTTAGTATGCCTTAGAGGAAACACTGGAATGATGCACCATTGAAATAGAAAAGATATTGTGTTAGTCTGAGTACTTTAGAGACAAATTCACAGCAACTCATGTATAAGAGAGAGTTTTATATGAAGGGTAAGTGCACATCAAGAAAACATCCCAACCCAGTGCTGCCCAAGCCCACAGTCCAACAATAACTCATTAACCCATATGTCCCACACCAATCCACAAAGTCCTCCTCCATCTCACAAACACACCTCAATGCCAACTGCAGGAGGAAAGCCGAGTTCGTGAACATGTAAGCATCTCAGCGCTGGCAGGGGTCTCCACACGGCTGCTCCAGCACCCAGGGTTGCATCGGGGTAGGTCCATGCGGCTTCTCCTTGGGGATGTCTTGCAGGAAGTCAGCCTTGCAAGCTGAAGCAGGGAACTACTAAGGCAGCTGCACACTGGTCTGACCATCAGAAAGCAAGAGACCCGAGAACTAGAAAGGTGAGGCTCACCGAACCATGTACCTCTCCACCCTTCAATGAACCCCACATGTGTTTATCAGCCAGGTTGGCACAATAAACTAACTCAGATATTAAGGCAGGAATAATTGCAGTTCATGAAATAGGGCCTACAAAACATCTCAGACAAATCACCAAATGTCGACCTCCCTGTAGGAAAAAAAAAGCTAGTTTTTACTTAGTAAACAAAGGGAAACAGTTACACATCTATGAAAAAAGTGCAAGAGAAGGAAAAAATTTACAAATTAAAAAAAAATTTTACTGGGGGCTTGTACAACTCTTATCACAATCCATACACACATCCAAAATGTCAAGCACATTTGTACATTTGTTGCCATCATCATTCTCAAACATTTTCTTTCTCCTTGAGCCCTTGGTATCAGCTCCTCATTTTCTACCTCTCTCCCTCCCCAACCCTACATCCCTCATGAACCCTTGATAATTTATAAATTATTTTTTCGACAACATTCTGTTTTTTCTTTTTTTTAAATTGTTTTATTAGGGGCTCATACAACTCTTACCACAATCCATACATACATCAACTGTGTAAAGCACATTTGTACATTCATTGCCCTCATTCTCAAAACATTTACTCTCCAGCTAAGCCCTTGGCTCCTCATTTTTACCCCTCCCTCCCTGCTCCCCCTCCTTCATGAACCCTTGAAAATTTATAAATTAATATTTTGTCATATCTTGCCCTGTCCGATGTCTCCCTTCACCTACTTTTCTGTTGTCTGTCCCCCAGGGAGGAGGTCACATGCAGATCCTTGTAATTGGTTGCCCCTTTCCAACCCACCCTCTCTCTACCCTCCCAGTATCGCCACTCATACCACTGGTCCTGAAGGGATCATCCACCCTGGATTCCCTGTGTTTCCAGTTCCTATCTGTACCAGTGTACATCCTCTGGTCTAACCAGATTTGTAAGGTAGAATTGGGGTCATGATAGTGGAGGAGGAGGAAGCATTTAGGAACTAGAGGAAAGTTATATGTTTCGTTGTTGCTACATCGCACCCTGATTGGCTCGTCTCCTCCCTGAGACCCTTCTGTAAGGGGTTGTCCAGGGGCCTACAAATGGGCTTTGGGTTTCCACTCCCCACTCCCCGTCTCTTTCACCATGATATGATTTTTTGTTCCTATGATGCCTGATACCTGATCCCTTCAACACCTCGTGATCGCACAGGTTGGTGTGCGTCTTCCATGTGGGCTTTGTTGCTTCTGAGCTAGATGGCCACTTGTTCACCTTCAAGTCTTTAAGACCCCAGACACTATATCTTTTGATAGCTGGGCACCATCAGATTCACAAATTTCTTAACAATAATTTTGAGCTAAACATTAATTGCTTGTCTCCTGATACAATTTGATTAAAGTAGCATTTCTAAAGTACACTAAGTAAACATTTTCATGTCTAGATCATGTGACTAAATGTAAAATCAAAACTCATCACCATTGAGTCTATATAATTTATAATAGGCCCTCTACAGGGTTTCCAAGGTTGTAAGTCTTTACTGAACAGACAGCCACATCTTGATCTTGTGGGTCTGAACTACTGACCTTGAAGTTAGCCACCCAATGCCTAACCCATAGTGCTACCAGGGTTCTGTAGTCATGGAATATTCTCATTGCCATCAAGTCCATTCCAACTAAAAGTGATCCCAGAGACAGACCTGCCTCTTTGGCTTTCCCAGACTTTTAATATGTACTGGAGCAGACAGCCTCCTTTTACTCCTGTGGTGAGTTTGAGCCACTGACCTTCCTGTTAGCAGCTGAATACAAAGACTCTTAAGCCACCAGGAATCCTACCTAGTTCAGTTCAATTCTAGTTTAGGTCCTTGATATGTAACACTAATTCAGATTGGTTAAGTAGGATGAATCAACTCTAATCTGAAGCCTTTGACATGTAAAAGATGGTTTACTTAGCTGAGGAGCAGCAAACAATGGCTCAGAGTCCCAGGGGTCTGCAAACTGAGGCACTCAAGCCATATGGAGCTCTTTTGATACCTACATGTAGTTCTGAAGCAAAACTGAAAGTTAACATAAAATGATCATACTTTCATCTAAAGCAGGGGTTCTCAACCTTCCTAATGCCGCGACCCTTTAATACAGTTCCTCATGTTGTGGTGACCCCCCCCCCCAACTATAAAATTATTTCGTTGCAACTTCATAACTGTCATTTTGCTACTGCTATGAATTGGGCGACCCCTGTGAAAGGGTCGTTCGACCCCCAAAGGGGTCGCAAGTATATTAGTCATGCATTTAGGTTCAAATTTAGCACCCTGTCATCTGATCGCCCTTATCATCCACGTAAATTTGTACTAGTTTTTAGTATTTTCTACTCTTTTCAATTGCAGTTTTATGTTTGCTTTGTTATTCTTGTTAAGTGCTTTTGTTTGTTTCTCATGTCTTTCTGTCTGTGAAATCCAGGACAGGCATCTCTACAGAGGCAGTAACTGGATTAACAGTTCCTTGGGGGCCTGGCAGGGGAGGCTGGGGGAAGATGGGGAGCTAATAACAATGAGAACAAGAATGAAGAAAATGTCCCAAAACTGATGTGGTGATGATTGTACACCTCTTCTTGATGTGGTTGGACCACTGAATTGAATATGAACTATATGAAAATAAAACTGTTGAAAAATAAGTAAAAATAAAGGATATTATTCAGATAAGGGTGATTTCATTTGTTTGTAAAAAATATATATTTATGGCTCATGAATAATATTTAAATTGTTGTGAGAGGCAGGATTGGCTTTCTGCCTCAAAAGTTTGCCAAGCCCTGGTGGTGCAGTTAAGAAGGCAAAGTGTAACAAGCACTAAGCATTTTGTCCTTCAGGTTAGACATTCGGATGCTTGTCTTCTTTGACATGTGAACAGTCCCAACCTGACACGATAAGGAAGAATGGAGACGAGTCAATGCCTTAGAATGATGGAGCTGGCGAGGAACACTGACAGCACCACGGACTGCCAGGGGAACACACAAGTCTGTTTTGGAAGAAGTGCGGCCAAAATGCCCCTTAGAAGCAAGGCTGTCCCATGCACTGTGGTGCTCTTTTCCTGTTCAGCTCATGATAGGAGAAAGCAGCATGTCAGTGCCCGGTTGGAATCCCAATGGAACCAAAGGCTTTGTTTATACCTGTAGTTTATCTGTTATTTTCAGAAGCAAAACAAATCCTGGTAACCTCACTCAGGGTAATAGGACGCCTACAACCTCCACTCCACAAAAGAGCCTAATGTCTCGGATTGGGCTTATCTCACTGAACTATAACTTGTTTATTATTATGCTTACTGTAGGACAAGGGTGAGTAAATGGGTAGATATGGTGGCGGTTATACTATTTTAGGATTATAAAACAGAAATGACAAAAGCTGGGAACCTTTGGGGATGATCTAGGGAGAGGAGCATTGGTGTGGTAGTTACTTAATTTCATGTCAGCTTGATATGTAGAAGTGCAGGGGTGGAGTCTAGCCTGTCAATCAGGTCACAGCCTGTGGGTTGGTTTTCTCATAATTGAGGACCCCCCTCTATCTGCCTTTACCTCATGACCATGAGTCACTCTGAGACTGCCAGAGCCCGGTGATGTGTCCATCACCAATGGATCCACAAGACTTTGCACCCACCAGCCTGTGCTCTTCCTGTATTTTGCATCATTGCATGTGGCTGTGTGAGTCTGAAGGGGGACTTATGGACTAGTGTTGGACTTATGGACTTGAGATGAACCGGACTGGGATGTTCTCCTCGTATATAACTACTTCTTGATATAAAGCTCTTATACATGCATACATAGAGTGTCCCTTGAATTGTTTTTCTAGTCAACCTGGCCTAACACAAGTGACAAATAGATGAGTTCCTACAACTGAAAGCACTATGATTTCCAGTGATCCTCTCTCAGGTGGCTTCTCTCACGTCAGAAACAAAAATTTGAGGTACTAGCATGTCAAATGGAAAAATGGAGTCCATATAAATGTACAAGGATGGAGGGGGGATTTGCTACTAGGGTTCCAGCCCATACATACATGCTTACTACAAACAAAACCAAGTTACACATGTCTCTGGGTAAGTGGATGATTGCAGACAGGCATTCTCAGTTAAATACCTGTTTTAGTCTCATTAAGGGCCCTCAAAAAAGATCTGATGAAAACATTTGCTTCTAAAGGGAACTTCTGCACCAATTAAATTCAAGGCAACGAGGGCAGTTCAGAATATTTTGCTGTTTTGGGGGGCAGGGGGGTGTAAATCCCAAATGTATCATTTTGATATATTTTCTCAGAAGGCACAAGATTATCATGTTATCATGGGGACTTATGAGGAAAGAGTTTTAGGAAATTGTACTGGTGAGAAAAATGCCATGGAAGGTGTGCCAAGGAATGTTTTCCACCATCACAAGCACCTGCACCCGCTCATTCTTGAAGGGCAGCAAGGACTGCCTTATAAGAATTTTGCTGGGAAACCTTATCTCAACCTCCCTGCAGTCCTGATCTTCAGCCTTCAGCCTTCTCTTTGTTCCTAAAACCAAAGAACACTTAAAAGGAACGTGACTGGTACCCCCCGCATCCCACACTGCCAATCTGATGTGATGTGAAGCAGAGTACAGGCTGTTCAGGGAGGGTTAGAGAAATGAAGGCTCTGTCTTCAAAGGATGTAAACCTAGGTCACAGGTTCATGTATTTACTTGATCCACTACCCTCTTTTTCAGGGGAAAAGTGACTTGGAACCTTCTGGCAATTAAAAACTTTGTCCATTAGCCTATACGCCAGGTGTCATCTATTTCTGAAGGCCTGCTCGCCCCCACCCCAAGCAGGGGCTGGTATCACCCACTGTGGGAAACACTGACCTCGATGAAGGACGTATCAAGAAACAGACTGAACTACTGAACTGTATGCTATGTGGATATCTCAATACAACCGTTTAAAAAGAAACAATAGCTTCATAATTGAATATTTTCATTTAATAAAGGTTTTCTCTGATTCTGTAGTAACACTTTTTAAACTTACCTTTAGAAATATAGATGTGCATGTACATATAGTTAAACAGTTATGATTTTGGATCATAAAATACCAGGGGCAAAACATGTAAAAATTTTAGCTAGAGATTATGTGACAATAAAATAGCACTTACTCGGGTTGATGTAAGTGTGTGGTAACCTCTCTGTCGAGGCAAGTGTTTGAAATAACGAGATCCTCCTCTTTCCTGAACTGCAGAGTTGGAGGGTGAACTGGAGGCGCCAAAATATTTTCCATGAAGGGAAGGTCAATCAGTTGGAGAATCCGTAACAATGTTTGTTCTTTCCAAACACCTTCCACAGCTTACAATGAAAAATAATGTAACTATTAAGACTGATAAGCAGCACAGACACATTTAACCAGCATTACAAAACTACCCCCTTTCTAAGTAAGCCACACAAAAAAAGTGACTTTGACATTAACACAATGGATTGATTTAATGCTAGGATAATGTAAATTAGTTACTTTTTTTCAATTGTCCTTTTCAAGATTGACCTTTAAGGTGACATCGGTATTGTGTACCATACTGACTCTATTTTCTGGTTGTTTTGATTATAAAGCAACATTATCTTGATCTTAAGGCTAACGGGTTAAATCCAAGTATACAAACCCAGTGGCCATGAGTCTAAATTATTGTACACAGCTGAGAGAATACTAGTTACATTTTAATTCAAGGCAGCACAGAGAATTGCAGTCGATAGCTCTCTCATGAAGGCTGACCTTCACTCGGGTTTCTGAACATGCTTATTAAGAGTTAATTAGATTTCCACTTATGGTATTCTTCAGATCATAACTGCAGGGTTTTTTTCTTTTCAATGTGAAACAAAATTATACAATCAATACAGACTGCCATCGAGTCGATTCTAACTCATAGCCACAGCTCCTGAAATCTCGCCTAGAACTCCCAAGGAGGTAGCTTGTGCGCTAAATTTGGTGGAAAGCCATATTTTCTTGGTTGTAATTTGAAAAACCAACCAAAACGCAAATGCATTAAAATGGTATAATTTCATCAGGGGCTTAAGTGGGAAGAGAATGCTTTGAAAATGATGATGGCAGCATATGTGCAAATGTGTTTGACACACTGGATGAATGTATGGATTGTGATAAGAGATGTAAGAGTCCCCAATAAAAATTTAAAAAAATGACATAATTTCATGTAAGAATCTGGATTTCCAACAAGTGTTGGAGGGGCTATGGGGAGACAGGAACTCTCATCCACTGCTGGTGGACTTGTAAGTATGTACAACCACTATGGAAATCGGTGCTACATCGCACCTTGACTGGCTCGTCTCCTCCCCTAGACCCCTCTGCAGGGGGATCTCCAGTGGCCGACAAATAGGCTTTGGGTCTCCACTCTGCACTCTCCCCTTCATTCACTATGGTAAGATTTTTTTTGTTCTGATGATGCCTTATACCTGATCCCTTCGACACCTCGTGATCGAAAGGCTGGTGTGCTTCTTCCATGTCGGCTTTGTTGCTTCTGAGCTAGATGGCCACTTGTTTACCTTCAAGCCTTTAAGACCCCAGACACTGTACCTTTTGATAGCCGGGCACCATCCGCTTTCTTCACATTTGCTTTTGCACCCGTTTGTCCTCAGTGATCATGTCATGGAGGTGTGCAGCCAATGATATGATTTTTGTTCTTTGATGCCTGATAACTGATCCCTTCGGCAACTCATGATCACACAGGCTGGTGTGTTCTTCCATGTGGGCTTTGTTGCTTCTGAGCTAGATGGCCGATTGTTTATCTTCAAGATAAACAACTTTCCTCTAGTTCCTAAATGCTTCTTTCCCCCCTTCCCCCCAGTCGTGATCCGAATTCTACCTTGCTAGTCTGGTTAGACCAGAGGATGTACACTGGTACAGATAGGAACTGGAAACACAGGGAATCCAGGGCAGATGATACCTTCAGGATCAGGGATGTGGGTGGCGATACTGGGAGGATAGAGGGAGAGTGGGTTGGAAAGAGGGAACCGATTACAATGATCTATATGTGACCTCCTCCTTGGGGGACGGACAACAGAAAAGTGGGTGAAGGGAGACATCAGACAGGGCAAGATATGATAAAATAGTAATTATAAATTATCAAGGGTTCGTGAAGGAGGGGGGGAGCAGGGAGGGACGGTAAAAAATGAAGACCTGATGCCAAGGGCTTAAGTGGAGGGCAAATGTTTTGAGAATAAGGGGAATGAATGTATAGATGTGCTTTACACAATTGATGTATGTATGGATTGTGCTAAGAGTTGTATGAGCCCCTAATAAAACGATTAAAAAAAAGAATCTGGATATCATGCTTCTCTTAAAGAAAAAATATCTCAGAAAATCTCAAAACCTTGGGCCTGGCTGAATGCTTGAGACAATCAGGTAACCTGGATAGACCCCTTCTGGACTGGCATGCCCTTTCTAGCAGGCCACAAAGCTTTCCACTCGCCCCTGTGTCTCAAAGACAGAATGAAGCTGAGTACCACCTGCCATTTTCATGGTTTTTCTATTTTTTTTTTTAATTACAGTTAAAACGGGTTTCTCTGTACCTAGTAATTGACTCAGTGGCAGTGGCTGTCAGTTAAACAGTACACTGCCCACTGCAAGGTCAGCAATTCAAATGCACCGGCTCCAGCTCAAGAAGCCCTGATAGCACAGTGGTAACTCATTAGGCTGGTAACGACAAGGCCAACAGTTCAAAATGACCAAGCACTCCAAGGGAGAATGATGAGGCTTTCTATTCCTGTAGAGAGTCTTGGAAGCCCACCGGGGCCGCTGTGCCCTGTCCTGTAGGGTCACTGGGAGTCAGGATTGGCTCAGTGACAGTGAGAACGGGGTACCCCCTTTGGAAGAAAGTTCAGGCTATGTGTGTCTGTAAAGTTTTACTACCTGAGAAACCATATGTAGGGTCACGACAAGTCAGAATGGACTTGAGGGCAGTTTGTCTAGGTTTTTGGGTTGTTTAAATGTTGTGATGACTAATTTCATGTACTAAGCTATGGTGCTTAGTTGTTTGGTCAAACACTAGACTAGATGTTGCTTGGAAGGTGTTCTGTAGTAAGTAAAAGAGCTTTTATGTGTGGACAGCACATAACTCAACCAGTTGAAGGCCTTAAACAAATCTGAGGTTTCCCAGGAAAAGGGAATTCTGCCTCAAGACTCCAGCTTAGACAGCCTGCGGGAGTTCTCAGCCTGCCACCTGGACTGAAGACTAGTGACGTCCTAGGCCACATATTGAGTTACGATTTTGGCTTTGCCCACTCCCATAACCACTAGTCATTGAGCCTCCTGGCAACTTCCTGTAGGTAAGGAGAGCTGTGCTCCATCAGCTCTTCAGTTGATTTTTTTTCCCCCACAAGTAGATTTCCAGGCCTTTCTCTGAAGGACCTCTGAGTGGACTTGAACCTCCAACCTCCTGGTTAGCTGTCAAGTATTTGGAGATAAATATGCATGAATGTAAAAAACTAAGCAAAAGAAGGAAACAGAAAGCTGCCACTTACTCTAAGGCAAGCAAAGTGTAAGGCAAACGAAATCAGGGTTTGCTATATGGCTCAGTTCTGCAGGGTAAATCATGGAAACACAGTTTACTATTTTTTTTTGTCATTTTGCTTTGCTTTGTTTTCTTTTTAACATTTTATTAGGGGCTCATACAACTCTTATCACAATCCATACATACACATACATCAATTGTATAAAGCACATCTACACATTTTCTGCAGTTTACTATTCTAATCAAGGTAATCTACTATTCGGGGAGATGGAGGGAATGGGGCAAAGGAGAAATGTTGGAGGGAGAGGTGCAAGGTTTCTTTGTCGAAAATCCATCTGATTTACCCCAAACTGAAAAATTATAAAGCAGCCATATAAACCTTTTATCTACAAATAGAGAGTGACTAGGGGGCACAAACTGTTAACCCGCTGGCCTTGATGACTAGTCGGCTAGTTGATGTTTGGAGATAAGTGATAATAAGCCCTTGTACAAGAGTGCCTCCGGGGAAGAGAACAGGGGTCAAAGGAGAAGGATGCGTGATTCTTACTTTTTTATAACAAAACTTGTAGGACTAGCTGAATATTCTATACTATGTGCATGCATAACACGGATCAAAATGACAATGTCTGAAAAAAGAACAAGTACTAGATTCCCTTCCCTCCGGTGTCCTTTCAACGGAATCGTCTCAGCTTCCCCAACTGTACAATTAGAGTTGCATCACTTATTTGACAGGCTAACTGTGAGTATGCAGATAACAAACGTTAAAAATGAAGATAAAAAGTTTGGCACAGAGCAAGTCCCAATAAATGGCAATTATTTTCACTGGGCATCCTGTCAATTACCTGCATCTTTATTTTGGAATTTCTACAGGTAACTCTGTGTTCCCAAGGGAAAAGGATGTGTGTGGTGAGTTACTTTTCCTTAGAAATGAAACTATACCTTTGTTGGCACTTCTTCTGCCCCTCTGCTGTATATCAGTCTTCCTTGGCATTTTTTAAAAGTCCTTCTTCCTTTCGCTTTACCCCCTTTCCTTGGGCAACGTTGCCCTTTCCTATTGCTTCTCTGACAACGCAGATGACAAGGAAATAGCTAGCCTCAGCCTGTCCATTTACCTGGAGATCTGACTACTTAGAGGGTAAACACAAAAACTCATTGCCATCAAGCCAGTGCTGACACATTCAACTTGTTTGATGCAAATTCATGCATTTCCCTCAAAGGCTAGAATCCCTCTGGCTGTCCATCTCTTCTCACCCCATTCCATCAATCGCTAAATTCTGCTGAGCCTTTCCCCTTAGTATCCGCCAGTTATCCTTTGTTTCATTGGCATAACTCTAGTTGAGGCTGCTGGGGTCTTGTGAGAAAGAAATCCCACACCAGTCCTTCTTCAGCAATGAAGGAAACAAAAGGCCAAGAAGTTACCAAGGAGCCAGAGCATAAGCGGACAGTTGACATAGGGAATGGTACCAGGCGAAGTGGACATATCAAGGGAGGGCAGTGGAAGGAAATCTGCCCTGGAGGTAGAAACTCTATTTATCTATCTATCTATCTATTTATATTTATTTTATTGGAGGCTCCTACAGCTCTTATCACAATCTATACATCTATCCATTGTGTCACGTACATTTGTACATATGTTGCCATCATCATTTTCAAAACATTGTCTTTCAACTTGAGCTTTTGGTATCAGCTTATTTCCCCTCCTCCACCCTCCTTCCCTCAGGAACCCTTGATAATTTATAATTTTTTTCATGTCTTATACGGAACACTGTCTCCCTTCGCCCACTTTTCTCGAGGTAGAAACTTTAAATGAAAGAAAAGGCCAACATCTGGAAAGAGTGGTATCCCTGTATTACTCAGTCAGTGAGGAACCCGGGAAGAGACTCTCACACTGGGGAATATGCTCGTGAACTCATTGTTGGGCACGCAGGCCCAGTTTGTCTTCTGAGGCGCAGGCACGGAGCTTGCAAATACTACTAGTAAAGTGTCTCTCTCGCTAAAGTGGGTGCAGACTGGATGTCTTCAGTGCTCGTCAGTAAACCCTTGTGACTACCCTTTGGCAACCTCCTATGGGATAGGCAGTCTGCCCCAGTTCTCCCTCTGGAGACCCACTGGGGTATGGGCCAAGTCTGAGGTTTCTATCAACCTGCCAGTTACCAAGAGCAATGGTGTAGGGTGTATCAGGAGTGGACCGTGTTTCTCATAGGTCCTCACATGAAATTTTTTCATTTTAAAAATTGTATTGTGTTGTTGTTGGATATGCCCAGTGGAACACACATTCACAGCTTCTATATGTACAATTCAGTGATACTGGGAACATTCCTTTCATCAGACCCCCTTCCCCACCCCCCTTCTCTGCACCCACCTGCATTCTTGCAGTAGCCTCTGACCTACCTCCCTTCCAACCAGTTTCCACCGGGTGGAAGTGCAAGCTAAAATTCGCTCCCTCATTTTCACACTCTTCTCATTTCCTCTTTGCCTTTAAAGTAAACTATAATCTCGGTATGGCTGGTGATGCAAATGGTTAATGGTTTGACTGTTACCTGAAGAGTGGGTGGTTCCAACACAACCAGAGGCACCTCGAAAGGCAGGCCTGACCATCTGCTGCCGAAAGGGCACTGTCTTTGTAACCCGGTGGGGCGCACTTCCACTTTGCACACTTAGGGTTGTCCAGAAGGGGAATTTGCTTAGCAGAGCCGACTACCAAGATGGCCTATAAAGCTCCCACAACGGCTCTTCCTGCCTCTCCGTCTCACTTGTGGTTTGTTCTGGTCAAATAGGGCCCTCTTGGTTTCTTATTGCTCCACTTTCTATCTTGTTTCTATATTTTTATACATACAGTTTCCTCGGCCTCAGTTACTTCTTTCTACTTTATTCCATTCCTCTTCATAACATTGTAACCAAGCTGAATTGTTACAACCTCTGTCAATCTTCCATGACTCCCTCTAGCTTAAGATGCACATCCCTTCTCCATACTATTCTAACCGTTGTAGATACACCATGCTCCTCCCATATGCAAATAATGCTTGTCCTGCTTCTTCCCTGGTATGACCAAATGCAGTAAAGGGTGTAATTAGTCATGAACCCTGTGTTCATCCTTCTTAGTTGCCGTAACGAGGGAGCTTTTCTTCTCATGTTAGTGGTATTATAAGGACAAAAACTCCAAGTAGACAAAGTGCATAGTAAAGAAGAGGAGAACAGAGGTTTGTTCTGGGAAAGGGACACACTTAAGGGGGTATGCAATGGACCAAGGATGTGCTCAGCAGACATGGTCCTAATGATAGAGCTGGTAATGAGTTTGCATGTTTCTCTGGTGCTTCAGGCTGTAAAGATGCCTTGGTGGCTCAATGGTTAAATGCTCAACTGCTAACTCCAGACGTTGGAGTGTAACCCCGCCCCCCGCTTGCTCTGTGAGAAAGCGGTGAGGTGTGTGGGCGGCTTCTGTGAAGAGGACAGCCTTGGAAACGGCGGGGCAGTTTTATTCTGTCCAACAGGGTCTCTAAGGACAAAGAGAAGGCTTCCTATTCCGTAGAGAGCGATGGTGTCAGCAACCCACTGTGGGGGTTCTACCCTGTCCTGTTGGGTGGCTGTGAGTCGGAATTAATTGACTGGACTGCAAAGGGCTTATAGATGGTGACTGGTCTGGTCAGCGTGAAAAGCAAACTAAGTGCTGTGGGTTTCGGTCACCTCACCTGTACTGACGGACATCACTAGGGAGAAGACAGCTCTTAGAGGGAAGGGAGAGTCAACATACCAAGCACACAACTTTGTCCCATAGCTGAAAAGTCTGTTTTTCCTTACAATGGTTCTGATAACAAAAACGAAAATGGAAATTACCTTTTGCTGAAAGCTGGAGGACAGGCTTGTTCACTCTGGTTTGGGGAGATAAAGTTGGAGACCCACAGAGTGTGTGGAGAAGGTCCTCACTCATTTCCTCATCAATTTCTTGTGCTAAAGGGTTTGAAATCATTTCATCTTCTATTCTGTTAAAAAAAAAGGTGGATTTAGCTAATTCCCAGGGCTCAAGTAGAAAGAAAATGTTTTGAAAATGATAATGGCAACATATGTACAAATGTGCTTGACACAACTGATGTAAAAATTTTTATAAGAGCTGTAAGAGTCCTTAATAAAATGATTTTAATACAGGACCAAAATGAGAAGTACACAGTTTATTACCATTTTTTATTGCTGCCAGCTGGCAACTTAAGGTAAACCCACACACAACAGAAAGAAATGCTACCTTGTCCTGCACCAGCCTGGTTGGCCCTGTGCCACCCGACTGGCTGAAGATTGCAATGTTGGGGTCCACGGAGTTTTCAGTGCATGACTGTGGCAGTTACATACTCTCCTGACAACATGCAAAGGGGTGGAGTCCAGCCTGTCAATCAGCTTGCAGCTTGATGACTTCATCTGGAAGGACTACAGAGATAAATAGCTCACTTGGGTAGGCACACACACTCTCTTTCTGCTTTATCTCCCTGCCAGACATTTCTGTTGACAAGCCACGTGGAGCTATGCTGATGGCAGCCAGAGCCCTGGAGCTGGAGGAGTCATGTGGAGACCCACGCCAGCACTGAGATGCTTCCGCCACCACTGGAGCCACAAAACTTTCCATCCACTGGCTGTGATCTTCCTGCATTTGGCATTATTACATGACTGCATGAGTCGAAAGAAGAATTTATGAACTAGTATTGGACATATGGGTTAATACTAGACTTATGGACTTGATCTAGACTGGGCTGAGATGTTTCTCAATATACAATTGCTCTTTTCTATAGAGCGCTTTCTTATACACATGAGTGTTCATGAATTTGTTTCTCTAGTTTACCGGGACTAACACAATGACTCTCAGAAGTGGACCCCCAGTCTGTCCTAGTCTGGAAGTTCTGCTGACACCTGCTTGACCTCACAGCAACCACACGCTTCCACTGGCATGGTTGGTAGCGGTGCATTAGGTACAAACGGTGGGAATCAGCCTGGGCCTCCTGGATGGAAGGAGAGTATTCTCCCCCTGCAGCCCCAGTGCCCCACAAGTTGATCTATACTTTTACAGGAAAATTTATTATTAACAAGCTGCTTATTTCCAAAATAGCTATCAGGCAACTTACACTAAAACACAAGGATCATAAATGTAATAGACTATCACACAAATAAGGCAAATTATAATTTTTTAAGAAAAAAAATGAGGAAGCAAATATGCTAATTGTAAGGTTAACATAGTTGCATTGATAGAGAAATCATGCTTACTATGAGCTTCCAAATAACCTGGACTTGTTTTTACATTGGATGTCTTTTTTTTACCCCTCAAAAATAAGTCGTGTTCAAGGGTTCATAAGGGGTGGTGGTGGGGGGAATGAGCTAATTCCAAGGGCTCAAGTAGAAAGAAAATGTTTTGGAAATGATGGCAACATATGCACAAATGTGCTTGACACAATGGATGGTTATATGGATTGTGGTAAGAACTATAAGAGCCCCCAATAAAATGATTAAGAAAAATGTAACAAAAAGACATGTTCTCAATGTCGCAGAAGATTTGTTTTTTCCTGGTAGAAAGTCTGGAGTTTTTTGTTTTGGAATGACAATGACCTACATAATAGTTCCAAAGCAAATGTAGAAGAGGGTTCATTTTTATACAATTCCTTTCTTTCATTGACTTCTGAAAAAAACAAACAACCAAAACCAAAAACAACATCCAGAAACCGTAACATTGAAGGCTAACGCAGTGAAGGCAGTTCTGCCAGTGTGCAAATGCAGTCTAATACAGTATTTTAGTAAACACTGACCTTGAGGGCACTTTTGCCTGTCTCATGAAGTAGCCCATTCTCTGCATCTTTTCCTTTTTTGCAAAAAACAAGAGAAGATTTTCTTCTTAGAAACCGGTAAAGACTGCTATTTGAATCTTCAAACTCCAAATGCTTGTCACTTTTGAATAGCTTCCCTCCTACTGGTTCAAATACTTTATGATTCATTAGAATTTGGCAAAGATGAATTCCTTTACGGCGAGAGATGTCAGTGCTACTTAGATACATAGTTTGCATAAGATGAGTTAATACTATATCAACAGCATCAGACCCAATAAAACAGTGTCTGTATGTCTTTAAATGGTGCCGTCTTCTTTTTATTTCCACTTGGGTATGAAGGGAGCGAATAATACCATCCCAGAGCTGAGTAGCTTGAAAAGGACCAGAGGATGCTAAAAAGAAAAAAATAAAATAAACATATGTTTCTAGCAAATTTAGATTACACAAATACATGTTAAGTTCTTCAGTGATGAAAACCTTATGCTTTTTTAATGGGACAATTCAAAACCAAACTCACTGCCATCGAGTCAAATCCGACTCATGGTAATATACACTGTCAATTTCTTTCTCAAGTTTCATCTCTCACCGTATGTAAAACAAAATATCAACTAAAGTTGCACTATAAAGTTGTCTGCCAACAACAACCAAGTCAACTTGTGGACATTTATGGAAGTGAAATACAGTATCCTGTTATGAGAACTTACAGACAGTTTAATTTTACCTGGTTAGCTGGTAGCTACGGCTGCAGTTAATCCTGACGACCATGACTTCAGGAATCATTCAAAAGGAAGGCACACACTCAATTCTTGATTATTACAGAGTGTGGCCTCTCTGCGTTTAGTTTTTTTCCTTTTCCACGGGGCCTTTTTGATCAATGGCAAGTTCTTCAACAAAGAAGTACAGGGCAAGGAGTTGAAGACTGCTTTGACTGTCAGCCAGCTGCATTTTTAAAAAAGACTCCTAAGAAATAAATGAAAATCTCAACACAATCCATGGCCATCAAGCCAATTCTGATTCAAAGGGACCCCATAGGACAAGGTAGACTTGCCACTG
The DNA here is from genome assembly GCF_050624435.1 of Tenrec ecaudatus. Classification (NCBI taxonomy): domain Eukaryota; kingdom Metazoa; phylum Chordata; class Mammalia; order Afrosoricida; family Tenrecidae; genus Tenrec; species Tenrec ecaudatus. Next base: position 26,297,826 of record NC_134535.1, on the reverse strand, counting down.
TGGGTTTCCAAGAATGTAAGTTGTTAGGGGAGTAGAAAGCATTATCATCTCCCTCAGAGTGGCTGGTTGTTTTGAACTGCCAACCTTGCAGTTAGCAGCCCAATGTGTACTCACCACGGCACCAGGGCTCCCGAGAAACAATTACAATTTTCATCCACTGGGGAGTAGTTGTGAATGAGGTATGGTATCACTATAAAATACCAGGTATCCATTGAGAAGAATGAAGTACAGCTGTATTTATAGCATCGACTGAGCTCAATACGTATGAAAAATGAAAACAGTGATTGACTCCAACTATTTGCATACTATATTCCACTCAATGTAAGAATGCAAACCATTTTAAACAATTTTAAAGGGAATGTGTTGAAACATCTACAATGTTGTTCCCAGGTTTTTGGAGGGTAGAAGCCCAGAATTCAAGCTTTCATCTACTCGATTTTACATCAGCCTGATTGATGTTCATGACAAAAATAAAAGGCCGCCATCCTGAAATTCCCTTTGTAATGGAAGCAGTTCTTCTGAGCATCCTTTGAAACACTTTCCTGAGACAGCATTCTGCAGCCGTGGGAAAGACTGGAGAGGTGAAGAGGTGTACAGGACATTTTCCGTGGATCACCTGCCCCTCTAAATCTTCATTAAACAGGCTAACTCAAGGTACATGTCATAGTACTTTTAACTCCTTCAGCAGCAACTGGTTTGGTGGGTTATTTTGTTTGTTTGTTTTTTTCTCTAAGTGGAGTTTCCTAGAAAGGTCAGACTATTACAACTTACCCCCTGGATTCCAAACAAACAAACTCAATGTCATCTGGTAGATTCCGATGCATAGCGGGCCTATAGCACTGGGTAGCACTGCTCTTGTGGGTTTCTAGACTGTAATTGTTTACGGGAGTTGAAAGCCTCAGTGGTCTATCTGGAAAGCAGCTGGTGGTTTCGAACTGATGACCTTGAGTTTAGCAGCCCAGCCACTGCGCCACCAGCGCTCCACTCCTGAATGAGATGGAACCTATACTTAAAAAGTTCCCCCCCCCCCCAGTGACTCGGTTGCTTATAAAACCCTTGGAAGCCCTGCTCTGGGGGAGCCCTTAAGCCTGAAGGCTTAAGGACACTACATCAGAGCAACTGCCTCCACCAGGACCCGAGCCAGCAGGTGGCCCAGGAAGGGGCGGAGGCCAGCATCTGGAGGGGCAGAGTCCCAACTACCCCTTCCCCTCCTAGTCCCTCGCTCGCCCCCCACCGTCACTGCACATTTGGCTACCTGTCCTCCTTTTCCGATAGAGGCCACCTCGAGGGCTCGGCGCGCTCAGTTCGGGGCCCGGAAACTCGCTCTGACCGCCAAGGCTGCGGAACCGCGGAGTCAAAAGGACCGCCATCAGTGCTCGGCTCCGTTAGCCCCGCCCCCACCTGGCCTGGGGGCGGGACCAGGGGACGTTCCAGCCCGCCCCTTCCGAGCCTGCCGGAAGTGACGTCATGCCTGGGCTGGCCGGTCTCTGGGGCTTCTTCCCCCTCCCGGAGTCTTCCTCCCCGGTCCCTCCCCTCCTGTCCTTCTTCCCGTCCCGGCCCGGGGCCTCGGCGGCCGTGGAGGACAGTATGGAGTGAAGCGGCGGTGGCGGCCGGGCGCCCAGGCTGAGCCAGTACAGCCCGGCGGCGTTTGGGCGGTGGGGCGGGGGTAGCGAGTTCCAGCACCGCCCCTCCGGGGAGGCGAGCGAGAGGGACAGAGAGGTGAGTGACCGCCCGCGGCCACCCGGCGATCTCTGGCCGGCCGCGTTCGCTAGGCCCCCGGGGAGGGACTTGAGACCGACCTGCACTCGGGGAAGGCCGCCCGGGGCCGCCCGGGCCGGCAACTGTTGCCTGGTGACAGGCCTGCCGTCGGCGAGTCCGAACCAAGGGCGCCCGCGTGAGCCCTTGTCTGAGCCGGGAGCGGGGGGAGTGGATCCTAGAGGCCCGAGGGTGACGGGAGACCCTGAGTCGGTGTCGTCTGTCGGACGGGGAGTCTCCTGCGCCGGCTCGGGAGCTCGTGTTTCCCTGGTGGAGATCTGCGTACCCTTTTGGGAAATTGGACACTAGTCCAGGACTGGGTGAGACAGCTCCCCTGGGTTCCGAGGTCCGCCTCTGATAACCTGGGCTACCTACCCCCTCCCCCCTCCCTCCCGGGGCCGTGGCGCCCAGCGTCCCTGCCTGACTTCAGCTATAGTTCGGGAACGAAAGGTTATTTATTGTGTGTGAGGTGGGTGGGGCAGGTGTTTTGTTAAGAAAAAAAACAACAACAAAAAAACCCTACTTGGCTTCACCCTTTCTGGAGTGTTTCTTAAGCGGAGGAGAAAGGTTAAATGGTAGAAGGTGATTTCCACGGATAAATCTTGCAGAAAACTTCTTGGGCTCCAACTGATCACATACCTCTGATTAGTAATGACAGGGACCAATGACGATCCAATCCACCCCTCTAACCGTCGCGATGGAATTCTAGATGCAAAGGACTTGTAAAAAAGAAAAAAAAGTTCAAAATTCGTTTTGGGTTTCTTTTTGTGTGTGTGTGTATCAGATTTGGTAAATTATGACTTTTTCTTTCCCGAATTGGATTCTATGAGTAAGAAGTTTTCTAAGTAACATGTCTCTTCATTGTGGAGAATGGTTAACGAAAATACACCAAGTAGCAGATCACTGGAAAACCCAGTTCCTCCAGTGTTGGTGATGGTGTGATAGAGAGCAAGCCTTTTTCTTTGTCTTAATCTTTTGTTCTTTAGTGTAGATACTAATTTTTAAAGTATCAGCTGCGTGCGTGCATAAATGGAATTCTGCTTTGAGATGAAATTAAACTAGTGCCGTAAATGCTTTGGAGTTTTCCTAAAACAAAGGCATCGGAATTAAGGCCAAGGACTCCTCTGTTCAGATTCATTTCACACACCTGTGCGGAGTCCTCTTTTGTCTCTCAGACCCCTAAACACCTCATAAATCCATATGGAAATACAATAGAATATTTCTGTACAGCCTAACCCTGTAGTTTATAATAGTCGTAGTCACATGCGTGATCTACCCCCCCACCAAAAAAAAAAAAAGAGTCCCTTTACTTTGTTTAGCTCTGTGGCTAAGGTTGCCTTTCATCCCCACGGGGAGAAAACGTGTGACACCTTTCTCCCTCAGAGTTCTAATGCAGCTGATTGTGATTGTCTTGACCTTATTGGTGTTGGCTCTTTAATATCTCTGCTCTTCATCTCCACCACTGCTGTCTCTTCACTGCTACTACCCTCTTTCCAGCCACCATCTCTCTTCTGGATGACCTTTGACAGTGTGCTACTTACATCGACTTACATCTACTCCTGCCCCCTCCCTAGTTTTCTACTCCAGACTGAATTATTTTTGCAAAATGTACTCATTGTTTTTGCCCCACAGGTAAAATGTGAACACTTGCATACCTTACAAAGCCATGTCTTTATAGCTTCTTCTCCATAGTACTTTTTGGTGTTCTCTTCCTACTTCCAGTCTGTCTTTTAGGTTTTCTGCCTCTGGTACATATTTTTTTGCTTATGGTACATTCCCTCTGCCTGGAAATGTTCTTCTGTTCCTTAAAAAAAAAAGTTCATTGTGTTGGTCAAGGCTTTACATAGCATGTTAGGTTCCTGTCTCACAGTTTCCACACACATTATTCAGTAACAGTTACATTTTTCATAATGTGTCAACATTCTCTATAATTTTCTAAGACTCTAGTTTCTTGAAGGAGGCTAGGAGCCCTGAAACTGGAGAGGGTTGTGCATTGGACCCTAAGGGCAAGGTCAGCAGTTAGAAACCAGCAGGTGCTCTTGAGGGAGATGACCAGGCTTTCTACTCCAGTAAAGATTTAGTCTGAGAAACTTACAAGGGCAGTTTCACTCTGTTCTGTAGGATCACTGAGTTGGAATGGACTTGATGACAGTGGGTTTTTTTTGTTTTGTCTTTTAAAAGTTTTATTGGCATATAATTCACATATCATATAATTCAGTAGTTCAGTGGACAATGGGGTTTTTTGTTTTTGTTTTTTAGGTTCCCTTCCCATTTTTCATCTTTGCTTTAAAGGAAATGTTGACTTTTGGGTCTAATAATACAGATTTTTAACAATAAAGTATAAATCTTACAGATAAAAATCTCTTATTTAATGTGCCACTCTGCTATTTCACTAAAAGGGGATCTCAGAATAGTTTTTGTTCAAGGTTTAAAGAGTGCTCAGGGTGATGGTCTTGACAGGCCCACATAGTATAGTCTTTTTTCTTTTAAGGATATGAGTTTGTCCTACATTTTTCTTCCATTATATCTGATATCACCTATCGTGACCCTTATCAGAAGGCCCATGGGAGGTAGATAGGCATTTTGTAGTACTTTTGGTTACAGTGTAGCTGAGGTCATAGCTAATGTGGGCTATCCACTTGGTGGATTTGTTTCTTCTCTCAGAAGGTTACTCTTGCTCCTGCCAAATAGAGACCAGTAGTAGTATCTTAAATGGCTGCTGGCAAACTGTTAAGACCCCAGACGCAACTTACTTTACGAAGAGACACTACAAATTTGTGAACTGTACTATACCAATTGAGTTGTCCCACAAGGCTATGCTCCTCAGCCTTAAACCCCCCCAAAAAAACAATCTTAGGAGGTGTATGGTTAAGTCTGAGAGATATCTGTAGTTGTAGCTCAATGAAAATATGTGCCTACACACACATAACTGTATTTACACATATGTGTACCTACCTGTATAAGTAGGCTTCAAGAAGTTTGTGGGAAAATGGGATTTTCCCACTACTATCTGTATGGCAACACCCATTGTATGTGTTCCTGTACTTGGTTTGTGGTCTTTGTTGCCGTTTTAGGGCAGGCGGCCTTTCTCTGTGAGCATGGCAACATCCTTTACTTTCATGCTGTGCTTCCCCCCCCCTCTCCCCCCGCAGTTAATGCCTACTCATCATTCAACTCACTTCAGGAAGACTTCCTTGATTAGGATGTTGTCATGAGGTGCCATTGAGTGGCTTCTGACTCTTATCAACCCTCTGCACAACAATTAGAAACATGGTACCGCCTAGTCCTGCGCCTTCCTCACAGCGGTCCCCATGGCTGAGCCCACTGCGGCAGCCCTGTGGCATCCCTTCTTGTCCCAGCCCTTCTTTTCCGCGGCCCCTCCACTTTCCCCAGCATGTTGTCTCCTCTCCTGATAACATATCCAACTTGTGCGAGGCAAAACCTTGCCATCCTTGCCTCCGAGGCGCCTTCTGGCTGTACTTCCAAGACAGATGGTCTTTGGCAATCCATAGTACTTTCAGTATTTGTTAGCACCATAATTCAAATTCATCCGGTTTTCTTTGGTTCTGATTCAGTGTCCAGCTTTCACATGCATAGGAGGCACTTACAAAGAGTTGCTTGGATCACATGGACCTTAATCTTCAAGGTAACATTGTTGCTTTTCACCACTTTAAAGTCTTGTGCAGCAGATTTACCTTGCTTTGGGCTCCTTGCCGCTGCATTCATGAGCACTGATGGTGAATTCAGGCAAGATGAAGGCCTTGACAGCTCCTCCTCTTGTTCCTTTGTCATGATGTTAAAGATGGTCCAGCTGTGAGGGTTTGGGTCCTCTTTACATTGAGTTGTAATCCCTACTGAAGGCTGATGAAGTCCTTGATCTTCATCAGCAAGTGCTTCAAATCCTCCTGACTTTCAGCAAGCAAGGTTATTGATTAGGATAGTTTTCCCTAATTACATTCCTACAAGTAACCCCTGTTGCCAACCACCTCCAGGGGGAAGGTCTCATTATTGATGATAGTAACCTACTTCGTAGTTTGTAGGTGTCAGGGTCAACAAGAAAAACACAACTCACACAAGCTTCACATGGATTGAACACATCTTTACTTACATAGAGACAGAGTGATATGATCTTCACTACTGAATGTCAGGCCCCCACGACCAGTGAGTCTTCCTCTGTAGCCAGGGCAGGGATATGATCTGCATGCACCTCTGTTGTACCCCATACCTTTTCCCCTGGGAGCAGAGAGAGAAGTGGGTTTGGTGGTGTACACACACACACACACACACACACTCTCTCTCTCTCTCTCTCTCTCTCTCTCTCTCTCTCTCTCTCTCTCTCTCTCTCTCTCTCTCTCTCTCTCTCTGCTTTAGGATGTGTTTGGGGTCAAACTGTCAGGTGGGAAAAGGAAAGGGATTCAGCCCACAGCTTCATCTCATCCGGGAAGCCAAGCCGACAGCTGATCTCTTTGTGGGTCCCTTGAAAAGGCAGCAGGCTGGGCTTAGACTGCCACCCTTCCATAACACGTAATGATAGTGGGGAGATCCTCTCATCTCCTGATATTGTGGAAGCGAGAGGGAATTAGGTTTGCCGAGCATTGCACTTAGCATTTTACATTGCCATCACCTTAAGTCTTCCCAGAATCACTTAAGGTATGGCTAGCATTTCCTTCTTAGAGAATAGGATAGTTGATGGCCACCATTCAAGTAATTTTTAGGCCTGTCCCTTGACCCAGCTTTCTTTGCCACTGAAGGTTGTGTACTTAGCTGTATAACAATTGTCACACTTGGCTGTGCATCACTCACTCCATGAGCTTGCTTAAAATAGAAATGCTCTCACTGCACCTTTATAGATTCTGATTCAACGTTTTTAATAATATAAGCATCTGTAGGGTTTAAGAAGTCACCTAGGCTGTTTGTGTGTTCACTGAAGTTTGGAAAGCATTTCCTTAGGCAGTACTTTGGTGATTCATGAGTTTCAGTTTTCACATGGTAGTATACTACACTATAGATTTCTTACTTTATCAGATCATGAAAGAACTGTAGACTGAATGAAGTAGCCTTAGTGATTATTTAATTTTTTAACCATTATTTTTCCTCCTTTTCTAAGCTTGGCAGGAGGTTGCCATTCTTAAAGCTGTCGCTTTTAATAACTCCAACAGTTTCAAGAGTCGAATTGCCTTCCTATGTTGCATTAGCTGCATGGGTTAGCTATGCCATGGCTTTTAATTTCGCCGTGAGCTTGTGCTGCCTTATAACCTCTCCTGTCACATTTTTAATCTTGTACAGTGGCAGTAAGTTTGTAACTCAGCATGGAACTTGAATGCTTTCCTTCCTATTTCCTCTCCTGCACCTAGTCTGGTGCATTCCACCTGCACCAAGTAGGTATCCAGTATAATTCTGTATTTCATCCACTGTACGCTGCTGAGTCTCTTCGATGTTTTATGTTTGCTTCTAAAAATCTAAGCTTCTATTCTGTAATCTGTTCCAGATAACCATTAAGTATTTTTATAGTAAACAACATTGAGTATGCCCAGTTGGTATAGTTTTTTTCTTTCTGAATAAGATTAGACATGATTTTGATATAGGCTAAAAGAATAATTTAAACCTCTTTTTAGAAACTATATATGATAAAAGCTTCTAGTAATCTCTACGTGCTTCCACCAGAAAAAATAAAGCATGTCTTTCATGAATGTATCACCTACTATCTTACTTTACATTTAAATAATAAGATCTGAAAATAGGTGTGGGGGTTTTCATAAGTTTTCCCTAAAATTCTTTCAAGCATTAACTGTGTGTGTATACTGTGTGTACTTATTGTCGATTATTGTTTTGGGTTATTAAACTTCATTTTATGATTATCTAATCGTGCCCATTTATTTGAGTATTTGCATAGAAATTTTGGGCCCCTTGTGCTTCTTTTATGGATAAAAATGAACTTTTTCTCACATTTGCACTTATGTGTACTATTGCTTTTTGTGGCCAATATATGTTTTTCTGTACTTGCTGAGTGTCTAATTTCTGTCAGGTGCCATGAGACTAAAAGTTAAATGACACAATTTCATTGTTAGATGTGATCACAGTAGCTTCCTTTTTGTTTGCGTTGCCATATCTGCAGCAAAAATGCAGGCAAATTCAACATCTTTTTGAGATTATGTGACGAGTTTTTGCTTGTTTTTTGCAGTTATGATAATTGTGAAAATTCAGGAAAGTTCTTATTTAATTATAGATAAATATAATTTTACCTACTGTGTACCTCCTGCTATATCTGGAACTAAAAGATTGCCAGTTCCTGCCAGCTACCTGTCAACACATTCTGTCAGACTCAACCCACCTTCTACCTGCATGTAAAATCTATTGTGACCAATTCATCTCTTGGTTCTGCTGAAAGGCAACTAACTGGTGGTGGAGAGTTTGGGATCATGCTGAAAACCAAACCAACCCCACTGCCATAAAGTCGATTAAGTCTCATCGCAACCCTGTAGCACAAAGAATTACTCCATCGCACATCCAAGACCGAAAATCTCTATGGGAGCAGATGGCCTCCTCCATCTCCTCCATGAACACAGATCTAGTGGTGAGCAGCGCAGTGCTCAAACCATTGTGTCACCAGAGCTCCTTGGGATTATGCTCAGAAACTGTCAACAAGTCGCTTCTGACTCATAGCAGCCTGTAGAGCAGAGTAGAACTGCCTCTGTGAGTTTGGAAGGCTATAAATCTCAATGGGAAGAGAAAGCCTCGCTGTATCCCGCAGAACTGCTGGTGGTTTCCAATGGCTGATATTGCCATGAGCAACAGCACACCAGCAGGACAGCTTCAGCATGACACCGTGCGTATGTGGGGGCAATTTCAATATGTGATCATACTAAAGACGCCCCACATTTTGTTTTGTCGGAGGTACAGGAGCAGAAGATGGTTGACTTAAGTTAATTCCAATAAATGGTATACAAAGGGACATACATAGCTTACATTAATATATATGTTTAACTCTTCTAACTTTGTTCTTTAATAAATGGGCTTATTTCTTTATCCATTTAATCCAGTATTTTTCTGAAAAGGGGACAGTTGGCCAAATAAGTCTGGGAAGCTATGATTTAATCAAAGGGAAAAGGTAAGACCTGTCATTGTAAGAAATGTTTGTACTCTAGATTTCTTAACACCAGCTATTGCCTATAATCCAAGATTTTATTTAAGTTCAGTTATTAGCTCATTCAACTAGTTTTGTCCTATACTTCTTGATAATTCTATACATATCTGTAATATCCTTAGATTTTTTCTCAAGTCTCTAATCTTAAATCCTGTGTTAGAGCTTGGATTCGAGCTCCTCCTTTGCCGAAGGCTATGGATGACATTGAAAACCCTAAACCTTTACAGTCCCCATAGCTGTGGGTGAGGGCTCAGATTGCTCCTCATTCTCACCAGTATTTGTTGTTTATTCATTTTTCTGATAATCGCTATCCTACTCAGGGTGAAGCAGTACCTTGATAGGTTATGATTTGCATTTCCTTAATGACTAATAAAGTTTCATGCTTATTCGTCACTAGTATATCTTTGGTAAAATACCTGTTCAAATCCTTTGTCCATTTTTATTTTGAGTTTGTTGTTTGGTTGCTGAGTTGTTGGAGGTCTTTATATATTTTGATATTAAACTCATATCAGAGGTATGAAATGAGATATTTTCTCCCATTCTGTAGATTGTCTTTTTACTTTGCTAATAAAGCCCATTGATGCACCAAATTTTAATTTTGATGTCCAATTCATCTATTTTTTTTCTTTTGTTATTTGCACTTTGGTGTCAGAACAAAGAATCTTTTATTGAAAAGTAGACCCTAAAGCATTTCTCTTGTGTTTTGGTCTGAGAGTTGTGTGGGTTTAGTTCTTAGATTTAGGTCATTGGTCTATCTTGAGTTCATTTTCGTCTTTTTTCTTTTTAGATATGGATTCCAGTTGTCCCACAGCCATTTATTGAGGAAGCTAGTCTTTCCCTCATGCGGCGAGTGTGGCACTTCTAAAGACAGGCAGTGGAGATATGTCTGACTTTATTTGGGGACTATAGAGTCACTATGAGTCAGCATCTGCTCTTGGCAGTGAGTTTGAGAGTGATAGTCCACTGCGCTATATGTTGGTCATTATACTAGTATCATGGGAACCCTGGTGGCACAGTGGGTTAAGTGTAAAGTCAACAGTTTTAGCCCACCAGCCACACTGTGGGAGAAAGATGAGGCAGCCTGCTTCCATAAAGACTTATAGTAAAGGCGGCCAGTGAAATTCGATAGGAATTGTGCATTGAGTTGATGCTGCCTCCCCAACCCCCAAGGTTTCTGATACTGTAATTGTTTACAGGAGTAGAAAGCCCCATCTTTCTCCCTCGAGTGCCTGGTGTTTACGAGCTGCTGTGGGCTCGCTGCTCTTTAAAGATGTCCCCTGTGTTGTTGCTTTGGAGTATGTTCTTCTTCGTTGTGTTCCGGTAAAGCGGCAGTGGCGTTTTCAGCATATTGTCATTCTAGAAGCTAATGCTGTGGTTGGTTTACTTGTTTCTTTCCCCTTGCATGGTAAGGTTCTTTGTCCTTTCTTTTTGCCTTATTGCTCCTGTTTTTTTTTAATGTGTTAAAAGTATATGGTGAGTACTTGTTTTAAAAAAGATCTCTGATGAGGGTCTGTATTGAACTGCTAACTGCAAGGTCAGTGGCTCAATTGTACCAGCCACTCTGCTGGAGAAAGATGAGGCTGCCTGCTCCTTTAAAGATTTAAAGTCTCAAAGGGACAGTTTTAGTCTGTCCTGCGGAGTCTCTATGAATTAAAATTGATTTGCTGGCAGTGAGTTTGGATCTTCACACAGGGGAAGGAGGATCATCATCATAAGCTGCTCAAGAGAGAGACTTGCTTCCACCTTTCCTTACCAATTCTGACACCCAACTTTTCCTTCCATATCATCTTACTTCTTTCTCAGCTAGGTTCACTGATTCATTTCAGTGGCCACACAGAACTCACGGTCCATATTCATGATCATGAGCTGTGTTAGGCCGGCTTGACTAGAGAAACAAATCCAATGACACACATATATGTGTAATACAGAACTTTAATATCAAGAAGCTTTATATATCAGGAAATCATCCTAGCCCAGTCCAGCTCAAGTCCGTAAGTCTGATACTAGTCCACAAGTCCCTCTTCAGACTCACACAGCCACATGCAATGATGCAAAGCAGGAAGATCACAGGCCAATGGCAAAGTCTTGTGGATACAATGGCCATGGTTCTAGCAGGTCACAAAGTGGCTTGCCAGCAGGAAAGTGAAGGGAGAGAACTAGAGGGGCCGGTCTCCAGAGAGCTATTTATCTTGGTCGCACCTCCAAAGGAGGTCATCAAGCTGAGATCTGATTGACAGGCTAAATTCCACCCATATCTTCTCACAGGTGCCAAGTTACCCCCAAAAACTATTACATGAGCTTTATGGTGACGTTAACAAGTTTATAATCCAGGATCAGAATTGCTCAGGACACGGTATTTTGGCCAGGATAGCTTTGTCTTAGTCATACCCACAGAGAAGCTTCTCTCTGGTCCACAGCCTCTCAGTCTCAAGACCCTTTGGCCTCGCCTCTTCTTCAGCAACCTTATAAGACAGGGTAGAACTACCCCTGTGAGTTTCTGAGGCTGTAGCTATTCACAGGAGTAGAAATCTCCCTCTCACACTTGGGTCAGCTGTGTTTTCGACTGCTGGCCTAATGTATTGCAGCCAATTGGCATCTCAAAATTGAGGTCCATACTATGAAATATTCTTGTTTCACATCACTATTTGTACTTTTCAGATAATTTGTTCATGTCTTAACACACAGAAAACTTCTAAAAGCACTTAATTGTTAACCCCATCTTCATGTTCCCATAGTATGGTAATTCTTACTTTTAGTTAATTACTATTACTATTTGAATGTCAGAGTCTGCTGCTGCACTGCATCCCTAGGGGCAAAAATGTGCTCCTTTTATTTATATGTCCATTGTGTAACTGGGTACATGGCATGTAGCAAGTAGCTAGTCTGGCACAGGTAGAGGATTGGATATGCAAGATTTAAATGGGGTTACCTCTTCACCTCCTTGTCAAAACCAGCAGCAGATGTTCATAGAAAACAACTTGGCATAGCAAATATATATTTTTGTAATGTCAATAGCAACATTTTCTAACTGCTTATAGCAATGCAGAATTACATTAACTAGAGAAAATGAATCTCTGTTTCCACTTACAGAGTTAAAATTCTTAATAGAAGGAAGGAGGTTATATTTTACATAAATATAATTTAGTTAACAGGGAAAACAGGAAACAAATTAATGCTACCTTGGTCTATTATATTTAAAATGTTTTTGCTTGTGTATCCTCTAAATGTTTTTGAAAAACATTGTTTCCCTTTGTGAACGTGGATGTCATCAAACTTTTAAAAATCAAAAGTTGTCTTAGACTAGGCTCTTTAGGGAAGCAAAACCAGTGAAGCTTTTGCATGTATGCGTGTACACACGTATATACATATATATAGAGGTTTTTTATCAAGAAAATGACTCACACAGTTGTAGAAGTGGCAAGGACAAGTCCCGGTCATATGTTAGGGTGGAGACTTCTGAGTCACAAAGCTGTAGGAACTGATGAACACAGTATCAGTAGGAAGACAGAGGCAGTGGCTATAGAGGCAAATGTTGACAAGCCAGTCTTATGATTACTGATGACTCTGGGATCAGCAGGCAAATATAGCAGGCCCAAAGCACTAGAGGCGGGCAAGCCAGATGGAATATCCAAACCCAACAAAAAGCAGCCAAGTTTTTACACTCTGTGTATATTAGAAGCAGGCTCCAGCCTTGTGATTTTATCATGGAGGATTACTAGGTCTTAACTGCCAAACCTCTTGGGATCCTGGCACAGCCAAGTTGATACAAAACCTTAATTATAAAAAACTTACGTAGTTGCAGAGGCTCTAGTTCTAGATTGTTGCATATTGTGACCTGTGCTTTACTTTCACTAGGACTTTTACGTTACACATACCACAATAAACGTTTCTACACACTTCTCCATGACAGTCATCTTCCTGCTGAGGTCTGCCCAGGAACTTTTTTGGCCCGGGCCAAATAGGCCATGACCCTCTTCACAAAAGCTTTTCCTTAACCAAATTTCTTATTTGCTTTACTCTTAAACTTTCAGAATCACTGCATATTTAGATTGTTCTTCGTCTCACTCCTACCACATTCCCCAACCTAAATATTATTAGATCCAGGAACATGCCTTATAATAATATAATGACTGCTTATCTTTGGTCAAGCGTGAGAAGCTTTTAAAGTTAAGATGGTTCAGGAGACTCCCCAGACAAGTTTTCAGACAAGCCAGTTGTAGGAATGAGTAGACAGAGAAGTTGAAAATTCAGGAATTGGTGGCATCAGTTCCTCATTTTATCCCCCCCCCCCCATGAACCCTTGATAATTTATAAATTATTTTGTCATATCTTGCAATGTCCGTCTTCCTTCACCCACTTTTTTGATGTTTGTCCCCCAGGGAGGAGGTTATATGTAGATCCTTGTAATTGGTTCCCCCTTTCCACCCTACCCTCCCTCCACCCTCTTGGTATCGTGCCACTCTTGCCGCTGGCCCTGAAGGGATCATCCGCCCTGGATTCCCTATGTTTCCAGTTCCTATCTGAACCAGTGTACATCCTCTGGTCTAGCCAGATTTGTAAGGTAGAATTGTGATCATCGTAGTGAGTGCGGAGGAGCATTTAGGATCTAGACTTTCCATGGATTTCAATGACCCTCAGTTTCATTCAACCATAATTTGTTTTCATCTCATGGGTCTTTTATAAGAGCGGCTTCAAATGTTTGTGGAAATTTGCAATATATTTTTATTTCATTTTGCCATGAACTTTTTGAAGCCACTTCAATCTTGTTATATTTATCTGTCGTTACTCGTGTACTTATAAATCAATTTGCAATGATCTTTTTCTACCTCAATAGAAATACAATAATTTTTAATGTATTATTTTGTATCCTGTGGTCTTGATTGTGTACATAGATGATCACACCCTTTGGGGAAAGAGTTTCATATCTCCCAGTCTGAATGGCTTTTGCTCCATTTTGTTGCTTGCTTTGGTTAGGACCTTCATTTGGATGCAGAACAGAAATGGTAAAAATAGACATCCTTGTCTTGTTCCTAAAACTAGAAAGTGATCAGTCTTTGACTAAGAAATATATTAGCATTATGTATTCAAAGATGCCATTTGTCAGAGGGAGGAAGTTCCCGTCTATTTCTGTTTGCTGCAATATTTTATTGTGAGTCGATGCTTACTTTTAGCCAAAATTTTGCCTGCCTCTGTTGAGATGATCATTTGGGTTTTTCCGTATTTCAGATAATTGGAGTATTAGTTACCCCATATTCACCATAACAAAAACTGCCCCGAGCTTTAAATAACAGAAGTTTATTTTCTCAACCTATCTGGAGGCTTAAAGCTCCAAATCAGACTCTTGATTCTTCCTGTGGCGTCTCTTGTAGTTCTGGTGTCGGCCTTTGGTGTTCCTTGTACTTGTCGATGAGACATCCCACTGTTTGCGTGGTTGTGTCTTTTTTAAAAATCATTTTATTGGGGCTCATACACTCTTAGCACTATCCATACATACATCAATTGTGTGAAGCACATTTGTACATTAATTACCCTCATCATTCTCAAAAAATTGGCTCGCTATGTAAGCCCCTGACATCAGCTCCTCATTTTCCCCCTCCCTCCCCGCTCCACCCTTCCTCTCTGCTCCCCACTCCCTCATGAACCCTTGATAAATTATTACATTGTCATATCTTACACTGTGACTTCTTGCTTCACCCATTTGCCTATTGTCCGTCCCCAAGGGAGGTGGTTATATGTAGACTCATATAATCGGTTCCCCCTCTCTACCCCACTCTCCCTCCACCCTCCTGGTATCACCACTTACACCACTGGTCCTGAAGGGATCAATCACCCTGGATTTCCTGTGTTTCCAGTTCCTATCTGTACTAGTGTACATCCTCTGGCCTAGCCAGATTTGTAAGGTAGAATTGGGATCATGACAGTGGGAGCGGGGAGAAGCCTTTAGGAACTAGTGGAAAGTTATATGTTTCATCATTGCTAACACTGCACCCTGACTGGCTTGTCTCCACCATGCTACCCTTCTGTAAGGGGTTATCGAGTTGCCTACAGATGGGCTTTGGGTCCTCACTCTGCACTCCCCTCATTCACAATGACATGAGGTTTTGTTCTTTGATGCCTGATAACTGATTCCTTTGGCATCTGGTGATCACAAAGGCTGGTGTGCTTCTTCCATGTGGGGTTTGTTGCTTCTGAGCTAGATGGCTGCTTGTTTATCTTGAAGCCTTTAAGACCCCAGACACTTTATTTTTTGATAGCCGGGCACCGTCAGCTTTCTTCACCACGTTTCCTTATGCTTTGTCTTCAGCGGTCCGGTCAAGAAGGTGAGCATCATGGAATGCCAATTTTATAAACCAAATATTGTTGCATTGAGAGAGTACTTGAGTGGAGGTCCAATGTCCATTTGCTACCTTAATACTAAACCTATAAATATATGCACATAAATCTATTTCCCCATCCTCATATATAAATATATTTATATACGTACATGCCTTTATTTAGACCTCTATAAATGCCCTTTGCCTCCTAGCTCTTTCCTCTATTTCCTTTTACTTTCCTCTTATCTCACTATAATGCTCAGCCTTCATTTGGGTTTCATTAATTCCTCTCGGTTCCATTACCCTTGACCACACTTTCTACACCCTCCTCACAGCTGATTTGGATCACTTGTTCCCTTGTCCCTGGGTTTGTTAACACCACTTCCTTTCCCCCAACCTCCCCCTCTCCATGACCCCCCAGAACTGTCAGTCCCATTGTTTTCTCCTCGAGATTGTTCATTCAGCCTATCTTATTTAGACAGACCTGCGGAGATTATAACATGCACAAAAACAAGACTGAGCAAAACCAAGCAACAAAAGAAAATAAAACAACATCAAAAAGCCAATGACAAAAACACCCACAACTCAACAACAACAAAAAAGAAAACTTTTCCAGGAACCCAATCGGAAAGCGAATTTTGAGAATGATGAGGGCAGCAAATGTATAAGTGCGCTTTACACAATTGATGTATGTATGGATTGTGATTAGAGTTGTATGAGCCTGAATAAAATGATTTTAAAAAAAGAAGAAAGAAGAACTTTGTAGTTAGTTCAAAGACTATTTGTTGGCCTTTAGGAATGTTTTCTGGTCCTTTCTGATGGGGTGCCAAGCCCTGGCCCCAAAGTCTATTTGTGGTATTCCCTGAGGGCTTCATTGCTCTGTTCCTCTTGCTGTTCTTTTGCACGCCCTTTGTGTTTTGCCTCCGTGTAGTGGGATCAGATCAGGTGCAATTCCCACACTGTGTCTCCAGTGGCTATGGGTTAGTGAGGGATATGGTGTTTCATAGTGGGTCCGGCTATATGGTCTTCTCTGTGGATTGACTGCTGTTAGCCGGAATATCATCAAGGATTGCTGGGCCAGGATGTGCTCCACTCTCTCTTCCTCTCCCTTCATTTGCTCCTGTGTGCTCTGATCAGACCTGTCCCTCTCCCTGAGCTGCAGCTTCAGTGCTGTCCTCTGAAGTAAATTCTTCTGAGGGGAGGGGCAGTTGTCTTGTCTTTGTGTCTTGTGGAGAGGAGGCTCTGGGGCCACCTTACTGACCATGCTATATAACAAGCAATAACATAATAAAAGAAAGCTTCCTGTCCCCCAAAGAGTCATTTACAAGTAAATGCACAAGGCTCCCACATTTCTTTTTTTGTGGGGGATACTAATCAATCTATAACATGGATTTGTTTTTAAATATTAAATCAGGCTTGCAGTCTTCATTCAGTATGCCTCACTTGATTTGGGGTTGTGCTACTGTTTTGATAAGGATTTTCACATGTTAATGGGATATTGGTACCTTGTATTATTGGCTTTGATTTTGGTATTTGAGTAATACTGTCTGTATAACTTGGGATCAAAAATATTCCCTTTTCTTCTCTTGAAGAATTTGTATAGACTTAGTTTTCATTCTTCCATAAATGTTTCAAAGACATCAGGGAAGCCACGTGGGCTTGGAGGATTTTTTGAGGTGAGAGTTGTATTTATGAATGAGTTTTACTTTACTAATTGATATTGGATTCTCTCACTGGACATTTTCAGGGTGCTGGCTCTAAGGGAGACTTTATGGGGGAAGGTCTTTTTCTCTCTTCATCTTCTGAGTCTTGGAGATCTCGTGTGTTGTGGCATCTGTCTTCCTCTATCTTTGCCTGTGCTTGCCTAGCAGCTTGCCAAATCGGCTCTTTTGTAAAAGAGATTGTAAAGCCACGTTGTTGTTGTTAGGTGCCGTTGAGTGGGTTCTGACAGTGACCCTGTGGAAAACAGAACAAAACAGTGGTGGGTCACTCTTACAGTCGTTCTTATGTTTGAGACCTTTGTTACAACCACTATGTCCATCCCTCTGGAAGAAGGCCTTCCTCTTTTTTGCTGACCCTTTACTTCACCGAGCATGATCTCCTTCTCCAGGGACTGGTCTCACCTGCCAACATGTCCAAAGTACATGAGAGAAGGGTCTTGCCAGCCTTTCTTCTAAGGAGCATTCTGGCTGTACTTTCAAAACTGATTTGTTTGTTCTTTTAGCAGTATGTGGTACTTTCAATATTCTTAACCAGCACCATCATTGAAATGCATTGATGACTCATTATTCCTTATTCAGTGTCCAACTTTCACATGCAAATGAGGAAAATATACTGGTTTAAGGTCAGGTGCACTTTAATCATCCTCAAAATAATATCCTTGCTCTTCTACACTTTGAAGAGGTCTTGTGCAACAGATTTACCTAGTGCTTGATTTCCTGACTGCTGTTTCCATGCGCACTGGTTGTGGATCTAAGCAAAATGAAACCCTGACAACTTCAATCTTTTCTTCATTTGTCATGTTGGTACCGACTGGTCCAGTTGTGAAGATTTTGACGTTCTTTATATTGAGTTGTTCTCCATACCAAAGACCACAATCCTTGTTATCTTCGTCAGCACGTGCTTCAAGTCCTCCTCACTTTCAGCAAGCACGATTATGTCATCTGCATATCTCAGGTTGCTAATAAGCCTTCTCCAATCTTGATGCTGCCTTCATTTTCATATAATCCAGCATCTATGATGATTTGCTCCACATGCAGTTAACTAAGTATGGTGAGAGATGCACACTTTTCCTGATTTTAAACCAGAACACACACACACACACACACACACACACACATATATATATACACACACAAACACACATATATAATGTGTGTATATATATATATATATATATATATATATATATATATATATATATATAATGTTCTTTTTGCACAACTGCTCTTGATCCATGTACAGGTTCTGCATTAGCATAAGGAAGTTAAGAAGTCATTTTTCTCAAGGCTATCCATAGTTTGTTATCCATACAGTTGAATGCCTTGGCTTAGTTAATAAAACACAAGTAAACCTCTTTCTAGTATTCTCTGCATTCAGCTATGATCCACTAGACATCAGCAATGTTACCTGTTTTTTCCACACTCTCTTCTGAATCTTGCCTGAAATTCTGGCAACTCCCTGTCAGTGCACTGCTGGAACCATCATTGTTGAATAATCTTCAGTAAAATCTTGCTTGCATGTGCTATCAATAATTTTCTGTAATCCCCTCTTTTGCTCCCCCTCTAGTTTATTAAACATAATGTTCTCCAGGGACCTGTCTTTCCTGACAACATGTCTAAAGAATTTAAGACGAAGTCTTGCTATCCTTGACTCTATGGAGCACTCTGTCTGTACTTCTTCCAAGACAGATTTGTTTGCCCTTTTAGCAAATCATGGTACTTTCAATATTCTTTGTTGGCATCACAGTTCAAATGCATTAATTCTTCTTCAGTGTTCCGTATTCAACGTCCAACCTTCACATGCATGAAGCAGAGGAAATACCATGACTTGGGTCAAGTGCCTCTTACTCCTCAGAATAGCAACCTTGCTTTTCAATACTCTGAAGAGCTCTAGTGCAACAGATTTATCAGACGCAATACATCTTTGATCTCGACTGCTTCATCTATAAGCATTGATTGTGAATCTAAGCAAAAGAAATTTTTTTTGACATCTTCAATCTTTTTCCATTTAACACAATAGGTCTCAACCAGTGGATTGCAACTCCTTTGGGGGTCGAACGACCCTTTCACAGGGGTCGCCCAAATCATAGCAATAGCAAAATTACAGTTATGAAGTAGCAATGAAAATAATTTTTGGGTTGGGGGTCACCACCACATGAGGAACTGTATTAAAAGGATGCGGCATGAGAAGTTTGAGAACCACTGATTTAACATGATGCATAGGGATTCTATGAGTCAGAATACACCAGATGGTACCTAGCAACAGCACCATGTCTACTTGATGAATTGATAGCGTTTATTATTTGGCCATATTCCTCTGTGTTGAAACCCATTCATTTTATTATTATAGTCACTTTAATGTATTGTATATTTACTGTTGTAGTAAGTTTTAGTCATCTGTGCCTTTGTACAATTTATTTATAGTGGATTTCTTGTAGGCAGAATATAGTTAGGTCTTGTTCTTATTCCACTTTAACAATCTCTGCTTTTTAAATGGACTTTTAAGACCTTTACACTTACCGTAATTATTGGTATGGTTGCGTTTAAATTCCCCACCTTCTTATTCGCCCCATACGTGTTTTGTTCATTTTGTTCATTTCTACCTCTTATTCTCTGTTTTATCTCTGCTAAATAGTGGTGATACAAAAACTTTGGTGGCACTGTGGGTTGAACATTGAACTGCTGACCTCAAGGTCAGTAATGCAAACCCAGTCATGTTCCTCGGGAGAATGATGGTGTGTGTGTGTGTGTGTGTGTGTGTTTAGTGGTGCACTGGCTCTTTCGGAGGGAGATTTAGCAATCTTCTGTGGTCAAGAGTATAGTCAGAAAGCTTTATGGTGCAGTTCAACTGTCTGTACACTATGGTCCTTTATACGTCAGAATTGATTTGACTGCACTGGCTACCTCTTAATTAACTAAGCAGTTACTGCAGGGCTTAACAGTAGCATCATTTTAAATTACTACAGTGACATTACATTACTTTATACATAATGTAAAAATCTCTGAAAAATATACTTCCATTTCTTCCCTGTACTGTGTGCTTTTTTATTGTTTTATTTCTAAATATAAACACCAGCATTTTTTTTTGCTTTAAATGGTCAGTTATCTTTACATTTTTTTATAGCATAAGTAGTCTTTTTACGTACCTCCATACAAAGTGGCTTCAAAAAGTTTGTGGGAAAATTTCGGTCTCTTTCTATCACATTTTCCACAACCTCTTTGATGGTTATTTCCAGTGGTCTCCCTTCCTTTTGTAGACACAAAATTCTATCTGGTGTCTTTTCTTTCTACTTAAAGAATTTACGCATCCCTTCATCCCATTATGGTTTCCTTTAAATGCTGGAGATAACAGCTTTGAAATGTTTTTGCAAATTCCATAATGTATTACTTTAATCTGTTTTCATTAACTAGTTCAGATTGTATGCTGAACTTTGTGAATGCTACATTGTTTAGGTTTTGTTTTGTTGTTTTCTGTCTGGAGGATTGAGTTTTGTTCTGATAAGAAATTAACTAACCCTCAGTTCAGTTTTTTTTTTGAGACTTTCTTTTTATTTGTTAGATCCAGTTTAGAATAACTCTAAGGCTTCCTTCAGAATTCTTTTAGTGATTAAGTCGAATGATTTGTGAACTCTGGACTCATTCAGCTGTTGTTAACTGTCTAGTTGCTCTCTGCCTAGCCTAATAGAATTTCACACTGAAAACACACATACAGACACACACACCCATATCAAGGCAGTGAAAATTTCACACACACACACACACCCATATCAAGGCAGTGAAAATTTCACACACACACACACACACACACACACACACACACACACACACACACACACACACACACACACACCCATATCAAGGCAGTGAAAATTTCTGGAGCCCCTTTTCAGTGTAGGTCCCTGCTATCTCAAAACATCCACCCTAGCTCAGCCTGTCTGAGTTCCTGTTTGTCTCGCCAACACCAGGGCGCTGTACTGTGGAGTTCTGCAGCTGTGGTGTGGAATGTGCGTCTCGTCAGAAAGCTGTTGTGATCCTTGCCATCACCTTGTTAATTTTCTTTCTTATTGGGATCACAGGCCTAGGCTACCTGCTGTGCAATATTTCAAAATTGGTTTAAAGATTTTTTCCACGTTTCTAATCCTTCAAGGTGAGGGTGCATTTAATCTTTGCTCCTCCATCAGCACCTCAAGTTAGAGCAGCATTTACAGTACTGTATATAAAATAAACTGTGTAGAATTAAAAAGAACACCAGTTATTGTGAAGTAATTTTAAAAATAATCTTGTAAGCTATAATGTACATATATTTGCTTAATGCATTAAATAACAAGTTCTAGTATGGGACGTAGTTACTACTGTTAATTCCTTCAGAATTCTTAACCTTCCTACAGATTAGAAACTGCTACCTACCTTAAAACTACCTATGTCCATATGTTGTCTGAAAAAACCTATGTTTTCCCATAAATATGAATGCTTTAATTTGAGGAATTGATCTTGAGACCGCAGATATCATCAAAAGTAGAATCTCTCAATTTATCAAAGAAACACTAAACCTAACAATTACTAATCTTCAAAAATGGTTATTGATCATTAAGCTTATAATAAGTTACCGAGTATTAATAATAAATAATTATTAAGAACAATATTAACCATGAATAGCAAAGAGATATAAAACTTAAAATCCTTTATGGTTTGATGTTTGTGCATTGTGTCTTTGCCATCATTTTTACTTTTCTTTTAGAAAATACCTCAAAGGGTTTCATTGTTACACAGTAATTATTTTAATAGTGAATAATAGTAAAGTTTATAAATGGATTCTTTAGGTTCGCATCAGATTGTACATGGCTACTTGTAGTGTTAAGTGAGACTTAGTATTTGCTTTGTTACTTTAAACCTTTGACAGTGTGTGCTATATATTTGAGCAAAACTTCATTCTCTTCATGAGTGTCCAATGCCTGTATCTTCTCATTCTGGTCTATGAGATTGGGTTCTACTCAAGCAACTTGATTCCTAGGCTTAAATTCACAGACAGGTATATTCAATTACCTGATGATAAATTCTGCAGTTGACTTTTATTTGTATAGGTTTCTTTTGCTCATTGCTTGGGATAATGAATCTTCAGTGTGTGAAAAAAAAAAGCTCAGTTCTGCCTATCCCCGTGTGCTTTTAGGTAACTGTGCCTGCCTGATACTGCAGCCATGGAGTCCATGCTTAATAAGTTGAAGAGCACTGTTACGAAAGTAACGGCTGACGTCACCAGTGCTGTCATGGGAAATCCGGTCACCAGAGAGTTCGATGTTGGGCGACACATTGCCAGTGGTGGCAGTGGGCTAGCCTGGAAGATTTTTAATGGCACGAAAAAGTCAACAAAACAGGTACAGTTTAAAACACACATTCTAAATACCACAATAATGCATATATGCATTTTTTTTTTGTTAAGAATTACGGGAGTGATGAATTCTTTATACCCTTTTGTCTCATTTTCTGAGTCTTAAAAGTGCTTTCAAACATGCTCTGAATCGACTGGTTCCCATTCACATATCATCTCACTATGTAGACTACTTTTTGCACAAAAAAATAAACATGTCACTTGAGCAAATGAATGTGTTAAATTATAATATTTACCTAAGTGCAGATTTTAGGATAAAATTGGTCACATTTCCTAAATTTTTTCACCACTTCAGACAAGGAAGGGTTTGAAAATGTTCTGTTGGTTTCTTTTTCCTTGATGGCCCCAGGATGCTCACTTTGTCAGCTTCTGAGAGAGCTCTCTTCTGTGGCTGTGGTTTTTGTCTTTAGTACCCCCAAGGAAACAAAAGGTGGTGACGTGGTTCACACCCTCTAGCACGGTGATGTTTCAGAATAGATCCCATCTTAGGCCGTAACAGAGACTATCCTCCAAAATGAGGATGTAGCTACAGGCATTGGGGCAACAATGTACAGAGTTGTTCACAAAAGTGATTATGGTGAGCAGGCTGTCCATGTTAACTGATGACATCTCATATAGAAAATTACTATCTCAAAAAATTCCATTGGATAGTGCTGATCTATAGAAAATAGGGGGAAATAATAGAAGGGGATGTTGTTTTTAAACACTTCCCCCCACCCCCCAAGCAAAGGACATTTAAGGGCATCTTTCTTCTTCTTTAAGAGACTCAGCCTGTGCTGATCTAGTAGTATGCCAGTGCTTGATTGCACTCCTGTTTTGTAGGAGCACATACACTTACCGTTTATACTTGGGTATAAGCTGAGTTTTACAGCACATTTTTAATGCGGTTTTTATGGTAAAATTAGGTGCCTCGGCTGATACTTGGGTCCACTTATTCTCGAGTCTATACAATAAATTTGGCAATGACTTTGAGATAAACAACAGGGTAGGTATTTTAGACTGGGGCATTCTCACACACTGTTTAACTAAAGACATGAACTTGAGGCGCTCGCTATCCCTGCATAGCAGGGAACAGAGTACCTTGACTTTCAACCTGTTTTATCTAAGATTTACTTCTTGTTTTCCTGTGCCCAAAACACGTCACTTTAAAACTGTTATTTTTCAAGAAAATACAGGCAGTTTCTCAGTTATGAATGGAAGCTAGCCCTAGCTCTGAAACAAGTTGTCGGTAATTGGAACAGGTGCAAACGGTTCCTTCTTAGCCTGACTTCAGTAAAAGAAAAAGATGGATGTCTTTTAAATAATTATTAATTGCTCTTGCAGCAGGTGAATGTGATTGTGATAGAGTTTTTTGCCAGAGATTTTTTGTTCAGTCATATCAAAATGAGGACAAATTATGTAACACTAAAAAGGCAAATCGGAGCTGTCCATAAATCAAGCCAGATGTGTTAACCTACCTGTATCATAATATTATCAAAGGACAAAAAGTTTAAAATGAATCTTTATGTAAGTAATATTTCCAAGGTTTTCATACCCTATTAAAGGTATATCATATTTATTCCCTTTAGAATTACTTCAAGTTCACAGTAGTACATGGTAAATTATAATTTTCAAATCAGGTGCTACTTTTGTTTTTTAAATGGAAATATTAGAAGGCTCAAGAGAAAAGTAGTAATAACAGCAGACAAGGTGAAAAATATATACACATATGAAATCTGTAGCCTGAAAAGTGTTGGTAAATAAAAACTTTAGTGATGTATATATAACATATGTAATAATAACATCATTATAGCTGATTAGACATCTTTACTATTCAAACTCCAAACTCAATGCTGTTAAGTCAGTTTTGGCTCTCATCAACCCTATAAACAGAGTAGAAATGCCCTGTGGCTTTTTTTTTTTTTTACTGTAACTCTCTATGAGACAGTGTTTCTCCGATAGAGCAGTTGGTGAGTTCAGATTCCTGACCTTGTACTTAACATCTCATGTGTGACCCACTGCACTACCACCAGGACTACTGACTTTAAACTTTCAAAAATCAATATCTATTGTTTGTCTGTTTTTTTAAATTTTTGAAGGGCATTCATTTAAAAACATGGGGAATGTGAGAGTTGAATGTTCTTTTAAAAAGTTACGGTTGGTTTATTTTTATATTTTATATAGAAACAAAGTTCTTTAGTACAGAATAAGCCCTTAAGATTTTATGAAACTTAGTTTGGATAAACTCAACCAAATGCAAAGTTTGAAAAAAAGTTGACCTTGGTAGTCTATAATTATTACCTTCTTGACATTTTAAGTTATAATTTGGACTTATATTTTAATGATACAAGACATTAATCTACCTGTGATGTGGTTAAGTTTCTTTTTGAATATTCACTTTAAAATCTAGCTCTTAGGCTCTAACCATTTTTCTTTTTGGGATCTCTGTACAGATACTACAAAGCATTTCAAGATGACATTTAGGGAAGAAAAATTGTATATCCAGCCTAATTTTAAAAATAGAAACTTATTTATTTAAATGTACATACTACATAAAGACTGGTGTGCAAGTTCTGAGTGTAACTAAATGAATGAGCATAGCCAGATAACCAACATCCAGATAAAAATATAAAAATGACCAATTCTCTACCTTTCCAATCATTATTCACCACCTTTCTTTCCAGGGCTGATGACTCCCCTGGCTATTATACACCTGTTTATCTTTGCCCTGTCCTGTAATCTCAGAATAATGTTTCCTGTTTTTGAAGTCTGTTAAATGAATCTGATAACTTTATACTGCCTTTGCTTCCCTCTCCTCAGCATTTATCATGAGACAAATCTGTGTTGCAGAGCACCAGATCCATTTTTAACTTTGTGTTGCTATGTAGAGTATTCAAGAGCTCTGGTGGTGCTATGCGTTAAACCCTGGGCTGTTAACTACGAGGTTGACAGTTCAAGCCCACCAGACATTCCAGGAGAGAAGGAAGCTGACTGCTCCAGAAGACTTATCGCCTCTGAAACCCCATATTGGGTCGCTGTGAGTCAGAATCAACTGATGGCAGGGAGTTTGGTGTTTTGCTTTTTCAAAATCAGTACTGTTAAGTGAACACTTTTGCATATGCCTTTGGAGTTGCTCAGCCACCGTGTATGCGTTTTGTGGAAAGAAAACAAATAGTAGAGTTAAAGGGCACACCGAGTATGAGACGCTGTTGATGAGCAGGGAGCATCCAAACTAGGAGCTTGTCCGAACAGTGCAAGTGGATGCACACTGTGATTTACTGCGCTTCACAAGTGCTCTGCTTTGTAAATTGAAGGTCTGTGGCAGCCAGCAAATCTGTCAGCCTCATTGAAGGCCAGAAAAATAAAAAAAGCAAACTCACTGCCATCAGGTTGATTCCAACTGATAGCCACCCTATAGGACAAGCTAGAACTTCCTCTGTAGATTTCTGAGACTGTCTACACAGGAGTGGAAAGCCTCGTTTTTCTCCTGTGGAGAGACTTGTGGCTTCGAACTGCCAACCTTGTCATTTGCAGCCTAACACATAACCACTACACCCCAGGACTCCTTCATGAAAGGATTTTCACTAAGGAAGACACAATGAGTGGACCTTAGACATGCCCTTAATCAGAGAGACTGTTTTTCCTGTCATTGGTTTCATAGGTATTGTCCTCTGATGGGATTGGTGGTTCTGGTATTTTGAGTCAGAAACTGCCGCCCACTTGCTTCTCTCAGAAAGTGTCTGAAGTTAGAGAGAATACTTTGAAAACTCCTTATTGTTCTGTTTATACTTGGCACCAATGGCCATTTTGATTAATGTTCTTGGAAAGGTGTGAACTCAACATAAATGTTCATTTTGTTCTTCGTTTGCTGAGTGCCAAGGAGTTTTCTAAGGTGAAAGTGTTGGTTGCTCAGTGGTTAAAGTGCTCACTTGCTAACTGAAACATCCATGGTTCTAACCCACCCGCGACTCCATGGTGAAACCTGGGTCAGATCTACTAAGCTCTGTAGGTTGCTATGAGTTAGGATCAACTTATTAGCTGGGGGTTTGGTTTGGTCTATCGGTGTACACAACCACCACCAATTCTAGTTCCTCCACATCCTGTCAACGTAGTCTTTTTAACTTTAGGCATTCTGGTTAGGCTGTTTGATTTTTGAAGATTTCATGAAATATTCATGCTTCCCTATCTCATCCTGACTTTTTAAATGTTTACTAGGTAATTGGTGGGTATTGAGTTTATAATTTGCTGTGTATCTGTCACAGTTTTGTAACTGACTTAATCTTTCTACACAGAGTATTTTAAATTAAAATGGTTCTCTGAGTGTAGGCAGTCTTTTCAAACAGACTTTTTTTCAAGTAATTTTATTGGAGGCTCATACAACTCTTATCACAATCCATACATACTTCC
The DNA here is from genome assembly GCF_050624435.1 of Tenrec ecaudatus. NCBI lineage: Eukaryota > Metazoa > Chordata > Mammalia > Afrosoricida > Tenrecidae > Tenrec > Tenrec ecaudatus. The sequence goes on along the minus strand of NC_134535.1, from coordinate 26,271,120 downwards.
ATTGTGTCAAGCACATTTTAACATTTGTTTCCATTCTACTTGAGCCCTTGGTATCAGCTTCTCAGGTTCCCCCCACTCTTTCCCTGCCCCCTCTCCCTCATGAACCCTTGATAATTTATAAATTATTATTATTTTGTCATGTCTTCCACTGTCTGATGTCTCCCTTCACCCACTTTACTGTTGTCTGTCTCCCAAGGAGAAGGTTATATGTAGATCCTTATCATCGGTTCCCCCTTTCTACTCCATCTTCCCTCCACCCTCCCGGTATCACCACTCTCACCACTGGTCCTGAGGGTTCATCTGTCCCTGATTTCCTTGTTTCCAGTTCCTATCGGTACCAATGTACATCTTCTGGTCTAGTCGGATTTGTAAGACAGAATTGGGGTCATGATAGGTGGCAGGGAGGAATCACTTAAGAACTAGAGGAAAGTTGTATATTTCATCGTTGCTATGCTGTACCCTGAATGACTTGCAAACAAACTTTTTTTAAAAGCATGTTTTTTTGAGAACCATTTCAAGTTAAATGCCCTTGACTGGCCATTGACTAATTGGGTGTGTGTGTGTGTGTGTGTGTGTGCACATGTAGCAGGTATTTGTTTTGTCCGTCTCGTGCTGATTAAGAGGGCAGTTCTATCTTTCTTGACAGTATATTCCACTCTTCCAGGTGAATGCTATCTAAAATGAATTTAACTAAACATTTTTAGTACTTTTCTAGTGGCTCACATTTATTAACTGGGTTTGAAGTAGACTTTAACTAGGGCAACTTCAGGTTTATTTTCACTTAAAAGTCGTGATCTGTTGACCTGTTTCTTTTGCATTAAACCATTTAGGAGCTTCTTAATGACTCTAATTACATGGTTCTTAGGATCTATAAGGAAAATAGTAGATAGCTAGATAAATTAATTGATTTTCTAAATTGTTATGTAATACTTTGTTACACTCTTAGCATATGTAGACTTGGACATATTCCCTTCCTTGCTGCTCTGTCTCCATTGTCTATTGAGTGTGAGGGCCCCTGACAGTAATCATGGGTAGGGCCTGCTGTTCTGAACTTTCCCTGCCACCCAGTCAGTTCCATCCACCTCATGGCAACCCTATAGGACAGGATGGAACTGCCCCTTTGAGTATCAGAGAGTCACTCTTTATAGGCTAGAAAGCCTTCTCTATCTCCCAAGGATCAGCTGTTGGTTTCAACTGCTATGCTACCAGAGCTCCTATTCTGTAGGTAGAGGTATAATTATAAATTATATAATTTAAATTATAATGATAATATTTTTAAATAAGCAAAACTACTGTGAAAAACAAAATACTAGTCAAACATGACAGTTGCCTATTTCTATTAATTTTGAGATGTATATGTACCTGAGGATGGAAATTGATATCTGTTAAGTATGATACTGCATGATCCTGTGGTGTAAAATGTGGATTCTCAAGAAGTTTGCAGTACATGTTAGGAGATAAGATTGTTATAGGAATTAGATGTATAGGGTACTATGGAAAAGCATTAGAAAGAACACGTGAACTAGAAAGTAGATGGTGACATGTTATGCTGGTGGAAGGTTTTTATTTGGGTGAGAGTGGAGAGTAAGTTGGTTTCCCATTCAGCAGTGCTCCGCGTTTTGCTTGGTGACTTTTGTTGCAATCCTCACAATGTAACCAACTCTTGCCACTTATTGCCTGTGTTTTACCATTTCTCCTTTTCCCCCTTGCCTGCTGAGTTTTTATCCTTGGGAAAATGCTGCTCTTTTAATCTCAGGTGTTGGTTTGTTTTAAAGAGTGTATAATGTTCACCTTTATAGGCCTTGCTTGGTGCTTGACTGAATGTTGAGCTTTACGAGTGATTTCAGTTTCGGGCTAAAGGATAACTGAGGCCCAGAGACCCGGAGATTCTGCTTGTAACTCTGTCAGACCATAAGCCTGGCCTTGTTCCATGGTTTTGAATTTTGTTCCACTCCACCACCACCCCCACCCTCCCCTTTTCCAGCACTGCCTATTGTGACCCACCTCCATAGTGGTCAGCACTATCTAGTGCTTTTGAGTCAATGGATGTTCCTCTTCTGTGGTCCTTTATTCCTTTGGACTAATTGTTTTCTTGCATCTTTAGTTTTCTTTACTCTTCTTTGCTCTGGATAGGGAGAGACCAGTAGTTCGCCTTGGGGGGCCATTCATTCACAAGCTTTCAGAGCCCAGTCTTTACTCAGCAAAGTAGGATGTAAAACATTGTCTCCGTGAACTCTGTTAAGTTGATTATAGCATGCGCAGATCTCCCAGATCAACAACATGAGGAAAGGTTTTAAAGTTCAAGATAAGAGCTTCACGCTAACTTAGGAAGCCAGAATGAGTCCTAAAAGATTTTCTTAAACCAGTGACAAATTTGCAGCGATTGCTTAAATTTAACTCTTTGAAACAAAAAGAGAAAATCAGTTTTAAGATATTTGATAATGTTATTCTGACCTACTTAAAGGCTTTATGACCTAAAATAATGAATATCTGGGAGAGAATGTTGTAATATCTTCATTAGCTATAGCTAGTGTTCATCCTTAAGAGTGAATTGTGAGAACTTGAGAGTGATTTCATGAGATTTTTTTAAGCTTAAAAGATCTTGAAAAAATAAACACATTTAAATTAGATGCATTAATAAAATGTGTTATAGCAGAACACTTACTAAAATAAGGTTGTGCACATGATTGGTGAAATAGAAACTTAAACTTCTGGGTCATTTATTTTCAGCTCAAGTTAACATTACATTAAGCTCTTCCTGATTATCCTGCGTCTCATTATCACGCTGTTATTGTTAGTGTCATTGAGTTGGGTCCAAATCATAATAACTTTATGTACAACAGAATGAACACTGACTGGTCCTCCACCTTCCTTACACTCGTCCTCACATTTGAGCTCATGGTCGCAGCCACTGTGCTCTTCCATCGTGTTCACTGACCCTCTGTCTAGCATGATGTCCATTCTAGGGGCTGGTCCATCCTGGAAATAGCATGCCCAAAGTGTTGTCTTCCATCCTAAGAACCATTCCAGCTGTGCTTCCTCCAAGACAGATTTGTTCATTCTCTGGGCTGTCCTCACCAACAACACAATCCCAAGACATCTATTGTTCTTGTTTGGTCTGCCTTGTTTATTCAGCTTTCACTTGGATTTGAGGTAATTGACACTATCGTGGCTTGGGTCAGATGTTCCTTTGTAATCAAAATGACATCTTTACTTTCTTACATTTTAAAGAGTGATTTGCTTTCCCATTGCAATATCTCATTTGATCTTTTCAATGCTGCTTCCGTGGATGATGATTTCAGATCCAAGTAAATTGAAATCCTTGATAACTTCAGTCTTTTCTCCATTTTTAATAATATCGGCTGCTCGAGTTGCGAGGATTTAGGTTTTCTGTACAGTTAGTTGAAATCCATACGGAAGGCTTCAGTCCTTGATCTTCAGCAGCAAGCGCTTCAAGTTCTCCGCACTTTCAGCCTACAGGTTGTGCCATCGGCACGTCAGGTGATGCATTAGTCTTCCTCCAACTTGAGGCCAGGTTCTTCAGAGTCCAGCATTTGGCTTATTTGCTGCACACTGTTCATGAAGTATTTCCTTGTTCCATTTAACAACCGCATCTTAGTTTGTGTACAGGTTCTGTATGAATACTCTTAGTATTCTAGCGTCCTCATTCGTAGAATGTTGTCTACAATGTGTTATGATACATAATTTCCTTTATATAGTCAATAAAATATATGAATATATTTCTGGTATTCTCAGCTTTCAGTCAGGATGTATCTCACATAAGCTTTGATATCTTTTGTTCCACATCCTGTTCTGAATCCTCAAATTTCTAGCAGCTCCTATCAATGTAGTATAGCCATTTAAAAATTATTTTTGTGTACATATTTTGTAACAATATTTTGCAACATATTGTTACATATAACAAAAAATTATTTTGTTTTGTTTACATGTGACAATAGTATTGATTGATAATTTAATATTCTGTTGAACCACCTTTCTTTTTATTGGGCAAAAATATACATCTCTTTTAATTGGCCATGTACCTCTTTTCTGATTTGTTTTTGAGGGGGGCATAGATGAGTGAGCACTTCTATTGTATTTATTTATTGTAATGTCTCATTTGATGTTCCATCACTGAAGTTTTGATTTTACCAGTGCCTCAGTGTAGCTTTGACATCTTAATTTTTATCTATTTTTTAATATACACCAGTTCTTTTTGGTTCAGTGACTTGTTGTATTCCTTCCATCTTCTTTTGATGATTCTTGCATCATTCCATATTTTGCTTGTAGAAACTGGCAATATTGCAATTGGAGCCTATTCTTTTTGTTGGATAAATACTGAGTATATACTTTCGTTTTTCTAACTCCAGTTCTTTGCATGTTTCATTGTAATATTTTACTTTTTCTTCTCAAGCTGCCTGTTGAAGTGTCTCTTCTTTCTTCCTTGTCTTTTTAATGACCTTTTTTGCTCTCTGTGTGAATGAGAAGCCTCCATGTCATCCTACAGCCATCGGGTCTTCAGTCACTCTCATTCAGTGTACCAGATGAGATTGTCTTTAAATGCAGGTGAGGTATAGTCAGTGTTGTACTTCAGTTCTCATGGACTTGTTTAAGTGTTCCTTCTTCAGCTTGCACTTGCATATGAGCAAGTGGTAGTCTGTTTCACCGTTGAACCCTGGCCTTTTTCTGAGTGATGAGACCGAGCTTCTCCATCACCTCTTTCCACAGATGTGATCAATTTTATTCCTGTGTATCCACATGGTGACGTCCACATGGATAGTTACTGTTCATGTTGAAAAAGGGTATTTCTAATAAGTTGTTCATTGCTGTGAGTTAGAACCAACTTCTTGGCAGTAGGTGTTTGGTTTTTAAGTTTTTCCAGTATTCTATCATGTCTGCAACGTAGGCCATGTTTTCTGGTATTGTCCAATAATGATATAAAAAGAGGTAAGATGAAAATGTATATATACAAGTGGTGCTTACAGATTTTGCTCAAAATAGGTAGTTTCTTTTCTGGAGTCATGTGTCATGTTTTTCTGAGGTGCTCTTTCTTTTTGGCCCTGTGTTATTTCTGGGAAACAGAGTGCTGCTGGATTGGCTCAAAGTGTCCTCCCTAGACTTCCTGCTGGGTTAGACTCTTGGCACTTCATCTTACCTGTTGTGAAATCTGAGATAAAACATTTTTATTTTCCATGAAGTCCTTACTTGTGAAGTGAATATAATAGTCACCTGATTTGTTGGGTTGCTGTAAGGTATGGATTAATCTTTAAAAGGCACTTAGCACAACTTTGGTGCATAATAACAGCAAATGTTACAAACTGCTATTTCTGTAAATAGACAATTGACTTGAAATCCCTTTATTTTTAAGATTGTCTGGTAGAGAAGTACTTGGAGCTTTAGGTATAAGGGTGTATTTGAATAATTTCATTTTTTATCTTCTTCGTTTTGTGATTCTGATCTGGAAATAACAATGACAAAAGTTTGAGTTCCAGGTGAATAGGAATCGTAAGTGGCAAGAATGAAGTTTGAGTTCCAGGTGAATAGGAATAGTAAGTGGCAAGAATGAAGTTTGAGTTCCAGGTGAATAGGAATAGTAAGTGGCAAGAATGGGACTCCAATTTAATTTTGTGTGACTCTCGAATGTGCACTGTCATCTAATGTTACGCTCCTTGCATGATACATGTTTGTCTATGTGACATAGAAGTAGTATGTAATTTTTATTGCATAATTTTGCTTAGCCTGAGATGTCATTGTTCTGTATGAATTTCATAAGATGCTAAGTTTCTTTTGCTTTCACTCTGAGGTGCTTCCTGGCTGGTGGTCCTGAATGTGCGTATCATTGATAAAGTGTCACTAAATCAGAAAAATGTCAACAGTGATAGAAAAATAACAGGTCTTGTTACTCAGTGGTATAACATGCATGGAGTGTTTATAATATGCCCCATATTGCAATAAGTTATTTTTCTATCACTTCGTCATTTGCTACCATATATACTCGTCTATAAGTAGAATTTTTCAGCACATTTTTATTGCCGTTTTTGTGGTAAAATTAGGTGCCTCAGCTGATACTCAGGTCAGCTTATACTCAAGTATATATGGTATTCTTTAAACCTATGAGACTTATCTTTATTTTACAAATCAGGAAAAAATCCTGGTCATTTATAGGAAATTGACTCATACTGTGCTCTGGTCTGTCTAGTCCCAGTGCTTTGATTGCAAATTATTCACATCCTTTAGTATTGTAGTAAATGCCAACTTATTCGAAAATGCTTGGACAATGGGATTTTGAAGAATTGAATTACTAAATAGTCTCTTTTGCTTATCATTTTTCAAGAACACAATCCTTTTAAGTCCTTAACTCACATAGTAGATAGGACTGTAAGCTGGAACAAGTTGTGTTTGAGAAATCTCGATCTCGGTTAGGTGATTAGATAACATGACTAACTTGTAGAAACAGTAATTAAAATGCAGCAAAAATGAAACACAAAAGAAAATATAATGTAATATAGTCTGACAGTAATAATGGAGTGACCCACTGATGGCCATCAAGTAGGTTCCCACGCCCAGGGACCTTCTATGGGGTTTTCTGAGACTGTTTAATCTTCATAGGTTCAGACAGCTTCAACTTTCGAGCAGCTGGTGGGTGTGAACCAGCATCCTTGTAGATCGCAGCCAAACTCCTAGCCCACAGGACCTCCGTAAAGCACCGCACCTCCCCCCCCAAAAAAAAACACTCACTGCCATCGCAGCAATCCTGACTCATGACGGCCATATAGGACAGCGTAGAACTGCCCCTGTGGGTTTCTGAAGCTGTAACTATGAGAGCAGAGAGTCGCATCTTTCTCCTGCAGTGTGGCTGGTGGTTTCAAACTGCTAACCTAATCTTTTGGTAACAACCCAACACATAACCCAACAGTGGCTTTAATTAGAAGCTTTCAAAAGACACTTTTCTAGAGATTCTAATATACCGTATATACTCACTATAAGCCGATCCGAATATCTGCCGAGGCACCTAATTTTACCATAAAAACTGCATAGAAAATGTGCTGAAAGACTCGGCTTATACATGAGGATATATGGTAGTCAATCTGAAATTTTAAAAGAATTTTGATAGTTATTAGAGGGATTAGCCTCATTGAAGCATGATAAGGTTATAGTTTGATTAAGATGGAGGAACTACATGGATACTACTTTTCCATGGTTAAGAGAGAGAGAGAGAGAGAGAGAATTCGTTGAAGAGGACATATGCTTTGAGCACTATAAAGTAAGTTGTGAATGATAACCAAGACAGAAAGAGAGCAGCGTCCTGTACTGGTCCCATTCTCAGTTACTGCCTGTAACAGGATGGTGATGGTTGAAGTCGAATCCGAGAGCATCTGTTGTTGGGAGGTGCTTTCCAGTCGGTGCCAACCCATGCCACCCCGTGCACAACGAAACACGCACGCCTTGTCTGTGCCTTCCTCGTACTTACTATGATCGTAGCCACTGTCGGTGCATCTTGTTGAGCATCTTCTCATTTTTTTAACCTATTCTGTTGCCAAACATGCAATTCTTTATTTTCATTTCCATTTTTTATGGCTACAAAAGCATAGAAATTTTTATTAAACAAAAATATCAACATGTAGAGCTATTATTTCTTTGTTTAAAAAATCATTTGGGGGGCTTGTACAACTCTTATCACAATCCATACATCAATTGAATCAGGCATGTTTGTATGTTGCCTTCATTGTTTTCTAGATATTTTTTAAAAAATCATTTTATTAGGGGCTCATACAACTCCTTATCAGAATCCATATGTACATCAATTGTGTAAAGCACCTTCGTACATTCGTTGCCCTCATCATTCTCAAAATATTTGCTCTCTACCCAAGCCCCTGGCATCAGGGTCTCCTTTTTCCCCCTCCTTCCCTCCCTCCTCTCCCCTCCCTCATGAACCCTTGATAGTTTATAAATTATTATTTTGTCATATTTTTCCCTGTCCAACGTCTCCCTTCACCCCCTTTTCTGTTGTCCGTCCCCCAGGGAGGCGATCACATGTAGATCCTTCCATACACACATCCATTGTGTCAAACACATTTATACATTTGTTGCCATCATCATTCTCAAAACATTTACTTTCTACTTGAGCCCTTGGCATCGGCTCCTCATTTTTGCCCCTCCCTCCCTGATCCCCCCCCCCATGAACCTTTGATAATTTATAATTATTATTTTGTCATGTCTTACACTGTCTGACGTCTCCCTTCACCCACTTTTCTGTTGTCCGTCCCTCAGAGAGGGTGTTATATGTAGATCCTTGTGATCAGTTCCCCCTTCTACCCCACCTTCCCCTTCCCCTCCTGTTACCACTACTTTCATTATTGGTCCTGAGGGTTTTTTCTGTCCCAAAGTCCTTGTGTTTCCAGTTCCTATCTGTACCAGTGTACATCCTCTGGTCTAGCTGGATTTGTAAGGTAGACCCATCCTTCTTTCTTTTAAGGAGCATTCTGACTCTGCTTTTTCCAAGACAGATTTGCTTGTTCTTCTAGCATTCCAGCTAATTTACCGGAGTTAGCTGTCCTTGCTAATTTCATCTCTTTTTCATCGGTTCACCATTTGGTAGCTTTTTCTGTATGTATATGCCAGACATTTCCCTAGAATTTAATCTTCTATTATGCCCAGCATGTTAGTCAATAACCGTCAAGCCTCCACCATCTTTTGTATTGTTACATTGGTGCCAATATTTTAATTATGCCATTAGATTGTAGTTATTTCTGTGTTAGACCCTTGTGATACTCAAATGTAATTTTAGCAAATATATGGATATATGTATTAAAATTGTCACACCATTCTTTTATTAGGAAGTAGCTGTTTTTGTCTTTGATAAGAAGCTGATAGACAAATATCAAAAATTTGAAAAAGATCAAATCATCGATACTCTGAAGCGAGGAGTCCAACAATTAACTCGGCTACGACACCCGCGTCTTCTTACTGTCCAACATCCGTTAGAAGAATCCAGGTAAATTTATATAAAACTTATTATATAAGTGACTTCTTAAACTATTTAGGTTAGCTTAATATTTAAAATCTACCTATACAATATACTGTCTCTGAAGATATAAACTAGTTTTCAGTTCTTATGGGATTATTAGTTATCTCCCTTTATACTTTCTATGTGTATATCTCATTGAAATATTACAAACTTTGTTCATAATTGCCAGACGTCTGTACCATATGCTTAGCACTCCGATAGTCCCAGTGAAAGGTACAAGAGCATTTTAGAACACAGTCCCCAACTGAAGTCCGTGCCACTTTCCTGGAATTAGCTGCCTTAGCTAATTCACTAGTGTTTTTCTTGTCTCCTTTTCATTGGTGTCATATTTGGGGGCTTTTCCTGTATGTGTCCCAGGAACGATGGCAGACACCTTCTGTGGGCAGCACGTCAATCAATAGCCCACATCTACTTCATGGTTTGTCTCAAGAAGGACTCTTGATGTCTGGCCGAGAATGACTAGAACATGAAATTTATGTTGTGTCATCTTAACTGGACCCTCAAGCCTGCAGTGCTTTTCATTTCTCATGCCCTTCTTTCACAGACTTTTCCGCATATTCTATTAAACTCTCAAACGAAGCTGATTCTTGTCAAGTCAATTCTGCCACATAGTGATCTTATGTAAACTGAAAAAGCTCCATTGTCATTGAGTCAGTCCCAACTCATGGTGACTGTATTGAGTTTCTGAGATGGTCAATCTTTATAGGAGCAGATAGTTTCAGCTTGCTCAGAATAGATGGTGGGTTTGAGCCACCAATCCTGTCCTTATCAGTCCACTACTTACCCAAACGTGCCATGACACCAGTCAAGAAATATGAACTCATTGAGTTGATCCCAAGTGATGCTACAGGACAGAGCAAAACAGCTGTCTTACACAGTGCAACAAGATTATAAAATTTTTTAATCGTTGTATTAGGAACTCATACAACTCTTATCACAATCCATACATACATCAATTATGTAAAAGCACATTTGTACATTCATTGCCATCATCATTCTCAAAACATTTCCTCTCCAGTTAAGCCCCTGGAATCAGGTCCTCATTTTTCCCCTCCCTCCCCACTCTTCCCCCCTACCCCATGAATCCTTGATAATTTATAAATTATTATTTTGTCATGTCTTGCCCTGTCCGACATCTCCCCTCACCCACTTTTCTGTTGTCCATCCCCCAAGGAGGAGGTCACATGTAAATCCTTGTTAACGGTTCCCCCTTTCCAACCCACCCTCCTTCAACCCTCCCAGTATCGCCACGCACACCACTGGTCCTGGATTTCCAGTGTTTCTGGTTCCTCTCTGTACCAGTGTACATCCTCTGGTCTAACCAGATTTGTAAGGTAGAATTGGGGTCATGATAGTGGGGGAGGAGGAAGCATTTAGGAACTAGAGGAGAGTTATATGTTTCATAGTTGCTACATCCCACCCTGACTGGCTCGTCTCCTCCCCGAGACGCTTCTGCAAGGGGATGTCCAGTAGCCTACAAATGGGCTTTGGTTCTCCACTCCACACTCCCCCCATCATTCACTATAAGATTTTTTGTTCTGATGATGCCTGATACCCGATCCCTTCGACACCTCATAATTGCACAGGCTGGTGTGCTTGTTCCATGTGGGCTTTGTTGCTTGTGAGCTTGATGGCCACTTGTTTACCTTCAAGTCTTTAAGACCCCAGATGCTATATCTTTTGATAGCCGGAGACCATCAGCTTTCTTGGCCACATTTGCTTATGCACACATCTGTCTTCAGCGATTGTATCAGGGAGGTGAGCACACAATGTTATGATTTTTTGGTTCTTTTATGCCTGATAACTGATCCCTTCGGCACCTTGTGATTACACAGGCTCATGTGCTTCTTCCATGAGGGCTTTGTTGCTTCTGAGCTAGATGGCTGCTTGTTTGCCTTCAAGCTGTTAAGACCCCAGATGCTATTTCTTTTGATAGGCCAGGCACCATCAGCTTTCTTCTCCACATTTGCTTATTCACCCGCTTTGTCTTCAGCTGCTGTGTTGGGAAGGTAAGCATCATAGAATGCCAATTTAATAGAAGAAGGTATTCATGCATTGAGGGAATACTTGAGTGGGGGCCTAATGTCCTTCTGCTACCTTAATACTAAACATAAATATATGCACATAAATCTATTTTCCCATCCTCATACATAAATATATTTGCATATGTGCATGTCGTTATCTAGACCTCTATAAATGCCCTTTGCCTCACAGCTCTTTCCTCTATTTCCTTTGACTTTCCTCCTGTCCCACTATCATGCTCAGTCCCCACCTGGGTTTAAGCAATTCCTCTTGGTTACATTACCTCTGTTCATGCCTACCAGGCCTCCCACACCCTCCTCACCACTGATTTGGACCACTTGTTATTCCCTTGTCCCTGGGTTTGTTAACACCACTACCTTCCCCCCCCCCCCCTTCTCCCATGTACACCTGGAACTGCACTTCACCAGCCCGAAAGGACAGGGTTTGTTTTCCTTCCCTTCTAAAAGAAAAAAAAACATATTTAGTTCCTATCTGGTGAAAAACTGTGCTCAGTGCTTTCCATTTGCTTAACTTACTTAATTCCCAGGGAACTCTAGAGAACATTAAGTAAGCCATATGTGAGGAGTGACAGAACTGGGGGCTAGTCCCAGTCCTCCTGAAATTTGAGGCCACGTGTTATTTTATATTCTGCCTACCAAATAATAAGCTCAAATGTCTGTATCATAAAAATATTTTCATTACTGCCCCTTTCATGTTTAAACTCAGAAGAGCACAATATTTGCTGCCTCTTGCGTTACCTCTGACTGTTTGAACCCTGCATTCCAGCAGAGCCTTAAACTTTGCTTGCCTCATTTGTCCTGAATATGTGTTGTTTTCCCGATTTCTTCTGAAGTATTCTTGTTTCTTCATCTGAATCCTACCTACTCATGTCTTATATCTTATAATCACACTTTCTCTTTTTTCCTTTTTGTATATTCATTCACATTTCCCCTTTATTTTGTTGTTGAGAATATACACAGAAAACATACACCAATTCAACCATTTCTTACAATTCTGTGTATAATTATATTTTAAGGCTCTCGTAGGAAGTAAGACCAGTGTGCTTTTCCCCCCTTTGTTCCTGCAGCTTCTTTTCTAGTGATTTTAAATATTAATGGACTAGGGATTTATTACTGTGAGCCCTCGTGGTGTACTGGGTTATGTGTTAGACTGCTAAACCACAGGGTCAGTAGTTCAAAACCACCAGTCAGTTTGTAGGAGAAAAATGAAGCTTTCTACTCTATTAAAGGTAGGTTTACAGTCTCAGAAACCCGTGGGAGTGGCTGTACTCTTATAGTCTGACTAAGAATCAGAATCTACTTGAGCCAATCGATTTGGAATTTTGGAGAGATTTATTGGCATTTGTCACAAGAAGACAGTTAGTATAAAGAACTATTATCAAGTTTTAAAAAACACTGCAGTAATATTGAAAGAATTAATGATGGTTAGAGACACTTCAGGAAATAAAAAGATAACTTTTAAGTTTTAATGCATTAATTATATTCAAGTCAGATCAGAATTATTCAGAAGAGTTGCACAGAGAGAAATCCAGATGAAAGTAAAGAGTGGGTTGTGAGGTAAAAGTAATCAAACAACTCGTGGCTCGAGATTCGTTATTGTTGTTATTTTGTGTGTATGTGTGTTTGTAAAAACTCTTGATTTCACCACTTTAGAAAGTTTTTAAATGACAAAACTCAGGGATTAGAAAATGGAAAAACAGAATTTTATAGAAATAACTGCTGTTAGTATTTTGGTGTTTGCCTTTTTAGGTGTGTGTTAAAATGAATGATGGTCCCAGAAACCCACAGGGGCAGTTTTACCCTGTCCTGAAGGGTTGCTATGAGTTGGAACTGACTTGATGGCAGTGAGCTTGGTTTTGGGAATATAAATAATAGAAGTATTGGTGATTTACATGGAAATTATGGACACAGAGCAGTGTTTTAAAATCCTGAAAAAACAATTATGAAAACCCCGAGTCAAAATCAGTGTGCAGAAGGAGGACTGACCTTGGAACTGCAGAAGGGAAGAAGAGCAAGGAAAGGCACCGGAAGGTGTCGTGGTCCCCTGGCAGGAGAACAATTGGCAGCAGAACTTGGAAGCCAGAGATGGGAAAACAAGGAGCCACAAACACTGAGGACTATAGATTAAAAACTAAGGACTGAGAGGAGTTCATTATATTTGACTAGTGAGGGTTGTTAGTGACACTTAGTGATTTCAGTTGGATGATTGTTTGGAAGGTAGAACTTGGATACAAAGAAGCCCAGCAGAGAGGAAAATGTTTTAGTAATAATCCAAAGGAAAGTTTAGGAGGGTAGTTGAGAAAATCAGTAATATGCTCAGGTAGCATTTGGGGATTGAATTCATTCATGTTAGATGAACTCTGGGTAATTTTTATAAAGTGAGTAATAAGGGCCTATAGACAAATGGGTTTATGAATTTAAGAGTTCAATAAGTGGGTCATAAAGAAATGCTCTTGAATACTGGGTGACATGGCAGGAGGATAGGTTAACATTAATGTATACTAGGTGCTTTTACTGAGTTTGTAACGGATTTGGATTTTCGAGTTTTCCCCTCGACTGTTTTCAGTGACGTACATCAAGAGAAAAAGAAGCCAGTGATGACTCTCCTACGGGAAAGGGTTGGCTCAGGAAAGCTTAGTGAAGACCATAGTTACTGAGTAGTTGAGGCAGGTAAGGAATCAGATACAACGGGTGGTGTGTGTGTAGAAATTTTTGGAAAAGACACTAGGAGGCTGTTTGAGGGACCTTGTTAAGGGTAGGAAATAAGTCCAGTAGCTGTGGATAGGGAGACGATCTTGGATTGGATAGAGCCCCGTTGACATGTGGCCAGTACTAATGATGGTGGGAACGGATATGAAAGCTTACATGACCTAGGAGCTTGGATACGTGGGTCAACATGAAAAAGAACATGATAAGATTTGTTAACATAAATGGGCCCCTGGAAATCCTAGAAAATGGTAGAAAAGATTATTTGAACAGTTTTTCTTCAGTGGAGTTCATCAAACATTGTGCCCGGTGTACCCTGTATTAATGAGCAAAGTACTGGTACCACCCATGATGATGACTGAGCAAGCAGTTTAGTCTTTTTTTGTTTGTTTAATTAAAAAAAATTATATTGGGGGCTCTTACAGCTCTTATCACAAACCATACATATATCCATTTTGTCAAACAAGTCTTTACATAGGTTGTCATCATCTTTTTCAAAACATTTTCTATCTACTTGAGCCCCTGGCATCAGCTTATTTCCTTCCCATTCCTCCCCTCCCCTTCCTCCCTCCCCTTTCTCCTTCCCTCATCTTCCCTTTCCCCTCCCCCCCCCCGCGATGCCCCCTTGATAATTTATAAATTCTTCTTCTTTTTTTCTTCATATTTTACTCCGACTGCTGTTTCATTTCATCCTCTTTTCTGTTGTCCATCCCCCTGGGTTAGGGGCCATATGTCAATCATTGTGATCGGTTCACCCTTACTCCGCCCTTCCACCCTTACCTTCTTAGTATCACCGCTCCCCTTATTGGTCCTGAGAGATTTTATCTGTTCTGGATTCCCTGTGGTTTGAGCTCTTATCTGTAACAATATCCATGTTCTGGTCTAGTCATATTGATAAGATAGAATTGGGGTCATGGTAGTGGGGTGGGAGGAGGAAGCATTGAAGAACTAGAGGAAGGTTGTATGTTTCATCGGTGCTACACTGCACCCTGACTGGCTCTTCTTTTCCTGTGGCTGTTGTAACAGGGGAGGATGTCCAATTGACTACAGATAGGCTTTGCCTAACCACTCTGCTCTCCCCCTCTTTCCCATTGATATGCTTTTTGTTTGTTTTGTTTTGGGTCTTTGATCCCTGATATCTGACACTATCGACACTTCATGCTCACATAGGCTGGTGTTCTTCCATGTGGGCTTTGTTGCTTTTCAGCTACATGTCTGCTTATATTCAAACCTTTAAGACCCCAGACGCTAATCTTTTGATAGCCAGGCACCATCAGCTTTCTTCACATTTGCTTACGCACCGTTTTTGTGTTCAGTGATCGTGTCAGGGAAGGTGAACATCACCGAGTGCTGTGTTAGTAGAACAAAGTGTTCTTGCATTGAGGGAGTACTTACTTGAGTGGAGGCCCAATATCTGTCTGCTACCGTAATACTTTATAAATAAATATATGTATATAGCTCGATTCCCCTGTCATTGTATATAAATGTAACTACATATATATATATGCCTGTATTTAGACCCTATAACTGTCCTATGCTTCCCAGTTCTTTCCTCTATTTCCTTTTACTTTCCTCCCATCCCACTATAATGTTCCGCCTTCTTTAGGGTTTTAATAATTCTTCTCGGCTACATTGCCCTTGATTGAGCTCTCCCCCCTCCCTAAAAAAAACATCCAATGCCCTCCTTGCCATCAATTTTAGATCACTTACTCTTCCCTTGCCCTTGGTTTGTTGGCATCCCCCTCTTTTTCCTCCATCTCTCCCTTTCCTGTGTCCACCCGGAACCTTCAGTCCCAGTGTTCTCTCCTCTGAATTGTTTATCCCGCCTATCTTGTCCAGATAGACATGCATAGACAATAAATCAACAACAGCTAATACAACAAAACAAAAAAATAAAGAGAAAGAGAAAAAGAAAAATCAGCAAACACTGAAAAGCCCTCAGTGGTTCCAGGTCTGTCAGTCAACCTTTATGAGTGTTTTCCAGTTGAGTCTTTTGGGGTGCCCTGCCCTGACCCCCAAGTCCTCCTTTGGCCTTCCTCAAGGACTTTGTTGCTTTGTTTCCCTTGCTGGCTCCACTGTACACCCCTAGTGTTGACACCAGTGCGGTGGGGTCAGAGCAGGCACATCTCCCACACCGTGTCCCCAGTGCTGTCCCCTAAACACCATGTGTCAGTGAGGGACATGTCGTCCTGTCTGTGATGGGGCCGACTGGCCCTGTGATCCCTCTGTGCCTTGGCTGATCTGAGCCGGAATATTGAAAACCCAGAAATAAATTCATCAGCATACAGACAACTGATCTTCAATAGGGGCAAAAAAATATCAAATGGAAGGCAGATGCCCTCTTCAATAAGTGGTGCTGGAAAAAATGGATATATACCTGCAGAAAAATGAAGCAAGATCCTTACCTCACCCCATGCACAAGAATAGACTCAAGGTGGATCACAGACCTAGCAGTAAAACCCCCAAATATTAGGAGCATCAACGAGGGAATTGGGACAAACCTGAGAACTTTGACTCAGGGAATGCATAGGGTATCGGAAATAGGGAAGGACACAAACACAGAAGAGGCTCAAATTGACAAGTGGGATATACTAAAGATAAAACACTTATGTATATCCAAAGAGTTCATCGAGTGAGTAATAAGAGAGACTACAGACTGGGAAGACATCTTTAGCAATGACACATCAGACAACGGCTTTATTACTAAAATCTACAACACTCTGCTAACTTGCAATAAGAAAAGAACCAATTGCCCACTGAGGAGGTGGGCAAAGGACCTGAACAGGAGTTTCTCAAGGGCAGAAATCTGAACGGCCAACAAACATATGAGAAAGTGTTCCCCGTCCTTACCTGTAAGAGAAATGCAAATTAAAACAACTATGAGATACCACCTAACACCCTCAAAGATAGCCCAAGCAGTCCAGGCTTTATCCCTTATATATGTATATCGACCTTCTGCATGTGCTCCCATTTGAAAAGATGGATTCAAATGAAAGAATAGTTGAGTTTTTTTTAAACAGTTTTATTGGCATTTCATCCTTATATCATTCAATTCAATGGTTCAATCATATCAAGAGTTGTCCAGTCATATCAAGAGTTGTACAATCATTACCACAATCAATTTTAGAATAATTTCGTATTCCTGTATTCATGGTTGTTCATTTAATTATCTTTTTCAGTTGTGGCAAAGATATATATTACAAAACGTTCTCCACTTCAACAGCTCCCACACGTGTGATTCATTGTCATTGTTGATACTCTCTGTGTTGTGCAGTCATTATTGAGATTGCTTTTCCAATTACTCTACCACCATTAACACAAACTCAGTGCTCCCTAAGCAAAACCCCTAATAAACGGTTTCATCAGTGACTGTCTCTGTCTGTGCATCCATTTCTCCTGTGCTTCATAAACTGAGCAACCTAAATAATAGAATACCAAAACAGAATGAAACAGAAAGTAATAATAATATAAAGATAACAATAAAGGGTAAGAAAGACCACTAGCAATATTTTAAAAGCCAGAGAAGAAATTTCTGTCATGGAACACATGAGAAATATTTGAACCTAGAGCAAGCAGAGGTTGGGTCAAGAAGGAGGTTCCCTGAGCAAGTATCATATTGCACCATGGTTCTATCCACCATAATCAAGTTTACAATAATCTGTCTGATAGTAAGGCTGTTCGAGTCCCTTGCCTGTTGCTAGAGGGGAACTGCCAAAGGCTTCATCTGACCAGATAGTCTGCAGATGAATTTTGGCCTCCCACTGTCCTCCATAGTCTTTCTACAATGGGTGTTCACAATTTTTTTTTAATTTCTTGAATTTTAAAAAATCTTTTATTGGGGCCTCATTACAACTCTTATCACAATCCATACATACATCAATTGTGTCCAGCACATTTGTACATTTGTTGCCTTCATCATTCTCAAAACATTTGCTCTCCACTTAAGCCCGGGCATCAGCTCCTCATTTTTCCCCCTCCCTCCCCGTTCCCCTTCCCACATGAACCCTTGATAATTTATAAATTATTATTTTGTCATATCTTACGGTGTTCACAATTTAAGCTGTGATATTTCCTTTGATATTTTGATTTTGTTAGCATCTTTGGATCACACAGGCTGGTATGCTTCTGCAATGTGGACATAGTTGATGCCTCACTTAAGTAGTTGCTTATTTGAATACAAGCATTTAAGACTTCAGATACTGGTTCAGTTGCTAGCAGGACACCATCTGCTTTCTTCACCACACTGTACTGTAGCACCCTATCTTCCAGTGATCTCTTTAGGAAGGAGAGTTTTGAGCAGGCCATGTTTTAAGAACTAACTGTTCTTGTAATGGGGCTGGAATTATGCGGAGCCCAGCATTCATTTGCTTGTCCATGGGTTATGAATGACTATGGTTTACTTTGGGCGTCATATTATGACAAAAACTAAAACCACCACCATCACCACCAAAGTAAATAGATAAATAACCCCAAACAAACAAAAATGTCAACACTGTCAATCATCCCTCTGGGAAGTAAGGCAATTGCATTGATAACATCAATAATTTTTCCGTGGCATAGAATTTAAGGTACTGTTGATACATGGAGGTTATGTGAGTGTAGTCCAACTTGCGTTGCAATGCAGGAGTTGTTGCTTTGTTCAGATTGATCTCTTAAGTGATTGAGCTTTGTTTATATTGAGCATAGGGGTTGGTGGTAGGGGAAAAATTCCTGTACCATTTCTTAGAAGGGCAGATCCTTATCAGATTAATTGCTGTCAAATTAATGCAAGGGGAGCGTTGAGGTACTAAATGTATGGGACATCCACTAAGCCAGGGGTTCCTCTCAAGGCTTCCTCGCTCATCAGGGAATTTCAGTCCTAAGTCCAAGAGTACAGGTTCCTTCTGGTGTGGCCCTTGAGGGATGCCATGTTTAAGGTACCATAGTGCATAGTCCATGGTGGGGGATCACTGAGGGTCAGGTAGAAACATATTTGAAGTGTCTACCTAGAAACATAGAACTGGGTTTATTCTCCCATTAGGTTCCCTACAGTTGTTCAGTAGCCTTTCCTTTCCAATGTGGGCTTGCTTCTCCCCATGTACCCACCTTACCCACCTACAGAAATATCAGTGCCTCTTCTGAGATACAGATGCTCCCCTCCTCGGGTCTTGATTTTCAAGTAAGGTCCTCTTATTCCTGTGGAGGACCTGAAAGAACAGTTCTTCAGGTTGAAGACAGATGAAACCTCACAAGACGTAATTGCCACTAAGCAATTACTCTTCAGACACAGAGATGCATGCTGTGACTTTGTTTTTTTAATGCACAACTTCGTGATGTTTCACTCTGAGCCAAAACCACTGACCAAACATGTTAAGACTTAAGCTTCAAGCACTTGGTAATAATACTGCAGTAGTAATAACTATTAAGTGTATGCTAGACTGTGTTATGATGTACTGTGTAGTATGAGTGTAGTATCACATTTTTCAAACGGGCCAATGAGATCCAGAGCTGTCGCTGTTACATTAGAGAATAGGGATGCTGGGACTTGAAGTCAGGTGTCTGTCTTCAAAGTCTGAGCTCTTAGACATGACTCTGTGCATAAAACTCCTCAGCACCAAGTTGATTCTAACTTACAGCAACCCTGTAGGGTGTGGGAGAACTGCTCTTTTGGGTTTCCAAGATTGGAAGTCGTTAGGGGAGTGGGAAACTTCATATCCTGCAGAATGTCTGGTACTTACCCAACTGCAGCCCAATGCCTAATCCACTGTGCAACCAAGACTTATTAATGCCACCAGCTATTGTTTTCTCCATTTGTAAGTCTTGCACATCAAAGAGCAGCCATTTAGAAGATTCTTAAACCCTGACACTTTTCAAAATGACAGATCAAATAGAAAAATCAAACTTGCTCTGACTGGCATGGAAACAAGGTGCCAGGAGATACACCTATTGTATTTTTTCCTGATTCTTGCTCCTGGAGCATCTCTGGGCAATCTACAGGTTTTTTGGTACATATTCTGAATTTTATAGCTTATTTATAAGGACAATGTAAAGATATAATGTAACATTTTTAGGTTAGTCATTTTTTCATAGAGTATTAATAATGTGAAGAGCACAATTTACAAAACTGTCTTATTTACTGACTTCTTCAATTAGAAAAAAATTATTACAACGGTCAAAACACTTAGAGCTGTGGTTCTCCGCCTTCCCCGTGCCACGACCCTTTCATACAGTTCCTCATGCTGTGGTGACCCCCAACCATAGCATTATTTTCTATTTCATCACTGTCATTTTGCTACTGTTAGGAATCGGGCGACCCCTATGAAAGGGTTGTTCGCCCCCAAAGGCGTCACGATCCTTAGGTTGAGAACCACTGAGAGTTTAAGTGAAATCAGAAAGTTGGAAATAGCCACCATCTTGCTTATAGTATATGTGACTACTGATTTTTTTAAATCACTTTATTGGGAGCTCTTACAGATAGTATACAGATATCATAACAATCCATAATTCAATTAGACCAAGCATAATTGTACAATTTTTGCCACCATCAGTTTCAAACATTTTCTTTCTTCTTGAACTCTTTGATATCAGCTATGACTACTAATGTTTTAAGATACTGGATTTTAGTGTGAAAAAATAATAGTAGATAATTTTTTTCCTTTTCTTTTCCATTAAACAGGGATTGCTTGGCATTTTGTACGGAACCAGTTTTTGCCAGTTTAGCCAATGTTCTTGGTAACTGGGAAAACCTACCTTCTTCCATTTCTCCAGACATTAAAGACTATAAACTTTATGATGTAGAAACCAAATATGGCTTGCTTCAGGTATGTTGTTCTTTTTCTATGTTCTTGTTCAACATATGAAGAGTTTCTTGCTTTAAAGTTATTTTTGGAGCTCCAAGTTTATTTGCTGCGTAAACAGAAATCCTTAGGATCTTTTCAGGAGTTTAAATATTATTTTTAGGGTTTGAATCTTTTTTTTACAGGGTAATTGCTATCTTTACATTTTGGTCTGTGAAACTAGTTACCCTGGGCTAGGGACACGGAGGACAGGATGGTTCCCTTTGTTGCTTCTGGGCACTTCACCACGCGGATGGATTTCATAAGAGATTACTTGGAAATTAAAAAAAATAATGAATTTGGTCCAGATTTTCAAACTATATCAGAATTATTTAGTAGATCTCAGGGGTGGTTTTAGACTTCTCATATAAGGAGGCGTCAGAATATCTGTGGACAAAATGGAGTTAAAAGGTACTGTAATTTTTTTTTTTGCTAGCTTTTTGGAGCTTCATTATACATTGCCTACTTTTTCAACTTTTCCTTTCCCTGCTTTCAAAAGAATACTTTCAGTGTAGTAGCGTCGACTTCCATGTCAGAGTCTAAGGTCTTTGGGAACAGGTAATTGTATTCATTGTTGTAAGTTCTGTTGAGATATAGTTGGCTTACAGTACGCTGTAATTATTTAGATCACATGGTTTCATAAGTTTATGTACCATCCCTAAACCCGCAAATTCCTTTACCCCTTTATAGACGCGTCCTTCTGCTCCTTGCTGCCCCTTCCGTTCCACGCCACATGAAACCCCTGAACTGCTGGCTGCTGTTAGGGTTCGGTTTGCATTTTCTTAAGTCTTATAAGTGGAGTTGTGCAGGATGTGCTCTTTCCCGGCTGCTTTCTTTCACTCATTTCTCTTGGAATCCTCAACAATAGATTTTTAAAATTGTACGGTTATTAGTGTGTTTATCCATTCGCCTGTTTATGGTTCTTTGGATTCTTTCTAGTTTTTGACAAATGGAAACAAAACTTCTGTGAATAATCATTGCAAGTATGTGTATGTACCTATGCTTCACTTTCTCCTGGGCAAACACACGGGGGTGGAAGGACTAGATCAAATGGTAGGCATATATATAAAAGGGGCTTTTTAAAAGTTCAGATATTTCGAAGCCGCTTCCTGTATTTCACTTTTTAAGACACTGACACCCAAGTTTACTTTCCTACCATCAAGGTATGAGAGTTTCATTATTTGACATCTTTGGCAGAATTTGATATTGTTGATCTTTTAAATATTTAGGTACCCTAATAGGTGAATATTACCATTATTATGGTCTTGATTTGCATTTCTCTGTTGAATAACAATGCTGAGTATCTTGCCTAATCTCCATTCCCCCAGTTTTTTTGTTTTTTTTGTTTTTTTTATTCCCCCACCCCCTCTACCCCCCCAGTTTTTTAAATCAAGCATTGATTCAAATCTTTAACCCTATTTTTATATGGATTGATTGATTGATTGCTTTCTTATTCTTGAGTTTTGAAAGCTTTTTATGTATTCTTGAGCATGTCCTTTGTTATGTGATTTGTAAATATTTTCTCCCAATATGTGACTTGTCATTCTCTTAAGAGCATAAATTTAAAACTTTGACAAAATTCATTTTATCAATATTTTAAAAACTGGATAATGCTTTTGTGGTCATGTCTAGGAAATATTTGCCTAGTTAAAAGTCATAAATTGCCCTTTTATGCTTTCCTCTAGAAATTTTATAAAAGTTTTACTTTTATGATCCATTTTCAGTTAGCTTATGTATATGGTCTATTTTACTTATGTCTGATTTACTGAGAGCAAGTGTTTCATAGTATTTTCCTGGCCTTTTCTTATCTGTATAATCTGCTGTGTTATCACCTTTCTGATACTGCTAATTAGTGGCATTTTCTTTTTCCTGGTCATTTAAGCTAGAGGTTTATTAACTTCATTGATTTTTCTCTAAGATTAATCTGTGATTTTTATGATATCTTACTCTAAATTTGGTGGCTCAAAACAACAGAAATTTATTCTCTCACAAGTCTGATGGCCAGCAGTCTGAATTCAATATATTGGCAGAATTTCTATCCTTCCTCGTCCAGCTTTTTGTGGTTCCAGGTGTCCCTTGGTTGCGGCTGCATCATCAGACGCTGTTTCCATTGCCTTTTCCTCTGTGGCTCTCTCAATTGTCTGTTTCTGATAAGGACACTGGACATTGGATGTGAGGCCTGCCGGGGTAACACAGGTTGAGCCACACATCTCTGTCCTTTAACTTAATTATAGCTATAAAGACCCTTTATAAAAACAAGAGCCATGGGTTCCAGGGATTAGGAAGTGTATATTAGACATGGCTTTTAGTTTTATTGATTTTCTTGTTTTCTACATGTTGATCTACACTCTGATCTCTATTTCCTTTCTTCGTTGTACGTTAGATTACTCTTTCTTTCAAAAAGTGGAAGCTGCGGTCATTGATCTGAAACTGCTCTTTTTGTTTAGTAGTATAACCTTTCTCATAAATACTTTAGTGGCATCTCATAAATTTTGATACATTGTGTTTTAGTTTTTGTTCAAGTCAGAGTATGTTAAAATTCTCCTTTTGATTTATTCTTCAACCCTAGGTTAAGGTTGTTTAACAGTATGTTACTTTGTTGTCAAGTTTAATTCCATTGTGTTTTAACTTGTTGAATCATGTTTTATGGCTCTGAGTGGATTCTGTTTAGTAACTGGGGCAACTGTGGCACCTTGTTTGTTTCTCATCTTTTAGGTAACACTGTCTTTGCTTACCTGATTGTCCAGTGTATTTAAAGCTGTTTCCTATATACATTTTAATGGGGTAAAGTCCAATTCACGTTACTCTTTTGTGGTCAGAAATAGAAGTTGAGTTCATTCAATTTACTTTTAGAAAGTGTTTATTTAAATATAACACATATCTTATATAAACAGCCTAGAAATCATACATGTGCAGTTCACGGGATTATCATTAAAAGTTACCACACCCATGTAACTGCCACCAGTGTCAAAAATACAGACTCTCAAAAGCCCAAACCCTGTGAAATCCATCAACACTATAGTTTTTAATGTACAGACATTTATCAATCCATTCCATAGATGAAGGTTGCTTATACTGTTTAGCTTTTATTTTGGGGGGTTCCCTGAGCATGTGGCTGTTCTAATGCATCAGTAAATATATTTATGTGTGTCATTTTAGAAGCATATGAATAGAATCACTGGAAGTGCCTGTGTTCAATTTCAGTATGAGGGGATCTCACAAAATTTGTAGAAAAAATGAAATCAAAAGATAGTGGAGTTTCTCATGAACTTTTTGAAGCCTTGCATATGACACCAGGTTTCCAAACTATTTACCAATTACACTTTCACCAGATAATATTTAGTATTAGCTGTCTTTTAAAAACTTTTTAAAACTTTTTTTGTTTAATGGAAGCTCACTTAAAGTATGTGATTTTATTGTGTTTCCCTGATAACTCATGAGATTGCTTTTTAAAAAACACCGCAAACTCACTGCCATCAAGTCAATTCCTGCCATATTAACTCTGTAAGAAAGATGTCAATCTAGAGAAGATAGCCAGGATAAACAATCCAGAGGAGAAAACAACAGGACCGAAGGTTCTGGAGGTGGGGTGGGGGCACAGGTGAGGGGAATGCGGGGAAAGGAAGTGGGTGTTAATAAAACCAGGGACAAGGGAACACCAAGTGATCTAATAGCGATGGCAAGGAAGGTGTAGGAGGTCTTGTAGGGCTTGATCAACGGCAATGTAACCGAGAGGAATTACTGAAACCCAAATTAAGGTTGAACATGGTAGTGGACCAAGAGGAAAGTAAAAGGAAATAAAGGAAAAAAGTAGGAGGCAAAGGGCATACATAGAGGTCTAAATATAGGCATGTACATATGTATATGTATACATGATGATGGGGAAATAGATCTTTGTACATATATTTATAGGGTTAGTATTAAGGGAGCAGTTGGGCATCGGGCCTCTATTCAGGTGCTCCCTCAATGCAAGAACACTTTATTCCATTAGCTTGCCATTCCATGATGCTCACTTTCCCAACACAACCACTGAAGACAAAGCAGGTGCATAAGCTAATGTGGTGAAGAAAGTTGATGGTGCCTGGCTATCAAAAGATATAGCATCTGGGGTCTTAAAGGCTCGAAGATAAACAAGTGATCATCTAGCTGAGAAGCAACAAAGCCCACATGGAAGAAGCACACCAGCCTGTGTGGTCATGAGGTGTGGATAGGATCAGGTATCAGGCATCAAAGAACAAAAGATCATATCATTGTGAAAGAGGGAAAGTGGAATGGAGACCCAAAGCCCACCTGTAGGCAATTCGACATCGCATTATAGAAGGGCCACGGGGAGGAGACCAGCTAGTCAGGCTGCGGTATAGCAGCGTTGAAACATAAAACTTAACCTCTAGTTCTTTAATGCCTACCCCACCCCCACTATTATGACCCCAATTCTACCTTACAAATCTGGCTAGACCAGAGCATGTACACAGGTACAGATAAGAGCTGGACACACAGGTAATCCAGGACAGATAAACCCTTCAGGACCAATATTGAGAGTAGCCATACCAGGAGGGGTAAGGGAAGGTGGAGTAGAAAGGAGGAACTGATCACAATGATCTATCTATAACCCCCTTCCTGGGGAATGGACAATAGAAAAATGGGCGAAGGGAGGCATCATCAGTCAGTATAAGACATGAAAAATAATAATTACAAATTTTCAAAGGTTCATGAGGGAGGGTAGGTGAGGGAGGGGGAAAATGAAACCAAGGGCTCAAGTAGAAAGAAAATGTTTGAAAATGATGATGCCAACAAATGTACAAATGTGCTTGACGCAATGGATGGATGGATGGATTGTGATAAGAGTTGTACAAGCCCCCAATAAAATAATTTAAATAAATAAAGAGTAGAACTGCCTCTGTAATTATCTGAAGCTATGAATCTTTATGGAGAGCAGCAAAACCGCATCTTTCTCCCTTGGGTGGCTTGTGGATTTGAACTGCTAACCTTGAGGTTAGCAGCTCCCAATACATAACCTACTCTGCCACTAGGGCTCTTTCAAGAGGTTTTAGGATACACACATCCATCTACAAATCCTGATACCTCCACCATCAAACGAAGAATCTCTTCTAAAAGATCAGCTTGACTCTGGTTACCTTTTTAATTTTCTCCACATAAACATCTATTAGCATCTCAACTTTAGTTTGATGTCTAAGAATGAGCATCAAAAATACACGGAAGAAAGGAAAAAGTAAGGACTAGGATGGAAATCAATAATCTAGTAAAGTAGAAAATCAGTAAAACCAAATGTAGGTCTGTAGTTTGTTGAATGATGATACCCAAAGATGCCAGCAGTGTGCATGTCCTCGTCCCCAGACTCAGGAGCTGTACTCATTCGGACTGGACAGGGTATTGCTATATTTTCTTTTCTTCTGCTTATGTGTGTTTAGAAAGGGAATTTAAACATGTACCCTGGCTTAAAAATAAATATTTCTTCCATTAATGCTTAGATTATCCTGGCAATTAAAATATATCTACTTTTGTGTTTATAATGAATTTTATTAGTTAATATATAAGTTCACTTCCTATTGTGGTTTTACTATAATTAAAAAGAGGGTTTTTTAAATGTAAAAATGTCTTTTTTTAATATTTACAGGTTTCCGAAGGGTTATCCTTTTTGCATAGCAGTGTGAAAATGGTTCATGGAAATGTTACTCCTGAAAATATAATTTTGAATAAAAGTGGAGCCTGGAAAATAATGGGCTTTGATTTCTGTGTATCATCAACGAATCCCTCTGAACAAGAGGTAATTACGGTCACGGTTTTTTAAAGCCCCAGGAATTTGTTACTGCATCTGAAATGGACTAGAGAATTTGTGAATCGGATGTATAGAAATGAGTTTGATGGTAAAATGGTATGTTTAAAAGTACTGCTTTGTAGAAAGTGTCTATTATACATTGAACCTTAACTTTTACTGAGTGTTTCTAGTGTTTGAATTCCATAATAAATCTTTCGAGAAAAAGATACCCAGTTAAATAAATTTGAGAACTATTCACTTAATTTGTTGGCTTGTTTTTTGTTAGAACTTTAAATACTCTCCACACACATCGACCCCCCACCGGTATTTCTCCAATGGATCGGACCACTTCTGTAGGGAGTGTAACAATGCAACTGTGACAAGAGCTAAAACTTATTGAAGTGCTTTCCTAAACGTTTTAATGTATTAATTCTTACAACAATTCAGTGAGATTAGGAATAATATAGATGATAACATAGGTTCACAGAGGAAATAACCTGCTTAGGAAGGTGGTAAATGATAGCCCCAGGATTGGAACCTAGTCTTTCTGGTTCCAACATATCTCTTTGTGGTGATTATGACACCTGCCTCTTCAGGCTTTACAGTATGTAGTCAGTAAGGACCACAGTTTGACCTGAAGGTAATTTATGAAGTGCTTCACACAGTTCCTGGAAAAGGTTGTTTTTCTTTTATTTTTCATGAACTTTTGAAGCCTTCCTTGGTATAATTTCCACAGCCACTTTTAAGAGAAGCAGCAAGAATTCGTTTGTGTTCTGTCTCTCTTTTGCACAGTTATTTAAATAGCTTTTGGAAACAAGTAACTAAATCATGTAGTTAGTGGAAGGAAAAGGTTTCAGAGAATAATCTACTGTATATACTTGAGTATAAGCCAACCCGAATATCAGCCAAGGCACCAAATTTTACCACAAAAACTGCATTAAAAATGTGCTGAAACAATCTGCTTATATACGAGTATATACGGTAACCCATGTAACATGAAGCATCTGTATTATAAAACTTAAACCAGTTCTTCCCATCTCTACATTGAAGATTTGTCTGCTGAAGGAAAGCCCAGCCCTAAAGTTTTGCCAGCTCATATTCTTATCTTTCAATCTGATGTTCAAACTTTTCAGATTCGTAGTTGGGGGGATTTTGGGATTGAAGGTGGTGGTGCCACTTTTACTTACACGAACAAGGTATGGATTTAAGGATAGGTGCTTATTGTCTATTGAAATGTTTTCTATAACTCCCTTTTTTTTCTTGTAGCCTAAGTTTCCTTGCAAAGAGTGGGACCCAAATTTGCCATCTTTGTGTCTTCCAAATCCTGAATACTTGGCTCCTGAATACATACTGTCTGTGAGCTGTGAGCCAGCCAGTGACATGTACTCTTTAGGAACTGTTATGTATGCTGTATTTAATAGAGGAAAACCCATGTTTGAAGTCAACAAGCAAGATATTTACAAGAGCTTCAGTAGGCAACTGGATCAGGTATTTGCTTATAAATGTGTGGTTGCCTTAAGTATTTGATGGGATGTTTTTTAGATTTCTTTTCAAGAGTTTATTTAGAAATTTCTCTTAAACAGAGATGAGGATTTCCTAGTTTATTTTTGCGTATATTCAGTTTAATAGAAGCAGTTGTATAAACAACTGAGAACTAGTTGAAAGTTCAAATTTGTGGTAGTTCGTGGTCATGTACTACTACAATGAGTTTTGAATTCTCTTTAGCATTTTATTTGCATGTGATATTAATGATACTGTTCAGTAATTAACTATTCTGGTGGATTTCCATTCTTTGCAATGAGCACAAATATGGCTCTTTTCCACCTTAGGTAAATTTTTGGTCAAAGATGTATTAGGGCATCCAGTGTCACATTCATTTGTTGAAGCATCACATTAATATTCCATTAACCTGGAACCTTCTACTTTACCTCTACCTTTCGTGCTTGGACTTCTTTCAGGACCATTGAATTTTGATCACATGCTGCCTTCTGAAATAGTGGAATGCTGACCAGTATTTTTTGATACAGCGACTGCTTTTCCCATTCTCTTTTGGTGCTTCTCTGTCTTTCTATCTATTCCCCATAGAATCTAACAGTATTGCCCATTCCGTTTGTCCTCCTTCCCTACCTCTTCCTGCCTTCTGAGCTTTATCACTCAGCAACCCTGCCTTGTTTATCTTGTTTAGTGGATTGTTGTAAGGAACACATACCTCCGTGGGGTTACTGCTCACTTTATGGGCCTTTCTAAAGGGTCACTGGTGGCCTGGGGGTAAATGTTGGATTGTTCTTCCAAGACTAGCAGTTCAAACCCACCTGCTGCTCCTCAGGAGCAAGAGAAGGCATCTTTTCCTGTAAAGATTCACAGCCTTGGAAACCCCATGCAGGGTTGCTATGAGTCAAAATCAACTTAATTGCAATGAGGTTTTTAGGTATGGTTTTGTAGAAAGTTCCCGTAAGTCACAGGGGGTGAGACTCTACCCAGTTCTGCTAGACCAGTTAACTTGCACTTCTGTTTTCTTCCACATTTCCCCCATCGTTCCAGTTGTATCATTATGCTTGTATTCTCATCGCTTACTTTAGTGATAACTGTGTGTGGTCTCAGGATCATTGGAGACTGAGATTCATGTTGCCTGTTAGTCCTTAGAGCTAATTGTTTCCATGCGTGCTTGATTTTCTTCGCTTTTCTCTGCTTTGAACCTGGAGAGACCAGTAGTTGTGCCTTAGATTGCCTTTCACAAGCTTTGAAGACTCCATTTGCTACTCACCAAAGTAGGATGTATAGACCATTGTCTTCGTGTGGGCTGTGGCTCCTTCGTGTGGACCTTGCTATGTCCCTTGAGATAGCCCCAGGCCAGCAGCTCATTTCCTCAAGGTGTTTATTTGCTTGTGGCTAGGAACTTTTCATAACTTTGCCCATATACACTCCACTGTATTCATGGGTCTACTTGTGTGCTGATAAATACATATGTGGAAACATCCTCTGTCAAACCTATATATGAGCTCTCCCCCATCCCCCCAAATAAAAAAAATATATTTTTAAGGAAAAAACTCCACTGATGAGGGGGATAGTGCATTTGGAGCTCATTCCACCAGGTGAGACCGTTAATCACCCTTTCTAGTTAGAGGTTCTGAAAAGATTGCATAACAGTGTGTGACAAAAATGGTCACGTTTGTGGCAGATGGGACTGGTTCTGCCACCACAACAATGCACCTGCTCAAGCAGCCATCTCAGTGTGCCAGTTCCAGGCCAAAAAAAACCATACCTCTCTTGCCACATGCACTTTACTCTCCTAACCTTGCTCCGTGTGACTTTTGTTTTCACGAATGGAGAGGGACATGAAAGGACAGCAGTTTGGTAGCATTGTTGTCATTATTGGCCCTGAGGAGTTTCTCAATACTGAATTCTCTGTGTGTCCAGCTCTGATCTGTACCAGTGTCCATCCTCTGGTCTAGCCTGATTGGTAAGGTAGAATTGGGATCATGATATTTTAAGGGGGGGGGGGGGTGTAGAAGCATTAAAGAACTAAAGGAACGTTTTATGTTTCATTGCTGCTATACTGCACCCTGACTGGCTCGTCTCCTCCCCGTGACCCTTCTGTAAGGGGATGTCCAATTGCCTACAGGTGGGCTTTGGGTCTCCACACCACACTCTCACACTCTCCCTCGTTCACAATGATATGATCTTTTGCTCTTTGATGCCTGATACCTGATCCTATCGACACCTCATGACCACACAGGCTGGTGTGCTTCTTCCATGTGGGCTTTGTTGCTTCTCAGCTAGATGATCACTTGTTTATCTTCAAGCCTTTAAGACCCCAGATGCTATATCTTTTGATAGCCAGGCACCATCATCTTTCTTCATCACATTTGCTTATGTACCCACTTTGTATCCAGTGATTGTGTTGGGAAGGTGAGCGTCATGGAGTGCCAGGTTAATAAAACAAAGTGTTCTTGCATTGAGGGAGTGCTTGAGTGGAGGCCCAATGTCCTTCTGCTACACACACACACACACACACACACACACACACACACACACATAGATCTATTTCCCCATCGTCATATATAAATATATTTAATATGTACATGCCTATATTTAGACCTCTATAAATGCTCTTTGCCTACTAGTTCTTTCCTCTGTTTCCTTTAATGAGAGTAGTTATACCAGAAGGGTAAGGCAAAAGAGGGAGGAGAAAGGGGGAACCGATTACAATGATCTACATATAACCCCTCCCTGGGCAACAGACAACAGAAAAGTGTATGAAGGGAGACATCGGTCAGTGTAAGACATGAAAAAACAGTAATTTCTAAGTTATCAAAGGTATGCGAGGGATGGAGGGTGGGGGGGGGGGGGAGAGGGGAGAAAATGACCAAGGACTCAAGTAGAAAGAAAATGTTTTGAGAATGTTGGTGGCAACAAATGTACAAATGTGCTTGGCACATGGATGGATGGATGGATGGATGGATTGTGATAAGAGTTGTACGAGCCCCCAGTAAAATTATTGAAAAAGAAAGGACAGCAATTTGACAGCATAGAAGAGGTGAAGAAAAAAGTGAGGGAGGTGCTGTCAGCCGTCTAAACAGATGAGTTTGAAAAATGTTTCCAAGAATGGAATAGCAGATTTGACAAATGTACTAAGTTTAATGGAAAGTACTTTGAAGGTTATAGGTTGTTGTGTTAAAATTTAAATACATAGCTTTGAAAAACAATATTTTGGGTGTTTTTTTTTAGTAACCCCTCGTATATCCTTGGGTATAGCCTCATTCTCTTCTCATACATTTTCAACTTGCCTGTGTATCCCGTCATGGAATATTACTGTTACTGTCACCACAGGATTGGGCATGGAATAGTATTTACCTTTGTTACTTTAACGTGTATACTTCTCCGAGTTACTTCTTTTGCTTTGAGTATTATGTCCTGACTTCCATCCCCCACCCTGCCTTTCCCTTCACCCAAGTTAACACATGTCTGTCTTATAGTTAGTGATTTATCTTTACTTTCTCTGCCCATCTTTGGTAGCCTTCAAAGAATTTTTCTTTGTATATAAATCTTGACCTTTTAAAAACATTTCTTTATTAATAATCATTTTATTGGGAGGGCTCTTACAAATCTTATAACAATCCATCATTCAGTTGTATTAAGCACACTTTTATATTTTGCCATCAACCTTAAATCTTGACTTTTTTGTGTGAGTGAGTGAGTGAGTTAGTGAGAGCTTGAGAGCGTGAGTGAGAGTGAGAGCGTGGGAGAGTGAGTGAGAAAGTGAGTGAGAGTCCTTTTAATAGTAGTGATTTCATATGATATTTGTCCTTTTAAGGCAAAAAATGCCTTTCAGGTCCATCCATATTATGGAGTGTTTCAGTTTCATTATTCTTTAACATTGTATACAGTGTAACATTCTATAATGTTGTCTATGTTTGTACTATTCCATTCTGTGTACTTAGCATAGTTTGTGTATCCATTCATCTGTTGGCCTCTTAGGTTGTTTCCATCTTTTTACTATTGTGAGTACTGCTGCAGTGCACTTGGGTATGTGTGTACCCCGTTCATGTCATGACTGTTATATTTCAAGGATATATGCCTAATAGTGGCGTTGCTGGATCCTATAGTATTTCTATTTCCAACGTTTAGAGGAAGTACCATACTGTTTGCCACAGTGATTGGCCAATTTTACAGTCCTTCTACTTTCCACACCCTCACCAGCATTTCAGTTTCCCTTTGTTGTTATTGGTTTGTTTGTGTTTTAACTGTGATGGTATGCTAGGGTGAAGTGATAACTCATTGTTTTGGTTTGTAACTCTCCAATAGTTCATGATCATGAGCACCTCTTCATGTGCTTGTTGACTGTAGAATTCTAATACGGTGAAGTTTCTGTTTTTTTAATTGAGTTATTTATCCCTTTTGTGTCTTTAAGGTATTGAAAGTATCTATACATTTTAACTATTAGTTCTTTGTCTGATATGTCACTGACAAATTGTCTCCTTGTCTGTGAGTTCTCTTCTAACTCCTTTGTACACCTCAGCTTCTAGAGAATACATTTCCAGAATGACTTCATTGCAGATATATTTATAGATTAAAGTTTTAAGAGATTCTGAAATAGATTATTGACAATATTGCTATATATCTTTTTGAATGATTTATTCTTCTCTGTTTTCCATAGTTGAGTCGTTTAGGATCTAGTTCACTTACTAGCATTCCCGAGGAAGTCCGTGAACACGTAAAGCTGCTGTTAAATGTGACTCCAACTGTAAGACCAGATGCAGATCAAATGACAAAGGTGAGTGCACATATTTTTGACTTCGATAAAGGGTACAGCCATTCCTAACACCACCCCTTGCCCTCCCCTCCAAAAAATTCAAATAGATTAAGTGTTTCTAAAACAAGATTTAGGCAAATGTAGTCCCTAAGTAATACCTGTATTCTTGAACATAGTGAATTCTCAGCTTGTTAAGCTTAAGCATCAGAATGTCTTGTGTGCATAATTCTCTGATAGGAAGTTACAGACCTAAGCGTGGCTGTTTCATAGCTTCCTTGTGCTCTTTAGGCCTTCAATTTACTTCCCTAATCTGTTAGCGTTTCAGTAGTTTACAGACTGTCACTGCCCAGCCAGCTCACAGGCACAGATTCCGGTGAGTTGGATTTAAAAGAAAGTTAGTTTATTGTTATCCTGATTTTCGTAATGAGAGTTTCTATTCAAGTCGTTTTTAGCATTTTGATCATTTTTTTCTTTATTTTTTTAAATGAAGCGGTTACAATTTGAAACAGAAGTGCTTTAATGTTACTATTTAACAAAATAATAATTGATATCCTTACTTTTAGATTCCCTTCTTTGATGATGTTGGCGCAGTCACGTTGCAATATTTTGATACTTTATTCCAAAGAGATAATCTTCAGAAATCACAGTTTTTCAAAGGGCTGCCAAAGGTTCTACCGAAACTTCCCAAGGTTTGTTATTGATGTGTTTCCGATTGTAGTCAAGATGTTAATTTAGAATCCAGAGTTTACGTCCACTTAGTATACGCAACCTTCCAGAGAAAGTGCGGTGCCTTGGACTAAGTGCAGGAGAGGCCCGCCTGCTGCCGCCCGCCAGTTTTGTAGATCACTGGCACAGCCGCCGGGCTGGAGGACCCTCTCTCTTGGGGGCCTTGAGTCTTCTCTCGCTCCGAGAAGCCCCACGTGGCACAGTCAACCTGTCCCACATGCCTGCTTGCCTGGATCTTCACAGAAGCAGATGGCTTGGTCTTTCTCATGTAGAGCTGGGTGGCCTTGAACCACCAATCTTCTGGTTAGCAACAGGCTAAACCATTACATCACGGAGATTTTCTGATTGATGCTGCCTCTGCAGTCTCTTAACTTGCCTTCTCAGTGTGTCTAAACATGAGTGTATGAATGCTGGTGAATGCTAAAGAAAGAGGCCCTGGTTAGAGCGGTAGCAGTTGTTGATAACAAAGTTTTTTCAATGATTTACCATTCAGGTAGTTACTGATTTCCTACTGTTTGCCCAACACTGTTATTTAGATGCTATTGAGCAGTGGTTCTCCACCTTCCTTGTGCCGCGACCCTTTCATACAGTTCCTCATGTTATGGTGACCCCCCCAAACATAAAATTATTTTCGTTGCTACTTCATAACTGTAATTTAGCTACTGTTATGCATTGTTAAGTAAATATCTGTATGCAGCATGTATTTTCATTGTTACAAATTGAACATAATTAAAGCATAGTGATTCATCGCAAAAACAATTTGTAATTATATATTGTGAAATATTTATTTATAATTGCAAACACATGAGATTGTGTCTTAAAGCATGGTGTAGCATGGGTAACAGTCATAATATAACAACAGTAAACTACATTGCTACATTTTGTGACAGTGTGCGTAAAAAGCGCCAACATCAGTGCCAAGGTTGAGATAGCTTCTTTGTCACCAGATCAGCTTACCTGCCTGTGGGTGGACTGGCCTGGAGACGGATAGAGGAGTGGTGTCTTGGTACCTAAAACCATCAGAAACATGTTTTCTGATGGTCTTAGGTGACTCCTGTGAAAAGGTCGTTCAACCCCCAAGGGGGTTGCGATCTACAAGTTAAGCACCACTGCTGTAGAGAATAAAGAGAAAGAAAAAAGGAAACAAAAATAATTGTTCTTGTTCTGCAGGCCTTACAAGTTAAATATGACTGATATCTGTCAAATTGTTTACTGGTTCAACGATAGAGCATTAATTTTTAACTTTTAGAAATTATCTGACCAATTGTTACTCAGTGGTTTAAGTAAATGACAACATATGCAAGCATTACCTGCTCTTTTATGTAACACGTAAGCTTAATCTGTAAAACCCAATTCATGAGGCTATTTCACAAAAGAATTCTTTTGTAAATAAAAGTTAATATAAACAGTGCTTAAGTTGTGTGATGTGAATTGTAAACAATGAAGGAATTAAAAGAAGAAAACATAAAAGCTAATTTGGGGAATTTTCCTCGCTGGCCATGTGTGGGCACACACAGCCCCTCCTCCCCGCTTTCCCCCTCATCTGGGTATTTCCAGTTTAGGCCGCTTGTCCTGGCATGATGAAGACTAGAACCCTACTGCTCAGTCTAGACATTTATTACGTGGTCGCATTACCCAGAGGGACATGAGGCTTTAAACTATAGCTTCAATGTTAGCATAAAGGATGAGAAATAAACCTTCATTTGTACAATTTTGCCTTTCAGCGGGTCATTGTGCAGAGAATTTTGCCCAGTTTGACTTCGGAGTTCGTAAACCCTGACATGGTCCCTTTTGTTTTGCCCAATGTTCTCCTGATTGCTGAGGAATGCACCAAAGAAGAATATGTGAAATTAATTCTGCCTGAACTGGGCCCTGTCTTTAAACAGCAGGAGCCAATCCAGGTATGTGTGCAGATGTGTCTTTGAAAACACAAAATAATGCATATGTGACGTTTAAAAAAATTTGAGGTAAGAATACTTTTTCCATTCGTTAGAAAGCTACGTTCTGTGTGAGTGAAGTGAACTAGCCCTCAAATTCCAAGTGGAGCTCTCAAGTAAACAGCAGCAGTCCTCCATCACTTACCATCTCAGTATATACATTGTAAGGAGTTTTTTTCATTTGCTGTTCTGTTCCAGCCAGCTTTCCTAATAGTTGTAAAGTCTGGGAAATACTTCTTTTTCTTCCACATTTTGCTTTATTTGTTTCATTTTTCGGAGCCTTTAAGTTTTTAGATGACTTGTGCCCATTGTTTCTCCTTATAATTGCTACCCTGCACCCGGAAGAGAACAAATGCTTCCAGTAGCTGGAAATAATGTACCATGTCTTGTAAATGAAAAGGCTCTTCTCTGATGTCTGGAAGTTGGCTCCTTCTTTCAATATGTGGAAACACTTAGGGCTTAATTGAAATGGTCATTATTTATTCGTCGATTTTTTTTCCCCTTACAGCCCTAGTAATTTTTTCACTTGTTCTTGATGACGAAGGCCGCAGGTGTTATTAACAAGCAATTAGAACTGAGAGAGCAGTTAGGTTGTCTCTTCATTGCTCTGGAGAATAGAGATAGGGCCACCCCGTTGCACAAGCCAGTTTCTTGCCCCAGAGGAATAAAGCTTTACTTGCTCTGTGGCCTGAGAAGTCCACCACTCTTCTCTCTGCTCTACTGCTCCTTTGTTGCTCCTCTGATCTCGAAGCTGTTTTGGATCCAGGAGCTTCATTGCAGAGATCTCAGAATTCAGAGGACGCCTTCCATGCCTCTTTCTTACTGGTAGTGAGATCCCTCTTCCTGCTTCTGAGGTGGCTCACTTTAAAGCTAGCAGGGTGGCAAACACAGTGAATCCTGTTAGCAATATTCACAACTTCATCCTGTTCGTGTCTTCCCCCCCTTCTCTGACACACACCCATCAGGAAAAGGTAGTTTGGTAGGAATTACAGAGACTATGCCTAGAGAGCTACATTAACTAAGTCACTGCCCTACAATGTCCCTTATTAACTTGCTTTCTCTGAAGCTTACTGTCTCTGCAATTTACTTGTACATCATCTGCGGTGGCCTAGAATATCAGGTCGCCAGGCATGTCAGACTTGTCTGCACTGAGCACAATGGGACTGTGCCTTAGGGAATTCATAGAAACCAGGGATAAAAGTTATATCCTTGGGACATCGGGCTTTTCCGCTTTCAGGCTTTCCATTGTTTGTTATATTCAGCAGTTGTATTGGTGTATAATTCACATATCATCCAACTCAGGAGCTCGCTGACATCCGGGAGGCCGTCATCCACACACCATCGCAGTCAGTTTGAGAGCGCTTTGGTCATTCTTGTGCTCCTCAGCAGCAGCGCCCAGGCTTTTGTACCAGTGTTTCTGTTGTCCGTTACTTTACAGGTAGTTGGGACTTGTGAGGTTAGGGAACATTTATTTTTAAAGCTTCCATCTGCTAGTAGGCGCCAAATACTGCTTCCTAAATGTAAAGACACTTGACTGTCTGCTTTTGTCTTTCATGCCTTCAGGCCAGCAACATGGTAAGTGTCAGAATGCATGGCTTATTCTTTTGAGGACACAGTTTTTGTCATATTTAGGATCTCTTAAGGATTCTAGTCTTTAATACTCTGTTCTTTTTCTTAAACAGATTTTGCTAATTTTCCTACAAAAAATGGATTTGCTACTTACCAAAACCCCACCGGATGAAATAAAAAACAGTGTCTTACCAATGGTTTACAGAGCACTGGAAGCTCCTTCCATTCAGATCCAGGTATGGTATTTGATTTGTTCGTCCCTGATGATGGGTTTGATTCTAAAAGCAGAAGAAGAAGAAGCTTGGGCTTTCAGTCTAAACCTTTCATGTGGCACTCGCCCGCAGCATGCGCGTGTGTCTGTGTATGCTGAAATCCATTAAACATGTCTGCTGCTGGAGAGAGAGTGTCCGTCTATAAGTTTAAAGGACCGGCTGACAGAAATCCCTGTAGTGGGAAATAAGACAATGCATTGTTTTCATTTATGTCAAATGTACTATTGTAGAATAAGATTTGATTTGTTGTAGTTTAGATTGTACGTGTAACCTTAGTTGGGTGGATGAAATATGAATGAACATGTGCTATGGAAAAAAATTGAAGACAGTTTTTTTCCTATAACATTAAGTGGGTATTTCCTGTGCTCAGAGTACTTCTCCATGCCTGTTACCTAAAATTTCTACTTAGAAATGCTGCTCCTTCTCCCCTGAAATTAATTTTTGTAATAGGGAAGTGGAAAAGCAGACAATAATTTTTGTGACGCTCTTCATGCGTCTGCAGTAAAGATGTGGCTTCAGGAAAAGCTATTTCCCAGCATCTCGATTCTGCCGGACGTTTAGTTCTCTCGTTTTTGCTTTGGGTTTTCCGTCTGTGTGCTGCCGTCTGGGCGAGATTGTGATGACGAAAGCCTGATTGGAGTGGGGGTTGTCGCTCTTTTTTGGAAATTCTTTCAGGAAGAGCATCTCATTGGACACAGACTCAAGATTTGAAATGTGATTGTCTCTTTGCCGTTATTTTTTAAAGTTGTTGAGTTTGGTTTTGTTTTTTAAACACTAACCTAGAAATACTTATTAATAGAGGACTGCAAAAACTTCATGGGGAAATGGAACCAAAAGTGGGACTTTTTAAGCCTGCTCCTGTAAGGCCAATTTGAGGGTTTATTCTTTTTTTTTTGAGGGTTTATTCTTATCTTTATTTCCAGAGCTTTGTTCATTTGAGGCTGTGAGGTAGGTGAATGTTAAAAAAATTAATCTTTCTAATAATGAGAGCATCCTTCTTATGGGTGAGAGAATTAGCTCCCTGTGTCCAAATGACAGGAATGAAGGCGATGGATGTGTTTGCCTCTGTTGTGTAATGCTTTCTAAGAACTCGGGAATTAGATTCCCTGGAAACATTTCTTGGGCCCTGTGTGGCTCAGCTGGCCCGGAGTTCACTGTGATTAAGGAGGAAGAGAAAGGCTAGGCAACATAAAAGGCCTTTTTTTAAATATAGGAAGCAGGCACTTCAAAAGGGAGTCATTTGCACGTCATTCAGTTGATTCACTCTTTCTTGGAGTCATTCATACACTGGCCGTCTTTAGCCCCCAATCTAATTATTCGTACCCTGAGTGCTTGGTGGGGGGGGGGGGGAGTGTATCTAAACACTGGGAGACCCGTGAGCAAGAGCCAGTCTTTAATCAAACTTCATGCAAGGAGAAGCCGATAAGGAAACTAGGGAAATTCATTTTTGAGACTTAATAGGCATTTTTCAAAGTGAAATTTGATGAGAAATATATTAAATGGTTCTGAAAATCACTTGGAAAGGTATAAGATGCTTTGTAAAAGCTAAGGGGATTCAGAGATGGCATTGTATGTATATATGAAATGGTTTTTTAAAAAATTAGTATTATCTTTTTAAGTTAAGCTTAGAAGCCATTTTTACATTCCACCACCACCACCATCTTCCCCCACACATCAATTATAGTCCAAAATAGGTAAAAAATAAGAAACAAATGCTTAAGAATTTTCTAGTTGAATTTCTTTAAGGGCTTTTTGGTGTTATTCTTTCTCATTTTTTCCCTTAGGTTCTTTATCTTGTCTCCTAGGCAGAAAGCTGATCCACTTCTTAACTAAGTATTGTAGCCATTAGGGTTTGTGCTCCTTGTAAGCTGCCTCCTGCCTGAGCTTGGTAATAGCGCACAGCACTGCACCGTCGCTCTGTATTGAGTTGAGTGGCTGGGCTCCTTTGCCGAAAGCCTCTCACTCTCAGTGTAATCTGTCAGAGGCTGATCTTCCTCGAGAGGCAGCGTGCCTTTGGTAATAGGAGCCCAGTGTCTCCTTGACTGCTCAGGTGCTCTTTCTCCGCTGCCATCTGTGGAAAATAGCGCCTGGAATGTTGCTTCTTGCCCTCTCATTATATCGGCTACATCAAGTATTACAGTTCTGACTGCATATAAGAACGTAGCCCTTTTATAGCTGCCTTTGGGATATAATCTGAGAATCAAGTAAAGCAAATAAAATACATACCAGTATTATGTAACACAGTCTTCGTAGTTAATTCATTTCTGTCTGCTAACTACAATTGTCTTACAAGTTTACCACCCGCTCTGTCAGCCGCTCCTTTCCTCCTGTACATTTGTACTTCCATCTCTCTCAGTAATTCCTTCTCCTGGCTTTTGCTCAGTGATCGCTGTTCATTCCTCGTTCATTCTACGTCTGATGAGGGACCTGGCCTGTGTATTCTCCCCCCAGTTCTCGGGCCAGTTCCTGCTGTTTTCCTTTTCTCAGCCAGTACCCCACACTCCATAATCTCCCCTTTTGCTCAGTTATTCTTAGAGTTCCAGGGCAGAATGGCACAGTATTATTAAGAAGGAACTAAATAATTTTCGTGATGCTATAAATTATACTTGTGTACGGCTCACAATTTGGAAACATGCTTAGAACTCTAAAGAAAATAATAGTCCCCTCTCTAAGATGACCACATTACCAAACTGGGATGGATTCTTCTAGTTGTTATTTTCCCCTTAAGCACATGGAAGACACATAGATGTACATGCACAACTTAAAAAATTAAAGTTGTAATACTGTTCGATTGTGTTTTTCGTCTGAATACTCTTAAGCAATCTTGTTAAAAATTTTTAAGTATTTGAATTGCAGTACCTCATAGGAATACTGGTAACAACTTGAGAGCCCTTGAGAGGAATTTTCTTTATGTGACTTTGTACTTGATTTTTCTTCATTGTGAAAGGAAGCAAAATTTTAGGCATTCTATTTTTTTTAACAAACTATGTTATCAGAGAAAGATTAAGAATGAGAGCGAGAAGTTCTGACAGTGTATACCAGTTACATGGCCTAAGCTGGGGTTCTGAGCCTGTTTACTCACGTGTAAAGTTGGAAAGCAATACAAGCTCTTTCCCAGAGAGTTGTGGACAGAGCCAAATGAGAAATCTGAAGGTTTATTTCAAACATGATAGATGGACCCCACAAATAAGGAATGGATAGTTTTGTTTTGTTTTTAATACGCTTGAGAAAGGATGGAAAATCTTTTCTAAAGTTGATCCAGGATTTATTTTCTTACTAGGAGCTCTGTCTAAACATCATTCCCACCTTTGCCAATCTGATAGAATACCCGTCCATGAAAAACGCTTTGATACCAAGAATTAAAAGTGCATGCCTGCAAACGTCTTCCCTTGCTGTAAGTAATTGTATACTGTTTTTGCTTTCATTCTCCTTCTTAGTGGTTTAAATAGTTTTTCTTGTTGTTTAACAATCTCTTTATTGTTTGTCCAAGTATTTCTTCTTAGCTCTAGGTAACTGCTACGTATTAGAAAATGAGCAATAACCATAGTCTCCCTGGCACATAACTTACAATATTACTTCTCTAGCCTTACTCCTTGCCCTTAGTCTCCTTGCCACCTAAAAGTTTAAGGGTTTTTTTCCTTTATTTTTTTCTACTTGAACTCACAATTTATTTTGTTGGTAACTTAAATGTAATCATGAGAGTTTAATTGGTAGATAATCTAAAAACTTTCTGAATGGCTTTCTATTATAAATACCCTATATTTTTAGCCATCTATCAGCTATGATTTTTAGTCCTCCACCTAATACCTACTTTTAAAAAAGTAAAGAGTACAATAAAATAATAAGAGTGTGAATATAAGTGGGAGAAATTAATTTTACTCAGAAGTACAGTATATCATACACAGTATAATCTGAATAAAATAGCATTTCAGGGACAATAAATGTTTGTAGATTTCTCTCTTACCCTACATTGTAAGAAGACTTTATCACAGAGGGGACGTTGCATGGGAGAAATGCCCTTCACCTGACCAGTTTTTATCCTGATGTCTGATAATGAGCATTCTACAGTGTTTGCAATTTTTGTTTTGTAAAATCTGTTCTTGGTGCTTTCATCTCTCTTTATCTGGTGGGTTGTGAGTTTAAACAGTTTGTAGCTTAATAGAATTATAGGCAAAAGCAATTTAAAAGATACTGTCTTATTTGATAGCTATCTGCTTTATTTTAGTTCCTGCTTCTTGCTAGACCGATTCTGAGATGGAAACATGCCAAAATAAGAAAAAATACGCTGTGCACTGGAAGCCAAAGAACTTGAATCTTATTCTGACTTGGTGAAAATGAAGTGTTGGGCAAGTCTCCTCACTTCTCTGAGGCTTTTCATCGGCATTCAAATGATAGGAAAAGCAGTCCTTTCCGTTGAAAGTCTTTCATTTCATAACCTAATTTTCAAAATAGGAAGTGGTAACATAAAGCCTCCCTGTTATGGAGTCAGCTCCAACTCTTAGTGCCCTGTAGCACTCACGGCCCCTGTGGGTCGCTGAAGCTACAAACCTTTCCCGGAGCAGGAAACTTCATCTTTCCCCACAGAACTAGGTTCCAACTACTGACCTCGTGGTGACCAGCTCCATGTATAACGAATGCCCTGTGCCGTCACCTTTCCGTGGTGGTAAGATATTGCCTACGAAATCCTAGGGGGAAGTGCTCTGTCGTACAGGTCGCTATGACTCAAAGGCACACAGCAAAATAATATGCCCCTAACTTCTTTTCAAAGCAATGCCATACCTTATCTATGGCAGTATGGACTTAGCTCAAAGCACACATTCTCTTTCCGTTTCAATAGACAGGCAAAGTGAGACGGGAAGCGTGAGGCTAACAGCCATGCCTCGCAGCATTGTTCCCTTGTTAAACCTGGGTAAGACACTAATGAAATCCTGCAAGGGATCGAATTCACAATGAATTTATAACGAATGCATTTAGAACAATAACTAGGGTTAACTTGCATTTTGTATTGCTGTCAGTGTATCTGTGTTTAGAATGAGATGTGTGAATCTCCGAATTGCGTTTATAGACCTATATGTAAACATTAGACGTTCCACCAAGGAAATTCTTGAAGCTCAGCTATGAGTTAGAATTGCATATCTTAATACTAGAACCGGATAGTAAAGAATAATAAACCCTACAAGGAATTTTAAAAATGCTTTAAGAGCTGTATCTATTCATGACATACAGGAGTAATAATTAATACCTTGTGAAGGAAAATAAAATTAAGTTAGCATTTCTAGTTTCTCTTAAAATCTGTGCGCTCCAGTTGAATACAGTGATCCTTTAACAAAACTAATTGTAAAAACTAGCCATACCTTTAGATAATTCTTTTTGAATGTATATTATCCCTTATATTTGAATTTCAGAAAACGGTCATGTTATTTTCAGAAATGAAAATCGTTTTAATTTTTTGACAGAAATGTACTTTTTAAACCATCCAAGTCAGCTGTTATTACCTTTTTTCTGTTTAAGTTTTATTGAAATTGAGTTCTTGATTCAAAGTACTCTAAACTAATTATAGCAAAAAAGCTTAGCCTGTGGAATATTTATCAAAATAGTCAAGTGAATATAGAATTTGGTTAACATAGCTTCAAATGTCAGGTTTTCGTAACCATATTTAGAGATACGTAAAATTAAAAAGCTTTATGTGAACAAGTATGGGTAATCTCTACATGTTATTGACATTTTAACTTTAGGAATAAAATATCTGAGCTATAAAAAAAACAACTGGAATTCATTATTGGGTGGGGAGAATTTATTCGTTTTCTACAACTGCAGGTGTTCCCAAAGGAACCTTTTAGGTAAACACTAATAACAGGTGTGTGTCACTTAGCGTGAACCATACGTTTTCTACAACTGGACGTTTTGTCAGGTTGATTTGAACATTGTGGCAACATCATATTAAAATGTGGAGCCCACGCAGTTGGGATCACCTACTGCTGCTGTCCCTGCTCATAGAAGCTGGAGGAACTAGTGGTTGGCAGTCACAGACACTGAGCTGCAGGGAGTGGGTGAGGGGCCCAGCTCTGTCTGCTTTCTGCCTGCCTGAGCAACAGGAGCATCGTGGGCCCTGCAGCCCTCTACCCTCACCCCATCACTGCCATCTGCCCCCTGGATAAAGACTTAGAGCCCACAGGCAGAGCCACGCATGCCCCCTGCCTCTGCTGCCTGTGGTCAACCCTGATCTAGTCTGGGGCCTGCAAGAGTGAGAGTCCGGCCCTTAAAACCCCAGGGGGAAATAATCATCCAAGGAGAGCTGCTTTCCCTTTTACAAAAATCCCCCAAACAAAACCACAGGCGAACCAGCAAGCATGCTTTATGGAGCCACAGACAGAGGTCTGTATGGTAGGACAGACATTAAGCAACATGTACCTGTATAGTAGAAGCTTCACAACCCCTAATTATTTATTTAACAGTTTCACTGGCATGTAATTAATGTATCCGACAATTCAGTGGTTCCGTCATATCAAAAAGAGGTGTACAGTCATCTCCACCATCTATTTTGGAACTTCTCATCTTTCTTGTACTCACTGCTCTCAGCTCCCCATTTTCTCCCGTGCTCCTCCCCTGCCGCACACCCCAAGAAACCTTCGATGCACTTGCTGTCTATGTAGCTCTACCCAGAAGAACATAGAACAAACAAATAGAAACAACAACAGAACCACTGCACCCTGCATGATATTAAGGCTGTCCGCATCCCTGCAGTAGCTCAGAGGTAATTCACCAGAGGCTTAATCTATGTCTGGACCCTGAAAGTGGATTTTGGGTTCCCAGTGTCATCCAGAGCTTTCTGCAAACTGGGTGTTTACAATTTAACCTCTGATGACAATCCCTCTTTGGGATTTGGATTTTATTATTTATAATCCGTGAATCACACTGGCTCCTGTGGCTCTTCATGTGGACTTACTTGACACCTCAGTTAGATGGCTGCTTGTCTGAAGGTAACCCATTAAGACCCCAGGTATGATGTATTCTCTCTGATGGCTGGACACCATGTGCTTTCTCACCACACTTAGCTCATAGCTCCCATAGACTCAGTGATCTTTTTATGAGGGCTAGCATCAGACAGGTCCATGTAATAAGAACTAATTGTTCTTAGACTGCGACTAGAATCAAGTTTGAGTGAAAAATGCATTCATATATCTATGGTTTATCTGTATGTCTCTGGTTCCCTTTAGAGACATCATCATTTCATATTAGAGAACATTATTAGTCATCCTCCTGGGGCAACATTAATCTAGTCAACGATATAGACTACACAAGATTAGACTGGCTACAAACTGTAATACATGCTTGTAAAGGTTAAAGTCTTGTTTGACTGGACACCTATTTATATAATCAGTGGGGTTTGATGATACAGCAAATGTGTCAATGACATTCATTCACAAAGGCAGAACCAAGCTTTCCAGATTCATGTATGTCACAATAAAGTAAGGAGGAGGACATTGACATCGTAAGTATATGTTGTCCTAGGCCACCAATACATTGGGCACCTTCAAGGCAAGAGAGATGCACCAAGTCCAACAGTCGCCAGTTCAAGAGCCTTAAGTTAGCAGTCGTCTGGGTCTGAAACACGAGGGGGCGAGGGGAGTGACGTTTGAGGTCAAGCTCAGTTCACTTAGT
Organism: Tenrec ecaudatus; assembly: GCF_050624435.1. Classification (NCBI taxonomy): domain Eukaryota; kingdom Metazoa; phylum Chordata; class Mammalia; order Afrosoricida; family Tenrecidae; genus Tenrec; species Tenrec ecaudatus. Next base: position 26,226,334 of record NC_134535.1, on the reverse strand, counting down.
GAGATCCCCACATTGTTGTGTGGTTTCTGGAGGAGGATGTGCTCCTCGGACAGACAGATTGTGCTGGTTCTGACCCTATAGGGGTAACAGCTGGAAGAGGGGTCCCTGTGGGATGCAGTGGGGGAGTCGGAGAGGTAAGGAGGTCAAGAGCGAAGAAAAAATGTTGAAACTGGTTTGGGTAGCGATTGTACAACACTGCTTGATGTGATTGAACTACGGAATGGTAGGATGTCTGGCTTAGCTCCTAATAAAATGATTTGGAAAACAATAACATGGGGATAATATTGTTACCAGTTACATAGAGTTGTTTTCATATGTAATTGAAATTATTCATAAGAAGCTTCATAAGGGTATTTGACAAATAAAGGGGAAGCTAAATTAAAGAAAATATGACTAATGCCACATTAATTAGGAACTGGTGACATACAATATTGACTAGTGAGAAGCAGAATGTCATCACCAACCCATTAGACTTCATCTGTTTATTCATTGAAAACTTCCATATTTCTCCAGAGTGCTTTCTAGCAGAAACTTTAAGGCATACAGCTACCTGCCTTCATCAAATGTGTTTACGTTGAGATCAATTATGTTGGCAAATGTACTATCTCCTTTTGGAACCTTATTATTAAGGTTATTATTAATAACATTCTTGGGGCGGAGATTATTATGAAACATTAAGTAATAAGGCAATACAGGATTAAAGTATTCATTATGATATATTATTGACTTGTGCAGAAAAAATATTTTCAGCACAGGTATTATTAGCTACTGAAAACATTTCTGCACTCACAGTGTTTGTTCAAATATTGGAATCCTATTAGTTTGGAACTCACAATTAGTGCAGTCTAATAAATTTTACGGTGCAATCTAATAAACGGCATGTTTTCAGACTTGAAAAAAGAACGCACAGCTTTTAAGTCTCAGCGTTCTATAGTACACAGCTTGGACCAAGGCCTGGGTGGCAACTAGGTCAGAAGGGTCCAATGAAGAGCATAGTGCTGGCTGCATTCACCTTGTGGGTTCTGTCTAAGTATTTCCAAGCTTTTTATTTTCCCTCAGTGGGAGGTTGGCTCTCCTGTTTACCCGTCAACAGAAAAGTAATCACCTTCTGTGAGACTTGTGTGTGCCCACCCTGAGCCTGACTTGACTTACTCTCTCTTTTTTTTTTGACCACCCCCCCGCTTCTCCCCCACCTCTTTCTTTTTTAAAAAATTTTAATTTAATTATTGTTTTTACTTTCTCTTAAGGCTCGGTTATCACTCTTGGAATTTCTTTATTTAAAATGTCGCATAGTTCGAGCCGCCGCTTGTCTTTATCTAGTGTGCGTGTGCAGCAATTCTATATTCTTTCTTCTAAAAGTTTGATGAATTAATAAATAGATAAAAGTTTAACATTATTAAAAGATAAGGGCTTTCAACCCTGCTTTTTTCTGACACGATATCAGTGTACATATCTATATAAACATTGAATTACACTGAAATGTTTTGTTCTAGATTGCAAAGACAAATGACTAATGCTATTTACTTCTCTTAATAGGTCCGTGTGAACTCACTAGTATGCTTAGGAAAGATTTTGGAATACTTGGATAAATGGTTTGTCCTTGATGATATTCTACCCTTCTTACAACAAATTCCATCCAAGGAACCTGCAGTCCTCATGGGGATTTTAGGTAGCTAAAAACCTATCGTCATGCTACTTGGTTGTTTTATAGTGGTACAAATAAGGTTTCCACTTATAAAAGCGTTTTACTTTTCAATGATTGAAGAAGGAGCGCACAAATGCCATAGTGTGCTGCTCTTTGGGTTAGTTTGAGCAAAAGCAGCAGAACCTTGACATGTACAAAGAGATAGGCATTTGGAGCTCTTGGCTTCGCCAATATCATGATAACATGTTTCACCTATAAGGTAAATGGCTCAGTATAAGACAGGAAACAAAGCTCCTGCAACTACTGATATGGCTCTTAATACCTGGTAAGTACTGTGTATACTTGTGTAAGCCGAGTTTTTTAGCACATTTTAAATGCCGTTTTTGTGGTAAAATTAGGTGCCTCAGTTGATATTCAGGTTGGCTTATAGTCGAGTATATATGGTATTTGGCACTCGATTTGTAAGAGGAACTGTGCAAAATACCTCTTCAGTATTGCCATATTTTGCCCTCCCCAAATCCAGTGAAATAGGTAGTTGGGGTTGCCATGTGTTGGAATAGGAATTGACTCAAAGCAACCAACATTTCAGTTTCATAAGGAAAAATGAGTCTTAGACTAAGCAAGGTAGATACTTGTCACACACCTGAGAAGTGGTTGAGCAGCTTTTAAATTATGTATGTTTTAATCTAGGAACCTTGGTGGAGTAGAGGGTTATGTGTTCGCTTTATAACCTCAAGGTCAGCATTTCGAAACCACCAGCCTCTCTGTGGGAGAAAGATGAAGCTTTCTCCTCATGTTAAGAGCTTTCTACTCTGGTAAAGGGTGGGTCTTGGAAACCCACAGGGGCAGTTCTGCTCTGTCCTCTACGTTTACTGTGAGTGAGTCAGAATTGACTCAATGGCAGTGAGTTTGAGTTTGATCTTAACCAGTATACTTCACTACTAAATGATGTGCTGCTGAAGCGTACTGGCTGTATAGCACGCTGTGTTCTGCCAGTTAATTACAGACTGCTCTGTCAAGAAGCTCGGAAAGTGCTTGTAACTAACTTGGGCAAGTCTGATATGCCAGGATGTGCTGTACTCAAAAGAAACAGACCTAGCCGTGGAAATCGCAGAAGCATTAATAGGCTTATTTTTTTTCAACAATTTATTGGGGCTCATACAATTCTTATCACAGTTCATACATATACATACATCAATTGTATAAAACACATCTGTACAGTCTTTGCCCTAATCATTTTTTTCTCCTCTTTTTTTTTTTTTACATTTTATTAGGGACTCATACAACTCTTATCACCATCCATACATATACATATTATCAATTGTATAAAGCACATCCATACATTCCCTGCCCCAATCATTCTCAAGGCATTTGCTCTCCACTTAAGCCCCTTGCATCAGGTCCTCTTTTTTCCCCCCCTCCCTCCCCTTTCCCCCCCTTCATGTGCCCTTGGTAATTTATACATCGTTATTTTGTCATATCTTGCCCTATCCAGAGTCTCCCTTCCCCTCCTTCTCTGCTGTCCCTCTCCCAGGGAAGAGGTCACATGTGGATCCTTGTAATCAGTTCCCCCTTTCCAACCCACTCACCCTCCACTCTCCCAGCATCGTCCCTCACACCCTTGGTCCTGAAGGTATCATCCACCCTGGATTCCCTGTACCTCCAGCCCTCATATGTACCAGTGTACAGCCTCTGTCCTATCCAGCCCTGCAAGGTAGAATTCGGATCATGGTAGTTGGGGGGAGGAAGCATCCAGGATCTGGGGGAAAGCTGTGTTCTTCATCGGTACTACCTCACACCCTAATTAACCCATCTCCTCTCCTAAGCCCCTCTATGAGGGGATCTCCATTGGCCAACACTTGGGCCTTGGGTCTCTACTCTGCACTTCCCCCTTCATTTAATATGGTATATATATATACACATACATATATACACATACATATATACATATACACATACATACACACAATTACATCTTTTTTTTGCATGATGCCTTATACCTGGTCCCTTGGCACCTCGTGATCGCACTGGCCGGTGTGCTTCTTCCATGTGGGCTTTTTTGCTTCTGAGCTAGATGGCCGCTTGTTCACCTTCAAGCCTTTAAGACCCCAGACACTATCTCTTTTGATAGCCGGGCACCATCAGCTTTCTTCACCACATTTGCTTATGCACCCATTTGTCTTCAGCGATCCTATCATGGAGATGTGCAGTCAGTGATATGATTTTTTGTTCTTTGATGCCTGGTAACTGATCCCTTTGGGACCACTTGATCACACAGGCTGGTGTGTTCTTCCATGTGGACTTTGTTGCTTCTGAGCTAGATGGCCGCTTGTTTATGTTCAAGCCTTTAAGACCCCAGTCACTATCTCTTTTGATAATTAGGCTTATTTTTTACTTGCTCATTGTGAAGAAGTCATTACCTATTGCTATATCTTAGTACCATCACTGTAGCATCTAGCCATAGAAGCCCAACAATAGAAACATGTCAGAATACTAAGTTCTCTCTGTCAGTTTCTGGAGTGACTTTGAACAAGTTTTTTCATCTATGAAATATGAATTAAAGTAACATTATAGCATTTGTCTGAGACCAGTGAGACAGCTGGAGGGAAGCTACTGAGCATAGTGCTTAGCAAATAAGCACTTAGTAGTCACTCATCAGGGCGCCCTGGTGGTGGTGTAGTGGTTAAAAGTCGGGCTGAGATCCGGTCTAAGCCAGCAGCAGAGGCTGAGACGGGGTTTGCCATCTCGGAAACCCCAGGGGATTGCTGCCAGTCAGCATTGACTCCATGGCAGTGAGTTTTGAGGTTTTGAATGAGTCATTTGTAAAGAATTCATTTGGTTATGTAAACTATGTATATTAACAAGAGAATAATCCGAGAGAGTGTGTTCTGAGATGCTGAATTATGAATAGAAGACTTAGAACCTAACCAAAGAGCGCAGAGAATGCGGAAGGCTTGTGCCCTTTGGAAAGGAAGGCTGTGGACTAGGTGCCGGGACTAAGGCGGTGCTAGGGAAGGCTAGTGCAGGACTACGTTAGGAGGCCTAAGCTTCCCACCCACCGGGTCTGATTTGTTGATGAAGTGCTGCCACCTGTACGCACACACTTTGGAGTGCAGATTTTCCCATATAATGTGTTCATGTAAATAACAAGCGCATACATATAGCATGCATAGCACACATAGGAAACCAATGTGTAAGTGGCTCGCAATGTTTTCACAAAGCCATATAATGTCCATGTTATTTGTATAAACATATAGTAGAGGCTTCAAGTTGGAGTAGGAAGTGTAGAATATACCTTTAGATATTACCAGCTTATTGGGACATTCTGTAACCTTTCTGCCACACTGTAAGAACAGTACCTGATTTGGATAACCTTTTGCTGTTCTGCTACATTAAGTATAATCGTATGCTCTCCAGATAGCTGTATTATAAAATTTAAATGTGGACTATGGTTCCGATGTGTCAGAACGTCATGATTCTTGGGGCTGAAGGAGGAAGTTTGTGACTGTGCTGTGTATCAAAAGATGTCAAGTAGATGCGCTGTTCTTGAGATTGCTGTTTATAGTGTTAACTTTAAAAATGTGTCATACTCTGTTCTGCCAGGTATTTATAAATGTACTTTCACTCATAAGAAGTTGGGAATCACCAAAGAGCAGCTGGCTGGAAAAGTATTGCCTCATTTGATTCCCCTGAGTATTGAAAACAATCTTAATCTCAATCAGGTAGGACTATCATTTGTGCTTATTCATCTTACTGGGGTTTTTGGTGCCATTTAACATACGAAGGTTGGCAAGACCAGGGGAACTATGTGACAGGAGTTCAAGGAAGAAAGGGGTCAAAGTCAAAGACTAGAATGAAAGGACGGGGGTGAAGGCCTCATCAGGAGAACCTAAATGAGCAGGCCTTTGAAAGCTGTGTGGGACTTGGGGCTACTTTATATTTGGTCCTGAGAAGTTCACATGAACAAAGACAAAATCATTGCTTTGGGGTGTTTGATATTTACTACTGTTTAACAAATCACAAACATAGCTGACAAGAACAACATGTGCTGCCTCTAGGCAGCGTGGGATATAAGATTCAGTTAGACATGCTTTCTGAAACTTAGACGCTTCATCACCATATCACCATCATGCAATGATATTGTGACAGCATGCGCCATCAGTACCAGCAGTGGATCTGATTGAAAATGGAGGCTACTGTGATTAACGAACCTGATTTTCCTAATTAGATTTGCTGCTGACTATAAACATAACCATATTGATTTCTTATTATACCAGTTCAATTCTTTCATTTCCGTCATCAAAGAGATGCTCCATAGATTGGAATCTGAACACAAGACCAAACTGGAACAACTTCATATAATGCAAGAACAGCAGAAGTGAGTAGATTGTGGTTGAATTGCATGTGGTCCAGGAGTCAGATTAAAGTTATCTGCTGATCAATTTTTCTCAAATATAGAATAGAAAAGTTGCTGAATCTTAATTTAGTCATATATAAATCCTCTATTTCAATATATCATTAAATTGAACTGAGTTAAAGTGAGGTATTTCAGTTTTAAAAGTATAAGATGTTATATTCTTAATTTTTGCTGTACATAAATAAAATCTTATTTTCTTATTTCAGAAAATCTCATTTCAGGGTGATTCCTCTCCAGTATTAGCCATTAGGAGTGAAGTTCAGGCTAATCATTCAGGGTACCACTTCGAAATATTTTTAAAATCTATGAAATTCCAGTGTTTGAATTTTCTCCCTTCTCTTTCCTCAAGCCCCACCCTCCCTACCCCAGACATTTTTAGAGCATTCATTTCGGGTGTAGTACCACACTATCTGCCTCTTATTTGGGGAAGATTTTCTACATTATTTTCAGAACACTCAAGTTGGAAAGATGAAATTGCTAGTTTATAAAATCTAAAGCTAGTCTTTGCCCAGGAACAAAACACAGGGTTTTAGACAGTCTGTTATTATATACTTTTGAACCCCAAGACATGAAATCAGTCAAATTGATAGCTTTCTTGAGCATGGTCCCCAGTTAAAAATTAGTTTGCTTCTTCCCAGTCACGGTGTCAGATGACAGCTTCTGGAAAGTAAGTGCAGAACAAGGGGAAGTAGAACCTAAGCAAGCTGTGTATGCGCAGACTGTTCTGTAAGGTTGAAGAATTCGGTATTTGATGAATTAACTTTGTTAATATCAACTCAAGCCAAGCCCACGGCCATCTAGTCGATTCTGACTCATAGGCACCCACATAGGGTGAGTCTTTATAGGACAAACCGCTTCAACTGTCTCCCTTGCAGTGGCTGTGATATTTGGACAGCTGACCCATCACCCAAATTCCTTATATTAACACAGGAACTCTGAAAAATAATTTTTAATATAGTTTGTTGTTGAAGCTGTGTGCAGCAAAACACCCTGTAGTTGGCCCATCTCCGTGTGTAATTCAGTGAGATTCATCACGTTCTTCCAGCTGTACGATCATTCTGACCTCCTTTTCCTGTGGTTCCTTCCCCGTTAACAAGTTCACTGCCCCTAAGATTCCTGTCTAATCGTTTGAGTCGCTGTTGTCCTTTTGATCTACGGCGGTAGTTCTCACGAGCAGACAGCTGTGATGGCACTGTGCGCTAGGTCTTGAGCTGCTGATCGCAAGCGCCTAATGATCAAGGCAGATAGTGTATACTTGCTTAACCAAATTATTGTTTGTTTATATGATGACTAGAGGTATTGGGGGGTTAATTTTTACGGTTATCTCAGGACAATAGTTTCTTGGGTTCATCCAATCCCCTCGGCTCCAGAAAGTCCGTGAAAATTTTAAATTCTGCTCTTGATTTTCTGCTTTTTAACTAGGATTCTTTTATAGAACCTCAATCAAAATGCTCAGTAATGTTAGCCAGGCACCATCCAGTTCTGGAAAAGTAATTTTACAAGATTTGTTTGTAACAAACAAAAATGTGTTACCTAGTATTTATACTTAAGGGGAGAAATGAACCTTTTCTCAATCTTACTTTATTTTCAAGGTATAGCTCTTGCAGTGATAGCGCATTCATTCATTGTTAGTATCAATGTTTTAATTTAATCACATCAAGTTCTCTGTATGTCACATATCTGAATATCTCCGTGAGATATTCAGCTTTTTGAATACATGTTTGCCTGAATTTACGAGACTGAGTAAATTGTTTCCTCAATCTCAAATGGTGAGTTAAAAGATTTAGAAATGTTAAGTTTTTGGGTAAGCAGACTTCAGTAGTAGAAAGTAATGGAGCCTTTGCATTTCTTTAAACAATGAGGTTACAGTTTATTTAGGTTATAAAGATTTCCATGTGGATAAACGAATCTTTGTATGAGTGTTTTAAAAGTATGCATTTCTGGCGAATTATCAATTCAACACTGTGTTGCAGATCTTTGGACATAGGAAGTCAGATGAGTGCTTCAGAAGAGACCAGAGCTACAATTGTTGGGAATCAGGTAAGAGGCATTTGAAGAATTTTAATTTTTGAAGAAAGTGGGAAGTATAGATTGAAATATCTTAATTTTTATAGAACGTGTGATCACTGTGTGCTGAATTCGTGGAGCTTTTCATGTTTAATCACCTTTTATTCAATAAGCCCTATCTTTCCTGGCGTGCATTCAGACAGCTTGTTTCTGATTTCAGCAGATGGACAAGGTCTTTCACAGCATTGGAGCCGACTTCCTGACTGGGGCCGAGCCGGACAGTAAGGAGGATGGGCTACCGAGTAAACTGAAAGGAGTAAGTACTTTGCTGTCCTTCCAGAATTCTTACTGTGGAGGAGGAACAGATTTTCGGTAGGAAATTGAATTTAGTATCTTAAGAGGAAATACTCTGTAGTTATCTTTATGCCATTAAAAGTATCAGGAGAACATGACCTGACCCATATTGAGAATAACCAAGACTTGAGATTTTAACTTTTCTTTATTGCTCAGTCTCCTGTGTGATACCCTTTGTAGATCGCCTGGTTCCCCTATCAGTTCCACTCTTGGCTCTCGGGCTGATGGCGTCAGCTGCAGATTCATGCTGCCGATCTACCCTGGGCTCTCTGACTCTCAGTCCACGTGCTCGGTTCCTTCCTGCTCACGGCATTCCCCGCCGTTTCAGCTTCAGTGATTTTTCTTCTGTTCTTTTGAGCCAATCGTTCTTTCTTTCGTTCCATGGGAAAGTCTTATGGAGTGAGATAGACAGCCGGAAAAGATCTGCCAAGTTTTTTAATGATCGAGAATATTTTTTAGACAGTAAGAAAGAATAGAGACAGAAAATTTGCAAAATTTTTCTGACACACTTCAAAATATAAAATTGATGGAGTATAATTTTTATATGACAAAGAGTTTATTAATGAGAAGAATGCAAATATTTTGTTCTGGTGGGGTGCGTGAGTGAAGATAATATTCTGCCTAATTGGAGTTCAATATTAATGTTACCCATGTACCAAATCAGTTAATCATATTATCATTGAGAAGAAAATGATTTTCATTTAAAAAATACTAACTACCATATTGGAAATACCATTATAGCATAAATCTTGTGAGGGTCTGCCTAAATTTAAATCATGCAACAATACAAAATATAACTTGCCTCCGGTAATCACCAGCAGAAGACTATTGGTGATTTCAGTTAAGTAGCAAGATAATAAGGGTGTATCAAAAGAAAATGGAACGACTATTTTATAAGTGGACTGTGTGAAGTTTCTTACTGAGTTTTTACTTTATTTTAAGGCAACACTTACACTTGAAGAAAAACAGAAATTGGCAAAAGAACAAGAGCAGGCCCAGAAGCTGAAAAGCCAGCAGCCTCTTAAACCTCAGGTGCACACACCTGCTGCGCCAGTCAAGCAGGTCAGTCTCTGTGTCGCCCTGTTTCATGCACACGGCTCTGGGGAAGAGCGCTGGTTATTACTGCTTATAAAAAATTCATTGGAAAACATAAATTAATGTGCAGTTTCTAAGAAGAATTATGGGACACAGTGGATTTCTCAGCAACTCCTCCATAGCCTGCCGAATATATCATTTTCTCGGACAGTGCTTGTTACTGATGAAGAAGAAGCTTGTTGAGTAGACGTTCTTTAAAAGGATGAGATCTCAGAGTACTCGTTCAATTGTTTCCACTTTAAAATGATCAGAGAGCATGTATTCATGCTTTAGGTATTTCTTAATTAAAAGTAATTTGCTGTTCTTGGCTTGTGGTTGCCATCAAATTGATTCTGAGCCTTGGCGACCGATCAGCAGACTTTGCACATATATGACAATCGTAAAATTCTTCCATTTTGTGCGTTAACAACGCGAGTCTGCGGTGGTGAGTGCAGGGGGTGGGGGAGGCGAGAGCAATGCGGCTGTGGCTGTGAAGATGTGTCGGCTTGGCCGGGCAGCGCCGTTGGCTGGGATGCCTTGTCTCGGGAGCCAGTGTAGTCAACTTCATTTTTTGCATGATGCTGATTTTCATATAATGACCAAGTTTTAGGAACCGAGCCGTCTCAATAAGTGAGGACTTATTTTAAGAAGATTTACCTGCATGACCTGACCAGTATTTATTTCCAACTGTTTTCCAGGCTCCGTTAACAAGTATTGATGCTACAACAGTGACTAAGCTCCTTACTCTTAATTGACTTAAGAAATAACATATCTTAAAAGCATTTAAGTTGTTTTTTTGTTACCTCTTAGTCACAAAAAGTGACAATATTCGTAGTCACTTCCCTAAGAACAGTGACCACAGAATTTCACATTTTTAATTCAAGATATAAATATTACATGGTATAATTTTTAAAAATCATTTTATTGGGGTCTTGTACAACTCATCACATCCATTGTGTCAAGCACATCTGTACATTTGTTGTCATCATCATTCTCAAAACATTTGCTTTCTAATTGAGCCCTTGGTGTTGTCGGCTCCTCATTTTTCTCCTTCCCCCGTGAACCCTTGATAATTTATAAATTAGTATTATTTTTTCATGTCGTACACTGTCCAGTGTACTGGAAAGAATGCAGTTATTTCAGGGAAGATGCCATTTTATTTAAATAGAGTCCTGCATTAGTGTTACCTGTCATCAAATTAATGGAGCCTGGTGCTGTAGTGGGTTTCTCGTTGGGCTGCTAGCTGCAGGGTCCTCAGTTCAAAACACCAGCCTTCTGGGAGAGAAAGATGAGGCTTTCTACTCCTGTAAAGATTTTCTATTTCAGAACCTACTGGGAAAATTCTACTCTGCCCTGTAGGGTTCCTGTCAGTCAGAAATGAGTGAGTGTGTGTGAACATCTAATTGATTACAAATGTTCATCTGTAAAACTAAGAAAAACAGAGGGCAGGTTGTATTTAGCCTGGGGACAGTGGTTTTTGAACTCTTGGTTCTACTTAGTTTTTACTTTAGAATTTCATGTATCAAATGTTTACTTAATGTAATGTAATAATTTAAACTCCTTCGAGAGCAGTAATTCCCATGTATTTTACAGACCAAGGACTTGACAGACACATTGATGGATAATATGTCATCTTTGACCAACCTTTCTGTTACGACTCCTAAAATGCCTGCTCCGGGTACCTTTACTTCTGTTCCTTCGATGGGCCTCAGCATGCTTTCCGCTCCGATGGACAACACAAAGAGAAAGTTGACAAATGGCCTCAATGCCAACATGGGGTTTCAGACCTCGGGATTCAACATGCCGGTCAATACAAACCAGAACTTCTTCAGCAGCGGAGGCACCCCAGGAGTGACCAAGATGGCCATGGGAGCAGCTGCCACTTTGCCAAATTTCAATGCTCTGAGTGCTTCTCCTGCTGGTGCAAAGCAGAGCCAACAGAGGCCCACAGACATGTCTGCTCTTAACGATCTCTTTGGCCCTCAGAAACCCAAAGTTAGCCTGAACCAGCTGTCCCAGCAGAAGCCCAATCAGTGGCTTAATCAGTTCGTACCGCCTCAGGGGTCCCCAGGTGTGGGCAGTCCCCAGGTGCACATGTTAGGACAGTCTGCCTTTGGGATGCAGGGGAATCCCTTCCTGAACCCACAGAACTACACACAGCCACCAGCGACAATGACCAATAGCAGCTCCGCCAGTAATGATTTAAAAGATCTCTTTGGGTGAAGTCTTGCTCTTACTTTTGAAGGCTTCTTTCAGTTTTAATCGTGAGTGAGCTGATTGGAAGAGGGTCCCTGCGGGAAATTGCCTGGTTCTGCTTCCGGCTCAGCGGAGCAGTCATACAGACTCCTAACCAGTTGCGTTTTTTAAAGCATTGAGAACTGTTTTCCCCTCTTGCCAGCTCCTTCAGGTTTTAAAGGCCTAAACCAACTCAGAGTTTAAAAGGTCAGTTGAATATCTTGAGTTTCAGCAGAGTTTTTCAATTAAATGTTTACTTTGACTGGTAAATCTTGGTGTAATTTTAAAAATCGAATTTATGGTCATTGCAAGTCTCCTCTACTCAGTACTACATGCTTACATTCCACTTCCCATGTCGTCAGTCTTCATTTGAATACGTGAGAAATCGCGATGCTGTACTGATGTGTTTGCATTAGTCTGACTGACCGAGAAAGGGACCGGCTAATTACATCTTATATTTCAGATGAATTAACGTTTAGTATGAAAGGCTGAACAAAAACGACAAAATTTAACTTACTTTCTTTTTCAAACTGCAAGCATTGTTAGCCATCTTAAATGCAAACTGATCATTGTAAATTATATTTTAGCATGGCCTGCCTCAAATAGCAATGTATTTTTCTGCATTTCCTTGGCTATATTTAAAACCGCTTTTCCTACTGTATCATAGACAAAAGAGGTATATACTGATTTGTACAAATATTGGACAAAAACACCCAGATGTGACTTCCTTGACTATTGCCTTCATATTTTCATTTCGAATTCAATCTTTTGAGGTTGCAGCATATATGAATTGCATTTTCAAAAACGAGGTTTGTAGGAAGTAAATTATATTTAATGAGTAACTTCTGAGATTTCTGCTGTATTGTTTCAATTGTAGTAAACTTCACGTCTCTGAAAATGAGCAATTAATTGCATCTCTGGCTACCAGCAGATGCAGTTTCAGTTGACACGGTTAAGTCTTACCTCATCAAGTACTGGTACTGAAGTTCAAGTCTTCCTTTTCCGGTTTCTGCTAGCATCCTAACGCCCTTGGCGACTCTCGGAGGAAGGGAAGAACGGCCTTCCGACAGGAAGCGTGATTGTTTTCCAAAGCCTTTCTCTGAAAACCCACTTGTTGCTCATGGAACCGTGGAGCCTTAGGTTGTGGTGTGTGTGTTGAGTCTCATCCCACCTTGGGTGGTCAGTCAGCTGTCTGTCAAAGACTGGTGTCTGTGTTGCAGTAGCCGCCACAGAATCTGTGATTTTTTGATGATCGAGGACCAGCAATCATTTGAAAAGAAATCATCTAAAGTTTAGTGGGCTGGTATGCAGTTTATTCATTGACTATGAGTATTCTTTCAGTATGCTTGTACACACGATGTTTTTAGTTTAAAATATTTAATAATTTGATGGCAGTTTCATTGCTAGCGGCATTTAATAAGAAAGTACTTTAAAAAAAATAAAAGGTCAACTTTTACATCTGCTTTCTGTATCTCCACTGTACTTTATTAAATGGTTTTAGAAAAAGGACAGATAGAAATGCTGAAGAAACCAACAAATAAAAACATTAGAAAAATCAAAGCGTTTTTGTCAAATGTGTTTATAACTGGACCAGAGTATCTTGTTTGTAATGCAATATTAATAATTCTTGTGAGAAAATTTGCATATGGAATAAATTCGCTTCATGTGGAGGATTTTTTTTCTTTGTAAAACTTCAGTAGTCATTGTTTACTGGGAAATTGTTTTCTTAATTTTGTTAAATACATTGATGTCAGTGTTGAATTCCTACATAGCAGGAATACTTCCTCTAGCATGTAACTTGAACTTCTAGATGTAAGACTAGGTTACTTCAAAAGATACATGTAATTCTTCTTAAGTAATCTTCACAACTTGAAGTTTGCTCATTAATCAGGATAATGGTGCTACATTTTTATAAAAATTTCCTGTACTGTTTTCTACTTTCTTGAAGGTATTTTACTTAAATCATTTCCATCAACTGAATTGTTCCCATTGCCTTTTTCTGCTGAGAAATTGCCTCTGAAAATACTGGGTGGTGCTATTTTTAGATTGTTTCTATATGAACAACGTTTTTAAAGTGCTAGGTAACTTTAAAGTCACTTCAGGTGTTAGCAACATCAAGTCACTCATTCTTACCGTAGAAATTGGTAGATTAAAAACATTTTGTAGACGAAACTTAAAACACAATTTCCTTTATTTGAACCGGTTCTATTTTCTCCTAGTGCGAAAGTGAGTGAGATATGTAGGAGGTGTATAGAAGAAAATGGAAATAGAGTATGTAGCTGACTGTTTTATCTTTTTGTTTTGTTTTGTCTTTTGCAATGCATAAACCTTTCTTTACACTGAATAAGATAAGGAAGTAGGTTTTTGTTTTTCTAAAACTCTGTAAATTACCTCACATGATTGCTTTTAAATATGAAAGGAAAAGGGATATGTGAAAGATCCTGATAGCAAGCACAGAGTATGCACCAAATAAATTGTAGCTTTGATAAAACTTTCCATTTTAAGTTGTGATTTCATGCTTTGTGATTGACTGGTCTTGACATGTTTTTAGAAGGAAACAGTTCTTTCAAAGTTGTAGGCTGGGGTCCTCTAGAGAAGCAAACCCGGTGTCGCTCAGATGTGGGGGCTTCCAAAAGTTTGTGGAGAACTTCATTATCTTTTAATTCTATTGTCCCACAACATTTTGAAGCCCCCTCTCATATCGATTTACCTCAGGGAAACGGCACTCTCTCTTGCAGAGCCTAGCAAGGTCTAAGCTCATGGGTCTGACATCAGGCTGGGGGCTTCTCCAGTTAAGCTTCAGGGACCAGTGAGCCCAAAATTGGAAAGTTAGGCAGCAAGTCTCTGGTTTCACAGGAGAATGCTTGCAGGTTGGCAGGTAAGATGTCAGGCTGCTCACTGAGGCTGAACAGACTAACAGCTCCCTCGTTCTGCAGGCAGGTGAACAGGCCACAGGCCCAAGTCTTGGAAACTAGAGGTCAGATGGTAAAGATCCCGAGGCAGAATCCAAACTTCACAAAAAACAAACCCAAAGAGCTTTGCCAGACGGCCCACATACAGTGATAACCTCGGTTGCTTCACTTACTTTGTCCCAAATTCATGTTCAAACACCGAGAAGTTCAAGAATTGAACATGTTTTCCCATAAGAAATCATGGAAAACCAAATAATTGGTTCTGAGGCCCCAAAATTACATTTATAAATTTATTTTTCCAAGACTTTAAATCACTTACAGAGGGTTTTAGCCTCCTTATAGGCCACTGTCTCAGAAAAGCTACAGCTGTGGAATTGTTTCTGAGTTATCCCAGTTAACGGATTTTTCAACCACTCTGATGGTCTGGGTTCTTTATGGTTCACACCTTTCACCACATCAGAAACTTTAATCACCACCACCCCCCTCCAAGGAAATGTCGCTATGCTCACCTACCTACCCATGTTGGAGTCAGCTGCAAAGCAGACTGGTGGGCACCCTGAATCACATTTGACCACAGTTTCTTTAACTTCGCGATTCTCAACTTTTCCTCTTGGCTTTACTGCTGGTATCACTAACTTTCTGTGGAGCCCTGATGATATTTTATTGCAAATAAAGTACAAAAACACAGTGACAACCGTTTGGGCACTAACACAGAGCCCTGGATGCTGTCTGAGCAGAGCAGCTCCCATTGTAGCCCCGAGGAGATGCAGCAACTCGTGACTGTTTTTTTCAAGTTTGATCGCCGGTTCTACTTTAAGCAGTTAGGAACTTCAAGCAGATTTCTTTTGCTTTTCTTGAACTTTCTTGTTGGAGTGGTGGAAAGTGCGAGTTTGGGGCTGTTCACAGTCAAGGCGCCCCTGTTGAGTGAAAGCAAGTCACAGCCCTAGGAAACTGCCTTTCATGTTGGCTGCAGCTCGCATGTCTCCCCGTGGAGGTGAGTGCTTGGCATGGACTCTCACAGGGCATGCCTATGTTACAACGGCCTAACGATCGAGATTCAGAGGTTGATGCGTCACAACCAAAATACAAACCAAAGTAGATTTGGAAAGATTGTCAGCGGCTTTCAAACTACGGCGCTCAGCAAGAAATTCATTTAACTCAACCCTGTAGATAAAATACCTGTATAAAACAAGTGCCAGGAAAACGTTTTAAACAAGTGTAGTGCACACTGCTTTTTCTCATTCTTGCCAGTTGGGAGGAGCCCTGGGGGTAGAGTGGTAATAGGTTGGGCTGTGATCCTCAAGGTCAGCTGTTCAAAGGCACCCGCTGCTGCTCCGGAGGAAAACGGGATTTTTTACTCTCATGAATATTTGCAGAATCCCACCCGGGCAGCCCTGACTAGGGTCACTGTGTGCCAGCATTGACTCGATGGCAGTGAGTTTGATCCAAATCTCTGAAAAGATTTCAAGACTCAGTTTGAATGAAACAATTTAACCCTTTCTTCAATAATTGTCAAACCAGAGGGCCAAATTCCCCGTGTAGCTTAATCCAAGGCTGTAAGAGATTAGAACCAGAAATAGAAGCTAGCTATTTTCCAATCTGCAGCCCCGCACTCTTTCCCACGCTGCACCCCGTGTGTGACTTTTTGGAGTACTGTTGTTGCGACCACCTTCTGTATCAAGTCTATAGTGAGTATTTGCGCCACAATGCATGTTGGGAAAAGTGGCGTTGATGGGGGAAAGTGAGCGAGATGACACGATAGCATTGCACCGAGTAAATCAGGGTTGGCTTTCTCAACTGGGGCCCAGCGAGGGCCTGGAGGAGCTGTGTTGGCAGTGCTGGCAGTCCCGGGCCATAGCACCGATTGAAGACCGTGAGCAGGAGGGGTGGCAGCCAGCAAAGCCATTTAACCAAAGAGCCGTAGTTCAGATGTTCCAACCATTCTCTATTGAAAGCATTCAAGTTTCCAGGAACGGGGGAGATAACGCGTATCTGGGGCACAAAGCACATATCTGAATGTTTCTGGTTGTTAGGTGCCGTGCACCACCGAGTGAACCTGCCCAGCCCTGTAACATCTTTACAATTGCTTTCTAGCAGCCACGGTGAAGAAATGAAAGTAACTGTTACTGTCGAAGTAGCTCCGGTCTGTGCTGATGCCCAGTGTGTCAGAGTATCGCTGCGCTCCCTGGGGTTTTAATGGCGGCCCTCTTGGGAGTAGAGTGCCAGGGTTTTCCATAGCGGTACCTCTGAAGGGACTCGAGTGCTCAGTGTTTTGGTTAGCAGCTGAACACATGAATGATGTGTACTGTCCGAAACCCGGAATCACTGCCATTGAGTCAGTTCCACCTCTATAGATCTGTCCCATAGGGTTTCCAAGGCAATAAATCTTTTTAAAGAACATCTTATTGAGGGGCTCTTACATCTCCTGTAACAATCCATACGTCAATTGTATCAAGCACATTTGTACATATGGTGCCATCATTTTCTAGAAATGTATTTTCTATTGAGCCCTTGGTGTCAGCTCCTCTTTCCCCCCCTCCCCCTACCTCCGTGGCCCCTTGATAAATTATTATTTTCATATCTTACACTGCTGTCTCACCCCACGATTTCTGTTGTCCATCCCCGTGTGTGTGTGTGTGTGTGTGTGTGTGTGTGTTATGTGTGTGGTTATAGGCTGATCATCTTGATCAGTTCTCCCTTCCCTCCTCTCCCCACCTTTCCACCTTCTAAGTCAGCCATTCCCGTTCCTGGATTCCATGTGTCGTGAACTCTTATGTCTTATCTATATCTATGCACGTGCTCCAGTACTCTGGCCAGAACTGAAAGACAGGACTGGGGTCATGATCGTGGGGGCTGAGGGAGCCTCAAGGGTGAGGAAGCCTCAAGGAGTATTGTGTGTTTCACTGGCGCTTTACTGCACCCTGATTGGCTCATCCCTTTCCTGTGACCCCTCTGTGAGGGGATGTCCCATTGTCTACTAAAGGGCTTTGGGTCTCTGCTCCCGCCCTGCTCATTCTCAACAATAGGGTTTGTTTTTCATTTGTTTTGGGTCTTCTGATGCCTGTTACCTGGTCCCCGGACAACTCATGGTCACACAGGCTGGTGTGCTTCTTCCATGTGGGCTGTTGCTTCTCTGCTAGGTGGCTGCTTGTTTAACTTCATAAGTCCTTAAGACGCTATTATCTTTTGATAGCCGGGAACTTTCTAAATAAGGTGATATATTTTCACGGAAGCATACTGTCACATCATTTCTTCTGTGCGGTATCTCGTGGGTTCAGACCACTGGCCTTAGGGTTAGTAGCTGAGTGCTTTTATCACTATACCATCAGCGCTTCCTAGCACCACCCAGGGACATATATTAGAGGGTAACCTCCCATCCAGATTTTTTCCTTCAAAGCCATATACTTAAATTTTTTTACAAAACAATCTTAGCACATTTAAATTACTCTCCATTACACTTAATACATTTGTCAAATCTGCGATTCCATTCTTGGAAACATTTTTCAAACTTAACTTTGGATGGTTGACAGCACCCCTTGTTTATTTTTCTTCACCTCTTCTTCATCAAATCTCTGTCGTTTCATGTCCTTCTTCATTCATGGAAACAAAAAGAAGTCACATGGAGTGAGGTCAAGTGAGTATGGTATGTGTGGCAAGAGAGGCATGCTGAGTTTTTTTCCCCCCCAAACTGGTGCACTGGGATGGCTGCCTAAGCAGGTGTATAGTGTGACAAAAACAATCTCCTGTCTGTCACAAATCAGGCCTTTTTTGTCACACACTGTTACATGATCTTTTCAGAACCTCTAAATAGATGAACAGCCTGAGCTGGTGGAACAAACTCCAAATGCACCAGGACTCAGCCATCCATCCGTTTGGGAAGTAGACTTGACTTCCAGAATGAAGATTGTCATCAATCAACATTCCACCTTTTTTGGAATGAGAAAAGCACTCATATACTTGAATTTTTACCATAGCGCTGTCCTTGTAAGCTGTGTTCAACATAGCAGTTTCTGCAGCCTTATCCCAGAGCAGGAAACAAAATTTCACAGCTTCATGCTCCACAGAAACTCATATGTATAAGAGAGTTTTACATAAAGCATAAGTGCACATCAAGAAAACAGCCCAACCCAGTGCTGCCCAAGTCCACAAGTCCAACATTAGCCCATATGTCCGAACCAATCCACACAGTCCTCCATCTCACAAAACACATACTATGATGCCGACTGCTGGAGGACAGCCGAGTCAGTGAATGTGTAAGCATCTCAGCGCTGGCAGGGGTCTCCACACGGCTGCTCCAGCACCCAGGGCTGCATCGGGGTAGGTCCATGTGGCTTCTCCTCGGGAATGTTTTGCAGGAAGTGAACCTTGCCAGCTGAAGCAGGAACTGGCTAAGGCAGCTGCACCCTGGTGCAAAGCAAGAGACCCAAGAACTAGAAAGGCGAGGCTCACCGAGCCATTTATCCCTCCACCCTTTAATTAACTCCACATCTTTTTATTGGCCAGGTTGGCATAATAAACTACCTTAACAGACTAATGCAACTTTTATGAAAAAAATTCACTGTGACCAGAGAGAACCTTCCCAGGCTGCACCACTAGGTGCACTAACTCAGAGCAGAGTTGCTAGATGCTCGCCTAAAAGGAAAAATTGTGTAGTACAAAAGCTCTGCCCAGTGAGCCTTTTTCCATTTTGGGGGGGGCACTTCCTGGTATGTTACATGCTCTATACATATACATATACATATATATGCTAAATATAATAATCTAACTTAAAATATCTGAACTGTTATTCCAACATATAGTATTGAACACCTTAATGAGCTACTTTGTTGTTAAGGACCCTCGAGTTGATTCCAACTCAGCAACCCAACATACAACCAAATGTGCCTTGCCGTCTTCACAATCATCGTTAAGTGTGAGCACATTGTTGCAGCCACTTTGTCATGCCACCTCATTGAGAATCTCTCTTTTATAGTCACTTCAGAAAATAACTCGACAGTTTCTGAGTAAGTTAAGCATAGAGCATGATATGAGCCAACACATAGTACAGATGTTATTGTCGGGTGCTGTCAAATGGGTTCTGACTCTTAGCAACCCTGTGCGCAGCAGAACGAAACTCTGCCAGGTCATGAGCCATGCTCAGAGTTGTTATGTTTGAGCCCTTTCTTGCAGCCGCTGTGGAGATCCATCTCCTTGACGGTCGTCTTCTTTCTCACTGACCTCCTTACCAAGCACAATATCAATTTTCAAGGACTAGTCTCGCCTGATAACTTGGCCAAAGTACCCAAGAGAAGTCTCCCCAACCTCACTTTTTTTTTTTGTATTTGATAGGTTTATTTTGAGATTTCAGACCAGACATTTTTATTTCCAGGATCACATTATGTCTAAAATCCACTTCTACAATCCATACAGTTTATTCTGATGCATAGAGGTCCTATATAGGTCTTCCAAGACTATACATCTTTACAGAAGTGGGTCTCACTGTGATGGAGCCAATTCCAATGCATAGAGACCGTATAGGACAGAGTAGAATGGTCCCTGTGGGTTTTCCAGACTGTAATTCTTTACAGAAGTAGAAAGCTTCATCTTTCTCTCACATAGCAGCTGGTGGCTTCAAGTTGCTTGCTGACCTTTCTGCCCAATATCCACTGTACCCTCAGGGCTCTTAGAGGAGTAGGTAACCCTCTCTTTCTCCTTGTGAGATTAAGCAGTCCAATGCTTACTTGACAGCACCATTAGAACTCTTTTACATCTAATATAGAGATGTAGAATTACTGAAACGTAGTCATCATTAATCCATTCTAGGATATCTTACTTTTAAAATGCAATGAAAGAGGCTACACACTATTTATTATGTTTCAAAATCATCCTAAGCAAACCTTTCCTTATGATTGCCTCATTCATTCACATTCAGAATACCAGTTAGTACCCTATGTATTTGTGTATAAGCCGAGTTTTTCAGCACATTTTAATGCAGTTTTTGTGGTAAAATTAGGTGCCTTGGCTGTTATTCAGGTTGGTTTATACTCGAGTATATACAGTAACTGCTGGATGGTCATTGGGATAGGGTTAGAAGAGACAAAAAGAAACCAGAAATAGTATGGGGAATAATTACATAATCTTGTGTTAGGCTGAAAACCTAAAGGTTGGAAGGTTCCAACTCACTAGTGACTATGGAGGCTGGGCTGGGGGGAACCCCTACTGCTCTGCTCTGGCAAAGATTACAGTTTATGAAAGCATGGGGGAACAGTTCCACTCTATCATAGGGTCAGTAAGCGTTGGACCTGACTTAAGAGAACAGATGTAAGAGTTAAAGAAAAGCTATATTTATAAGAACCTATTGTTCTTACCCTGTTTATTTTTAATTAAAAAACACTAATTACTCAAATAATCGTTGATTAACCAGAGTATTTCACAAGCAATACCATCATTATTTCAGAGTACTGTAACAGTTTTGAAATATTGGGCGTGATGCCCTGTTTGAAATCAGATCATGTCTTTTACATTTGTTTTATCAAGTTCTCTCTCTCTTTTTAAATTTTCCTGTACCCTGAAGGTTGTTTTTCTCTCTTCCTAGGACCTTAGCCTTTGGTTAACTTCATCTCCTTTTAAAATCATCAACCTCTGCATTCACCAACGTGAGCCTTTTGAAAACTTTACTGTGACTCACTGGTCTTTTTCAGCAGATGGCACTGTTATTTAGGCTAAACCATTTGTTAAACAGGGCAAGGTAGTTATTCTCAAGCACCCCCTCAAGACAATAGGGTATCACCATGTGTAAAATTAACATGGAATCATGTTATAAAAAGGAACTGAATGGAAGAAACATCCCATGAAAATATTTCATACATCAAAAAGACTCAATTGAAATTAAATATTCAGTTGCCATTTTCCCCTTATTCTTTTATTATTCTTTTTTTTAAACAATTTATTGGGGCTGATACAATTCTTTTCACAGTTCATACATATACATACATCAATTGTATAAAGCACATCTGTACAGTCTTTGCCCTAATCATTTTTTTCTCTTTTCTTCTTTTACATTTTATTAGGGACTCAAACAACTCTTACCACAATCCATACATATACATACATCAATTGTATAAAGCACATCCATACATTCCGGATAGGACAGAGGCTGTACACTGGTACATATGAGGGTTGGAGGTACAGGGAATCCAGGGTGGATGATACCTTCAGGACCAAGGGTGTGAGGGACGATGCTGGGAGAGTGGAGGGTGAGTGGGTTGGAAAGGGGGAACTGATTACAAGGATCCACATGTGACCTCTTCCCTGGGAGAGGGACAGCAGAGAAGGGGGGAAGGGAGACTCCGGATAGGGCAAGATATGACAAAATAACGATGTATAAATTACCAAGGGCACATGAGGGAGGGGGGAATGGGGAGGGAGGGGGGAAAAAAAGAGGACCTGATGCAAGGGGCTTAAGTGGAGAGCAAATGCCTTGAGAATGATTGGAGCAGGGAATGTGTGGATGTGCTTTATACAATTGATGTATGTATATGTATGGATGTGCTTTATACCATTGATGTATGGATATGTGTGGATGTGCTTTATACCAACCTCACTTTTAAGGACCATATTCTGGAGGCGTTTCTTCCTAGACAGGTTTGTCTTTCCCCAGGACCATAACTCAAGCGCTTCAGTTCTCCTTGGGGCTTCTTAATTCATTGTGTTCAGCTCTCGTGTGCATTCCAGGGGATTGAAAAGACTGTGGCTTGGGTCAGGCTCCTTAGTCCTCAAAGTGGCGTCTTTGTGTTTTAACCCTTTAAAGTTGTCTTTTGCAGATTTCCCCAGTGCAATACATCGTTTGATTTCTTGACTGTTGCTTCCAGGGCATTGTGGTTCCACGTAAAATAAAATTCTTGATGACTTCAATACTTTCTTGATTTATCAAACTGTTGCTAATTGGGTTAATTGTGAGGATTTTTTGTTTCATGTTGAGGTGTAATCTATAATGAAGACTGTAATCTTCTTCAGCAAGTGCTTAAAGCCTTTTAACAAGCAAGGTTTGTTATCTGCCTGGTCATTAATGAGTCTTCCTCCTGTCCTTATGACGCCTTCAGATTATTTTCTCACTATCCAGATTGCCTCAATATGGTGAAAGGATAGAACTCTGAAGCATACTTTGCCTAATTTTCAACCATATAGTATGCCCATCTTCTTTTCCAACTACTGGTTTATATACTCAATAGGTGTTCCGGAACCCCTATACTTCACAGTGTTATCTGTACTTTGTTATGACCATACAATCAAATGATGCTTCTGCATAGTCAATAAAACACCACCAAGTATCTCTCTGGTATTCTCTGCTTTCTGTTAAGATCCAGCTGACATCAGCAATGATATCCTTGGTTCTACTTCATCTTCTGAATCCAACTGAAACTCTGACAGTTCCCTATTCTTGGACACTTGCAACTGGTTTTGAATTGTCTTCAACAGAATTTTACTTGCATATGACATTGATACTATTTTGGGGGATAATTTCTGCATCACAGTGATGGGTGCACATAGGGTTCTCTTCCAGTCTGTTGGCAGGTAACTTCAAATTTTACATTTGTTGTTAGTGTTAATCATAGCCAGAATCAATTTGATAGAAATTTTTTTATTCTTGTTAGGAGCCATTGAGTTGGTTCTGACCCACAGGGACCCTGTGGATGACAGAACAAAAGACGGTCTGCTCTTCCAGGATGCACACCTTCCTGACATGATTGCTGAAGACAAACGTGTGCATAAGCAAATGTGGTGAAGAAAGCTGATGGTGCCTGACTATCAAAAGACATAGTGTCTGGGGTCTTAAAGGCTTGAAGGTAAACAAGTGGCCATCTAGTTCAGAAACAACAAAACCCACATGGAAGAAACACACCAGCCTGTGTGACCACGAGCTGTCAAAGGAATCAGGTATCAAGCATCAAAGAACAAAAAATCTTATCATTGTAAATGTGAGTGCAGAGTGGAGACACAAAGCCCACCGGTAGGTAACTGGACACCCCCTTACTGAATGTTGTGAGGAGGAGATGAGGGTGCAGGGTAGCAATGATGAAACATATAACTTTCCTCTAGTTCTTTAATGCTTCCCCCCCCATCCCCCCAACTATCATGATCCCAATCTACCTTACAAATCTGGCTAGACCAGAGGATGCACATTGGTACAGATAGCAACTGGAAACACAGGGAATCCAGGACAGATAACTACTTCAGGACTAGTGGTGAGAGTGGCAATGCCTGGAGGGTGGAGGGAATGTGGGGTAGAAAGGGGGCACCAATTACAAGAACCTACATATAGCAAAAGTAATGACATTAATAAAGTAACAGATTAGAAACCTCAAAAAAATTCAAATCGGGTTTTCCTGGTCGTTGGATGAAAAGCTAAAAACTCTTAAAATTCATCTGTAATTGTAAGTTAAAATTTTTTAACAATTAAAAAAAACACCTTATCTTTAAAAAAAAAACACGTCGGTCTGCTCTTGTGTTGTCCTCACAATTGTTTGTGTCCATCACATTGAGGGGCTTCTTTACCCTGGCCCTCTGCTGAGCATCCATGTCCTCTTCCAGGGACCGGACGCTCCTGGCAACAAGTACTGTATTAGTGGTATTGGCGTATGTGGGAGCTGAGTAGCTAAAGAGGGCCCCAGTGACAGTTACCAATTTCCTGTCTCCTGGCTCCTACTCCATTCTTTGCCGAGCGTCATTCTGGAGTTTGCTCACTCACTGTCATTGAGTAGATTCCCTGATGGGAAGGGAGAGCTGCCCAGGGGGGTCCAAGATTGTTAACAGGAGTAGAAAGCCCATTTTTCTTCCATTCTGCAGCTCGACACTCAACTTTTTTTGTCAGCTGGCTGGATGTTAGGTTTAAATTTTTGCTTTTTAATAACAGATTTTTCTTCTTCTTTTGTCATTTGATTTCTTGACCACTACTTCCATGAGCATTGATTGTGGAAGCAAGCATGATGAAATCCTTAGCAACTTCAGGCTTCTCTGTTTATCATATTGTCTATTGGTCCAGTGTGGGGAGGAGCTTGGTTTGCTTCACATTGAGTTGCAGTCCGTACGGAAGGCTGCGGTCTTTGATTTCATCCATGTTTTAAGTAAGTCCTCCTTTCAGCAAGCAAGGTCATGTTATCTGCATATTGAACTTGGTTAATAGGCCTTCCTCCAAACCCGAGGCCACATAAATCATTCCGCAGCTTGTCCCTCGGATGTCGACTGCTTAGTCCTTCATCCTGGTGCCTTCGTAGCCCGGCAGCTCTGCTGAAACCTGTTCACCAGACATGACCCTGCAGGAATCTGAAATACTGGTAGCAGAGTTCCCAGCATCACAGCACTTCCCAAACCACCCCAGTATGACAAATGGACATGTGTTGGGATTAACAAAATAGAGACTCTCATGTCTAGAGTTTGGATGTAGGAGGCACCAATCATGCAGACGCCTGCCAAGTCTATGTCCTTGAGTCCCCCGCTCTTTCTGAATGGGAAGACATACGATATGGGGATTTCCAGGGGCATACCAAAAGTTCAGAGAGGCCCAGAGACTGTGAACATAAAGGCGAGGCTGGCGCACTTGACACTCTCATTCCTGTGCTAGAAGAGATCCCAGAGTGTTTAGGAAAATCTGTCTCTAATAGTGAACACTCTGAAATTCCCTTTGGCGAAGCACTGGAAAGGCCTCTGGCAGGAGCAGGAGCCTTACTCGCTTGCCCGCCTTCCCTGAAGAGGAGCCACCTCTATCCCGGCTTCAGGGAGTGTGTGCTTCTGCCCCGCATCAGCCAGTGTCGGTACTGCAGGTCCTTGCCACTCCCTCCGACCCAGAATGTCAACATCTCGTTTTGCGAAATAGCAGTGGTGTGCCAAACTCAAGTCATGCAGCCAGTCCTCTAGAAAATAAAATATTATGTGTGTGTGTCCCCCTTTTATTTTTTGATAAAGTTGTTATTAAAGACTCCAACTCCATTTCGATTTTATTTTTACTTTTTTTCAAGCCATTACTATTTGAGGGACAAGGAATCTGGAGAGATTTTTTTTCAAAGGAAAAAATACTGTATCTATACATAGGGGCAGGGAGTGAGGGTAGACAAACAAACAAACAAAAAACCCCAGAATTGGATTGTGCCAGGCAGACCTTTCGCAGTATGTATTTCTCCCACTAGGTGAGCATCTAGCAACTCTTCTCTGAGTTAGTGTATCCAGTGGTGCTGCCTGGGAAGGTTCCCTCTGGTCACAGTGAATTTTTTTCAAAAAACCAGTTTTGTTCAAACCTCATTTCTTTTTTGTGTGTGATGGCCGACTTAAGAGAACAGTGTATGACTGTGAAATTTTGTTTTCTGCTCAGGAAAAATGTCACTGAAACAGCTTACAAGGAGAGCACTGTGAGAAAAACCAAGTGTATGAGTGGTTTTCTCATTTCAAAAAACGATGAAATGTCGATTGATGACAAACCTTGTTCTGGACTTCCATCCACTTCCTGAACAGATGAAAATGTCGACTCATAGTGCATTTGAAGTTCATTCCACCAAGTGAGACTGTTGATCAATCTTTCTATTTAGAGGTTTTGAAAGGATTGTGTAACAGTGTATAACAAATTTGTGGCAGACGGGGGACTGGTTTTGACACATGACAATGCACCTGCTCATGCAGTCATCTCAGTGAACCAGTTTTTGGCAAAAAACAGCATGCCTCTCTTGGCCACACACCTTACTCACCTGACCTCACTCTTTGTGACTTCTTCTTTTTTTTCTCCATGAATGAAAGGACAATGAGTTGACAACATAGAAGAGGCGGAGAAAAAAACAAACAAACAAACAAGGGAGGGCTGTCAGCCATCCAAACAGTTGAGTTCGAAAAATGTTTCCAAGAATGGAATTTCAGATTTGACAAATGTATTAAGTGTAATGGAGAGTACTATGAAGGTGATAAGGTTGTTTTGTAAAAAAATTCAAATACAGAGCTTTAAAAAAGTTCAGGTTTTTTTGGGGAGGCCCCCAAACAAGTTTATTTTCCTAAAGTTGTGGAGGAGGGTAGATGTCTGACTGTAGGGTGCTGACTGTAGGGTGCTGACTGTAGGGGCGGTTGTTCTCCATCCCCTTCAACGTCTGTGGGTCCAGTGTTCCTTGCAGATATCACGTGTGAGGTTCCCAGCTCAGGGATCCTGGCCCCACGAACTGTGCCGCGTCTTGCCCTTCTTCCTGGGTATGAGTGAGGCCCTTCTCTGTTCACTTTTCTCACTT
This sequence comes from Tenrec ecaudatus, assembly GCF_050624435.1. Lineage (NCBI taxonomy): Eukaryota > Metazoa > Chordata > Mammalia > Afrosoricida > Tenrecidae > Tenrec > Tenrec ecaudatus. Next base: position 26,199,451 of record NC_134535.1, on the reverse strand, counting down.
TTCCTCTCTTGTAAGGTAGAAGGTGTGATGCAAGGAAGGAGATGACTTGAGTCGGGTGTGACTTGAGTCAACCCCTCTGAGACTGTGAGTGCGACACATCCCACACTGAACCTGCTTCATTCAAGTGGAGGGGTTTGCATTTATAACACAGACATGGGGAGCAGCCTCATCCGATCTTAGAATGAGGACAATCACAGAATACTGAGAATAATGGCCTAAGGGGACTAAAATGAATGAGTTGACATTTAGCATTTCTAGAGGTTGGCTGTGATCAAGACCTGAAGGTTCTGAAGGGAAAACTCCAAGCTGCCCCGAGACATTAGCAAACAGCAAGCTTCCAAGCACTGACACGGACCCTATGTCCCTGGTACATGACCCCAGGGCACCTGACAACAACAGGGAGCTAGCCAGGTTGACACATACTTCTTGTACGACACAGGTGGGCTAGAGGATCAGGAAGCTTCTTAGAAGAGGCGGGGCAGAGTTTGACCACGTGCAGAGCCCTCTAACAATTGCTGTTGAAGCTGTCACATTTCATCAAATTAGTCTGGCCACGTTGTCGAGGGGGGTAGAGTATCCTGCATCTCCCGGGTCTGTTTGAACTGTGAGTTTATCTTAAAGAGGCTTGAATGAAAGGAAAGCTAGCCAAATAACCTGATTATAGGAAGAAAGTGGTGTAACAGGACGTACTAAAACATTTTATGATAAAGTCAGGGACAAGAGAAAGACAGGGAATAAAATAAGTGAGCTATAATGTTATTTCTAGAAGAGTGTTTATACTTTCTTTTACAGAAAATTTTAGAAATCTACACGGTGGGGCTCTCTCTATATATGGAATAGGAAAATATTTATTTATTTAAAAATAGTTATCTGGGAAAGACATGTCCGACATAAATATATTTAATCTAACAGCCACCAGAAGATGTCACTATTTCCCCAGGAACGATCCATTACGTTGGCTCTCTTACAGATAGTTTTAAACACAGACTAAGAAAGATATTGATAGGAGTATCTAGTTTGTGGTGCTGAACTTATGAAAAGAATAAGGTCTCAAGCAATAAGCCCACATGGAAGAAGCACATCAGCCTGTGTGATCATTAGGTGCATCGGGTAATCGGCATCAGAAGACCCCAAACAAACAAACAAGCAAACAAACAAACACCATATTGTTGAGAACAATGGGGGTTGCAACAGAGACCCAACACCCATCTGTAGACAATGAGACATCCCCTCACAGAAGGGTCACAAGGAAGGGATTAGTCAACCAGAGGATAGCACCAATGAAACACACAATATCCCTCTGGTTCCTTGAGGCTTCCTCACCCCCCACTATCATGGCCCCAGTCCTGCCTTTCAGTTCTGGCTAGACTGGAGCATGCACACTGGTAAAGACAAGCGCTCACGACACATGGAATGCAGGTCAGATAAACCCCTCAGGAACAGAAATGGGAGTAGGGATACAGGAGGGTAGAGCGAAGGTGGTGGGTGAAGGGGAGAAAGGGGGAACTGATCGATCACAATGATCGATATATAATCCCCTCCCCAGGGAATTAACAACAGAAACGTGCATGAAGGGAGACAGCAGTTAGTGTAAGAGATGAAACTAATAATAATTTATCAAGGGTGGGTGGGTGAGTAAAGGAGGGGAAGGAGGGAAAATACAGGAGCTTATGCCAGGGGCTCAAATAGAAAGTAACTGTTTAGAAAATGATGATGGCCACTTATGTATAAATATGTTTGATAAAACTGATGTGTGGGTTGTTAGAAGAGCTCTAAGAGCCCCCAGTAAAATGATCTTTTAATAATAATAAGATCATAGGAGAAATCCTCATTGCAGTGAGAGTTTGCTCTGTCTTCGTTCTAGACGCCCACATAACAAACCCTGTTCATGATTCCATATATTGAAATTATTATTACTTTTTAAAATTAGCTACTTCTATTGTACATGGGTCCTTGGGTCGGGGCTAGATCTCATCTCCATCCATAGGCTCAGGCCCCAGGGCCTCCGTCTCCTCAGACAGGTTCCCCCACAAGGCTCTAAACCTGCGCACCTCCTCCACGAAGTCCTCATGGGTGTCCCAGCCAGCGTCCCTCTGGGCAGGAAGCTCTCCTCCACACTGTCCTCAGCGCTGCTCCCACCAAACTCTGGCTTTCATGTGTACACCAGGCTGTGGCTGTGGGTCTGGCAGAGCAGCCCCGGGGCGCACGGGCACCAGCCCAGCGCCCATCGGGCCCCAGCTCCTAGGTGATGAGGTCCAGCCACCGCTGGCGGGGCCGTGACACAGCTCGCCCTCCACGGGCAGCGGTGTGCACACAGGACACAACAGGCCTCTGTGGAAGGCGCAGCACAGCCCGGACTGCCAGTCCCTCTGGTTGTCGCAGATGGTCCCGTGACCCCAGAGACACAGCTGGGCACCACAACACTCACTGGCCCGGGTGCAGAGGGCCTGCTGGTCCCGGCATGGCTGGCAGCTGTACTGGAAGCTGGCAAACTGGCCGGACTGGCCCAGCGCACAGTCCTTGTCAATGATGCATTCCTCCTCGGAGAAGGCCGGTCCGGACAGAGAGCAGGAGGACCGGGAGAGAGGAGAAGGCGTCTCCATATATCGAAATTATTTGGACACTCAGGACCCCCCTGCACTTTAAAGACAAGTAAATATGGTGATAAATCATCCCAGATACCCTCTACAATCTTGATTTCCTCTGACGTTCGCAGAATGTTATATTATTCCAGCCACCTTTACTAAATGATTGCATTCAAAAGCCTGTTTTGGCCTTGGACACAGACTAAGTAATCCTTTAACCTTCTCTCTCCCCTCCCCTCCCACCTCAAGTCACTATTTACGGTGACTAAAGCAAGGCTAAGTAATATTACATGCTCTCAAATACTGAATGACATGAGTCAATATTTCCCGCTTTCCTCACAAAGAAATGTTTGAGATTGACTCTGATCCAATATAGACTCAGAGTATCCAGAAAGGAATACATGTAAAAGAAAGAGAAATAATCTTATTTTCCTTACAGATGAAGCTGTCTACTTCCATGAAGATTTACAGTCTCAAAACCAGGGGTGGGCGGTGGGGGGGGGGGAGCTGGTTCCACTGGACCTAGGGCTACTGAAAGTCAGAATCCACTGGATGGCAGTGAGTTGGTTTTGACTGTTTACAGGGCGAAAATAGCTCTAGAGGAGAGAAGGGGCGGGGGGGGGGGGGGGGGGAAGAATACCTAAGATGAGGGATGTGGGAAGTGTGGGAACCAGTGACTGCAAGCAAATGGATGCATGCATGTGATTTCTAGTCCCAGCTCTGCCGGAAGACTCACTCCGAAGGATCAAGTATATCATACGTCCCTCCATGGCTTTGGCCTCCACAGTAAAATGGACTCATCTGTCCAACCTAGTTCTCGACATAGCTCACTTTCATTGCCAGTGAGCTGATTCTGTCTGTGACACTAGAGGGCTGGGTAGAACTACCCTTGAGACTGTACCGAGACTGTAGCCTTTTACGGGATTAGACAGCCTCCTCTTCTCCCATGGAGCAGCTGGTGGTTCCCAGCAGCTGGACTTGCCCAATGTGTGACCCACGGTGCCACCAGGACCACGTCTAGGTAGTTAGGAAGCTCAAAGGAGCGGTCAAGGGCGACATTAAAAGTGAATCTTGAATGTGAGGAATGCATGTCCTACGAAAACTCTTTTATGAAATGTGTGAAATAACAGAAGTGTTTCCAAGCTGTGTTTTCGAAGGCCTCATAAACTGAAATCAAGATGATAGCTGTTGAGTCTATTCCAACTCATAGCAACCCCATGCGTTTGACAAAGTTGAACAGCTCCGTAGGTTCTCTTGCAGTCGTCTTTATAGCTAGGGACTGCCAGGCCTTTCTTCTGCTGCACCACCGGGTGGGTTCAAACTACCAACCTTTAGGATAACAGTTGAGCACAAATCAGTTGTACCTTATTGGGACCGAAGTATGGTATTTTCAGTAGCTTCTTACGTATGTGAAAACCGGACAATGAATAAGAAAGATTGTAGAGTAATTTTGGTTCTGCTGCTGGAGAAGAATATTGAAAATTCATGGGCTGCCAGAAGAACAAACAGGTCTGTTTTGGAAGCTGTCCAGCTGAATGCTCCTTGGAAATGAGACTACTGAGACATGTACGGGAGGCAGGTTGTCAGGAGTGACCAGTCAGTGGAAAGGAACATTGTATTTGGTAAGGTAGAGGGCCGCGGGCGAGAAGAAGACTGATCGAGAAGGATTAGCACAGTGGCTAAAACAATGGCCTGAAACATGGCAAGAATTATGCAGGACCACGAGTGTTTCGTTCTATTGTGAACAGAGTTGACTCAATTTCACCTAAGAAAAACAATAATGATAAGGGACTTAAAGATATAAATTTCTGCACTTGGCTATCAGTTTTTTTCTCAAATCTTACTAATATATTTGGAGACGGCTGTGACATTTAATGTTTAGGTGTGAAAGAAAAGTCCTGGTAATCTGGTCCCATCAAGGGTATAGCCTAGGGCAGTTCTAGCCGTCTCATAGGGTTGCTGTGAGTCAGAATCCGTTCTATAGCACATAAGAGCAATATTTAGGTAGTTAAAATCATGCCCAGAAAATGGGACTTAATATGTGTTTAGGGTGTCCACATTTGCAATTTTATATTTGCAAAGTATTGTAGATAAAAATATTTTATGTAACGTTGCTGTTAGATGCTATTGAGTCAGTTCCAAGTCAACACGATGTGACCCTGTGCTGGCTCAGTGTGAGTCTATGATGGCCGCCACAGCATCAATCAATTTCATTGAGAACGTTCCTCCTTGTCGCTGAGCCTCTGGTTTACCAAGCATAATGTTCTTCTCTAGGAACTGACCCTTCTTGATAACGCCCAAAGTTCACGAGACCAATGTGGTCTTGCTTCGACATCTCCTCAGCCAGATAGTCAATTTATCCCTCACAAATTCTACCTCCCATCAAACATTTGCACACAATTCAGACAAAATGTCATTGTCATTGCATAAGAAGCAGCGTCCTTCTCCCATTGTTGAAGCATATGCTGATCTTTTTCTTTTAAAGCCTCACCAGAAGCACCTGCAATGTCCTCATGTAAGACACCGCTCCTCTATCCGTCTCCAGGTGGGCCCGCCCACATGCAGATACCCCCACATATGAGTACCTGACGTGAAGACTGCTACCCATGCTGCACCATGTTTTAAGACAAAATTTCATTTATTTGTAATTACAAATAAATATTTTGCAATATATAATTACATATTGTTTCTGTGTTTAGTCACTGTGCTTTAATTATATTCAATTTGTAACAATGAAAATACATCCTGCAGATTAGATATTTACAATTCACAACAGTAGCAAAATTACAGTTATGAGGTATCAATGAAAATAATTTTATGGTTGGGGTCACCACAACATGAGGAACTATATTAAAGGGTCATGGCATTAGGAAGGTTGAGAACCACTGTCTTAGATAGACTTAAGTACATACTAAAGAAAATGTTTTTATCCTTTGTGGTTAAACTAAAAATATTGATATAGATTCCCAAGGTAGGGTCTTGACACAAGACCATTATTAGAAATTCATTCAGCAGTTTTCAGAATATGTTTCTTTTTTGTATAAGAAAGAGCTTTATATCAAAGAGTAATTGTATATTAAGAAAACATCCCAGCCCAGTCCAGGTCAAGTCCGTAAGTCTGATATTAGTCCCTAAGTCCAATACTAGTACAAACATCCTTCTGCAGATTCACACAGTCACAGGCAAAGATACAAAATGTAGGAAGATCAGACTGGTGGGTGCAAAGTCTTGTGGATCCAATGGTGATGAAAGCATCGGCTGGGCCTCTACATGCTTCCTCCAGCTCTCTGTGTGGCTCTTCAACAAGAAAGTGAAGCAGAGAGAGAGGAAGTTCCCAGAATCCTCACGAGAAGGCTCTGCCCATAAGGAGGTATCATCAGGATGTGACCTGATTGACACGCTAGACTCCACCCTTATGCTTAGTTATCAAGTTGACATGAAATTCTGTAACTTCCACAGTTAATAGCCTACTTTCACGTGCATTTGAGATGATTGGAAATGCCCTGGCTTGGGTTAGGCACACCTTAGTCCTCAAAGTGACATCTTCGCTCTTCAACATTTTCCAGAGGTCTTGTATAGCAGATTTACCCAAAATAACACCCCCCCATCATTTTATTGGGGGCTCTTACAGCTCTTAGGACATTCCACACATCAATTCTATCAAGCATATTTGTACATATGTTGCCACCATCATTTCCAAGACATTTTCTGCTTGAGCTCTTGATATAAGCTCCTCTTTTCCCCTCCTCCCATTCTCCCGCCCTTCTGTATCCTTGATCAGTTACATATTGTTATTTTGTATCTTACACTATTCTTTGTCTCCCTTCACCCACATTTCCGGTATTTGTCCACTTCGTGGGGAAAGGTATGTTTTAAAGCAATTACTTAATGACACCTGGACAAACTCTACTTAGTCATGTGTTTAAACAAGCCATTCCAAATAGTCCACGTTTTAATTTCCCACCGAATCACTGGCTGACTTCCCTGATTTTGCAACTTCCAATCAGAATTTTATTCCTTTATTTCTTGTGTTAACCTTCTAAATATGCCTGCTACTCCACCATTTTGGAGCATTTACTTTCACTTTGCCTCAGTTAAAACTATCATGGATCTTCAACAGATCCCTTTGCTTTTATTTTAACAGGTGTGCATACATATTTGTTGATATTTTCTGGTGCCAGGTAAGTGAGATTTGAAAGAGCATTTCCTTTGGTGACTCCTGAGAGTTGTCCCAGGTCAAAGACCTCTCAAATTTCACTTCCTTGCATTGAGTTCTTCGAGACTTATTATCTGCTTTTTCATCTGCTTTCATTTCAGCTGCTGTAAGCATTTTGAAGGGCTCCTTGCCAAATTAAGTTAGACGTGGCTCCTACCACAATACTTCTAATAGGGACAGACTTTGTGAAGAGCGAAGCCTCCGTCTATTAAGTGTGAAAACATCTATTTTTCTTTATCCAGGGTTTCTAGCATGTGCCAAGGAGCTCTGATGCCATAATGGGTTATGCGTTGGGCTGTTAATCACAGTTAGCAGTTCAAATCCACTGGCTGCTCAGCTAGAGAACGTTCTGAGTTTCTATTCCCATAGTTACAGTCTTGGAAACACATAGAGACAGTTCTATACTGTCCTATAGGATAGGGTCGCTATGAGTCAGAATCCAATCAAGGATTTCATTTAGCTTGGGTCTGTAATCAATGATCATGGAAGCAACAAGGAGAGCCCATGACTCTGCATTGGGTCCATCTGTTGCGGACCTCTCTAAAGAGTTGAGAGGCAAAGTGTTGCTGAGGACTAAGAAATGGCCGCCCCTGCCTGTGAAAGTTGGGCATTGAATAAGGAAAAGCGAAGAGGGGTTGATGCATTTGAATTGTGGTGTTGGTGAAGAATATTCAAAGTACCATGGACTGTCAAAAGAACCACGAAGACTGCCTCGGAAGTAGTACAGCTAGAATGCTCCCTCGAAGTAAGGAAGACGAGTCTTCGTCTCAAGTGCTTTGGACATGTATCAAGGAGGGTCCGGTCCCTGGAAAGAATGTCACGCTGGGTAACATGGCGGGACATTGAGGAAGAGGACGACCTTTGACAAGATGATTTCACAGTGAATGAAACAATGGACTCAAACATGAGGACAATTGGGAGGTTGGTGCAGGACCATCCTGGCAGTGTTTTCTCTGCTGTACTTAGGCTACGCACATTATGAGCCGAAACCAACTCAATGGCACCGAACAATAACTGAGCTGTCAGCTTGTGGAAAAAGGTGGAAGGTGAGTTGGAAGGTCACCTGATGGCCAAGTTGAATGGTTTAGCTCATGAACCTACTCAAATCTCAGTAACTAAATAAGCTACTCAGACAAGTCGATGGGTGATTTCGCAATTTCAGCAATGACAGTCTCCTACTCAGAAAGGGTTTAGTCTTTTTGAAGCACAAAATTTAATATTTAATTTTAAAAGACTTTTTAGAAAGTTAAAGAATAAAATGAGCAGCATACCACTAGACAGAACTAATTTAAGTCAAAATTAAGGGACTCCAGGGGAAAAACTGCATCCTTTTCTGTGGTCTCTTTGAATCCTCAGAAAGGAGGAGAAACAATGATTCAAGTTAGTGAGAAACTTGAAAAATGTTAATTGGCATCTGTCCCACCTGTCTGCCATTAACCCCATATGTTTACAGAAGCCTATCCCCCAGAGTTAAGAGGAGCAGTAATCCAGAACAGATTCTAATCCATTCTAAGCACATTCCCATACAGTAGAACCCGTCCTCGACCACATTAATATTTGACATGATCAGATTTTGATACCCGAAATGTGGAGAAAACTTTGCATCAGAGCTCGAACAAAACACCGGAATCTGACCCAACACACGTGATTTTTATAAACAGAAGCAGTCCCTGCTTCAGTCAGTCGGCATGTTTTTAGATAAAAAACATGGGTCCTAAGAAATGTTTTTTTTGAAAAGAATCATGATAAAGAATTGATTAACCGTGTATATTGAATTATTGATAATTTATAAACCCTTTTAGAAAACAGTTAAGGAAATGCCAGCAGCAGACCGCATTAGATAATTTTTTTTTTTTTTTTTTTTTTTAGAGAAAGCCAGCCAGGTCCTAGTGAAAAAAAAGCAAAGAAGAAGGGAAAAATCTCCTGAAAAGCAGCTACCAGTTGATTTGATGGAAGGGGATTCCCCTTCTAAACAATGACTCTCTCTCCACGTCCGTGTCCACAGATCCAGATCCTCATCCGTCTCAAGGTAGCGTCATACTATAGTTGTTAAAAACTTTTTAAATGTTGTGTTTATTTAAATGATATTATTTAACTCTAAACTTATTTACTTTGAAATTTCTGTGTGATGTTTTATATAAAAAGGCAAAGTTAGGGTAAAAACTTGGTGGTCGAGAACACATTCATCTGTTTTCATTTATTCTTCTGGGAAAAATTGATTCGGAACTAGATTGCATCGCATCTCGATGCCCCTTCTAGAACAGATTAGTGTCAAGATTTGGGGTTTGACTGTATTTCTTGGTACTATGGAGAATCTACATCCTTTTCTACATAGTCATGATACTACAATTAATTTATACAATAGAGACTTATTACATAAGTGGAATTGTCACATACAATTTAATGTAATAGGGGAAATAATATTAGAACTCCTTGACAGTCACCAAGAAATCGAGAGCCCTGAACAGGAGGATTTTTGTTGTTGTAAGCACTCACTTTGTCGGTACATGAAGGAAGCTCCTTTGTTCTTTAGACTCTTTAAGGCAGTGGTTCTCAACCTGTGGGTGGTGACCCCTTTGGGGGTCGAACAACCCTTTCACAGGGGTCGCCTGATTCATAGCTAGCAATTATGAAGTAGCGATGAAATAATTTTATAGTTTGGGGAGGTCACTACCACATGAGGAACTGTATTAAAGAGTCGCGGCATCAGGAAGGTGGAGAACCACTGCTCTAAGGTACCAGACACTCTATGGGCCACGGCTCTACACATTACTCATTTGGTAGCATGCTGCTAGCAGACCCATTGTAATTCAAGCTGATACCTCCCAACTCTTTCCTAAAACCTGCAGCACCGTTTAAAATGAGAGGCAAAAGAATGCCAGTAATTTGGAATTTCTTGCTAACAGTTTAATGGTTCCTTACACTTGCCCCTATGGTATGCTGCTGGTGGTTTGTCGAGGATCTCCATGTCATTAACTACATTGTGGTTCCTAAGTTTCCCATAGTTATTAATCTACATTTACTCCTTTCTACTACCAGGTGAGTTTGAAATTTTAAGAAAGGATAGCTACAAACACGTACAAATCTTTATTCAACAAAAAAAACAAAATGAGAAACTACATATCACTATAAACAAAATATTTTTACATATTTTCCATCAAGGTCTACACCATTCTGACAATGATGCTTGCATGTCTCTAACTCTTTCCTGAAGAATTCTTCACTCTTCACTTTATACAGATGTCAAAACAGCAGTTTGAACACTTCAAGGGACTCAAATCATGCGCCTTGAAATGGGGAACCAAATGGAATCTGAAAGGGCAAGATCAAGATTGTAGGAGGAATGGGACCATGTTCCCCCAACACATAACCACCCCCCAATTTTGTAGCACAGCCTTTGCTTGCTAGCCTAAGAGAACAAACAGTGTGTTGTTTTGATAGAGGGGGGTGGGGGGCTCCTCAGCACAGATTGATGGCATTTTTGTCCTCATGAAGAGTTTTTAATTTTCTTTTCTTTCTTTTTTTTTTTTTACATTTTATTAGGGGCTCATACAACTCTTATCACAATCCATACATATACATACATCAATTGTATAAAGCACATCTGTTTATTCTTTGCCCTAATCATTTTCAAAGCATTTACGCTCCATTTAAGCCCTTTGCATCAGGTCCTCTTTTTTCCCCCCTCCCTCCCTGCTCCCCCCTCCCTCATGAGCCGTTGATAATTTATAGATTGTTATTTTGTCATATCTTGCCCTATCCAGAGTCTCCCTTCCCCCCCTTCTCTGCCGTCTGTCTCCCAGGGAGGAGGTCACATGTGGATCCTTGTAATCAGTTCCCCCTAGAGTTTTTAATTTTCTTAACACATCTTCATAATAAAATAAAATAAACTTAATAAAAACAAAATCATCTTCATAATAAAATAAAACATCTTCATGATTGTTCTGTGTAAGTCAAGAAAATCTATCAAAAGTACCCCCTTGTTAGTCCTCAAAACAGCTAGCGTAGCCTTCTGAGTTGACCTTTCTCTCCTGAACCAGCCCAGGAGGTGCCCTCAGAAGCCACTGGTTTCAATGGGCCGTGCTCTCTGGATCATAGTGATAAGTCCAAGACTCATTTCTGGTTCGAATTTGTTCCACCAAATAATCTTCATGATCCCTGATCTTGTTTAAAAGACTAAAGGAAAGATTCGTTGTTCGAGCCAGCTGATCTTTACACAATGTTTGCCCCATCCAGCTGCAAGTTTTCTGAGGTCAAGAGACTTGCTTAACACTGAAAATGCCAAACCACGTGCGATCCGCTCCGGCAGCTCTCACAACAATGCTCGCTCCAAGGTCTTCTCCCACCACTTCCTAAACTTCAGGGAGAGTGCTTTCCTGCATTGAGCTTGTTGGTCCTCACTCTCTTGATGTATCTTTGAGGGCTTTCCAACCTTCCTTAAAATGTCTGATCCAACTGCAGACTGTTTTTGTAGGTGAGGCAGACATCCTGGGAACTGCTTGCTAAGCATCAAAGATTTGTGGGAAAAGCACACTTGAGTGTTCTTAAAAGTTTGATATCAATTTGACCTTGAAATATTTTTTTGCCTTGGCACAAAAGTATCCTTTTTACAAACGGTACTCTAATGAAATGAAGACAAGTGCATTACTTAGAGAACTTGTATTAAGCCATCTATTGATCAAAGAGACGGGTTTAAATTAATTTTGTGTGGAACAAGCTCATAAATGAATGAACTAGAAGCCTAAAGTAGCAACACTTTATACCCCTGAGGCCTCTCATTTTACATTGGTTAATCTTTGCAGTACATTTAAAAAATATTTTTTAAATGTTTATTTTTATTATACTCCACATTCAACCCATCAAGGGAGTGAATAAGTACAATGATTTCAAAATGCAATCTGTGGACACAATAAATAGCCTCCAAATCAACATCAACTCATGAATAAAGTAAGTGAAATCATCATGTGAACATGATCCAGGGGTGGGAATCGTGCAGGATCAGTGAAGTCACCAGAAGGGTTTCTTCTGTCAGTTCTGAAGGAAGGACTTTGTCTCGTTGGAATCTCTGTCCTGGACAGTCTTCAGGTGGCTTGGCATCTCTGTGCCTTCAGTTCTGCTCCTCTTGCTTGTTTAATCTCTATGTTTTAAAAAATAATTTTATTGGGGCTCATACAACACTTATAACAATCCATACATACGTCAATTGTGTAAAGCACACTATACATTCGTTGCCCTCATCATTCTCAAAACACTCGTTTTCTGCTTGGACTGTTGGAACCAGCTCCTCATTTTTCTTTGTTCTTTTTTGCCCCCTCCATCCCCACTCCCCCTCCCTCATGAACCCTTGATAATTTATAAATTATTGTTTTATCATATCTTACACCGCCTGATGTCTCCCTTCACCCACTTTTCTATTGTCCATCCCCCAAGGAGGAGGGTATATGTAGATCCTTGTAATCAGTTCTCCCTTTCTACCCCCGCTCCCTCCTCCCTTCCGGTATCACCACTCTCACCACTAGTCCTAAGGAGTTTATCTGTCCTGGATTCCCCATGTTTCCAGTTCCTATCTGCACCATTGTGCATCCATTGGTCTACCCAGGTTTGTAAGGTAGAATTGGGGTCATGATAGTGGGGGGGGGGCTGGCAGGGACGGGGAGGAAGCGTTTAAGAACTAGAGGAAAGTTGTGTGTTTCATCAATGCTACACTACACTCCGAGAGACTCATCTCCTCCCCACTACCCCTCTGCAAGGGATGTCCAGTTGTCTACAGATGGACATTGGGTCCCCATCCCATGCCCCTCCTCATTCACAATGATATGATTTTTTTGTTCCTTGGTGCTTGTTACCTGGTCATTTTGACCCCTCTTGATCACACATGCTGGTGTGCTTCTTCCAATGTGGACTTTATTGCTTCTGGGCTAGATGGCCGCTTGTTTATCTTCAAGCCTTTAAGACCCCAGGCACTATATCTCTTGATAGCCGGGTACCATCATCCTTCTTCACCACACTTAGTTATGCACACATTTGTCTTCAGCGTTTATATGGGGAAGGTGAGCACACAGTGATGGTTTTTATTCTTTGGTGTCTGCTGATCCTTTTTATAGCTCAATAAATTGACTCAAGACATACCCTATACTAGTCCTGTTTATTAATACAACAAGGACAACTCATCCACAAATAGGTTTAATCTTGAGCACAGAGGCTAGGATTTAAAATGCATATTGTTAATGGACACAATTAAACCCATAATAAACTGTGCTCTCAGCAGTCCTTGACAATTAAGAGTGATTATTAATATGTTTTGTTTTTGCCTAATAGTGCCTCTCTGATGTGCTCTTAAATATCAGTAATATAAGGGTATCCAAAGTTAGGGAATGGGTTCAAAGCTTCACTGGTAAATATTTTACATAAAAAGGGAATGTGTTTAGCATATTTAAATTTTATTGTATTTATGTTTGACGGATGCTTGAGGGTTTAGGGTACCCTCACTGGGGAACTGATATCAGGGGTTCAAGTGGGAAGAGAATGCTTTGAAAGTGATGATGGCAGCATAATGTGCAAGTGTGCTTGACACACTGAATGAATGAATGGATTGTGATAGGAGATGTAAGAGCCCCCAATGAAAGTATTTAAAAACAAAACAAAACAAAAAACCTATTGGTGGAGTGATTAGAGATATAGGCTTCTGAGACCTTACTGTTCTCTGTCTAAAGGGGTTATAGGTGATACAGGCTGGGGGCCAGAAACTATCCAGAATACAGAGGAATTCTTTTCCAGAAACTTGACACTTGATTTTAAAATTTATATGGCAATTCACAAGACCTAGGATAATAAAAAAAATTTAAAAATAACAGTGTTGGAAGACTTATATTTCCCAAAATTAACACTATAAAACTACATTCATGCCCAAACAGTGTAACACTGGCATGGAACATTCAATGGGACGGAATTACAAGAAATAAAAGCTGTATGTTTGGTCAGTTGATTTTTGACAAAGGTGCCATGAAAATCTAATGGAGGAAAGGATAACTCTTTTAACAAATGATTATGAGATAATTGGATATCCATCTGATGGATATAAATGATAAATGTAAACACTTACCTCATACAATATGCAAAATTAACTCAAAATGGCTTAAAGGCAGGAACAAAACCAACTTTTTTTAATGGAAATATAGAAAAATCTTTGCAACCTCAGGGTAGACAAAATGTCTTAGATATGACACCAAAAGCATGGTTCATAAAAGAAAAATAATAAATAAATGAGACCTCATTAAAATTTAAATGCTTTTCTAAAATATAAATATAACATTAAAACAATAAAAATGTAACATTAAAACAATGAAAATATAAGTCATATCTTGGGAGAAAATGTCTGCAAAACTATGTTTAATAAAGGATTGATATATAGTATATGTACTCATACAGCTCAATAATAAGGCAAATACTGCATTAAAAATGGGCTAAAGATTAAATAGATATTTTACCAAAATGATATGTAAATGGGCAATAAGCATGTGAAAAGATGCCCAATCTCATTAGTTATCAGGGAAATACACATTAAAACAACAATGAGATACCATTTCACACTCACTCAGATGCAAAGGGTTAAACGTGCAAGGTTGAAACACACGATTGTGAGTGTGAATCACCTCGAAAGAAAGGCCTGATGTTGGCTTCTGGAAGTCAGCCATCAAAAACGCCATGAAGTCCAGCGCTACTCCGACCCATGAACAGTGTTGCCGTGAGTTGGAATCAACTCCGTGACAACTAGCTTGGCTAGAATGGTGATCATGACAGAGAGAGAGTGTAACGTGTTGGTGAGGAGATGGGGAAATGGGACCCGCATCCATTGCTGGTGAGAATGTAAAATTGTCTGGCAGTTTCTGAAAAAGTGAAACATCGAGTGTAATATGTGCCAATGTATAAGACTCCGGACAGGGAAAGACATGACAAAATAACAATCTATAAATTTTCAACGGCTCATGAGGGAGGGGGTAGCAGGAGGGAGGGGAAAATAAAAAGAGGACCTGATGCAAAGGGCTTAAGTGGAGAGCAAATGCTTTGAGAGTGATTGGGGCAAAGAATGTACGGATGTGCTTTATACAATTGATGTATGTATACGTGTGGATTGTGATAAGAGTTGTATGAGCCCCTAATAAAATGTAAAAAAAAAAGATAAACATATAATCCAGCAAGTGAAAACTTAGGTCCACACGAAGACTTGCATGCACACAGTCTAACCATCTTATTTCTTTCTAAGAAACAGAAATGACCCATCAGCAAGTTAATAGAAAGACAAAGTGAGGTAGGTTCACACAGTGAAATGACAGCCAGCAAATAAAGAGAAAACACTACTGATAATACTATGACACGGACAAACCTCAAAATCACTATAATAAATGGAAGAAGCCAGATGATAAACGATGATATAGTGGATGATTTCATTTATATGGAACATGAAGAAAGATAAATATGTTGAGGCATAAAACAGGTGAATGGTTGTGTGGTATTGGGGCTGGGTGAGGAAAAAGGGATTAATAGTAAATATGAGGCATTTTATTGGGGTAATGGGAATGTTCCAGGATTGCTTCACGATGCTGGTAGCATAGTCTGTTGAAATTACAAACATTATTGAATTGTACGCTTGAAATTATATACAAAATGCGACTTTAAAAAGTAAGTGGGGAGAGGGTGGGAAGAAGAAAAAGACAAGAGGAGGGAGGGGCAAAAAGAGAGGAAGATTAAGAGCAGAGTTGTTTGGATCTAAAACTGGGAGCTGCCATTTACCTCTTGTGGTATCTCAAGCAGGCCTCACTTCGCTTTTCTTTGGTTTCCCGGCAGTAAGTTTGGGAAAATAGTAAGTTGTGTGGACTGCTAACCCAAAGGTTGGCAGTTCAAGGGCAACCAGAAGATTTTCAGAAGCAAGGTCTGACTCTCACTGAAAACCCTACGGAGCATAGTTCTACTTGGCCACAGGTGGGGTCCCTTGGAATGACTGCCTCTTAGTCTATGTACAGGATTCTCATGTACACAATGAAATGTCCCGGAATGCCCATTCTGCACGATGTGACCCATAGTTTAAGATCCACCCAGTGGACGATCTCTGTTACATTCAGAGTCAATAGTACACATGTAAACACCTTTCTGGTAGTCTCTGCTTTTAGTCAAGACCTATGTGACATCAGCAATACCTCCCTTGCTTCATGCCTTCTTATAAATTCTGCCGGAATTAATGGCAGCTCCCTGTGGATGTATTGCTGTTACTGCTTTTGAGTTATGTTTAGCAAAATTTTACTTATTAATATTTAACCCTGGTGGTGCAGTGCTCAAGCATTTGGCTGCTAACTGAAAGGTCAGTGTTCTGCACTCACCAGGGGCTCCATGGGAGGAAGATCCAGCTGTCTGCTTCAGGAAGCATTGCATCCTTGGAATTCCTTTGGGCCAGGTCCTTTTTGTGCTACAGTAACACTATGAGTTGGAATCACTGGATAGCGATTGGTAATTTAACCTACTGAGGATCTAGCTCTGATTCAGTTGAACAATTCAACTGAATTGTTGGCTTATCCTCACCATGGGCCAGTGACTGGTCCTGTGGCAATGATTCCAGGGAAATCTGAGAGTCTCAAGTGTATGGGTTGTCAGTCATGCACAGACTGAGAGCTTAAAGCAGAAGAGCCTCATGGACGAGGGCTGCGTTTGTATGACGGTACCACTGATGGAGTCATCCTCCTGCTGTCCATCCATGTGGACACAACACACTAAGTACAATTTTAACCCGTCTGACTAGCAATTAGGTTACACCAATAACATGCCAGACCCTACTGGGTAGAATAACAAAAGACTTGGAGACAAAGAGGAGGGACTCTTAGCCTTTCTAGAGGAAGTGATGTGTCTTTGTGGGCCTTCAGGATCCCTAGAAGTTACTCAGATGAAGGACTATAAATAGTTACCCCGATAGAAGGAATAGCTTGGACAAAGTCCCAGAGGCAACAGGATGAGTTCTATGAACTGCCAAGCAACAAGAACTAAGGTTCAAAGTCAGTAAAGGGTCTGTGATCACTTAGACAACCAGATGATAAGAAGAGAGCCAGTCTACCCAAGACCACCCTCCTTTCTGTTACCAATTACAATTTCGGGAGGTCGCCAAACCCTCTCAGGTTTGAGAATTTACTGGAAGGACTCAGAACTCATCGAGAATTGTCATATTCATGGGTATGGTTTATTAAGGGGAAGGGACGTAATTCGATACCAGAGCCAAGACATGAACAGAATTTCCTGCTTGAGACTTTTTTTGGACTCAGTCCTATATGCGTTATTCCTTTGGCTCTGGTACTAGCATTACTTTCCTTTTATCAATGTGAGATGACACACAGAGAGTATTGATAACCATGGAAGCTTGCCTGCTTCTAAATGTCTGGAGTTTTTGTTTGTTTTTTTTCCAACATCAAATTATTTTAATATATTGAATAGCAATACAATCGTGTGCATGTGCTTTCTTTGAGGGGAAAGAAATGGACATTTATCCATATATTTACTTTCTTATTATCTATCAGAACAAGTAGTATAATTCAGTTGAGCAATAAAATGTTTCATTTCTAAAACACTATTAGATCTGAGCAAGATAATTGAAGTTTTTCTAACAACAACAAAAACAAAGAGGTAAATGTTAACTAAAGAAACACGAGACTGAGCTCTGCCATCTTTCCTCTTTGTGGTTTCCTCAGTGGTTGATTGCATTGAGTCAGCAGTGAACTGTAGTTACCTGGTCCTTGATCAACTTCCAAATCATCAGTATGGCCAAGTCCATTCCCGAGTCGACTATGCCAAACCGTATGACTGAATGGTGTCTACCTCGCTGAGCATGATGTCTTCTCTCCTGTCTGGGGTTTTTACTGAAGCTCCATCATGTAGGCCTGATTGACTGCTCACATGTGTCAGCTCAGCCTCCAGCCCCTCTGACAGTTAACTGATACCACGTGGCCCCAAACCCCTCCCTAAGTCACACTGTTGGCCTTTCTGGAGTGGCCAGCTCCTCCCTCAGGTTCTATGTGAGCCTATCATGTGCCGAAAGGCTCCCTGGGAAACAAAGACATGCCCACCAGGAAGATCATGTTGTAGAAGCCAAGGACAAAAGCAAGAGACCATTTTGGATTAGGTTCAATCCTTTACTTCACAAGACCTTGTGTGACATGCTGAAAACCTTGGATTTATGTTGAGGGCCACAGAGTCAGGAAAGATGAACAGCAGGCTCATGGCTGGGTCAGTGATTTTCAATTTGATGGTCCCTTAGGCACCCAAAGGAGTCCAGCAGAAAGGTGATTGTTTCAAGAAAGAGCAGGTTGTCTGCTCCCATAAAGATGGACAGTTTTGGAAGCGCTGGGAGCTGATCTACTCTGTCTGATAGGGTTATTATGACCCATACATTCCAACTCGATTTAAAGAAGACCCAAACCCTCACAACCGTACCAAGAAATAACATCATGATAAATGGAGAAAAGCTTGAAGTTGTCAAGAATTTTGTCCTGCTTGGGTCCAGAGTTACTGCAGCAGCAGCTGTGGGATCACAAGACATGCTGCCTTAGGTAATGATGATGTGCAGGATTTCTTTCTGGAGTCTTGAAAACAACGACGTTGCTCTGAGGACTAAGGTGTGCCTGACCCAAGCCCATTGCATCATATGCATGTGACTGTTGGACAACATTGAATAAGGCAAACCCCAGAATAGATGCCCTTGCATTATGGTGCTGACAAGCACAGTGAAAGTACCACGGACACTGAAGGGATCCGTCTCGGAAGAAGTACCACTGGAGTTCTCCTTCGAGGCAAGGATGGACCAAACTTGGTCTCACATATTTCAGACAGGATGCCAGGAAGACCAGTTCCTGGAGGGCGGCATGCTTGTACAATGGAAGGGCCGTGCAAAAGAAGGCCCCCGAGGAGATGGACTAACCCAGCGGCTGCAGCAAGGGGCTCGGGCCTAGGAAGAACTGAGGATGGCGCAGGGCCGGGCAATGTTTCATCCAGTTGTGCAGAGGGTCACTATGGGTCAGAACGGACTCGATGGCATCTAACGACAACAACGGGAGCCAGAAATGATGTGACGGCGGTGGGCGTCAGTGGCCCCGAAGCACACACACAGCCCCGATGGCTTAGTGCGTAACACGGTGGGCTGCTGCCCATCAGCTCAGCAGTTCCAATTCGCTAGCCACTGCCCAGGAGAAGGATGAGATTGCTCCCATGATTTACAGTCTTGCTAACACGAAGGAGTAGTTCAGAGTCGGAATCAACTTGATGAGTTGGTGGGTATGTGCCAGACCTTGAGAGATGCTGCTCAGTTGGTTGCAAATAGATGTTGGTGGCCTGGGTTTGGCATGGAGCTGCCCCAAGGGCTAGTGTTCCACCTGGACCCACATGCCACAACAGTCTGGCTGAAAAAACGGTTTGGTGACTCCCATGAGGCCATGACCAATATAAAGCGATGGCTGAGAACCTGACTGGAGGGGCTGCACCCTGAAAAGCAGAGGACTTGTAAATGTTTAATGAACTTCACTCTGGTGCCTGCTCTGGCTGGGAGCCCGCTCATAGGCCTGAGCCGCTGAGCGGCAGGTATTGTGCCCGTTGCTATAGCATTACCTTGGAAAGCCCAGCTCAGCGACGGCCACAGCTGCGGCTGCCAGGACAGGAGGGGGCGGTGGTCAGAGAGGCTGGAGACCGGCCACCCAGGCTGGTGTGGTCTCAGGACTGCTGCGTGTGCCCAAACCCACGCTAGCTTCGCGGGCTGCAGCCTCTGGCGGGGAGGAGGCTGTTCTCCGTGGCAGAGCAGCGGCGGGCACGGCGGCCACAGGCTGCCGCTGGCTCCGGGGCACCGGCAGACCGCCTTGGCCTTTTTAAAAGGAGGGTGGAGGGGCGGGGGTGCTTCGCTCCTGGAAAGATCGGGGACGGATTTCACCTCTTTCCCACTGACAAGCGCTGCCCTCGCTGGAGGTGAGAAAGGATGCTAGTTTCTGTGACGGGCTCTTAAACCGCTCCAAGGTGGCCCGGTTCAAAATGCCTTTCAAAGCGTTTGCTACTTTCAAGGAAAAAATTGTGAAACCTGCGAAGGAAGGCGTGAAGAACGCCGTGGGAGACACGTTCGGGATTTTGCAAAGGTAAAGTTTGAATGCAAACTTGGAGGTTGATTTCTACCTAGCTCCCTGCTGTCAGCGCCTGTGAGGTCTTGTCTGGGGCTTAAAACCAAACCAAAACATTTTCATGAGGGTGGGGTGGATGGAGCCCCAACAGGATTATGTCCAGAGGAAAAGAAGGCGCTTCAAAAGTATTGGGGTGAGACATCTCCGGTTCCGTGCTTACAGGTGAATTGGGACACACCGAGGGAGGGGATCTTCCATGTTAATTCCATGACAAGGGCAGGGAGGCTTCGGGCTGAAATCAATTCAAGAACTTTACACTTTACTTTTCACTCTAAATGAGGAGGAAATATTTGCCAAATGTTTAGCTTGTTATAGAAAACCATATGGACCATTTTGATGGCGTGGTTTTCAAAGAGGGGAATGAGTGTCAAAACTGTTTAAAGAGGTAACTGGCAAGCAAGGACTCTTTAAAGCAGCAAATCTCATCGATGAAAGTGAGTAAATGGTAAATACTGTCCACGAGTTCAGTGAGGTTTGTATCCAAACCACAAAAAATTAAAAAATGTTATTAATGGAAGGAGTTTGCCGTCTGAATGAATGGATGTGACATTTTAATTTGTGGAGTTTTATAAAACTAGGATATGCTTTCTTAGGTCTTATCGGTGAATAAATATGTGGCTTTTATGTACAAAGAAAAATGATTCCTCGTCTGTCCTTATAAATAAATGTGAAAAGTATACTCTGTAAGCTTTTTATCCGTCTGAGTGTTTTTTCTAATCCTGGTAGTTTTAAAAGCCCCTGAGGTCTCCTTGAGCATTTTTATGTGTCCTCTCTTGAATTTAAAAACAGTTGCAATTAGAGAACTCTCTCTGGGCACACGGGCCTATTCTACTTGTTTATAACACGCATGGTCAATTTTCCGTCAGAGCACTTCCAGCGGCTTTCATCACAAGAGAATTGGAGTGGATGCTTTATAAATTCAAGAATTAAAAACAGAAGACGCCAGACAGACCCACCCAGAAGAATAATGTCTAGATTAAAACCTAGTTCAGTGGGGGCCGACGCCACTGACCAAACATCCGAGGTGATAATAATAACTCTTCTCTTTCAAGAGTTTCCATCCTTTTTATTCAGCGGTCCTCCCTGTGGTCTGCACATCTCATTCAATATGCAAAGAGAGCGCAGTGACTTAATTGGATTAGTCCAGTGATGACAAAGAAATCTGACAACGCCAGGGACAAAAAGCGTGACTTTGAACCACGGCCATCAATACACACCCAACTGTCTTATGTGACATATACTTACACACACACACACACACACACACACACACACACTGTTGTCTTGTCGGAGCCCTAATAGTGCAATGATTAAAGTGCTCAGCTTCTAACCCAAATGTTGGTAGTTCAAACCCACCACAGGAGAATGATGTAATAGACTATTGTCAATATTTACAGCCTTGGGAACCCTCCGGGGGAAGTGCTCCTTTGTTTGGGGGGGGGTTCAATATGAGTTGAACTCAATTAGACAGGAGTGGCTTTGGTTTGGGGGTATATATGTATATGCAATAAAAATATTTTGGAATTTAATTTCCAAATCCTAAATTAAATTTTTTTGAGATTTAATTGTGTTTCAATAGAAGATTTCTCCTAAAAGTTGGTTTTGCTGCATTTGCATGGATGATCTATGTGAAGATCCTTTCATATATCAAAGGCTTGATTTGCTTCGGGGATCTAAGAAAATTATTAATGTCCAAGTGAAAAACTGAGCTGTGTGTTTCATGTCTTTTGAACAACTTCCTCAGGTTTGCTCCACAGAGTATCAGGGAAATGGCTAATAGGATACTGGCAATAGAGAATGCACTTAACAAATACCAAGCAGTCCTAGCAGTGCAATGCTTAAGACCTTGGCTGCCATTTGAAAGGTCAGCAGTTCAAACCTACCCCTTGGCGTTGTGAGGGTAGGGATCAGGGAAGACTAGATGATTTGCTTCCCAAAAGATTCAAACGTTGGACACCCTAACGGGCAGTTCTTCTCTGAACTGTAGGATCAATAGGAGCTGGAATAAAGCCAATGATATACAACACCCCACCAACAAATAAATACTAGATACTATCCTTGCTGTCACAGTTGCTGGGGGCCTTAAGGAGGGGGTGTGGAGACCCAAAACAACCCAGAACTGACTTTTGTCAGAGATCTCTAGAGAGAAATCATTGGCAGAGGAAAGAAAAGAGACCTGGCTTGCCCAGTGATCCCTGCTGCTCCTTCAGCTCTAGCCATCACTGAGCAGAGCTCCGTCACTGGGTCCCTTGCAGCCGCCCTGTGTGGTGTTGATAATGAGAGAATTCTTCACCTCGTGTCTATGAGCTATAATAACGCCAGGTATTTCATCAGGGAAGGATTAGAGACGTCCGTGGCCTATGAAGTGCCTCTCCCAGAACCTGGGCAACTCCTTTTTGAAGGTATTTCCTTACCCAGTTGACAGAATCATATATATATATTTAATCCACAAAGTACTATTTTCTGTTTTATAAGGGACAGGAGCATTCAGAAGTGATGTCGCCTGCTGCTTTCCCACTGAGCAGGCAGTGTAAATCATGGGTGTCTAACAGCATTGGAGACTGAAGTCATCATCTAAATGGAACACTTCAGACACTTTCTAACCAGCGGGTGTCTGTGCGTGCGCATGTGTGTGTGTGTGTGTGTGTGTGTGTGTTGTAACAAATGCATAGGCAACCTTCTGAGAGCTCACAGAGGGGCTGATTAGAGTCAAGTATTATTAGGCTTCTTGGAGAATCGCCACCGATTAAAAGCAACTGAGCAATTCATCAGGCAAAAGTACAGTCATATTTTACGAATGTAGACAGAAAAAAAATGTAGCCATAGTCTCGTAGTGGAGCACATGGCATAGAAACCACTCGATCTGAGTGATGGTCCCGAAAATGGGAGACGGATTTGTTGATATTGTATGACAAGGTTGCTGATGTGTGTAAGATGAGGGGGCTGCAAACGTTTGTGGAAACTGGGAATGAAACGATGATGGAGTTTCCTCACATGCTTTCCAAAGACCACTTGGTAAATATGAATGACACTTTATTATGTTCCAGGCACTGTAAACTCATTCAGTTCTAACAGCCCGGCTAGGGAAGGGGGTACTTTGGTAAGCACAACTTTGCAGGGGAGCGATCTGAGGCACAGAGAGGGGAAGGAACTTGCCCAAGGTCACACCTCGTACAGGTGGCAGATGTTCTGTGTCCACCATTCTTTTTTGTTTTTTTAATTTGAACAGTTGTTGGGGCCTGTAACTCACGCATCAGTGGTTGTACATGTGTTAGATACGAGTTGCGTAATCACTGCTACGGTCCCTTTGAGAACATTCGCTTCACTCTTGTCCTCATGATTGTTTGTTCGCCACTCTGAGTGGTTGTAGTGTAACGCCACTCCGAGCAAGTCGGCGTCTTTCCTCCTCCCATTCAGTTTCTTGAGAAGTTGCCACTTATTTAGGTTTGGGGGGTTATTTGGGCTGCGAGGTAGCCAGCAATCTCTGGACTTCATGGCAAGTATAGCCCTTGCTTCTCATTGGCCGCAGTACCGAAGGCTTCCTCCAGGGCAGGTGGAGGGTCAGAGATGGAATCTGCACTGTGCTTCCTCTTCAGCGTCCAGCAGTTGTGTGCCGACTGCATGTGCGCCAGACGTGCACTTCCTGGCCCCTCCAGACAGGTGGATTTGAATGGAGTTTGGGATCCCGTTGCTGCAGCACAATTTAGTTCCGGTCTCCATGACCTTGGTAACTTGGCTCCTGCTCTTGCAGCCAGAATGATTCTGTTGAAACAGAGTCAGATCACGCCTCTCCCCTGCTCCAAACGCCCCCCCCCCCCCCATCCAGAGTTGAAGCCAATATCCTTGTAACAGCGTTCAAAGTCTTCCAGGATCTATAGGACCTTGAGCCTCTCTGACTTCATCTCTGGCACTCTTTCTCCCATCTCACTCTTCTCCAGCCAAGCTGGCACCCTTCCCGTTATTGGAATACTTTAGACTCATTTCTGATTTTATGCCATGATTTGTGTTAGTCTGGGTACTTTAAAGAAACACAGAAACTCATGTATAAGAGAGTGTTTTATATAAAGGTGAAGTGTGCATCAAGAAAACATCCCAACCCAGTGCTGTCCAAGCTCACAAGTTCAACATTAACCCATTAACCCGTATGTCCATCACCAATCCACAAAGTCCTCCTCCATCTCACAAAACAGATGCAATGATGTTGACTGCAGGAGGAAAACTGAGTCAGTGAATGTGTAAACATCTCAGTGCTGGCAAGAGTCTCCACACTGGTGCTCCAGCACCCAGGGTTGCTTTGGGGTAGGTCCATGCAGCTTCTCCTTGAGGATGTCTTGTAGGAAGTGAGCCTTGCCAGCGGAAACAGGGAACTGACTAAGGAAGCTGCCCTCGGATCCAACCATCACAAAGCAAGCACCGGAGATCTAGACAGGAAAGGCTTACTGAGCCATTTATCTCTCTGCTCTTCAATTAACCCCACATGTGTTTATTGGCTAGGTTGGCACAAAAACTACCTCATGACTGTATTTTCTTCCACCTCTGTCCTAGACAGAGCTCTGTAAGAAACAGAACCTTAGATAGGAACTGAGATGAGCCTAGGAGACCTGGTGGCATAGTAGGTTATGCTTTGGGCTGCTAGCTATTAAGTCAGCAGCTCAAATCCTTCAGCTGCTCCAAGGGAGTGAGCCTTTTTGTTCCTGTAAAGATTTCTAGCCTCAGAAAATCACAAGGGCAGTTAGTTGTACTCTGAGCTATTAGGTTGTCATGAGTCAGAATAGACTCGATGGCAGTGAGTTTGGAGGAGATGCAATGAGTTGAAACAGACTAGATAGCCCCTAACAGCAATTGGACACGATGTTTTAAGAGGGAGTTATTCAAGAGGGAAATTGAGTGTGTGAGTTAGGCAGGATCAGAAAGGAGAAAGTCACACAAGGATGGACTCTCAAGAAGGCCAGATGCTTGATTCACCAGGACATCCATAGTCCTTGGTTGTTCCTTTGGAACAAGAGGGAAACTTCATCTCTTTGCATCAGCCAGGCATTGGCTTTGGACTACTCTGGGAGAGAATGGAATATATAACTAATGGAGCCCACTTCTCCATAAAATGGGACAGCACCGAGCCATTAGCAGCCAATACTCACTGAAGTTCTGGAAGTGTACTGACCTGATGGAGTGTATCTGGGGGTGTGCCTCAGTGTCTCCTACAGCCAACCCCTAGCAAGGATTTAAAGGAAAGATTCCAGCAACCACAGCTCCTCTCATCTAGATCCCCCGCACTTCCAGCTAGCCCCTCTGCTGGCCTGCCTGGTGGGTTGATAGATGAGTGTTTCCCACAGTGGGAGGGTGTTAGCTCGGTTTGACTGGAGAAACAAATTCATAGATGCTCATATGTATATAAGAAAGAGCTTTCTATAAAAGAGTGATTGTGTATTAAGAAAACATCCGGGGCCAGTCCAGATCAAGTCCATAAGTCCAATATTGGCCCATATGTCTGATACCAATCTATAAATTCTTCTTCAGACTCATTCAGCTGAATTCAGGAAGATCACAGGCTAGTGGGTGGGAAGTCTTGTGGATCTAGTGGCAGTGGAAGCATCTCAATGCTGGGAGGGGTCTCCAAGTGGCTCCTCCAGCTCCAGGGCTCTGGTTACATCACTGTAGCTCCATCAGGCTCATTGTCAGCAATGTCTTGCAGGGAGTGAGCATGTGTCCTGCCTCCAGTCAGCTATTTATCTCCCTAGCACCTCCAAATGAGGTCATGAAGCTGCGACCTGATTGACAGGCTAAATCCAGCCCATTCACTCTTAAGTCTCAAATTGACAACAGATTATGTAACTACCACAGGGAGATGCTACCCTCTAGGAGGTATTGGAATGATCCTAAACTTTATCCTAGTTTATGGGCTACAGTACAAAATTTTTTCATTTCTGAATCCTGGTTACTATACCCTTAGGAGGTCCTGGCCAAGACAGTTTTAGGAGCTGATGTATTGGACAGGGTTCTCTAGAGAGACAAACCAGATTGCTAGTAATTATATATAAATATATTTATAAAGATAGATATATAATTCAAGAAATAAACCATTAAATAATATACAGATAGATAATACAAGAAATTAACAGTTAAATTATAAAGCAGCGAGACACTAGCAATCCTTCAAGTTTTGAGAGCTGCCAGTTACTTGTCCCCTTCTGTAGAGGGAGCTAGGCTATATATATACCCAGGCAGCAAACAGCAAGGCAGGTCCCCAACTGTCATCAACTGTCAGTCCCCAGCTCCAGAGATGAACATTCCAATCATGTGGGCTTAAAGGAACCTCAACTTACAGCGACACAGTCCACAGGCTAGGCATCCCACAGGTAGTGTACCCCTTTAAATTGAGGCACAGAACAACCAAGGTGAGGCTCACCAAGCCATTTATCCCTCTGCCCTTCAGTTAATCCTACTTGTGTTTATCGGCCAGGCTGGCACAATAAACTATCGCAGCTGATCTAGTAGGTGACCTGAGTGTTAACATTTCTCTCTGTTCTCGTTCTGAAGAAATGCTTACAAATCCTTGTGAGAAGCAGGACCAATTGGTGACTCCCTATCTTTTCTTCTGTTCTTGGAATGAGGTATCCAAATTCATTGGGCAACAATCATACTCATATATTTAAGGGGATTTACTAGTATAAGTGCCCCTGATAGAAGTCCTCTTCGTTGATAATTAGGACTTCCAGACCCATGGAGCCTGAATTTGAATAGATGGGGTATTTCTCAAGTAGGTCACTATAATGAGTGGGGCCACTACTACTTCCACCCCCTGTTTCTCAGACCCACATATTCAATATACTGGAGACTTGTTGTTTTTAAGTGCTGTTGAGTTGGTTATGACTCATCGTGACTGTGTGAGACTGGGTTGACTGGATAAACAAATCCAGTAATATTAAAAAGTGTGTAAGAAAGAACTTTATATCAAGAAGTAGTTACAGGGAACCCTAGATAGTGAGGGTGTTTAATGCTAAGGGTTATTAGCCTAATGTTGGCAGTTTGAGGCCACCCAGTGGTCTCCCATATATTGAAGTGGGCTTTCTGGCAACTTAAAAATAAAAATTAAATTAAAAAAAGAGAGAAGTAGTTATATATAAAGAAAACATCCCAGTCCAGTCCAACTCAAGTCCATGTCTGAACTAGTCCATATGCAAGAAGATCACAGACTGGTGGGTGTAAAGTCCTGTGGATCCAGTGTCAGTGGAAGCACGACAGGGCTCCCGCAGCTCTCAAGGTCAGTAGCACAAAGGTTAAGGCAGAGAGAGAGAGGGAGGTGCCCCAGGCCTTACGAGAAGGCGTCAGTCACACAGCAGCACCATCAGACTGGCCTGATTGACAGGCTGGCTATACCCCTACACTTTCATATATCTTCAGTGACCCGAGGTATAACAGAATGAAGCACTGCCCAGTCCTGGACTATACTCACAGGTATTGCTGTGCTTGAGCCCTTTATTGTAGTTACTGTATCAATCTAGTTATTTGAGAGTCTTCCTTTCTGCCTTAGTAAGCATGATGTCCTTTCCCAGAGGCTGGTAACTCCTGATAACATGTTCCAAATAGGTGAGACCTTTGAGTCTAGTCATCCTGGTTTCTAAGGAGCATTCTGGCTGTACTTCTTTCAAGACAGATTGATTTGTTCTTTTGGCAGTCTGTGGCACTTTCAGTATTCTTCACCAGCATCGTACTGTAAATGCATTGATTCTTCTCTTGCTTCCTGATTCATTTTCCAACTTTCACTCGCATTCGAAGCAACTGAAAAAGGCCTTGGCTTGGGCTAAGAGCACGTTAATCACCGCGGTGGCATCATTCTCCCTAGCACTTTGAAGAGGTCTGCCTGATGCAGATCCACCCAATGCAAGGTTTCATTTGACCTCTTGACTGCTACTTCCACGACACTGAGTGTGGATCCAAGCAAGATGAGGTTCTTGACAACTTCAATCTTTTCTCTGTTTATCATGATGTTACTTATTGTTCCGGTTCATATGTTTGTTTTTGTTGCTTTTCAGACCCATGTATCCTATATATTGGAAATGTCTCTTTTTTTAAGTGCTGTTCTGACTCAGAGTGACTCTAAAACAGAACAAAATGTACAACAGAATGAAACACTGACCACCCTCACAGTAGTTCTGATGACCCCATTCCCGCAGCCACTTTGTCAGTGCGTTGTGTTGCAGGTCTTCCTCTTTGTCACTGCCCCGCTGCTTTAC
This sequence comes from Tenrec ecaudatus, assembly GCF_050624435.1. NCBI lineage: Eukaryota > Metazoa > Chordata > Mammalia > Afrosoricida > Tenrecidae > Tenrec > Tenrec ecaudatus. Next base: position 26,171,223 of record NC_134535.1, on the reverse strand, counting down.
CAAGCAGGATATTCTTCTCAGAGATTTGTTTCTCCTGCCAACATGTCCAGAGTACGTGAGACCAAGTCTCACCATCCTAGCCTCTACTTCTTCCAAGACAGAGGGTTTGTTCTTTTGGCAGTCTATGGTGCTTTCAGTACTTTCCACCAACACCACAACTCAAAGGCATGGATTCTTCTTCAGTCTTCTTTATTCATTGTCCACTGTCACATGTAGATAGGGTGACCACTAGACACAGCACCGTATAAATAGCTGGGGATTCATACACTATGCTGCATCCTGAAGGATAGCACTCTATCCTCATAGAGATTCATCTCCAGGCTGGTACCTCACCTGCATCCTTAAGAGGCGTTTTCAGATTTGACAGGCTGCCGGCTCTGAGTGGTATAATATGTCACAGAGACTGAAGTACCCCCTTTGCTATAAATTGAATGGTTTGGAGATGTTATGTGGGAGCCTAGATTGGCAAATAGGACTATATTATGAGAAACAACAAGAACATCAGCACATATTGTCATTCATTTCATGTGAACATGAACTATTTCTGAGCCTCCTTTCTACAAATTTGCGCTGACTGCTAACTGAAATACATGAATTGTTGACATGTACAGATTAAACTCTTAAGTGACTGGCCACTATTTACACAAACAGTGATTCACACTTTACTTGATTTTAAAACACTCTTTATTCCCTTGCTGTGTGAACATAACTGTCTCTTGGTCTATGTACAAGTTCTGCATGTGCATAATTGAGTGCTCTGGAAGTCCTATTCTTCACAATAGTGTCCATAGTTCGTTATGAGCCACACAGTCAAATGCTTTTGCCTAGTCAGTGAAGCGTGGGCCAATAGCCTTCTCCCTGCCTCGGACACGATCCATGGCCTTTTCAAGTATCTTTCTGGCATCGCTCAGACCACATCCTCTTCTGATTCTGGCTTGGATTCCTGGCAGTTTCCTGTTGATGGACTGTGGCCACAGCTTCGGCCCTATCTGTAGCAAACTTTGACTTGTGTGTGATATTAATGAAGTTGTTCGATGATTTCCCCACTGTGTGGATGGACTTGTTGCTTCCTCTGTTTCTCAATTTCACGTGAATTTCATATGATTACTTGTCACACGCTTGCAAGATAGCTTAAAAGGGACCTGGGAAAAAGTGGCTTTCTCTGGATTGGTAAGGCAGGGCTTATATTATCGAGAGGGGCCAGCCACAGATGATGCTTGTCTACTGTATATGGTTGCTCTTGGTCTAATTCAAAATTTTCTATGTTTAACAGAGGACAAGACATATTTGTCTCTTGTAATTATGAGAGAAGTAGAGCAAATGTCATGTGAAATGGGAGCAGTAGGGAATCATGATGACTGTCAGAAGCTTGAGAGGATGTGCAGCCGTGAGAGAAAGTGGGCGTAACAAAACCAGATCGTCACATCTCTCAAAACAAGCTGGAAGTTAACAAATTTTATTTTGAGCAAGTTTCTGATTTTTTAAAATTCTGGCAGTGGCTCTCAATAAAAATGAACACACACACATCAGACAGCACAAACAGATCATACTTATATCTATGGGACAGATGTGCCCGTGTGCCATCAATTTGTCATCTCTCACTCAGGCTTTTGAGATAAAAATTTTAAAAATATAGAGACTAAGTGCTCCTCTTTCCATCTCGGCACTCTCTGATGAAGCATCTACTGCTGACTGTCAGTTAAATGGGGAGAGAGGAGGAAGGGCTGACATTATTCGGAGGAAAGCAAAGCCAACAGAGAGGAACATCTCCAAATTGTGAAACTGCTGGGAGCTTGGGATACTTGGTTCCTGGCTTTATTGGGTTTGCTATCTACTGGAGAAGAGAATATGAACTTTAAAAAGTTACAGGTGTTATGTGAGCATTGACTGGGTAGCAGTTGACCAGGTGCATTTTCTTGCAATCCTTTGGGATTTAATTTACTTCAAATCACACGAATGAGATCCTCTTTCAAGCCAACACCTAACTCTGGGGTCAAATTTTTAAGTCTCTCCATTGTTTAGCATGTACCATTTATTGACTGTTTGGGTATTGTCTTGGCAGAAGGTAAGAGAAAAAGAGGAAGACCTGCAATGAGAAGGATTGACACATTGGCCACAACAGTGGCCTCAAACAGAGGACTGAGGGTTAAGATGGGTTGGGACTGGGCAGTGTTTCATTTTGTTGTACTTGAAGTTGCTATGGGTCAGGGTCTACTTGACCACATCTAACAATAACATAAATTATTCATCAAATTCCAGGAATTATGCCAAATGCTTTATCAACTTTATCCCATGTAATGTTCACTGTAGTTCTAGTCCTTTATCACACGTGAGAGAACTGAGGCTTAGAGGGGAAGTAACTTAGCCAATAAAGGGCAGAGTTGGGATTTGAACCCAGAAGTGTCTAACGTCAGAGTATCTTCTTAATCCTCCTTCATTATGCGTCTCCAGGACTTAAAATAAAGCGTATTTAGGTGAGCCTCTCAATATTTTCTAGGTGCTTTCTCATTAATTCCCATTAAAAACTCACTGCCAGTCAGTCGATTCTGACTCATAAATGACCCTGCAAGGTTGAGCAGAACTGTCCCTTTGGGTTTCTGAGTCTGTAAACCTTTATGGGCGCAGAAAACCTCAGTCTTCTCCAGAATAGCTGGCGGGTTTGACCTGCTGGCCTTGCGGTTAGCAGCCTAACACATAATCTATGCCTTATTCGTTTCCATGGCATAGAAGAATTTTAAGGGATGCCAAATGGCAGAGATGCCTGGTAGGAGCAGGCTTGACATTAAATCGGGTTGCACTGTGTCTTCACCACTGCTGCTGTGTGATCCATGGGCACGTCTCTGAACTGTCATGGGTCTGATCTGTTAACGAGTCTTAGTCTCCTGAACAGTAAAATGAGTGTGTTAGGCTAGGTTGACTAGAGAAACAAATCCATATCTATATCTATATATATCAAAGAGAAATTATATATTGTGAAAACATCCCAGCCCAGATCAAGTCTATAAGTCTGATATTAGCCCCTAAGTCCAATGCTAGTCTATAAATTCCTCTTCAGACTCACACAGCACATGTAATGATGCTGAATGCAGGAAGATCACAAGCTGGTGGTTGAAAAGTCGTGTGGATCCAATGGTAGTGGAAGCATCTCCAGGGCTCTGGCTGCTATCAGTGTGACTCCATATGGCTTTTCAACAATGTGTAGCAGAGAGAAAGTGTGTCCTGCCTCCAGGGAGGAAGAGAGGAAGTTCCCAGAATGCTCATGATTAGGTCACATCCACAAGGAGACATCATCAGACTGTGACCTGATTGACAGTCTAGACTCTATTCCTAGACCTATTTATCAAGTTGACATGGAATTATGTAACAACCACAATGAGAATAAATCTTGCTTCTCTAAATGATTGTGAAGATTAATGAAATTAGTGATCTATAAAGAGCTTCACCAAGGACCTAGAATAGAGAAGTTAGATAAAGTACTACAATTTCCTTGCTTTTTCCAGTAGGAAAAACAATGAAAAGATTGTGTGGAGAATGCTGAAGACAAACTGGGTGCACAGGCAAATGCGGTGAAGAAAGCTGATGGTGCCCAGTTATCAAAACATATAGAATCTGGGGTCCCATAGGCTGGAAGATAAACAAGGGGCCATCTAACTGAGAAACAACAAATCCCACATGGAAAATGCACAACAGCCTGTGAGATGACAAGGTGTCGAAGGGATCAGGTATCAGACATCAAAGACCCCCCCCCAAATCATAGCATTGTGAATGAGGGGGAGTGTAGAGTGGGGACCCAGGGCCCATCTGGGGGAAATTAGACATCCCCTTGCATAAGGGATATGAGGAGGTGATGAGCCAGTCAGAGTGCAGTGTAGCAATGATGAAACATACAATTTTCCTCTAGTTCTTAAATGCTTCCTTCCCCTACCCCCACTATCATGATCCCAATTCTACCTTATATAACCCGCTGGACTGGAGGATGTTCACTGACACAGATAGGAACTGGAAATACAGGGAATCCAGGACAGATGAGCCCCTCAGGACCAGTGGTGAGAGTGGCAATATCAGGAGGGTGGAGGGAGGGTGAGGGAGAAAGGGGGAACAGATGACAAGGTCTCCATAACCTCCTCCCTGGAGGATGGACAGCGGAGAACTGGGTGAGGGAGACGTCAGATGGTGTAAAATATGATAAAATAATAATTATTTATAAATTATCAAGGGTTCAGGGGGAGGGGGAGTTGGGAGGGAGGGGGTAAATGAGGAGCTGATACCAAGGGCTCAAGTAGAAAGCAGGTGTTTTGAGAATGATGATGGCAACATTCATACGAATGTGCTGGACACAAATGATGTATGTACAGACTGTGAAAAGAGTTGTGTGAGCCCCTAATAAAATGATTTTTTAAAAAAAAGATTGGGTGGAAAACAATCGGAGATAACTGGCTCTTTCAGATGCACACTTACTGTCTCTGTCACTTACTGCTACCCTAACAGGACTGGCACAGGCAAGGGCTTAAAGACAGGGACTTGTTTTTTCATCGTACTGGAATCTAAAAGTCCAGATCATGGTCTTGGCCATGCCTGTTCTTTCTGCAAGTCTGTCTCCTAGTTCGTTTGACTGCTGGAAACCCTGGAGGAGCCCTGGGGGCGCCGTGGGCTACACATTGGGCTGTGAACCACAATGTCAGTGGTTTGAAATTAGCAGCCACTCTGGAGAAGACAGATGAATGAGGCTTTCTACACCCAGAAAGACTTCCAGACTTAGAAACTCACAGGGCAGTTCTGCGCTGTTCTTCAGGGTCACTATAAGTCAGAAATGACTCGATGACAGTGGGTTTTGTGAGCAGCTTGTGCATAATGGCCTCCACCACAAAGTCATGGTGGCTTCAGAGCCCAGCAACAAGGGCTGTTTTCAATGAAGCTCCTCGAGATAGGAGAGCTGAGTCTCGGCAGGATTGAAAAGTACCCATCTTTATTTATGACAATTCGTTTAAAGCATCTGCCTGCATATAGGGAGATGGTAAGATGATCGATTGGCATAATTTTATTAATAACAATAATCATTGTACTTACCATTTATTAATATAACCCTTTTTGATTTACCAGGCACAAAATTATTGGCATGCACCCTATCACTTAGGCATTAAGCAAGCCCATGAAATAGCTGTTATGATTCGCACCATTTTGGAGATGAGGATATTGCAGCTTCGAAGTGGTGAAGTCACGTGGCCAAAGTCTTGAAGCTAGCATGTTTTAAAAGCAGCATTCAGCCTCTGCTGCACAGGACCTGCGTGTATTAGCTTGGAGAGCCATTTGGATGAGCGTGCCATTCATACTGTCCAGCCCATCATGGTCTCCAAGAATTTCTGTGATTGGATCATGCTCTAGTGTTGGCACATTATTATAATAATAAACCCTTTGCTTCAACTCAAGGTGGTCCCATGTATGTCCAAGTAGAACTGTGTTGCATAAAATCTCCACTCATGAGGTTTGCCCCTCCAGTACAACATCAGCCCTCTCTTGCCTCCAGGTAGCCTCTGAACACCACTCGTCTAGTAAGAAGCCAAAGTTATCAACCATTTGTGCCACCCAGAGACTCAATTGTCATAATAGCATTACTAATATTAGCTTAGGTAGAGATAGGATGTAAAAAAATCACTTAATTATAATTGTATTATACTTTCGCATGCTTATCTTACTTGATCGTTAGATCAACACAGTGAGATATGTTATTGTTGTGTACTAGCATGTTGATTATGACTCCATGAAACAGATTATGCATCCGTGGAAGACCCCTTGTCACAGAATACAGCTGCTCCATAGAGCGTCCAAGGCTTTATGGGAAGGAGCACTCCTTGGTAAGTGTCAGGCTACTAATGGCAAGAATATCTGCGCTGCAGTAAGCTATGTATCTGCTTATCACCTCCAAATGTGGTCAGGCTTTAACCTGATTGACAGATGTATTAGGTAGGGTTCTCTAGAGAAACAAAACCAGGACACTTATGATTTTATTTATATATAAACTGAGCCTTGAGAGGGCTCAGTTCAACTCACTTCTGCGGACCAGTTACAATACTGGAAGTTCTTCAGCTCATGAGGGCTGCTGAGTCCAAGGTCAAAGAAGCAGACGGCTGAGTCTTCTGTAGAGCAATGCAGGCAGTCTGGCCACAGGCAGCAAACAGGAAGCTCAAGTGATGTATACAACAGTAGTGTGGTAAAACATGTCTCAAAGGAACCTCAAGCTCTAGTGATACAATCCACGGGTTGGGTGTCCCATGGGCAGTGTAGATTATCCACAGTTTAGTATGGCCCACACTGTCTAATATATCTGTCTAGTCAATGAAACATAAGTAAACATCTTTCTAGTATTCTCTACTTTGAGCCAAGATCCATCTGACTGCAGTAATGAGATCCTTTGTTCCATGTCCTCTTCTGAATCCAGCCAGAGTTTCTGGAAGTTCCCTGTCAATGTGTTGCTGCAACCATTGTTGGATGAGCTTAAGAGAAAGTTTATTTGCGTGCAATAACAATGATATCATTCTATAGTTTGAGCATTCTGTTGGGCACCTTTCTTTGGAGTGGGCACACATTTGGATCTCTTCCTGTCAGTTGGTCAGGTCTTCCAAATGTTCTGGTATAGACGAGTGAATGCTTTCAGTGCTTCTTCAGCTTTCTGAAACCTTTCTATGGCTAGTCCATCAATTCCTGGATCCTTGTTTGGTCCAGAGAAAGAGGTTTACCTGGGAGAGATGATGCATAGACAGTCTCCTGTAAACCACCTCCACGCTTCTACAAGAGGATTCAGAAAGGGTGGCGGAAATGCAGATAGGCAATGGTAGGAAATTGTTAGAGTTCCCATCTCACTGGTTTACTGTTCTTATGGATTTATTAAGCGTCTAATCTAAGCCTATAAGTTTACATCAAAAGCTCCTTCCCTTGCTTTACCATTGCTCTCACTTTCATTTCAACAAAGGCTGCATTGTCCAGACATTAAAATGACTTGTATTAACCCATTGGCAAGTCCTCTGTTTTTCTTTTTACAGCCTATCAAGACTGGGAGCTGAAATGGATCTATGTATATATATTTATATGTTAAGTATTAAGGTAGCAGATGGACATTGGGCCTCTACTCAAGTACTACCTCAACACAAGAACACTGTTCTAATAACCCTGCATTCTGTGATGCTCACATTCCTGACATGGTCATTGAAGACAAAATGGGTGCATAAGCAAGTGTGGTGAAGAAAGCTGATGGTGTCTGGTTATCAAAAGTTATAGCATCTGTGGTCTTAAAGGCTTGAAGATAAACAAGTGGCCAGCTATCTGAGAAGGAACAAAATTCATATGGTAAAAGCACACCAGCCTGTGTGATCACCAAGTGTTAATGGGATCAGGTATCAGTTATCAAAGACCCAGAACAAAGATCAGATCAATGTGAGTGAGGGGTAATGTAGAGTGGAGACCCAAAGACCATCTGTAGCCTATTGGACATCCCCTTACAGAAGGGTCACAAGGAAGAGATGAGCCAGTCAGGGTGCAGTACAGTACTGATGAAACACACAACTTTCCTCTAGTTTTTTTGTGCTTCCTTTCCTCCCCCCTCCCACTATCATGACTTCAATTCTACCTTACAAATCTAGCTAGACCAGAGCTTGTACAATGGTACAGATGAGAGCTGGAAACACAGGGACAGATAAACCCCAAAGGACCAATAATGAGAGTAGTGCTAATAGGAGGGAAATGGGGAAGGTGGAGGGAGAAAGGGAGAACTGATCACAATGATCTACATATGCCCCCTTCCCAGGGAGACAGACAGCAGAAAAATGGATGAAGGGAGACAGCAGCCAGGGTAAGTCATGAAAAAAAATTATCAAGGGTTCATGAGGGAGAGAGGAAATGAGGAGCTGATATCAAGGGCTCAAGTAGAAAGAAAATGTTCTGAAAATGATGATGGCAACAAATGTACAAATGTGCTCGACACGATGGATGGATGGATGGATTGTGATAAGAGCCCCCAAATAAAATTATTTTTTTTAAGTGGCTTACAAACAAACAAGCTGGGAGCTGGAGGAGGGCCAAGAACATGTCTCACTGCTTGATGTACTAGAGTGCTTAATGTAATGCCTGACACACACAGGAGACACTCAGCAAACACCTAAGACCTGAACTGGAGCTGAGTATATTTGTTTCTCTCTACATGTACCTTAAACATAGTTTTGCTTGAGGCCTAAACAACAGTCTGGATGATGTTTAGTGACAAGTACTTTCTGTTTCAATTAAGCATTGTGTTAACCATTGTATTAAGTGTTCATTATTGAATCTAATATTTATAAAATTTTGTCAGAATTGTTTATTTTTCCAAAGAGTTGAACCATAATTGGGCATAGCACGTCCTTCAAAAGAGTTACAATATGTAAGATGGTAATAACCACTCAGTTTAGTTTGCTTTAAAAAAATAGATGGTAAATTCACTCTAACGTATGAACCATTATTTGAACCAGTGGAGTTGAGTCCGTGAAAAGTCCTATCATCGAAATCATAAGTTCCCAAACTAATTTGACCTACCACCCCCTTTCAGGAAAAAAAATTACTCAGCATTCCTCTGGCAGTGAAAAATGTTAGTGTCCAGAATGTAGGTGTCTGCATTTGCACACCCTGCCCCTCGAATCATTCCAGCACCCCCAGGGGATGGTGGCAACACTTTGGGACCCAGATAATAGGTTCCAAGTGACCAATTCTTCAAAACAAAGATACATAACCAACTTGATATATGTTGTGATAGGAAATGTGGCCCTTACCTCCACCTATTTGTTAGTCTCTTGACTTTGGTGACTGGTGTGTTGCCATGATAGTCACAGCTAAACTATTAGAATTTCAAACATTGTTAGGGTCAACCATGGTGGACTGTTTTCAGTGGCAATCCCAGACTAAGACAGATGGGAAGAAAGGTCTGGTGAACTACTTCTGAAAATTAGCCAAGGAGAATCTTTAAGGGTAGCAACCAAACACTGCCTGGTAGATGCTGGAAGATGAGAGAATGGTCCAGAACCAAAACATGTTTTGCAACATAAAGTCACAATGAGTAGGTGCCATGGCTTAGTCCACAACAATAGCACTTGCACCTGCATTTTAATAGGACTTAAAAAGAGAAACAGAAGAATCTTCTAATGGGTTAATGGGAAAAAAATGTGTTGGTATATAATTCACATATCATCTAAATTCCATTAAGATGAGCTGTACAATCATCAGTATAATCAACTTTAGAATCTTTTCTTCATCCTAATACTCATTATTAGCTCTCTATTTCTTCCCAACCTCTCCTGCTATGTCCCCAAGGAGCCATGAGTACAGCTATGTCTGTAAAGATTTACTTACCCTGGATTTCATATGTGGAAAAACATTGAAATAAAAAACAAACCCAAATTAACAGCAATAACAAAGGAAAATAGATAACCTAATTGAAAAGAAAGAAGAAAATATTTAAAAACTAGAGTAAATATAAAATGGGATCATAAGGAAGATCAAATGATAAAATGTTACTAACTGTATCTGCAATAATCCACTTTCCGATGCATTCTGCATGACAGTGCAGCGTCCATGGTCACAGGGGATTCACCGAAGGGTTAGGCCAAATGTACTTCCCTTCACTTTTTTTTGTCAGTATAAAAAGATACTTTTTAGAAAACAGCCAAGGAACCAAAAACTAAGGTCATACATAGATATGTAGATGGTTCTTGCCATGTAAATGTCCAATCAATACCTTTTCCACAGGAAACAGTAAAATTTTTTATTAAGGAGAGATGCTGAAATTGAATTGACCTCAAATGACTTAGTTTCCATAACTATACAATGGTCTTGATAATAACCGATTGTTATAGATTGAAATACTTAATGCTTATCAAAGGACAGCACAGTGTTCAGCAAATCAATCATGTTAGCCATTGTGATTTCCTTTTCATAATGCAAATTGCTTTGGGTTTTCCTTTTCCTTCTTGATGCATTTTTCCCTTTGTTTTAGGAGAACAGAATCAAATGTATTATTCTAATTTGGGGGATGAAGAAAACAAATGGTAGAAAATAAGTCATAGGAAATGCTCTCTTGTACTACTATCTAAAGGCATTTTCAATGGTTTATAAAATGCTCACATAACAAATACAGCAAGCATCAACACTCCTTTTAATTTCTGCTGCAAGAAATGCAACCTTAACAAATATACAGATTTCTTCTGTACCACTCTCAAAAGTAGAATTACTGAATTACCAGTTTCATGATAAATACATGCATGCTTTTATTCACACACCTATAGTGAAACATTGCCAGTAAATACATTGTTTTCTGTAACTTTAGTACCCATCAAAAACCTTACAGCTAATGACCCAGGTTTGTAGTCCAATTTAGACTCTAAAACTTTCTCAGAAGCAGCTACTTTTCAGACTGCTTTCCTGAAGTCTGCCTGTGCTACAAAATCATGATCAGCACGAATTGCAAATATGCCTGCTTCAGTGCAAACGTCTCTCAGTTGTACTCCTTTAAAGCTGTCGGAAAGTTTCACAATTGCTTCATAATCGAGTTCATCCTGCTCTGTAATGGGACCTGCATGTATTTTTTTTATTCCTGCATGTATTTTCAACACAACTAATCTTGCTTGCTCATTCGGTAAATCAATAGGTATTTCTCTATCTAATCTTCCAGGACGCAGCCAAGCAGGATCCAGAGTCGCTGATCTGTCTGTAGCCACGATCACTTTAACTCAATGCAGAGTATCAATTCCATCCTTTTGGTTCAGTAACTCCATTAGGGTTTTCGGAATCTCTCTCTCAGCTGAAGAACCCTCAGAAAACCGACAACCACCGATTGCATCTATTTCATCCGTAAAAATGGTGCTTGGCGGAAGGTCCCTGGCATAATTAAACACTTCTCAGATCGAATGAGCGCTTTCACCAAGGTGATTGCCTGCAGGAGAACTAGCTAACCACCTTTATGAAATTGCAGTCCAATGGACTAGCCACGGCTCGTGCCATGAGTGTTTTTCCTGTAGCCGGTGGTTCATATAGCAAGCTGCCTTTTGGAGGTATTATTCCTACACACGGGAACAATTCTGGGTTTGTAAGAAGTAGTTCTGTTGCCTCTCTTAATTTCTGGATCTGCTCTGATCGCCCTCCAGCCTCTGAGTAAGAAACATTCCCAAGGTCCTCAGTGAGACAGGTCAGCCCATGGGTCCCTCCATTTGGCCAGTATCCGTGATGGTTGATGGGGTCATTGCCAAGGCAACCCTTGTTCCTGGCTTCAGCTCACTTTTGTCAAGCTGTCAACGACAACCCACCACATGTCTTGGTCCATTTGTAGCTTTAACCTCAATTTTTCCTCAGTGAATCGCTTAAGCACTTCACTCGCAATCTGCCCAATACTTCGTAAGGCCTTCAGATCATTCTCAGAGTTTTCAGATTGCTTGGTAAGTCCTTCCCTTAACTCCTTCAGGTGGCCATCCTTGTGTGCTGTAGCTTCTTGAGGCAGGCCTGAAGCATCTTATCGCTAGAGTCTGCCATAATGAGAAGCTGTCACGCATCTCTCTTTTTTTTGAATCCCCTAACTCCTTGCTTTTCTCCTCTGTTCATTCTTTCAATGCAGAAAAATCGATGGGACCAATGAGGAAGAGGGTAGTTTAGAGCTGAATGAAGAAGGAAGGCCAGTGCAGGCAGCCAGGCCAAGCCGCCCACTCTGTGACTGCCACTGCTGTGGGGTCCCCAAGCGTTACATCATCGCCATCATGAGCGGGCTGGGATTCTGCATTTCCTTTGGGATTCGATGCAATCTTGGAGTTGCCATTGTGGAAATGGTCAACAACAGCACTGTGTACGTTGATGGAAAACCAGAAATTCAGGTTGGTGTCAATCTATGGTGGAAGTTCTTTTGCCCACTACTGGGTAGAGAAGTAGTTAGCTAAGTGAGAGAAAGCATTGTAATTCATTCACTGATGTGACAAAAATGTAGAGTGGGGCAGCATTCCTCCAGTTCTTTAATGCTTCCTCCTCCCTACTATCATGACCCCAGTTTGACCTCACAGATCAGGCAAGACTGGAGCATGTTGGCTGGTACAGAATCTGACAGATAACCCCCCAAGAATAGTAGGGGGAAGGCAGGGAGAGAAGGGGGAAAAATGGGGAACCGACTATAAAGATCAACACATAAACCCTCCCACCTTGGCCCCTGGGGAACAAACAAAAGAAACATGGGGGAAAGGAGACAGTGGGTGGTGTAAGATATGAAAATAATGATAATTTTAATTTATTAGGGGTTCAGGGGGGTGGGAGGGTGGGGGAGGGACAGAAAAAAGAGGAGCTGATACCAAGGGCTCAAGCAGAATGAAAATGTTTTAAAAACAATGATGGCAACATATGGACAAATGTGTTTGATACAATTGATGTATGGTTTGTGAGCTGTAAGAGCCTCCATTAAAATAATTTATTAATAACAAAATGTATAGTGGGGACCATGTGCCAGACACTCTGCAAAATGATACAGAGTGGGCCTTGGTCCTGATGGACACGGACTAGTACGAAATCACAATTCACGTTGTAGGTGCATAGGGCATTCAAGGTCGTGTAGAAGGGGACCTCTTCTAATAAAGACCGAGGCAAAGGCATCTGTTTTCAGTTCATTTAATCTTTGAATCCAGTCTCCCAAGCCACGAGGTGGTTCACCTGCCCAATCAGGCTCCTGATCCATAGATCACCTCCTTATCTTCAGAACTACTTTAACCGAGGTCTCACTTCAGCTCCTAAAGTCAGTTTCTCATGTTGTGGCCAGAGGGGGAAGACCAAGCAGTTTCTGCCATATAATATTGTTCTACAGTCACCCTAAATCAAGACCCTCCTACAAAGGTGCCCAGACAACCTCAATGGTAATTCAAGTCCAGAGGTGTGGGGTGGGGGCATGTCTGTCTTGGAGAAGGTGATTTCCCTTTAGCTGGTGGGGAAACCAGGTAGAACAACTTGCCATTAGGAAAAATGCTTAACATGACTTACATAGTCCTCCCAATGGGGTTGTATAACACATCCAGTATTATGTTTCTCATTGGACACTTTTCACCCAATAGTTTCCATGGAGCTCTTGGGGACCCAGGCCACCTGCTATAGAGGGGGCCCTTCCAGACTTTGACATCATGACTGACTTCCCAGTGAAGTTGGTGGCTGGACATAAAAGATGAAGAGGCATTTGCCAGCAGAGGGTTTTGGTGGAATGTAACGCAAAGCCTCGCCGTAGGAAGGCACGCCAAGTGTAAAGCACGTGGGCAGAGAGTCACGCGTTGCTTCAGGAACTGAATTAGGAGTTCTTTTTTCCCTCATGAACCTCTTGGATGACCTAGTGAAGAGTTTGAACCCTTTGTCAAAATAATCTTTCAAATCCTGAAATAAAATACATAGGATGATAAAGGAACTCACTCAGTTTCCCTGTTGTCGTCAACTTGGACAGCGGCATTCACATAGGACAGAGCAGGACCCTCATTGGGTTTCTGAGACGGTAACGCTTCACTGGAATGGACAGCCTCATCTCTCTCTCACACAGTGATTCATGGGCTTGAACTGCCGACTTTGCAGCTGGCAGCCCAATGCTTCGCATTGAGTCACTAGGGTGCCTTCAGATTATGAAGCAAGTGATACTAAAATGCAGATACCAAAATATTTTAAAATCAAGTGTGACAAGGAAGCAGAGGGGCTTTTGAACCACCCTCGAGGACAAAATCCAGTCATGGATCTAAAAACCACTGCAATTTTAACGTTGAAACTGTTAATGATAGCTTGAAATGTGATTGGAACAAGTTATGATTTCCACTGGGGACAGAGTCACAGGTGCTGATAATTCTCCTAATACTCCTGTGCTTGCTGTCTGCATTCATGACTGGAGGGCAGGCTAAATGGCAGTTAATTGTCAGTGAAGTTGTGACAGTAAACACATCAATTTCCACACCCCCCTTCCAAGTTCACTGGTTCCCCTAGGATTCCACGCACAGACTTCAGGTTGAGAACCCTTAGGAGGAAGGATTCCTTCCAAGTTTACCCTCAAATTCAACTCTATGTCAAGGGTGACCATCAACAGACAGTGACAGCAAAGAAAACAGATTCCAGCTCCTAATAGGCCTGGGAGGCTCCCCCTTCAGAGATGAGCTTGCAACAGAGAGATGATCTGTTCTAGAACACCTGCTGCCTAGTGGGAGGATCCCACATGGAAGTTAGATAACAGTTGAGACAGCAGTCAGTTCAGAGGCAGACTTCTGCTATCTCTTAAAAGGAGTAGACTTATGGAAAAATAATCTATAACTTATCAAGGGTTTGTGAGGGAGGGCGGGGGAAGAAATGGCGAACTGATATCAGGGGCTCAAGAGGGAAGAGAATGCTTTGAAAATGATGATGGCCGCCTATGTGCAAATGTGCTTGGCACACTGGAGGAATGTGTGGATTGTGATAAGAGCTATAAGAGCCCCCAATAAAAGTATTAAAACAAAGAAAAGGAGTAGACTTTAGAGATCACAGGGACGATAGTGTTTAGTTTGTTTCTCGAATGGTGTCAGTTCCACCAATTACAGGCGAGTCAATTGTGACTCGTACCTATTCCAGATGTGTCAGAGTAGGTAGGACCGCGCTCCACAGCGTTTTCAGTGGCTGGTTTATGACAGAGATCAGAGGCCTTTCTTCTGTGTGCACACCCACCTCCGATCTTGGGGTTAGCACTTGAATGTGTTCATAGTGTGTACCACCCAAGGACTCCTCTCTAATGGTAAGGCTAGAAAAGTATTGAAAACTTTGAGAGAAAAAACAAACTAACATGCATCAGTGTACACCCAATAACTACATGTTTTACCCCACTGAATGCACACATGATGGAATGTCTCGTGTGGAAATCCGTCTTCTTGCAAAGATAAATTTAATCATTCTCTGGTCCTCATTTGTATTTGGAGAATCATTCAGAGCAGTTTCCCAAACTTTTGTTTGGGAAATTACTCTTTTTAAAAAATCATTTTATTGGGGGCTCCTACAACTCTTATCACAATCCATCCATCCATCCATTGTGTCAAGTACATTTGTACATTGGTTGCATCATCAATTTCTAAACATTTTCTTTCTACTTGTGCCCTTGGTATCAGCTTCTTGTTTTTTCCCCTCCCTCCCTCCTTCATGAACCCTTGATAATTTATAAATTATTATTTTTTCATGTCTTACACTAACCTTTGTCTCCCTGCACCCACTTTTCTGTTGTCCGTCCCCCTGGGAGGGGTTATATGTGGATGTACGCTATGCCACAAAGACAGTGCTGCATGAATTAGGGACACGTGTCCTCTAGATTCAATGAGTGTCTTCTCTTTGGCCCTCACAAGAACCATTACCATCCTGTGTCCAATGACTCTCCAAGAGGGGGATGTGGCAGGCAGTTATTTCTTGGACTTACCTGATCACAGGACATTTTCTGTCAGGCTGCCTCTCTTAGCACCACCTGGGACAGTCGTTTGGGAAAATTTGATTTCAATCCATTACAAAGGAAGTCTTTAGTTGGCCTGCAGGCTTTGTATTTATTTATTCATTTATTTATTGATTGATTGATTTATAGCAAAGAGATTATTGTGCTGCAGGAAAACAGCTCCATGGAGATGCTTCTAACTCCTCTGTTTGATGGCATGGCTGCGTTGGTCCTAAAGGGGTCTCCTGGTTTGTGTGTGGGTGTGTGTAAGGGATGGAGGGAGGAAGTCATGCATTTAAAAAATAAGACTGATGTATATTAGCATGCCCTCAGATGTGTATCACATGTATTCTTTCAGTCTTTTGTGAGCAAGGCCAACGAATTAACGCTTGCCTGCTGAGGCCCAGGTCTAAATGAGATGCTGTTTGGCATTCATTTGTTGTCTGAAAAGATAGGCCCGGGTCAGTGGAGCCGGCTTTGAGCTATATGGAAAAGACATTTTGAGAAACGCAAGGAACAATGCTCGTTTCCATGGTTTTGCTCTTTAGAGTCTGCGGAATTGATTAAGATCTAAACTGTGCTTTACATCGTTTTCTCTGGCCTCAAGATCAGGATGGTGAGAGCATTTCAGAAGCTCTATTTCAACTCCCATTGTAGCACATCATTCTTTCTCTTGTCTGAGTAGAGCATGGCGAGCTATCAGCTGAGCATGTGGTTTTACGGTACAAAGGTGACCCGGCCCTAATATCTAATACAGTTTAAGGAGAAAATTTCCTTGTTGTTGTTGATTTATTTATTTTTAATTTTTATATTAGTTGGGATTTGATACATTTATCATTCCATATTTCAGTCACATCAAGGAGAACATACAATTGCTAATACAGTCAGTTCCCCAACATTCTTTTTCTACATGGACTCTGTGACACAGCCTTTCCTTTACACCCCCTCCATCACTGTAACCCCCTCCCCTGAACCCTGTATTCTTCCTGCCATCCTTATAGTCCATCAGTTCTGGGTTTCCTACACTGAAAAACAGAAAAGCCTGTAACAGCTTCAAGAGGGTGACCTCCATTGACATCACACCTCCGAGGAACACTCTGATATGAACAAACAAAAATGAAGAAGACAATACAAACAGAAACTTTTTGTAACCTGGTCAGGTTCAGCCCCCATCCTTTAGGTGGGTGGAGGATCTACTACTGGCAACGTTGTAACTGTTCAGGTCATGTTTATGCCTTTGATCTTCTAAACTCCTCTCTCTTGGGCACTTTGTTTAGTGACCACTTTCCTCTCAGCCTCAGTTTTAGACAGGGGGAGAGGAAAACGTTTCTTACGTGGGACAGAGACAAGAAACGGACAAAGACAGCACATCTGAATGAGGGAGACCAATAACATGTGACCAAAATGGCCCAAGCGCACAACTGCTTAAGTAAGTCATGGAACACAAGGAAAATGATCACACATTCATGATCAGTGACAGATCAATACATCTCACTTTACAGTGGGAATACAGAAACTGGAATGGAACCTTGATCGGGACATACATATTATATTAGAAAGCTTACAAAATGGGTCCAGGGCCTTTCGATCAAGACAGGGCATGACATGACTATGTGACTCTCAGTACCGTCCATCATGATACACCCAGGCAAGCCCCTAAGAGAGAATGCCCCTCCCTGGAATGACCGGAGACGAGTGGAGATACTCCAGTTTCCAGTGCACTCTGCCCGAGGGCAAGATTGTTCTCATCCCTAGTTGGTGATCAGAAGGAACTCAATGGAGGCCTAATCTACGTGGGGGAATCTGCACATGGATTTTGGCTTTTCACTGTCATCCATGTTGTTGTCAGATCCCATCGAGTCAGCACGGATCCCTATGCACAACAGAATGAAACCGCCCAACCCTGCCCCATCCTCACAATTGTGCTTATGCCATTGCCACTGTGTCACTCCATCTTGTCCAGGGTCTTCCTCTTTTTCTCTGCCTCTCTGTCATCCACAGCCTTCTGCAAACCAGGTGCCCAAAATTTAAACTCTAATAGAGTAGACAAGTGAGAAGTAGGTTTCCAAGCAGGAGCAGACACTCTGTAGAAGGTGGATCACATGGGAACAAGACAAGGTCTAAGGTGTCTGGCTTGCTTGCCCCACAAAGTCTCTCCTCTGAGTCACCGGTATTGGATACACTTCCTTGTGCCTCTCCCCAGACGGCTTCCTCTTCTTTTCCTGACATCTCGCTGCCCTCCAAAGCTTAAGTTCCCAGAGCTTTGTCTTCCTAGAAAGCCAATTGACTTGCCAGTAACTCCAAGAGGCCAAGTTCAAGAGTTCTCGCGATTATACAACTGGAATCTCTGGTGAGAGTGAGGGCCAGGGTGAGAACAGCTGATTGGCTGAGGCCGGCCTATGGCTTGGTTCTTTCAGTTGAAGTTGTGGTGGTCCTTGCGGAGTGTCCCATGAAGCAAACAGGACAGCGGGGGCTATGGCTTGGGGACAAAGTATTAGGCAGCCAATGGCCTTTCTATCAATTCTTTGCTAACCCCACAGGCACTTATTGTGAAATGAGGCTAATAGGGTTATTGTGTAGCCCAAATGACTTAATTTACCTTAAGTACCTGAAAGTATTGTGAAGATTAAAGAAGAAAATATTTTAAAAAACCCCAACCAACCCCCATCCATGAGTTGATTATGACTTGTAATGACCTTATATAGAGTTTCCAAGGGTAAAGGTCTGTACAGGAGCATATTGCTTTCTCCCACTGTCATTTGGTAGGTTTGAACCACTGACCTTATGTTACCAGTCCAATGCTTATTAGCCATCTCCACCAGGACTCCTCAAAGCAATGAAGCTTCATCACATACTATATAGGGAGTTAGACATTCTCACTCAACAACAAAAACACCATGTCTTTTCACATCAACACTTTAGAAAGCCATCTTTTTGTTTATTCACTCAGCAAATATGTGCTTGTCCCTGTTTTGCTCCCAAACAAGACATGGTTCCTCCCTTTGAGCTGCTTGCCCACCCGTGTGAGAAATGGACACTGGCGCAGGAAGAGCTAGTTTGTGGACAGCACTGCGTGTGCCCGGGGGTTTGTAGGACAAGCCCAGGAAAGAGCAGCTGGTGCAACTGGAGGAAAGTTTGGAAAGTTCCTCAGAGAAAGGAACATCTGTAAGAAGTCTTGAAAAGAATGGGTTATTTTGCTGAGAAAAGGAGAACTGATTCATAGAGAATCACATGTTCAGTGACCCAATATTTCTGGGAGAGTGCGTTGTAGCTATCCATTCACAGTAACAAAAAGGGCCAGTCTCATCTATTCTACATATTGTGATAACGTGGGACACGCAACCATCTTGAAGCAGAAGAATCGTCCTATTATAATTCTTCATGCTGTTTTACCCTCACACATTCTATGGTAGGTAAGCCAAAGTCACCAAACTCACTGCCATCGAGTTGGCACCGACTCACAGTGACCATACAGGACAGGGAAGAACCACACCTGTGAGTTTCTGAGACTGGACATTGTTATGGGAGTAGAAATCCCATCTTTCTCCCTTGGAGCAGCTGTTGGTTTCAAACTGCTGCCCTTGAAGTTAGCGGCCCAACGTGTAACCACTATGAGTTTTATGATCCACACTGAGACATAAGAGACTTCAAAATTTGATTTCCTTGATGTCTTCAGACTGGACTAGTCACTGAACTGAATTGCCTAGGAAACAGCCTCGCAAGCCTAGAGCTTTTTTGTTTGCTTGTTTGTATCTGATGATTGATTTTCTCCTAGGTATTTATCGTTATTTGCTGTGCCAAATATCCATTGTTGTTTTTTAATTTGTACACATCTCTATGTTCTTTCAGTGGAATGGGAGCATCATAGAAGCAGGGACTGAGCTTTGTTCCCCGCTACACCCCCAGCACACAGTGTTGCTATGAACTCTCAGGCAATTGTTTTAGATCCTCCAGGGCAAGGATACTTGGAGCAGAAGGACATATTGCCTGCCCCCTTCTGCCCCATCTTCATGATTGCTGGTGTGCTTGAGTGCAATCTTGCGGCTAGTGCGTCAGGCCTTCCAACCTAGGGGGCTCCTCCTCCAGTCTCATATCAGAGTTGTCCTGTTGTAACTCAGGGATTGATGGTTTGGGGAGGTAGATAGCCAGGCCTTTCTTCTTCATCTGTTTTAGTCCGAAAGGAGTGCTCTACTGAAACATATCCACCAGGGGTAGCCTTGTTTGGATTTGAAGTACGAAGACATAACTTCCAGTATCACAGCAACATGCAAACCGCTACAGTGTGACAAACTGACAGGTGGGTGGGGCCTCCATCAATATTTGCTGAGTAAAGGAAGGACGGAAAGAGGGCCTAGTGGGGTACTAGGTTGAATTATCAGCAATATCCGGTGGTAACATTTTTTCGTTATCATCTTTTCCTTCCTTCTTTTTTTTTTAAACACACATGTCGATATATCTGATTTCTTGTTTCCAGATAGCTCAGTTTAACTGGGATCCAGAGACGGTGGGCCTGATCCATGGATCTTTTTTCTGGGGTTATATTATGACACAGATTCCAGGCGGTTTCATCTCAAACAAGTTTGCTGCTAACAGGTAAGATAATGGATATGGTAACTGCCCAGCTCAACATATGGTTTGTACTTTTACAAAATCTGTACAGTCAGCCCCCAAGTTAGGGGTGCAGAATGAGGACAGAAGCATCTAAATAGATGCAATTCACAGCTCTTGATCCCAAATGGTCTTGAAAGTTTCTATCTACTTTTCGGTTCAATCTAATTCTCTTTGCTACTCTTTAAGACCAAGAGGCAGTCATTTGAACCAAACACCTGAACGGGGGATAGTGCATGGTTTAAAACTAGGAAAGGTATGTGTCAGGGTTGTGTCCTTACACCACACTTACTCAATCTGTATGCTTAACAAATAATCTGAGATTTCGGCATCCGAATGGGAGGAAGACTCCTTATCAAGCCACGAAATGCGGATGGGCCAGCCTTGTTTGCTGAGAGTAAAGAGGTATTAGTGACGAAGATCAAGGACTGCAGTCTTCGATATGAATTTTCCCTCAAAAACTAAAACCCTCACAATTAAATCAATGAGAAATATCAGGATAAGTGGAGGAAAGATGGAAGTTGTCAGGGATTTCATTTTAAGTGGATCCATAATAAACAGCCCCCCCTCGCACCCCCCCCCCCCAATCAAGACATTTAAAATACACTGCCTTGAATAGATCTGGCAAAGACTTCTTTAAAATGCCCCAGGGCGAAGATGTCACTTTGAGTACTAAGGTGTGCCTGATGCAAGCCGGGGTATTTTCAAGCACCCCAGATGCATTCAAAAGCTGGACAAAGAATAAGGAAGACCGAGGAAGAACCGATGCATTGGAAGCACAGTGCTGGGGAAGAACAATGACTAGACTATGGACGCAGAAGAGTGAGCCAATCTATCTCAAAAGAGGTAAGCCTGCCTGTTTGTTAGAAGCAAGGACAGTGAGACATCATCTCCCTGACTTTGAGTCTGTTATCAAGAGCACACTGCTTGGTACAATACAGGGTCTGTGACAAAGAGGAAGACCTTGAAGGAGATGACCTGACACAGGGGCTACCACAGTGGGCTCGCCTCCATCGGGGCTCACCAAGACGGTGCAGGATGGGCAGCGTTTCACTCTGTGGTCCCTGGCATGGCTAGGAATCAGAGCCTACTGACGGCACTTGACAGCAACAAACCAGGGCACAAAAGGAGAAAAGAACAGCCACTGGGGGGCGATGTGGTGGAGTGCATTGTAGCAGAAAGAAGTACAGGAAACATGCCCCTTCCCATTGTATCTGTCATATGACTTTCCATTTATGGATTTTGAAAAGTTTATTAACATTTATATAGCAGCATTTTCTAATCTCTAGAGTACAGTTAGATGGCTATTAAATCAATTTAGTGATTTACCAATGAACATTTAATATGAGAAAGAGATAGAAGAAAATGTAATCAAATGGAGTAAAAGAAAAAATATATCTGAATATGTTACACATTTGAAGGTAAGTATTGACTTACAAAACTTGTTTCAAGTACATCTCTATGTGTGACATTGCATTGAGTGATGACATAGCATATGTTTAGTTTTATGGATCCAGGTAAAAAGTTTGCAAGTCCTTACCGTAAGGAGTTTGCACATGCGTTAGGCTTTATTTAGTTATGTTTCTGTCTAATTCATGTCCTTTATTCTTACTTATGGTGTTGTTTCTAAAAATAGTTTTCTGTAAATATGTATAAAAATCAAAATGAACCCCCGTGCTGTCACATAGTGACCCTGTAGGACAGACGAGAATTGTCCCGTTGGCTTTCCTAGACTGTCGTCTTTACAGAAGCAGACTGCCACATCTTCCTCTGGAGGCCAGGCTTGCAGGTTCATATGTCCCACCTTTTAGTGTGCAGTGCAACACTCAACTCCTAGTTCATTAGAGATCCAATAGAAAAAAAGAGGTAAAATAACACATTTGCTAATTGTAGTGACATTAGTTACACTCAGAATATTGTACAGCTATTGTTATTATTTCCAAGCATTTCCCCACCATCCCAAACAGAAACGCATTACCCATTAATCCAGACCTCCCCTCTTGCCCCCAGCTTCTAGTGACCACTAATCCGCTTTTGACCCTATGCACCGCCTTTTCTCTATTATCTTAGCTTAGAGTGATCATACAACATTTAGTGTGCTCATACAATATTTGCCTTTGGGAGTTTGATTTACTTTACTTAGCACATTGTTTTCAAGGTTCACTTAGGTGGTAGTAGGTATCAGGACTTCACGTCTTTTATGATTGAGTAATATCTTCTTGCAATGATACGCACCATGACTTGTTTACCTATTATGCTTTTGAAGGATACTTAGGTTGTTTCCATCTTTTGACTATTGTGAATCATGCTTCCATGAGCATCAGTTACATTTGCGTGTGTTCTTTTTCAAAGTGCCTAAGTATTCGTAGCTGTGAGGTCTCCTGAGTTACTTAGACCCTAAGCCAAAATTACACACCGTATCCCCAGAATATAGAAAGGACTGAGATGGCACTAGCATGTGTGGTAAGAAGAATGCGTTGGCTGATTCTTTTGGCCAGGACACCCTGGACCAGGCTGGATGGGACACGACATGAGAAGGTGGTTGGGGAAATGGTGGTGGTGCTTAGGGAACTAAGACAAGGCCCAGCTCGCTTTATCCTTGGCTGGCCTCAGGACACAGTGCAGTTCTTGATAGAATTCCATCCGGTAAGTTAGAACAAGGCGAGGACCCAGGAGACACACCCCAAATGTACAAACCCGCAAACGCTCACTGCAATGGAGTCTACTGTGACTCATAGCGACCCTATAGAGTAGACTAGAGAACTGACCCTTTGGGGTTCCAAGGCTATAAATTTTTACAGAAGTGGACAGCCTCATCGTTCACCTTCAGAATGGCTCCCTGCATACAAACTACTGACCTTGTGCCGAGCAGCCAAATAGGGAACCGGGGCTCCCCGAGTCACAGAAGTCACAGATCAAAAATCAGAATGTGTCTGTTAGGTAAGACCAGGCAGAACATTGGGTGTCCAGCAAGCTCACTTCACTCGGGCTCTTCTCCAACTCCTAAGGACATCATCCAGGTAGCAGATCCCTATGCTACCAAACTGCACCCGTAATTGGTTCAGTGTTCCAAGCTCAAAGCAGGCCTGAAGTTTAGCTTGGGGCACCGACCCTACCACAACATTTATTTCTCTGAAGTCATTTCACGAGACCTTCCACAATTGTGTTGTTCTCTTCTGATGTGTGATTGAAGTGTGACAGCCGTCCTCGGGACAGCCCAGTAACACCATGTTTGGGCCCCCAGGGTCTTCGGAGCGGCCATTTTCCTAACATCAGCTCTGAACATGTTCATTCCGTCTGCAGCCAGAGTGCATTACGGCTGTGTCATGTGTGTCCGAATTTTACAAGGTCTGGTGGAGGTAGGTACTTTCCTGATAGATTGGAATATGGCTGGAGTCAGTGTGACTAAAAAATTTTCTGAAGAAAATCTGTTTTAGGCAATCTTCTTTTCTTCCACATTGGCTCTCTCAGCTCTCTGCTTATTGCTGCAATTTTAGCTATATTAAGAAAATTGCCTCATATGATTCTAAATGTATATGCAACATAGGGCCCTTTCATAGATGCATAGATTGTCTAAGGCAGGGGAGGATCTTAGAGATCATGAAATCCAACCCTTTTTATTTTGATAGATGGTGAAACTGAAATTCAAAACCTATGTTTCATGGACACTATCTGTTGAAATCCTTCAGAATGGACTATGATATCTATAAGTTTCCATCGATGGAGTTCAAATCAAGGAGGCCACACCGTCTTAGCTGCAACGACTCAATTCTAGAGTCCGAAAAGAGCCATAGACAATATTCTAGTAAAGAAGCATGACTATGCACATGTTTCAATAAAACTTTATTTATAGATACTGAAACTTGAATTTCAAATGATTTTTGCATAGCATGAAATAATAGTCTTCTTTTGATTTTTCCCCCACCAATAAAATGCAAAAAAATATTTTTTAGCTCATGAACAATACAAAAATAAGGACGGTGGGCCAAATTTGGATTGTTAGCTACTATTTGCTACCTCCTGATGTAATTTTCTCAAACTTCAGTCATTCATCTCTCCACCTCAACGACATTCAGCAGCTCTATGTGACGAATACTATTAACATATACTACTACTTACCTGTAGCCTTTCCTTAGCTCAAGTCATGTTAAAAAAAAGTTCTCAGCCTTAGTAACTATTTTTGAAATTATGGGTTTGATGTGCTAATTTTATCTTTTTAAAAAGCAAATTAGAACTATGTGCAACAAACATCTTTAAGAATGTAGGAGTTGCTCCACTTTAAACCCAACTTGAGTTCTACAATTTTTGTGGGAAATACTGGTGTGGTAGCAAAACACAATATTGTCCTCCATCAAGGGTCTAGTCCAGGGGTTGGCAAACTTTTCAGACAGAAGAGCCCAATCCTATTCCTCACAACAATTTAAAAATTCTTTGAGAGTCATATATATGTTTTTACAAACAGATAAAACCATCATTATCAGAATAATATTCTTTAAAATTTTATAAATGAAACTATAGTAGTTTTATTTTCCTTTTCCATTTTACTTCTGAGCCACAGGTGTGTCCCAAAGGAGTTGCATGTGGCTCGAGAGCTGCAGTTTTCTGACCATGGGTCTAGTCAGCCTCTGAGGCTCAGGGTCTGTATATTGAGAGGATGGACCAGCTGACAGGGCAAGTCCCTTCCTACATTGACATTCTGTAACAATATAAATACTGCCTTCCTGACAATCCACTCTGCCTACCTAGGAGTTATATTCAAATTTCATTGGTGAGTTAAAATAGCTGAATCATGCTATTCATTTTTTTAAGCTGGACTTTTATAATGTGCTCAATCTGAAAGCAAAGAAACAAACAACCCCCCAAAACCAAAAAAGGTGCCACAGTCTAAATACAAACAGAAACCGGAGCCATGTCAAATAACCTATTTTCCACTACCTTGGTAGGGTGTGACCTACCCGGCCTGCCATGGGATGTGGAGTAAGTGGGCACCACCTCTGGAAAGAAGCAGACTGGCCACCACCTCTTTTTGTGGTGAGTACATTAGAATCATAGCACATTTCATTTAGGAGCAGTCTGGGCTTCAGGCAACAGAAAACTCTATAGAGAGCCTTAAGTTGCCTCTACCTTTCCCCACCTAAGAGAAGTCCAAAGTAAGCGGCTGTTGGCATTGGTTCTGTTGCTTAATTAGCTGACAAGGATGTAGGCATGTCCTCATGCTCTACTTGGCCGTCCTCCGAATGATAGCTCTGGATTCTCATACTTGTTCCTAATGTTCACACGATGGCTGCCACAGCTCCGGGCATCACGTCCACATCGAGGCTGGAAGAAATGGGCAGCGGAGCCCTAATCACATCCGTCTCTTTCTCAAAGTCCCCTGGCAGGCTTCCCTTTACGTTCCCATGCTCCCAGTTGTGTCGTGTGCGGCAGTAATGAGAAGCCAGGCTGGAAAGCTAAGAGCCTACAGTTTCTGCCGTGTCTAATCAGAAGGGCAGGGTAGAAGGGGGGCTAGGAGTAGATATTGGATTAGTCCATATATGCTCTGTTGAGGTCAAATGCAGAACAGGTGTGGTCATCAAATTCTTGTTGAAAAAAAAAATGGAAGTGAAAGGCACAGCATACAGTTAAGCACGTTCAAATGCTCCAGTCAGTGGCAGTTAGTGTATTCACTGGGCTTTGCAATCACCATCTCTCTCTAGTCTGAAAACTTTTCCATCACCCCCGAACATTTGGTCCCCATTGAACCATCCCTCCTTAGAGTTTCCTTCCTTCAACGCATCAACTCAAAAACTCACTGCCATTGAATCAATTCTGACTCATAGAAACCCTCTAGGCCAGGGTAGACCTGCCCCCGTGTTTCCTAGACCGTAACTCTTTATGGGAGTACAAAGCCTCTTCTCTCCCCCACAGAGAAACTGGTGGTTTTGAACCACTGATCTTGTGGTTAGCAGTCTAACGGATAACCACTACACCACCAGGGCTCCTTTCCCACCCCATAGCAACCACTAGTCTATGCTTCCATGGATTTGCCCATTCTGGAGAGTTCACTGTGGCAGTTAGTGCAGGGGTAGAGTCCAAACTATCAATCACTTCTCAGAATAATTATGCCTTCATGGAGGTGCATCCTTTTTATAAGAGAGGCAGTGAGACTCTCTCTCTCTGGCCCTTCACCTTCCCCCTTGCTGGGGCTCTGTCTGCCTCCAGGGGTGGCCCCATACGGGTTGAGGTTAGGTTAGACTGTTGGAGCCCTGCCAAGTTTCCAATGACTTTGGCCCCACGGACCTGTGATCTCCCTGCCTCCCACTTCACCTGTCTGCTTTATCGGCCTGCAGCTGGTGAGTCCGCAGGGGGCTCCAGCTGGCCTCAGACCCATGGACTTGAGTTGGACTGGCCTGGGATGCCTTCTTGATGTAACAGTACTTCTTGATATAAAGTTCTTTCTTATACATAGATGAGTGTCACTGGTCATGTGTCCAGACCACCCAGACTAACCCATTCATATAAGAGGGATCAGATATTATGTGATCTTTCATCTAGCATGATTTCAAGTTCCATCCAAGTTGTAGCCTACAGTCCGTCATT
Source organism: Tenrec ecaudatus (assembly GCF_050624435.1). Classification (NCBI taxonomy): domain Eukaryota; kingdom Metazoa; phylum Chordata; class Mammalia; order Afrosoricida; family Tenrecidae; genus Tenrec; species Tenrec ecaudatus. Next base: position 26,144,588 of record NC_134535.1, on the reverse strand, counting down.
CCTTCTTACGACTGAATAGTATTGTATTCTATGGATATGCCACGTGTTGGCTGTTTCTTTGTTCATCAGTTCATCAGTGTTTGGGGTTATTGCACCTTTTAGTTTCTAAGTAGATGTGTATTTTAATTTCTCTTAGGTAATACTTAAGGGTAGAATGGCTGAGTCATGGAAATTACATGATTAACTTTTTGGAGAGCATCCGAATTATTTATATACCATATTTTTATGCAAGTACTGTGTATGTCATCCTTTTTTCCCCAACTGCACTTCCCAGGCAACTATTATTCTAAATGTGCTATATAAAGTTTATCACATGTTGCTATCTCACTTACAAAAATATGTGTGTGTGTGCCAAAAAATGAATCATGTACAGTATTTGCATCAACTATGGTACATACACATAGATGAGGGGCTTCAGAATGCTTTAAGAAAACGGATTTCAAAGATAAAGGAATTTTTCCAAAAACTCATTTGAAGCCCCATTCACATATATTTTTGTAATAGACTTTATTATTTAGAGAAGTTTCAAGTTTGCACATACTCTTTTTCTCCCCCCCCAAAAAAACTAATATTAAAATTCAATGACTTATAATTGGAGGCTTCAAAAAGTTTGTGAAAATCCTCCATTAGCTTTTTCATATCTAATTTTATTGAGGACTCTTACAGCTCTTATAATAATCCATATAACAATCATATCAATCACATTTGTGCCTACGTGGCCATCATCATTTTCAAAGCATTTTCTTTCCACTTGAGCCCTTGGTATCTATTAGCTTTTACTCCCATTTTTTCCCACAAACGTTTTGAAGCCCCCTTTACAGAGTCAAACAAGTATTAAATTTTGGAGCTTAAACTAGTTAATGGTGTCTTGGTTCCTATTTTTCTCATTATACACAACTGCCCGCACACATTGTTATAACGATATTTTAATTAATCTGTGCTAACCGGTATGGCTACACAAAAACTTAAATAGGTAATTGCCACAAACCTAACTCCCTGTGGTCAAGTTGACTCAGATTCCTGGCAACGCCGTGTGTTACAGAAAGAACTGCTTCATAGGGTTTCCTTGGCTGCAGTTTTGATAGATGCGGTGACAAGGCTTTTTCTCAAAGAGCCACCGGCTGAGTTTAAATCACGTCTAGGTTAGTGGCCTAGGCTCAACTGTTAGCCATCCAGGGACCTGTAATAACCAAGTAGCTAGCACTTACACTCCTCCATACATCCCCCAATTGATTAAGATCAGGTACTCAAACACCAATGTTCATCGCAGTACAATTCACAATAGGCAGAACTCACTGCCATGGAGCTGAGAAATCCAAGTTGTTCTCAGCAATTGAATGGACAAGTAACATGTTGTAAAGCTACATGAGGGAGTGTTATTCAGTGTTAAAAGCAAACGAAGTACTGGAACGTGGACCGGCCTTCAGAACATTTATGTTAAGTGAAAGAAATCAGATCTCAACAGCCACATAGAGAATGATTCCTTTAACAGGAATACCCAGAACTGGAAATCCATAAAGACAGTAATCAGATTAGTGGTGGTGAGGGGCTGGGGTGGGTGATGGGCAGTGACTAGTTAATAGGCACAGGGTTTCCTATGATGGTGGTGAGAATGTTTTGTTAGATTAGAGAGACGTGGTAAGTGCACAAACACAGCCTTGGTGGTACCTGTTGGGCTGGTAACTGAGAAGCCAGCAGTTCTAAACCTTCAGCCTCTCTGAGAGAGAAAAATGAGGCTTTTTTACTCTTGTCAAGAGTTACAGTTTCAGAAACCCACAGAGGGGTCACCGTGAGTCAGAATCCACTCGATGGCAATGAGTTGGGTTGGTTTGGTATCGAGTCCCCATTGGACTGGTAATCACAGATCCGGCAGTTCAAACCCACCCTACAGTCCTCAGGAGAAAGCTGAGGCTATCTACTCTCATAACGATTTCCAGCGTCTTGACGCTCAATCGAGGCTCACCAGGAGCAGGGTGGACTCAGTGGCACTGAGTGAACATACTAACTGCAACTGCATTGTTCACTTTAAAAGGATGAATTTGTGTTAGGTAAACTTCACTTCAAGAAGAGGGGGAAGGGTATCGTTTGCTCCCCAGGTCAGTCTGGGAGCAGCTGGGAGTGGGCAACTTGAAATTCAGACTGGGTCGCTATGGGAAGGATACTCAGGGACAGTGGGGGTGACAGGAAGAATTGGATGGCTGGGAAGAAAGGGAGCTCAGGAGAAGTTTTACAGTTTTCTCAATGGAAGAACAGCTTTTACTACAGGAAGTATTGGGCATTTTTGAATGGACGCAGCCCCGAGTTATTAATTAATTAACTTCAAGGGCTTTGAAGTCCTGTAAGCATGGGTTCCTGTACACCTGTTGACTTTGCCTAATTTAGTTCCTCAACCCCCTACCTTGTTTTACACCCTATAAAATTGAGGCTTAGTGATGTGAATGAGGGGGTTGGAATGGAGACCCAAGCCCATCTGTAGACAATTGGATATCCCCCCCCCCCCAGAAAGGTTAAAAGAAGAGGACAATTCAACCAGGGTGCCGTACAACACTGACAAAACACTCACCGTTCCTCTAGTTCCTGCATGCTTCCCCCTCCAGTTCTACCTTAAAAACCCAGCTAGACCAGAGTTCACACATTGGCACAGATAAGAGCTCTAGACACATGGAATTCAGGACAGATAAACCTCTCAGGAACAGTAGTGGGAGTGGCGATATCATGAGGATAGGGGAATGGCGGAGGTGGGGGATAAAGGGGAAACCCATCACAAGGTTGGATATATAGCCCACCCCCAGGGGGACAAATAACAGAAATGTGGGCGAAGGGAGGCAACAGACAGTGTAAGACATGAAATAGCAACAATAATTTATAATTGATCAAGGATTCATGAGGATGGGAGGGATAGGAACAAAGAGGAGCTGATATCAAGAGCTCAAGTCGAAAGAAAATGTTTTGGAAATGTTGAGGCAACATATGTACAAGTGTGCTTGATACAACTGAATGATGGATTGTTATAAGATTTGTAAGAGCCCCCCAATAAAATGATTTAAAAAAAGAAAAGAAATGTAGGGCATGTGAATTACATGTCAATAAAACCTTTTTTTTAAGAGGCTTAAATGAATTGAAGGGGCTAGCTACTGAGCACTGTGCACTGTACACAGAAAGCATTTAGGGCATCCATCGGCGTCGCTGGTTATTTTGTAACCCCATCTGCCCCGCCATCTTGCATCACTTAAGCCAGACATCTCCCTGCCCACTCTCAAGGTGTTTGTCGCCTTCCCCACATCCTTATCGGAGTCAGACTGACGGTTGCTTCCAAATGAGCCGCTATATGCACGTAAGTGTTTGCCTTCATTGGAACTCTGAGGTATTTTAAAAAAAGTTAATCGGCCTCCTGGACATGATTCCAACAGTCATAGTTGGCATTTGTGTAGCACAGAGCACCTTTATGTGCATAGTTTTATTGCTCCACAAACCAATTCTATGGGGTAGATCTTTTATCCCCATCTCCTGCATCAGGTGAACAAGGTTTAGAGAGATGGAGAGACTTCGTCAGGTATCACAATGTTCTGATTTGTGATTCCAGGGTGGGCTTTTCCCAGAGGGTCAGGCCCAGCTTGAAAGATGATTTAATTGACTTCTCTAGAATATCTTCAAGCTCCCATTTCCTGAAGATCTTCCTACGCTTTGGATTCTGGGAAAAGGAATTTCCTTTTGCCGCTCAACTTTTCCCCAAGCAAGACATTTTTTTTTTTTATTCGCGACCAGGGGGAATTTCAGATCTTAGTATTTCTATTCAGTTGGTATCTATTGGGTTCATGTTTCCCTCCCTGATATCATGAGGCAGCAGAAGATAGTAAGGCCAACTCACTGCCTCCAGACCTCATTATCTTGTCTAGACATGATAAATTCTCACACAGGGAAGTAGTTACCAAGTGAAGTAGTGAAATAAATGTTAAGATGGATCCACCATTCAGGAGGTAGGTGGAAATGGTTCCTATCAGACTAGAATTTAACTGATCAACAACAACAGCAAACACACAACTCCAATTATGGAAAGTGTGATCCTTTAGAGAGTTCAGTGGCCCTCATGTGAAGACCTGGATGATGATTTTGCTGTCTTGATATTCTATTGCTGGCGTGGCATAAATACCACCCACGGGTGGATTTAAAGAGCAGAAACATTTCTCACTATTGTTAAGGCTCAAAGTCCCAAATGAGGGTCTTGGCTGTGTTGAGTCCTTCCTTGTTGGTAGACTGGATTCTTCCCTGATTCCTTGGTTCATAGACAGTCCTTACACAACTTCTGCCCCCCACCCTGGACCCTCACCCTATGTCTTTGATTTTGGGGCTCCTCTGCCCTTTTTATAACTTTATGAGGCACTGGACACACCATACACTGATACAGCGTAACTCACATCATGAAAAGTGTCTTGTTTCCACAGGGACTTACTGCATTCCCAGATCAGGGTTTAACATTCCAACACGTATTTGGAGGGGAGGGCACAATTCCACATGTTCCTTCTCTGGAGATTTGCAGCATTCAAGATCAGGCCTGGTAGTCTTTGAAAAATCTTTCAGACCCTTCTTGTCCTCCGATTCCATGATCTCATGTAATTCCGAAGGGGTGGAACAGTGTACTTGCCTCCCTGGAAGCCCGATTCTAAGATGTGCCGGGATTTCGCCTGGCTCTCTTTCCAGAGGCAGTCTTACTCCTGCTCGGTGTGACTGGCCCTCAGCTGTACCCGCCGGATGTTCAGTGGGCTGAAAGGGCACAATGTGCGATGCTGAGTAAGCTTCCTCCATCTTTCTTGTTCCCAGGTTCCTATGCGGGCGCAGTGGTAGCCATGCCCCTGGCAGGGGTGCTGGTGCAGTACATCGGATGGGCCTCGGTCTTTTACATTTATGGTGAGCGGTCTGACTTCATGGGTTCACATGGGCGACTCATGGTCGTTTACCGTGTCATGGGTTTGGCTAAGATGTTACTGTGTGGAAACAGAAAACAGATGACCAGACAAATGGAATGTGTGTCTACCTGTGATTCATGTAACATTGGTAGGAGAGCTGACATGTTTGTCGTGAGCACAGCATGACTTTGCTTCCAGTGCTGGTCAGCCTCAATGCTAACAATAGCAACAAGAAAACTCAGCAAAGTAGTATCTCCTAGTGGAAAGCCATGCCATTTGGGAATATTTGAAGAGTCGGAAACTTTAGGGATGGGATAAGGAAGACCACGCCATTCAGCCTCTTGGTTTGTTGCTTGTGTGTCTGACTGCAGGTATGTTTGGGATTCTTTGGTACATGTTTTGGCTGCTGCAGGCCTATGAGTGTCCGGCAGCGCATCCAACAATATCCCCGGAGGAGAGGGCCTACATCGAGACGAGTATCGGGGAAGGAGCCAGCGTCGTCAGCCTGAGCGTAAGTATCAACAGACAGCAGAAGACTGGCTGCTTTCCTGGGAACTTTTATCCACGTGACTGCGTTGTCCTCTTAAAAAAGAAGTGAGGTCCGTGTCGCCACCCCAAATCACTTAGTATTCTTTCTTTGCTCCCTAGAAATTTAATACACCGTGGAGAAGGTTTTTCACGTCCCTGCCGGTGTATGCCATCATTGTGGCGAACTTCTGCCGAAGCTGGACCTTTTATTTGCTGTTAATAAGCCAGCCTGCTTATTTTGAAGAGGTCTTTGGATTTGCAATAAGTAAGGTAAACACTTGGGTGCAGCCAATATCCGCGAACTCTAAATCTCTTCATCCTGCTGAGCGTATCCTCGCATACACTCAATTTGATGGGCATCACACATAGCGGCGTGGTGTCACCTAATCCCCTCGAGGATAGTCAAGGTACACATCCCGTGCATGGGATACATGGCTATTTTATTTTATCATAGTGGGTGGCGGGGGGTTGGGGGGTGCGGAGCAGGAATCAGCGCTGCATTAAGCTGCTTTTAAAGATTTATGTTTTATCCAACCACGCTGTCTTGAAGCTAACTCAAGGACAGCATGGTAGGCATGTGTAAAAATATTTGAGAATGTGGATATTTCTCTCCCCTTTCTTCCCCTAAATGACCTAGTGGCTGAGCACTTTCATGCTCCTCTTGCCAACAACTCCTTTCTGGGTCATGACGGGGATAGCCATCATTCCTTGACATGGTTTAGAAAGCTCTCTCAGTGTCCCCAAATCTAAACCACAGCTAGCACTGGCGCAGGGTCAGTGGTTCAGGGGAGGGAAGGCCATGGATGCTGAAACATAAATCATCACTATCAAATAGTTGTCGCTTTTCTACATGCGACCAGATGGCAGCCTGGCGGAGGTAGGTGTCTGTGTAGCTACAGACACTGTCAGAAGCAGCCACGGAAGGACCAGTGTAGTAAGATAATAGTGGATGCCATCAGTGGCTGTGCCAAGTGCTTGGGTCACTTACTCTGTGCCCAGCCTTAGGCTGGTGCCGGGCACCTTGGCCATTGTTCGGGGATGAATCAAAGTCACCTCTGCCCTCTGCTCCTCCAGGCTGGGAAAGCGGAGAGTTGGGGGTTCCTGGTTGAGCTCTTTATGGAAACCACTCGTGAGTGTGAATCTCCAGCATTTCTTTTAGTCGTTGAGCATGGACTATTGAATGGATACACTCACTTTTTAAAAGTTTGCTATAGAATCCAATGTTACCTGGGTCCTACACCATTAGGTGGGTAAAGGTGGCAGTGTGTGTGTGTGTGTGTGTGTGTGTGTGTATGGGTGGGGGGCTGTGGATGGTGGAGCAGAAGAAAGCACATCCCTCAGAAATGGCATATCTACAGGTCGTGGTTTCTTCTCGTCCCAGGTGGGTCTCCTGTCAGCAGTCCCACACATGGTGATGACCATCATTGTGCCTATTGGAGGACAACTGGCTGATTACTTACGAAGCAGGAAAATTTTGACCACAACTGCTGTCAGGAAAATCATGAACTGCGGAGGTAGTGCACGTTTTCAGAGGTGGAGTCAGTATTTGTGGAGTAAGAGTCCATTGGGATTGAAAGTCAGAATCATTGGAACAGACCTTACAGGCCCCTAGGTCCACCACACACCTGCCAAATGTCAGCCAGCCTGCCCTTTGCCACCTGAACCACAACAATGTAGTTACCGGTGGACAAATCGGTGCCTGTCCACACTCCAGAGCTGCTTCTTCAGCAACTCTGAGACTGGAGCAGCCGATGGCAGTTCTCCTCTGCCCCATGGAGTCTCTGTGAGCAGAAAACAACTCTGCAGGACCAGGCCACAGGTGACATGGGTGGAACATACATGAGCGCACCATCTACAGGCAAGAGGTCACCAGTGGGATAATAAATTGGAAAGGAGGGTATGAGCTTGCTCTGACTCTAGATTACGTGGGTCATGGCCATTTAGAAGCAAAGGATATAAAAAAACCCCAAATCCAACCAGCCTAGCATTTACCTGCCAGCCCCATTAGAGCTCCTTAAGGAATATATCTACCTGCCATCAGGTTGATTCCAACTCTTAGAGACCCTTTAGCTACCCTAGAGGACAGGGCAGAACTGGCCCCAATGAATTTCTGAGGCTCTTTCATGGAGTAGAAAGCCTCGCCTTTCTCCGGAGTAGTGGCTGGTGGTTTTGAACTGTTGACCTTGTAGTTAGCAGCCCACATAAAAGTTGCCATGACCTGCTCCCATGGAGTCTCGGGAGTACAGTCCGAAGAGGGAGCATTGGGAGCAGTCTGTCACCATCTGGTTTCCCAGCAGTTTGCCATCGAGTCCCACGCAGGGATATGTGGGCCCTGCAGGACTGTATTATCACATCTACTGTCTGATTGACCGAGTCTCATAGCTGCAGTCACATGTCCAACCAAGGCCCTCCAAGGAGCGATTTTGACTCTTCTGACTTTAAAGTCTGTGCTTCGGAAAGTCTGAAATGAGGATTCCTGTAGAGAAGGAGAGGCCCGAGGATGGTGGCAGCAGCTGCGGAGCTTGGCTCTGTTCGTTTTGGAGTTGAGACTAGAGGAGCAAAGCCTTGATTTGAACATGTAACGGTAGGACATGTATGCACAGCTGTCTGAACCACGGGGACGGCCTTCTCGGTGGAGCATCATGAGCCTCCTTCCACCGTCCATGGCACAGCATATACCTGGACAGCAATTCAATTCTTCTTTCACCTTTCTGTTCGCTTTGGCTGTTTGGTTTTTGATTATACTACACTCACTTTCTCCAAATCAGAAGAGCAGAGTGTGCTGTTGTCTGGCTGTGTTTTCTGGACAAAGGTCTCATGAAGGCTGTAGCGAGGCCTGAGAGCTCAGTGCACGCCCAAGAGGGGAGAGTTCTACCTGACGATTCACAAGCGGCGACGTGCTGGTTTGTGTTTTAGGCAGTCATTCAGTCCAGCACGCTGGTTTGGACAGGAGGTCTTGGGGTACTGTTATCTGGTTTTCTCAGAGAGGCCATCATTTAGGTCAGGAGTGGGGACTCTCCAGCCTGGGGTTAGTATAAGGCCCCAGAAATCATCAAGACCTGCTAACATCACACGTCTCACCAAAGAAAAGCAGTGCTCACCATCACAAGAGGGGCAAGTTAATGAAATGACTAAATTGATTAAAAACCAAACTCATTGCCATCGAAACAATACTGACTAAAAGGACCCTATAGGATGGGCAGAACTGCCCCTGCGAGTTCTGGAGACTGTGATTCTTTACAGGAGTAGAAAGCTCTGTCTTGCTCCATGGAGAGGCTGGTGATTTCAAGTGTGTTCTTGTGATTAGGAGCCCCATGTGTAACCACTCTCCCACCAGGGCTCCTGTGACTAAATATAGCAGGCTAATCTTTAAGTTGATAATTTTGTAGGGCCCACAAATGATGTCATAAATAGCCCAATGACCTGTGGGAGAAAAAAGTCTCCCCATCCCTGACTTAGGGAGTCAAGGGGGAGCTGACAGTGGATCCAATTCGATGGCCATCAAGTCAATTCTGACTGATGGGGACCCAGGTGTGTCACAGCATTTCCAATGGCTGAGTTCGGGAAGTGGATCTTTGAGCCTTTTTCTATAGGTCCCTTTGAATGGACTCACTTCCAAACTCTTGGTAAGCAGCCGAGCACATTCATTGTTTGTAACACCCAGGGACTCCCAACAGTATATCCAAGACTAAATTCACTGAGTCAACGCTGACTCATTAGAGACCCTGTAAGATAGGACAGCACTGTGGGTTTCCAAGACGGTCACTCTTTAGGGGAGTAGAAAGCCTCCTTTTTCTCCTGTGGAGCTGGCTAGTGGGTTGGAACTTTTGACCTGGTGTTTAGCCCCACTTGTAACCTCAATACGACCAGGGCTCCTTCTTCCAGGAGCATTTTGATATTTAAAAATGGTGAAGCAACTATGCATAGAGCAACTGCAAGTCAGCATCCCTCATCCCAGAAGCATCTCTGGACCCTCCTGGACCCATGTGGTGGTCAGCGTGACCCAGGATAAAGAGGGAAGTTTTGCCGCACACCCAGGTAGAGTGAGCACAGTCAAAGGACTTCTAGCCACCCTGCAGTCACGAAACACCTGTGTCAGGTCTCAAGCACTATGCTGTGAGCAATTTAGGTCCACGGACCTAGACATCAACAAGTGACTCCTGGGTCAATCCACTGAGTTGGAAATGACTCCCGCTCCTGCTGTTTCCCTTCACAGGCTTTGGCATGGAGGCAACCTTACTGCTGGTGGTTGGCTTCTCACATACCAAAGGGGTGGCTATCTCCTTTCTGGTCCTTGCTGTGGGATTTAGTGGCTTTGCTATTTCAGGTAAGAAACCCTTTGTATGCCCTGCATGTCGGGTACAGATTCAGCTCCTCAGTGAGAAAGGAAGGACAGGGGTGGGCTCTACAGTGCCGTCCTCCAGTTGGAAGGCCAGTTGCTCCCAGGGAGCCGTGCCACTGATTGGACAGTCCCCTTTCCTGAGGATGATGTTGAGAAATGATGGGTAAAGGAGCTGAGGAGCCTCGTCAGAATGGAACCCTCTCTGCTGCCTTCATCCCCAGAAATGACACCAATTGTAGCTGACTCCTTCGAGGTCATGTGTGGAGAGAGGCCTGAGCCTGTCTCTGTGACATGGCTCTTTAATACCTTGGCACCATTCACTCTCCCTCCCAGAGGTTCTGTGACCTGTTCAGCACTCACCTCCCTCTATCCCCCAAACCCCAAACTGCTTGCTGCAGGCTTATTTCAGGCTCACAGGGACCTCGTGTGGGTCAGAGTGCAACTGGGCTCCATTGGGTTTTCAATGGCTGGCTCTTCAGATGGAATGTCCAGGGCTTTTTTCTTAAAGATGACTTTGAGTGGCCTCACACTGCCAGCTTAGGGGTTGGGAGCCAAGGACGTGGCTTCTGTGTGCTACCCAGGGCTACTGCTAGTGTCCTGCTCATTTCTCCTCCACAGCCCAATGACAGAGCCTTTACCTTAGAGTTAGACAACCGACCCGCCCCCACCCTTTTAGAAAGAAAGTCTCTTGACGTTTTGTTCACGCCATTACCTCCGTTTTCCAAAAAAGGTACATTGCAGGTCCAGAGCAGGGCCAAACAGTCGGTGCTAATGGTAAAACCACTGGAGAGTTAACGCTTATCCAACCCTACCCTTGACTGCTTGAAGCCTGCCAGGTGTGGTGGATGTTAGGGCCAACGAGTGAGGTCCACCTCCTAGTGGCCCTGTGCACAGCAGAGTGAAACCCGCCCGGTCCTGCGGCGTCCTCCTCGGGGGTCACTCTGTTGAAGCCCACAGCTGCAGCCACTGCACGCAACACCTGTAACATCCTCGCAATGACGGGTGTCCACTGCACGGGTGCCTAAACCAGTGTGCTGGGGGGGGGGGGTGAGAGAGGTCAGCAGGGAGCCATGAGCTCTTAGGGTGTCCAAAGCACCCTGTGTAAAATATGGGGTGACAAAGAAAAACTCAGTTGTCTTTCTCACTTTCAAGCACACTGCCGTACTAACAATGGCCCCCGAAGAGCAGCTGACATATGTGGCAGCTGCCTCACCATATTGTAAAGCAAGTAGCAATGTCAAGGTTGTATTGCTGAGGAAATGTACGCTCAGGAAAATTGGGTAAATTTCCAGCTTCACATGTCAACGCTATTGCTGTCTAGTCAATGCCAACTCATTGGACACATGTGCTACAGAGTGGAACCGCACCAGAGGGGTTTCTGGGCTATCACCTTTAGTCAAGAAAGCAGACTGCCAGGCTTCCAGATGGATTTGAACTACCAACCTTCAGGCTAGTCACCAAGTGCCAACTTGCTGGCACTCCCTTTCCTGAGTCACAGCTAGTGACAAAAGGAAGAAAGCACTGCATTTAAGCCCGTGCTCTTCCCCTGATTCCGGGCTGCCTGCGTGATCGAGCAGAATGGGGCCTCTGGTCTGAACCATCCTGTTAGAGGTCAGGAGCTACTTATCAAAAGATTTGAGTTGATGCTTACATTTTAAAAATAGTCTACTTTCAAAGTAACATGCAGCTGAGAACTGGATTTGGCGCTCTACAGACCAGCCTCGGTTCCCGTACGCAGAGATGAGAGGGGGGTAACTGCAGCCTCCTGGGCTTGTTGGAAGAATGGACTCAGGCAAGGCACGTATTCCCTCACAGGCTAGGCGCCCCAGCACAAAGCTGCACAGTGCTCTTGGCGCTGGGGACCCTGCAGCGAGCATCTTCAATGTTCTCCCTCACAGAGCTGACCTTCTAGGGGAGCCAAAGCAGTTGAAGCTCAATGCTAGGAGCAGAACACGTTCAACACATATTTGCTCTTGCTATTATACTCTTATTGACACTGACCCTGTGCTTCTTAGCCTTTAACACCTTTCAGACAAGTCACCCAGTGGTTAGCTGCCGCCCACTCGGTCTGACTCACACCTACCCCACGTGTGCAGAGTGGAACTGGCTCCATAGAGTTTTCAAGGCAGTGACTTTTGGAAGCAGATTACCAGGCCTGTCTTCTAAGGCACCCCTGGGTGGATTTCAACTGCAAAACCCATTCTAGGATCATAGTAGAGCCCTTACCTGTGGGTTCACATCACCAGGAATGACAAATCACACCAGGACCCTGCGAACTGCAGGTTGTGGTTCCTCTGGTGCCAAATGGAGCCTGAGGTTCTGTCTGAGTCCCCAGTGATCGGGATGATGCTGATCCACAGTCCAGAACAACCACGGCTTGTTCCCAGAAGGATGTTAAGGGACATCACCTCCTCTTGATCACTCCATGATGCCCCAAAGGATTCATATCCTGTTCACAGCGACACTGAGATGCTCAGACTCAGATGACTCCCGTCCCCGCAGCTTGCGGATGAAGTGGTTGAACGATCGGAAGGAGAGACTCCCCATTACCTCAAATCACAGCACCTGCCACGTACGCAGCTTCCTCTGGGCTGGCCGCTTCCGAACATGGTCTCCTCTCATCCTGTGGCAGCCCCGCTGTGAGCCGCTGAGTGGAGTCGGATGCATGGTGACCCTCCAGGGCAGAGTAGACCTGCCCCATGGAGTTTTCTTGGCTCTTCTCTTTGCCGGGGAGCTCTTGGGGGGTCACGGTCCAGGAAAGGTTCGAACCACCACCTGCTGTGCAGGAGAGAGATGTGCCTGCCTGCTTCCATGCTTGGAAACGGTACACGCTCTTCTATAGGGACACTACTCTGTTCTACTTATCCCTCGCTTACCCTCTGCCCCATCGGGTCATGGCGACTCAGAATCGACTAGAGGGCAGCGGGTTTGGTTTTGATTTTTAGTCTTTTGAGGGAAGCTTGCCAGGCCTTTGCTCCAGAGGACTGTTGCCGTGTGTTAGCAGCCAAGTCCTTTCTCTTACATATGCCACCCAAATCCACCACTCTCTCACTCTCTCAATGATTCCTCCCCCTGAACTCCAGGCCTGTGTAGCTAGAAACCCAAGTGGCTTTTCTCACATGATTTCTAGCTGAATCCACCGGCCTAGGCTTCGTGTCCAAGCATCATACTCGAGAATCACATTAATTGCTTCTTATCTCTGGGTTCTTTTCTAATAAAGTGGTTATCGCATTCAAATCAGCAGCAGGATTCATTAATCTTGCGGCTGTTTTGTAGTCTGATTGCCTGGCACTTTGAGCTGGAAGAGGAAAGGTCTGTTGAATACAGAGACGGTCTTCTCAAACACTCTCCTGCAATCGAGGTAGGAAAAATCCACCAGATAACAGGCCCAATTGGAGAAAGAATGAAGGGGGTGGGCGTGCGGGTGGGGGAGGATTCCATTTTCCGGTTCTTTGCAAGGAGAAGAGAATGAAAAAGTCAAGTGGAACTGCCCAAAATTAAAAAGATCAACAATGTCTTGCTGTAATGTCGGCAGCTCAGCTTGGAAAGGAATCAAAACACTCCTTAGTGCGCGCTACTCCTTGCCCTGGGGTCACCGTGCATCGTGCCTTGGTCTGCGGGCCACAGGTCGGCGGTTCAGCTCCCCCCGCCGCTCTGTGGAAGAAGGAGGAGGCTTTTCTGTAACGATTTACAGCATCCGAATTCCAAAGGGGGCAGAGCTACTCTGTTCGAAGGTCCCTCTGAATCGACTCAGTAGCACTGAGTTTAGATTTGCTTGCACTATGTGCCAGTTCGGGAAGATCGTAGGAAGCTAGACAGATCAGTTAATGTCCCTGAAAGAATACTCACGATGGCTTTGCTCTGTGTGCCATCTAATTAACATACACCGCCCAGCTTAATTCTTCCCGCTTTAGCCAAAGCTTCTCCCCTGCGTTTGTCAATGACTTCACATCCTTCCTGGAAGCAGGTTAACTGTGTCCATCGACACTGGCAGCATCCCCGACGCTATTGACTGGAAACAATTTATAAGCCTTGAACCCAAACTAAACCATGAGGTCATCTCTAAACTAAACAAAGGGTTGGCTTGTTTAATGAAGAATGTTTGGCGGAAGCACTGAAGTCTTTTAAAGAATTATCTCTCCGAGATTAAATGGACACGTCACTCAGACGGGAATTTTAAGGGGCAGAGAGTGTGTATTAGTGACGGTGAAACTGTCAGGGCCAAGACGGGGAGAAGGTGGCTTCGTGTGAAGGTAACAGAACCATGTCAGTGGACTGCATGTGGAAAAGTGATGAAGGTTGCATGTTTTCTTGTGTCTACTTTCATTTTTTTAAAGTAGAAGCAGCAGCTGAGGTTCAGGAAATTTAAGTTCTTTGTGCAGGTTTGCATTTCCGCGAAGGTCCTAGTGGTGTGGGCTGTCACCTGATGCCAAATTCTCTCTCCTGAGCAAGACTAGCGAAGCCAGTTTAAGGGGTCTGAAGCCTCTTCTTTCATATCTACCCCCCCTCTCTGTCATTCACTCTTATCTCTCGATAAATGGATTAAGAGTTGGTGACTTAGCATATTACCACTTACAGAAGCATTATTTTATGTTGTTGTTCTGGTAAAAAAGAAAGAAAGCTGTTTTTTAAAATCTCCAAAATACAAATGACATGAGCCATGTCTCTGAGTGAGGTAGTTTAGAAATGAAAAATTAAAATTACACATTGTTTAAAAATTTCCCCTAGTTATTACAGTACAACCCATTTGGAGAATGGAGACTAGAAAACTCACTTCCATCTCAATATAATTGTGGTTAGAACCTCAGTGTCTCTCCCATAGTTTTATGACATGATTTTCATGTTAGGATTTTGTAATGTATTGAGCTGCTAATGGCAAGGTCAGCAGTTTGAAACCAGAGCTGCTTCTTAGGAGAAAGAAGAGTTAAAGAGTTACAGCCTCAGAAACTGTCAGGGGCTGTTATAGCGTCACTATGGCAGTCAGTGTCACATGGCTGGATGACAGTGGGATAATGCGGGTGAATACAAGAGGGAGAGGTCCTTGTATTATTCTCTTTCCACAGCAGCCGTTAGAGAGGAGTGACAGTAGGGCAGCAATCGGAAGGCAGGCTGCGCTCGTTGGCGAGGCTGCCCTGTCTCCGTTCTCTGGAGCGTCGCCTCCGTCCCAGCACTGTGATTGATGACTGCTGTTGTTAGGCATGCGCAGTCCATCTTCACGGATGGCGACCCCAGGTGACTAAAACTGCCATATTGGGCTTCCTAGGTTGTTGCCTCTATGGGACCAGATGGCCAGGCCCGTCCCCTGCAGAGCTGCCGGGCGGAGTTCAAACTGCCAGCCTTTTGGGCAGCCGGGCACTCACTGGTGTGGCACCAGGCTCCTTATCCCTTACTGCAGATAAGGAAACAGAGGTCTGAAAATTACTGAAGTGGTGGAAACCAGTTTCAAATGCAGGTTTACGGACTTCAAAATAACTTATTTTGTATGTATGTTTAAATATCTTATCATTTACATGACTGTGTGAAAGTTCATCGCTGAAAAAAAAGTCCCTCTTCCATTTTGTGACCTCACTCAGGCCTCCTTGAGCTGCAGGGTGCTGAGAGGCATGAGGTCAGGGGCTAAGCAGGAAGGTATGATGAGGCACGGTTTAGTCCCAATCGCATGATATGATGGTTGGCTATGAGTAAATCTGGTCCAGGTTTCAGCTAAAACAACAAATTTTAGAGTTCTAAACCTACATGGCCTAATTTGCTCTATTGAGAGCCCATGCCAGACACGAATAACAGCACATTTTTCTGCTATGTCCAGACTGCACTTCCCCCATCTAGGCAGAGATATCCATTAGTCATATGCTACCAACAACAACCTACTCCAGTGCTCTCCATCTAATGAATTCTGGCTCATAGCAACACTATAGACACTGAGCATCTTTACAGGGACACATCCCACTGTATCCTCAAGTCCATTCTGATTTGGAGTTACCCTGCAGCACAGAACAGAGCTTCCCTTTTGGGTTTCCAAGATTGTGAGGCTATCATTCTTCATGGGAGAAGTTGCCTCCTTCTCCCTTGGAGTTGAACTGCTGACCTTCCTGATAGCAGATCAAAGGCCTCCTTAGAGGATCAGGTACAAAAATAATAACAAAGCAAACCAAATTCTTTGCCATCGAGTTGGTTCCATCTCACGATGAGCCTATAGGACAGGATAGAACTTTCTTGGTGGGTTTCTGAGATTAGAACCACATATGGGGATAAAGACCCTCATGTTTCTCCCATGGAGCTGGCAGGTGGTTTTGAACTGTTGACTTTGCGGATGGCATAACCAGTGGTTGAGTGTGAACTATTGACTCTTATGTTAGTAGTCCTGTGCTTACTCTGTGGAGCTGTTTTTGGTTTCAAACTGCTGACCTTACGGTTAGCAACCCAATGCTTAACCACTACGCCACCAGGGGAAGCCAAATAGATTGAGGCGAGTTGTTTGTTTTCGTTGATTCTGACTCCTGGCAATCCAGTGTGTGCAGAGTAGAACTGTGCCCCCAGGACTTTCACCGCTGTGACCTTTCAAGCTTTTCCTTTGCAGTGCTGCCTGGTGGGTTCTAAATGCCAACCCTTTGGCTAGTTGCCCAGTGCTTAACCAGAAGTGCCACACCGCCGACGAGGAGTGTTGGGGAAGTTAACCATTTTCCAAAGTGTACTTGAAAGTCTGTCCGTGACTCTGACTTTGGGGTGTTGCCTTCACTGCAGGCTTCAATGTCAATCACCTGGACATTGCCCCCCGCTATGCCAGCATCCTCATGGGGATCTCAAATGGAGTGGGAACCCTCTCTGGAATGGTCTGTCCCCTCATTGTTGGAGCAATGACCAAGCACAAGGTAAGGGCTTCCCCGGGGGGGTTGTAGCAATGGTGTCCAGAGACTGAAGCAACACACACACACACACACACACACACACACACACACACACACAATCTGCCATCTCAGGGCCCTTTGCCACCTGCAGCCATGGGGAGTGTGTGTCTTCTGTGAACCTGACTGAGCTCAATGGACTTCTTTGTTACTTCCTTATTATTAATATTATTATTAAATCACTGTTTGTTTAAATCATCATTTGGGTCCCCATTTCCTCAAGTGAGCACTCCGCAGTGACAGGCAGAGCACAGGCCATGGACACTGCTTTAGAGACACAACAAAGAAGCACCTGAGGCGATTGATGCATGACTCGGGCTCATGCTCTAATTCCGAGTGACTACACTTTGTGGGCCTTGTCCATCTGGTGACTCAGGATGTTTCAGCTTAAACATGCCCGTGCTGATGGGCTTCCTTGTGCAGATGCACACAAGCAAGTCATGAATGGCTTTCCCTGAGAACCCGTAAGGGTGAGGTATCCAGTCATTACTGTATCTTTGTAGGTTTAGACTGGGGGTTGGGGGGTTGGGAGGTGGGTGACAGGGGAAGATCCTGGAACCAGAGTTCAACTGTAGGCCACAGGGGTCCCCTGGCTCTGCCACTGAAAGAGTTTCAGGAGGCGGTGCTGCTACTTTCTGCAGGTCAGACCTGTGGGGAGCAGACATTTAACACCTTCCCTGTTTTTACATCCTGATATTGTTTTCCTGGTTGGATGGCCTATTACAAATATGACTTCAGAAATTCTTAAAGCTTCTTAGGGATGGAAATATGGGGTGACTTTTCTTAATCCATCAAAAGAGGAAGGTGGGATTTGGGAAGTTTATAGACGTAGAATCCATGTTTTCCTCTCTGTTTATGAGTTGATAGGATTAGTAACCTGACTTTGAATGTCAAGAGACTCATCTTTCCCTACCTTTGAACACAACATCCAATGGATTTGTAAATTAACTGTATCTTATACAGAAACTATGATTACTAATAAGCTAGTCAAAGATGAACAGTTTTACTAGCTCAAATAATGTAACGTATCCTGTAGCAAGTGATAATTTTAAATGATATTTAAAAGGATGGATTTCTAAATAACTTTAATTTAATACGCTACGTGAGAGGGAATCCATTGGTACATACTTAGCAGAACTTTGCAACAATTCTGCATGGGTTTTTTTTAAACCTTTTATTCATTTTAAAGTATTTTTTTCAAATTAAAAAAGGATATTCATAGAGGTCTCTTGATTTTTGGTTTTACAACACCCAGATTCTGTTTGACACACTTATGAATCCTGCACGTGGGCTCAGATACATCATTTTGGGAAGCACCGAATGGCCTTTTGAGGCAGGCAGGAGCCTTTTCCTCATGGGAGACTCCTGAACAGAGCGTTGATCTGTATTTGGGCGAAACCATTCATTGGCGCTTTGTTTCCTGTGCAGACCCGGGAGGAATGGCAGAACGTGTTTCTCATAGCTGCCATGGTGCACTACAGTGGGGTGATCTTCTACGGGGTCTTTGCCTCTGGGGAGAAGCAGGAGTGGGCTGACCCCGAGAACCTCGCTGAGGAGAAGTGTGGGATCATTGACCAAGATGAATTAGCTGAGGAAACCGAACTCAACCACGAGAGTTTTGCGACCTCCCAAAAGAAATTGTCTTATGGAGCCACGGCCCAGAATTGTCAAGTTCGGCAGAATGCATGGGGAGGGCAGAGAGGAGACACTGTCGATGAGGAAGAGCTGCCGTCCTACCAGAATGAAGACGGAAACTTCCCAGAAACACTCTGAGGTTTGTGTGGCCCTGACCTGCTCTTCGCTGTTGAACCAGAAAGTATCCATGATTGCCTTCTCCACAACTGGGCTTTTGCGAGGGCCATGGCGGGGGGGGGGGGGGGGGGAAGGGGGGGAGGGAATGGCACTAAAGAGATGCGGGGAGAGGGAAGAGTTTCAACCAGCAATAGAGAAAAGAGAAAGAGTACCTTGCAGTGACATTTCTTGATCTGGAGCTTGATCTCAGTTGATAAAATAGATGAGTTTAACAACAACAACAACAACAACAACAACAACACAACAAAAGATTGATTTTTGACCTTTCTCTCAAAGAACCTCCCCTATTCAGCGAGGAATGATTAGGAACACGAGAGATAATATCTAGACGTTCAATGATACATGGAAGGAAATGGGTATGTTTGGCCTCAAGCTTAATAGTTGCCAGCCTATCTCTGAGGGGCCCTGGGGGTCTTGGGCTGCCAGCCACAAGTTCCCTGCGCCTGTAAAGACTGACAACTTCCGAAACCCCCAGGGCCAGTTCTACCCTGTCCTGTCAGGGCCGCCCTACCTGGGAGGATTTCATGTTTCAAATAAAGACTGATGCTCATGCAGGCCCCATATTGCGCCAGGTGCTTTATAAAATTATTCTCTTTCCTGTGGGTTA